>NC_133536.1:104686137-105984887 GCF_048544455.1 Silene latifolia | reverse complement strand
TGCAAATTGTTTTCCCGAGTCTTTTCGAAATTTCCCATGTCCTTTTCAAAACCGAACTTTTGAACAACTTACTTTCAAAATAGCATGGTTTTAAAAACGCGGAATGCTGCCCAAATAGGACTAGAATTTTTGGCCCAAAATGAGCTTTTATAGCCGGCATGCTGCCCATTTCAAATCTCATTTTCGAATCAATCTTTCGTTTTTTTCAAAACCAATCCAAAATGCCTCTCGAACCTCAACCAAGCATGAAATGCGTCAAGTCGTGTCCAGGTCATGGCCGTGTTAGGCCGGGTGTGTTTCGTTCTAAGAGTCTAGAACACGACCTTGTTGGGTCACCCAAGCTCACCTCTTGGGCCTTGAGTCATGTTGGTCGACCTTTTGGTCTAGGATAGTCCACAAAAACGCCCAAGCTAGGCCATTTAGGGCGTTTCACCCGAACCTATGGGCTATATTAGTCCAATCACGGGTTTAGTCACACCGAGTCCGGTTTAGAATCGTGCTATGACGGTTTGAGTCATGTCGTTTTGCCGAGTCTAAAATGAACCAAGGTCTAAATCCAACCGTGAGTCGAACCTTTGGTTAGTCAGTCTCAAGTCGAGTCTTTGTTTGAGTCAAGTTGGGGTCGTGTCCTTAAGTGTGCAGGGGCTCTTACTTTAAATATTGACTCAGTACGGGGTTTTCTTGTAGAAAGGCCGCTAAAACCCCGGCGTCAAGCAATGGAAGATGCTGTTAACAAGCTCACTGAGGCCGTGAACCTCATGATGACCCGAATGGATGCAATCGAATCTAAGCTGGGTGAAGATTCCTCTTTATCTACCCCACCTCTGACTGATCTGGAGAAACGGTTCAAGTTCATCGAAGACCGTTTGAAACTCTCCCAGGGGAAGAACATTCACTATGAGAATGCTAGGGCCTATGCCCCAGTTCAGGATAAGTTGCCCACGAACATGGTACTCACTGACATCCCAAAGTTTAAAGGCACAGAAGATCCAGTCCACCATGTTAAGGCCTATAAGGGGTACTTAGCACTGAAGGGAGTACCTGCTGACATGCTCTCTGAAATTTTCGCTCAATCTCTGGATGAACACCCGAAGGCGTGGTTCTATAATCTGGACCTTAAGAACTTCCCCACTTTCGAAGATATTACGGTGGAGTTCTGTAAGCACTATGCTGACAACGTCGAGATTCAAACCAACATAAGAACATTGGAGGTTATGACACAAAAGGAAAAAGAGGGCTTTACTGAATTCCTCGCAAGATGGCGCGCTGAAAGCGTGAAACTAGCTAAGAAGCCTGATGAAGTTGAAATGGTAGATAAGTTCGTAAAGAATCTACGACCTATTTACCGCAATGCTCTGAAATACCAGAATTTTGGCTCTTTCAAAGAATTGATAAGAATCGGGATAAAGGTAGAAGATGATGTCATAAAGGCCGAAGCTGAAAAGCCGAAAGGGTACCAAGGGGCCTCATCGTCTAGGACCAAAGCCCCAGCAACGACCCATTTAGATGAAGGCATCAATCTCTTAGAAGGGCAATCGAAGAAGCCGCAGCGCCAAACACCTAGGGCATTCACTGATATCGGATGCACTTATACATACGCTCTCCAAAGGCTCATAGCCCAAGGAAAGCTGAAGCCTATTGGTCCAACTCCGGATCCACCCGCTGAGCAACAAGGTAAATGGTATAAACCAAATGCCTATTGTGCCTTTCATCAAGGTAAAGGCCATGATACTGAAAGGTGCTATCGACTGAAGCACGAAATACAAGACATGATCGAGAATGGAACACTCCCGATCCCAACTGTTAAACCCAATAATATCACCAATCCATTCGGCGATCACACTAACTTTGTTTCTGTCGAAGACAATGTCGATTATTCCCATCTTATCCGCCCATGTCACTTGAAAAGGGTGTTTATTGGGAAAGTATTTGTGGATTGCTTTGCATTCTTGCCAAACCCGAAGAATGAAATTCAAGTTGGGAGCCTTGCTCTAGAATGTACTCTCATTAACGAAGTTAATAAAAGACAATTCAATTCACCAACCTTCATCACTGGCGTAGATCCTCAGAGGACTACCTCAGGATGGAGGCAGACCATCAAAGGGATCAAAGACTATAACCGAGCATCTAAGCTGACAGCTGAACAAGGGAAAGCTCAAAACTAGATTTGAAAAATTATGAGTCGGATCTGTTTTCTTATCTTAGTCGAGTCGAGTCTAGGACTTTCTTTTCTTTAAGTTGAGTCGTTTGTTCCGCGATGACCTAGGGTGTGTCCTAGGAGTCGTTCCTTCGAGTCTGTTAAGCATGTGTCATTCCAATAAAAGTTGCAGTTTCCTTTCCAAATTTGTCTTGTTTTCAATCCTCAATCATTCCGGAAATATGATAAAACGCACAACACACTCAAAGGCATCCCTGGGGTAGAAATATGTCCCGTTTCAAAATGTAAGGTACAATAGGATTCCGTGTTTGATTCCTTTACCTATTCCATGTCTGGCGGTAGAAAACCTCTATCTGAACCAATGTTTGTGACAAGCTTTTAGATGATTCTATGACGAACCCGAACTAGCTCCTTGTTTTCCATATCGATGACGGAAGGCAAGCCTTTTTCCCACAGAAACATCCCCTCTCGAAGAGAGAACATATCAACCCGTTCTAAGAAGGAATTGTTAATTCTACCCCAATTTAGTTGGCGAAGCCCAGTTTTTAAGGTGTATCCGTTTGTGACTAAGGGAATGAATAGAAGATCATTTTCAAAGAGAGAAAAATTGGAAAAATGAAAAAAATGAAAAATGAAAAAAGAAAAAAGAAAAAGAAAAAAGAAAAAAGATGTTGAAGTTATTGCGGAATGCTTTTGGTTGAATGTCGAAGTTACAGAGGCCAGAAGTCAAGTCAAGTACCCATAGTTGAGGTTCAATGGGCGAAGCCCAAAAGCGTAAGTAGTGACCTCTTTACCCTCTAAGTCCTTCTTGAGACAGTTACAAGGGTATAGTCGGGAATTTTGAGAATCATTCCGCTTGTGTTGTTATACCTAGCCTTTAGGGTCCAGACATGGAAATTTGAACCCACATCAATTCCCAACCTATTTATACTCGGGTTTCATCAAGCCTGAGACACCATTTCCAACCATGTTATAAGCCATAGCCCTTGGCCTTAGCATCACAAAACGAACCTTCAGAATGATCGTTTACCTTACGAACCTGTTTTTACCAAGCTCCACATCCCAAAGAACCACAACCTTTTGTTACCAACCCTAGACACGGATTTAACAAAGATTTACAGGCTAGAATGGGATATGACATGATACCTTAGGTGAAACCTTCGAGTGTGTACACACAATCAGAATGCCATGTTTATGCACCATGATCGAACTACGTCGGATTTGATTTCGCTCCACGCGAATACGTAGGCAGTCCTTCAGAATAAGGGATTCAATCCACCCATCAACCAAGTTGTCATCTTGTCGGTTTTTTACGGGTCTTAACCAAGTCCAAATGAAGCCACCTTTGTTTGAGTCGGTCTTAGCACTCGATGTAGGCTAGGATGAGGATATAGGTTCAGATAAGTAGTATCAAGTCTCAGAATGAGCTTTATCTAATGGTTTAGGCAAAGATGCTGAGTCACATAGATGTGGGTTTGTGTTGGGAACAGAAAATATGAAAAACCCGCTGAAAAGAAAGAAGGCGTGGAAGAAAAATAGTAAAAGCCCGCTGAAAAGAAAGAAGGTGGTGGTAAGAAATGATGAAAACTCGCTGAAAAGAAAGGAGGCGAGGAGAACAAAGGATGGATGTTCCCAACAAGAGTGATGTGTGATGTCTAAGTGCTTTCATAAGATCAATCTGTGTTTAGTGTCTGGGCGAAGCCAACGTTGTTGCTCTGTGAGTTTAATCCACCTTGTCAATGCCAAGTGATCTTGATTCCCATGTGCCCTTGGGATCACGCCCATGCCATACGAAATCTCCGTCCCAAGTTCGACGACCTTGTGATTCCCATTTGCCGTCTTTTGGCGCCGGAACGGCCAATTTACATTTCTACCCCCAACAAGTCAATAATTGAATTAAAACCCGTGTACACTTACGGTTTTATTTTCCTTTTTTGTTTTACGGTAGCGGGCTACGCCCACGTTGTTTACGGGTCATACAGAGTGTCTGAGTCGTATTTCCTGCTCACCCGTCAAGGTTCGATTTCAAAATACCAAAGATTTCAGAATTCCGAAATTTCAAAAACTTTTTGCATCAAATTTTGGGTCGACGACCCAACATCCAAGGGATTCATTTCAAATTCAAAATTTGGGTCGATGGCCCAATTATTCAAAATTTTCAACTTGTTCAAATTTCGGGTCGATGACCCAATCATTCAAATTTAATTTTAGGTCGACGACCCAGCATTCCAGTACTTAAACTTCAAACCTCGGGTCGATGGCCCAACTTTCCAAGTGATGTCAAATTCAAAATTCGGGTCGATGACCCAATTATTCAAAATTTTCAAATTCAATTTTCGGGTCGATGACCCAATCTTTCAAATGATCCAATTTTAGGATCGATGATCCAAATGTGCTTATGTGATGATTATTGCTAGTACGTTTTTGTGCTTCAAATGTAGCAGGATATGCTTCAACTGGGGGCTCTATAGTCTTCGACTTTAGAGCCATTGCAAATCAGGGCTCGAAGCCGTTGGCTTCAGAGACCATTATCAAGATGAAAAGGATGACATCCACCAAGAATTCAATTCAATACAAGAGTATGAAATGGAAGAATTCCGTAGCTGAAAGCAAATGATGAAAGCGGCGGCAACCTCCTCGGAAAGTCCCTTCCCATTCGGACAAGCGCCAACAGATGATAAATTTTGGGCAAATGGCAACAGATGATGAATTTTGGACAAATGCCAGCAGATGATAAACTTTGGGCATGTGTCAGCAGTTGCCGAACTACGACGCGGGTTTGATTCCGTCAGAAACGGATACGTAGGCGCCTAAGGATAAGGCTCAACTCACCATATATGCAATTTTATGGGTCGACGACCAACGACGATAATTTGACACAACAGAAGCAAGAGTCAATCCCCAACGAAGTTTCAAGGTATGGTCTCTTCTTATGGCTGGCGAGCTTATATACGCAAGTCTAATGGACTATAAACGACGCGCAGAATCCTCAGGTCGAGAGGGACCTGGGGTATACTTTGACTTTCGCCTTGTCCAAGCCTCAGTCAAAGTGGGGGCTCTGTAGATACCCGTATCCGTCGATATTGGAATTTATAGAAAACCCGATAAACACCCGATGATGATAGGACACATGTATTTATTTAGTTGTCATTGTCATTATTTGGGTTCGTTTTACGATGTAGAATGAGCGTTGTCGACGGAGTATTTTAATTTAAATGATATTTAAATTAGAGTCTTTTTTTAAGGTGATTTCAATTTATTTTATTTTATTTTGAATTTATTTTCTTAAGTTTATTTTATTGAAAATAAAATAAATATTTGATTTGAAAAATCATTTTGTGAGTATATTTGGTTTGAAAAATCATCTATTTTAATGTGTTAATTGATTTGAAAAATCGATTTGAAAATCGAAAAGAACTCGTTTTGAACATGTGTTTTTGAGCTCGATTTTAGCTCGGTTTTTGGGCCCGTTTTCTTTACGAGTTGGCACGAATATCGAGTACACTAACCAACCTAGACCTCTACCCATCCAACCCCAGTTCGAACCCCATAGCCACGGCCCAAATCATGCCCCAAATCACCCCCAACCAGCCCGCAAAACACGAAACAGCCCCCCCTGTTTTGCAGCTCAATCCCGAGCCCAAAACCCGCTCCAAATACCACCAAAACCCGTGCCCATTAACCCTAACCCATACCCTAATATCCTACCCATATTACCTTACCTTAATCACCAAGAAAACCCCCCATACGAACCCTAGAAAACCCCCCAAAAGCTGCTGGACAACAACTATGTGCAAACAGGCCTGACTGCCTCTCCTCCCTTTTACCCTACTTTAACTCCTTATAAATACCCACCCTACACCATACATTCATTCCTCTAAGTTCTCCACACATCCTACCGTCACCCACAAGCATTAAACCTCAGAAACAAACCCTAATTGCCTCTCAAAAACCCTCCACAAAACCGACATACAAACTGAAACTGTTTGTGTGTCCTCCTCGAAAAACAATTCGTTCCTCCCTCAAACCTCCATCAAAACTCGATTTTCTTGTTCCTAATTAACCACATAACATCCATCTACACATTAGATAAAGATTTACGAGCCAAATTTCCCTTGAGAGTACACGAAATCCCTCGAAAAACAGAGTGTTATACACTCTGTTTTCGCGGTTTATTCTTGTCTGTCCAGTTCTATTTGTGCTCGTTTTTCGTGCCCAATAACTCAAAACGAGTAGGGGTTGCTTTAAGATCTCTGTTCTCCTCTCTTTCTAGTTTTCAAAACATCTTTTAAATCGAATTTTCGTCGTGAAACGAGGGAGAAATCATCGTTTGAAAGTTGCTGTCCAGATTTGTCAAAAAACGCGTGTTTGCTTTGTTTCTTCGTCGACGACGGCCTCTCGAGATAAAATCTACCATCGATTACGACCCAAGACGGTGTCAACGATACATGTAGGTTGAGGGTGCATCAAATCCTCCTCTTTCTCCTTTTTTATTTCGTTTTTTATGCTTGTTCTTTTATAGTTTGTTTTATTCGTTTATCGTTTTTGTTTATCGATTGTTTAATTAACTATGAAACTAGTTTAGTCCGAGTATGAGTTAAAGTACCACCATGAACACCCGCGTTGACTTGAGATGGGAAAATAAACCGCTACTTCAGTCGGTCGTACACCCCCGTCTCATTTACATATCCTCGTGTTCAAGGTAGGGCATAAATAAAACGAATTTCTAACTTCGCTCTTCGCTTTTGACCCCTTTGTTATTTCGACCAACTCGACACACCCTAGGATCCGTTGTATGTTAGTTTAACCTCTGATTGTTAACATATGACGTGTTTAGACGACATTCGATCATTTTAATAACCTAATTAGACATGTTAGGTGGCATCGACATAGCTTTTAAAATCGATTAACAATTCTATAACCTAATTGAATACATATTTCTTATCACTTGATTTCTCGCTAGCATAGGAGTGCGTGATTAGCACCTTCCTATTAACACTCGACGAGTAAGCATTAATCTTATGATATTGTGACCTAATTGGACCCTTTAGGCCGTGTAGAATACACACTCGCGCGTTTCTTCTCAATCGATCAACCTGTTTTATAACTTGTTTTCTAACTCGTTTTCTAATCCGTTTCGCAATCATTCGATCTAACCAATGAACCTAACCTAGGAACTAGGATGGCCTTGTCTTGGCCGTGAGGGTGGTCGTGGTTTGGGCCATGAGCTTGGCCGTCTTTCTTTGTCTTCCTTGCTTCGTTTTTTACACCTTTTGTTCTTCGTTGTTTTGTTGCTTGTAATTTGTAATTTGTTTATCGAGTGTAATTTTCGAGCTTGTTTTACTTTTATTGAGTCAAAACCTCTTCAAAAAACCTTAGTCTTGTTTGGTTAGACGATTGTTCCCCAATGCTTGTAGGAGCGTAGTAAACCGCATGTTGTTTAAAGCAACATGGCCCGGTTTATGCTAATGCATGCTTTGGTGCGTAGCCTTATGTCTAATTCGATGAGATTAAGTGAAAGCACGCATTACAAGGAGTGACCCAAGGCCGTGGGTCATGTAAGCCGTGGGCCACCCCTCTTGTGCACGGTTTTCTAGGCCAAATGGCTGTGTATTGCGTCGTGTGTATAGCTTTGTATTTAGATCGAGTTGTATCTTTAATTTATTGTTGTGTCGGCATGAAATGCCTGGTTTGTAATAGGTAGATCCCAACGGCTCCCCCATTCCCCCTTAAGCCTTGTTTGCTTTGTTTTGTATGTTGTTATATCAATCAACCCACATGCTAAATTACAACTTTGACAAAGTTAGTTTAGTTGCATCTAAAACGACATAGAAATTGTTGTCACATGATAGGGTTAAAACAACGTTTGCATATCATACATCGTAGTAGCTATGACCTTGTTTGAAATCCATACTTGACTTAGTAGAGGCCGTTATTGACGGGCGGGGTTGGGTGTCCTTATGGGCTTCCCAACACGTACCCTCACCCCTTACTCAAGATCTATGGTTTGTGGATCCGTCTGAATACCATTGGATTACGAGAGTCATTCAAATCGAGTGATATAGGGTACAAGTCTTTATCTTTAATCACTCGTAGTCGATTGGCTTTATGCTTTTCGATGAAAGGTGTAAAGTTGACTTGAACGGTTCCAAGTTCCCAAAAAACTTGGTGGCGACTCTAATTGGTCTTAATTCGATTCGAAAGAACCTCGAGTCGATTATGCCTAGTGTGGATCCCGCGGACGCAGTTCCCGAGGGCCTTGTCCACACTAAGACTTGAATAGGTGACTTTAGACATACATTGGCAATGGTAATTATTATATAATAATCGTATATTTATATTTGTTCATCTATGTGGGTCTCGAACCCACATCTTGCGCAATAGCACAATGCTCTACCTTTTGAGCTAATAGATGATATTGTACCAAAATTAAATTATGCATCAACAAGTAACAAAGACATGAAAACATTAGTAACTTCATGTACATGTGAAACATGACACATTGGCTTATACAAGTATTTCCTACTATGAAATTAACCTTCACAAAACCAGGTTCAGGTTTCACAAAAACAAGTTTCACAAAATTAGGTCTAAAGTTCACATAATCATGTCTAGGTTTCACAAAATAAAATTCAGATTTGACAAAACGAAGTTTTACAAAATCAAGTCGAGATTTCACATAATAAGGTACAAATTTCACAAATCAGGTCCAGGTTTCACATAAACAAGTTTCACAAAATTAGGTCTAGAATTCACATAATCATGTCTAGGTTTCACAAAATCAGGTCTAGGTTTCACAAAATGAAATCCAGGTTTCACAAAATCATTCTTCACAAATCAAGTCGAGATTTCACATTATCAGGTACTAAGTTCACAAAACTAGCTTCAAGGTTCACAATATTAGCTCAAATATTCACAAACACTGAAAATTATCACAAAACAAGCTCAAAGATTCACAAAATAAGGTATATGATTCACAAAATAATAAAAGGAGCAAAATAGGTGATTTTGACTATTTATGACCAAGTTTCACAATATAAGGCCTAGGATTCACGAAACAAGGTCTATAATTCAACAAATAAGAAAAGGAGCAAAATAGGTGATTTCGACCATTTTATGACCAAATTTTACAATATTACCATCTAATTTCACAAAACAAGCTTTAAGATTCACAAAATAAGGTATATGATTCACAAATTAGAAAAAGAGAAAAATAGGCGATTTTGACCATTTATGACCAAGTTTCATAATATAAGGCCTAGGATTCACGAAATAAGGTCTATGATTCACAAAATAAGAAAAAGAGCAAAATAGGTGATTTCGACCATTTTGTGACCAAATTTCACAATATTACCTTCTAGTTTCACAAAACAAGCTCTAAGATTCACAAAATAAGGTATAAGATTCACAAAATAAAAATAAAATAAAAAAATAGGCGATTTTGACCATTTATGACCAAGTTTCACAATATAAGGCCTAAGATTCACGAAACAAGGTCTATGATTCACAAAATAAGAAAAAGAGCAAAATAGGTGATTTTGACCATTTTATGACCAAATTTCACAATATTATCTTCTAGTTTCACAAAACAAGGTCTAAGATTCACAAAATAAAGTATATGATTCACAAAATAAGAAAAAGAGGAAAATAGGCGATTTTGACCATTTATGACCAAGTTTCACAATATAAGGTCTATGATTCACAAAATAATAAAAAGAGCAAAAAAGGTGTTTTCGACCATTTTGTGACCAAATTTCACTATATTACCTTCTATTTTCACAAAACAAGCTCTAAGATTCACAAAATAAGGCATATGATTCACAAAATAAGAAAAAGAGGAAAATAGGTGATTTTGACCATTTATGACCAAGTTTCACAATAGTTTCACAATATAAGGCCTAGGATTCACGAAACAGGGTCTATGATTCAAAAAATAATAAAAAGAGCAAAATAGGTGATTTCGACCATTTTATGACCAAATTCCACAATATAACCTTCTAATTTCACAAAACAAGCTCTAAAATTCACAAAATAATAAAAGGAGCAAAAAAGGCGATTTTTACCATTTATGACCAAGTTTCACAATATAAGGCAGGATTCACGAAACAAGGTCTATGATTCACAAAATAAGAAAAGAGCAAAATAAGTGATTTCGACTATTTTATGACCAAATTTCACAATATTACCTTTTAGTTTCAAAAAACAAGTTCTAAGATTCACAAAATAAGGTATATGATTCACAAAATAAGAAAAAGAGGAAAATAGGCGATTTTGACCATTTGATGACCAAATTTCACAATATTACCTTCTAGTTACACAAAACAAGCTCTAAGATTCACAAAATAAGGTATATGATTCACAAAATAAGAAAAAGAGAAAAATAGGCGATTTTGACCATTTATGAACAAGTTTCACAATATAAGGCCTAGGATTCACGAAACAAGGTTTATGATTCACAAAATAATAAAAAGACCAAAATAGGTGATTTCGACCATTTTGTGACCAAATTTCACAATATTACCTTCTGTTTTCACAAAACAAGCTCTAAGATTCACAAAATAAGGTATAGGATTCACAAAATAATAAAAGGAGCAAAATAGGTGATTTTGACCATTTATGACCAAGTTTCACAATATAAGGCCTAGGATTCACGAAACAAGGCTATGATTAACAAAATAAGAAAAAGAGCAAAATAGGTGATTTCGACTATTTTATGACCAAATTTCACAATATTACGTTCTAGTTTCACAAAACAAGCTATAAGAATCACAAAATAAGTTATATGATTCACAAAATAAGAAAAAGAGGAAAATAGGCGATTTTGACCATTTATGACCAAGTTTCACAATATAAGGCCTAGGATTCATGAAACAAGGTCTATGATTCACAAAATAATAAAAAGAGCAAAATAGGTCATTTCGACCATTTTATCACCAAATTTCACAATATAACCTTCTAATTTCACAAAACAAGCTCTAAGATTCACAAAATATGGTGATTCACAAAATAATAAAAGGAGCAAAAAAGGCGATTTTGACCATTTATGACCAAGTTTCACAATATAAGGCCTAGTATTCACGAAACAAGGTCTATGATTCACAAAATAAGAAAAAGAGCAAAATAGGTGATTTGGACCATTTTATGACCAAATTTCACAATATTACTTTCTAGTTTCACAAAACAAGCTCTAAGATTCGCAAAATAAGGTATATGATTCACAAAATAAGAAAAAGAGGAAAATAGCCGATTTTGAACATTTATGACCAAGTTTCACAATATAAGGCCTAGGATTCACGAAACAAGGTCTATGATTCACAAAATAATAAAAAGAGCAAAATAGGTGATTTCGACCATTTTGTGACCAAATTTTACAATATTAACTTCTATTTTCACAAAACAAGCTCTAAGATTCACAAAATAAGGTATATGATTCACAAAATAATAAAAGGAGCAAAATAGACGATTTTAACCATTTATGACCAAGTTTCACAATATAAGGCATAGGATTCACGAAACAAGGTCTATGATTCACAAAATAAGAAAAAGAGCAAAATAGGTGATTTGGACCATTTTATGACCAAATTTCACAATATTACTTTCTAGTTTCACAAAACAAGCTCTAAGATTCACAAAATAAGGTATATGATTCACAAAATAAGAAAAAGAGAAAAATAGGCGATTTTGACCATTTATGAACAAGTTTCATAATATAAGGTCTAGGATTCACGAAACAAGGTTTATGATTCACAAAATAATAAAAAGAGCAAAATAGGTGATTTCGACCATTTTGTGACCAAATTTCACAATATTACCTTCTGTTTTCACAAAACAAGCTCTAAGATTCACAAAATAAGGTATAGGATTCACAAAATAATAAAAGGAGCAAAATAGGTGATTTTGACCATTTATGACCAAGTTTCACAATATAAGGCCTAGGATTCACGAAACAAGGCTATGATTAACAAAATAAGAAAAAGAGCAAAATAGGTGATTTCGACTATTTTATGACCAAATTTCACAATATTACGTTCTAGTTTCACAAAACAAGCTATAAGAATCACAAAATACGTTATATGATTCACAAAATAAGAAAAAAAGGAAAATAGGCGATTTTGACCATTTATGACCAAGTTTCACAATATAAGGCCTAGGATTCACGAAACAAGGTCTATGATTCACAAAATAATAAAAAGAGCAAAATAGGTCATTTCGACCATTTTATCACCAAATTTCACAATATAACCTTCTAATTGCACAAAACAAGCTCTAAGATTCACAAAATATGGTGATTCACAAAATAATAAAAGGAGCAAAAAAGGCGATTTTGACCATTTATGACCAAGTTTCACAATATAAGGCCTAGTATTCACGAAACAAGGTCTATGATTCACAAAATAAGAAAAAGAGCAAAATAGGTGATTTGGACCATTTTATGACCAAATTTCACAATATTACTTTATAGTTTCACAAAACAAGCTCTAAGATTCACAAAATAAGGTATATGATTCACAAAATAAGAAAAAGAGGAAAATAGGCGATTTTGAACATTTATGACCAAGTTTCACAATATAAGGCCTAGGATTCACGAAACAAGGTCTATGATTCACAAAATAATAAAAAGAGCAAAATAGGTGATTTCGACCATTTTGTGACCAAATTTCACAATATTAACTTCTATTTTCACAAAACAAGCTCTAAGATTCACAAAATAAGGTATATGATTCACAAAATATTAAAAGGAGCAAAATAGACGATTTTGACCATTTATGACCAAGTTTGACAATATAAGGCATAGGATTCACGAAACAAGGTCTATGATTCACAAAATAAGAAAAAGAGCAAAATAGGTGATTTCGACCATTTTGTGACCAAATTTCACAATATTACCTTCTATTTTCACAAAACAAGCTCTAAGATTTACAAAATAAGGTATATGATTCACAAAATAAGAAAAGGAGCAAAATAGACGATTTTGACCATTTATGACCAAGTTTAACAATATAAGGCCTAGGATTCACGAAACAAGGTCTATGATTCACAAAATAATAAAAAGAGCGCTTTACCTTGTTTCGTGAGCGCTTTACCTTGCTAATTTACATCCTCTGTTCTACTGAATTGTATTCATTTTTCAAAATTCGGTTGCTTCATTTTGAAAAATGTATAGAATATAAGACCGTCTTACACAATAATTATTTGTGTTGTTTGTTTGATTGGATTCAAATTTGTCTTTAGAGATGAACTGCGGCTTACTACTGCCAATGAATTGTATACATTTTTCAAAATCCGGTGTTACTAAAGATTCTGTTGATTGATCTTTGTGATGTTCTATCACATTTTTAGCTGAATTTGAAGGTGTTGTTTTGTTTGACTGAAATCAAATTTGTTTTTAGGAGAAATTAATTGGTGCTCTTAGTTTCGCTTTGATTATCATGTTGATGCATGTGTGTACTATGTTCATGTATATAGGTTGCTTATGATGATACTCCGTATATTTTTTGTTATAGTGATTAATTTTGTTTGAAGCAAGGAAAATTAACAGTTTTAGGCGACTTTTTTAAAGCTTAATTGAGGTTTTTTGTTGCTAAATAATGCTGTTAGCTACTTGAACTACATGATGAACATGATTTAGTCGTCAATTTGAGTATTGTATTATTTGTCCATGCGTGTGGTGTTTGTATTTAGGTTGCTTATGATGATACTTTTTTTCTCCGTTACGTTATTTTATTCGAGGCAAGGAAAATTAGTAATTCTACGAGGCTTTTTTAAGCTAAATTGAGGTCTTTGGTTGATTAATTATGCTATTAGCTACTTGAGCCACGTGATTAGTTTCTGTTGACGATTAATTCAAAGTATGAATGTATAATTATAATATGAGGTGAGGTGAGGAATTGCCATAAAAGAAGACATACCAACTTGTTTTTGAAAGCGAAAATAATGGCTCCAGCATGTTCAGCTGCATTTCCGACTATTGGCAGCAAAAATTATCTTTGATGAAGCTCACCAAAATTCCCCAGAATCGGGCGACTGTCTCCCATCCAAACCACACCGTATATATGTTATTAAGGGATCCAGTGTTTGATATGAATTACAATAAACGATAACTTTTTATAATTTATAGTGTCCACACCAAACTACTCATCACATTTCAAAATTCTTAGGGTCGAAGGCAATAAAGTACCTCGATGGAACCAACGATGTACTCAGATAACAATGCTATGACAACAGTCATCCCAGCGAACCCACTCCAGAAACCAATGACAGGGACTTCTTGTTCAACCGCGTCATCATCATCAGAATTCTGATTTTGATTAGGCCATCCGATTATCACTATTAAAAGTTTTTATTTTATTTGTTTATTTTTGATGCAATGAATGATTACCTCTTTAGTCTCAAACATCTGCCTGTGAGTCCATAGCTGGAAGACAAGGTAAGCAACATATGCGACCAACATTACTATGCTGCCTGCTCTGGATATACTAAGTGTTGGAAGAGTCGATATTTCGCCTGATTTTGCAGCCATTTTAAAAGAGCAATGGCAATATGTGACAAAATAATCCCAACAATAAGAGGAAGCAATTCACATCTGCTTGCTTCTGTGAATTAACACCAAAACCAAAAACATTAACCCATATCATGTGCTAATCACTCCTAAACATGAATCCATAAAATAACGTACCCTGTCGAACTTCTGCTCTTTGTGAAGGTTAGCAAGACCGCCACATAAGAGGGAATTACCAAGAACGAGAAGAAGGTTGGAGAGAATGGAACCAAGAAGTGAGTACTTGACCACATCTATTTTGTTCTGGCTTAGTGCTAATCTTTGCTATAATCACTCTGTCACATTTCCACATGTTGCATTCAATAGCCCTCCCACTGTTTTCATCATACATTATACACTCTATGAATTAGCATTATTTCTATACAAATTTATCGCCAAATAATCTCCATTTGTAAAATTTATGATTACTAGGCTTCCATAAGGCTCAAGATGTCTGATAGAGTACTGTGGGGGTGTGGGGTGATTTTATTCTTAAGTGTTGCTTATCACAATCAGATTGCGTCACTAGGTGGTACTCCGTATTGACACAAGTAAAAACGGGCTGTAAAATACACGTGAGAGTGATAACTAGACAGTTTATACATTGAGACATTCTAATTTTTCGAAGTCAATGTAGAAATCAATCAAAGAACAATTTATTCTCAGGAAGCCTAAAGGTATCATGATAAAACACTAAAATTGATGTTTGACAGATAATGAGATTATATGCAGGAAACGAATGTAACTGCTTAAGGATTTTTCACTAACCTCTTTAAATTGGCAGCATCATAAACAAGATCATGTTTCAGTAAAGCTTGCATAACATACTGCTTACTCCAGCGGGGAGACAACCATTTCAAAGCAAACTTGAATGTAGCACACGCTATGTCAGGAAGCTGCATTAGGCAAACTCAAATTAACTTCATCGCAGTTACGAAATAGAGCGCAATTCACCCTGAAGGATCCATAGCGAAGAAAGCAATTGTGATAGAAAACTTAAGTTCATTGCCGGAACTAGTCCACAGACAGCTAATATTAAAGCACTGCCTACTTATGTTCCTAACCACAAAAAATGTACATACAACCGCGACAAAGAAAATGCAAGGCAAAGAGCAGATATAGCATAAGCCTAGAGTAATGACGCCTCAGAGATTAGCTCCAATTCAATGAAGAAAGAAAACTGAAATCAAATGATTGGCTTCATAACTGGCTTACCCGCATTAAAGGTAACGTCAATATCAGTGAACCAAGCACGAAGGAGAAAACAATTCCAGCGAGAAAACTCAGAATAAGAAAATGTGATGTAAACAATGTAACATCATCTAAATTACTCCGTCCATCCCATTTACATTGTCCATATTTGACTTTGACGGCCAAAGGACATGGTGTTCAACCGATATTTTCTCAAGAGAAAGTAACTACAACTTTTTACAATGATAATATGAAAATATTTGTTTGACAAATCTATATCTTAAGAAATTAATGGTCAGACATTAGTTGACCGTAACAGCAAATGAGAACAGTAACAACGGGATGGAGGTTGTAGTCGAAATCCAAAGCACATTGTTCTGCAATAAATCAACTTACAAGAAAAATCATATCTTCAGCAATAAAAGCAAGACGGAATCCATTTCTCTCTTTCTCGCGGTTGCAAGAAACTAACACCTGAAATTACATCAACTAACATCAGCTACATAGCAAAGAATAACCAATTACTAAGCTAGAAACAGACAAGTTTTGCAAACATTGAGTTGATGCTTCATGAAGATCATCTCATCACAAAAAAGAAGATGATCTTGTCTTACCCTATCAATGCTTGAAGCCAGCAATTCTAGCTTCATTTCAGTGATTTTTGCCATCATTTTCAGTGATCGGATTTCCTTGACAGTTCTTCTCATTCCAGACTCTAGTATGTAGACCTATGTATCCCCAAGTGCACAGATCAGTGATTATTTGATTAATCGCGGCTGACCTTTGTATTTAAGAGATTAATCGCGCTGACCTTTGTGTCAAATTCGGACCAAAACTGTTCCACGTTATGAAGAGTGTGATTCATTATCTCAACTTTCTTCTTATGTTTCTCCAGACAATTACAAAGACTTTTCCTGTCAAATTTTAGCATGGATACCTTCCTCAGATTTTCTGCATTATAAGCATTATCCCGACAAAAGAACATACACAAGTCAGTGATAATTCAAAGCAATAATTATTACTCCTAAGGCTCTAAACAAGTAAAATTCTATCAAAGGAAGTCGTTTAAAATCGTGTTAAATCACAAACACACACAGTCTATGTAATATGTTCTGCACTTAACAATGAAGAAAATATCAATCACTTAAAAAATCCGCATCTATAATCAAAATCTCGAAAAACTTTTGTCGACACAATTAGCATTAGACAACTTTAGAAATACACTGAGATTCACAATTATCATACCAGTTCTGTCACTCTATCAGTCTATCACAAACATATGTTCTCAATCATCTGTAATCAAGACCTCGACAATAAAATCGACAAAATTAGCATCGGAAACTTTTGAGTTTGTCATAAGTTCTGGATGAACACAGCTTAACATCTAAACCTAACAATTTTCGTGAACAATTGAGAACCGCTTCTCAAGCAAATTACTCGTAATCCGGAATTCTCAAGAACATCATAAATTAATTTAACACACATTCACTCTTTTGCCTACTTTTGTATTCATAATTCATTTCCTTTGCAATCAAAAACTATGAATAACATATATCATCAATAAAATCACGAGATTGTAATTTTTAAGACGTCATAACCTAAAACTTAATTAGAAGCAAATTAAATCAACAACAAATACAGAACTAACTGAACATCGAAAAACTGAACATAATCGAAATCGAATCGCATAAACTATCAATCAGCTACGTCAATGCATCATCCTCGTCAACTTCTGGAAAATCAAGAATATGCAAATTCACTAGAACATCAAAAACTATGCTGATAGTGCAAAAAAAGAAGAAATTGATAAGTGAAATTGTGTACCGTATTGAGCAACATCGAGGTTGAATTCATCAAAATAGGATGAATCGAAATTACAAAATTAGGATAATCGAAATTAGGATGAATCGAAATTGCTTAGATCGGAAAATAAATTAGATTGACGATGGCGATCAAATCTGAGCGATAAATGTCGATCGAAATTAGAGTGAATGGCGATGAGCTGAAGAGAGAGAAAGTAAAAGAGTTCCAAATGAGTGAATTTGAGGGAGAAATGTCAGTTAGTTGGGAATACGTGTCATAATCTGATGAGTCTATAATTGTTAGATCTAATGGTTTAAAAAGGGTTCAGCTGCCTCACCCTAAGAAGGGTGCCTCACGAGATTCAATTTCAAGAGATTCAAGTTTTGCAAACATTAAGGGTTCTCATAAGTCCCTTACATCTTATGAGTCCCTAAGACCTTATAAGGACCATAGGATGGAGGGGATGAAAGATTGAGATTAGATCTCAATGGATGGCCAGAAATTCATCTCCTCTAATTAGCTCCTCATTGAAATTAAGTTCCTCATTAATCCATTCTTCACTCATTATCAATAACTCCTTCCTCACTAAACATTCATCCCTCATTATCACAAACTCTTCCTATCTCCTTACATTCTCTCTCATTTTTCTCTCTATAAACAAAATCAAAACAAAAACAAATCTGAGAAAAAAAAACTCCTCCACTGCCGGCCACCACCTGACCCACCGGCAATCACCACCCCCATCACTCCCTTCTTCCCAGTCGCCGGCCACCACCATTCCCACCATTCCCACCACACACCTTCACCGACAACATCCCCACCACCTCAGCCGGCAGCCACGACTCTCCCTCCCGGCACCACGACTCCCTCCCTGCTGCCGCCTGCCGCATATCCCGACAACATCCCACCACCCTCAGCTGGCAGCCACGACTCACCCGACACCAGATCTACTCCCTCTTCCTCTGGCCGCGATTCCCTTTCTCCCTCCCGGCAGCCACGAGATCTCAACCACCGACATCAACAACAACGCCGCCATCTCACCGCACCAAAGCCACCACAATACCGCAAACCCGACACACCACCGTTCTTCTTTCCTTTTCAGTTATTGTTTTTTTTTTTTTTTTTTTTTTTTTTTTTTATGTTTGGGCGTGTGTTGGTCTTGTATTGTTCCTGCGTGTTGTTTGTGTATTTCAATTTTTTTTTTAATTTGTAATTTTTAATTGGTGTTGTTAATGTTATTGTTGCCGGGTGGTTGTTTTCGTGGTTTGTATTTTCAGATCCGTTTTTTACAATTTTTTTTTGTTTTTTAAAATATCGTATTTTCAGATCTAGTATATTTTTTTGTTATTTGTTTTATATTGTTATTGTATTGTATTTTCTAATTTTTGATCTTTGTTGTTTTTAATTTCTAATTTATTATTTTTCAAATTTTGTTAACATTTATTAATTTACATTATTTACGACTAAAGTTATACCCTTGCCATATTAAAGTTATACTATTTACGACTAAAGTTATACGCATTAAATACAAAAGTTATAGATCTATTTTATATAACTCAATTTGTATATTTTTTTTAGTATTTGTGTGTTGGTGTTGTTGTGAGACGGTTTTTTTAATTTTTAGTAATAAATTAAATTTTTATTTTTCATTGTTAATTACGACTAAAGTTATACCCTTAAAACATTAAAGTTACACTATTTACGACTAAAGTTATACCCTTCACAAATTAAAGTTATACTATTTACGACTAAAGTTATACCCTTGAACTAGACGAAAAAATGAGTTGGTGTTCCAAATCCGATTGCTTGTGATTTAAAATCTTGTCTTATTTTATATTTTTTTTTCAAATATGTCTTATTTTACATTTTGATATTTAGATAATGGTTTTTTTTTTCAGATCTAGTATTGTTGGTTTAAAGTTAGTATTGTTGGTTTTTAGGATTTCGGTTATATATTGGACTTAAGTTATACGATTTTGGACTAAAGTTATACGATTTTGGACTAAAGTTATACAAAAAATTGGACTAAAGTTACATAAAATTATATAAATTCCAACCAATTTATCGAAAATGACTAAAAGTTATACAAAAATAGACTAAAGTTATACAAATATGGACTAAAGTTATACAAAAATGGACTAAAGTTATACAAAAATGGACTAAAGTTATACAAATATGGACTAAAGTTATACAAATAAAGACTAAAGTTATACAAAAATGGATTAAAGTTATACAAAAATTGACTAAATTTGTACAAATATGGACTAAATTTATACAAACAGTACTTATATAAATTCAAATTTGGACTAAAGTTAAAAAAAAATTGGACTAAAGTTACATAAAATTATATAAATTCCAACTAATTTATCGAAAATGACTAAAAGTTATACAAAAATAGACTAAAGTTATACAAATATGGACTAAATTTATACAAATAAGGACTAAAGTTATACAAAAATGGTGTAACTTTAGTGCATAATAGTATAACTTTAGTCCTTTTCTGTATAACTTTAGTCCAAAATTGTGTAACTTTAGTGCATAATAGTATAACGTTAGTCCTTTTCTGTATAACTTTAGTCCAAAATTGTGTAACTTTAGTCCATAATAGTATAACTTTAGTCCTTTTTTGTGTAACTTTAGTCCAAAATCGTGTAACTTTAGTCCAGAATTGTATAACTTGTCCAAATGTAAATTCAGATTTGAAACTAACACATGAGATTGAAGTTGCACAAATGCCATTAATGTCCACTGAAGTTGCACATAATGTCAGTGAAGTTGCACACAATGTCATTGAAGTTGCACATAATGTGAATTGAAGTTATACATAATGTCAGTGAAGTTATACATAATGTCAGTGAAGTTATACATTGTAAGAATTCGTTAATCTCATTAATTTACATATTCATATATGAAATGATTTATTTAGTCATAAATCAAAAGCTAGATCTTATGCATGCAAACATAAATAAGATAAGAGAAGAAATCGTCAATCTTACATTGAGGTTTCGGATATTAGGGCACCAACAAGATCACCTTCTTGTTAGTTCTTGAGCTTTCCTAATAATGGATGAACAAAAGGTCCAAAGTAGAACCTCTCCCAAAAGTGAATACCCAAGGAAACCTCTTAATAACTAATATTATTATGATCTAGTAATAATATAAGTCTTACTAAAATTTGACACAAAAATAATATTTTGTACTTGTAACACCCCCATTTATTCTGAAGCCTTTAGCTAGACATTCCCAAATAAATAGGACTGTTACCATCTTGGTTTACCGAGGTAGTAGATAACAAAGTCCAACTCACCAAAGTACTTTAAATAAAAACTTTAATGATTACATATGTTTTACAATTTTAATCAACTAAAACTTAATATAAAAATAAATACAACTCGCAGCGGAAATAAATAAAGTGATATAATTATTCTATGTGATATAGACTTCATCTACGGTTCCAAGTTTGGCTCTCATCCCAATGCTCCCAAGTCAGCTAATCTTTGGTACCTGTCAAATCTGCTCCCCATAAAACGGTTCACCGCAGGTGTTCACGGATACACAGTCAACCGCGAGGTTGAGTAGGAATAAAACTAAACAACAAGAACATACAATTATCAATCCAATTCAATCCACTTTCATTGCACAACCCCCTGACAACGTGCTCCTTTCCTTTACTTAGCACAACTCCCTTAACAACGTGCTCACATTACTTTGGTACCCCTCCCTTAACAACGTACCACAATATGTAATAGTACCCCTCCCTCACAACGTACATATTACCATCACCCCTGTGTACAAACTCCCTCAACAATGTACAACTGGCTGTCGCACAGCTTTTTATAATAACCACATTCCAATCAACGATAATAATTCAATTCACCTCATCAATATAACCGACACAAATCAACATAAGTCACCCTTCCAACCATTACGATATTATCAACCAACATATACAATATGAATCTCCCTTCCAACAATTACGATTATATCAACCAACACAATTCACATACGATCAATTCACTTTAACGTAAGTAATCCACCATACCAAACATAGATAATTAAAAGTCGAGTTGAGTAGGATTATCCCTACCTGGCATGCAAGCACTCCAATTACGCAATTCAATAATTAAAGCGAACAAATCCGATTATAAACTCTTCACAATTTCCGTCACCTATATAATAATAACAATTACAACAATTATAATTACTAACTTTATTTATTTATTTATTTATTTTATTTAATTATTCAAATAAATTATTTATTATAATTATTAAAGGTTTATGATAACTAAAAACCCGATTCAATTACGAACCTGACTCACCCGAACTAATTAAACAATTAAAACCCGTCACAAAAACAAACACACATCACCCTATACACGGTTTATAAACCGTGACCAACACCCCTCATAAAACCCACCAAACCCGACACCACAAGCCACCACAACCACCACCCGACCTACCTACCTCCTCCCTACACCACGGACCATCCAAACATCCCACAACCACCAGCTTAACCGTCACCAGCCACCCTCAAAAGCACGCCCTAATCCACCCGACACCAACAACACTCACCTGACACCTCCATAAAACCCGCCCTTAACCACCACCTAACACCACCTTCACCGCCACATACAACCACTAATCAACTCACCAATCCACCCTCGACAATTTCCACCCAAAACCACCCCAACCCAGACCTCCTACAACCACCAGAAACCCCCTCGAAAACCGCCTGCCCAAACACGGGTTAATCCCCTGTTTTCGCCACTTACCAGCCACCACTACAACGAACCTCCATCTCCGGCCACCCCAAAACCACCACTTAGGTCGAATCAACCCATATGTGTCAACCCTACCAGCCCTATATCACGACACGACCCTAACGGGTCTCAATTCGGGTCGAAACTCCCCCAAACACCCATGTTTCGCATAATCAATTAAACCCGGTTAAACCAGCCACCTTTGACCACCACACACCACCCTACCACCACCATTAGGACCCAATAACACCCATAAGCCACCATCCACAACCCTAGGTCAGATGGGTCACGCTAAGTGGGTCAAATAACGCAAAACCAACCCTAACCCTAACCCTAATAATAACCCGATACCTCCCCTTTTGTCCTTCGATTGGACGGTCAACGGTGGTCAACGACGACCAACAATGGTTAGGTCAGAAACTTTGCAGTCCAATGTCGCTATAGGTCCAATTTTCGAGTCCTATGATGGTCTATAAAAGTCATACTATCGATCTAAAGATGCTTGTATGAAAATAATATAAACCGCTTTAAGCTGAGTTAATTACCTCGAGTTGATTAATTGGTTTATGTTAATTCCTTCTTCTTCCGTCTCCTAAAACTCCTTCTTTTAATTTATGAATTATTTTCCAGATTTAAGGTGGTATTTATAGTGTAAGATTTAGAGAATACGAGGTCAATTAGGAAACTATGTAACTTACCTTATTCTAATTAGTATAGGAATTGTCATTATAATTATATCATTATTATTATCACATATTATTAACCTTACTATAACTATGATTTTCTCATATAATACTTACTAATTTATTATTGCCATAACTTTATTATTATTATTATTATTATTATAATTATAATTACCTTTATATATTATTATCTCCTTATTATATTATTTATAAATTTCCCGATATAAATCCCGATTACACTCGTACCAATTTAATAAGTTTCGGCCCATATAATAATAGCACATGGCCCAAAGCACAATTATTAGCCAAACCCAATTCCCGAATTTATTATTTAATTATCGTCTTACTTGTATTTATTATTAGAAATGTCATTTAATCACTCATTAAATTACATAAATTATTCTAATAAATTATTATTAAAATACGGAGTATTACAGTCTTCCCCCCTTAAAATGAACTTCGTCCCGAAGTTCGCCCACAACTACAACCACAACATTCACAACTTCACACCATTCAACATTACTAAGCAACTTCGATTATCAACTACATCAATATTATCAAAACAATAATTCAAAATTTATGTAGTATTACATTCCTTCCCCCTAAAAATAAACTTCGTCCTCGAAGTTTGGAATACTAAAAATAGGAACAATCAATTCATTATTATAATGCCATAAAACCATGAAACACATATTGTAATATAGAACACTTGTCGCTTCCAACATGAATTAATGATTGAATAAATAACAAAATTTTAATCACATCATATAAGATATTCGAATTGAGATCTTTATTCCAACTTATTGCTTAACTACTGGCGAATACATTGCCAAATTAATAATAATCTATAACAAAATATACGCATAATTATTTAATTAATCTTTTCTTAGTTCATCTTAATTGTCACTGACAACATCCAACTTAAACATGAATACAATTATTGTAACATATATATATATAGGCTTTAGGGTAACACGTTCCGCATATCACTAGACATGATAATCTAATTCACACAATTCACAATATCAAAACATCAAGAGATAAAATTTTCATTATTCAAGACGAAAGAAAACATGTTACAACTTAAAAATCATAGATAATTAATAACATAAATAAATTATGGAGAATTTCTAGAAAATACAAAGAGTTAATAGATCATGGGCGAAAGAATCAAGTCAAAAACTCTGTAGATACCCGTATCCGTCGATATTGGAATTTATAGAGAACCCGATAAACACCCGATGATGATAGGACACATGTATTTATTAGTTGTCATTATCATTATTTGGGTTCGTTTTACGATGTAGAATGAGCGTTGTCGACGGGGTATTTTATTAATTTAAATGATATTTAAATTAAAGTTTTTTTTAAGGTGATTTCATTTTACTTTATTTTGAATTTATTTTCTCAAGTTTATTTTATTGAAAATAAAATAAATAATTGATTTGAAAAATCATTTTATGAGTGTATTTGATTTGAAAAATCATTGATTTTAACGTGTTAATTTGATTTGAAAAATCGAATTTGAAAATCGAAAACTCGTTTTAACCACACGTTTTGGAGCTCGATTATAGCTCGGTTTTTGAGCCCGTTTTCTTTACGAGTTGGCACGAATCTCGAGTACACTAACCAACCTAGGCCTCTACCCATCCAACCCTAGTTCGAACCCCCATATCCACACCCAAATCTCGTTCCAAACGTCCCCCCAACACAGCCCAATTCCTTCCTTTATCCGTGTTTGTGTAGCCCATCGAAAGCTCTTCTAAACCGACTCAAACTTGGTCCAAACCCGCAACCCATCACCACCAACCCGTGCTCCACATTACCCACAATAACCCAGCACCTATAACACCACAAAACCCATCCAATTCTCGTCCCAAATACTCCCCAAACAGCCCGCAACACCAGCAGCCCCCCCTGTTTTTTGTGTGCTCAATCCCGAGCCCAAAACTTGTTCCAAACACCACCAAAACCCTTGCCCATTAACCCTATACCATACCCTAGTATCCTACCCATATTACCTAGCTTAACCACCAAGCAAACCCCCCATACAAACCCTAAAAACCTCACGAAATAGCTGATGGACAGCAGTTATGCGAAACAGGCCCGACTGCTTGTTGCCCCCCTTTTACCCTACCTTAACTCCTTATAAATACCACCCCTTCACCATACATTAATTCCTCTAATTTCTCCATACATACTACCTTCACTCACAAGCTTTAAACTCCAGAAACAAATCCTAATTGCCTCCCAAAAACCCTCGACAAAACCGACTTACAAACTGAGAATCAGTTTGTGTGTCCTCTTTGAAACCCTTCGTTCTCCCTTCAAACCTCCATCAAAATTCGAGTTTCTTATTTCTAATTAACCATACAACATCCATCTACACATTAGACAAAGATTTACGAGCCAAATTTCCCTTGAGAGTACACGAATTCCCTCGAAAAACAGTGTGTTATACACTCTTTTTTGTGACTTTTTCTGTCTGTCCAGTTCTGTTTGTGCTCGTTTTTCGTGCCCAATAACTCAAAACGAGCAGGGATTGTTTTAAGATCTCTGTTCTCCTCTCTTTCTAGTTTTCAAAACATCTTTTAAATCGAATTTTCACTATGAAACGAGAGAGAAATCGCAGTTTGAAAGTTGCTGTCCAGATTTGCAAAAAACGTGTTGTTTGCTTTGTTCCTTCGTCGACGACGGCCTCTCGAGATAAAATCTACGATCTATTACGACCCAAGACGGTGTCAACGATACATGTAGGTTGAGAGTGCATCAAATCCTCCTCTTTCTCCCTTTTATTTCGTTTTTTATGTTTGTTTTTTTATAGTTCGTTTTTGTTTGTTTATCGTTTTTTGTTTATCTATTGTTCTTATTAACTATGAAACTAGTTTAGTCTGAGTATGAGTTAAAGTACCACCATGAACACCCGCGTTGACTAGAGATGGGAAAGAAACCGCTACATCAGTCGGTCGTAGACCCCCGTCTCATTTACATATCCTCGTGTTCAAGGTAGGGCATTAATAAAACGAATTCTGATTTCGCTCTTCGCTTTTGACCCCTCCTTTGTTTCGTGTGATTCGACCCACCTTAGGACCATTCACATGTTAGTATGACCTCTGATTGTTAACATATAACTCGTTTAGATGACACTAGATCAATTTAATAACCTAATTAGACACGTTAGGGTACATCGTCATAGCTTTAAAAACCGATTAACAATTCTGTAACTTAATTGAATACATCTCTCTCTTTCACATAATTTCTCGCTAGTATAAGAGTGCGTGATTAGCACCTTCTTATTAACACTCGATGAGTTAATTTAATTAGCGAACTTGACCTAATTTGACCCCTTAGGCCGTGTAGAATACACCTTTGCGCGACATCCTTCCAATCGATCAACGTCATTTCTAACTCGTTTTCTAACTTGTTTCCTATCCCGTTTCGCAATCATCTATCTAACCTAATGAATCTAACCTAAGGATTAGGGTATGCTAGATCATGTAGGCCGTGTTTGGCCGTGTCCTTGTAGTCCCTTTTCTCGTTATTTTCTCATCTTTATCTCGTTATTTCGTATCTTGTAATTACTTTGTTTATCGAGTCGTGTTTGGTAGTTTGTTTGTAAATTTTCAAGTTAGCTTTCTTTTATCGAGTCAAAACCTCTTCCAAAAACCTTAGTCTTGTTTGGTTAGATGGTTGTGTCCCAATGCACGTAAGAGCGTAGTAAATCGCATGTTGTTTAAAGCAACATGGCCCGATTTATGCTAATGCATTCTTTGGTGCGTGACCCAATGTCTAATTCGATAAGATTAAGCGAAATCACGCATTACGAGGAGTGACCCAAGGCCGTGAGTCATGTAAGCCGTGGGCCACCCCTTTGTGCACGTTTCCGTAGGCCGAGTTGACCGCGTAGTGTGTCGTGTATGGTGTCATATATAGCAATTGTATTTAGATCGAGTTGTATCTTTAATTTATCGTTGTGTCGGCATGAAATGCCTGGGTTGTAATAGGGTAGATCCCAACGGCTCCCCCATTCCCATCAAGCCTTGTTTGTTTTGTTTGTATGTTGTTAGATCAATCAACCCACATGCTAAATTACAACTTTGACAAAGTTAGTTTAGTTGCATCTAAATCGACATAGTAACTTCACATGCTAGGGTTTTGAAAACGATGTTTGCATATCATATATCGTAGTAGCTATGACCTTGTTTAAAATCCGACACTTGACTTAGTAGAGGCCGTTATTGACGGGCGGGGTTAGGTGTCCTTACGGGCTTCCTAACACGTACCCTCACCCCTTACTCAAGATATATGGTTTGTGGATCCGTCTAAATACCATTGGATTACGAGAGTCATTCAAATCGAGTAATATAGGGTACAAGTCTTTATCTTTAATCACTCGTAGTCGATAGGCTTTATGCTTTTCGATGAAAGGTGTAAAGTTGACTTGAACGGTTCCAAGTTCCCAAAAAACTTGGTGGCGACTCTAATTTGTCTTAATTCGATTCGAAAGAACCTCGAGTCGATTATGCCTAGTGTGGATCCCGAGGACGCAGTTCCCGAGGGCCTTGTCCACAGTTTGGCGACTCCGCTGGGGAAAAGAGGACTAGTTACACTTTGTTTCTAGAGTCTTTTCCTCCGAGGTGAAACTTGAAAAGAAAGTATTGGAAAGTAAAACATTACTCATAGTGCTACGATTCATGCATAAACCCTTAAGGACTTTCCCGGGCCGTCCCAGCGTTTCTTTGTGATGCGTGGGGGGCGACGTCCCACTATGCAAGGAACTCGCACATTGCTTGCTTCCGCTCCTCCTCGTCGTGGTTCTTGATGGTGGGGACGCTCTTCTAGGTACTCTACCTAAAGGCCCTTGCTCTATAAGACCCAAAAAGGATGGAGGGCATAGACCTTCTTGTAGAAGACTTGCCGAGACTTAGAGATGTCTAGGAGCATACATCCTTATAACATGAGAATGACAATGTGCGAAATGAATTTCCCGAGTCTTTTCAAATTTTCCATGTCCATTTCAAAACCGAACTTTTGAACAACTTACTTTCAAAATTAGCATGGTTTTAAAAACGCGGAATGCTGCCCAAATAGGACTAGAATTTTCGGCCAAAAATAAGCTTTTATAGCCGGCATGCTTCCCATTTCAAATCTCATTTTCAAATCAATTATTCGTTTTTTTCAAATTCAATCCAAAATGTTTCTCGAACCTCAACCAAGCATGAAATGCGTCGAGTCGTGTCCGGGTCCTGGCCGTGTTTGGCTAGGCATGTTTCGTTCTAAGAGTCTAGAACACGACCTTGTTGGGTCGCCCAAGCTCACCTCTTGGGATTCGAGTCATGTTGGTCCACCATTTTGTCTAGGATAGTCCACAGAAACGTCCAAGCTAGGCCATTGTGGACGTTTCATACGAACCTATGGGCTATGTTAGTCCAATCACGGGTTTAGTCACACCGAGTCCGGTTTAGAACCGAATTATGATGGTTCGGGTCGTGTCGTTTTGTCGAGTCCAAAATGAATCAAGGTCTCAATCCAACCGTGAGTCGAACCTTTTGGTTAATCAGTCTCGAGTCGAGTCTTTGTTTGAGTTAAGTTGGTGTCGTGTCCTTAAGTGTGCAGGGGCTCTTACTTTAAATATTGACTCGGTTCGGGGTTTTCTTGTAGAAAGGCCGCCAAAAACCCGACGTCAAGCAATGGAAGATGCTGTCAACAAGCTCACCGAGGCCGTGAACCTCATGATGACCCGAATGGATGCAATTGAATCTAAGCTGGGTGAAGATTCCCCTCTATCTACCCCACCTCTGACTGATCTGGAGAAATGGTTCAAGTTCATCGAAGACCGTTTGAAACTCTCCCAGGGGAAGAACATCCACTATGAAAATGCTAGGGCCTATGCCCCAGTTCAGGATAAGTTGCCCACGAACATGGTACTCACTGACATCCCAAAGTTCAAGGGCACCGAAGATCCAGTCCACCATGTTAAGGCCTATAAAGGGTACTTAGCACTGAAGGGAGTACCTGCTGACATGCTCTCTGAAATTTTTGCCCAATCTCTAGATGAACACCCGAAGGCGTGGTTCTACAATCTGGACCTTAAGAACTTCCCTACTTTCGAAGATATCACGGTGGAGTTCTGCAAGCACTATGCTGATAATGTCGAGATTAAAACCAACATAAGAACATTGGAGGTGATGACACAGAAAGACAAAGAAGGCTTTACTGAATTCCTTGCAAGATGGCGCGCTGAAAGCGTGAAATTAGCCAAGAAGCCTGACGAAGTTGAAATGGTAGATAAGTTCGTAAAGAATCTACGACCTATTTACCGCAATGCTCTGAAATACCAAAATTTTGGCTCTTTCAAAGAATTGATAAGAATCGGGATAAAGGTAGAAGATGATGTCATAAGGGCAGAGGCTGAAAAGCCGAAAGGGTACCAAGGGGCCTCATCGTCTAAGGGCAAAGCCCCAGCAACTGCCCATATTGATGAAGCCATCAATCTCTTAGAAGGGCAATCGAAGAAGTCGCAGCGCCAAACACCTAGGGCATTCACCGATATCGGATGCACTTATACATATGCTCTCCAAAGGCTCATAGCCCAAGGAAAGCTGAAGCCTATTGGTCCAACTCCGGACCCTCCCGCTGATCAACAAGGTAAATGGTATAAACCAAATGCCTACTGTGCCTTTCATCAAGGTAAAGGCCACGATACTGAGAGATGCTTTAGACTAAAGCACGAAATTCAAGACATGATTGAGAACGGAACGCTCCCAATCCCAACTGTTAAACCCAATAACATCACCAATCCATTTGGCGATCACGCCAACTTTGTTTCTGTCGAAGACAATGTCAATTATTCCCATCTTATCCACCCATGTCACTTGAAAGGGGTGTTTATCGGGAAAATATTTGTGGATTGCTTTGAATTCTTGCCGAACCCGAATAATGAAATTCGAGTCGGGAGTCTTGCTCTAGAATGTACTCCTCTCATTAACGAAGTTAATAAAAGACAATTCGATTCACCAACCTTCATCACTGGCGTAGATCCTCAAAGGACTACCTCGGGATGGAGGCAGACCGTCAAAGGGATCAAGGATCAGAGCCGAGCATCTAAGCTGACAGCTGAACAAGAGAAAGCTCAAGACCAGATTTGAAAATTATGAGTCGGGATCTATTTTCTTATCTTAGTCGAGTCGAGTCTAGGACTTTCTTTTCTTGAAGTTGAGTCGTTTGTTCTACGATGACCTAGGGTGTGTCCTAAGAATCGTTCCTTCGAGTCTGTTAAGCATTTGCCTTTCCGATAAAAAGTTGTAGTCTCGTTTCCAAATATCCCTTGTTTTCAATCCTCAATTATTCCGAAAACATGATAAAATGCACAACATACTCAAAGGCATCCCTGGGGTAGAAATATGTCCCGTTTCAAAATGTAAGGTACAATAGGATCTCGTGTTTGATTCCTTTACCTATTCCATGTCTGGCGGTAGAAAACCTCCATCAGAACCAATGTTTATGATAAGCTTTTAGATGATTCTATGACGAACCCGGACTAGCTCCTTGTTTCCCCTATCGATGATGGAAGGCGAGCCTTTTCCCCATAAAATCATCCCCTCTCGAAGAGAGAAGAGACCAACCCGTTGTAACAAGGATTTGTTAATTCCGACCCAAATTAGTTGGCGAAGCCCAGTTTTCAAGGTGTATCCATTTATGACTAAGAGAATGAATAGAAGATCATTTTCAAAGAGAGAAAAAAGATGAAAAAGAATGAAAAGATGAAAAAAAAAGGATGAAAAAAAGAAAGATGAAAAAAAAGGGATGAAAGAAAAGAAAAATGAAAAAAGAAAAGTGATGAAAGAAAAAGAAAAAAAAGGAAAAAAAGAAAAAAAGATGTTGAAGTTATTGCAGAATGCTTTTGGTTGAATGTCGAAGTTACAGAAGCCAGAAGTCAAGTCAAGTACCCGTAGTTGAAGTTCAATGGGCGAAGCCGAAAAGCGTAAGTAGTAACCCCTTTACCCTCTAAGTCCTTCCTGAGACAGTTACAAGGGGATAGTCGGGAATTTTGAGAATCATTCCGCTCGTGTCGTTACACCCAGCCTTTAGAGTCCAGATATGGAGATTTGAACCCACATCATTTTCCTGACCCATTTGCACTCGGGTTTCATCAAACCTGAGACACCATTTCCAACCACTTTATAAGCCATAGACCTTGGCCTTAGCACCACAAAACGAACCTTCAGAATGATGGTTTACCCTGCGAACCTATTTTTACCGAGCTCCACATCCCAAATAATCAAAACCTTTTGTACCAACCCTAGACACGGGATACAACGGTACCTTACAGGCTAGAATGGGATACGACATGATACCTTAGGTGAAACCTTTGAGTGTGTACACACAATCAAAATGCCATGTTTATGCACCATGATCGAACTACGTCGGATTTGATTTCGCTCCACGCGAATACGTAGGCAGTCCTTCAGAATAAGGGATTCAATCCACTCATCAACCAAGTTGTCATCTTGTCGGTTTCTTACGGGTCTTAACCAAGTCCAAATGAAGCCACCTTTGTTTGAGTCGGTCTTAGCACTCGATGTAGGCTAGGATGATGATATAGGTTCAGATGAATAGTATCAAGTCTCAGAATGAGCTTTATCTAACGGTTTAGGCAAAGATGCTGAGTCACATATATGTGGGTTTGTGTTGGGAACATAAAATATGAAAAACCCGCTGAAAAGAAAGAAGGCGTGGAAGAAAAATAGTAAAAGCCCGCTGAAAAGAAAGAAGGCGGTGGCAAGAAATGATGAAAACTCGCTGAAAAGAAGGGAAGCGAGGAGAAGAGTGACAGAATGTTCCCGACAAGAGTGATGTGTGATGTCTCAGTGTTCTCATAAAATCAGTCTGTGTTTATTGTCTGGGCGAAGCCAACGTTGTTGCTATGTGAGTTTAATCCACCTTATCAATGCCAAGTGATCTTGATTCCCATGTGCCCTCGGGAGCACGCCCATGCCATACGATATCTCCATCCCAAGTTCGACGACCTTGTGATTCCCATTTGCCATCTTTTGGCGCCGGAACGGCCAATTTACATTTTTACCCCCAACAAGTCAATATTTGAATTAAAACCCGTGCACACTTAGGGTTTATTTTCCTTTTTTGTTTTACGTTAGCGGGCTACGCCCACGTTGGTTACAAGTCATACACAGTGTCAGTGTCGTATTTCATGCTCACCCATCAACCTTCGATTTCAAAATTTCATAATTTCAAAATTCCAAAAACTTTTTGCGAATTATGGATAGATGATCCAAGTAGGGGAATCTTCTTGGGTCGATGACCCAATCTTTCGAAATTCAAAATTCAAAATTCAATTTTTGAAGGGCCGATGGCCCAACATTCCAAGTGATGTCAAATTCAAACTTCGGGTCGATGGCCCAATTATTCAAAGTTTTCAAATTCAATTTTTTTTGGTCGATGACCCAATCTTTCAAATGATCCAATTTCAAGATCAATGATCCAAATGTGCTTATGTGATGATTATTTCTAATACGTTTTTGTGTTTCAAATATAGCAGGATATGCTTCAACTGGGGGCTCTAACGTCTTCGACTTTAGAGCCATTGCAAACTGGGGGCTCTGAAGCCGTTGTCTTTAGAGACCATTATCAGGATGTAAAGGATGACATCCACCAAGAATTCAATTCAATACAAGAGTATGAAATGGAAGAATTTCGTAGCTGAAAGAAAATGATGAAAGTGGCGGCAACCTCCTCGGAAGGTCCCGTCCCATTCGGACAAGCGCCAGCAGATGATAAATGTTGGGCAAATGTCAGCAGATGATGAATTTTGGACAAATGCCAGCAGATGATAAACTTTGGGCATGTGTTAGCAGTTGCCGAACTACGACGCGGGTTTGATTCCGTCAGAAAAGGATACGTAGGCGCCTAAGGATAAGGCTCAATCCACCATATATGCATTTTATGGGTCGACGACCAACGACGATAATTCGACACAACAGAAGCAAGAGTTAATCCCCGACGAAGTTTCAGGTATGATCTCTTCTTATGGCTGGCGAGCTTATATACGCAAGTCTAATGGACTATAAACGACCCGCAGAATCCTCAGGTCGAAAGGGACCTGGGGTATACTTTAACTTTCGCCTTGTCCAAGCCTCAGTCAAAGTGGGGGCTCTGTAGATACCCGTATCCGTCGATATTGGAATTTATAGAGAACCCGACAAGCACCCGATGATGATAGGACACATGTATTTATTAGTTGTCATTATCATTATTTGGGTTCGTTTTACGATGTAGAATGAGCGTTGTCGACGAGGTATTTTATTAATTTAAATGATATTTAAATTAAAGCTTTTTTTAAGGTGATTTCATTTTACTTTATTTTGAATTTATTTTCTCAAGTTTATTTTATTGAAAATAAAATAAATAATTGATTTGAAAAATCATTTTATGAGTGTATTTGATTTGAAAAATCATTGATTTTAACGTGTTAATTTGATTTGAAAATCGAAAACTCGTTTTAACCACACGTTTTGGAGCTCGATTATAGCTCGGTTTTTGAGCCCGTTTTCTTTACGAGTTGGCACGAATCTCGAGTACACTAACCAACCTAGGCCTCTACCCATCCAACCCCAGTTCGAACCCCCATATCCACACCCAAATCTCGTTCCAAACGTCCCCCCAACACAGCCGAATTCCTTCCTTTACCCGTGTTTGTGTAGCCCATCGAAAGCTCTTCTAAACCGACTCAAACTTGGTCCAAACCCGCAATCCATCACCACCAACCCGTGCTCCACATTACCCACAAAAACCCAGCACCTATAACACCACAAAACCCATCCAATTCCCATCCCAAATACTCCCCAAACAGCCCGCAACACAAGCAGCCCCCCTGTTTTGCGTGCTCAATCCCGAGCCCAAAACCCGTTCCAAAAACCACCAAAACCCGTGCCCATTAACCCTACACCATACCCTAGTATCCTACCCATATTACCTAGCTTAACCACCAAGAAAACCCCCCATACAAACCATAGAAACCTCACGAAATAGCTGATGGACAGCAGCTATGCGAAACAGGCCCGACTGCTTGTTGCCCCCCTTTTACCCTACCTTAACTCCTTATAAATACCACCCCTTCACCATACATTCATTCCTCTAAGTTCTCCATACATACTACCTTCACTCACAAGCTTTAAACTCCAGAAACAAACCCTAATTGCCTCCCAAAAACCCTCGACAAAACCGACTTACAAACTGAGAATCAGTTTGTGTGTCCTCTTTGAAACCCTTCGTTCTCCCTTCAAACCTCCATAAAAATTCTAGTTTCTTGTTTCTAATTAACCATACAACATCCATCTACACATTAGACAAAGATTTACGAGCCAAATTGCCCTTGAGAGTACACGAATTCCCTCGAAAAACAGAGTGTTATACACTCTGTTTTCGCAGCTTTTTCCTGTCTGTCCAGTTCTGTTTGTGCTCGTTTTTCGTGCCCAATAACTCAAAACGAGCAGGGATTGTTTTATGATCTCTGTTCTCCTCTCTTTCTAGTTTTCAAAACATCTTTTAAATCGAATTTTAACCGTGAAATGAGAGAGAAATCGCAGTTTGAAAGTTGCTGTCCAGATTTGCAAAAAACGTGTTGTTTGCTTTGTTCCTTCGTCGACGACGGCCTCTCGAGATAAAATCTACGATCGATTACGACCCAAGACGGTGTCAAAGATACATGTAGGTTGAGGGTGCATCAAATCCTCCTCTTTCTCCCTTTTATTTCGTTTTTTATGTTTGTTTTTTTATAGTTCGTTTTTGTTTGTTTATCGTTTTTTGTTTATCGATTGTTCTTATTAACTATGAAACTAGTTTAGTCCGAGTATGAGTTAAAGTACCACCATGAACACCCGCGTTGACTTGAGATGGGAAAGAAACCGCTACATCAGTCGGTCGTACACCCCCGTCTCATTTACATATCCTCGTGTTCAAGGTAGGGCATTAATAAAACGAATTCTGACTTCACTCTTCGCTTTTGACCCCTCCTTTGTTTCGTGTGATTCGACCCACCTTAGGACCATTCACATGTTAGTATGACCTCTGATTGTTAACATATAACTCGTTTAGATGACATTAGATCAATTTAATAACCTAATTAGACACGTTAGGGTACATCGACATAGCTTTAAAAACCGATTAACAATTCTGTAACTTAATTGAATACATCTCTCTCTTTCACATAATTTCTCGCTAGTATAAGAGTGCGTGATTAGCACCTTCTTATTAACACTCGATGAGTTAATTTAATTAGCGAACTTGACCTAATTTGACCCCTTAGGCCGTGTAGAATACACCTTTGCGCGACATCCTTCCAATCGATCAACGTCGTTTCTAACTCGTTTTCTAACTTGTTTCCTATCCCGTTTCGCAATCATCTATCTAACCTAATGAATCTAACCTAAGGATTAGGGTATGCTAGATCGTGTAGGCCGTGTTTGGCCGTGTCCTTGTAGGCCCTTTTCTCGTTATTTTCTCATCTTTATCTCGTTATTTCGTATCTTGTAATTACTTTGTTTATCGAGTCGTGTTTGGTAGTTTGTTTGTAAATTTTCAAGTTAGCTTTCTTTTATCGAGTCAAAACCTCTTCCAAAAACCTTAGTCTTGTTTGGTTAGATGGTTGTGTCCCAATGCATGTAAGAGCGTAGTAAATCGCATGTTGTTTAAAGCAACATGGCCCGATTTATGCTAAGTCATGCTTTGGTGCGTGACCCAATGTCTAATTCGATAAGATTAAGCGAAAGCACGCATTACGAGGAGTGACCCAAGGCCGTGAGTCATGTAAGCCGTGGGCCACCCCTTTGTGCACGTTTCCCTAGGCCGAGTTGGCCGCGTAGTGTGTCGTGTATGGTGTCGTATATAGCAATTGTATTTAGATCGAGTTGTATCTTTAATTTATCGTTGTGTCGCCATGAAATGCCTGGGTTGTAATAGGGTAGATCCCAACGGCTCCCCCATTCCCATCAAGCCTTGTTTGTTTTGTTTGTATGTTGTTAGATCAATCAACCCACATGCTAAATTACAACTTTGACAAAGTTAGTTTAGTTGCATCTAAATCGACATAGTAACTTCACATGCTAGGGTTTTGAAAACGATGTTTGCATATCATATATCGTAGTAGTTATGACCTTGTTTGAAATCCGACACTTGACTTAGTAGAGGCCGTTATTGACGGGCGGGATTAGGTGTCCTTACGGGCTTCCTAACACGTACCCTCACCCCTTACTCAAGATCTATGGTTTGTGGATCCGTCTAAATACCATTGGATTACGAGAGTCATTCAAATCGAGTGATATAGGGTACCAGTCTTTATCTTTAATCACTCGTAGTCGATAGGCTTTATGCTTTTCGATGAAAGGTGTAAAGTTGACTTGAACGGTTCCAAGTTCCCAAAAAACTTGGTGGCGACTCTAATTTGTCTTAATTCGATTCGAAAGAACCTCGAGTCGATTATGCCTAGTGTGGATCCCGAGGACGCAGTTCCCGAGGGCCTTGTCCACAAACCCATAAGGTCAATTTATAATGCATTTTACGATTTATTTGGTCGAAACAAAATTTTATAGCAATACGTCAGAAACTTAGATTGAATTGTTAAATTCGCTATTAATTGCAAAAAAATTATTTTGAAACGTGGCTTATCAATTTGAAAATATACATGAGTCTATTAAATAGTGGAGTTGGAATTACTCAAAAATATTAAGTACATTTTAAATGAGAAATTTTATAAAAACATGGGACGGAAATATGACTGTACAGGAATATTCTGACCTCTGTCCACTAAAATATTTAATTCTCCTAAACCGTATATTATTTTAATATGAGACCAGTGGCATATGAAAGCTAACTCACAAGGGTATTACACATAAAATTTTCGTGCAAGGATATTAAACAAACAGTAAATGACAACGAAACAATCAAGAGTAAAATTTTCAGAAATTTATTAGACAAGGCAACATATTCAAACAAGCCAATTATTAACAGAAACACATTCAACAAGACAACAAATTCCTAAAGGAAATATACTATATTCATTTTTATTTACCCCACACTGTAATATCTCTCAAGGTAACCGGTTCAAAACTGGAAGGGCCGGGGTTCGGAGTGAGGGGACCTTCTCATCCTAAGCCTAAAGGGGCACCTAACAGTTTCTACCCGGGTTCATTTTATAAGACACATCCTAGGTTCATTATTAGGTTCATTGGTTAGGCCTGAGGATCGTTTTGCTCTGATACCACTTTGTAACACCCCCATTTATTCGGGAGCCTTTAGCTAGACATTCCCAAATAAATAGGACTGTTACCATCTCGGTTTCCCGAGGTAGTAGATAACAAAGTCCAACTCACCAAAGTACTTTAAATAAAAACTTTAATGATTACATATGTTTTACAATTTTAATCAACTAAAACTTAATATAAAAATAAATACAACTCGCAGCGGAAATAAATAAAGTGATATAATTATTCTATGTGATCTAGACTTCATCTACGGTTCCAAGTTTGGCTCTCATCCCAATGCTCCCAAGTCAGCTAATCTTTGGTACCTGTCAAATCTGCTCCCCATAAAACGGTTCACCGCAGGTGTTCACGAATACACAGTCAACCGCGAGGTTGAGTAGGAATAAAACTAAACAACAAGAACATACAATTATCAATCCAATTCAATTCACTTTCATTGCACAACCCCCTGACAACATGCTCCTTTCCTTTATTTAGCACAACTCCCTTAACAACGTGCTCACATTACTTTGGTACCCCTCCCTTAATAACGTACCACAATATGTAATAGTACCCCTCCCTCACAACGTACATATTACCATCACCCCAGTGTACAAACTCCCTCAACAACGTACAACTGACTGTCGCACAGCTTTTTATAATAACCACATTCCAATCAATGATAACAATTCAATTCACCTCATCAATATAACCGACACAAATCAACATAAGTCACCCTTCCAACCATTACGGTATTATCAACCAACATATACAATATGAATCTCCCTTCCAACAATTACGATTATATCAACCAACACAATTCACATACGATCAATTCACTTTAACGTAAGTAATCCACCATACCAAACATAGATAATTAAAAGTCGAGTTGAGTAGGATTATCCCTACCCGGCAAGCAAGCACTCCAATTACGCAATCCAATAATTAAAGCGAACAAATCCGATTATAAACTCTTCACAATTTCCGTCACCTATATAATAATAACAATTACAACAATTATAATTACTAACTTTATTTATTCATTTATTTATTTATTTCTTTTATTTAATTATTCAAATTAATTATTTATTATAATTATTAAAGGTTTATGATAACTAAAAACCCGATTCAATTACGAACCCGACTCACCCGAACTAATTAAACAATTAAAACCTGTCACAAAAACAAACACACATCACCCTATACACGGTTTATAAACCGTGACCAACACCCCTCATAAAACCCACCAAACCCGACACCACAAGCCACCACAACCACCACCCGACCTACCTACCTCCTCCCTACACCATGGACCATCCAACCATCCCCCAACCACTAGCTTAACCGTCACCAGCCATCCTCAAAAACACGCCCTAATCCACCCGACACCAACAACACTCACCTGACACCTCCATAAAACCCGTCCATAACCACCACCTAACACCACCTTCACCACCACATACAACCACTAATCAACTCACCAATCTACCCTCGACAATTTCCACCCAAAACCACCCCAACCCAGACCTCCTACAACCACCAGAAACCCCCTCGAAAACCGCTTGCCCAAACACGGGTTAATCCCCTGTTTTCGCCACTTACCAGCCACCACTACAACGAACCTCCATCTCCGGCCACCCCAAAACCACCACTTAGGTCGACTCAACCCATATGCGTTAACCCTACCAGCCCCATATCACGACACGACCCTAACGGGTCTCAATTCGGGTCGAAACTCCCCCAAACACCCCTGTTTCGCATAATCAATTAAACCCGGTTAAACCAGCCACCTTTGACCACCACACACCACCCTACCACCACCATTAGGACCCACTAACACCCATAAGCCACCACCCACAACCCTAGTCAGATGGGTCACGCTAAGTGGGTCAAATAACGCAAAACCAACCCTAACCCTAACCCTAATAATAACCCGATACCTCCCCTTTTGTCCTTCGATTGGACGGTCAACGGTGGTCAACGACGACCAACAATGGTTAGGTCAGAAACGTTGCAGTCCAATGTCGCTATAGGTCCAATTTTCGAGTCCTATGATGGTCTATAGAAGTCATACTATCGATCTAAAGATGCTTGTATGAAAATAATATAAACCGCTTTAAGCTGAGTTAATTACCTCGAGATGATTAATTGGTTTATGTTAATTCCTTCTTCTTCCGTCTCCTAAAGCTCCTTCTTTTAATTTATGAATTATTTCCCAGATTTAAGGTGGTATTTATAGTGTAAGATTTAGAGAATAGGAGGTCAATTAGGAAACTATGTAACTTACCTTATTCTAATTAGTATAGGAATTGTCATTATAATTATATCATTATTATTATCACATATTATTAACCTTACCATAACTATGATTTCCTCATATAATACTTACTAATTTATTATTGCCATAACTTTATTATTATTAATATAATTATAATTACCTTTATATATTATTATCTCCTTATTATATTATTTATAAATTTCCCGATATAAATCCCGATTACACTCGTACCAATTTAATAAGTTTCGGCACATATAATAATAGCACACGGCCCAAAGCATAATTATTAGCCAAACCCAATTCCCGAATTTATTATTTAATTATCGTCTTACTTGTATTTATTATTAGAAATGTCATTTAATCACTCATTAAATTACATAAATTATTCTTATAAATTATTATTAAAATGCGGAGTATTACAGTACTCTTGTATTTTCGGCCAAGAGAGGAGAAATTAGTGAGGTTTTTATTTCTCTAAAATGTATCACACATGTAGAGAGTATTTTATTACACTAGAAAATATGAGTTGAAGTATGAATAAAAAATGATAGAGGAAAAACTCTATCATTTCACTTGGAAAAACCGGTTGGAGGAGGGAAGGAGAGACCAATGCATCGTCTTGTGTTCTTCTCAAGACAAGGCATGCATGGCTAGTCATTAGGCTTTAATCATCATGTTTTCCACTTAAATAAAAAACACAATATATATATTCCTTTAAACTCCCTCCATTTTCGGCACATATAAATAAAATGGGTAGTCCATTTTATTTTGTCATTTGTCAATTGTGACATATGTGACATGTAACTTGACATGTGAAATTGTAATTTATTTTTAACATATTAAAAATCAACATACTCATAAAATATGTCATATACAAAATCGACTAGTAATTCGTAATTACTTGTACCAAAACGGTTTCTCAATTATAAATCACAACGTCTTGTATTTATAATAAATTATTCATTCAATTTCAATTTCAATTGTTTCGTAAACAATAATTTTATCTAAGTAATAAAACAATTTGATTACTTAGACCGTATCTTATTTAATCGAATTACAATAAGACACGTTAACTTTACTCACAAAATCATCCGTTAATTTTAAGCAATTTAATTAACTCGTATCGGCATACGATTAATTAAATAATCAATTAAGAGTATTTCCCTATAGGTATGACCTAAGGGGATCAACTGATCACCACCGTCGCACGACAGTAATGTCAAACTCTAGTCAGCCAATCATTACCGATATGTGTGGACTAGTTGACTGTAAAATATTACATCCCACATGTATTCTTAAAATGAGATTTAAACATGTGATCATCATGATCGACAGTTGTGATCGCATTATTGTCGGAGGACACTTATTCCAACAATCTCCCACTTGTCCTCGACAAGTGTGCGTCACCAATTCTCTTGTCCTATTACTATCTCCCACTCAATGCAAGGTGTCTTTCAGGTCGTACTTGCAAGTGATCATATCGAGAGTGGTTTCCTCGATTTGGAGAACAACTGATTGACCGGAATCATCTACCATAGATACCTTCCGAGCGTGGCCACACATTTCCAGTTCATTACTCCTCGAGTGGCCTTGAGATATTGTTTTAACCCTGATAAGGGGTGGACAATTCCTATCGCACTATTCCCTTAGACTAGCCACAACCATCATAACCCAAAATATGCCCATTTGACCCCATTTACGAAGGTCGTAGTAACATAAATCAAAGTTAATCTGAAACTGTGCCACCTTAGGATGAACAGTCTTTAGTCAAAAGAATCTACTCATTAGAATACTATAGTAGCTCTCGCCATGACCAGGCTATATAAATTTGCCAGAACTCTATAAGCGGTCATAAGGCCGGGCAAAGTGTTCCTAACAGTCTGCTTATGTGATCGACTAGTCATCTCACATGACTCTATGGCACTTGAACTTGCCATCAATCGCATCACACTCTAGTCACTTCGAGACGTCACCTCATACAAGTGAGTATGGGCAAATACCATGTTAATTCGGGTTCACTTTAACGGGGTTCAATATTGTCTCTACAACCCGTTTGGATGTAACAAGGTATAAAAGGAGTTTTTAGATTTAAAAAACTCGAACGACAAATGTGATTATCATATATGAATAGTCAATACCTGATTACTACTTCATAATTTTATAATCAATTTTCATCTTATATGTAGTTGTTCATCTCAATGCAATTGAAATGACATATGACATGACTCATCATGTTAAGCCTATGAGAAGGCTTTGGTTAGTAGGTTTTATCAACTTCTTGTACCTTTTCTCAACCTTACTACATTCTCGTTTTTCTTTGTAATGTATACATTTGCATTACAAAACTTTCTGAGTACGTGTCTAGATCCAATCTAGACATAGGCTTTCTTGCCTTAAAATAGCTCCCACTGTTTTTACAGTGTGCGGGACTCATCCCTCTTGCACATCCCATGATTGCAAGTGTACTCAATTTCCGTTGTAAATATTTCTCATTGTTCTTTATTGCCTAGAACGATTCTAGAAAATCTATTTCTTAAATAACATAGCCACAATGGTATCTTAACCATCCTGATGTGTTTTGATTATAGTTTTGTTGGAAACCATGCGCAATCTCAATTGTCAATTGTCATTTGTGTAACACCCTTACACAAAATTGCATCAAAAACACTTTGCTTTACATCCTTAATGCTTCTGTAAGCACTTAAGGGTAATCTTTATGGCTTACTTGGTAAATATTACTTAAATTCGATTTGAAACAATTCATCATACTCAAAGTATATGAAGTGTTATACATCATTTCCTATTTAATTGATTCGGCAGCGGAAGCAAATGGAATTAATCAATTATGTTCAATTCGATTGAACTAGTCATGAATCTTATCAACATAAGACTCCTTATTTGACATTAATATCATGTAGATTTATCTCCACAAATCCGGATATTAAAGATGTATTATAATACTCCATAAGTGTCAAATCATTCCCAATGATCAATATGTCATCCACATATAAGACTAATTAAAATTACCGTAACTCCCACTAAACTCCATGTATAAACACAACTTCTCGACTTATCGAGAAAAGTTTTATAACATGATCAAAACATTGATTCCAACTCATTGATGTCCTACTTAAGACCCTCTCTTAAGTTTCACATTATCTTAGGATTGCAAGAATCTACAAAATTCAAGACATGTATTGAATATATTCCTTCTAATAGAAGAAGTGGGTTTTAGATTCACTCGCTATATGTATATCATCATAATGATACACAATCTCTAAGAAGATCCAAATAGACTTAAGCATTTCAACTAGTGCAAAACCCTTTGCAACCAATCAAGCTTTGATATCTAACAATTCACTTGGAATTTATTTCGGATTTTCATGACTCTAAGCCTTATATTGAGTTGTGACTTAAACACTCTCATGTAAGTCATATGTTCATTACTTTCCAGAAGTAATCAACTTGAATCAAACAATTTCTTTGTAAGTTGCAAGCTCTTTACTTTCTAAAAGTAACACTAATTCATCATCTTCAACAAGTGATGACTTTAACCTCCTAGGTTTTGAAGAAACAACGTCTTACATAAAACGTCTCATGTAGCCAAGAAAGACCAGTTTCTTGCGACATAACATTCTTTGTGGCTCTTGAATAATTTCTCCCACTCTGTCTTCTAGAAATACACTTGTATTCTAGAAAGACAGATTCACAAGCCACAATCCCGTTATACTCGTGATTATTGTAAGGAAAAATAAGCATTTGTTTCTTTTGAAAACTTACAAACATGGTACCCTACCATTTCATATCTCATATGATTCGTTTTAGATTTAGTGGAAAAATAATTTAGACAAAATGATAAAATCCCCAAAAGGATCAAGTAACTCAAAGTAACTTGATTGAAGTCCAAACCATATCGAATAGCGTTTGATTTATTTATCCAACCACACATTATCCATAATGCGTGCTAAGAGAGATTAATTTGTGATACTATATCACAATTCCTTTGGCTTATATCAAAGTCTTCACTTTGATAATCACATCACGACTAAATCGTGATTCTTTGAACTCTTTGAACTTCTTCAAAGATTTCTCTATTTACCTTATTAAGTAAACACATTAGCGTCAACTTAAATCGTTGGTAAAAGAAGATGATCAACCTATTTTAGATCAATGATTTACAATCTCGATCTCCTTTTAAACCAAAAGGCACGAGACATCTTGCTTTGAATACAAGATACGCATATACCATAAGATGTAATGGTTTTAAGAGTACTCGATAACTCTTTGCGTTCATCATTCCAGAATCTAAGGTTTAATCTTGGGTTACCAATTTGAGTCTTGCATCATCTTCATGATATATCATTCTAGTTTGGTTTAGAATATATTCACCTTGATAATGGGCTAGCCATACATCAAATCGTGGTGTATAGGGTTACAAAAGTGAAACCTCTTTTGTATCTTAACAAGATTATACTCTTATTCAGAGTTTATGCACTTAATAGTCATAATTAAGGTACAACTATAAACCCAAAACTAGATTGATTACACAATGACTCTATCTCTCGACATTATTTGATGCTAGTCGTCATATTATAATCATCTTATGTATCGAATACAATGATGAAAACCTCCACTGGTTTCTAATATTGACGAAGTAGTACTAGCAAAATTTATGTCAATCAAATAAACATTTAAAGAAGAAGGTCCCATTAGATGTCTCACAACTAACTTGTTGATTCTTCAATAATTTGGGGTAGTTTCCTTTCTAGCGTCCAACAATTAAGACAATGGAAACTTTATCGGTCGGGATTGATAGGTTTAGTATCGTTATTCTCAATAACTTTACTTTTAACATTACCTTGTATCAATTCCATTCTAATTTTACCTTTTTAAAACCTTATCCTTTTCTTAACGGTTTAAGAGAATGCTCCCACTCATTTCAATGAGTCTTTGCTAAGAGAAGCAAAATTTAAATTTATCGTTTTATTAATACTTGTAAATAACAAGTAAAGCATTTACATAGTGACCTCTACCCAACTATGATAAATGATTCCAAGATCCAAATTCATATTAACTTGGGCATCGGTAAAACCGAATACAACCCTCATCAATATAACTCGGTGGATTAACTCTTTAATCGATTATACTTTTAGAACTCTTGGTCGATAAAATTACATTAATATTTATCTTTAGCCCGAAACACATCCGACAACCGTCGAGAATACTTTCGTTGAGTTCAACCCAAATTTCGAATAAATGTGTCCATGATCCAAATTTACATCAACTTGGGCATCGGTAAAGCCGAATACAACCCTCATCTTTATAAATTCGGTGGGTAGACATTTATCACCCACTTCCCCTACGTAACAAGGTTTGTACCCCGGTAGGGCCGAGTGCACTCCCTCATGAAATAGGTTTTCATGGTTTCTACTTTTTGGTAAGGCTAAGTCTCAATTGTTTATTTTAGCGAGAGGTCATGTCAATTTATTATCTATCACGTTTTAAGTGAACTAAAGCGGTGAACTACGATAATTGTAATTGACACCGTCGATAAACTCGATTAAAATGCATGTTTAGTTATGACGATTTAGCGATGCATGCAACATATAAATAAAATGCAAAGCATAAAAATAAAATCCTAGTATGGCCTTCCTAAAATAGTAAATCTAATAAACTATTACAAATTCGGAAACCAACTCCTTTGGTCCCTTGAACTTCGGTCTTAGCACGCACTTCAAGGCAACACTTTCTTTGATGGATCGCCTTCTCGAGTGGCATCGTCTTCAAGGAACTCCGGAATAATTAAATTACATAATAAATTACATAATTTCCTATTATACATTTGTAATTAAAATAAAAATAAATCTATTAAATTACAAAACGGTGATACGAGATCACAATAATTACAACTGAATCGATATTCCCATACATTTCGGGTAATACCAATTAAGGCTAAGGCCATACTAAGTAAATTACATAATTCAAAAATTATATAAAATTAAGATATGACAATCATAAATAAAATACAGCATTATAATATGTATGAACATGCTAGATTTTATGCTAAATCGCCTTTAAAGAGCCAATATCGTATATTAATCGGTTTTTACGGATTTGCGTGGTTTAACTTATTAAAATCAGAATAATTACATAAATTCATATTTATGTACAAGTTAATTACCCTAACCATCTTAGGACTCAAAATTAGTTTCCACTAACATTTGACAATAATTAGACTTGATTTCTTAATATTGTTCATAAATGGACCCAAAAATACAAAATTTATGCTATAAACCTCAAATTAAATCATAAAAATTTCAAATAATTTCAAAATTTGAAATTTAAACTCATGAACATTATGTAAAAATACCATGACACTCATAATATTCAAAACTTAGGTTAAAAATTTCGAAAATTTATCGAGAAAAACAATGTTGCGGGGTATCGGTTTTAACAATTATGACCATAAAAATATGAGAAAAATTATATTCATCAACTTTTTACTTTTAGATCTGAAATATATGATAAAATGCAACATGTGACATTTTTCTTTTAGTCATGAAGTATGTTTATCATTATTACTAATTATAGTCACTATTTATGTGATTTTTCATCAAAAATTCATAAATCATGCATAAAGACTTCATTATAGCCAAATAGTTTACACACATCTTGTAAAATTACATGTGACAACATACTAAATATCCATGACCAGATTCTAAATATAACTCATATTAACCTATTTACCCTTTTAAATACGATTTTAACTTAAAAAATTCATATTTCGAGCAAAACAACTCTTTTTATCATGACAATTTACAGACCATCAGTAGATAATATATGTAAAAACATATCCAAAAACCACTGAAAAATTCGAAGTTTAGCTATTTTTCGTCCAAAAATGACATTTTTATCATAAAAATCACATTTTAATGCCAATATTATATAAAATTGAACAATAAAATCCATAAATAAACCAAAATGTCCTAAAAATTACTTAGGACCAGAAACTTTTAACATGCAAGGTTATTTTTAGGTTTATCTTCATAAAATCAAATTAATTAGTTTTGTATGTTAATCACATAACTCGCAAAAACTATAAACCGATTTGCATGCAAACAACCTTAGGCTCATGATACCGCTTATAAGAATTCGTTAATCTCATTAATTTACATATTCATATATGAAATGATTTATTTAGTCATAAATCAAAAGCTAGATCTTATGCATGCAAACATAAATAAGATAAGAGAAGAAATCGTCAATCTTACATTGACGTTTCGGATATTAGGGCACCAACAAGATCACCTTCTTGTTAGTTCTTGAGCTTTCCTAATAATGGAGGGACAAAAGGTCCAAACTAGAGCCTCTCCCAAAAGTGAATACCCAAGGAAACCTCTTAATAACTAATATTATTATGATCTAGTAATAATATAAGTCTTACTAAAATTTGACACAAAAATAATATTTTGTACTCTTGTATTTTCGGCCAAGAGAGGAGAGATTAGTGAGGTTTTTATTTCTCTAAAATGTATCACACATGTAGAGAGTATTTTCTTACACTAGAAAATATGAGTTGAAGTGTGAATAAAAAATGATAGAGGAAAAACTCTATCATTTCACTTGGAAAAACCGGTTGGAGGAGGGAAGGAGAGACCAATGCATGGTCTTGTGTTCTTCTCAAGACAAGACTAGGCATGCATGGCTAGTCATTAGGCTTTAATCATCAGTTTTCCACTTAAATAAAAAACACAATATATATTCCTTTAAACTCCCTCCATTTTCGGCACATATAAATAAAATGGGTAGTCCATTTTATTTTGTCATTTGTCAATTGTGACATATGTGACATGTAACTTGACATGTGAAATTGTAATGTATTTTTAACATATTAAAAATCAACATACTCATAAAATATGTCATATACAAAATCGACTAGTAATTCGTAATTACTTGTACCAAAACGGTTTATCAATTATAAATCACAATGTCTTGTATTTATAATAAATTATTCATTCAATTTCAATTTCAATTGTTTCGTAAACAATAATTTTATCTAAGTAATAAAACAATTTGATTACTTAGACCGTATCTTATTTAATCGAATTACAATAAGACACGTTAACTTTACTCACAAAATCATCCGTCAATTTTAAGCAATTTAATTACCTCGTATCGGCATACGATTAATTAAATAATCAATTAAGAGTATTTCCCTATAGGTATGACCTAAGGGGGATCAACTGATCACCACCGTCGCACGACAGTGTAATGTCAAACTGTAGTCAGCCAATCATTACCGATATATGTGGACCAGTTGACTGTAAAATATTACATCCCACATGTATTCTTAAAATGAGATTTAAACATGTGATCATCATGATCGACAGTTGCGATCGCATTATTGTCGGAGGACACTTATTCCAACATACATAATGTTGATTGAAGTTATACATGATATCAGTGAAGTTATACACATTGAAGTTTTAATACTAAATCCGAAAATTTTATATAACAACACGAAATTTCATTTTTAGTAGATCTAAGATTAAAATTAACTTATTATATGAGATTTATTTTTATAGATCTGAGATAAAAATAAAAGAATTTTACAAGGTAAAAACGAGATTTGAAAACCCAAAACATTAAGAAAAAAAATGTATAAAAAACGAGATTTGAGAAAATAAATAAAAAAACGAGAACTAACAAAATAAAAGACAATTAAAATAAAATAAAAGACAGCAAAAAAAACGAATGGAAAAAACAACTCAAAACATAAAAATTAACACCAAAACGAAAAAAAAAAACGAAAAAAATACCGAGGTGGCGGTGGTGGGGTGGCGGCGGCGGCGGTGGTGGGTGCTGAGTTGATGTCGGGTGGGGTGGTGGTGAATGAAGATGAGAGGAGTGGGTGATTTATTTGGGTTTTGAGTTTTTTTAGAGAGGAGAGAAAAGTGAGATGTAGAGAGAGGAAAAGATGATTGTGATAATGAATTAATGAATGATGGGTGAATGATTAGTGAATGAGATGCTTAAATTAAGGAGGCAATCAGAGGAGATTCATTTGTAGCCATTTATTGAGATTAAATCTCATCCCTCCATTCCCTCCATCCAATGGCCTACATGAAGACTTATGAACTCATAAGTATATAGAGGACTTAGTTCATCTCTTCTCTCTCTCTCTCTCTCTCTCTCTCTCTCTCTCTCTCTCTCTCTATATATATATATATATATATATATATATATATATATATATATATATATATATATATATATATATATATATATATATATATATATAGATTCGTTGAGAACGACCCTTCTCCCTTGGATTAAAAGTGAAATGTACGGCTGATATTTACGCTTAAATTAAATTCACTAATTAAATCCTTCAACCCTCACATGCTACCTTCGTTTTGTGCAACTTCGATACAATTGCAATTTTTCTTTTAATTCACCATTTTTAACAAAGTCAGCCATCAGCTTCCTCCATTATTTCAAAAATGAACTCTACTTCATTACACTAACTATCTAATCTTCTCTATTTTCCTCTAAATTGTCCCGCCCATTTTTCAATTCTTAATTGATAAGTTTAGTGTTTCATATTTAATGGTTTTCTGCCGGAATTTAGCTAGATTTCCGATGACGAAGTCGCCAATTTAATGATGAATACTGAAATGGAGCATATCCATGTGAAAATGGTGGAAATAGGGTGGTTGAGGAGGCGGATTTAGTGAAGATTTAGGATTTTCGATGTCGGAGATATACGATGTTGGTTGATGTCAACAATGGTCAGGTGCACGAAATTAATGTACCTGTTTTCTATATTCATGTATCTCAAACCAATTTCAATGTACCTAGTATGTAATTTTGTGTATCTATGATAAATACATTAAAATAGTGGTTAGGTACACCAAAAACTAGTGTAGAAACATTGAACTAGACGGGAAATCAATAAAGCGGAGGTAGTTGTTGGCATTGTGATAGGAGCGACATTTGGAGATCTGGTGATGCCAGGAAAATTTAGGAGGATATAGAAGACGATAAAGAGGAAGCTCTGATGTCGGTGACAGATAACGATTAATGTAGCTCGTGGATTGCTACCGTCATCTGGCTCGTCGATGAAAGGGGAGCACCGTACTGGATTATCGACAGAAGTGGAGTACATACCACAATGGTAGTAGCGATATGGAGGTTGACCACGGTGAAATCGAATGACAACAGTGGGTATGGTGATGCCCCGACGAAACGCCGACGAGGACGATGGCCGGAGTGAATATGTAGAAGCTAAGAGAAGATCGCAAGGGGGTAATGAGATGCAGCAGCTAGCCTTCGTCTGTAAATTCGCCGGAGATAACATGTTGGTCGGAGACTTTTCATGCGTTCGCTGGTGGTGGTTCTGGTGGTGGTGGTGGCGGTGGGGATAACGGATGAGTGACAGAAAATCAGCGTAGTGTTTGAAGATTAATTTTGGCGGGCTTAAGGGAAAATCGGGTTATATGATTTGGGTGGGCTTAATTTGCTAATTGAGTTAGATGTATTCTTTTAAGATTGGTCGTTCTCACTGTTCTCACCGACTGATCGTTCTCACCGGATCCTATATATATATATATATATATATATATATATATATATATATATATATATATATATATATATATATATATATATAGAGAGAGAGAGAGAGAGAGAGAGAGGGATCTCGTGAGTTTGGTTCTTACGGTGAGTTGTGAGTTTGGAAAATCTCAGCCATTGATTTAAGGGAAACCAACGCCTGAGATTGAAACTAAAAATAAAAAAAAAAGCCTGATATCGTAGATCGTCTTTCTTCCTCATAATTCTATCTTCATTCTCTCTCCACCTCCAAAACCAAAAAAAACCCAGATTTGGGTAAAAATACGATTAAAAAATAAAAAATACCTAGAATTTTGGGCAAAATTAGTATACTAGCAATGATATCTCCTGCAATTTCACGAATTCTACCATTAAATTCAACAATATCGTCAATTTTCGACATTTTTGGTCTGCTCTCAGCGAGCGTGTTAATCGTCTCCCGTAACGACGCCGTCTCATCTGCCAAACAGATGAACGAGAAGCTCCTCAACGGCCCAACAATGACCGCTTCGATCGCCGCAGCAACGGTCGCGCGGCTGAGTTCATTCGGCGGCGTGTGTATAAGGATAAGTTGAGATGTTATGAATGCGGCGAGGAGGGGCATTTCAGCTACGAGTGTCCCCGAAATCAGCTTGGAAAGAGGGAACGACCTGTCCCTTAAAAGGGGCGGAGGTTCATGCAGGGATCTAACATCAAAGATGAGGATGAGGATGAAGATACACATACAAGTGTGTTTGATGAGGATAATTGGGCGTCTGTTGTTGATAATGGTGCTGATCAGAGGTTGCTAATGAAAGATGATGAGGTTCAAGATAAGAATAGGAAAAGGAAGAAGGTTGTTAAGAAGGCCACTTATTTTAGCGACAAGAGTGGTGAGGATGATTAATAATTTAATTAACTGTTCATAATTTTGGTGATTTATTGGGTTCTTCGTATATTCATAATTTGAATTGAACATTATGTAGTGATCGCCTTTCTGGGTGTTTTGATGTTCAAATTACATTGCTACTCATCAATTAAAGCTAATACTTACTCGTTACTTGAAGATGGAAATGTCGACAATGAGCAAGCATGTGAGTATATACCTGGTGCTTGCTGATTAAACGCCCGCTGTGCGTATAGGTCTTATTGCTTCACAATCCATGTAGCAAAAAAGGGATTCTGTACAGGAACTATACTGTTGGATTGTAAATAATGGTCTGCTCTCCGCGAGCTCTCTGAAAATGTGGTTTATTATACAGCGGAGTATTTGATTGAGCTGATGAATTAATTTTTCCATTGCAATTCATTATTTGTGTCAATAATGATGGGGAACTGGGAATCTGGTTTAGAAAATGAGCTCATTAATAAACCATCGTGTTCGATCGTAACAGGAATTTGGTCTTCTGACAGAATGATAAATTAATGAAACTTCTTCATTAATAACAGTAGAATAACAGCACAATAACATGCGATAAAAAAAAAGAGTAAAAAAATCAAAGTAGTAAAAAAAATCAAAAGTGAAACCGGAATAACATCACAATAATAGCAGCATAACAGTAGAATAACAACACAATAACACGTGGTAGAAAAAAAAATCAAAGTCGTGAAAAAAATCAAAGTGACAGCAGAATAACATCACAATAACAGCGGAGTAACAATAACAGCACAATAACACGTGGTAAAAAAAAAGAAAAAAAAATCAAAGTCGTAAAAAAAAAAATCAAAGTGACAGCAGAATAATATCACAATAACAGCGGAGTAACAATAACATCAAAATAACACGTGGTAAAAAAAAAAAAAAAAAATCAAAGTCGTAAAAAAAAAAAATCAAAGTGACAGCAGAATAATATCACAATAACAGCGGAGTAACAATAGCACGTGGTAAAAAAAAAAGGGAAAAAAAAATCAAAGTCGTAAAAAAAATCAAAGTGAAAAAAACACAATAACAGCATAATAACACGAGGTAAAAAAAATAAGAGTAAAAAAAAATTAAAGTAAAAAAAAATATTGGTACAAAAAGAAAAAGAAAAAAAGGTAACATAATGAGAAAATTAGAGAAAACATAAGAGAAAAAAAAATCAAAGTCGTAAAAAAAAACACAATAACACGAGGAAAAAAAAAAGAAAAAAATTAAAGTAAAAAAAAAAGAGTAACACTAGAAAAAAGAGAAAATAAGTAAATGACAGTGGTTTATATGAAAGGTAAGATTAGATCTTGGCCATTCATCTCTAATATAATCTAGTGGCTGAGATTTCCAAGCACAAACTCACGACTCACCATAAGAAACAAAACTCACAAGAACTTAACTCTCTCTCTCTCTCTCTCTCTCTCTCTCTCTCTCTCTCTATATATATATATATATATATATATATATATATATATATATATATATATATATATATATATATATATATATATATATATATAGTTGTGTGAGTTTGTTGAGGTTGAGTTTATAACTCGAGTCAACGCATATTTATTATTCAATTATGCGATGATTGACTAATGAAATTTTATATCTTGTTGTAATGTGATTAAAAAAGATTTAATTTAATAATTAAGCGTTAATTCATTAAATTAATCAAAGTTTTTGTATTTTTAGAGGTAGAGGTTATTTGTTGATTATATTTTACAAGGTGTTAGGCCCAAATTAGCCTGGACCGACCTTAGTCTAGCCTGGCATAATTAGGCTGACTGGGGCAACCAAGGTCCGGACAACTCTAATTACTATTTTGCAGATAAAGAATATCACAGGGCAAGCAAGCTACTAAACCTTGGAAGAAAGACCTGATGGTAAGCATAGGATAGCCTGATGGGACTCTTAAGCAGGCTGGATTAAATTGACAAGCAGGAAAACGGTTATATAAAAGCAAATGCCCACGTCCTATTCTCATGGAAGACCAGGTCCAACTTCAAAAGCACCTTATTCTCATGAATCAGAACGTGCAAAAGGAGAAAAGAAAAAGTTTGTTGAGGAAGAACAAGTCAACCGGATTAATAGGAAATGTGCCCTATTTTTCAGCTAACAACTCCAACAGTCAAGAGGAACGTTGGGGTTGAAGGCAACGTAGTATTGGAAGATTATAAATAGCTTGATAAAACATTTGTAAAGGAGGAGGGGAAAATCATCATTGAAATACAATTTATCTTGTGTTTTTCCTGTGTATTCAATCATTTACTCTGTATTATTGTTCAGCTTATCCAAGAAATACAAACAACATCATTTATACTTAATTCTTTCCATTCATTTACTTATACTTTTGTCCGTAATATAAAGAGTTAGATACCCTCACTACTTAATAACCAAGCCGGATCCTTCCAGGGAAAATCCTGCTAAAACAATTGGCGCCCACCGTGGGGGCATCTAGTTCATTATTCAAAAAAAAAATATTTTTATTATCCTCCATTTAATATTTACACAAGAAAATGGTAGAACTTACCCCAGAACAACAATTAGCCGCTGCCTTGGCTAAAATCAAGGAGCTGGAAATAATACAAGAGAAAGCAGCCCAAGTAGAGGCCGAGATCACCAGGCTAAAGAATCAGAGTCTAGCCTGAGAAAGAAATTGGAAAATCAGGCTTCAGGCTCCAAAACCAGATTTGAGCCAGGAACCCCGTTTTCATCTATCATCAAGCAGATAGATTTCTCCAGTTTCGGAAACCCCGGAGAAAGATGTCTCCTCTGGCCCACACATCATCCCTGACAATGAATGAAACAAGACTGAGGCAGCAATAATGATGGCCATGCTACAGGAAATCCAGAAACTCCACAACAAGATAGAGAATATACCCGGGGTGCCAGATCCTGTAGCTGAAGTGGAAATTGATAGCTTTGCTGACTCACCTTTTGCAGATGAAATTGCGAAGATTGATCTCCCCAAGAAATTCACCGTCCCATCCATGAGAACTTATGATGAGACCTCTGATTCACAAAACCACGTTGTTATATTAAAACATAAGATATTAGCAGCCTCAATACCCAGTGAACTCAGGCCGGTTTGCTTGTGTAATGGCTTTGGCACTACCTTGACTGGAGCAGCATTGCAGTGGTTCATCAACCTCCCAAATGGAAGTATCAAGAACTTCGCAGACTTAGTCAATGCCTTCAATAAACAATTCGCAAGCAGCAGAGACATGGCTAAGAGACCCAGCACTCTGTTCAGAGTAAAGCAGCTTCCTGGGGAGCCTCTCAAAGAATTCATGGCCAGATTTGTCAAAGACAAGGTGGCCATTCCCAGATACGACGAAGAAACAACAGTAGAAGCTTTCAGGCAAGGAGTTCTGCTTGACAGTGACATCTATGCAGATCTAACCAAGAAGGCCTGCCCAACCTTCGCCACTGTTCAGTCCATTGCCTTAGAGCATGTCAGACTGGAAGAAGACCTCAAATTCAGAACAAACTCATCCGGAGGAAAGCAAAGCTATGGCCACACTAACAGGAAAAGCTCCTACCAAAAAGGAAACAACCCCAGATCAGCACCTTATTCTAGACCTGAACGGTCTGAAGTCAATGCGGCACAGGAAGGCAAAGGTAACCTTTCTAACCTACCAACTATTCCTGAGTATAACTTCTCTATAAATACTGCAGGATTGGTCAAACGCCTGGAAAACTTGGGAGATACAGTTAGATGGCCCAAGAAATCTGACAACCCCAGGAAAGATCCAACAAGATGGTGTGACTTTCACCAGGACATTGGACATACCACAGAAGAGTGCATTCAGCTCAGGAAACATGTGGCTTACCTCCTAAGGAAAGGCTATCTGAAAGATCTAATTCAACAACCCAAAGGCAAAGACGAAGGGACAGGCAAGAGAGATCCAGGAAACAGCAGGGATCCTCCTCCTCCCCCCCCCCCCCATCTACGAAGTCAAGTTCATAAACGGAGGCTCAGAAATCAGTGGCTTAACCAGCTCAGCCGCTAAGAGAATCGCCAGGGAGTCAAAACTTCAACCCCCTTCTAGATCTAAATTAGTACCCGCTGTTACCTTTGATGACTCAGACTTGCAGGGAGTACCAGACCTGCACCATGATAGCCTGGTGATTACCATGCAAATTAGTACAGCTAAAGTATCAAGAATCCTGATAGACGGAGGCAGTTCAATCAACTTAGTGATGCTGGACGTCCTTAAAGCCATGAAAATAGATGAAGAAAAAATCATCAAGAAATCGAGCGCCCGGGTTGGATTCAGCGGAGAGACAAGAACACCCTGGGAGAGATTAACTTGCCAACCTATGTAGAGGGCGTAGCTTCCTATGAAAGATTCGGAGTAATGGATTGTCTATCCTCATATAACGTAATCCTGGGCAGACCATGGATCCACAACGTCAAAGCCATCCCATCAATATATCACCAATGCGTAAAGATACCAACTGAATGAGGGATAACCACCATCAGGGGAGAACAGAAGGCAGCCCAGGAATGTTACACTCAGGCTTTGAAACCTTCAAAGACAGGTAAGTCCCTCGCATAGCAATTAAAGTCCCCTGCCAGGAATAAATATATAGCCCAATCACAGATGGAAACAGGAGAGGTCACTTTGGACCCAGAATATCCTGACAGGAAGGTACTCGTGGGATCCGATGCACCTGACTCAGTCAGGCCTAATCTGGTCAGCTTTCTCAAAACTAATATGTCTTGTTTTGCTTGATCACATTTTGACATGACTAGTATAGATGCCGATATTATAACTCATAAGTTAAATATTGACAAATCATTTAAGTCTGTACAGCAAAAAAGAAGAAAATTTGCTGCAAAAAGAAATGAAATCATCAATCAAGAAGTCGACAAGCTATTGGACATGGGAATGATCAGGGAAGTAATGTACCCCGACTGGCTTGCTAATGTAGTAGTTGTCCAAAAGAAGAATGGCAAATGGAGAGTCTGCGTGGACTACACAGACCTGAACAAGGCATGCCCAAAAGATCCATTTCCCCTGCCGCATATTGATGCAATGGTGGATGCCACTGCAGGCCACGAGATGTTAATATTCATGGATGCTTCCAGTGGATTCAATCAAATAAAGATGCACCCCCCGGATCAGGAAAGCACAACCTTCATTACTGAAAGAGGAGTATATTGCTATACTGCCATGCCCTTTGGATTGAAAAATGCAGGTGCAACCTATCAAAGACTAGTCAACATGATGTTCAAAGACCAAATTGGAGACACCATGGAGGTCTACATTGATGACATGGTAGTCAAATAAAAAAAAGCAGAAGACCACGTCAAAGACCTGGAAGTGGCATTCCAAATACTGGAAAAATTCAACATGAAGCTAAATCCACAAAAATGCCATTTCGGAGTCTCAGCAGGCAAGTTAAGGGCTATATGGTGACAAAGAGAGGAATAAAAGCCAGTCCTGAACAGATCAAAGCTATCCTGGACCTGGAACCACCAAAAACGGTCAAAGATATATAAAAATTAACAGGAAGAATAACCGCCCTGAACAGGTTCATTTCAAGGTCATTTGAAAGGTGCAAATCATTTTACAACATGCTCAGGAAAAATAAAGACTTCCTTTGACTCCCGATCACCAGTCAGCCTTTGAAGACCTGAACGCATATCTATTTTTTCCACCCTTGCTGGCAAAACCAGTAAAAAATGAACCCCTGACGGTATATTTGTCAGTCACTGAGACTGCGGTCAGCGCAGTTTTGGTCAAAGAAATGGACAGACAGCAACACCCTGTCTATTATGTAAGTAAAAGCCTACTAGATGTAGAGATAAGGTATGGCCTACTTGAAAAGTATGTTTTAGCTTTAATTATGAGTTGTACTAAATTAAGGCCCTATTTTGAAAGCCATCGTATAATAGTCAGGACCAATCTTCCTATTAAGTCTGTACTTAGAAAACCAGAACTGTCCGGACGAATGTGCAAATGGTCAGTCCAGCTTAGCACTTACAACATAACCTTTGAACCCAGGACAACAATTAAATCACAAGCAGTAGCAGATTTTGTGGCTGATTTCAGTCCCGCCCTAGAACCGGACCTGATAAAAGAAGTAAACAGACTGACCAATAACCAGACAGACCTAGAATGTACCTTGTTTGTCGATGGTGCAACCAATATGAGGGGTACTGGCTTGGCCGTGGTACTAAAATCACCACAGGGGGATAAGATAGTACAGGCTATAAGTTGTGCATTTGAAGCCACCAACAATGAAGCTGAATATGAAGCCCTAATAGCTGGATTAAAGGTATGTATTGACCTTGGTGTACAAAATCTAAAGGTACGTACTGATTCCCTTCTCATTTCAAATCAGGTAAATGAAGTTTATACCGCAAAGGACTAAAAAATGATGCTTTATTTAGAAGTTGTCCAAAATTTAAAAAGCAAATTTCGTAATTTTAATATTAACCAAATACCCAGGGACTTGAATACCCAGGCCGATGCCCTAGCCGGCCTAGGATCCAATTTCAGTCCCCCTGATTTTGATAAAATCCCCATCATACATTTATTGGAACCTGCAATAAATAAACAAGATGAAACCTTTCCAATATATGTTGCCAACTCATGGACAAAACCCTACTATGATTGGCTCCAACAAGGAATCCTTCCCTTAATTAAACAAGACGCCAGAGCACTTAAGATCAAAGCTGCTTCATATACCATCATTAACAATGTGCTTTTTAAGAAATCGCAGGCAGGACCATATCTCAGATGCCTGGAACCACAAGAAGCTGAACAGATACTATCAGAAATCCACGAAGGACACTGTGGCAATCATAAAGGCGGCAGAAGCCTAGAAAGCAAAGTACTCAGAACAGGCTACTTTTGGCCTACACTGAGGGCCGACTGCTTGGAATTCAGTTCTAAATGCGAAGCCTGCCAAATTCATGGACCATACATCCACCAGCCCTCTCAAGAGCTACATTCAATCTCCGCCCCATGACCGTTCATGAAATGGGGCATGGATATAGTAGGAAAATTACCTCAAGCACATGGACAGAAAGTCTTCATGCTAGTAATAACTGACTACTTCTCTAAATGGATAGAGGCAGATTCATACAGACAAGTCAAAGAGAAGGATGTCATAGCATTCATCAAACATAACATCATATGCAGATATGGCATACCCTCAGAAATAGTGTGTGACAATGGCACACAGTTTGTGGGAAAAAGAACAGCGGCTTTCTGCGCACAATGGAATATTAACCTGGTAACCTCTACACCAGGCTATCCAAAAGCCAACGGTCAGGCAGAATTCAGCAACGAAGTAATAATTAGTTGCCTAAAGAAGAAGCTAAAAAGAAGAAAAGGTAGATGGGCTGAAGAACTCCCCCTGGTCCTCTGGGCTGACCGGACCATGCCTAAAACATCTACAGGCCAAACCCCCTTCTCTCTGGTCTATGGATGTGAAGCGGTTGTTGAACCATATAGTTTATATGTTTCTGTTTTGATGATGTCAAGGTGTTTGATATTTTATATACTTGTTGCGTGTAATCATTTCTCTAAGTGTTTTTAGAATCAACTTATTAAAAGCGAGCAACAAAGAAGATTGTGATGATAGTATGAAATGTTCAATCCTCTATTCAAGATCAAACGATATAAAGATTCATTCAAGATTTATGTGAAGACGAAGTCCGTCTAAAGATTAATCAAGCTTGGATGATGACGTAGCCTATACTCGAAGATCTCCTTGAAGATTAGAATAGTATAGGTGATTATCTCGTAATGATAACCAAGAATGAGTTTCTTGAATTGGTAAAGTTATAGCTTTGCAGCTATAACATTACTAGTAAAAGAGCTCAATGTTATAGCTCCCCTACTATAACATTGAGATGCTGAGTTTATTATAAACGACTTATAATGTTTCAAAATTGTTTTGAAAATTGTTTAAAGTTTATTTTAATTGTTTTGATAAAAGTATTTACATAATAAAGCCCGGTTTAGTGCGGAGTTTGGTTTTGTGTTGGACGTTGATTAGTAGTCATGTTGGGTCGACTTATGAGTTGGAGCTTGCTACTAATTAGGGTTTCAACAAAGCCTCTCTTAAAACCTAAATTCTAACCCATATGTTGAGCTAGGGTTTGCACGAGTCACGAGGCTTATGAGCCGTGACATCTCGTGCTACCTAGGGTATATTTGGTAAAGATCTTATTCTATAATAATATCTTTACATATCTTATATATCTTACTTAATATATTTGTTTATGATAGAAGATATTCTTGTTTTAGGAAATCTTATCATATCTTAGAATTTATAGTAAAGATAATATTTGAATAGATTATATTCTATCTTTTGGAATATTCTTTATTATCTTTTAAAGGCTTTTTAGGAAAGAGATAATAGAAGATATGATTTGTTAACATATCTCTTTTATTTGGCCAATTAGGGTTTCAATAAACCGAATTGCCTTGCTCTTTCTTTCCTATAAATACTTTGCTCTTTACAACATTTAAGGTAGAGACCTTAAGCATAAAAATTGATTTTAATTTTACAAAGCAAACCGTGTGTTTTCAAGCAGAAAAACCGATTTGTTATTTTCGAAAGGTCGTGTGTTTTAAACTCGTTTACTCGTTCTTATTGTTATCGTTATAAGATAATAGTGCTTAGTTGATTTCTTACTTGTTCATTAACGTGAACCTTTGCAAGAATCATTAGTGCTTTCTTATTAGCGTAAGTTAGTCACTCGAGTATTTAACGGTACTCATTGAGTTACAGCTAGAGTTTGTTGTACGAGTTGGGTTAGTAAATTTTCGTAGAAAGGTACTAAATTTATTAATCGAGAATAGTGGACGTAGGTTTCGACTTGTGAAACTGAAGCACTTCAAAAACCGTGTGTCTCCTCGTTCTTTCGTTCGTTTGCATATTTCATTTTACATTCATTAGTTGATTAGTTAAAGTTTAATCAATAAACTTTAAAAAATCAATTACATACGCATAATCGAAAAAGCTTTCAAAAGTTTTAAATCCTCAATTCACTCCTCCTCTTAAGTATCTTGGATCAATAGACTCTTCAGCGGTGATCCCAGCAGAGATTGACATCCCATCAGCCAGATGCAGCCTGAACACAATAACAAACAACGCACCTCTGATGGAGGATAGTCTGGACTTAACAGAAGAATTAAGAGATGCAGCTAACATTAGAATGGCAGCCTATGAGCAAATAGTGGCCAAAAGTTACAATAAGACTGTTAAGGACAGAGTATTCAGAATAGGAGACCTTGTTCTCAAAAAAGTTTTTCAAAATACTAATGAGAAAAATGCAGGCAAACTGGCTCCAACCTGGGAAGGTCCCTACCTGATCGACTCAATCGTCGGTCAGGGCGCTTACAGGCTACAAACCCTGGATGGCGAGATGATCCCCAGAGCCTGGAATGTTGCACACTTAAAATTATTTCACATATAAAATGTACCCCTCAGCCCAGGTAAAAACCTTTACTTTACCTTTTTTGCCTGGCCTGATATGCAATTACATGTATAATACTTGCCATTATATGAATAAATATCCTACATATTTCTTCTTATTATATGCCTGATTATTTGTTAATATTCTCATTTTTTCTTTTACCAAATAGAATCTTGAATATTTGTTTACTTACACAATGCATTCATTTAACTCACACTTTACTTCAACAAATTCTCAAGATTGAGGGCCACTCTACTAGCATGCACATTACTCATATGCAAAAAATACCCAACTTTCAGTTGCAAAATAGGCCTCAAAATACTGAGCTCAGTCCGAATAAACAAACTTGGGAATATTTTCCCTGAATTTTTTGTCATAAATGGGTCATAAGCCCTCTAGATAGGCATGGGTCGTAAGCCCTCCAGACAGGCAATAACCGCACCCATAACATAAAAGCCTGGCCAGATCCAGTGCAAGGAACCTGGCTTGACCCAGTAAAGTAACTGGCCCGATCCAGTACGCATCTAACACTACGAGTACACCTTATCAAACGTAGCTGATCAACCACCAAAATATTCAATCCAGGGACTTCCCTCCTAGATAGGACCTACCTACCAAAACACTCAAAATAAATAAATATTCATTCCAGGGACATCCCCCTTGGATGGGCCAAACCAAAAACAGAAATCTAAACGGGTTTCGAATCAGAAACCGACCCACAGACCTCCACCATTTCCTGATCAGCAGACTTTTCCTTGGAAGGAGGAGAATCTACTTCCTCTTCATGCCCTAGGTTGGCCAAGTCAGGATACTGGGTATCCAAAGCTGTCTCATTCCGATCTGGGTTCCACTTAGCCCTGTCAGACTCAGGATCCCTCATAGCATCAACCTGACCTTTCCCAAAGAAATATTGGGCAGCATCAGCAAGCCGTGCCTCCACCAACTCCTTTTCAGCGCCAAGATCTTCATTTTTCTTCAGCTGATCCTGCATAGCCTGCTTCTCAGCAACCAACTCTCTTCTGACAGCTTCAAGCTCCCCTTTTACAGCTTCAAGCTCTTTCCTGGCCACCTTCTCAGCATTTTTTGCTGCCACCTCACAAGGTTGAGCAGCCCTAGATGCTTCCCTGGCTGATCCTAGCTGAGACTGAAGTACTGACTCGATACCCCTGGACGTATGCAACTCATGGTTAACCCTGTTCAACTTCTATTCCAAGCTGACAATCTTAGCTCGGGCATCCTTAAGCTGGAAAGTGGTAATCAACCCAGCATCCAAACCCTAAGAAGGGAAAGGTGAAACTTATTAACCAAACCTAAGAAAAAAGACAATACAAAAAAATAGTAATAAACCCTTTACAACCAACCTCTTTGGCCTGAGAAGTAAGAGCAGCAACATTTGCCATAAGAGAGGACAGGAGAGCTACAACCTTAGTAGAAGATTCTACGACATTATCAGATAATAGTTGGCCGCTCATATTAGCAGAAAAATCATTTATCTGTGCCCGAGCAGCTTCCATATCACCAAACTGGGCAGGCACCCCCCCTTGATGCTTCTAATCGCTTGGGCCTGAATAGGCTCCCCCTCTTCTTCCACTTCTTCAGCAATAACAGCCTCTTTTCTCCTTTTGGACGCCTGGACGACTTCAGGAGACACAAGCTGGGGCGGTTCCTTATGAACTTGAGCATCAGAGACCAGAATGTTGAGAGTCTTATCACTCCCACTACCAGTAGCCTCCTGACTCCTAGATTGCTCAGAGATTTTAGCTACCCCAGCCTTCAAATCAGCAGCACTGAAGCTAGCCAGTCTAGCAGAAGATCTATATACTGGATAGACAAAAAGAGACATACATAAACAATAAAAAACGAATAGTAGAAAGAAAACAGTTAGCACAAGAATACAAAGAAGACGTACAGGAAAGAGCATAAGAGGTAAGCTTGCCTTTGGGCGCCTTAATTACACTCAGCTTAGGCCTCATATACCGGGGCAGCAGATCTCTACCCAGACTACCAGGCCAAGTTCTCTCTTCCTCGAGAAGAGCCAGGAAAGTCTCTATCCTTGTAACAGACTCCTCATCAAGAGGATCAAAATTCCAGTCAGGTGCTGCAAACATCCCCAAAGCACACAGGTAAAATTTAAATACTTCAAATATATGCAATTTAAAATATGCATAAACCAGGAATACAGGAAACTTACCACTCTCCAAAGGAGGATATCTTAAATAGTCCAGGCCAGACCCCAGACTCTCAGTCCGGACAAACAAGTAAGTCTTCGCCCAGCCTTTATCATCTCCCGAATCCAGGTTGGTGATTAGTGGAGACATTTTAGACCTAATTCTTAAATTAAAACGACCAGTAGAATGATTTTTCAGATGATACACTACCTTGATATCATTGACAGTAATTGTAAGTTTATGCTTAGCACATAAGTTTTCGATGGAATGGACAAGCTTCCAAACCATTGGCATAATTTGGAAGGGAGATACTTCCATGGCCCGGATAGTATCAATCATCAGAGGAGTAAAGGGCAACTTACAACCAGCCTTGAAAGCCCACTCATAGATGCAAAACCAGCCTAGTGACGTCCAATTGGCCCTGACAGGACAAGATTCAGGGATCCAGACCTCGGCTGAATCAGGGATTAATTTTTTCTCCCTCAAAATCCCGTCATAATTTGTTTTCAACAGGTTCTCTTCAGAAAAAGAAGACTCAAGTGACCGGAGAGCAGAAAAAATAGAATCTTGGTACTTGAAAGCTATAGCACGAGCAGGAGGATCAACCTCAACCACCTCCTCTTCGTGGGTTTCTGTTGGGTCTGGACCAGCTGCAACCTTCTAAGAAGCAGGGCGATTTTTGGCTCCCATACTCTTTGGTATTTATTAGAAATAAATATGTTTGTGAAAATTTGGGAAATTCTTTTAAGAGTTGCAGGGAACAAATTAGGTTTTATTTTCTGATAAATTAAGAAAGAATCTTAGAGAGAATATAGAACGAGAAGTAGAAGAATTTTGGTAATAAACTCATCCTTAATACCACATTTATAGGAGTGCCATAACGGTTTAAAAACCCTAGAAATTGCAAAACTGTCAGCGTGACATCATCAAGCTAGCCGTTGCAGTGTTTAACGGTCATTAGAAGTATAAGAGTCATTCAATAACTATGATTCTCTTTATTTTTTGAGCCCGGTAAATTGACATCTCACCCCTGGCCTGATCCAGCACGGGTAAAATGTCAACGGGCAATTGTTAGGCCCAAATTAGCCTGGACCGACCTTAGTCTAGCCTGGCATAATTAGGCTGACTGGGGCAACCAAGGTCCGGACAAATCTAATTGCTATTTTGCAGATAAAGAATATCACAGGGCAAGCAAGCTACTAAACCTTGGAAGAAAGACCTGATGGTAAGCATAGGATAGCCTGATGGGACTCTTCAGCAGGCTGGATTAAATTGACAAGCAGGAAAACGGTTATATAAAAGCAAATGCCCACGTCCTATTCTTATTGAAGACCAAGTCCAAATTCAAAAGCACCTTATTCCCATGAATCAGAACGTGCAAAAGGAGAAAAGCAAAAGTTTGTTGAGGAAGAACAAGTCAACCGGATTAATAGGGAATGTGCCCTATTTTTCAGCTAACAACTCCAACAGTCAAGAGGAACGTTGGGGTTGAATGCAACGTTAGTATTGGAAGATTATAAATAGCTTGATAAAACATTTGTAAAGGAGGAGGGGAAAATCATCATTGAAATACAATTTATCTTGTGTTTTTCCTGTGTATTCAATCATTTACTCTGTATTATTGTTCAGCTTATCCAAGAAATACAAACAACATCATTTATACTTAATTCTTTCCATTCATTTACTTATACTTTTGTCCGTAATATAAAGAGCTAGATACCCTCACTACTTAATAACCAAGCCGGATCCTTCCAGGGAAAATCCTGCTAAAACACAAGGGTTGTAAATTAATTAAATTGGACATTGTAGGACTCATTATATTTACATATAATGACATGATTATCACTTAAGAGTTAAGTGTATATTAATTATTAGTTTATATTATATAATTGTTATATGATCAAACTAATATTTATTTATGTATGATGAATAAATGTTTGATTCTTATGATTGTGTGACAAACATTACAAAATCAAAATGGTCCATATTATCTTAAAGTGGCCGAAATATTATGTTGGAAAACATTTTATTTTGTCTTTTCTTTAATCAACTATTGTTGCATGTAATGATTTCCCTACTAGCATGCTTATGACAACATCTACCCTAATCCACTCATAACCTATTGAGCATGCAAATAAAATAAGGAAAAGTAATGGTCCACTTAGGGACATGGGTGACCGGTTTTTGTGCCTTTATAGAGCACTTTGGTTGCTCATTTTTCCTTGTTCTAGTTTTTGCATGCTTCTCTCTAAAAATTCTCACAACCACACATTAATATTATTTCCAATTACTAGAGTAGTAATAATAATATTTAGGGATTATAATTTCCAATAATATCTAGTTAATATAATTAGAAATTTTTGAGTAAAGTCTTGGGTGCTATTGATAGGAGGTATTCTAATTTGGATACTTGGATTTGGAGGATCATCCCAAATTAATTAGGCTCAAGAACAAGGTTGGAATGAGTTCAACCTTGTGCCCTTTTTCGTTTCGTTACAATGTAAGGAAACTCGATTTTCTTACTTATTTCATTATTTTGTTATGCATGCACTAGATCCACATAAATATAAATTATGGGTATTTTATAAAATCAATTAGATGAGTCTAATAGGTGTATATGAACCTAACAGGTGGGAATGGATCTTTTGGGCAGGCTTTGTTGAGATATGTGTTGCAGTGTAATACCCTAGAACATTTATTATTCCAACGTAGAACAGACTGAATTGAATGACTCTTTGGATTTTTGCACTTGTGACTAGATATAATTATGACCTCAAGCTCCACAACAAGGCACGGGATACTTAAGATAATTATTTAGCAAATTTAAGACTCAAATCCACAGCAAGGCACATGATTAAGACTCAAACTTGAAAACAACACAACTGAATAAATCCACAGCAGTGCACAGGATTGACTCAATTACGACAACAGACTTTGTTCAACTAACTATAGCAAAGCACAAGTTAGTTAACAGGGCTGGACTCAAACTACAGCAATGCACAAGTTTGAAACTTGAGAGAATTCTCAAGGTTAATTTTTCATTCATCAAAAGTCTGCTGGATTCAGTAGAAGCCTGGTCCTTATATAGGCCAACTTTAGGTTACAGTTCTGAGTACGATTGATCCAAGGGCTACAAATCCATTTAGGAAACATACAATATAAAATAAATATATTACAAAGGGAGTCAACTTAAAAGCAAGGTGAAATCAGAGGTGAAAGGTGAATATCAATCCCCTTTGTTTTGTTCTGGTTCAAGCTTCTTGTTCTGATGCAGGTCTGTGGTCGTGCTCTTTTTAGAGTTTCAAAAGCTCTAATTGTCTTGGTTGTTTTGTAAAAAGGGTCTGGGAAAAACCTGCATTCTTTCAATTACCTCGAGCTCTTTACTTTAACATTTGTCTGAACAGTTAAGGAAATGTGATACTGACATTGATAGTGACATTCCTCCTACTTCTCATCTGTCTTCTGCTTGTTATTTGGCTCCTAGTACTGAACTAACTAAGCTGGATTAACCCTGGATTTCTACCTCCTAGAGTTTAGTTGAGGGGTCTGTCAGTTGGCCCGATAGGCAGCTGATAACCGGACCTTGTCATCCTCCTGAAAGCTTGAGCGTTGCCTGAACTGGAACCTGCTTGGTCCTGGCCTGAGCTTGGACTAGAATCAGCTGAACCCTGTATGTCAGCGCCTGCGGCATCCTCCCCTGGTTGGAAAGAGCTTGACCTCAAGCCTGGTTCCTCCTCATCTTCTAACTCTCCATAGTATTGGATAAGATCCCCAATATTGAAGGTTCCATGTACTCCATAGTCACCAGGAAGGTCAGTCTTGTAAGCATTTTGACCAACATTCTCAATGATCTCAAATGGACCATCAGCTCTTGGCATTAGCTTGCTCTTTTTCTTGGCTGGGAATCTTTACTTTCTAAGGTGGATCCATACTAAGTCCCCTGGCACAAATTTCTTCTTCTTCCTTGGGACCCTGGCCTGTTTCTGATAGGATTCATTAGCCTTCTCAATCTGCCTCTTGACTGCAGCATGCAGTTTCAACATATGTTCTGCCTGTTTCTTTGCATCATAGGCCATTTCTTCTTTGGGCACACTTGACAGATATAAGGGAATTAAAGGATTGACCCCATAGACCACCTCAAATGGACTGTGTCCAGCTGCAGATGCTGGCACCCTGTTGAAAGCAAATTTAGCCTGAGGTAGCTTCAAATCCCAATCTTTCAGGGTCTTCTTAACAATGCATCTCAGGATCTTTCCCAATGTTTTGTTTGTGACCTTAGTCCGGCTATCTGTTTCAGGGTGGTGAGATGTATTGAACAGCAGCCTGGTGTTTAGTCGCCTCCATAAGGTTTTCCAAAAGTAGCTCATAAACTTCACATCCCTGTCAGATACAATGGTTTTAGGAACACCATGTAGCCTGACTATCTCCTTTAGGTAGATTTCAGCAATACTTGCAGCATCCTCACTCTTCTTGCAAGCTATGAAATGAGCCATCTTGCTGAACCTGTCAACAACCTGTTGGAATATGTGTCCTCCGACAATAATGCGATCACGACTGTTGATCATGATGATCACATGTTTAAGTCTCATTATAAAGAATACAATTGGGAAGTATTTTCACTGTCAACTGATCAACATATATCGGTAATGATTGGCTGACTAGAGTTTGACATTACTGTCGTGCGACGGTGGTGATCAGTTGATCCCCTAGGTCATACCTATAGGGCAACACTCTTAATTGATCATTTAGTTAATCGTATAACGTTACGAGTTAATTAAATTACTTGAAAATTGACGGACGATTTTGGAAGTAAAATTTACGTATCGCATTGAAATTTGATTAAATGAGATACGGTCTGAGTAATCGAATTGTATCTTTACTCAGATGAAATTATTGTTTAAGGAAACAATTAAAATTGAATGAATTATTATAAATACAATTTGTTGTGATTTATAATTGGTAAAATATTTTGGTACAAGTAATTATGAATTACTAAAGTCGATTTTTGTATATGACGTATTTTATTAATACGTTGATTTTTAATATGTTAAAAATACATAACAATTTTATGCTACATATGACATGTGACATATTGACAAATTGACAAAAATAATATGGAATCCATGTTATCTAATGTACCGAAATTAAGAGGGGATTAGGCTAAATATTGTGTTTATAATATAAGTGGTAAACATAATGATTACTTACCTTACTAGCCATGCAACCCTAGTTTACATTGTGAAGATAAACAAAGGCATGCATTGGCTCCCTTTGCCCCCCCCTACCACCCGGTTTTTAGAGACAAAAACCACTTGGTTTTTTCTCTCAATTTTACCTTATACACAATAATGTTATTGTCTTTATTTAATTCATTCATTCATCTCATCAAAATATTTTTAGAGAGATAAAAATATTCCACTTCCTCTTCTCCTCTCCTAACCGGTTTTGGGAGATTATAACCAAATTATTTTGGGTCATTTTTCTACAAAATTAATATTTTCTAGTATTCATAATATTAATTTTATTAAGAGTGAGCTTTGGGTATAAAGCTTTGGGAGAGATCCTATACTTGGATCTTAGTTCTTCCATTAAAGGAAAGCACAAGAACAAGAGAGAAAGGTGATCTCTCTTGTGCCCTATAAACCGAAAATCCAATGTAAGATGAACATTTCTTCTTCATCTTGTTTATTTGTTTGCATGCATAAGATCACTTGTTAATTTTATGACAAATTAAATTAAAACATATATGAATATGTTAAGTATATAGATCTACTTTTCTTTCAATCGGTATCAAGAGCCATGGTTGTTTGCATGCAAATCGGTTAAAAGTTTTTCCGAGTTATAAAGATTAACATATAAAACTTGTATAATTTGTGTTATTATGATATATCACGAAATTAATTTATGCATCTTAAAATTTCTGGTCCTAAAACGTTTTTAGGATGTTTTGGTTAATTTACGGATTTTTATTGTTCATATTATACAATAATGGCATTAAAATATGATTTTATGAGTAAAAATGTCATTTTCGGACTAAAATTAGCTATACTTCGTATATTCCAGTGCTTTTTGGATATGTTGTCACATATATTATTTTGAGATAACCTGTAAATTTTCATAATTTTTGGACTTTTTATGCTCGAAAAATGGATTTTTCATTATTAAATTCGGATTTAGGTGAAAAAATAGGTTAATATGAGATAAATTTCGAATCTGGTCATAGAAATTTAGTATGTTGTCACATGCAATTTTACAAGATGTGTGTAAAATAATAGGCTATAGTGAAGTCTTTTTGCATGATTTATGGATTTTTGAAGAAAAATAGCATGAATAGTGACTTTATTAGTGAAAAATTAATAAAACATAATCTATGACTAAGGAAAAACATTATATGTTGCTTTTTATTATCTTTTTCAGATCTAAAATTGAAAAGTTAATGAATATAATTTTTCTCATGTTTTTATGATTATTTAGTTAAAACCGATAAACCGCAACATTGTTTTTCCGGATAAATTTCGAAATTTTTAACCTAAGTTTTTGAACATTATGAGTGTCATGGTATTTTTCCAGAATGTTCATGAGTTTAAATTTTGAATTTTGAATTTATTTGAAATTTTGTGATATTTTTGAAGTTTATAGCTTTTTATTATAATTTTAAGTCCATTAATGAACAAATTTTAGAAAAATGAGTTAATTATGGTCAAATTATTAGTGAAGACTAAATTTTGAGTCCTAAGAGGTTAGGGTAATTATCTTATGCATAAATATGAATTTATGTAATTTTTGTGATTGTAAAATGTTGAAATCACGCAAATCCGTAAAAATCGAGTAATATACGATATTGGCTCATTAAAGGCGATTTAGCATAAAATTGGGCATGTTCATACATATTATAATGCTGCATTTTCTTTATGATTGTCATAATTTTAGTTTATGTAATTTTTGAATTATGTAATTTTTCTTAGTATGGCCTTAGTTTTAATTGGTATTTCCCGAAATGTAAGGGAATATCGATTCGGTTGTAATTTTATTGTGATCTTGTATCACCGTTTTGTAATTTAATAGATTTATTTTTATTTTAGTTACAAATGTATAATAGGAAATTATGTAATTTTTTATGTAATTTTATTTATCTCGGAGTTCCCAAAGACGGATTTCTTCAAGATGGCGATACATAAAGACGGTGTTACCTCGAGATGCGTGCCACAACCGAAGTTCAAGGGACCAATGGAGTTAGTTTCCGAATATGTAATAGTTAAATAGTTTTTCTATTTTAGGAAGGCCATACTAGGATTTATATTTATGTTTGCATTTTATTTATATGTCACATGCATCGCTAAATCGCCATAACTAAAACATGCATCTTCTTTCATCGAGTTTATCGACCGTGTCAATTAGAATTATCGTAGTTCACCTCTTTAGTTCACTTAAAACGTGATAGATAATAAATTGACATGACCTCTCGCTAAAACAATTAATTGAGACATAGCCTTACCAAATAGTAGAAACCATGAAAACCTATTTCGCGAGGGAGTGCACTCGGCCCTACCGGGGTACAAACCTTGTTACGCAGGGGAAGTGGGTGATGAATGTTAATCCACCGAGTTCATGTTAATGAGGGTTTCATCGGCCATACCGTGCCCAAGTTGATATGGATTTGGATCATGGACACATTTATTCGAAATTTGGATTGAACTCAACAAAAGTTTTTCGATAAGGGTTTCATCGGCCATACCGTGCCCTTGTCGGATGTGTTTTGGGCTAAAGATAATTATTAGAGTAATTTTATCGACCAAGAGTTCTAAAAGTAGAATCGATTAAAACGTTAATCCTCCGAGTTATATTGATAAAGGTTTCATCGGCCATACCGTGCCTAAGTCGATATGAATTTGGGTCTTGGAATCATTTATCTAGTTGGGTAGAGGTCACTAGAAAAATGCATAAAACTTGTTTAAATCATACATTTTTACGAGTATTATTATTAAAACGACATTTGTTTTACTCCTTCTATTTTGTTTTGTAGACCATTTCTTTTTCTCATAACAAATGGCAACACCAACCCCTATTGCAACACCTCTCGCTAGTTCATCATGGCTCCGATCCTTCATGGATCGATGTAAACTTGAAAAGAATAGGTCAAATTTCTCCGATTGGGATGCCCAACTCAAATTAGCCGCCCAAGGTGACGACAAGCTTCGTTACCTTACGGAGGCCTCTCCACCCGAACCTACTACTAGGTTGACCGCCGCCAATAGGGAAGCATATGAGGCTTACCATAAGGAGTCCGCCGCAATGAAAAATGTCTTAATATTTGCGATGGAGGCGGATCTCCAAAGGAGAGCCTTTAAAATGGGCAATGCTAATGAGATTTACTCCAAGCTTGTGACAATGTTTTCACAAACTCCGCGGATCGTCCAATATGAGGCGGCCGCGTCATTCTTTGATCTCGACTTCAAAGAGGGCCAAAAGGTTAGCCCTCATGTGCTCAAACTTATGGAGCTTGTCGAGACCTTGAAAATTCAAAAAGTTGAAATCCCCAAAGAACTTGTTGTAGATAGGATTCTACACTCCTTGTCCAAAGTCAAAGCGTATGTTCAATTCCGGGTGAATTTTAACATGCAAGACAAGGATGTGTCTCTTGAAGAATTGCACAAGTTACTTGTGCAAGCCGAAAGGGACATGGGGTTAAATGTGAACCCACCCAAGGATGTGCTTAACATAAGCACTAAGAGTAAGGGGAAGTTCAAGAATAATGGGAAGAAGAGTAAGAAGCAAGCTCCCACATTCACCAAAGCTAGGACTTGTGAAGCTAGCACTTCAAAAATCAAGAAGGGTCCTCTTGATAAATGCCATTATTGTAATGGTATGGGACATTGGAAAATAAATTGTTCCCAATATCTTGGTGATATAAAGGCTGGAAAGATTACTCCAGTAGGTAAATGACTATCCTTTCTTTTATGTTTCTAATTCAACTATGGTATTGTGATACAAAGTTGTGATAATGTATCTCCCTTTTTATTGTAAATAGGGCCTCCACCAAACAAAGACAAAGGAAAAGAAAAGCAAGCTTAAGAAACCATCAAGGAGTAGGAATAGCTTTCATGGAGCTTCGCTTATTATTGTCTTATTTTATTCATGTTTTGAATTTTAGAACCTTAAGTTTCCGTGTTCGACATGGAAAGGTATTTTGGATAATGGGTTGTATTTTGGATAATGGTGACTTGGTTTGCAACCCAAGTCACCCGTTTTATCATTTTATCCTTTTGTTCTAAAATTCATGTTTAAATGCTTACTCTTAGAAACATATAACTTAAAGTGATCTAATAGACAAATATAATGACTGGTTTCATTATATGTCCACATGCTTAAGGCTTGTGTATGATCATTTACAAAGTTACCTTGAGTTTACGAAGTCTCTTAAAGGTATGTCAATCACCAAGTACACATATGAAATATTAGTCAATCTATGAGATAATTCTCCTTATAACTTCAACATCATTATTTGTGTCTCATATGCTATCTTTGAATCTATAGTGTATTTATTCTAAAGATAGAGTGGGAGAAAAATGAGGACACATCACACGAGATAAGATAAATTTGTGTACTTGTGTAAATGAGATCTACGCAAGGTAGAATGATTTGAATGAAGGGTATATCTATTCACATAGTATACCAAATAGATGAGATCTATGGTCTCAAGTAAGTTCTATATGACTAAAGAGACCAAGTGAAGTAATCATAAGAGTATATTCTCAAGATAACTACACGAGGAGACCAAAAGAAAGTTTTGGAACAAAATGACTAATGTAAAGTCTTAACAAGGTTTTTGACTAGTTTATGATAAATTTTGACCAATAGTTTCAACCTTGAGATTTACTTAAGAGCCTAAATGAATCAATGTAACATCCTAGTAATAAGCGATATTTATCACTAGAGGTTGCAAGGATTGATATACCGATATCTTCAATAGCCAAAGTTTTAAACCACGCAAATGTCATTACTTAACCTCATTATGAAAATGAATAGGTTAAACCTCCTTCTAAAAGGGATATTTTGAAGGATGTGTATTAAATATTACTCATATTTAATAAATGACATTGCCGCACATCATTATGATATGAATGTGTTAGAGATTTAAAATCTCTTTCCATAAGGTTAAGATGAGACCTCTTCGAAATAGGAATTTTGAAAGGATATGATGGGAACATATATGGTTTCATCTTAATAACTTTGCAAAGCAACATACATTCCAAATTTTGAAATGTGTTCAATTGAGTAATCAATTTCAAAACATGTGGAATTAAGTGGGAGCATTAGAAATTTTCATGTGAAGACATGGAATTTAGTGGGAGCCTTCATCCTTTGAATGTTTACAACTCATCACTCATTGAAGAATGACGAGCTAATACTTTCTTTCATAAAGAAGCATTTGAGTTTTCAATTCTGGATGAAAATGGACTATGATGAAACCAATTACATCAAGGGATGTTGGATAAGTATTAAGAGATACACGTCGAATCAACATTCACATAGGTTATTCATGTAAATGAAAATGGAATTACCATTAGCAGTCATGGTCGTTCATTGAACCTTAGAACGGTTGATCTGATGATTATTAGTGACTAATATTTCCGCCATTAGAATAATCATGCACATGTCCAATTATGAATCATATGCATAAGAGCATGATGGATCATTGGTAAGCCATAATAGAAACGTCATGAATTCTCGAGGAGAATCCCATGAGCAATTTCAGTGTTTGTCAGAATACTCTTATATGTGTCAAGAGGTTGCACATATTAATGAAAATCCGAACACATGTAAGGATTTATGAGAATCCCAAACCTTTCAAGCTAGAAAGAGAAATAAGAAGTTTTGGAAAGATACTTAGTTGAATAAGAAGTTACTCAAAACTAATCTTTCCTAACTATGCTAGGACTTGTGAGAAGTGCTAGATCAATCGTCTTGGCAAATTGTTGTAAGACTCTACAAAACATATACCTAGTGCATTGTGTGTGGATGGAGTACTTGATCAGTACAAGTTATATCATTCACCACAAATTCGTTCGTTATGTGATAATCAATAAGGAAGTTCTTTCAAGATAAAGAACCAAAACCGAGGTCGGGAACCTTGATGTGTACTTGGTAAGATTCGTGCTATGAGAGAGAACATGAAAGTAAAGGAAAATGCAAGTATAAGAAGTTTGAACACATGGACACATGGCATGTTAAACTTCTATTGCAATCAATAAGTATTTACACTTACGATATGCATCACAAGGTTGTAATATGGTATTGACTACCCGAGTGTGATGTCGACATTTGTCGTTTGAGTTATTATTAACTCACCTTATACTTTGTTACATCCAAACGGGTTGTGGAGAAAATTGAACCCCGTTAAAGTGAACACAGATTAACATAGTATTTGCCCATAGTTACTTACATGAGGTGACGTCTCGAAGTTACTAGAGTGTGATGCGATTGATGGCAAGTTCAAGTGCCATAGAGTCATGTGAGATGACTAGTCGATCACATAGGCAGACTGTTAGGAACATTTTGTCGGGCCTTATGACCGCTTATAGAGTTCTGGCAAATTTATATAGCCTGGTCGTGGCGAGAACTACTATAGTATTCGAATGAGTCGATTCGTTTGACTAAAGACTATTTGCCTAAGATGGCACAGTTTCAGATTAACTTTGATTTGTGTTACTACGACCTTCGTAAATGGGGTCAAATGGGTATATTTTGGGTTATGATGGCTGTGGCTAGTCGAAGGGAATGAGTGCGATAGGAATTGTCCACCCCTAGTCAGGGTTATAACAATATCTCAGGGCCACTCGAGGATTAATGAACTGGAAATGCGTGGCCACGCTCGGAATGTATCCATGGTGGATATATCCGGTCAATCAGTTATTCTCCAGATCGAGGAAACCACTCTTGATATGATCACTTGCAAGTACGACCTGAAAGACACCTTGCATTGAGTGGGAGATAGTAATAGGACAAGAGAATTGGTGACGCACAGTTGTCGAGGACAAGTGGGAGATTGTTGGAATATGTGTCCTCCGACAATAATGCGATCACGACTGTTGATCATGATGATCACATGTTTAAGTCTCATTATAAAGAATACAATTGGGAAGTATTTTTACTGTCAAATGATCAACATATATCGGTAATGATTGGCTGACTAGAGTTTGACATTACTGTCGTGCGACGGTGGTGATCAGTTGATCTCCTAGGTCATACCTATAGGGCAACACTCTTAATTGATCATTTAATTAATTGTATAACGTTACGAGTTAATTAAATTACTTGAAAATTGACGGACGATTTTGGAAGTAAAATTTACGTATCGCATTGAAATTTGATTAAATGAGATACGGTCTGAGTAATCGAATTGTATCTTTACTCAGATGAAATTATTGTTTAAGGAAACAATTAAAATTGAATGAATTATTATAAATACAATTTGTTGTGATTTATAATTGGTAAAATATTTTGGTACAAGTAATTATGAATTACTAAAGTCGATTTTTGTATATGACGTATTTTATTAATACGTTGATTTTTAATATGTTAAAAATACATAACAATTTTATGTTACATATGACATGTGACATATTGACAAATTGACAAAAATAATATGGAATCCATGTTATCTAATGTACCGAAATTAAGAGGGGATTAGGCTAAATATTGTGTTTATAATATAAGTGGTAAACATAATGATTACTTACCTTACTATCCATGCAACCCTAGTTTACATTGTGAAGATAAACAAAGGCATGCATTGGCTCCCTTTGCCCCCCCTACCACCCGGTTTTTAGAGGCAAAAACCACTTGGTTTTTCCTCTCAATTTTACCTTATACACAATAATGTTATTGTCTTTGTTTAATTCATTCATTCATCTCATCAAAATATTTTTAGAGAGATAAAAATATTCAACTTCCTCTCCTAACCGATTTTGGGAGATTATAACCAAATTATTTTGGGTCATTTTTCTACAAAATTAATATTATCTAGTATTCATAGTATTAATTTTATTAAGAGTGAGCTTTGGGTATAAAGCTTTGGGAGAGATCCTATACTTAGATCTTAGTTCTTCCATTAAAGGAAAGCACAAGAACAAGAGAGAAAGGTGATCTCTCTTGTGCCCTATAAACCGAAAATCCAATGTAAGATGAACATTTCTTCTTCATCTTGTTTATTTGTTTGCATGCATAAGATCATTTGTTAATTTTATGACAAATTAAATTAAAACATATATGAATATGTTAAGTATATAGATCTACTTTTCTTTCACAACCACCATTATAGAGTCATTGCCCCTCTGGGTCCTAGGTAATGCCACCATGAAATCCATCCTAACATCCTCCCAAGACCTGTTAGGCACTGGTAATGGATTGTAAGGACCAGCCTGGAAAGAACTTTTGGCCTATTGACATACAGAGCACCTTCTCAGGGCAATCTGAACATCCCCCATCATTTTGGGCTAATAAAACTGGTTCTGCAATATCTTCAATGTCTTCTGGACCCCAAAGTGTCCTCCTTGCCCACTAGAGTAGACTTCCTTGATTAGAAGGTCCCTATAGGAGCCTCTTGGGACACATAGCTTATTCCCATGGAACAAGAACCCTTTCTGCAGCAAGAACTTAGTTCCCTGAACCCTGGTTCCATCAGTTTGAATTTGCCAGTCTTCATAGAAGTCAGGATCATCCTTGTATAGTTCCTTCATGAATTCAAAACCAAACACCTTTTTTTTCATGACTATAAGCATGGAGTGCCTCCTTGACATGGCATCAACAACAATGTTTTGTCTGCTTTTTTATACTTGCTTGAAAAGGTGAATGACTGCATAAATTCAATCCACTTAGCATGCATGTGGTTCAATTTGTGCTGCCCACTGATATACTTCAAGGCCTCATGATCTGAGTGCAACACAAATGGTTTAGGTTTGAGATAGTGGCTCCAATGCATAAGAGCCCTGACAAGATCACAGAACTCCTTGTCAAAAGTGGAGTAGCTCAGCTTGGCCCCACTCAGCTTCTCACTGAAATATGCCACATATTTCCTCTCATGAATGAGAACAACTCCTATACCCACACCACTGGCATCACATTCAACTTTGAATAGACAATTGAAATCAGGTAACCTGAGGACAGGTGCTTCACAAAGCAGCTTTTGATGTTTCTGAAGGCCTGCTGGGCACTCTCTGTTGGGTTCATATACCCCTATTAGACCCATCTAATCATTTTATAAATTACCCATAATTTATATACTAGTGGATCTAGTTGCATGCAAGATGTTTTTAATCAAAAATAAGGAGAAAACGATTTTCTTACATACATTTGTGACGAATTTAGGGCACTAGATTTGGACTCCTTCAAAATCTAGATCTTGAGCTAATGCCATTTTTGGATGATCCTCCAAGAACCTTCAAACATTCAAGTGTAGAATGCCTCCTTAGTGATGCACCCAAGACATTCCCATAACACTAATCATATTACTAACTAGGTAATATTACCAGTTACCTTAAATATTAATTCTAATATTAGTAACATTACTAGCATTGTAATCGTATGTGAATATTAGAATTTATGAACAAATAGATGCATAAAACAATTTGATGGAGTAAGAGAGAATAGAGAGTTTTTTGTTCAAAACATATGAATAAGAATGATAAGAAATACTGAGAACAACTTCTCCTATTTTGAGTGGGTGACCAGTTTTCATGAGCTTGGGAAGAGCAATTTTGTGTTTTCAATTTCTCTTTTTGTTTTCACAAGAAAACTAGGGTAGGTTCTAGGTTGTAGGGTATTATTATGTCTCACATAAATAAGTACAACCACCATCTCCCATAAACCCTCACCCAACCGGTTTTTACACCTTAAAATAGACATCCATTTTAACTTTGTAATTTGTCAATTGTAATTTGGTAGGTCATGTGTCACACAACATGTCCTAATTTATTTTCATGCATATTTAACTATTAAATATCATTCCATAATAAATAAATTACATATGACAAATTAACTAGTAATTCATAATTACGAGTGTATAAAATGGGTCATATTAAGTCTAGTCAATATAATCTACAATATTTTGTAATTATAATTAACTAATTATTCTTATCTCAAATTGTTTCATAAACAATTAACAATTTAGCAATTTAACATTTAATTACTAAATTAAATCTTAATTAATCATATTACAATAAGATATAAAATTCTCTCTTATAAATGAAATTTGTTCTTCAAATTTAAAGACTTAATTAATCTGTATCGATTTACAATTAATTAACTTTTCGGTTTGGGAATCGTCCTATAAGTGTGACCTTAAGGGATCAACTGATCACCATCGTCGAACGACAGTAATTTCAAACTCTAATTAGCCAATCATTACTGGTTAATGTTGATCAGTTGACGATATAATGATATCATCCCTTATGTATTTTTATTATGAGATTTGATAATGTGATCACACTATTGCTGAGGACACATACTCCAACAATCTCCCACTTGTCCGAGACAAGTGTGCGTCACCAATTCTCTTGTCCTATTACATCATCTCCCACTCAATGCAAGGTGTCTTGCAGGTTGTACTTGCATTTGATCAAATCTCGAGTGGTTTCCTCGATCTGGAGAGTAACTGTCTGACCGGAATTATCTACCGTGGATATCTTCCGAGAATGGCCACGCATTTTCAGTTCACTACTCCCCGAGTGGCCTTGAGATTTTAAATAACCCTGACAAGGGGTGGACAATTCCTATCGCATTGCTCCCTTCGGTTAGCCACAGCTCATCATGACCCAAAAGATGCCCATTTGATCTCAATTACGAAAGTCGTAGAGCATAAATCAAAGCCACTCAGAAACTCTGCCAACTCAGGCGAACAGTCTCTAGTCAAAGAATTGACTCATAAGAATACTATAGTAGCTCTTGCCACGACCAGGCTATATAAATGTTGCCAGAACTCTATAAGCGGTCACTGCCCGACAGAGTGTCCCATACAGTCTGCCTATATGATCGACTAGTCTTCCCTTATGACCCTATGGCATTTGAACTTGCCATCAATCGCATCACACTCTAGTCACATGGAGACGTCACCTCATATAAGAAACTAGGGGCCAATACTATGTTAATCCAGTTCACTTTAATAGGGTTCAACGTTGTCCTTACAACCTATTTGGATATAACAAAGTAATAAAAGAGTTTTTAATAAAACTCAAACGATGAATGCATTATCACATATGTAAAATTGATACCATATCAATTACTACATAATCTATAATCCATACTTAATATTGTATATAACTTTACCTCTCAACTCAATTTGAAATGGCATGACTTATCACGCTTAGCCCATGAAAAAGGCCTTCATTAGTAAGTCTTAGCAACACTTTGCACTTTTCTAACCACACTATATACAATTTCCCTTTGTTACGTATAATCTTTATTATACAACTTTTGAGTACGTGTCTAAATCCACTCTAGACATGGGCTCTCTTGCCTTAGAATAGCTCCCGCTGTCCTCACAGTGAGTAGGGATAGGACCTTCGGTTATTGGAACGAACTACCATAGTTCCTCTAATTCTCAAAACCGAATCCTAATATCATCCCTTCCTTCTTGCATATCTCATTAGTGCAAGTGTACTCAATTTTCGTTGTGTATATCTCATTGTTCAACTGCCTAGGACGTTTCTAGCAGATATCCTCCTTAAATAATATAGCCAAGATGGTTCTCTAACCATCCTTATGTGTTTAGAATATGGTTTTTGTGTAACACCTTGCACATAAATCCATCTCATTTCTAAATGCTTAGCTTCATATCTTTAGTACTTCCTGAGTACTAACTAATGAACTATGTTGCTATATAGAGACTTCTCTCAAGGATTCGATTTGTAACATCTCGTCATATTCCAAGTATACGAAGTTTAAGAATGATGATACATCTAAACGTAATGAATTAATCCCGCAGCGGAAGCATGTGGATTCAATTTCTACATGTTCAATACCTTTGAACTTGTCTAGACTCTTATCAATATATGAATATTCATTTAACGCTAATATCCTCTTAGAAATATCTTTATAGGTCTGGATACCTTAGAGATGTATTATTCTTCTCCTAAGTCTTCCATCATTCATAATGATCAATATGTCCCTTACATATAAGACTAGTAACACCACATTACTCCCACTAAACTCCATGTATAAACAGAAATACTCGACTATTCGAGAAAGGTTTATCACATGATCAAAACATACAATTCAACTCCTTAACTTCTACTTTAGGCTTCTTCTTAAGTTTTCATCCTACCTTAAGATAGTAGCGATTTTCAAAACTCATGCAAGATGATTTTAAAATCCAATAGTCAAATAATATTATTAAATCCGAATTTAACGAAGCGTTGCAATTGGTGTAAACCTCTTACCACCAATCAACCAAGTTATGGAAACATCTTAATGTTTATGTTCAGTTCGGACTTTTGCGGAGTTGAAACTAGATAAAGCATCTTAATAAGTTACAGGTTTATTACTTTCAAAAATAACATGACTCCTGTCAACTTTAGGTTTCGAAGAAATAATTACTGATTTTGACCAAGAAGGAACATCTTCCTACGTCTTATTCTCAGTTTGTGGCTCTTGAACATTTTCTCCCACTCTGTCTATCAAAAATAATCCTCTTTTCTTTAATAGACAACATCACGAGCCACAAACCCTTGTTCTCATGATCATGTAGGAAGAGAGAGCACATGTTCACTATCGAAACAAGCTACAATTGAGGTACCATGCCCAACCATATCTCATATGAAAAGTAGATGATTTCTTTAACCATGTTTTATATTAGTGGAAAATTTAAATGCCAGACAAATTTTATAACAGAAACTACATTCAACTACAATGTAAAGATTCAATCATATCGTAATAAAAGTAAACTTGCGATACCATATCACACTCTTTTTGGTGCAGATAAAAGTCATCACTTTATTGTTCCCCATTTTAACAAAGTACTAATACTTTGGTTGTAACACCCCCATTTATCCAGGAGCCTTTAGCAAGACATTCCCAAATAAATAGAACTGTTACCATCTCGGTTGCCCAAGGTAAATGATACAAATTAAAACAAACCAAAGTACTTTAATAACTTTAACTGAAATAACGGTTTTATTACATTGCCAACCGATTATATTTAAACCTTAACAATACAATTTGCTACACAACGGAAATTACATAAATAAAGTTGTATAAGTCAACTAAGTGATCTAGACAGCAACTATGGTCCAAGTCGAACTCACGTCCCAATGCTCCCAAGTAAGCTAATCTTTAGTACCTGTCAAATCTGCTCCCCATTATGGTTCATCACAGGTGTTCACGAATACACGGTCAACTACGAGGTTGAGTAGGATAAAATACATTATAACAACCAATCTCTCACAACTGTCCATATTCCAATCTCAACTGTTCAAATGTCATATCTCGACATCAACTGTCCACGTTATCCACCAGAGACTAAGCCTGGGCCTTCCAATTAATCACACACGTTATCCACCAGAGACTAAGCCTGGGGCAGTCCAATCACTACTCATATTATCCACCAGAGACTAAGCCTGGGGCAGTCCAATTCTCATAAACCATTCCATAATATAATCGTATAAAATATGCACAACTCCAACAACTGACAATTTAATCACTCAATTAATTTAATTAAATAAGCAGTCATAAACCAATCATCCTTCCAATAACATCCATCCATTAAACACGGAAAACAGATATAGTTGAGTAGATTATCCTACCTGGCAAGCAAATCCAATTAAGCAACTCAAAGCGATCCAATAATAAAGCAGACGAACCCGATTATGAATTCTTCACTATCCGTTACCTAACATATTAATAATTCATCCAATTATTAATAATTCATTATTCATTATTCTTATTTAATATATTATAAATTATATTAGTTATTCATTATTATTATTATTATTATTATTATTATTATTATTATTATTATTATTATTATTATTATTATTATTATTATTATTATTATTATTATTATTATTATTATTATTATTATTATTATTATTATTATTATTATTATTATTATTATTATTATTATTATTATTATTATTATTATTATTATTATTATTATTATTATTATTATTATTATTATTATTATTATTATTATTATTATTATTATTATTATTATTATTATTATTATTATTATTATTATTATTATTATTATTATTATTATTATTATTATTATTATTATTATTATTATTATTATTATTATTATTATTACCATTACCATTATTGCATTATGATATCCAAACCCGATTAAATTATAAATTCGAATAACCCAATGCAAAACCCGTCACAAAACACCCAAATTAACCTGACTAACCACCAACAATATAATAATGAAATGTTTATGTGTCACAACAAAAGTCAATACCCTTACAATACCCATGCCAAATCATTCTCACAAACACTCACGACAACACGCCTACAACCGCCCACCTAGCCACGAGAGCCTACTCTTCCTCACGCTCCACCGTGAGCCACCCCCATCAGCTGCCCAGCCTCGTACCAAACGTCGGTTGCACCACCACAAACGACTGGCAAAACCACAACACTAACAACCATCAAAACAACAACACAACAATCGAACTCGGAACTTAGCTACACCGTTTGACACTACCACAACCCAACTCAACCACCACCGCCACCCCGGACACCTTCCTCCACCGTACCCAGACCACCAAACCCGACTCCTAAACCCTACCACCACAACCTATGACTCAACACACACAACCCCTACCACACAAGCACCAACCCGCAAACCCCTACAAAACCGTGAAAACTAGCCCCTTTTCCCACCACCCTACGCTACCATCGATGTCACCACTGACCCACGGTGGTTACAAGGGTGGTCCCTCAATCACTCGACCCAACAACAACACCCCAACACCAACTCAACACCGGCAAGCAACAACACACAACAACCCCTCCCCTGTTTTTCGCGTTTTCCGACCACTACCACCACAAAACACCACCTACAGCCACCACGACGCCACCTTTGAGGTCGAATACACCAATACCTTCCATCCCCACCATACCCAGGTCAATACAAGTCACGAATAAGGGTTAAACCCATGTAAAACCATATTACAACCCCTTCGAAACACCAACGAAAACACCTAGAAAACAACCCCTTACCGCCGGTCAAAGGTGGTCAATAGTGGGTCCGGTCAATCCCTGGTGTCCCACGGTCAAGGTGATGGTCTCAGGTCGGTCAACGGTTGTCTATTTAACGAGTTATAGCATAGTAAAGAGTATACATGAGACGGTCTTACCTCGAGTTAATTAGCGATGTAAATTCCGTCTTTATTCCTTCTACGTCTCCTCCTCTTCTCTCAAACTTTCAGTTTGCATATCATAAACTAGGGCAAGGTATTTGTCTCTATTTATAGGGTAGGTTTAGATCTATAAGAGGGTAATTAGAAAACTATGTAATTACCTTATTACTATTTTATTATTATGAAATACGATTACTACTATTATTACTATTATTATTATTATTATTATTATTATTATTATTATTATTATTATTATTAAATATGATTACTATTATTATTACTATTCTACATGGCTATAGAAATACTACACAAGTTAGGCCCATTTACACTTCCAATTTACCCGGCCTAACTCCTTTCCCGACGCATTATTCTATTATTTATTATTTTATTCTATCATTCCGTCTTATCTACAATTATTAATTATAAACGTCATAATTAATTATTAAAAATGCTCAAAACGTAAATATAAATTACATCAAATTACGGGTATTACATTGGTTTTATAATCTGTAGGTTTTGATACTTTTAAACATTTATTGAACTTATTCAAAGAATTTCTCTTCTTACCTCATTAAGTGGATATCAAGTATCTACCTAATTCGTTGGTAAAAGAGATGAAGAAGTAATAACCTTCTCTGATTGAAATTGTATTCGACCATACATTTCAAAGTGTAAATAGGGCGAATATATTGCTCTATTCATAATCCTTTTCCAGAGAAAGTCATGAATTAACTTGCTTTGAATACAAGATTCGCACACACCAAAATATTCCCAATCAAATGGTTTGGGAGACTAGTCAAAACTAGTTTCTAAATGTGATTTTCAATCAAGAATTGAGAGATGATAAGGGTCACCAACTTGAGTCTTGTATATATGACATTTATTTCTAGTTTGAATATAATTACCTTGATTTGTATGGTCTCACCATAAACTTAATCGTGGTATGTTAGGGCACAACGCTTGTTTTAATTACATAATAGAGAAACCCTTTGCGTTTTATACAAAAACTTGAATTATATTCTTATTTAGACATATTGTACATCATAACAATTATTGAGGTACATTTATAAATACAAAACTAAAATGAGTACACTACAACATTCTTGTTAGTCGTCACACGATAATGCCAAATATTATGATGAAATCCATAAATTTCTATCCAATACTCAAGATGTGGTATTTGGCAAGAATGCAATGTCAATGTCATAGATATTCAAGAAGGAATATGTTGGAGTCACACGACCAACTTCCTCGATCTTTACATATTTGGTGTTTGTCTGTATTTTAGTGTCTAACACTTTCTCTTTCGAGCCTAGTTCTATCCTTAACAATTAAGATAGGTACTTACTTCTTATTACTCCCACTGACTTCAAGAATTTCTACTTGATGAAGACTTATCTTCATTTAAATTCCTAGTTAATCCTTCACAAGGGTTAACTCCATTGTGGTATTTGGTTAATCAAAATTTCTAACAAATTAATTTACCAATTTAACATTGTCACGTTCTTAACAACTTAAGTACTTGATGACAAGTGTTTAGATTGAGCAATAAGACTTTTGAACCATGGATGCATAGAAGAGTTATCAAAATATATTTTGACTAATTAGTACTTATATTTATTCTTCTTCATAAGAGATTTCATATACATGGGTATGTAAGGAATTTAAGATGTTAATCTTATATTTGCATAGGACGATTCCTATCGAGTTCTATGGAATAAAACGATTCCTATGGAGCTGGTCCACAACCTATGATATGGTTCCTTTTTAGAAAGAGATTCTTTGTCATTAGCAATAGCGGTTTAGCGGAGACTCGTGTTACAATCGAATGATATCTCATATGAGTAGGAGTAATGAAATAGAACAACATTAAAAAAAACAACAAAATAGTGGAAAAATTAAACATTCATCGTTATATTTAAAACATTTTAGCATGTTTTAGCATTTATATAATGACCTCCACCCAATTATATAAATAATTCTGAGATCCAAATCCATACTAACTCGATTGTGAGCCAACGGGCCCTCTACAACCTTATTAATATGACTTGGTGGGTTAACTCTTTAACCGATTCTACACTTAGAACTCTCGGTCGATGAAACTACGTTAAGTTCATCTTTAGCCCGGACCTATTGCGGCTACGATCGCTAATACTTCGGTTGAGTTCAACCAAATTTCGAAGTGTAATAACTATTTTTTACCCCACTTACCCAACGTCAATAGAAGGCACCCTGAAAAATCGTATTGTACCCTTATGAAATTGAGATTCATGGGTTCCTACTATTTGGTAAGGCTAGGTCTCAATTTTTAATAACGTGAGAAGTCGAGTCAATTTATTATCTATCAAATTTAAGTGAACTAAATTGTTGAACTAACGATAATTATAATTGACACGGTCGAATACTCGATATGATATGCATGTATTGTTTATGGCGATTTGGCAATGCATGTAACATATAAAGGATAAATGCAAAGCACTAAATAAATTTCCTAGTATGGCCTTCCTAAAATAGAAAATCTAATATTCTATTTACAAATTTGGAAACCAACTCCATTGGTCCCTTGAACTTCAAGTGGCACGCTTCCCAAGGACTCCGTCTTGATCGGAACGCCTTTCCGATTGGCACCGTCTTGAAGGAACTCTGGAATTACAAATAATAATAAAATTACATAGCATTTCTATTATACATTTGTAAAAATGAATCTAGTAAAAAATAAAAGTGATACGAGATCACATTAAAATTACAACCGAAGCGGTATTCCCTTACATTATGGGTAATACCGATTAAAACTAAGGCCATACTAAGATAAAATTACATAATTCAAAATTATATAAATAAAATATGACATTCATAAATAAAATATACAGCATAAATTTATGTGTCTAACATGCTAAATTAATGTGCCAAATCGCCCTATTTAAACATTATATCTAATATAATCTGGTTTTATGGAAATGCGTGATAAAAATTTATTAAAATCACAAATCAATAATTAAATCAAATTTAAGCCCAAGTTAATTATCCTAACCTTCTTAGGACTCAAAAATTAGTCTTCACTAAACATTTGACAATAATTCAACTTGGTTTTGTATTATTGCTTATTTAAACTTCTTTTAATCATAATAATTATGAAATAATTCCCAATAAATCATAAAAATTTGAACAATTTCGAAATCCCATTTTTTCATATACTGGATTATTACCAAGATTCCAAAAACTCAATAAAATTTTCCCACAAAATATTTATAATTTACTTTATTAATAAATCCTATAAATCAAAACTTTTACCATTTAATTCCAAATTAAACATAAAAATTATGAAAAAATAAATGGCAAAATTTCAACCAAAAATTTCGAATTAATTTTTATGACTAATAAAGCTGCCCTTTTATCGATTTTATCACATAAAAATGAATAAACATACCAAATCAATCAAAATTAATCATGCAACTTAATATCTAATGTCCATATCATATATACAACATTAAGAAAAAATTTCATGCCATAAACTTCATTTTAGCTATTTTTGCTAAAAATAGTCACTATTTATATCATTTTAACCATTAAAATTATAAATCATGCATAATAAATCACATTTATCTCAAATTTTACATAAAATATGTAAAATTTGCATGTGACATCATACTAAAATTTTATGGCCTTTTTCGAAGTTAAACGTTTTTTAGTCATTTAACCTCCATTTATAGCGTTTTTATCATATAAAAATCATAATTCATGCAATATTAATCACATTAATACGAAATTTTACATACAATAAGTAAAATATGCATGTGAGGTCATACTAAAATTTCATGGTCAGTTTCAAAGTTTAACTATTTTAGTAAATAAAAGTTCATTTTACTCATTAAAATGTAATTATTTCACTAAAAATCATTAAAATAAGCAATAATCATCCATAAATCATCAATATGACCTAAAAATATTTTAGAACCAGAATATATTACATGCAAAAAATTTCGTGGCTTTATCCTTATAAATCACAAATTTTAGTTTTTATTTTGTTATCAAATAACTCATAAAAAACCATAAAATGATATGCATGAAACACCAAAGCTCTTGATGCCAATTGTTGGGTTCATATACCCCTATTAGACTCATCTAATCATTCTATAATTTATCCATAATTTATATACTAGTTGATCTAGTTGCATGCAAGGTGTTTTTAATCAAAAATAAGGAGAAAACGATTTTCTTACATACATTTGTGACGAATTTAGGGCACTAGATTTGGACTCCTTCCAAATCTAGATCTTGTGCTAATGCCATTTTTGGATGATCCTCCAAGAACCTTCAAGCATTCAAGTGTAGAATTCCTCCTTAGTGATGCACCCAAGACATTCCCATAACATTAATCATATTATTAACTAGGTAATATTACTAGTTACCTTGAATATTAATTCTAATATTAGTAATATTACTACCATAGTAATCTTATGTGAATATTAGAATTTATGAACAAATAGATGCATAAAACAATTTTATGGAGTAAGAGAGAATAGAGAATTTTTGTTCAAAACATATGAATAAGAATGATAAGAAAAATTGAGAACAACTTCTCCTATTTTGAGTGGGTGACCGGTTTTCATGAGCTTGGGAAGAGCAATTTTGTGTTTTCAATTTCTCTTTTTGTCTTCACAATAAAACTAGGGTAGGTTCTAGGTTGTAGGGTATTATTATGTCTCACATAAATAAGTACAACCACCATCTCCCATAAACCCTCACCCAACCGATTTTTACACCTTAAAATGGACATCCATTTTAACTTTGTAATTTGTAAATTGAAATTTTGTAGGTTATGTGTCACACAACATGTCCTAATTCATTTTCAAGCATATTTAACTATTAAATATCATTCCATAATAAATAAATTACATATGACAAATTAACTAGTAATTCATAATTATGAGTGTATAAAATGGGTCACATTAAGTCTAGTCAATATAATCTATAACATTTTGTAATTATAATTAACTAATTATTCTTATCTTGAATTGCTTCATAAACAATTATCAATTTAGCAATTTAACATTTAATTACTAAATTAAATCTTGTTTAATCATATTACAATAAGATATAAAATTCTCTCTTATAAATGAAATTTGTTCAATTTTAAGGAATTAATTAATCTTTATCGATATACAATTAATTAATTTTTCGATTTGGGAATCGTCCTATAGGTGTGACCTTAAGGGATCAACTGATCACCTGTAATACCCCGTATTTTGATAATAATTTATGTAATTCAAATAGTTAACTAATGACATTTCTAATAATAGTTGCAGATAAGACGCTAATTAAATAATAAAATGAGGAGATGAGTCTAGACAGAAGATGAGTTAACGATCCGTAAGCAAGTTGGTAATTGGGCTTAGCTAATAATAGGGCCTTGGGCACTGTGCTATAATTGTATGGATAGATTTTAATGGCTTAGTACGAGTAGTAGTCGGGAATTGTTTCGGGATTTAATAATAATATTAATAAGGAGAATAATAAAATAAGTAAAGGTAATAGTAATTATAATATTAATAATCCTAGTAATATTAGTAATAAATTAGTAAGGGAGTATATGGTAATCCTACTTATGGAAAGACTAATATAATATGTAATAGTAATAATAGTTGTAGTAGTTGTAATAATAATAATAATTATAATAATAATAATAAAGAGAGAAACTTTCCTAAAATAATACTACCTTACTACTATATATATCATGCTAGCCTATTCATAAATCACTTATTCACTTTTTCAACATCACATAAAAGTTAGGGAGGGAGAGGGAGAATAAGAAGGAAGATAAAAAGGGAAAAGGGAATTGGGTAATCAATTTGGGGATTTTAGCATCTACTTCCATTGAATTGAATCTTTTATTTTGTAAGTTCATCTTTAATCTTTCAAAGTTTTATTCTTTAATCCTTATATGCATGTTTTAAGTTTTAGTTCGTCACCTAATCATGTCTAGATTAAATATAATCATTTATAGGTAAATTTGTGATAATTTTGTTAAAGAATAAAGTTACAGCAATTCTGTAAATTCGTAAGTTATCTTAAACGAATTATCAGACCATCTTAAATTCTTTGTCTTCGAAAATGTAAAGAATAAACTTAGGTTATTTTCAAGCCTAGTTGATGCCTGTAAAATTTTGTAGCAATTGACCATGTAGATTTTCCAGAATAAATTTGTTATGAACATGTCGACTGAGAAACCGCGAATTCACTAGTAGTCTAAAGTTTAATTCGTAAACCTAATTTATAAACATATATTAACTTTGAAGAGTCTAGATGATGGTAGGCATTGGAATTTATCAAAAATAATATGTTAAACTTGTTTCATGAATTGATACTTTTTATGCGATGGAATTCGTCAGTATTTAAAAAGCTTTCAAGAACACCTTGATAAGTCTGGAATTTGAGGAAAGTCTATTTCACAAGAACTGTAGATATGTGTCTTAGGGTTCCAACCCCACTTGTGTTGCATCGTTTGGATTTTTATTGAATTAATTATGAATTTTATAGCGAGACAAAACTGTGCTGTAAAACGGTAGAATTAGAGATTTAGCTTTGAAGTTGTCAAAAGAATTAGGACGTGATGGGCATAGGATAAGTGCATGATTAGTTGGTTGATTATTGGTTATATAGTAATTGTACATAATTATGTTATGTAGGTTATGAATTTGTAAAGAATCAATTTTGATTGCTTGTGTGACTCGCGTGACTCGAAGATTTGCGAAAAGGTAGGATAACTACTCAACTCGTCTTGTCTTCGTTGGTTTGTGGAATTTATAAAAGTATTGTGAAATTGGATGGATTAATGGATGTGGATTATATATCGTTGGATTGTTTATTGTATGATTATTTATATTGGAATTTTGTTTGCATTGGATAACTCAGCTCGTGTCTGAGATGACTTTTATAACTGGCATGGTGTATAATTGAATACCTCAACTTCGGTTGGGATGGTGAATACCTCAACTTCGGTTGGGATAGTGAATACCTCAACTTCGGTTGAGATGGCGAATACTTCATCTTCGGTTGGAATGATGAATACCCCGGGTCAGGGATTGACGGGATGAACGGGTGTTTCGGGTGATGCGCTCAATTGTGTTTGCATTATATATCATATCATTTCACTTTTACTTGATGTTTGTTATTCCTATTCAACCTCGTGGTTGACAGTGTATTCGTGAACACCTGTGATGAACCATAATAGGGAGCAGATTTGGCAGGTACTAAAGATTAGCTGACTTGGAGCTATGGGATGCGTGAGGTCTTGGCCAAAATACCTAGAAGTCTAGACCACATAGATTATGAGATCACTTTATCTATTTCCGATGCGAGTTGTAATTATTTATATTAAGTTTTAGTTGATTAATTTGTAATACATATGTATTCATTAAAGTTTTAATTTAAAGTACTTTGGTGATTTGGACTTTGTTATTCACTACCTCGGGAAACCGAGATGGTAACAGTCTTATTTATTTGGGAATGTCTAGCTAAAGGCTCCTGAATAAATTGGGGTGTTACATCTGAAGGAAATTGATGTAAAATAACTTGGACGAACTAGGTTGAACAGAACGACGGACTGTTCGTATGCAGAATAGGATAAAAAATCGTGTAAATCTGACAGTTTGTTGGTCTGTTCGTCTAAGTATTTTAGGATTAACGCAGCGGAATTTAACTGAAATTGTTGTAATAACGTGAAAAGTAACAAAGTAACCGGGATAGTATTGTGAATCTCGCTCTCCGCCTCGCAAGGTACGAACTCGAAACACTCAAATGATCAACCTCGCAAGGAAGATCTGAAAGCCAAACCTCGCAAGCTTTAAAACTCGATTGTTCTCACACAGGGAACGATTTTTATTAAAACTCATAATCTGAAAAATAGGGTTACAACGAAGTCCTATTTATACTCCTACCTAGCTTGACTAATAAGCTATCTTTCCTAATCCTACTCGATGTCGGAAATCTGACTCGAGATCTAATTCCTTAGCTTGCTCCTCAAGCTATCTACTCCTTCCCTAAACTAACTAGAAAAGTTATTAAACTAATAATAATTAAAATACAATCAGATTTAGGGTATTCTAATTAAACTAGGATTAGGAAATAACAAGTTTTCCTAATATGACTAGAATTAGGATAAGCTAACCTTTCCTAATCTTATTCGAAATTAAATAAAATAAGCTAAAATTAACTCCACACGGTTTAGGAAACCGTGTCTCCACAGCTCGGACTCGGAATCCGTGTTACTTGCACGCCAATTAATCCAGTTCCCTTGCTTGCTCACCAAGTAACCCGTGTTTCTTGCTTGTCCGAGTATGCTCCTGCATCAGAAATGTAGATTCATATACATATTAACATACTCATATATGTCTAAACTAATTTGTCATAAAATTAAAACGGATCTTATGCATGCAAACAATAAGATAAATAGAGGAGAAATCATGTCCTTACATTGTAGATTTCGGCTATTAGGGCACAAGAGAGATCACATCTTGAGCTTTTCCAATGGAAGAATGAAGATCTAAGTGTAAGATCTCTCCCTATGCTTTATACCCAAGGCTCCTCTTAATATAATTAATATTACAAATACTAGTTATAATATTAATCAAGGTAGAAAATTGACCCAAAAATATTTATAAACACATAAATATTTGGTATTATGGAGGGAGATGTAGAGAGCTTTTTATCTCTCTAGAATACTAAATTTTGGATAATAAGTTGAATGAATATCACTAACACATTTTAGTGTAATAATAGGTAAAATTATGAGAAAAACCAATGATGGTTTTCACATAAAAAACCGGGTGGAATGGGGGTCTTTTAGGGGAGCCAATGCATGAACACTTTTGTCTTCACAAGAATATTAGGGTTGCATGGCTAGGAATGTAGGTAATCATTGTGTTCTTATAATAATTAAACAAACACAATATTAGCTTCCACTACCCCTTTATTTCGGCATTCATGGATTAACAAGTGATCCATTTTATTTTTGTCAATTGTAAATATGTCACATGTCACATGTGACATATATTTGTTATGTATTTTTAACATATTAAAAATCAACGTATTATCAAAAATACGTCACACACAAAAATCGACTTGGTAATTTTACAATTACTTGTGCCAAAATATTTTACCTTTTATAAATTACAACTGATTGTATTTATAACAATTCATTCAATTTAATTGTTACATTAAACAATTATTTCATCCGAGTAATGATACAATTCAATTACTCAGACCGTATCTTATTCAATCACATTTCAATATGATACGTAAATTTTACTTCCAAAATCGTCCGTCAATTTTCAAGTAATTTAATTAACTCGCAACATTATACGATTAATTAAATAATCAATTAAGAGTATTGCCCTTTAGGTATGACCTAGGGGTCAATCGATCACCACCGTCACACGACAAGAATGTCAAACTCTAGTCACCAATCATTACCGATATATGTTGACCGATTGACGATAAAAATATTACTTCCCAATTGTATTCATTTTAATGAGACTTAAACATGTGATCATCATGATCAACAGTCGTGATCGCATTATTGTCGGAGGACACATATTCCAACAATCTCCCACTTGTCCTCGACAAGTGTGCGTCACCAATTCTCTTGTCCTATTACTATCTCCCACTCAATGCAAGGTGTCTTTCAGGTCGTACTTGCAAGTGATCATATCGAGAGTGGTTTCCTCGATCTGGAGAATAACTGATTGACCGGATTTATCCACTCTGGATGCCATCCGAGCGTGGCCACGCATTTCCAGTTCATTACTCCTCGAGTGGCCCTGAGATATTGTTATAACCCTGACTAGGGGTGGACAACTCCTATCGCACTCATTCCCTTCGACTAGCCACAGCCATCATAACCCAAAATATGCCCATTTGACCCCATTTACGAAGGTCGTAGTAACACAAATCAAAGTTAATCTGAAACTGTACCATCTTAGGCGAATAGTCTTTAGTCAAAAGAATCGACTCATTTGAATACTATAGTAGCTCTCGCCACGACCAGGCTGTACAAATTTGCCAGAACTCTATAAGCGGTCATAAGGCCCGACAAAATGTTCCTAACAGTCTGCCTATGTGATCGACTAGTCATCTCACATGACTGTATGGCACTTGAACTTGCCATCAATCGCCTCACACTCTAGTCACTTCGAGACGTCACCTCATATAAGTAACTATGGGCAAAAACAATGTTAATCCATGTTCACTTTAACGGGGTTCAATTGTCTCTACAACCTGTTTGGATATAACAAAGTACAAAGTGAGTTAATAATAACTCAAACGACAAATGTCGACATCACACTCGGGTAGTCAATATCATATTACAACCTTGTGATGTTTATCATAAGTGTAAACACTTATTGATTGCAATAGAAGTTTAACATTCCATGTGTCCACGTCTTTAAACTTCTTACACTTGCAATTTCCTTCACATTCATGTTCTCATACCATGAATTTTACCAAGTACACATCAAGGTTCTCGACCTTGGTTTTGGTTCTTTAACTTGAAAGAACTTTCTTATCGATCATCTGATAACGAACGAATTTGCGATGAATAATACAACTTGTACCGATCAAGTATTCCATCCACACACAATGCACTAGGTATATGTTTTGTAAAATCTTGTAATAGTTGACAAGATTATTAGCTTAGTACTTCTCACAAGTCCTAGCTTAACTAGGAAAGATTATCTTTGAATAACTTCTTATTCAACCAACCATCTTTCCAAAACTTCTCATTTCTCTTTTCAAGTTTGAAAGATTTGGGATTCTCATAAATCCTTATATGTGCTCGGATCTGAAGGAAATGTAGATTCATATACATACTAACATACTCTTATATGTCAAAATTAATTTGTCATAAAATTAAACATGGATTTTATGCATGCAAACAATATAATAAAAGAGAAGAAATCATATCCTTACATTGAAATTTCGGTTCAAATGGGCACAAAAGAAATCTCCTTTTCTTTTGTTCTTGAGCTTTCCTTTAATGGAAGAACAAGATCCAAGTGTAGGATCTCTCCTTAGGAATAATACCCAAAGCTTAACTCTTAATCTAATTAATATTATTTGAGCTAGTATAATATTAATCTCATGAAAAATGAACCAAAAATTTGTTTGGTTTAGACTCCTAAAACCGGGTAGGAGATGTGGAGAGGAAGAGTATTATTTTTTATCTCTCTAAAATAATTTTACATGGTTGAATGAATAATAATAATCACCCACACATACATATGGTGAATAATAATTATTTTAAGTAAAAGAACTCTTGTTCTTTTCTATGTAGAACCGATTGGGAGGGAAGGAGAGCCCAATGCATGGGCTAATTTTTCTACCCAAGAAATGTAGGCTTGCATGGCTACACATAGGTAGATCGTCATTGTGTTTTCTCTTATTAAAATAATTAACACAATTTTTCCACTAAAACCCTCTTAATATTTCGGTACTTATAAAATGGAAAGTCCATTTTATATTTTGTCATTTGTCAATTTTGTCACATGTTACATGTTACATGACATGTAACAATGCAATGTATTTTTATCATATTAAAAATCAACGTATTAATAAAAATACGTCATATACAAAAATCGACTTAGTAATTCATAATTACTTATACCAAAATATTTTACCAATTTATAAATCACATTTATAATAATTCATTCAATTCCGATTGTTTCTTTAAACAACAATTTCATCCGAGTAATGAAACAATTCGATTACTCAGACCGTATCTCATTTAATCATATTTCAATTTGATACGTAAATTTTACTTCCAAAATCGTCCGTCAATTTTTCAAGTAATTTAATTAACTCGTAACATTATACGATTAATTAAATGATCAATTAAGAGTATTGCCCTATAGGTATGACCTAGGGGGTCAACTGATCACCACCGTTACACGACAGTAATGTCAAACTCTAGTCAGCCAATCATTACCGATATATGTTGACCAGTTGACAGTAACAAAATTACTTCCCAATTGTATTCTTTAAAATGAGATTTAATAATGATATTTAAATCACATGATCGCACTATTGTTGAGGACACATTTCCCAACAATCTCCCACTTGTCCTCGACAAGTGTGCGTCACCAATTCTCTTGTCCTATTACTATCTCCCACTCAATGCAAGGTGTCTTTCAGGTCGTACTTGCAAGTGATCATATCGAGAGTGGTTTCCTCGATCCGGAGAATAACGATTGACCGGACTTATCTATCATAGATACTTTCCGAGCGTGGCCACGCATTTCCAATTCATTACTCCTCGAGTGGCCCCGAGATATTGTTTTAACCCGACAAGGGGTGGACAATTCCTATCGCACTCATTCCCTTCGACTAGCCACGACCATCATAACCCAAAATATGCCCATTTGACCCCATTTACGAAGGTCGTAGTAACACAAATCAAAGTTAATCTGAAACTGAGCCATCTTAGGTGAATAGTCTTTAGTCAAAAGAATCGACTCATTTGAATACTATAGCAGCTCTCGCCACGACCAGGCTATATAAATTTGCCAGAACTCTATAAGCGGTCATAAGGCCCGACAAGGTGTTCCTAACATCTGCCTATGTGATCGACTAGTCATCTCTCATGACTGTATGGCACTTGAACTTGCCATCAATCGCATCACACTCTAGTCACTTCGAGACGTCACCTCATACAAGTGACTATGGGCGAATACAATGCTAATCCGTGTTCACTTTAACGGGGTTCAATTGTCTCCACAACCCGTTTGGATGTAACAAAGTATAATAAAAGAGTTTTAAAGTAAAACTCGAACGACAAATGTGATTATCACATATGAATAGTCAATGCCTGATTACTATTTCATATTCTATAATCTAATTTGATCTTGTACGTAGTTGTTCATTTCAATTCAATTGAAATGACATGACTCATCATGTTTAGCCTTTGAGAAGGCTTTGGTTAGTAGGTTTTATCAACTTCTTGTACCTTACTCAACCTTACTACATACTCGTTTTCCTTTGTGATGTATACATTTGCATTATAAAACTTTATGAGTACGTGTCGAGATCCAATCAAGACATAGGCCCTCTAGCCTAAGAATAGCTCCCACTATTTTCACAATGTGCGGGACTCATCTTTCTTGCACATCTCATGATCGCAAGTGTACTCAATTTCCGTTATAAATATCTCTCATTGTTCTTTATTGCCTAGAACGATTCTAGAAAATCTACTTCTTAATTAACATTGCCACAATGGTATCTTAACCATCCTAGTGTGTTTTGATTATGGTTTTGTCGGAAACCATGCGCAATCTCAATTGTCAATTGTCACTTGTGTAACACCCTTACACAATATTGCATCATAAACACTTTGCTTTACTTCCTTAATGCTTCTGCAAGCACTTAAGGGTAATCTTTACAACTTACTTGGTAAAGATTACTTAAATTCGATTTTTGAAAAACAACTCATCATGCTCAAGGCATATGAAGTGTTATACATCATTTCTTTTTAATTGATTCGGCAGCGGAAGCAAATGAAATCAATCAAATATGTTCAATTTAATTGAACTAGTCATGAATCTTATCAACATAAGACTTCTTACTGACGCTTATATCATGTGGATTTATCTTCATAAATTCGGATATTCAAGATGTATTATAATACTCCAAAAGTCTTAAATCATTCTCAATGATCGATATGTCATCCACATATCGGACTAATTAAAAATTCCGTAACTCCCACTAAACTTCATGTATAAACACAACTTCTCGACTTATCGAGAAATGTTTTATCACATGATCAAAACGTTGATTCTAACTCATTGATGTCCTACTTAAGACCCTCTCTTAAGTTTCACATTATCTTAGGATTGCAAGAATCTACTAAACTCAAGACATGTATTGAATACATTCCTTCTTTTGAAGAAGTGGGTTTTATCACTTGCTTCGTATTTCATAACCTTATAATGAAACACAATCCCTAAGAAGATCCAAATAGACTTAAGCATTTCAATTAGTGCAAAACCCTTTGCAACCAATATTGCTTTGAAATATCTCTTTATTAGTGCAAAACTCTTTGTCACTAATCAAGCCTTTTTGTTTCGGATTTTCATGGCTCTAAGCCTTGTAATGAGTTGTGGCTTTAAACACTCTTATGTAAGTCATATGTCCATTACTTTCTAGAAGTAATCAACTTGAATCAAACAATTTCTTTTGTAAGTTATAAGCTCTTTACTTTCTTAAAAGTAGCATGAATTCATCATTTTTAACAAGTGACGAATTTTAACCTCCTAGGTTTTAAAGAAACAATATTTTACACAAAACGTCTCATGTAGCCAAGAAGGACCAGTTTCTTGCGACATAACATTCTCTGTGGCATTCTTTGTGGCTCTTGCAAGAAGGACCAGTTTCTTGCGACATAACATTCTCTGTGGCATTCTTTGTGGCTCTTGAATAATTTCTCCCACTCTGTCTTCTAAAATAAACTTGTATTTTAGAAAGACAGCTTCACGAGCCGCAAACCCGTCGTACTCGTGAGAAAAGAAAGGGAAAAATGAGCATTTGTTTCTTGTGAAAACTTACAAACATGGTACTTTTACCATTTCATATCTCATATGATTCGATTTAGTGGAAAAATAATTTAGACAAAAATGATAAAATCCCCAAAAGGATCAAGTAACTCAAAGTAACTTGATTGAAATCCAAACCATATCGAATAGCGTTTGATTTCTTATCTAATCACACATTATTCCATAATGCGTGCTAAGAGAGATTAACTTGTGATACTATATCACATTTCCTTTGGCTTATATCAAAGTCTTCACTTTGATAATCCCATTACGACTAAATCGTGATTCCTTGAACTCTTTGAAGTTCTTCAAAGATTTCTCCTTTTACCTTATTAAGTGAACATATTAGCGTCAACTTAAATCGTTGGTAAAAGAAAATGATTAACCTATTTTGGATCGATGATATACAACCTCGATCTCCTTTTCAACCAAAAGGCACGAGACACCTTGCTTTGAATACAAGATACGCATATACCATTAACAATCTAATGGTTTCAAGAGTACTCGATAACTCTTTGCGTTCATCATTCCAAAATTTAAGGTTTAATCTTGGGTTACCAATTTGAGTCTTGCATCATCTTCATGATATATCATTCTAGTTTGGTTTAGAATATAATCACCTTGATGATGGGCTAGCCATTCATCAAATCATGGTGTATAGGGTCACAAAAGTGAAACCTCTTTTGTATCTTAACAAATTTATATTCTTATTTAGAGTTTATGCACTTAATAGTCACAATTAAGTACAACTTTAAATCCAAAAACTAGATTGAGTACACAATTACTCTATCTCTCAACATTATTGTTGCTAGTCGTCATATTCTAATCATCTTATGTATCGAATACAATGATGAAAACCTCCATTGGTTTCTAATATTGACGAAGTGGTACTAGCAAAAATTTATGTCTAATCAAATAAACATTTAAAGAAGAAGGTCCCATTAGATGTCCCACAACTAACTTGTTGATTCTTCAATAATTTGGGGTAGTTTCCTTTCTCGTGTCCAACATTTGAGACAATGGAAACTTTATCGGTCGGGATTGATAGGTTTAGTATCGTCATTCTCAACAACTTTTCTTTTAACATTACCTTGTACCAATTCCATTATAATCTTTACTTCTTGAACCTCGTCCTCATCTTAACAGGTTAAGAGAATGCTCCCACTCATTTCAATGAGTCTTTGCTTTGAGAAGCAAAATTGAATTCATGAAGAACACTCTTCATTTGTTCGTTTTAGTCTTAAAAACTTTCATTGAGGTGGTTGCGATATTTTGGTCAATTACGAATTCTTGACAAAACTAATTACCAAAATAATTTATCGCTTCAAGGTACTTAATTCAATTAAGTATATGAATAACAATCCATTGTAAGTAGAAGTGTTAGTCAAGAATCAAAAACCTGTTTGATAATGAATAACTTTAATCTATACTCTTTACAAGAGATCCTTAGCAATGGTTCATACGAGGTCTTTAGAAGAAAATTCATATTTTGTCTTTAGTTACGATGTTTTAATGGAGTTTTGAATCAAAATCGAAATGATATCGTATATGAATTGTGGTAAAGAAATAGAACAATATGATAACGGAATAGTGGAAAACAAAACATTCATCGTCATATTAATACTTGTAAACAAGTATAGCATTTACATAGTGACCTCTACCCAACTATGATAAATGATTCCAAGATCCAAATTCATATTAACTTGGGCACGGGGTAGCCGATGAAACCCTTATCAATATAACTCGGTGGATTAACTCTTTAATCGATTCTACTTTTAGCACTCTCGGTCGATAAATTTACTCTAATATTTATCTATAGCCCAAAACACATCAACAAGGGCACGGGGTAGCCGATGAAACCCTTATCAATTACTTTTGTTGAGTTCAATCCAAATTTCGAATAAATGTGTCCATTATCCAAACCCACATTAACTTAGGCACGGGGTAGCCGATGAAACCCTCATCAACATGAATTCGGTGGATTAACATTTATCACCCACTTCCCCTACGTAACAAGGTTTGTACCCCGGGGTAGCCGAGTGCACTCCCTCGCGAAATAGGTTTTCATGGTTTCTACTATTTGGTAAGGCTATGTCTCAATTAGTTGTTTTAGCGAGAGGTCATGTCAATTTATTATCTATCACGTTTTAAGTGAACTAAAGCGGTGAACTACGATAATTCGAATTGACACGGTCGATAAACTCGATAAAATAACAATGCATGTTTAGTTATGGCGATTTAGCGATGCATGTGACATAAAATAAAATGCAAGCATAAAAGTAAATAAATCCTAGTATGGCCTTCCTAAAATAGAAAAACTATTAATCTATTACATATTCGGAAACCAACTCCATTGGTCCCTTGAACTTCGGTTGTGGCACACATCTCGAGGTAACACCGTCTTTATGTATCGCCATTCTTGAAGTAATCCGTCTTTTGGAACTCCGGAATGAATAAAATTACATAATAATTTACATAATTTCCTATTATACATTTGTAACTAAAATAAAATAAATCTATTAAATTACAAAACGGTGATACGAGATCACAATAAAAATTACAACCGAATCGATATTCCCATACATTTCGGGAAATACCAATTAAAATCTAAGGCCATACTAAGTAAAATTACATAATTCAAAAATTACATAAATTAAAATTATGACAATCATAAAGAAAATGCAGCATTATAATATGTATGAACATGCTCAATTTTTATGCTAAATCGCCTTTTAATTAGCCAATATCGTATATTACTCGGTTTTTACGGATTTGCGTGATTTCAACATTTTATAATCACAAAATACATAAACTCATATTTATGCATAAGTTAATTACCCTAACCTCTTAGGACTCAAAATATAGTCTTCACTAATAATTTGACCATAATTAACTTTTATTTACAAAATTGTTCATAATTGGACCAAAAATTACAAAAATAAGCTATTATACTTCAAATAAATCTAAAAATTTCAAATAAATTTGAAATTTGAAATTTAAATTCATGAACATTCTGGAAAAATTCCATGACACTCATAATGTTCAAAATCTTAGGTTAAAAATTTCGAAATTTTCCCGGAAAAACAATGTTGCGGTTTATCAATTTATAATAAAATAATCATAAAAAACATGGAAAAATTATTTTCATTAACTTTTCAATTTTAGATCTGAAAAATATAATAAAATGCAACATTAGACGTTTTTCCTAAGTCATAGATTATGTTTTATTAATTTTTTACTAATAATGTCACTATTTATGCTATTTTTCTTCAAAAATTCATAAATCATGCTAAAAGACTTCTTTATAGCCAATTATTTTACACACATCTTGTAAAATTGCATGTGACAACATATTAATTTTCTATGACCAGATTCGAAATTTAACTCATATTAACCTATTTTTCTCTTAAATCCGAATTTAATAATGAAAAATTCATTTTTCGAGCATAACAAGTCCAAAAATTATGAAAATTTACAGGTTATCTCAAAATAATATATGTAACAACATATCCAAAAACCAAGTGAAAATTCGAAGTCTAGCTATTTTTAGACCAAAAATGACATTTTTACTCATAAAATCACATTTAAATGCCATTATTGTAAATTATGAACAATAAAAATCCGAAAAATTAACCAAAATATCCTAAAACACTTTAGGACCAGAAATATTAACATGCATGTAATAATTTCGTGATATATCATAATAACACAAATTTTACAAGTTTTATTTGTTATTCATATAACTCGGAAAAACTTTTAACCAATTTGCATGCAAACAACCGTGGCTCTTGATACCGATTGAAGGAAATGTAGATTCATATACATACTAACATACTCTTATATGTCAAAATTAATTTGTCATAAAATTAAACATGGATTTTATGCATGCAAACAATATAATAAAAGAGAAGAAATCATATCCTTACATTGAAATTTCGGTTCAAATGGGCACAAAAGAAATCTCCTTTTCTTTTGTTCTTGAGCTTTCCTTTAATAGAAGAACAAGATCCAAGTGTAGGATCTCTCCTTAGGAATAATACCCAAAGCTTAACTCTTAATCTAATTAATATTATTTGAGCTAGTATAATATTAATCTCATGAAAAATGAACCAAAAATTTGTTTGGTTTAGACTCCTAAAACCGGGTAGGAGATGTGGAGAGGAAGAGTATTATTTTTTATCTCTCTAAAATAATTTTACATGGTTGAATGAATAATAATAATCACCCACACATACATATGGTGAATAATAATTATTTTAAGTAAAAGAACTCTTGTTCTTTTCTATGTAGAACCGATTGGGAGGGAAGGAGAGCCCAATGCATGGGCTAATTTTTCTACCCAAGAAATGTAGGCTTGCATGGCTACACATAGGTAGATCATCATTGTGTTTTCTCTTATTAAAATAATTAACACAATTTTTCCACTAAAACCCTCTTAATATTTCGGTACTTATAAAATGGAAAGTCCATTTTATATTTTGTCATTTGTCAATTTTGTCACATGTTACATGTTACATGACATGTAACAATGCAATGTATTTTTATCATATTAAAAATCAACGTATTAATAAAAATACGTCATATACAAAAATCGACTTAGTAATTCATAATTACTTATACCAAAATATTTTACCAATTTATAAATCACATTTATAATAATTCATTCAATTCCGATTGTTTCTTTAAACAACAATTTCATCCGAGTAATGAAACAATTCGATTACTCAGACCGTATCTCATTTAATCATATTTCAATTTGATACGTAAATTTTACTTCCAAAATCGTCCGTCAATTTTTCAAGTAATTTAATTAACTCGTAACATTATACGATTAATTAAATGATCAATTAAGAGTATTGCCCTATAGGTATGACCTAGGGGGTCAACTGATCACCACCGTTACACGACAGTAATGTCAAACTCTAGTCAGCCAATCATTACCGATATATGTTGACCAGTTGACAGTAACAAAATTACTTCCCAATTGTATTCTTTAAAATGAGATTTAATAATGATATTTAAATCACATGATCGCACTATTGTTGAGGACACATTTCCCAACAGGATCTTCTACAAAATGTGCAACCTCTTATCACATAATGGAACATTCCGTCAAGCACTGAAATCGCTCATCGGATTCTACTTGAGAATTCATGACGTTTCTATTATGGCTCACAAATCAATCATCATGCTCTTACGCATACGATTCATAATTGGACATGTATATGATTATTCTAATGGCGGAAACATTAGTTACTAATAATCATGAGATCAACCGTTCATCAGGTTCAATGAACTACCATTACTGCTAATGGTAATTCCATTTTCATTCATATGAATAACCTATGTATATGTTGATACGATGTGTATCTCTTTAATACTAATCCAACATCCCATGATGTAATTGGATTCATCATGGTCCATTTTCATCCAGAATTGAAAACTCAAAAGCTTCTTTATGAAGGAAGGTATTAGCTCGTCATTCTTTAATGAGTAATGAGTTTTATACATTCAAGGATGATAGCTCCCACTAAATTCCATGTCTTCACATGAGAATTTCCTAACTCCCACTCAATTCAACATATTTCGAAATTGACTTCTCAATCGAAATTTGTCAAAGATATAAATATAAATTGCTTTGCCAAGTTACTAGGATAAAACCATATATGTTCCCATCATATCCTTTCAAAAAGCCTATTTTGAAGTGGTCTCATCTCAACCTTACGGAAAGAGATTTTTAAATCTCTAACTCACTCATGTCATAATGATGTGTAGTAATGTCATTATTCAAATATTAACAATATCTAGAATACGTCCTTCGGAATACTCTTTCGGAAGGAGGATTAACCATTTCCTAGCGAGGTTAAGCAATGACATTTGCGTGGTTAAAACGTTGGCTATTGAAGATATCGGAATATCAATCTTTGCAACTTAATCTTGATCATAACTAGTATGTTACATTGATTCATTTAGGCTCTTAAGTAAAACTCATGATTGAAACTATTTGGTCAAAATATATCATATAGAACTTAGTCAAAACTTGTTAAGACTTTGCATTAGTCATTTTCATCCAAAACTTCTTTTGGTCTCCTCGCGTAGTTATCTTGAGAATATACTCTTATGATTACTACACTTGGTCTCTTTAGTCATATAGAACTAACTTGAGACCATAGATCTCATCTATTCGGCATACTATGTAAATAGATATACCTTTATTCAAATCATTTTCTCTTGTGTAGATCTACATTTACACAAGTACACAATTTTATCTTGCCTTGTGTGTTGTGTCCTCATTTTTCTCCCACTCTATCTTTAGAATAAATACACTATATATTCAAAGATAGCATATGAGACACTAATCAATGATGTTGAAGTATAAGGAGAACTATCTCATAGACAGACTAATAGTAATTGATTTCATATGTGTACTTGGTGATTGACATACCTTTAAGAGAGTTCATAGACTCAAAATTGCTTCATAAATGATCATACACAAGCCTTAAGCATGTGGACATATAATGAAACCCGTCATTATAATTGTCTATTAGATCACCTTTAAGTGAATGATCTCATGTTTCAAAACGCAAGCATTTAAAGATGAATTTTAGAACATTAAAAGGATAAATGATAAAACGGGTGACTTGGGTTGCAAACCAAGTCACTATCATCCAAAATACAACTCATTATCCAAAATACTTTTCCATGTCGAACACGGAAACTCAAAGTTCTAGAATCCAAAACATAACTTAAAATAAGACAATGAAAAACAAAGCTCCATAAAAGCTATCCTTAGCTTCTCCATGGTTTCTCATGCTTGTTTTTCTTTTCCCTTGTCTTTGCTTGGTGGAGGCCCTATTTACAATAAAAAGGGAGATACATTATCACAACTTTGCATCATAATACCATAGTTGAATTTAGAAACATAAAAGAAGGTTAGTCATTTACCTACTGGAGTGATCTTTCCAGCTTTGATATCACCAAGGTATTTGGAACAATTCCTCTTCCAATGTCCCATGCCATTACAATAATGGCATTTGTCAAGAGGACCCTTCTTGACTTTGGAGGTGCTAGCTTCACAAGACTTAGCTTTGGTGAATGTGGGAGCTTGCTTTTTACCCTTTCTTCCACTCTTCTTGAACTTCCCCTTACTCTTTGTGCTTATGTTAAGCACATCCTTGGGAGGGTTCACATTTAACCCCATGTCCCTCTCGGCTTGCACAAGTAACTTGTGCAACTCCTCAAGAGACACATCCTTGTCTTGCATATTGAAATTCACCCGGAATTGCACATATGCCTTGACCTTAGACAAGGAGTGTAGAATCCTATCTACGATGAGTTCTTTGGGGATTTCAACCTTTTGAATCTTCAAGGTCTCGACAAGCTCCATGAGTTTGAGCACATGAGGGCTAACCTTTTGGCCCTCTTTGAAGTCGAGATCAAAGAATGCCGCGGCCGCCTCATATTGGACGATCCGCGGAGTTTGTGAAAACATGGTCACAAGTTTGGAGTAAATCTCATTAGCATTGCCCATTTTAAAGGCTCTCCTTTGGAGTTCCGCCTCCATCGCAAATATTAAGACATTTTTCATTGCGGCGGACTCCTTTTGGTAAGCCTCATAGGCTTCCCTAGTGGCCGCGGTGGACCTAGTGGAGGGTTCGGGTGGAGAGGCCTCGGTAAGGTAACGAAGCTTGTCGTCACCTTCGGCGGCTAATTTGAGTTGGGCATCCCATTCGGAGAAATTTGACCCATTCTTTTCAAGTTTACATCGATCCATAAAGGATCGGAGCCAAGATGAAGTAGCGAGTGGTGTAGCATTAGGAGTTGGTGTTGCCATTTGTTATGAAAAAGAAGTGGTCTACAAAACAAAATATAAGGAGTAAAACAATTGTCGTTTTAATAATACTCGTAAAAAGTATGATTTAAACAAGTTATTTGCATTTTTCTAGTGACCTCTACCCAACTAGATAAATGATTCCAAGACCCAAATTCATATCGACTTAGGCACGGTGGGGCCGATACATCCTTTATCAATATAACTCGGTGGATTAACGTTTAATCGATTCTACTTTTAGAACTCTTGGTCGATAATATTACATTAACAATTATCTATAGCCCAAAACACATCGACAAGGGCACGGTGGGGCCGATACATCCCTTATCAAATACTTTTGTTGAGTTCAATCCAAATTTCGAATAAATGTGTCCATGATCCAAACCCACATTAACTTGGGCACGGTGGGGCCGATACATCCCTTATCAACATGAATTCGGTGGATTAACATTCATCACCCACTTCCCCTACGTAACAAGGTTTGTACCCCGGTGTGGCCGAGTGCACTCCCTCACGAAATAGGTTTTCATGGTTTCTACTATTTGGTAAGGCTATGTCTCAATTGATAGTTTTAGCGAGAGGTCATGTCAATTTATTATCTATCACGTTTTAAGTGAACTAAAGCGGTGAACTACGATAATTCTAATTGACATGGTCGATATACTCGATAAAAGACAATGCATGTTTAGTTATGGCGATTTAGCGATGCATGTGACATAAAATAAAATGCAAGCATAAAATAAATAAATCCTAGTATGGCCTTTCCTAAAATAGAAAAACTATTAATCTATTACATATTCGGAAACCAACTCCATTGGTCCCTTGAACTTCGGTTGTGGCACGCATCTCGAGGTAACACCGTCTTTATGTATCGCCATTCTTGAATTAATCCGTCTTTTGGAACTCCGGAATGAATAAAATTACATAACAAATTACATAATTTCCTATTATACATTTGTAACTAAAATAAAATAAATCTATTAAATTACAAAACGGTGATACGAGATCACAATAAAATTACAACCGAATCGATATTCCCATACATTTCGGGAAATACCAATTAAAATCTAAGGCCATACTAAGTAAAATTACATAATCCAAAATTACATAAATTAAAATTATGACAATCATAAAGAAAAAAGCAGCATTATAATATGTATGAACATGCTCAATTTTTATGCTAAATCGCCTTTTAATTAGCCAATATCGTATATTACTCGATTTTTACGGATTTGCGTGATGTCAACATTTTATAATCACAAAAATACATAAACTCATATTTATGCATAAGTTAATTACCCTAACCTCTTAGGACTCAAAATTTAGTCTTCACTAATAATTTGACCATAATTAACTTTTATTTACAAAATTGTTCATAAATGGACCAAAAATTACAAAAATAAGCTATTAAACTTCAAATAAATCCCAAAAATTTCAAATAAATTTGAAATTTGAAATTTAAATTCATGAACATTCTGGAAAAATTCCATGACACTCATAATGTTCAAAATCTTAGGTTAAAAATTTCGAAAATTTTCCGGAAAAACAATGTTGCGGTTTATCGATATTTAATAAAATAATCATAAAAACATGGAAAAATTATTTTCATTAACTTTTCAATTTTAGATCTGAAAAATATAATAAAATGCAACATTACACGTTTTTCCTAAGTCATAGATTATGTTTTATTAATTTTCCACTAATAATGTCACTATTTATGCTATTTTTCTTCAAAAATTCATAAATCATGCAAAAAGACTTCTTTATAGCCAATTATTTTACACACATCTTGTAAAATTTCATGTGACAACATATTAATTTTCTATGACCAGATTCGAAATTTAACTCATATTAACCTATTTTTCACTTAAATCCGAATTTAATAATGAAAAATTCATTTTTCGAGCATAACTAGTCCAAAAATTATGAAAATTTACAGGTTATCTCAAAATAATATATGTGACAACATATCCAAAAACCAAGAGAAAATTCGAAGTATAGCTATTTTTAGACCAAAAATGACATTTTTACTCATAAAATCACATTTAAATGCCATTATTGTAAATTATGAACAATAAAAATCCGAAAAATTAACCAAAATATCCTAAAACACTTTAGGACCAGAAATATTAACATGCATGTAATAATTTCGTGATATATCATAATAACACAAATTTTACAAGTTTTATTTGTTATTCATATAACTCGGAAAAACTTTTAACCAATTTGCATGCAAACAACCGTGGCTCTGATACCGATTGAAGGAAATGTAGATTCATATACATATTAACATACTCATATATGTCTAAACTAATTTGTCATAAAATTAAAACGGATCTTATGCATGCAAACAATAAGATAAATAGAGGAGAAATCATGTCCTTACATTGTAGATTTCGGCTATTAGGGCACAAGAGAGATCACATCTTGAGCTTTTCCAATGGAAGAATGAAGATCTAAGTGTAAGATCTCTCCCTATGCTTTATACCCAAGGCTCCTCTTAATATAATTAATATTACAAATACTAGTTATAATATTAATCAAGGTAGAAAATTGACCCAAAAATATTTATAAACACATAAATATTTCGGTATTATGGAGGGAGATGTAGAGAGCTTTTTATCTCTCTAGAATACTAAATTTTGGATAATAAGTTGAATGAATATCACTAACACATTTTAGTGTAATAATAGGTAAAATTATGAGAAAAACCAATGATGGTTTTCACATAAAAAACCGGGTGGAATGGGGGGCTTTTAGGGGAGCCAATGCATGAACACTTTTGTCTTCACAAGAATATTAGGGTTGCATGGCTAGGAATGTAGGTAATCATTGTGTTCTTATAATAATTAAACAAACACAATATTAGCTTCCACTACCCCTTTATTTCGGCATTCATGGATTAACAAGTGATCCATTTTATGTTTGTCAATTGTAAATATGTCACATGTCACATGTGACATATATTTGTTATGTATTTTTAACATATTAAAAATCAACGTATTATCAAAAATACGTCACACACAAAAATCGACTTGGTAATTTTACAATTACTTGTGCCAAAATATTTTACCTTTTATAAATTACAACTGATTGTATTTATAACAATTCATTCAATTTAATTGTTACATTAAACAATTATTTCATCCGAGTAATGATACAATTCAATTACTCAGACCGTATCTTATTCAATCACATTTCAATATGATACGTAAATTTTACTTCCAAAATCGTCCGTCAATTTTCAAGTAATTTAATTAACTCGCAACATTATACGATTAATTAAATAATCAATTAAGAGTATTGCCCTTTAGGCATGACCTAGGGGGTCAACTGATCACCACCGTCACACGACAGTAATGTCAAACTCTAGTCAGCCAATCATTACCGATATATGTTGACCAGTTGACAGTAACAATATTACTTCCCAATTGTATTCATTTTAATGAGACTTAAACATGTGATCATCATGATCAACAGTCGTGATCGCATTATTGTCGGAGGACACATATTCCAACAACATCACCACCGTCGAACGACAGTAATATCAAACTCTAGTTAGCCAATCATTACTGATTAATGTTGATCAGTTGACTATATAATTGAATCATCCCTTATGTATTCTTATTATGAGATTTGATAATGTGATCGCACTATTATTGAGGACACATACTTCAACACTCTTAGTCCATTTAAACTCTCCTTTCTTCACGCATTCGGTGATGGGAGCAGTAATGGCACTGAAATTCTTGATGAATCTCGTGTAAAAAGGAAGCAAGGCCATGGAAACCCCTTACTTCAGTAATGTTTTGAGGAACTGGTCAAGATTTAACTGCCTCAATCTTGTCTTGGTCCACAGAGATCCCCCTCCCAGAGATTATGTAACCCAAGAATTTTAACTCAATTGTCAGGAATGCACACTTCTCTAGTTTGCCAAATAGCTTGTTGTTCCTCAGGATTATAAACACAGAGTCAAGGTGACTCAGATGCTCATCTTCACTTTTGCTGTAGATCACGATATCATCAAAGTACACCACAGCAAACCTGCTTAAGCATGGCCTTACCAAGTCATCAGCCTCATGAATATGCTAGGTACATTGCACAATCCAAGTGGCATTACAAGCCACTCATACAATCCTTGTTTTGTTTTGAATGCAGTTTTCCACTCATCCCCCTCCCTGATCCTTACTTGATTGATAACCTTGACTGAGATCAATCTTGGAAAAGACACTGGCACCACTCAACTTATCAAGCATGTCATCTAGCTTTTGGGAATTGGAAATCTGTATTTAACCGTTATATTGTTGATAGCTCTGCTGTCTATGCGCATCTTCCATGTGCCATGCATCTTTCTTGGGTACCAACAAGGCTGGCACAACACAATGGCTTAATGATTCCCTCACAAATCCCTTAGCCATCAACTCATCAATTTGTCTTTGCAATTATCTAGTAGCATCAGGATCACACCTGTATGCAGGTCTGTTAGGAAGTATAGATCCTGGCACAAGGTTAATCTGGTGCTCAATGCCTCTTAAGGGCGACAATCCACTTGATAGCTCAGTAAGAAACACATCTTGGTACTGCTAAATAAATGGTTTAACACCATCAGGAACCTCAGGTTCCTCCATGTCTGCAATCTCCTTTGACAGCAGGATAAGAACAAGTTGCTCTTGTTGTATTTCTTTAATCATCTCTGCTTCAGACAAGAATAAGCCCATCAGTCATACTGGGACTTCCATAATTCTTTTGGTTATGAGGTAGGGGAGTTAGGGTAATCTTCCTGCTACCCTGCTTGAAGGAATAGGTGTTACTCCTCCCCTGATGAACTGATCTCTTATCAAATTCCCATGGCCTGCCTAAGAGTAGGTGACAGGAATCCATAGGGACCACATCACACAGGATCTCATCCTTGTAAACATTCCTAATTGAAAATGGGACTAAGAATTGCTTGTCAACCCTGACCTCAGCTCCCTTGCTCAACCACTTGAGCTTGTAAGGGTGTGGGTGCTCCTGAGTGCTGAGATTCAGTTTCTCAACCAAGGTGACAGATGCCAGATTAGTACAGCTTCCTCCATCAATGATCAGGTTACACACACTACCCTGGATGGTGCACCTGCTTCTGAAAATCAGGGACCTTTGGTCCTCTTCTAATGCTGCCTGCTGAGAGTGTATCACTTTTCAGAGGACAAGACTATGGCCTGTATTTGGGTGAGCCATGACCACATCTTGACCAGGTCCTTCCTCAACAGCCATCTCTCCACCACTAAGATCCTCCTGTTCACTCTCAAATATTATATCTCTTTCCCATTCTTCCACTTCCATGGCTGTCATAGTCCTCTTAGAATGGCAATCCTTCCTGAAATGACCAAAATCCTGACACTGGAATCACTTTATCCTGTTTTCGGTTAGGGTTGGGTTAGGCTTTGGGTTCATGACTCATTTTCCTTTATCAGGGGTGGGTTAGGCTGCAGGCTTAGGTGTCTCACTAATCCTGACACCAATGTAAGGCTTGAACACAGGTTTGGTAGCAGGTTTAGGTACTGTGGTTTTACTCTTTCCTATCTTTTCAACCACAGAGGTTGCATCCTAACCTTGCTAGCCATATCCTTATCCAAGCCTTCAGAATCTAGCAATCCTTTGCTCGGGTTTCTCATTAATCTCACACTGTAAGGTCAATTCCTCAAACTCCCTCAGGTAGACTTCAATGGGTCTCTCATCTTGTATAAGTTTGGACAAATTAATAAAGAGATCCTGAGTGTAATATTTGGTGACAAATTTACCTAGCATCTTTTTCTTAAGCTTAGACCAAGACCTAAGTGGTTCCTTTCCTTCCCTAATCCTTTGGTGTTTCATGTTATCATACCATAGAGAAGCATAACCTTTTAATTTCAAGACAGGAACTTTAAAGGCTTTGACAGCAGTGTAACCTTTATACTCAAAGATTTTCTCAATATCCCTAATCCATTCTAATAAATCAACGGGATTTAGGCTACCACAAAATTAAGGGATTTCTATATTTAGATGCTTGTCTGTGTGCTCAGGAACCTCCTCCCGAGTCCTGTTGCTTTCTTCAGAATCTGACTCATACTCATGTAGTGGTTGTCCTCTCTCTGCTCCCATAAAGAAGCCTCTGCCTCTTCCTCTCCCTCTAGCAGGTGGCTGTCTTCTTGGATCATGGTTTGGAAACCTCTCCATCACTGTGTGGACAGCATTGAGTAGTGTATCCACATTTCCTGCAAGAGTTTCTATCCTGGTTTCAATACCAGTAAGTCTCTCTTCACTCATGGCTGTTTTTGTGTTTTTGTTGTAGGTAGGGATAATGAACTCACACTTCTCTCAACCTAAGACTAACACAAAGGTGGAATTGTGTTATAACCTTGGCTCTGATTACCAATTTGCAGTGTAATACCCTATGTTAGATATTATTCCAAGGTAGAGTAGGCTGAATTTAATGACTCTTTGGATTTTTGGACTGGTGACTGGATATAATTATGACCTTAAGCTCCATAGCAAGGCACATGATACTTAAGATAATAATTTAGCAAATTTAAGACTCAAATTCACAACAAGGCACATGATTAAGACTCAAACTTGCAAACAGCACAACTGAATGAATCCACATCAGTGCACAGGATTAACTCAATTATGCCAACATACTTTGTTCAACTAACTACAGCAAAGCACAAGTTAGTTAACAGGCCTGGACACAAACTACAACAATGCACAATTTTGAAAGTTGAGAGAATTCTCAAGGTTAAATTTTTCATTCGTCAAAAGTCTGCTGGATTCAGTAGAAGCCTGGTCCTTATATATGCCAGCTTTAGGTTACACTTCTGAGTACGATTGATCCAAGGGCTACAAATCCATCTAGTAAACATATAATATAAAATAAATATATTACAAAGGGATTCAACTGAAAAGCAAGGTGAAATCACGGGTGAAACAGGTGAATATCAGTTCCCTTTGTTTTGTTCTGGTGCAGGCTTCTTGTTCTGATGCAGGTCTATGGTGGTGCTCTTTTTAGAGTTTCAAAAACTTTAATTGTCTTTATTGTTTTGTAAAAAGGTGCTGGGCAAAACCTGCATTCTTTCAATTACCTCGAGCTCTTTACTTTAACCTTTGTCCAAACAGTTAAGGAAATGTGATAGTGACATTCCTCCTACTTCTCATTTATCTTCTGCTTGTTATTTGGCTGCTAGTACTAAACTAACTAAGATAGATTAACCCTGGATTTCTACCTCCTGGAGTTTAGTTGAGGGCTCTATCAGCTGGCCAGGTAGGCAGCTGATAACTGGACCTTGTCATCCTCCTGAAAGCCTCAGCATTGTCTGAACTAGAACCTGGTTGGTCATGGCCTGAGCTTGGACTAGAATTAGATGAACCCTGTATGTCAGCTCCTGTTGCATGCGTAGTCTACACAAACTCTCCATTTGCCATTCTTCTTTTATACCACGACCACATTGGCGAGCCATTGAGGGTACATTACTTCCCTAATCATTCTCATGTCTAGGAGTTTGTCCACCTCTTCATTAATGATTGGATTGCGTTCAGGGGCAAATTTTTTCTGCTGTACTGGCTTGAAAGAAGTGTCAATATTGAGTTTATGGGTAATTACATTAGCATCTATGCTAGTCATATCAAAGTGTGACCATGCAAAACATGTAGACTTACTTTTGAGAAAGCTTACTAGTTCTGGTCTGACATTATCAGGGACATCAGATCCTACCAGTACATACCTGTCACGGTTCAGGGTACTCAGGGTCTTGTATTACTTGATCTGTTTCCATTTAAGTCTGTGTCACATAAGTGCTCCTAACAGGGTACTGTAAATGCTAGGCGAGTGACTTACCTGTCTTGGAAGGTTTTAATGATTCAGTGTAACATTTCTGGGCAGATTTCTGTTCACCTTTGATGGTTGATATTCCCCATTCTGTTGGTATTTTGCTACACCGGTGATAGGTTGAAGGAATAGCTCTGACATTATGGATCCAAGGCCTGCCTAAGATTGTATTGTAGGATGAGAGGTTGTTTAGGACCAAATATTTCATAATGATGAGACTTCTTTAACGTAGGTTGGCAGGTATATCTCCCCTAGAGTGTTCTTGGTTTCACCACTAAATCCTACCAAGATATTTGACTTCTTTATGATCTGGTCCTCATTGATCTTCATGGCTTTCAGGACATAAAGCATGATTAGATTGACTGAACTGCCACCATCTACTAGGATCCTGAGGACACGAGTAGTGCCAATTTGCATAGTAATGACCAGGCCATCATGATGGATGTTTGAGATTCCCTGCATATCAGTATCATCAAAATTAATTTGAGGTAAATTTATAGGTTTAAAAGGAAATTTCATTTTGGACTCCTTGGCTATTTTCTTTGTAGCTTAATCTCATATCCTCCATTGATGAACTGACTTCATAGATTGGTGGTGTTGGGGGCAGATCACGTTGTGGCCTTTCCTGATCCTTCCTTGATCTGTTGTCATCCATGTTCTTTGACGGCATTAGATCCTTCAGGTAACCTTTCTTTAGCAGGTAAGCCACTTGTCTGCGTAGACCCAGTCATTCCTCCGTGGTGTGTCCTATGTCCATGTGAATGTAACACCCCAACTATCCGGCAAAGATAGATGGAGCGTTACCATCTCGGTTTCCCGATATAGTATTTCAAAACTTCAATAAAAGAACATTTTATAAATAAACATGAGGTTTAGTGAATTACATAAACGTAAACAAATGAATAAAGATACAACTCATGACAACTATACTTTTCTAATCGACTAGACTCGTCTCGTGATATCATCAAGCTCGTCCCGTCTCCCGCGTACTATCCAACAATCTGTACCTAACCTGCTCCCCATATGACCAAAGGATATCATAAGGATCGACACAGGTCACCCCAAAAGAGACAGGTGACAAACACGCAGACACAACAAACGTCAGTTTCAATAAACCAATAAAAGATGAAACGACTCAAGTGTGAACATGCAACATGACTACTAATGTGAACGAGACGCTATCAACCCACCACCACCATGGTACCGAGACACGCACAGACATACCGACAACCATATTGGTACCAGGACACGCCCAGACATACCAAAGACCGAAAACAGGTACTAGGACACGCCCAGACGTACCGGGTCCGGAAGCTAAACAGATCCCCTGCCAGACGTCATGTCTCAACCACACGAGTCCCTCCATAACTCAAGTCATTAACGTGCACATCCCTCTTGGAGTGGGAAGCTCCAAGAGGCGACTTAAGCGTAAGGCGGTCTCCCAATCATCTTACGTCTCCAAATCAACATCAACGACAATAAGACAACGATAACAACAACAAATCCTCCAACAACTGACAATTTAATCACTCAATTAATTTAATTAAATAAGCAGTCATAAACCAATCATCCTTCCAATAACATCCATCCATTAAACACGGAAAACAGATATAGTTGAGTAGATTATCCTACCTGGCAAGCAAATCCAATTAAGCAACTCAAAGCGATCCAATAATAAAGCAGACGAACCCGATTATGAATTCTTCACTATCCGTTACCTAACATATTAATAATTCATCCAATTATTAATAATTCATTATTCATTATTCATTATTCTTATTTAATATATTATAAATTATATTAGTTATTCATTATTATTATTATTATTATTATTATTATTATTATTATTATTATTATTATTATTATTATTATTATTATTATTATTATTATTATTATTATTATTATTTTATTATTATTTTTTTGTTTTGTTTTTTTTTTTTTTTTTTTATTATTATTATTATTATTATTATTATTATTATTATTATTATTATTATTATTATTATTATTATTATTATTATTACCATTACCATTATTGCATTACGATATCCAAACCCGATTAAATTATAAATTCGAATAACCCAATGCAAAACCCGTCACAAAACACCCAAATTAACCTGACTAACCACCAACAATATAATAATGAAATGTTTATGTGTCACAACAAAAGTCAATACCCTTACAATACCCATGCCAAATCATTCTCACAAACACTCACGACAACACGCCTACAACCGCCCACCTAGCCACGAGAGCCTACTCTTCCTCACGCTCCACCGTGAGCCACCCCCATCAGCTGCCCAGCCTCGTACCAAACGTCAGTTGCACCACCACAAACGACTGCCAAAACCACAACACTAACAACCATCAAAACAACAACACAACAATCGAACTCGGAACTTAGCTACACCGTTTGACACTACCACAACCCAACTCAACCACCACCGCCAGCAGCCCAGACACCTTCCTCCACCGTACCCAGCACCACCAGAAACCCGACTCCTAAACCCTACCACCACAACCTATGACTCAACACACACAACCCCTACCACACAAGCACCAACCCGCAAACCCCTACAAAACCGTGAAAACTAGCCCCTTTTCCCACCACCCTACGCTAACATCGATGTCACCACTGACCCACGGTGGTTACAAGGGTGGTCCCTCAATCACTCGACCCAACAACAACACCCCAACACCAACTCAACACCGGCAGCAACAACACAGGCAACCCCTCCCCTGTTTTTCGCGTTTTCCGACCACTACCACCACAAAACACCACCTACAGCCACCACGACGCCACCTTTGAGGTCGAATACACCAATACCTTCCATCCCCACCATACCCAGGTCAAGATAAGTCACGAATAAGGGTTAAACCCATGTAAAACCATATTACAACCCCTTCGAAACACCAACGAAAACACCTAGAAAACAACCCCTTACCGCCGGTCAAAGGTGGTCAATAGTGGGTCCGGTCAATCCCTGGTGTCCCACGGTCAAGGTGATGGTCTCAGGTCGGTCAACGGTTGTCTATTTAACGAGTTATAGCATAGTAAAGAGTATACATGAGACGGTCTTACCTCGAGTTAATTAGCGATGTAAATTCCGTCTTTATTCCTTCTACGTCTCCTCCTCTTCTCTCAAACTTTCAGTTTGCATATCATAAACTAGGGCAAGGTATTTATCTCTATTTATAAGGTAGGTTTAGATCTATAAGAGGGTAATTAGAAAACTATGTAATTACCTTATTACTATTATTATTATTATGAAATACGATTACTACTAATATTACTATTATTATTATTATTATTAAATATGATTACTATTATTATTACTATTCTACATGGCTATAGAAATACTACACAAGTTTGGCCCATTTACACTTTCAATTTACCCGGCCTAACTCCTTTCCCGACGCATTATTCTATTATTTATTATTTTATTCTATCATTCCGTCTTATCTACAATTATTAATTATAAACGTCATAATTAATTATTAAAAATGCTCAAAACGTAAATATAAATTACATCAAATTACGGGTATTACATTGGTTTTATAATCTGTAGGTTTTGATACTTTTAAACATTTATTGAACTTATTCAAAGAATTTCTCTTCTTACCTCATTAAGTGGATATCAAGTATCTACCTAATTCGTTGGTAAAAGAGATGAAGAAGTAATAACCTTCTCTGATTGAAATTGTATTCGACCATACATTTCAAAGTGTAAATAGGGCGAATATATTGCTCTATTCATAATCCTTTTCCAGAGAAAGTCATGAATTAACTTGCTTTGAATACAAGATTCACACACACCAAAATATTCCCAATAAAATGGTTTGGGAGACTAGTCAAAACTAGTTTCTAAATGTGATTTTCAATCAAGAATTGAGAGATGATAAGGGTCACCAACTTGAGTCTTGTATATATGACATTTATTTCTAGTTTGAATATAATTACCTTGATTTGTATGGTCTCACCATAAACTTAATCGTGGTATGTTAGGGAACAACGCTTGTTTTAATTACATAATAGAGAAACCCTTTGCGTTTTATACAAAAACTTGAATTATATTCTTATTTAGACATATTGTACATCATAACAATTATTGAGGTACATTTATAAATACAAAACTAAAATGAGTACACTACAACATTCTTGTTAGTCGTCACACGATAATGCCAAATATTATGATGAAATCCATAAATTTGTATCCAATACTCAAGATGTGGTATTTGGCAAGAATGCAATGTCAATGTCATAGATATTCAAGAAGGAATATGTTGGAGTCACACGACCAACTTCCTCGATCTTTACATATTTGGTGTTTGTCTCTATTTTAGTGTCTAACACTTTCTCTTTCGAGCCTAGTTCTATCCTTAACAATTAAGATAGGTACTTACTTCTTATTACTCCCACTGACTTCAAGAATTTCTACTTGATGAAGACTTATCTTCATTTAAATTCCTAGTTAATCCTTCACAAGGGTTAACTTCATTGTGGTATTTGGTTAATCAAAATTTCTAACAAATTAATTTACCAATTTAACATTGTCACGTTCTTAACAACTTAAGTACTTGATGACAAGTGTTTAGATTGAGCAATAAGACTTTTGAACCATGGATGCATAGAAGAGTTATCAAAATATATTTTGACTAATTAGTACTTATATTTATTCTTCTTCATAAGAGATTTCATATACATGGGTATGTAAGGAATTTAAGATGTCAATCATATATTTGCATAGGACGATTCCTATCGAGTTCTATGGAATAAAATGATTCCTATGGAGCTGGTCCACAACCTATGATACGGTTCCTTTTTAGAAAGAGATTCTTTGTCATTAGCAATAGCGGTTTAGCGGAGACTCGTGTTACAATCGAATGATATCGCATATGAGTAGGAGTAATGAAATAGAACAACATTAAAAAAAACAACAAAATAGTGGAAAAATTAAACATTCATCGTTATATTTAAAACATTTTAGCATGTTTTAGCATTTATATAATGACCTCCACCCAATTATATAAATAATTCTGAGATCCAAATCCATACTAACTCGATTGTGAGCCAACGGGCCCTCTACAACCTTATTAATATGACTTGGTGGGTTAACTCTTTAACCGATTCTACACTTAGAACTCTCGGTCGATGAAACTACGTTAAGTTCATCTTTAGCCCGGACCTATTGCGGCTACGATCGCTAATACTTCGGTTGAGTTCAACCAAATTTCGAAGTGTAATAACTATTTTTTACCCCACTTACCCAACGTCAATAGAAGGCACCCCGAAAAATCGTATTGTACCCTTATGAAATTGAGATTCATGGGTTCCTACTATTTGGTAAGGCTAGGTCTCAATTTTTAATAACGTGAGAGGTCGAGTCAATTTATTATCTATCAAATTTAAGTGAACTAAATTGTTGAACTAACGATAATTATAATTGACACGGTCGAATACTCGATATGATATGCATGTATTGTTTATGGCGATTTGGCAATGCATGTAACATATAAAGGATAAATGCAAAGCACTAAATAAATTTCCTAGTATGGCCTTCCTAAAATAGAAAATCTAATATTCTATTTACAAATTTGGAAACCAACTCCATTGGTCCCTTGAACTTCAAGTGGCACGCTTCCCAAGGACTCCGTCTTGATCGGAACGCCTTTCTGATTGGCACCGTCTTGAAGGAACTCTGGAATTACAAATAATAATAAAATTACATAGCATTTCTATTATACATTTGTAAAAATGAATCTAGTAAAAAATAAAAGTGATACGAGATCACATTAAAATTACAACCGAAGCGGTATTCCCTTACATTACGGGTAATACCGATTAAAACTAAGGCCATGCTAAGATAAAATTACATAATTCAAAATTATATAAATAAAATATGACATTCATAAATAAAATATACAGCATAAATTTATGTGTCTAACATGCTAAATTAATGTGCCAAATCGCCCTATTTAAACATTATATCTAATATAATCTGGTTTTATTGAAATGCGTGATAAAAATTTATTAAAATCACAAATCAATAATTAAATCAAATTTAAGCCCAAGTTAATTATCCTAACCTTCTTAGGACTCAAAAATTAGTCTTCACTAAACATTTGACAATAATTCAACTTGGTTTTGTATTATTGCTTATTTAAACTTCTTTTAATCATAATAATTATGAAATAATTCCCAATAAATCATAAAAATTTGAACAATTTCGAAATCCCATTTTTTCATATACTGGATTATTACCAAGATTCCAAAAACTCAATAAAATTTTCCCACAAAATATTTATAATTTACTTTATTAATAAATCCTATAAATCAAAACTTTTACCATTTAATTCCAAATTAAACATAACAATTATGAAAAAATAAAAATAAAATTTTTTCGCATTCTTAAATGATTTCCAAAACCTGTAAATGGCAAAATTTCAACCAAAAATTTCGAATTAATTTTTATGACTAATAAAGCTGCCCTTTTATCGATTTTATCACATAAAAATGAATAAACATACCAAATCAATCAAAATTAATCATGCAACTTAATATCTAATGTCCATATCATATATACAACATTAAGAAAAAATTTCATGCCATAAACTTCATTTTAGCTATTTTTGCTAAAAATAGTCACTATTTATATCATTTTAACCATTAAAATTATAAATCATGCATAATAAATCACATTTATCTCAAATTTTACATAAAATCTGTAAAATTTGCATGTGACATCATACTAAAATTTTATGGCCTGTTTCGAAGTTAAACGTTTTTTAGTCATTTAACCTCCATTTATAGCGTTTTTATCATATAAAAATCATAATTCATGCAATATTAATCACATTAATACAAAATTTTACATACAATAAGTAAAATATGCATGTGAGGTCATACTAAAATTTCATGGTCAGTTTCAAAGTTTAACTATTTTAGTAAATAAAAGTTCATTTTACTCATTAAAATGTAATTATTTCACTAAAAATCATTAAAATAAGCAATAATCATCCATAAATCATCAATATGACCTAAAAATATTTTAGAACCAGAATATATTACATGCAAAAAATTTCGTGGCTTTATCCTTATAAATCACAAATTTTAGTTTTTATTTTGTTATCAAATAACTCATAAAAAACCATAAAATGATATGCATGAAACACCAAAGCTCTTGATGCCAATTGTTGGGTTCATATACCCCTATTAGACTCATCTAATCATTCTATAATTTATCCATAATTTATATACTAGTTGATCTAGTTGCATGCAAGGTGTTTTTAATCAAAAATAAGGAGAAAACGATTTTCTTACATACATTTGTGACGAATTTAGGGCACTAGATTTGGACTCCTTCCAAATCTAGATCTTGTGCTAATGCCATTTTTGGATGATCCTCCAAGAACCTTCAAGCATTCAAGTGTAGAATGCCTCCTTAGTGATGCACCCAAGACATTCCCATAACATTAATCATATTATCAACTAGGTAATATTACTAGTTACCTTGAATATTAATTCTAATATTAGTAATATTACTACCATAGTAATCTTATGTGAATATTAGAATTTATGAACAAATAGATGCATAAAACAATTTTATGGAGTAAGAGAGAATAGAGAGTTTTTTGTTCAAAACATATGAATAAGAATGATAAGAAAAATTGAGAACAACTTCTCCTATTTTGAGTGGGTGACCGGTTTTCATGAGCTTGGGAAGAGCAATTTTGTGTTTTCAATTTCTCTTTTTGTCTTCACAATAAAACTAGGGTAGGTTCTAGGTTGTAGGGTATTATTATGTCTCACATAAATAAGTACAACCACCATCTCCCATAAACCCTCACCCAACCGATTTTTACACCTTAAAATGGACATCCATTTTAACTTTGTAATTTGTAAATTGAAATTTTGTAGGTTATGTGTCACACAACATGTCCTAATTCATTTTCATGCATATTTAACTATTAAATATCATTCCATAATAAATAAATTACATATGACAAATTAACTAGTAATTCATAATTATGAGTGTATAAAATGGGTCACATTAAGTCTAGTCAATATAATCTATAACATTTTGTAATTATAATTAACTAATTATTCTTATCTTGAATTGCTTCATAAACAATTATCAATTTAGCAATTTAACATTTAATTACTAAATTAAATCTTGTTTAATCATATTACAATAAGATATAAAATTCTCTCTTATAAATGAAATTTGTTCAATTTTAAGGAATTAATTAATCTGTATCGATATACAATTAATTAATTTTTCGATTTGGGAATCGTCCTATAGGTGTGACCTTAAGGGATCAACTGATCACCTGTAATACCCCGTATTTTGATAATAATTTATGTAATTCAAATAGTTAACTAATGACATTTCTAATAATAGTTGCAGATAAGACGCTAATTAAATAATAAAATGAGTAAGCAAGTTGGTAATTGGGCTTAGCTAATAATAGGGCCTTGGGCACTGTGCTATAATTGTATGGATAGATTTTAATGGCTTAGTACGAGTAGTAGTCGGGAATTGTTTCGGGATTTAATAATAATATTAATAAGGAGAATAATAAAATAAGTAAAGGTAATAGTAATTATAATATTAATAATCCTAGTAATATTAGTAATAAATTAGTAAGGGAGTATATGGTAATCCTACTTATGGAAAGACTAATATAATATGTAATAGTAATAATAGTTGTAGTAGTTGTAATAATAATAATAATTATAATAATAATAATAAAGAGAGAAACTTTCCTAAAATAATACTACCTTACTACTATATATATCATGCTAGCCTATTCATAAATCACTTAGTCACTTTTACAACATCACATAAAAGTTAGGGAGGGAGAGGGAGAATAAGAAGGAAGATAAAAAGGGAAAAGGGAATTGGGTAATCAATTTGGGGATTTTAGCATCTACTTCCATTGAATTGAATCTTTTATTTTGTAAGTTCATCTTTAATCTTTCAAAGTTTTATTCTTTAATCCTTATATGCATGTTTTAAGTTTTAGTTCGTCACCTAATCATGTCTAGATTAAATATAATCATTTATAGGTAAATTTGTGACAATTTTGTTAAAGAATAAAGTTACAGCAATTCTGTAAATTCGTAAGTTGTCTTAAACGAATTATCAGACCATCTTAAATTCGTTGTCTTCGAAAATGTAAAGAATAAACTTAGGTTATTTTCAAGCCTAGTTGATGCCTGTAAAATTTTGTAGCAATTGACCATGTAGATTTTCCAGAATAAATTTGTTATGAATATGTCGACTGAGAAACCGCGAATGCACTAGTAGTCTAAAGTTTAATTCGTAAACCTAATTTATAAACATATATTAACTTTGAAGAGTCTAGATGATGGTTGGCATTGGAATTTATCAAAAATAATATGTTAAACTTGTTTCATGAATTGATACTTTTTATGCGATGGAATTCGTCAGTATTTAAAAAGCTTTCAAGAACACCTTGATAAGTCTGGAATTTGAGGAAAGTCTATTTCACAAGAACTGTAGATATGTGTCTTAGGGTTCCAACCCCACTTGTGTTGCATCGTTTGGATTTTCATTGAATTAATTATGAATTTTATAGCGAGACTAAACTGTGCTGTAAAACGGTAGAATTAGAGATTTAGCTTTGAAGTTGTCAAAAGAATTAGGACGTGATGGGCATAGGATAAGTGCATGATTAGTTGGTTGATTATTGGTTATATAGTAATTGTACATAATTATGTTATGTAGGTTATGAATTTGTAAAGAATCAATTTTGATTGCTTGTGTGACTCGCGTGACTCAAAGATTTGCGAAAAGGTAGGATAACTACTCAACTCGTCTTGTCTTCGTTGGTTTGTGGAATTTATAAAAGTATTGTGAAATTGGATGGATTAATGGATGTGGATTATATATCGTTGGATTGTTTATTGTTTGATTATTTATATTGGAATTTTGTTTGCATTGGATAACTCAGCTCGTGTCTGAGATGATTTTTATAACTGGCATGGTGTATAATTGAATACCTCAACTTCGGTTGGGATGGTGAATACCTCAACTTCGGTTGGGATAGTGAATACCTCAACTTCGGTTGAGATGGCGAATACTTCATCTTCGGTTGGAATGATGAATACCCCGGGTCAGGGATTGACGGGATGAACGGGTGTTTCGGGTGATGAGCTCAATTGTGTTTGCATTATATATCATATCATTTCACTTTTACTTTATGTTTGTTATTCCTATTCAACCTCGTGGTTGACAGTGTATTCGTGAACACCTGTGATGAACCATAATAGGGAGCAGATTTGGCAGGTACTAAAGATTAGCTGACTTGGAGCTATGGGATGCGTGAGGTCTTGGCCAAAATACCTAGAAGTCTAGACCACATAGATTATGAGATCACTTTATCTATTTCCGATGCGAGTTGTAATTATTTATATTAAGTTTTAGTTGATTAATTTGTAATACATATGTATTCATTAAAGTTTTAATTTAAAGTACTTTGGTGATTTGGACTTTGTTATTCACTACCTCGGGAAACCGAGATGGTAACAGTCTTATTTATTTGGGAATGTCTAGCTAAAGGCTCCTGAATAAATTGGGGTGTTACATCACCACCGTCGAACGACAGTAATATCAAACTCTAGTTAGCCAATCATTACTGATTAATGTTGATCAATTGACTATATAATTGAATCATCCCTTATGTATTCTTATTATGAGATTTGATAATGTGATCGCAGTATTATTGAGGACACATACTTCAACACTCTCAGTCCATTTAAACTCTCCTTTCTTCATGCATTCGGTGATGGGAGCAGTAATGGCACTGAAATTCTTGATGAATCTCGTGTAAAAAGGAAGTAAGGCCATGGAAACCCCTTACTTCAGTAATGTTTTGAGGAACTGGTCAAGATTTAACTGCCTCAATCTTGTCTTGGTCCACAGAGATCCCCCTCTCAGAGATTATGTAACCCAAGAATTTTAACTCAATTGTCCGGAATGCACACTTCTCTAGTTTGCCAAATAGCTTGTTGTTCCTCAGGATTATAAACACAGAGTCAAGGTGACTCAGATGCTCATCTTCACTTTTGCTGTAGATCACGATATCATCAAAGTACACCACAGCAAACCTGCTTAAGCATGGCCTTACCAAGTCATCAGCCTCATGAATATGCTAGGTGCATTGCACAATCCAAGTGGCATTACAAGCCACTCATACAATCCTTGTTTTGTTTTGAATGCAGTTTTCCACTCATCCCCCTCCCTGATCCTTACTTGATTGATAACCTTGACTGAGATCAATCTTGGAAAAGACACTGGCACCACTCAACTTATCAAGCATGTCATCTAGCTTGGGAATTGGAAATCTGTATTTAACCGTTATATTGTTGATAGCTCTGCTGTCTATGCGCATCTTCCATGTGCCATGCATCTTTCTTGGGTACCAACAAGACTGGCACAACACAATGGCTTAATGATTCCCTCACAAATCCCTTAGCCATCAACTCATCAATTTGTCTTTGCAATTATCTAGTAGCATCAGGATCACACCTGTATGCAGGTCTGTTAGGAAGTATAGATCCTGGCACAAGGTTAATCTGGTGCTCAATGCCTCTTAAGGGCGACAATCCACTTGATAGCTCAGTAAGAAACACATCTTGGTACTGCTAAATAAATGGTTTAACCCCATCAGGAACCTCAGGTTCCTCCATGTCTGCAATCTCCTTTGACAGCAGGATAAGAACAAGTTGTTCTTGTTGTATTTCTTTAATCATCTCTGCTTCAGACAAGAATAAGCCCATCAGTCATACTGGGACTTCCATAATTCTTTTGGTTATGAGGTAGGGGAGTTAGGGTAATCTTCCTGCTACCCTGCTTGAAGGAATAGGTGTTACTCCTCCCCTGATGAACTGATCTCTTATCAAATTCCCATGGCCTGCCTAAGAGTAGGTGACAGGAATCCATAGGGACCACATCACACAGGATCTCATCCTTGTAAACATTCCTAATTGAAAATGGGACTAAGAATTGCTTGTCAACCCTGACCTCAGCTCCCTTGCTCAAATTTCATCAATATGAACAACCTACTTAACTGGTTGATTTCAGAAGGATCATTATCATCATAAGATACCCATCTAAGTGCCAATCCAACATCCCATGTTATAATAGATATGCATACTGTCTAATTTCATCCAGAATTGAAAACCTATTTGCACGTCATTTTCAAATGAGTAATAAGTTGTACAATTTATGAAGGATGATTGCTCCCACTAAACTTCATGTCTAAACATGACAGACACTTGCTCCCACTCAAGTCCATGTGTACACATGTTTCTCCATGGAAATATTACATGATTGGAATATTCATTGCTTTTCTAAGTATTAATTAAAACCATATATGTCATTTACATATCACTTTCAAAATACCCATTTGGAGAGTGGTCTTAATACTTTGCTTATTTTCATAATGATGTATATCAATGATTTGAATCCTTAGCTTAGTTAACAATTAACTTGGTTTTTGTAGACATCGACATGCCCCTCTATGCAACTCTTAATCATAAATTACTATTTACTTTGGATTGGTCTCAACAATCCCAAATAAATCCATTTACTTGCATAGATACCATTTTAGTTTCATAAGGCTCTTAAGTAAAATGTCGAATTTTAAAGTCTCTAGGTCTAATTACTTCATAGATCATAATCTAAATTTCAAAAGAACGCTTTCTTTTGGTGTCCTCACGTAGTTTCCTCAAGAACGTCTTCTTTTGGTGTCCTTACGTAGTACTCTCAAGAACATCTTCTTTTGGTCTCCTTACGTAGTTTACGTAGTTCCCTTAAAAACGCCTTCTTTTGGTGTCCTTACGTAGTATCCTCAAGAACATCTTCTTTTGGTCTCCTCACGTTGTTTCCACCTTTTCAAGGCTTGTGGCTAAATTTACTCCCACTCTATCTTTAGAAAAATACCCTTTTTCTCCAAAGATAGCATTTGAGCCACAATTAATGATTATTAAGGAGAAAATATCACATATCTATTTAATAGTGATTAATCGAGACATATTAAAAGGATAATATAGGCTAGACGATTTAAGTTTGATAGGTGTATCAAATGAGGTTGGTAATGTTCCCTTATATGAGTTCAACAACTCAATCTTAACTTCATAATTGATCTTACATAAGTAAGTTGTGACATTTTGGTCACTTTGATATAAGGAGATAGCTTATGTTCATATAATGACACGATCATTATAATTGTCTATATATCAATTTAAGTCGATAATCTTATGTTTCTAGATGCAAGTAATGTATGATGATAAATTTTAGAACAACTATTACGATAAAGTAAGTGACTTGGGTTGCAAACCAAGTCACCAAAATCCAAAATACAACCATTGTTTTAAGGAAATAACAAATTTCCAAGTCGAACGAGGAAATTGAAAATAGTTCTAAAATTCCAAAATACAACACAAAATAAAGACAAAATAAAGCCAAGCTTCCATCGATCTAGCATCATGGGCGGCTACATCTAGCTTCCCTCATGATATTCTAGGCTTGCTTTTCTTTTCCCTTGTCCTTGCTAGGATGCCCTAATTACAATAAAAAGGGAATTATCACAACTTGTATCAAAATAGCAAAGTTGTGATCGAAACATAAAAAGATAAGGATAAATTATTTACCTACTGGAATAACTTTTCCAGCTTTGATGTCGACTAGGTACTTAGGACAATTCCTCTTCTAATGCCCAATGCCATTATAATAGTGGCACTTGTCCCCGGACGGGGCACCCTTCTTGGGCTTAGAGGAGCTAGCTTCACAAGCTTTTCCCTTGTTCTTAAAGGGGGTTTGCTTCTTACCCTTGTGGCCACCTTTCTTGAAGTTTCCCTTGCTCTTTTGATTAATGTTGAGCACATCCTTAGTGGTGTTAGCATTTAGCCCCATATCTCTCTCGGCATGCACAAGCATTTTGTGCAATTCATCGAGGGAAACGTTCAAGTTTTGCATGTTAAAATTCACCCGGAATTGAACATATGCTTTAATCTTTTTCAAGGAATGAAGAATTCGTTCAATGATGAGTTCTTCGGGAATGTCTACCTTTTGCATTTTTAAGGTCTCAACATGCTCCATCAACTTGAGCACGTGAGGGCTAACCTTTTGGGCCTCTTTAATGTTGAGATCGAAGAATGCGGATGCCGCCTCATATTGAATGATCCTCGGAGCTTGTGAAAACATGGTCACAAGCTTCGTATAGATCTCATAGGCGGTGCTAATCTTTATAGCACTCCTTTGGAGTTCGGCCTCCATAGAAAAGATCAACACATTTTTGATCGCGACCGACTCCTTTTGGTAAGTCTCATAGGCTTGCCTAGCGGCGGGTGTAGACCTAGCGGTCGGTGCGGCGGGAGAGGCCTCGGTGAGGTAACGAATCTTATCGTCACCCTCCGCGGCCAAGCAAAGTTGGGCGTCCCAATCGGCGAAGTTTGACCCATTCTTTTCTAGTTTACAACGATCCATGAAGGATCGGAGCCATGAAACATTGGTGAGCGTGTTGGAACTAGTGGTTGCGGACGTGATTGGAGTTGCCATTGCAATTGAGAAAACGATTTTGACTACAAAATAGGAAGTGAAGGAATTAATGAACATCTATCGTTTTGACAATACTTGTAAACATTTTAAACAAGTTATTGAGCATTTATGTTGTAACACCCCCGCACACCAGGATGCCTTAACAAGGACCATTCTAGTGTAAGACGGTGTCACCATCTCGGTTTCCCGAGGGAGTAGATCAAATTAGTCAACTAAAGAACAATCATATATTATTAACATGTCTTATAAAATACAACTTAATACAACGTCTTTATAGTAAAGGTACAACCATAACACTCATGACACTGCTTCCCTAGTACGGTAGCGTGATGACTCGATCCCTCCAATCCTAGCAGCCACAATCAACCAAAACCTGCTAAGCCAACTGCTCACCATCCCCGAATGGATCACCGCAGGTTCACAAAACAACAACGGGGTCAGTACTGACTAATTAAATGTAAGACAGAACAACAATATAAATAGCTGATCATTCTCTATTCCAGTCTCATGACCTCGCACAGTAACCGACTACACCCCGAAGGGTGTAGCCCTGCCAGATTACCCATCGCAACAGGTAATCCTCGCCGCCAGTGGGTGACCGCAGCCCATCCCACCTAGTCCAGCTCATCCACGAGCGACTAATAAACCCTGTCCCTTAATGTGCACATCCCCTCCCGTGGCGGGTTCCACGGAGGGCGAACTAGGGTGTGAAGTCACTCCCGCAAGTGACTCCACCACCATCACAACACACCCAGCCTTACAGTTATCACAACATCACAACAACACCGCCATCACCACTACACCAATACTCCGATGATCAGCAAATGACAATCATACACAATACAATCACAATCTTAAATCAATTAACAGTGAACTGAGTAGGGAAACCCTACCTCATCGCACAGCATGCAAAACTCCCATTTACGGCCACGCACGACTCCAATAAGCATCCTAACAATGATAATCATCTCCTATTACACAACTATACTCAAAGAATCACTCACAAGAACACAAGGCAGAAAATTACCTACATTACGCATCGACGGTGACATAGACGACCACCACTTCCGTCATCCTTTCTCGGCGAATCCCGTCATTCCCATGGTAGAGGTTTAGGCTAATTTCATTAGAGTGTAAAGATATGGGGTGATGGGGGAGAGTGGTAGGCTAGGGTTAGAGAAAGAGGAACTGTCGAAGAAATGAGAAATGAAATGAATCTCGCGAACTTGCGTTTATATTAACGTGTCGACAGCAGCCATACTCGGTCGAGTACAAGAGTACTCGGCCGAGTAGGCGCTACTCGGTCGAGTATCGGGGATACTCGGCCGAGTAGCCTCAGCTAGGTCGAGTAAGCAATCCTGTAAACCTCATGATACAAGTCTGATCCCTCACCCATTCATCCCTAAGGTCTGTTTGGTCAACATTACCGGTCAACAATGTTCTTAAATATCCTGGGTGTTACAATCTTCCCCCCTTAAAAAGAACTTCGTCCCCGAAGTTCAGCCTACACGGCCCTCTCCTCAGGTTTACGTACCGTTACATTGACCACCCATACCAAGGTGCACAAATTTACACCATCCTGACATCATCATCACACCGTCTTACTCAAACAATAATCACCTATCACCAACTTTCACATACTCTTACAGAAATTAATGAACTCACATGCATTCTTTTGCCAAACGAGACACAACTATTATCAACTACACACAAAAACGAAACAATACTCAAAACAGCACTCAACCATACAATCATAGCAATATACAAATGCAAACCATATACAAATGTGAACTACCACGATCAATTATCATAAAATTGAGTGGAGACATCCGTGCACAGTATAATCTTCATATTACCTGAATACAACATAGCTACATCTTCAAGGAAACATGAACATAAATTCCGAATGTTAACGTGCCTAACATACATGTGATTCCAAAATCTTAGGTATAATTAAATACATATTTCACGTAATTAAATACTTAATTCCGCGACATTACCTCTTCCCTTCTTAAAGGAACTTCGTCCCCGAAGTTCACCACTAGCCACTTCCCGTGCCCAAAGCCAACAAGTACATCCTGACGGCACACGCTACTATAAAACAAAGCAAAACACTACACCACAAGACTATACTAATCACGTATAACAAAGACACAAGGAATTATAGCGATGCCACAAAAGTCGTTACCCCGACTCAAAACAAAACAACTAACAAAACGAAACACCACCGCGACCATCCCCCTCTTTTAGCACAACTTACTTTATGACATTACACACTTGTGGCTTATAAGGACAAAATGTTTCCGCAACCAAGTCGTATATAACAATTAAAATATGGAATTAATAAGAAATAGCAGCTCGATGCGTAACCCGTTGAGGCGATTATCACTGTAACCAAATATATAGATATACGCATAAAACTTGTTACAGCTACCCCGCTATATGAGTATGGTATTACCTTTCATATGCTTTAATGACGCAGTTATCCCCCCCCCCCCCCAAATAATTTAAGATTCTAGTAACGCTCCAATGTTATACCACGAAACAGCCACTAACTCATAGCCTATTCCAACAATCACGTATCCGTGATACGATCATAATCCATCTGTGGAACATGTTATAGTATAAAATAGCAAAATAAGGTATTAACAACTCTTTCATACAACTATCACATAACTTATGCAATTCACTTAGCTATTTCCCTTAATTCTATGTTTCAGCAATATTCGGCCGAGTATGAAATGCTACTCGGTCGAGTAAGCTCTACTCGGTCGAGTATATGTGTATACTCGGCCGAGTAAGCTCTTCTCGGTCGAGTAGTAACTTTGCTCGGTCGAATTATCACATCCAGAGAGCTTTTGAGGACATCACTTAGAGCATTCACCGTCAACCTGCATCAAATTCATTACAGCAATATTAAACACAACCAAATCCTAACATACACAACATTCAACATGTCTCCATACGATAATTAAGTAAATAACGGCCTTATGGCCGAGTACAGTCATCCAGCGCAATGGGTAATAAATCCCGAAAGAAATATCCAAAATAAAAGTACGAAATTCAACACAACAAAACAAATCCATCACAACCAAATAAATCCAACCTCAAAGAACTCAAACCAAATAGTCTAACAACATAAGATCAATGACGAGGACCCTCCTCCATGTCATCATCACCAACTGCGCCCGAAGTACCTGCACCTGAACTCCCTGCTCCTGGAAAGCCTGCTGCTGCTGCTGAGTAGTCCCCTCCTAACTGACTACCAGAGTTGGCTCCCCACGGTCCCGCGAGGTAGCCAAACTCAGTCTCCTCCGGAGGTCTCCAGTAACTCGGGTCAACTCCATAGCTGTGAAATACCCCCGTATCCACCCCCGGTCCCCTCCACCAGACAGGCTGTGCTAACTGAGTCCCTATGCCCTGGTTAAGGGTCATCTCATGTAGGTTGCGGAGCACCAAAGTAAAGGAGATCCGCTCGGCCAACTCATGCGGGCCGCATCCCGGGGTCATGCACCGTGGGGTAGGGCGAATCGGTAAGGGTAGCAAGGATAGGAGTCAGGAGTAGAGTAAGAGGGCTCAGATACAACCGGGTCTGCCCTAGACTGCCTCACTCCGCGACGCTCCCGAGGTGGGGGAGGTGCCTGCTGCTGTCCCGCAGGTACGGTGACAGGCTCAGGTAGGTCCAAGAGAATCCGTGGGTCAATCAGGTAGGACTGGGGCTCAGGTCTAGGGATGCCACAAGTCTCCCACTCAGCCAAATAATCAACAACAGGGAGATGAGCTGGGTCCGGAAGCACCATCCACATAGTTCCCCTCACTCTCCAGGCATACGACCCATCATCCATCTTCCTCAACCATCGGTTCTGACACCAGTACTGAGCGTCCATGGTAGGCACAATCTCTACATACTCATTCCTCTCAGAAGGTGGGGCCTCAAAGTCTGTCAGGCGCTGAGCTAGGCGGGTCACTATGGCCCCGCAAGCAATGTGTCGGGTCTCGGACTGTGCCATGCGCTCAAGACTAGAGCACACTACACCAGGGGCACTGTAGTAGAATGGTTTCTGACGGTGGAGGTTGAGGTAAGACATAAGCAACATGACCTCATGAGAATTAAGCTTGCTCACATCATCTCTCGAGTATAACAAACAGGTCATCATCCTCAGAAACATACGAAGAGAAACGTGCTGAACATCATTAATATGCATGGCACTGGCACTAGGGGCAGGTCTACCAGTCAAATAAGGAAGGTAAAGGGGTGCACTACTATTCTTGGCCACATCACTAAGGTAGTCATCCTCCTCGGCCTCTAAACCCAAATGATCAGCCAACTCGTCCAGGGTAAGCTCATGATCCTCATTCATGAGACGAAAAGAGACGGTCTTTCCCTTCTTATCATAAACAAAAGAGCTCAAAAACTCTAAGGTCAAGTGGGGCTAGGATTTGTTTCTCAGATGATACAACCCCTCCATGCCCAAAATCTTGAAAATATGAAATATGTCCTCCTTGATCCCCAAAGTCTCAAGGATACTAGGGTTAACACAGCGGGTGGAGCGAAAAGGACGACGCATAAGAGCCACAAAAGCCTTTCGATGGTTGAAATCAGAGAAGATTACCGATGGATGTGCCTCCACCGGTGGAACTACCGGTTCAGTGCTTGACTGACCAGTCTCAAGCTGGACATTAGTACGAGTTCTTTTGTTGGGTAAGCCTCTGGTTTTCACCATACTGCAATGAAACAATGCTTTAACAGGGGATTGACACAAAATTCTTAGCTCAAAAGACGGACTGTTTTCAATTGTATATCGATTTATAAAACCATACTTTTTAAGACAATTTATCAGAAAATCACCAATTACCTTACAATTTATATGATTACAAGCTTTAATTGGTTTCAAATTAGGGAATAATCATCAACAACTAGAAGATTTCAGACACAATTCGTTTTTGCTAACCCTAGATTTCAGAAACTGAGTTTTAAACCATGAACTTAATCAATCAAGGCATACACAAGATTGGTATACAGTTGAATCCAAGAATCAACAAATTAAAGACTAAATATCAATTGTTTTAGCAAGGAAATCAAGATATAACATGCTATTATACCATAACTTTGAAAACAAGTGAGAAAATTGAGTTTAAACCTTACCTTAAACTGGTTTGAGACGAGCAAGAACAAGTAGAATACCCAAGTTTTACCCAAAAGCTTGAGGGAGGTAGGATATGGAGTTTTTAGAGAGAAGGAAAGGAAAGGTGGGAGGCGGAAATAAGGAAGAAAGGAACGAAAATAGGGTTTTTGTATAACCCGCATAAGTCCTGCTACAGCAATACTCGGTCGAGTATTGGGAATACTCGGCCGAGTGTCGACTACTCGGTCGAGTATTTAGGATACTCGGCCGAGTTTTTACTACTCGGTCGAGTACCTTTCTTACTCGATCGAGTTTTGAAGAACAGAAGCGATTAATATTCTCACAAAACGGGCACTCGGTTGTGCAGCTTAATACTCGGCCGAGTATGGTCTACTCGGTCGAGTACACTCATCTACTCGGTCGAGTTTTCCGAAAACAAAGAAGAAGTCGTAACTTTTCATGGTTCCTGCAAAATCAAATAATATCGTTCGGAGTTCCGTGCATCCGCTCCATCATTTGTTAAAGCCGATTTCTATCACATAAACACATAACAACATCACATCCATCATCGGAATGATCATCACTCCTACTTTCATTCCTCACTTTGCCATGAAATTATTATATTCTATCCTTATAGCATACTCAACAATCTAATTACAGTACCTGCAAGGTTTAACTCTCATGTCACATCATCTCTAATTCCGTTAAATCACCAGATATACACTATAATCACATTTGCAATGTAGCAATCCACACACAACACATTCATCGCGAAACAAATAAGTTAACTTATCACCGATCTCCCATTGCGACAATTCCATCGCTCATTTCAACTTTTCCACACATACATCAAACACGTATCACCCTAATAATAGATACACACATCAATCATTACCAAGCAATCAACGACTCTCACTAGCTACCCTTTTCCCGTGTCTGGCTTAAGTCTGATGGGGCCATGATTTTGAAATGAGGGCGCCTACTCACCCAAATTCTAGCATCGGCTGGGGCTCCCAACGTACATACACCAGGTTCATTTTAATTGACACCCTATATTCATTAGATTCATTGGTTTAGGTTCCAAAATCGCCGGCTCTGATACCACTTTGTAACACCCCCGCACACCAGGATGCCTTAACAAGGACCATTCTAGTGTAAGACGGTGTCACCATCTCGGTTTCCCGAGGGAGTAGATCAAATTAGACAACTAAAGAACAATCATATATTATTAACATGTCTTATAAAATACAACTTAATACAACGTCTTTATAGTAAAGGTACAACCATAACACTCATGACACTGCTTCCCTAGTACGGTAGCGTGATGACTCGATCCCTCCAATCCCAGCAGCCACAATCAACCAAAACATGCTAAGCCGCCTGCTCACCATCCCCGAATGGATCACCGCAGGTTCACAAAACAACAACGGGGTCACTACTGACTAATTAAATATAAGACAGAACAACAATATAAATAGCTGATCATCCTCTATTCCAGTCTCATGACCTCGCACAGTAACCGACTACACCCAGAAGGGTGTAGCCCTGCCAGATTACCCATCGCAACAGGTAATCCTCGCCGCCAGTGGGTGACCGCAGCCCATCCCACCTAGTCCAGCTCATCCACGAGCGACTAATAAACCCTGTCCCTTAATGTGCACATCCCCTATCGTGGCGGGTTCCACGGAGGGCGAACTAGGGTGTGAAGTCACTCCCGCAAATGACTCCACCACCATCACAACACACCCAGCCTTACGGTTATCACAACACCACAACAACACCACCATCACCACTACACCAATACTCCGATGATCAACAAATGACAATCATACACAATACAATCACAATCTTAAATCAATTAACAGTGAACTGAGTAGGGAAACCCTACCTCATCGCACAGCATGCAAGACTCCCATTTACGGCCACGCACGACTCCAATAAGCATCCTAACAATGATAATCATCTCCTATTACACAACTATACTCAAAGAATCACTCACAAGAACACAAGGCAGAAAATTACCTACATTACGCATCGACGGTGACATAGACGACCACCACTTTCGTCATCCTTTCTCGGCGAATCCCGTCATTCCCATGGTAGAGGTTTAGGCTAATTTCATTAGAGTGTGAAGATATGGGGTGATGGGGGAGAGAGGTAGGCTAGGGTTAGAGAAAGAGGAACTGTCGAAGAAATGAGAAATGAAATGAATCTCGCGAACTTGCGTTTATATTAACGTGTCGACAGCAGCCATACTCGGTCGAGTACAAGAGTACTCGGCCGAGTAGGCTCTACTCGGTCGAGTATCGGGGATACTCGGCCGAGTAGCCTCAGCTAGGTCGAGTAAGCAATCCTGTAAACCTCATGATACAAGTCTGATCCCTCACCCATTCATCCCTAAGGTCTGTTTGGTCAACATTACCGGTCAACAATGTTCTTAAATATCATGGGTGTTACATATGTAGTGACCTCTACCCAACTATCATAAATGATTCCGAGATCCAAAATCATATTAATACGGGTACGGTGAGCCAAGTCATCCCTTATTAATATAACTCGGTGGATTACCCTCTTTAATCGATTCTACTTCTAGAACTCTCGGTCGATAAAATTACTCTAATATTTATCTTTTGCCCGGAACACATGCGACTACGGTCACAAATACTTCCGTTGAGCTCAATCCAAATTTCGATGTAATAACATTTTACTACCCACTTACCCAACGTAACAAGGGTTGTATTAAGGTGAAGCCGGATTAACTCCCTTATGAAATTGGGTTTCGTGGTTTCTACTATTTGGTAAGGCTAATTCTCATTTATTAATTTAGCGAGAGGTCATGTCAATTTATTATCTATCACGTTTTAAGTGAACTAAAGCGGAGAACTACGATAATTATAATTGACACGGTCGATGACTCGATAAAAAAGATATGCATGTGTAGTTATGACGATTTGGCTATGCATGCAAACATATAAAACAAATGCAAAGCATAAAGATAAAATCCTAGTATGGCCTTCCTAAGATAGTAAATCAAATAAACTATTTACAAATTCGAAAACCAACTCCTTTGGTCCCTTGAACTTCATATGGCACGCACTCCAAAGCAACATCGTCTTTGATGGACCGCCTTCTCGAATGGCACCGTCTTCAAGGAACTCCGGAATAAATAAATTACATAGCTTTTCTACTTTATACAATATAAAATAAAACAAAACTATATAAAATAAAGGTGATATGAGATCATATTAATTACAACCGAATTGATATCCCCATTCATTTCGGGAAATACCAATTAAAACTAAGGCCATACTAAGTACAAATTACATGATTAAAAAATTATATAAAAATAAAATATGACAATCATACTAAAATGCAGCATTAATATATGTATGAAACATGCCATGTGAAATGCCAAATCGCCCTATTTAAGCTAATATCGTATATATGTTCCGGTTTTATGGATTAGTGTGACATTTAACCTTTTAAAATCGCACAATATTACATAAATCAAATCTATGTCCAAGTTAATTACCCTAACTATCTTAGGACTCAAAATTTAGTCTTCACTAAATATTTGACAATAATTCAACTTGATATTATATAATTGCTCTTTAATCACTATTATTCAAAATAATAAGGATATAATTCCCAAAAAGTCATAAAAATTCGAAAAAATCAAAATCATAATTTTTTATATTCTGGAAAATTCCCAACATCCCAAAATTTTAATAAAAATTTGCCATTTAGTTTATCTTAACTTATTTCACAAATAAATTGCATAAAACATAATTTTAACCCATTAATTCCAAATTAATTATAAAAATATGCAATAAATCAAAATTAAAATTTTGAATATTCTAAATAAGTTTATAGAACCTGTAAATGACAAATTTTAAGCTCAAAATTCGAATTTACACTTATGACTATTAAAGTTGCTATTTATCAATTTATATCCCATAAAAATTAATAACTATCCAATTAAACGAAATTTGACATGCAACTTTAGATCTGATGTTCATATCACATATACAACATTGGGAAAAAATTGCAAGCCATAAAATTTAATTTAGCTATTTTTGGCTAAAATAGTCACTATTTATTCGATTTTTACATCTAAAAATCATAAATCATGCAAAATTAAATCATTTGATCTAACAATTTACATACAGTGTGTAAATATTGCATGTGACATTATACTAAATTTTCATAGGCAGGAACAAAGTCTAACCATTTTTAACATAAATACCTCTATTTAATCGACTTTTAACTTGTAAAAATCATAAATCATGCTATATAAAACCATTTTATATGAAAATTTACATACAACTTTTAAAATATGCATGTGAGGTCGTGTAAAAAATTCAAGGTCAGAATCATAGTCTAACTATTTTTAGCATTTTAATGTCATTTTATCCAATAAAAAGTAATAAAATACTAATAATTATATTAATGAGCAATAAAAATACCATAAATCATCAAAATGACCTAAAATCAATTTAGAACCAGAAAGTTAATCATGCAAAATTTTTGTGGAATTTATCTTCATAAATCCCAATTAACAAGTTTTATTTGTTAACTAATTAACTCGGAAAAACAAACCCGATTTTGCATGCAACAACCGTGTTGCTCTGATACCACTTCTTGGGATTCATTAATCTCATTTGTTTACATATTGAATATGTGAATAATTAATTTAGTCGTAAAATTAATTCAAGATCTTATGCATGCAAAACAATTACAAGAGTAAAGAAAAATGGTTCCTTACATTTGATGTTTCGGCAATATGGGCACTAGTAAGGTCACCTACCTTGCCTAGTTCTTGAACTTTCCTTATGGATGAACATGATTCAATAGTAGAATCTCTCTCCAAGGATTTGTACCAAGGAAACACTCTTAATACAAATATTAATTTAGTTACTAGAAATTAATATTTGTTTCCTTAAAAATATTACTAATATTATAAGTATACTACTTCTAGTATTGAGAGAATAATATTAGTGATTTTGTGAGGTTTTCTAGTGTTGTTCAAAACTCAAAAACTAGAGAGATAAGATGTTCATCATATGTCAAACTTATCAAAATGAATGAATGAATTTAGAAGAGAAAAACTCCTCTAAATTCACTAGGGTGGCCGAAATTTCCACATGGGAAGAGTGCCCAATGCCTTTTCTAGTTGCTCTTCACAAGAGAGTAGGCATGAAGGTCTATCATTAGTAGTTAATGATAATGCTCCCCACTAATTAAATAATTAAGGCACAAACCAACCCTATACTCCCATTTACACGGTTCACATGTGTAATGTGGATCCATTTTAACTTTGTCAATTTGTTAATATATTGTGTGACAAATTGGACATGTTACTAGACATGTCATTTAAATAATGTATTTTTAATAAATTAAAAATCATTATATAAACAAAATAAATCACATACAAAAATTACAAATCATCATACTTAACAAATCTAAGTCAAATCATCATACTTGACAATATGTACTACCCATACCCACTCTCAATCATCATACTTAACAAATCTAAGTCAAAATATATAATTGTCATGTATAATAATAATAACTGTTTTAGCAGGATTTTCCTAAACGGATCCGGCCTGATTAGGAAGTAATTCGGGTATCTAGTTCTATATATTTGGTAAAGATTAAGGGATAAGAAAAAGACTTAAGTATAGAGAATATTGTTTATATTATATGGAAGAACTGAGTACAGATTAGTATATATATGATCGGATACTTTAGAGTAATAACAGATAGAAAAAGTGTAGAAAAATTAAAGAGTCCTCAATTGATCCTCATTGTCTATTTACAAAAGCTATATATAGTTCTCATTGCTATTCTCAACGTTACAATGATCAACGTTACAATGATCAACCACCTCCCCAAATGTAGGAGTTGTTGCCGGATTAATAGGGCATGTTCCCTATTAATCCGCTTGACTTATTCTTCTTTCAACGAATCTTCAGCCCTTTCTCTCCTTTCCGTCTTGATTCATAGATGATAGGATCTTTTGGTTGGACTTTGTCTTCCTTAAGTATAGGACATGATTATTTATATCCAACAATTGCATTTCTTGTCTATCTTTCTCAATCCAGCCTGTTTTAATGATCTGCCAGGTTATTCTGTACTTACCATCAGGCTTCTCTTCCAGGATTTGGTTGCCTTCTTACTATAATATTCTTTAATAGCTGAACAGTAGTTAGACTTGTCCGGTCTCAGGTTACTTGATCGGACTAATAAGGTCGGGCCAGGTTGAGTCGACACTGGCTAAACCGGGCCTAACAATTGCCCCTTGACATTTTACCCATGCTTGGATCTGTCCGGGGGTGAGATGTCAACTTTACCGGGTTAAACAATAAGAAGAATCATATTTATTCAAAGACTCTTAGACTCCTAGTTACCGCTGAACACCGCAACGGCTAAGTGATGTCATGCTTGTGCTTTTTGCAATTTCTAGGGTTTCCATACCGTTATACATCTTCTATAAATACGGTATTTGGGGCGAGATTATTCTTCACCAAATTTCCTCCACTTTCTTTGCTAAATTTTCTTCTGAAATTCTCCCTATTTCCCAGAGTCTTGTTCGCTAGTTTATACTTTTTCGATAATCACAATAAATCAAACAATAAAAGATATGGGAGCCAAAAACGTCCCGTATCCCGGAAAAAACTGCCGCATCTCGGTTTGCACTGCTGAGCTGAACCCACGGATGTCCAGGAGGAAGAGGTGATGGAAATTGATCCTCCCGCTCGTCTTTGTGGCTTTTAAGTACCAGGATTCTGTATTCACTGCCCTTCAATCTTTGGATCCTTACTTTCCTGAAGAGAACTTGTTGAAAACAAATTATGACAAGATATTAAGGGAGAAGAAAATAATTCCTGAGTCGACCGAGGTATGGATCCTCTGAATCTTGTCCATCGAGCTAATCGGGTGTCACCTGGTTGGTTTTGTATTTTTGAATGGGCGTTCAAAGCAGGCTGTAAGTTACCTTTTACCCCTTTAATGATTGATACCATTCGTGCAATGGAAGTATCACCTTTTTAGATTATGCCAATGGTTTGGAAACTTATCCATTCTGTTGAAAATTTGTGTGCTAAGCACAATCTCACAATTACCCTTAACGATATCAAGGCAATTTATCATATGAAAAATCCAGTTAATGGTCGTTTTAATTTGAGAATCAAGTCGAAAATGTCTCCATTAATTACTAACCTGGACTCTGGAGACGATAAAAGTTGGGCAAAGACTTTCCTGTTTATCCGGACTGAGACTGGGGATCGGGCTTTGATTATCGAGATATCCTCCTTGGAGAGTGGTAGGTTCCCTGTACTCTTATTTTGCAATATATATTACATGAAATTAATAGATTTTGATTTTCACCTGTGTAATTTTGATGGTTTTCGCAGCTCCTGATTGGAGCTTTGATCCTCTTGACGAGGAAGCTGTTTCCATGATAGAGGCTTTCCTTGCTATTCCTGAGGAAGAGAGGACCTGGCCAGCTAGTTTGGGCAGGGAATTATTGCCCCGGTATATGAAGACCAAGCTGACTGGGGTCAAAGTACCCAAAGGCAAGCCTAGCTCTCTTGCTCTTTCTGTACGTCTTCTATATGTCTTTATGTTAACTGTTATCTTCTTGTTATTTCTCATCTGATACTTACGTATATTCTTTATGTATTCAGTATTTAGGTCTTCTGCTAGGTTGGCCAGCTTTTCTGCAAAGTATTTGAAGGTTGGGGTGGCTAGGATCGCTGAACAGTCCAAGAGCCAGGAGGCTAGTGGGAGTGACAAAACGCTTGATATTCTGGTTTCTGATGTCCAGCCTTCTCAAGATCCACCCAGGCTAGTGTCACCAGAGGTCGTCCAGGCTCCAAAAAGAAAGAGGGAAGATGTTATCCTTGAAGAGGAGGAGGGAGAGAAAGAGCTTATCCAGGCTCAGCCAATCAAGAGTATAAGGCAAGTGCCTGCTAGGATTGATGACATGGATGATGCCCGGGCACAGATAAATGAGTTTTCTGCAAAAATGAGCGGCCAACTCTTGTCTGCTAGTACTCTTGAGTCGTCTACCAGAGTGGTTTCTATTCTGACTTCTCTTGTAACAAAGGCTGCAGAACTTGCTTCCCAGGCTAAGGAGGTTAGTTGTAAAGGGATATTTATAATTGTTCATGTGCTTTTTGTTTTGCCTTGTACTTGGCTGATTGATTTTATATATATGTAGGGATTGGATGCCGGGTTGGCTCTTCGCTTGTCACTCAGGGATGCCCAGCCAGGGTTACTAGTTTGGAGGAAAAACGGATAACCTTAACCGTGACTCGCATACATCCAGGAGTAATGAGGTAGTACTTCAATCCCAGCTGGGGACAGCTAGAGAGGCAACTAGGGCTGCTATAGTTTGTGACGTGGCCGCAAAAAATGCTGAGAAGGTTGTCAGGCAAGAGTTGGAGGCTGAGAAGCAGGCAATGCAAGATCAGTTGAGAAAAAATGAGGAGCTTGCTGCTGAAAAGGAATTAGTGGAGGCGCGGGCCGGTGATGTCTTTGCTCAAGATTCTTCGGGAAAGGCCGGGTTGATGCTATGAGGGATCCGGAATCGACCGGGCTACTGGGATCCGAACCGGATGAGACAAAGATTGGACGCTCGTATCCCGATTTGGCCAATATGGGCCAAGAAGAAGAAGTGGATTCTCCTCCTTCCAAGGCAAAATCTGACGACCAGGAAATGGTGGATGGTTGTGAGTCGGTTACTGGCTCAAAAATAACTTAGAATTTTCTTTTAGGTTTTGGTCTATCCAGGGGGAATGTCCCTGGAATGAATATTTAGAAATTTTTTGGCCCATCCAGGGGGAATGTCCCTGGAATGGATGATTATTAGGTGTGTGGTAGGGCCGACTATTTTGGATGAATAAATATTTGGTCTTTGTTTGTTTCTTTTTGCGTTTTGACAAGGTACTTTTGTAATGTCGGATGTGCGCTGGATCTGACCAGTTATCTGACTGGATCGGGCTAGTTTTTGTGCTGGATCTGGCCAGTTTAATATTTTTTTTTTGTTATGGGTGGGGTTGTTGCACATGCCTGGAGGGCTTACGTCCCCGCCTCGTCTGGGAGGGCTTATGACCCATTTATGTTATACAAGTCGGGAAGGAGTTTTCCAGATTTGTATGTTAAGTGGAGCTCGATTTATTTAAAGGTCTGTTTTGCAACTCAAATTTGGATATCAGTTGGATATTTGGTGGGGGTGGCCCCAATCTTTAGGATTTGTTTTAGATAAAATGCGATGTAAAACAAGTATTGAAGATTCTACTTGGTAAAAGTGCATATGAGAACATAGATAAGTTTTTGGGCACATAATTTGAAGAAATCATATACGGCATTTATTCATATAATGGCAAGTATCATACATGTAGTTTCATATCAAGCCAGGCAAGAAATGTTAAGGTGAAAAATTATACCTGGATTGAGAGATATATTTTATATGTGAAATAGTTTTAAATGTGTAATATTCCAAGCTCTTGGGATCATTTCGCCGTCCAGGGTTTGTAATCTATAAGCTCCTTGGCCGACTATTGAGTCAATCAGGTAGGGACCTTCCCAGGTTGGGGCCAATTTGCCATTCTTTTCTTTTGTGTTTTGGATGACGTTCCCGAGGGCAAGGTCTCTCTACCCCAATACCCCGGCTTTGGATCTTGTTGTAGATTTTCGCAACTCTTTGCTGATATGCTGCTAATCTGATGCTGGCTGCATCTCTTAGTTCTTCTGTTAAGTCCAGGCTGTCCTCCATTAGAGGTATATTGCTGGTTATTGTGTTTATGATGCATCTGGCTGATGGAATTTTTACCTCAGCCGGGATTACTGCTTCACATCCATAGACCAAGGAGTAAGGGGTTTGGCCTGTGGAATTTTTAGGTGTGGTTCACGCCCCGGAGGACCAGGGGGAGTTCTTCAGCCCATCTGCCTTTTCTTCTTTCCAGTTTCTTCTTTATGCAGCTGATTACTACCTTATTACTGGATTCTGCCTGACCGTTGGCTTTTGGATATCCTGGTGTGGATGTTACCAGATTGATGTTCCATTGAGCACGTAAGGCGGTACTTTCTTTTTCCCACAAATTGCGTGCCATTGTCGCATACTATTTCGGAGGGGATGCCATATCTACATATGATGTTGTGTTTGATGAATGCTATGACATCCTTCTCCTTGACTTGCCTATATGAATCAGCTTCTATCCACTTGGAAAAGTAGTCAGTCATTGCTAGCATGAAAACTTTTTGTCCGGGTGCTTGAGGTAATTTCCCTACTATGTCCATGCCCCATTTCATAAATGGCCAGGACGCGGATATGGAATGTAGTTCTTCGATGGTGATGGATATATGGTCCATGAATCTGACAAGCTTTACATTTAGAGTGAATTCTAGGCAATCGGCCCTCAAGGTGGGCCAATAATAACCTGTTCTGAGTACTTTGCTTGCCAGGCTTCTTCCACCTTTATGATTTCCACAGTATCCTTCATGGATTTCTGATAATATCTGTTCAGCTTCTTGTGGTTCCAGGCATCTGAGATACGGCCCAGCCTGCGATTTCTTAAAAAGCACGTTGTCAATAATAGTGTACGGCGGCTTTTATTTTTAGTGCTCGGCATCTTGCTTATTTAGGGAAGGATTCCTTGTCAGTAGCCAGTCATAGTAGGGTTTTGTCCAAGAATTGGCAATATAAATTGGGAAACTTTCATCTTGTTTATCTATTGCAGGTTCTAGTAAATGTACGATGGGTATTTTGTCGAAGTCTAGGGGACTGAAGTTAGATCCTAGGCCGGCTAGAGCATCGGCCTGGGTATTCAAGTCCCTGTGAATTTGGTCAATATTGAAACTTCGAAATTTTCCTTTTAAAATTTGAACAACATCTAGATAAAGCATCATTTTGGGGTCTTTTTCAGTATATATCCCATTTACTTGGTTGGAGATGAGAAGGGAATCAGTACGTACCTTTAGGTTTTGTACACCAAGGTCAATACATACCTTTAATCCAGCTATTAGGGCTTCATACTCTGCCTCATTGTTGGTAGCCTCAAATGCACGGCTTATAGCCTATACTATCTTATCCCCCTGTGGCGATTTTAGTACTACCCCCAGGCCTGTGCCCTTCATGTTGGCTGCACCGTCGAAGAATAGGGTCCATTCTAGGTCTGTTTGGTCGCTGGTCAGTTTATGCACTTCTTTTATTAGGTCGGGTTCTAGGGTTGGTCTAAAATTAGCCACAAAGTCTGCTAATGCTTGTGACTTAATTGCTGTCCTTGGTTCAAATGTTATATTGTATGTGCTCAGCTGGACTGACCATTTGCACATTCGTCCGGACAATTCTGGCTTTCTAAGTACAGACTTGATAGGATGATTGGTTCTGACTATTATAGGGTGGCTTTCAAAGTATGGTCTTAATTTTGTGCAACTCATAATTAAAGCTAAAACATATTTTTCAAGCAGGCCATACCGATCTCTCGCGTCTAGTAGGCTCTTACTTACATAATAGATCGGTGTGTTGTCCGTCAAAATCGCTTCTTTGACCAAGACTGCAATGACAAAGAAGTTTGGATCGAATGTATACTGTCAGGGGTTCATCTTTGACTGGTTTTGCCAGTAAGGGAGGAGAGGATAGATATATCTTTAGGTCTTCAAAGGCGGCCTGATGATCGGGGTCCATGAAAAGTCCTTGTTCTTTCTTAGCAGTTTGTAGAATGATTTGCACCTCTCTCGATGATCTTAAAATGAATCTGCTCAGGGTCGCTATTCTTCCAGTCAACTTTTGTATGTCTTTGACCGTCTTTGGTGGTTCTAGCTCTAGAATAGCTTTGATCTGCTCAGTATGTCTTCTATTCCTCTTTTTGTCACCATATAGCCCAGAACTTGCCTCGCCGAGACTCAAAGTGGCATTTTTGTGGGTTGAGCTTCATATTGAATTTCTCCAGTATTTTAAAGGCTACTTCCAGGTCTTTGACGTGGTCTTCTGCCTTTTTTGACTTGACTACCATGTCATCTATATAGACTTCCATGGTGTCTTCTATCTGGTCTTTGAACTTCATGTTGACTAGCCTTTGGTAGGTTGCACCGCATTTTTTAATCCAAAGGGCATGGCAAGATAGCAATATATACCTCTTTCAAGTGATGAAAGTGTGTTTTCCGATCTGCGCAGGGTGCATTTTTATCTCGATTGAATCTACCGGAGGCATCCATGAATGTTAACATTTCGTGGTCCGCAGCGACATCTACCATTGCATCGATGTGTGGCGGGAAATGGATCTTTTCGGCGGCTTTTGTTTAAGTCGGTGTAATCTACACAGACTCTCCATTTGCCATTTTTCTTTTGGACTACTACTACGTTTGCAAGCCGCCAGGGTACATTACTTCCCTGATCATTCCCATGTCTAGTAGCTTGTCAACTTCTTGGTTGATGATTTCATGCATCTCTGCAGCCGAATTTTCTTCTCTTTTCTTTGCATGCTTAAAGGATTTGTCAATATTCAACTTATGAGTAATAACATCAAAGATCTATACCAGTCATATCAAAATGTGACCAAGCAAAACAAGACATTTTAGTTTTGAGAAAGCTGACCAGATTGGGTCTGATTGAGTCGGGTGCATCTGACCCTACGAGTACTTTCCTGTCAGGGAATTCTGGGTCTAATATGACCTCTCCTGTTTCCATCTAGGATTGTGCTACATATTCTTCCCTGACAGGTGACTTTAATTGCTATGCAAGGGACTTACCTGACTTTGAGGGTTTCAAAGCCTGAGTGTAACATTCCTGAGATGTCCTCTGTTCTCCCCTGATGGTGGTTATCCCTCATTCTGTTGGGATTTTCACACATTGGTGGTATGTTGATGGGATTGCTTTGACATTGTGGATCCATGGTCTGCCCAGGATTACATTATATGAGGATAGGCAATCCATTACTCCAAATCTTTCATATGAAGCCACGCCTTCCACATAGGTTGGCAGGCTGATTTCTCCCAAGGTGTTCTTTTTTTCTCCGCTGAATCCAACCAGGACGCTGGATTTCTTGATGATATTTCCTTCATCTATCTTCATAGCTTTGAGGACGCCAAGCATCACCAGGTTGATTGAATCGCCTCCGTCTATCGTGATTCTTGATACCTTTGTCTTTGTGCCAATTTGCATGGTGATTACCAAGTCGTCGTGGTGTAGATCCGATATTCCCCGCAGTCCGAGTCATCAAAGGTAATAGAGGGCAATGACTTGGGCCGGAAGGAGGTTGAAGTCCGATTCCCTGGATATTCTTTTGGCGGTGAAATTTGAGCCGGTCGACCACGATTTCTAATCCTCCATTTATGAACTTGACTTCATAGATGGGGGGAGGAGGAGGAGGATCTCTGCTGTTCCCTGAATCCCTCTTGTTTTGCCCTTCATCTTTGTTCTTTGGTTGCTGGATTAAATCCTTCAAGAAGCCTTTCTTTAAGAGATATGCCACCTATTTCCTAAGCTGGATGCATTTTTCTGTGGTGTGCCCGATATCCTGATGGAAGTCACACCATCTTGTTGGGTCTTTCCTGGGGTTGTCTGATTTCTTGGGCCATCTGACTGTATCTCCCAGGCTTTCCAAGCGTTTAATTAATCCTGCAGTATTAATAGAGAAGTTATATTCAGGAATAGTTGGTAGGCTAGAAAGGTTACCTCTGTGTTCTTGTGCCATGTTGACTTCAGATCTTTCAGGCCTGGAATAGGGTGCTGATCTGGGGTTGCCTCCTTTCTGGTAGGAGCTTTTCCTGTTAGTGTGTCCATAGCCTTGCTTTCCCCCGGATGAGTTCGTTCTGAAGTTGAGATCTTCTTCCAATCTGACATGCTCTAAGGTGATGGATTGAATAGTAGCAAAAGTTGGGCACGCTTTCTTGGTCATGTCTGCATAGATGTCACTGTCAAGCAGGACTCCTTGCCTGAAGGCTTCTACCGCTGTTTCTTCATCACACCTGGGAATGGCCACTTTTGCTTTGACAAATCTGGCTAGGAATTCTTTGAGAGATTCTTCAGAAGTCGCTTTACCCGAACAGTTCTGGTCTCTTAGCCATATCTCTCCGCTCGCGAATTGTTGATTGAAGGCATTGATTAATTCTGCAAAATTCTTGATACCTCCATTTGGGAGATTAATGAACCACTGTAATGCTGCTCCAGTCAGGGTTATACCAAAGCCCTTACACATGCAGACCTGCCTGAGTTCACTGGGTATTGAGGCAGCCAACATTTTCTGTTTGAATATGGCAACATGATTTTGTGAATCAGAGATTCCATCATAAGTTCTCATGGATGGAACAAGAAATTTCTTGGGAGATCAATCTTTGCAATTTCATCCGCAAAAAGGTGAATCTCGCAAAGTCAAACTTCTACTTCACCACGGGTCCGGCACTCCAGGTATGTTTTCTATTTTATGGTGGAGTTTTTGAATTTCTGAAGCATGGCCATCATTATTGCTTTCCTTGATCTTGTTTGTTTCGTCATTGGGAATGGTTGGAGTATCGATGATGTATCCTTCTCCGGGTCCCAAACCGGAGAAGTCAATGTTTTTGATAATGGATGAGAATGGGGTTCCTGGTTCAAATCGGTCTTGGAGCCCGGCCCCGATTTTCCAATTTTTTTCTCAAAGCTAGACTCGACTCCTTCACCTATTGATTTACTCGTCATTGCTTGGCCGCCTTCTCTTGGATTATTTCCAATTCTTTGATCTTGGCCAGGGCAGCCGCTAATTGTTGTTCTGCGGTGAGTTCCACCATTTTTGTGTGTGAATATTAAATGAAAAGATGGTAAAAGGAATTTTTTTGATTAAAGAACTAGATGCCCCACGGTGGGCGCCAATTGTTTTAGCAGGATTTTCCTGAACGGATCCGGCCTGATTAGGAAGTAATTCGGGTATCAAGTTCTATATATTTGGTAAAGATTAAGGGATAAGAAAAAGACTTAAGTATAGAGAATATTGTTTATATTATATGGAAGAACCGAGTGCAGATTAGTATATATATGATCGGATACTTTAGAGTAATAACAGATAGAAAAAGTGTAGAAAAATTAAAGAGTCCTCAATTGATCCTCATTGTCTATTTACAAAAGCTATATATAGTTCTCATTGCTATTCTCAACGTTACAATGATCAACGTTACAATGATCAACCACCTCCCCAAATGTAGGAGTTGTTGCCGGATTAATAGGGCATGTTCCCTATTAATCCGCTTGACTTATTCTTCTTTCAACGAATCTTCAGCCCTTTCTCTCCTTTCCAACTTGATTCATAGATGATAGGATCTTTTGGTTGGACTTGGTCTTCCTTAAGTATAGGACACGATTATTTATATCCAACAATTGCATTTCTTGTTTATCTTTCTCAATCCAGCCTGTTTTAATGATCTGCCAGGTTATTCTGTACTTACCACCAGGCTTCTCTTCCAGGATTTGGTTTCCTTCTTACTATAATATTCTTTAATAGCTGAACAGTAGTTAGACTTGTCCGGTCTCAGGTTACTTCAATCAAACTAATAAGGTCGGGCCAGGTTGGAGTCAGACCAGGCTAAACTGGGCCTAACAATAACAGTATAAATAATTTCATAGTATAAACATCTTCGAGCGGATAAAAGTATTAAATCACTCATAGTCATACAACCTCGAAACATAATAGTAATATTAGGATCGGTAGAATCGTGTTACCTTTAAATCTCGAAATCGGGACGATCAATATGAAAACGGTGGATTTTCTATTAATAGGATAAGACACGATGACCATCAAAGAAATAGGACATGGTCAGCTTTTATGGCGGCACTGAAAGACGGAGGAAACAGAGGAGTCCAATGATATTTAATAGGGTTTTTATAATAAGAGAAGCATTAAGGAATGAGATATACGAGAAGTAGGTATAAGACAAAGAATAAAGTGCATATATATATTAAAGAGGATTAAGGTACAACAAGTGGTAAAGCCTCGGTCTCAAATTTTCAACTTAAAAATAAAAAATATTTCATTCTTTTCCTTAAACATTAAATATTAAAAATTGTTTTCAAAAATATTTCGGAAAACATTAAAATTCATTAAAATATAATATTTAAAAGATAAAATATTCGGGTTATTACAATCTTCCCCTCTTAAAAGGAGCATCGTCCTCGAAATTCGAGTTAGAAAATAAAACAAGTTAAAAATTTGACTAGTATTACAATCCACTCACCTTAAAATAAAGTTCGCCCTCGAACTTAACTTTTCAAAGCAAATAACGAGTCAATCATTTTTTTTTTGGAAAAGTTTAAAATATCAAAACAGATGGTGCTAAGATGTGACGATCTCAACACCTAACTAACAAAGAACCCGCTCTGATACCAATTGTAACACCCCCGATTTTCGGCTAAATTAAAAATTAACTTTATATCTAAAACTGGCCAAAATACAGGGATATTATAATCAATATACAAAGTTTTTATTACCAAATGTCTTTTAAAATAAAATATACAAAACGAACTAAAACTTTATAAAGTCCTTAAGTAAAATCTTGTCTTGAAATAAAATCCTTTTGAACTGCAGTGGAAGTAACCTGAAATAAAACTAGAAGACAGAATGGACCTACCCCCATGACGAGTAGCCCATAAGGGAGAAAACACGTCAGCCGAAAAGTTGAGTAACAGATAATACTTCAATGTAAGCAGAATAGTTTTTTGGTCATGGCGTGGAACATACACACGTAAAAATAAAAATAAACATAGAGAATAATAAAAACACTCCCCATAAACTAATCTCAAACTGAAATCTACTCCAAACTATTTCCATAATATATTATACTCTCTTGTCTCAATGATTAATAAAGTCTCAGCTCATTACTCCGTCTCACTCATTACTCTGTCTCATAATATAGTACTCCAAAGTAACCATTTATCATATTCTCATCGTCGAACCTAAGCCAAGGATAAGGGTTGAGTGAACTGGCGGATAAAACCGCTAAACAATATATCCATCTCAATATCAATTTCAATTCATAATAATATAACTCAATAACCATGGTCACTCTCGACCGTAAATGTAACTCGGCTCAAAAGCCCCATAACTCAATACCAGTAACCAATTTCCATCTCAATTTCAATATCGATATTGTCAAATATTCCATTAAAGGAACTGTTCAAAACTTAGACTATAACTCTAAGCTACGCACCCACGAATCAAGGGACAAAGGAACGACAATTAAAATTCAATACGAAATAAACCGATCGCACTTCACATATCATAACCCAGTCCTAAACAATAATAAATCCCAAATTAAACGCTCCCATTCTACTGCACAATACGAGAAATTCGTTGAAAGCACTTATCAACTCAGCATCACATTCTTAACCTGTTAACCATTAGCAATCTCAACTACTCAACAAATATTATGTATTTGCCATTCGGATTTCTCAATTACTCAACAAATAAACAATTCATGAATCACTCCATCTAAAGGTGTATCATCACCACGTCGCTTATATATGTACTACCCATACCCACTCTCAATCATCATACTTAACAAATCTAAGTGAAAATATATAATGTCATGTATAATAATAATGTAGGAGTAGGAACTTGCGAATTCCAACATTAAATATAATATAGAGAAGAGATAATTTAATGCTCAAGAAAAATATATTAGCTTCTTGATATTGATCAAAGTATTTACAATGCATTTATAGTTTACAGGAAATGTCTTTACTAAAATAATATGTGATAATAATATCAAGCAAAACTATAACCATTGTTATAAATGGCAAATCCTATTTTACTATTTTGTATTTACTAAATATAACTTTTAATTTCTAAGTTTGATTTTCTTCAAATAATAACAATATAAAAAATTTCATAGTATAAACATCTTCATGCGGATAAAAGTATTAAATCACACATAGTCATACAACCTCGAAACATAATAGTAATATTAGGATCGGTAGAATCGTGTTACCTTTAAATCTCGAAATCGGGACAATCAATATGAAAACGGTGGATTTTCTATTAATAGGATAAGACACGATGAGCATCAAAGAAATAAGACATGGTCAGCTTTTATGGCGACACTGAAAGACGGAGGAAACAGAGGAGTCCAATGATATTTAATAGGGTTTTTATAATAAGAGAAGCACTAAGGAAGGAGATATATGAGAAGTAGGTATAAGATAAAGAATAAAGTGCATATATAGATTAAAGAGGATTAAGGTACAATAAGTGGTAAAGCCTCGGTTTCAAATTTTCAACATACAAATAAAAACTATTTCATTCTTTTCCTTAAACATTAAATATTAAAATTTGTTTTCAAAAATAATTCGGAAAATATTAAAATTCATTAAAATATAATATTTAAAAGATAAAATATTCGGGTTATTACAATCTTCCTCTCTTAAAAGGAACTTCGTCCTCGAAGTTCGAGTTAGAAAATAAAACAAGTTAAAAATTTGACTAGTATTACACAGACGCACCTCGAGAACCACAGACAAACAATCACAACCAGCTGTACAATCAACAGTCACCAATTTATATCCCAATACAATGTTAATCAATCAACCATAACCAACCAACCAACAAAGACACTAAACCAGTCAAACAACATCAGCAGACTCTCTAGACAATCAACAGTACTGAGTAGGCGAACCTACCTTTAGCAAACCGCAACGATTCCGCGTCCGATCACAAGATAACAATCAACCAGCAAAACCACCTATAACAACCATCATACCATCTATTACTACTACCATAACCATAACTGAAATCAAGGATGGCGATGATGATAATGACAATATACCTATACTAAGCAATCCGGCGTCAAGATAGCTACCCGACTCAAGCATCCCCTTCCTAAGGTGTAGACACTCACAAAGACCTCAAGGAGGTGAACCATGGTGAAGGAGAGGTGGAATGACGACATTTAGGTTTAGGAAGAAAGGTAGAGAAATGATTTGGGTTTCACGATGTACGATTTATAATTCTCCGATGCAAACCCGTTACTCGATCGAGTGACGAACTTACTTGATCGAGCTCCCAAGCTACTCGATCGAGTAGCCTCGGCTAGATCGAGTAACACACATCACAAGACTCACATCGTCACAAGTCATCACTCTTAAGGTTCCCAAAGGCCAAGGCAGGTGTCTAAGGTCGGTCAACGGGTCCCTAAAAGGACGGGTATTACAGTCTTCCCCCCTTAAAAAGAAATTCGTCCCCGAAGTTCGATTCACCCCCCCCCACACGACACAAGGTCAAAGGAACCAAGGCAACCACCACTGTTCATCCGACACAGGTCAACACAGCCATTTAGAAATACCATCCCGCTATGAATGTTCATCAACCATCATCATCATCTACCTTAACACATATTACACAACACGACTTCCTATCGAATCACCAACTTCCTATTGAATCACCAAATACACCTTGTACACAAAGATAACCAACTCGACTATTACTTGCACTCATCTCATGTTATTACTCAAATGTAAACCAATACAACTATCATTTTATTCCTCCATTAATTACTTGCCAACAACCATCAGTTACAAAAAAGCCAGAAGCAACAATTCTATTACTGATACACAACAACATATCATTCATTCCACTCATTCATACTAATTATTTTAACTCATCTCTATTACTCAATCGTGCAACAACAATTCTATTATTTAACATTGAATTTCATGACAACATAGTGAACAATCACTTGGAAACAAGATACAACAACATGCTAATTTATTCAACAATTACAAACTACTACTCAATTGTACAATAACCACTACGAAATTCCCCAAACAACCATTTAAAATACTACAAAATTGTCATAAAAATACTATAAAATTGCTATAATTACGTCATTTTCCCATGCGACATTACTCTTCCCCTCTTAAAAGGAATTTCGTCCCCGAAGTTAACCATCAAAACAACTTTAACTATTACACAAGTCGATAAATTATTATTCCACATTGACATTACAACAATTCACGACCACTATGCGTCCTTGACATTACATATACATGATTCATTTATGTGAAAACCAACGAAAAAGTGAACAATACGATTACGCATTCCGTCACCCATTATTCTACATTACAGCAAATAATATCTTATGCGACCATACAAGATACGCAACAAGCAACATAACCACCTTACACTATATTACTTGAGATAATTTAGATTTAGCATTTGAAATTATATAAACAACACCTAAATTCTATAAACCATACAAATACTCACCACCGTATAACCACTGTTGAGACAGGACAAAGGTATAACACACCCAAAACAAGAAATATTATCACAAGAACCACCAACTTGAAGGTGCAAACAAATATTGAAATGAAATTGACATCATACAGGGGCACTCGATCGAGCTTGTGAGTTACTCAATCAAGTTGATGTTACTCGATCGAGTTCATTAGTTACTCGATCAAGTACGTCGAGATCAGAATACAATTTTAATTCACCCCTACAGATACTCGATCGAGTGAGAGGCACTCGATCGAGTAGCCACAGGTCCAAAACCTCCCCACGATCACTTGCAAAACCAAAGCAATATATATTTAAGTCGTAATGTCAATTCCGACATCATTCACCTGCATAGCGAGTCCTAAAAACAACCAAAATACGGCTTTATGGCCAAAATACAAACCACGGTCTAACAAATGTACCAACCAAAACAAGTGCCATCAACTACAAATCCATGCAAACGAGATAGAAATAAAAAGGAGCATCATCACTCCAAGGTCTGCTCATCCATCATCTCATCTGCACCACCGCCTTCGGACGTGCCCGCTCTAGCTGTACCCGCACGTGCGACATCACCAGTGCCAGAGTCGGCTCCCACTCGCCATGGTGCCAAACAACCGTAGGGGTAACTCGTAGGCTCTCCCCAAGTAGACCGCTCCACGCCAAAGGAATGGAAGACTCCCCTGTCTTCTCCCACACTTCTCCATCACACCGACTGAGCCGCCTCGGTCCCAATGCCCTGAACAGAAGCCATCTCATGGAGGTTCCGGAGTGTCAAGGTGGCAGACACTCTCTCCGTGAGCTCACTCACCCTCATCTCAGGACTGAAGAAGGAAGGATAGCTGGGAAACTGATGCTGTGGAGGCACATGCTGCTCTGGCTGGGTCTCAGCCATCCTCTCCCTCACTCGTCGTGTTCCTCTCCCCACTCTAGGCTGTCTATCCTCGGGTCTAGCCTGATCCCTCTTCGTCGGCTCAGAAATCACCTCCAAAATATCGATATCAATGAGGTAAAACTGCCGAGCAGGGGCCTCCTCCTCATCATCAGAGTCTGCTGCCACTACTATCGCCGGTAAAGGCTCGATCACGGGAAGGTGCTCGGGGGTAGGTACCCTCATCCAACTCATCCCCCAAACTCTCCAGGCTAAACCACCACCCTCCAAAGACCTCAACCATTTATGGTCGAGAAAGTACTCACGGTCCAAGGTAGGCACCGACGGGAACAAAGGTGTATAGGCCGAGGAGGCCTCAAAGGTAGTCAACCGCTCTGCCAACCGTGTGGCAATGACACCACAACTCAAGAAACGGGTGTCAGATGAGGCCATCAAAGCTAGGCTAGCACATACTATGGTCAGGGCACTGAAAGAGACTCTGTGGGCTCGGGTGGGGTTAAGGTAGGCAGCAAGCAACATCACCTCATGTGAGTTAAGCTTACTCACATCTCTCCGGTCATAGAGTAAACATGTCAAGGCACGAAGAAAGATCTTCAAAGTGATGTATTGCACATCATTGATCAACATGTTTCTAGAGGTGGGGGCGTTCTTACCGGTAAAGCAAGGCATGAAACTTCTGGCTCCACACTCAGTTGGGATGTCCCTAAGGGCTCCCTTCTCCGGTCGGGTAAGGCCAAGGTGGGTGGGAAATGTATCCATGGTCAAACAGAAACTAGTGTTCATGAGACGGAATTGGACGGTCTTTTCCGCCGCATCTTAAAGAAAAGAACTCATGAACTCCAAAGTCAAGAAGGCATAGGAGTGTTTCCTAAGACGGTACAACCCGGTCAAACCCAAAGTCTCAAAGATGTGCCTCATATCCGTCTCCACCCCTAGGTCCGTTAAGAGTGTGGTAGCAATACAACGTGTAGGTTTCAGACGACGTCTCTATAACTCGACAAACGCATCTCTTTGCTTGAAATCAACAAAGACGATGGTAGGATACTCAGGCACATGTGGGACCATAGGTCCCCCACTCCCCTCACCAACCTCATGCTCAGTAGCCCTCCCCCTCTTACTCTGATGGGTACCAACTGTAGGTCTCGGCATCTGTTTTCAACTCACATTTTAGGCACACAAACAAGCACTTACTTGAATGAACCTAAACTTTCATGCATAGTTATAAAAGAAAGAACTACTATATACACACTTTCACCAAACAATCCAAAAAGGTTCCAGTATACAACTTTCAAATTCTCATTAGACGGTCTTACAGCTATAAAAATTATGGAAAGCATAACATCAATGAACACATCAACTAACAAATTTAAGGTATTAAACTTTCAAAATAGCTTCCCAAATTAAGTAACCATCAAAAGAATTGGGGCGATTTTCAGTTTGGGGCACTTTTAAGACGAAGTTTTAGGACAAAATTTTGAGTAAAACTCGGCAAAATCAACACTAAACATGATACCCATAACATACATTACTTAATTTTCCCCCTTTCATATGCAAAAGACAAACAAAATTCAATTTGAATCCCCAAACCCTAGAAATTTCGGTCCATTCAAACCCCCATATTGATTCGATTTTTCTATTTCTAGCATTAATAATCAACTAATTAAAGCAATTACTTCATGTTACAACAATTATAAGCAAGAATACATGTCTACAAATCGAATTTTTTCAGAAAAACCCCAACACTTTACATGTTTCTAATTGATTAAAAACATAGAAAAGGATGAAAATTCTTACCTTGAATGATTAGTAAGTGAAAAGGACGAAATAAACAAGAAGAAAACCATAGAATCAACACAAAATCACCAAATTCTTGAGAGAAGAAGAGATATTTAAAGAAAATTAGGGTTTAGATATGAAGGAGAATAAGAAGAAAGAAGATGGGAAAAGGGTATAAGAATCCCGTATAAACCCGTGTACTGTTAACTTACTCGATCGAGTAAGTAGGTTTCTCGATCGAGTGGCCTCTACTCGATCGAGTTGGAGCTACTCGATCGAGTTTCCGCTGGCAGATCCAACATTTTCGATCTTATAACTTCGCAACTAGATCGAATAAGGTCTACTCGGTCGAGTAGGCACTCATACTCGGTCAAGTAAGGTTAGGTACTCGGTCAAAAGTTACAACTTTAGTTATCGATTCCTGCAAAACAACAACTCGTGTCGATTCCAAAGTATATTTGGAAATCATGACAGATTATTTCATTCATTCACGGCACATTATTACTACTCAAATATAACTCTACTACCTCATCCGAGTATTACATATATCATTCCATCCTATCACAAACATTATGCGAGACAATTCACCATACTATATATTAACTTATTCATACATGCAATCAACACAGTACTTCACATTTACTTCCGCATTTGCAAATTCGACTATCCAACATATATGTTTATTACACTAAGCATCCATCGAACCATAATTATGACATCTTACTCAAGTTTGCTAAAATTCCAATCATGTCACAACAAGTTATCAACTAAATAATCCGACTTAAATATGCCATATCACAAAAGTACTCAACAAATTCACCCATCACAATTCCAATTACTACTTGACCAACATTACAACTAGTACACGGCTTACAACTCACTATTATCATTATATACAAAGACGCACAATTACTTTATAAACTACTATGCATACAAGACTTAGAGCTCATTATTATCATCACATTATCCATTACTGTCATGCAACCTTCACCATCTCCACTAAATCCATACACACTTCCACTCAACCACAAACCTACACAGTTCATCATCATAATTTTTTTTTTTTGGTTAAATGTGAGCTTTTGTATTAATATAAAAGATATTACAAGCTAAAGCATTCATGTGTTAGACTTTGGAAAGCCTACACCATTACACGAGACATATATCTAACTTGATTAACCAATCTCTATTCTTTAACTTCTCTATGCTGTCAATCTTGTGAATTATTCTTTGACGAACTTGTGCTATGATCTCAGCTACAATATACTCAGGCTTCTTCACCTTATGCTCCAATTTGCAAATGTTCCTGACATACCAAATATTATACCAAATTGCCATCTTAGCCAGTCAACAAATTTTCCTCTGAAGCTTAGTATAACCAGCACTACCAGTAAGAGTAAGGTGCAACCAATCCTCAACTCCAGTACACACCTTAGAAGTGTAAACACAATCTGTGAACAGATGCTCATGAGACTCAGCAGCTGCTTCACACAAAAAACATCTATCAGAGCTGCACAGGCTCAGTCTTGCTAATTTAACACGAGTATTAAGAGCCTTCCTCTGAACCAACCATCCTATAAAAGCCTGCTTAGGTATATTCCATGGACTCCAAACATCAGAGTACCATTGGACAGGGGGGTGTGTGCCCTGTAACCAACAGTATCCAGAACTAACAGTGTAACCAGTACCAGTAGGTTGCCTATTCCAGTGATGACCCTGATAACCACCAGACAAAAGCTCCCTTGTTTTACAAATATTCCTCCAGTTGCAATTAGAATCTGGAGGTGGATGATAGTTAGACCAGTCAGCTCCTTTGAGGTAAACATGATCAATCCATAAGACCCATAACCTATCTGCTTTAGTATATAGCCAGTGCACCAACTTTCCCACATTAGCCACATTCCACACCCCATCATTTTTAATCCCTAGTCCTCCTTCCTTCTTAGTATGGCAAATATCATTCCAAGCAACGAAAGGAGCCCTATTGTATTCAGTGCTATTATCCCATAAAAAATTCCTGCAAATAGCTTCAATTTGATGAATCACACACTTAGGAATAAGAAAGATAGATGCCCAATAGTTATGCAAGGTATTCAACACAGAATTAATAAGGACCAGTCTTCCTGCATAGTTGAGCTTCCTTGCCCCAATACCTCTAATTTTCCTTACAATTTTATCAGTGAGAACTTTACAATCCCTCCTTAAAAGCCTGCCAGGTTGAATTGGGACTCTCAAGTATTTAAAAGGCAATGCACCTTCCTGGAACCCTGAGACCTGAATAATATCAGCTTTCATTTCAGACCAGAAGCTGCAGAGAAGGTAGCCATTACTCTAAGGAGCAACATGATAGACTGACTGTCCCCTTTGCAAAACATCAGTAAATCATCAGCAAACAGACGATGAGTCAATTTAAGACTCTTGCATAAGGAATGTTATCTGAAATGCCAAGTATTAGCAGCATAATGCATAATTCTTGAGAGATACTCCATACAGATGCAAAATAAGAGAGGAGAAATAAGGCTCCCTTGCCTTAAACCCCTCTTTCCAGGGAAATAACCAAAATGAGCACCATTCAAGTTCAAAGTGTAGGTATGAGAAGTAAGACAAGCCATTATCAACTGATGGAATTTAGGAGGAAACTTAAGAGCTGACAGCATTTGATCCACAAACTTCCACTCTATAGTATCATAAGCCTTCTGCAAATCCAATTTAAACATACACCTAGGAGAAGCCATACCCCTATTGTAAAGCCTGACCAAATCTTGACAAATAAGGATGTTTTCAAGGATGCTTCTCCCTTTAACAAAGGCTCCTTGATTCCTGCTGATGATATCAGGCAAAATCACAGCAAGCCTAGCACACAGCAGCTTGGATATAGTTTTGTAAAGCACATTACAATAGGAAATAGGTCTATAGTGCTTAACAGTCTCAGGTCTTTCCATCTTAGGGATAAGAGTAATGATGGTAGCATTAATCTGAGTCAACATTTTGCCAGTATCAAAGAAATTTTGTACTGCAGCACATATCTCATCACCAATAATCTCCCAAGCATCTCTAAAAAATTGACTCCCATAACCATCAGGTCCAGGGGATTTCCCCTTAGGGATGCTAAACAAACACTGCTTAACCTCTTCAGCAGTAACAGGCTTGTTCAAGATATTCCAATGTTCAGCTGTACAGCAAGCTCCATTCCTCACAACAGTCAGGTTCACTCTCTCAGTCTCTGTTTGAGACCCCAGAAGAGATTGATAATATTCAAGGAAAGCAGCCTGAATAGAATCACCATCAGTGCAAGGTCTTCCAGTCATATCCTCAATTTGGAACACCTTATTAAGATAAATTCTTTTTTTGATAGCATGGTGAAAGTAATTAGTATTTAGGTCTCCTTCCAAAGACCACTGGACCTTGGCTTTCTGAATCAAAAAACTATCCCTAGCTGAGATAAGTTCCTTCAAGTCATGGGCCATATCCATCTCCTGCTGTAGTAAAACAATGTCACCAGGGTTCTCAACCAGCAGCTTCTGAATATTTTCAAGGGCCACTGTTGCAATAGTAGTGCTGTTTTCTATATCAGAAAAACAGCACTTATTCAGACTCTTCAAAGCAGGTTTCAAAGCTTTCAGCTTCTTAATAATAGAAAACATCTTTGTCCCTTGAACATGAATGCTCCACACATTCCCAACAATATTTTTAAACTGACTAGCAGAGCCCCACATATTAAAATACTTGAAGTTTTTCTTACCCCCCAAAGTAGAGTGAGTAGTCAAAACTGTGCAGGGGCAGTGGTCAAACAAACCCTCAGGATGAAAGTGTGCATAATTATCACCAAAGCCATCCAGCCAAGCTTGATTACCCATTGCCCTATCCAACCTGCTATAGACTCTATCAGCAGGGTTTTGCTTATTAGACCAGGTAAACAGAGCTCCTGTAGAGGGTATATCATCCATGCCACAGATAGAAACACAATCCTAGAAATGCTGCATTTCAGCATCAGTAGTGTTACCCCCTAATCTTTCTACTGGTGACAAAATAGTATTAAAATCCCCTAACCACAGCCAAGGTGCATTACAGTCAAGGGAAATCTCTTTCAAAATATTCCATAAAGCCACCCTTTCCTCCAGACAATTAAAAGCATAAATCATTGTGAGCTTGAAGGTCCTATTATCAGCTCTAGATGTTACCACCATATGAATATGCTGAGCACTGTAGGAAATAAAATTAACATCAAAACAGTCTGGTTTCCATAAAATCCAAATCCTACCTCCTTTATGCCAACTGCAGTTAGTTGAAATGCTCCAACCATCACAAATTGAAGTGTTTTTATTCAAGAGAGTTCCAGGTTTCAGCTTAGTTTTTAGTAAGCCAAACAATCCTACTCCATTATTGTGCAAAAACCATTTAACCACCTTCTGCTTATTCAGGTCATTGAGACCCCTAACATTCCAAAAACCTATGCTATGCATTGAGAGTGTCCTCAAGGGGGTCCTTGCCACTCTCTACTAACTCCCCCTGGAAGCATTAGAGTTATTCAGTGCATCTAAAAAGGAATATTTACTAAATTTGGCAGATAATCTTACCCCCACAACATTCTCCTGCCTATTCAATCTCATAATATTATTTGCTGGGGTAGATTGTATAGGTACAGATCTACTTGTGTGAAGAGGAGGAAAATTGGTAGGTTTTAGAACAGGAGAATTGCTCACAGGATTCACAACAGCTACTTGAACCTTGTCTATTTGAACAGGCTTCCAAACCTGTTTGGTCTTTTGTTTTTGTTTTGAAGGTTTCTTAACTGGTTTCTTACACTGTGTAGCATTATGCCCTATCCCATTACAGCTAGTACATGAGATAGGTTTCCACTCATACTCTACAGGCACAAAAACCAGTTGCCCTGATTCATCTAAGAACTTGACTTTTGCAGGTAAGGGCTGGTCCATAGCCAATTCCAACATAACCCTAGCTTTATCATGAGTGTCTTGGTCCTTTTTAACAAACTTACCCACTAATCCAGTAATTGCTGGTAAACAACTTCCCCAAAATTTCAGAGGAACATTAAACAATTTCACCCATACAGGAACAACATCAACTTTTGCCTTAACAAGCTCCACATCCACAGTCCATGGCTTAATAACAATAGGCTTGTTATCATAGAGATAATATCCAGACTGCAGCAGAGCATCCCTATCCTCATTCTTAGTAAATCTAACAAGAAATACTCCATTATCCATAAACAAGACTCGTTCCACTCCAAACCTACCCCAGACATTATAAATATAATCCTCAACCAAAGCCCAGGGAGGGTTTGCACCCAAGATGTAACACACAACAGAATGAGACCAAAAATCTACCTCTGTTTTGATGTCCTCATGGGTAAACTGTAAGAGCTCATCAGAAGCTTCCTCCTCATGGATAGTTGGCAGAACAGGGATGTCCTTTCCTCCATGACGAAGTAGCCAACCTTCCTGCAGGTCCTCGTCCTCCTCAGTGACATCCTGCACTTCATATTCAGGCAACTGTAATACAGGGATACCCTGAATATCCTGCATCGAACGAGTTTTCCGAGCATCAGAGGAAGAAGGAGCCTCAAAGGTAGTAACTTTAGGACGTTCATGGCTTTTACTATGGGTATTGATACTTTTTTGTGATTTTTGAGCAGATTTTAGTGAAGAAGAAGAGGTCATTAATGGAGAAAAACGGTTTTGTTGAGTAGCCTTAACTGCCGTCATTGTGGAAATCGATGAAGATTTTAGGTTAGAAAAATCGCTTTCTCTCTCATCCTCTCTCTCAATTCCCCATTAGCTCTGAGTTGTTTATTCGCCATTTGTATGATTGGCTTTTGTAATGTGTGATGATGTGCTTGAGGACAAGCAAAGAGATGGTTTGGGGGAGTTTTCATCATCATCACAATTACATGCACTAAACATTACCAGAGACTCTATCATAGTTATTTATAACTTATCCATCATACACACTAAGCACATAATTCCCGACTCGATATTCCCATGCCCGGTGACTGGCTTAAACATGATGGGGCCGTGATTTTGAAATGAGGGCGCCTACTCACCCAAAATCGAGCATCAGCCGCGACTCCCAACATATATACACCAGGTTCATTTTATTAGACTCACTACGTTCATTGGGCTCATTAGTTACAGGTTCCAAAATCGTCGCTCTGATACCACTTTTTAACACCCCTATCTACCAAGGAGCCTTAACAAGACCTTCCCTAGCAGATAAGGGCGTTACCATCTCGGTTGCCCGAGGTCAGTAATAATCAAATGTTGACAAAAGAAAAATTATGTTATATTACAAGTGATTTAAGCCAACACACGATATAAATAATACAACTCAAGACTACTATTAGCTATGTGAAACTATCTCTGTCATGACTCCTGATATACTCGCCCCTCCAAGCACCCAGCTATGATCCAAACATCAACCTGCTAAGACTGACTGCTCACCATAGTGGATCACGGCAGACACAAAACAAAGAGGCAATACAACACAACCACGCAAGGTCAGACACTGAGATAACAGGTATAAAAGCAGACACAAAACGACTACAGCAATACACACACAACACCTCCTCCAACCAACCGCACACCTCTGACTGTCCGAAAGTCCACTCCTGCCAGTAGGGGACCGCAGCCGTTCCCACCTAAGCCCCGCTCATCTAACCGAGCGATAAACCCATGTTCCTTAATGTGCACATCCCTTCTGTGGCGGGTTCCACAGAAAGCGAATCAAAAGCGTGAAGCCACTCCCGCAAGTGACTCCACTCAGCCGAGGAGGCACCTCAAGAACCACAACCAAACAATCACAACTAGCTGTACAATCAACAGTCACCAATTTATATCCCAATAAAATGTTAATCAATCGACCACAACCAACCAACCAACAAAGACACTAAACCAGTCAAACAACATCAGCAGACTCTCTAGACAATCAACAGTACTGAGTAGGCGAACCTACCTTTAGTAAACCGCAGCGATTCCCCGTCCGATCACAAGATAACAATCAACCAGCAAAACTACCTATAACAACCATCATACCATCTATTACTACTACCATAACCATAACTGAAATCAAGGATGACGATGATGATGATGACAACATACCTATACAAAGCAGTTCGGCATCAAGACCGTTACCCGACTCAAGCATCCCCTTCCTAAGGTGTAGACAATCACAAAGACCTCAAGGAGGTGAACCATGGTGAAGGAGAGGTGGAATGACGGCATTTAGGTTTAGGAAGAAAGGTAGAGAAATGATTTGGGTTTCACGATTTACGAAATAGTACCCCGCTGCAAACCCGTTACTCGATCGAGTGACGAACTTACTCGATCGAGTGGCATCTACTCGATCGAGCTCCCAAGCTACTCGATCGAGTAGCCTCAACTAGATCGAGTAACACACATCCCAAGACTCACATCTTCACAAGTCATCACTCTTAAGGTTCCCGAAGGCCAAGGCATGTGTCTAAGGTTAGTCAACGTCGGTCAACGGGTTCCTAAAAGGACGGGTATTACAATTATCATATTACATATATCAACAACGGTTGGAAAGAACCCGTTTTAAAATTTTTTTTTTTAATTATCTGTGATTTTCTAGTGTTTGTTATTTGACTAATCCATGCCCTGTAATTTTTACTTTTTCTTATTTAAAATTGCAGTATTGAATGTTTGACCGTATGTATAACACAAAATGATAACAGTTCCTTGTTAAGCCGTTATCATATTTCATATATCAACAACGATTATTGTAAATCCATTGTCATATTACACAATAAATAACGGTTTTTCTTATAACCGTTGTAAATACAGATCCAGTGTGAAAACTGAAAAGTTTGTGGTTTTACCAATGCATGTCCTATTATTATTGGTTGTTTGACCATTATTCACCTCATGCATGCATGCACAATTAATACAAGTTTGAATGTAACGTGTTGGGCCTGGAATTTTGCACTACTGACAGGATAGAATTCTACCCTAGCCTGACGATCAGGACAGGTCCGTCAGGGTAGTTCAAGTTTGGCACCAGTCGATGAGCCTGAACTCCCGCATCATCTTCAGGATCAAGTTCAACCCTGGCCTGACAATCAGGGTGTCAGGGCGTCAAGCCACCAGGGTACAAGAAGACATGCACCAGGCAGGAGAGGACAACGGTCAAGTGTAAGGTCAACATTTGACCAAGTCATGGATAATTATATATAAGATTTCTACAACATAAATATGGTCATTAAGAGGAAGATTTGGTCATAAAGAAGGAGCATTAATAGGCATTAATGCGCAATAAAGACAGCAATCAAGACAACAATTAAGGAGGAATATTCAGCATTAAGTACAAAGATTTGGCAGCCATTCAGCTTGGCTATATAAGGAGCATTTAAAGATCATTTGGCAGGAGGAGGCATACTCTAACATACACAACACAACTTATCACATTGCAAGCAAGACTATTATAATACTTAGAGAAAATGCTATACTTTCTGCCCGTGATATTATTATTCTCTAAAATCATAGTGAAATCCTCTCCTGGCTTGGTGCCCGTTGTTTTTTCCCATTCAAGGGTTTTCCACGTACAAATTCCTTTGTCATATCATTTACCTTATATGCACTACTTTTATTATAATCAATCCTGCCTAGGTACTATTACGATGAATCGAAATAGGATAATACTAGTTAACCCTCATACTATTCTACCCTGGTCATATTTTCAGCCCTGCGCAAAATATGGACAAAATAATTGGCGCCTTCTGTGGGGAAACTAGTTTATTAATCCCACAAGAATGTTCACAAGATTTTCTATTCTCACAAGTTTGAGAACCTTGGGGAAGATTGATACAAGAGTTTCCATAATTCCCAATTCAAATGAAGAAATGCGAGATCCAAAGGAAAAATTACCAAAAACAAGTCAAAATTCCTTCCAACGATCATAAGTATAACAAACTCCAGTGTTGACCAAGAGAATGCGGATTTCAAGGACATATTTGTCACGAAAGAAATTCAAAGATAAGTTTTTCCTAGATCTAATATAAGTTTTGCAAAATGTTAACAATATTTTTTAAAATTTCGGTACTGTGGCTTTTATTCTGTGGTGAATTTTCTTAATTCTAATAATTTGATGTTTTTAGGAAATGAAACCTTGAACTTCGAAAATTCAAGCCTGGCAGGGCAATCCAGTCCTGATCATGACAGGCTTCAAAGTCAGTTTTGGGACAGTATCAGGGCAGGCCCCAGCGTCATTACAAGCCTGGCCAATCGGTTCAACCCTGAACGGCTATACCAAGCCTTAGATTAGACACAAACAAATTTATAACACTCGACGTGGTACACTCTTAGTGGAATGAGATCGAAAAAAAAAAGTGAACAACATCAATGAAGAAAGAGCTCTCAAAAATGAAGTTTCTCGCCTAATCAAGCATGGCCGCCTTTAAAGATCCGATCAGGACGGACCAAACATGGAATGCTGACCGACAGTATGAAACGCAATAACACAAAAATAAATCATAAAAGGTATTTAAGTATTATTACCGCACAGGTAAGTCGTATCCTTCACATAACTTTTAAATAAATATGTCGTAATAGTACACATTCCAAGGTAGATATGAATTAAGTATTTTTTAGTAGTGACCATATTACATATGATAGTTTTTGGACAGTCCTGATATACAGGGTTAGTCAAGCCTAACCTGACCTGGCTGATCAAGGAAAAATAAATCGACCAAGCCTGACCTGGTTGACTTTTTGAAGGATGAATTAACCTGTCATGATTAGCCTGTCTTAATATGCTCATATCTATTATCATACTACTGTTATGAATCCTTACATGATTACTCATTAACTTTTCCTTATTATATATCAAGCATGTCTAGCATGATTTTAGAACCTTTGATCAATAGAATTTTTAGTATTAACATGTTACACACATTACACAACATGAACGTCTGGAGACATAATCTATCCTGGCCTGCTACTTGACATGCATGGTTGTGATTTATAATTCATGTGTATCATTTATAAGCTACTTGTGATATCCTTGTAAGATATTTCGGTCCTACCAACAGCAACCTTATGTTACATGTGGTAAGTTTATGAGTTACATTGTGACCAAAGGAGACATAACAATCAGTCCTGAATGGATTAAAGCAATACTGGAGTTACAATTACCAAAACCAGTCAGGGGCATCCAAAACCGACAGACCGGATTCTGACCTGAACAAAAATCAGCCCTGGATTGTTATTTTGAAACCTTAAAGCCTTCTGAGTCAGGTAAGTTTCTCACCTAGAAATTACAGTACCCAGTTAGGGGCACATGTGTAGTATCATCCGGCATGGAAATAGATCAGGTATGAGTACCCTGACATGCATGTCCTAATAAGATCTCACTCCCCTGATTCTGTTAGGCCTGAATTAGTAAGTTTCTAAAAAAAAAATATATAAATATATATATGGCTTTGCTTGATCTCATTTTGATACAATTAGAGTATATGCTGATGTCATCACCTATAGGCTTAATATTGATACATCTTTGAAGTCTGTGCGGCAGAAACAACACAAATCCACCCCTGAAAGAAATATAAACATCTACGAGGAAGTAAAAAAACTCCTGAATACGAGGCAACATTATTCAAGGATTAGAAGCTATATTTATCATCGTCTCCATTTTTACTGGCCAAGCCAGGCAAAGGAAAACCCCCTGCCGGTTTATCTCTCTCTCATTGACAATATTGTCAGTGCCTAGTTAAAGTACAAGAAGGTCAGCAACATCATGTCTACGATGTAAGTAAAAGTCTACTAGATGCTGAAATGAGGTATGATTTACTTGAAAATATGTTTTAGCTTTAATTATATCGTAAACCAAGTTGCGCCCTTTGTAACACCCGCCCTTTTCGTATAATTTTCATAAAGAAAAATAATACTTTTACATTACTTTAACTAGTTAATTTCATTATGTTAATAAAAGTAATTTAATTAAAGCTATAAGTTTTAAAGCTTACGTATATAAAATATACGTTTTCGTCGGATAGAAATAATAATAATAATAATAATAATAATAATAATAATAATAATAATAATAATAATAATAATAATAATAATAATAATAATAATAACTATATTGATAATAAAATTTCCGTCTTAAATTATAGTAGGTTTAAGACGAACCTCCGTCTAGCAAAGGACCGTCACATTTCCACATGTAAGCCTAATCTATCCCCGACCTATCCCGTGTCGACAACACATTCCTTAACTTTAGCACCCAATTAAAATATAAGTTGTTGACCCACACTCACAAATTGTTGGACCAATCCAAAAACACCTCACCATTTTATACTCCTTCACTTTTCGAAATCCCTGGTAAAACAAACAAACGTAGCAGCTGTACTCTCCGAACCAAAACAAGCTCAAAAGAACCCATTTATGGCGACTTAAAAATCCTAGATTTCTTGCTCAATTTTCGACCAAACTCAATAATTCTTGCACCATTCTTCTCCTTATCTCTTCCTTCATCTTTTAAGGTAAGAAAGGCATAGCCTTGTGGAGTTCTCGTCTCGACCCGTCTCATAAATGTGACGTTTTTAGACTAACTCAGCTCTTATTACGGTTTTTAGGTGAAGACTTTGAGGACCCCGAAGGAAACTCATTCATAATCGACCATTCACTTGAAGACTGAAGAAAGTTAAGGTAACCGGGATAGGTTACTCGACAAACGTCGGGAAACTCCGCCCATTTCTACTCGTTTTTGCCTTATTTTTCGCAAAGTTGAAGTCTTTGTATGCTTCCCCATAGATGGAGTTGATTGTGTTGTGTTTGTGCTCATTTTTCATGGTTGTTTGGACCCCTTTTTGGGTCCGTTTTCTTGCTGAGTTCGGGTAAGGGGAAGAGGTTGGCTTCTCTGTTCTGCCTCGGTTCCTTTTTCTCTTTTACAGTCGAAATTTCTTTCGCACCTCCGTCCTACTGCTACTCTCAAGGTCATTCTTGAGTTGAGTTTCAAATGGATTGCTAGAGACTGTTTAGGTTGTGCTGTAGTTTCCTACCTCTGTGCGGTAGCGGATATTTCCGTCTCTCGGACTGGCTTCTTACTTGAACTGTCATGCTCGTACTTTACCTATGTACTCACCATTCCTCCTATTTGTTCGTCTGGAATATGCGCTGCTGGTCTGCAATTATTGGAAAATACCAGACGCAGGGAGTGTGTGTTTGGTTGTTATAAGGAACGCAAGATGTAATGCCATCAATGATTTCCTAAACATCAAACACGTTAGTTGTTCGATATCCAAACACTCTAATACTTTTCACCCACAAGATTTTCATATTGAAACATTCTAATAGTATTCGCAGACAAGATAGCCCTAGTGCTTCTTGATCCATTATGCGAGAGTCGTATCTTAGTGTTAAAAATGCAAATAAACATGTTTGGGTATGAAAGCTTTTGGACTCACAAGTCCGCAAGTTTTGACCGGTTTTGCTTTTGGTTTGGTGTGCTTTGTCCTTCTTTGTTTCTTGTTTATTGGATTGCCGAGTACATTGGTATATGTCCCCTTCTTTCCTTATTACATGATCACTATATTTGTCATATTGATGCCGTGCTCCTTCCTCTTTTTCTTGATTTTGTGACTTCTAATGTTGGGCTCACCAACATGCATTTCTTGGGCTCAAACCATGGGAAATCTTGGACTTCCCTTTTTATTTTATTTGGACCCAAATTTCTGGATGTTTGTGGGCTCATCATTATTGGATTTTTGGGCTCGTCTTGTCACTTGCATTGGATTTGTGTGCTTCCCGTAAATTTTCTCATGACGTAAATTACCCATTACTACTTGTTATATTTTACTTATTTTATTTAATCGGCACGTATAACTATAAAGTGAGATATTTATTTTATATGTCACAAGTATGAAAAGATGATTATAAATAATTACTTGTTGTGAGTCGTATTCTTGTAGAAATGCCATAGTACCATCATGTATGCTTGCCATGCCTTTATGCCTGCTTGTGCCGTTACGCCAAGTATGGATTTAGCTCATTTATTCCGCCTCTTTCGGATCGTTCGCCGATTGTGGGTTCTCGACTTCCGTTACGTCGATCGAGTCTTGGATGCGGACTGTTCGCCGCATGTCGAATCGGGGACCGTTCGCCCGAGAGTCCGCGATTTAGACTAGGACTGAGTCTTTGTGATTATCATTGTCGTCCTACCAGGGGAAATTATATTTGATGAGTGTAGTAAAGGATTTGCATTTTGGATGGGTATATTGGTCATGTCTCCTTGAATTACGTGCTCATGGTTAAGTGGTCTTTATCTTGCCTTCCAAAGATTTTCCTCCATTACTTAACTTTGTTTATGCTTTGCTTACTTGCCTATTTTATTCCTTTTCCTTATTTATGAATCTTTGATCATGTATGCTCATATGCATAGTTACAATTCAACTCATTCTCATCTTACTTGATATGGTCATTTGTTTGTGTGTTTTGTCATGTTCATCTTGATGTTTTGTGGGTCGGGAGAACCTTGAGTTACTCCCCACCGATCGTGGCTTTTATGTTTACATGAATGACAGGTTGGTGAAGATGCTTATATGGGGTTTGACGTGTGAGCTAGCGAGTACCCCGGACTTTTAGATTTCCTATTTACCGCTTAGACTCACCTATTTCTTTATGTCATTCGAGGGATATATTTTCCCCACTTTTGACCGTTTTATTTGTATGGACCCTTGTTTTTATTTTCGTTTTTCCTTCTGTTGAATGTTAGTGACTCCCGCATGCTAAACTCTATCTACTAAATAAAAGTTTTAAAAACTTCACATTTTTCGTATATATTTAGTAGTTTACTTTCCGCTTTGTCGCGGGGTGTCACAGTTGGTATCAGAGCCTTTGTAGCTCCCGACGCACACACGTGTACCCCAACCTAAATCTTGAACTTGACCTTGAAATAATGAATGAGAGATGGGTAGAACTAAGGACCTAAGTTGGTAGTCTTCTTGTGTATGCTATTTGTTAAGTACTAACTCGTTTGACTCTCTTTGGTGTTTTAAGAAGATGGTGCGACCAAACAATGTGGAGAATACTATCTTGCAAGCCCTTACTCAAATTCTTCAAAATCAACAAAATGTCAATGTTCAAGCCCATCCCGCTCCACATGTGGTAGATCATCAAGGAAGTTTTTCTTGGATTGCAAGTCAACTAGCAAGAAACAAGGCTAAGACCTATGGTGGTGAAGTGGATCCTATTGAGCTTTCAGAGTGGTTTCGTGACATGGAAAAGAATTTCTCTCTTTATGATGTCCAAGATCGAGACAAAGTGAAGCTTGCCTCTCATTTCCTTGTGAAGGAGGCCGATAGGTGGTGGACTATTACCGGGCCTTCCGTCACTCAAGACCCCACCTTTGATTGGAACCGTTTCAAGACTCTTGTGGAAACTCGTTTCTACCCTAAGGAACTCAAGCAACAAAAATTGAAGGAGTTCATTGATTTCAAGCAAGAAGGCCTATCCGTTCAAGCTTTCACCAACAAGTTCAATGATCTTGCTCACTATGCCCCTAAGTTTGTGAAAGATGAAGATGAGCGTGTCTACTTCTACCGAAGCAAGTTGAATCCTAAGTTGGAAAGTATGGTGAGAAGAGATTCCACAACCTTTGTGGCGGTCTATGATGATGCTCTTTGGGCCGAAAATTCCTTGAAGGCTATTGATGATGATGCCAAGACTCGTTCCCACTCTACTTCTTACCGTCCTAACTTTCATGGCAAGAGACCCTTTGTGCCTTCTCCTTCACCGAATTATGCTAACAAGAGGTTTGTGCCAAGAACACAAGAACCAAAAGTGCAAGAACCAAGGAGGCAAGAGCCTAGTGGACAAGTTTCCCAATCAAGCAACAACAACCTCAACTTGGAAAAAGCTCGCAAGTGCTTCAATTGTAAGCAAGCCTTACACCCCGGAGTTGGATGCTACAATCGACCTTTGACTTGCTATCATTGTAAGAAGCCCGGTCACCGCTACAATGATTGCCCCGATAGGAAGACTTCTACTACTTCTTCTTCCACCCAAGCTCCTAAAGCCAAGCCAAGAGGAACCATCTTTGTCATGAGTCGTGCCGAAGCCGCCGCTCATCCCGACATCATTACGGGTATGTTCTCAATTCTCGATCAACCATGCCTTATTCTTTTTGATACCGGCGCGTCTTTATCTTTTATTTCTTCCAAGTTTTCGGAAAAGTTAGCTCTTGAGCCCATACCTAGTGAGGATACCCCTATATCCTTACCTTCCGGAGAAATCATTTCATGCTCCTACTTCTTTCCCGATGTCCCTATCATAATTTCGGGAAATCTTTTCCCCGCTAACCTACTTCGTTTTCCCCTTGAGGAATTCGATGTGATTTTGGGTATGAATTGGTTGTCCAAGTATGATGCAAGATTCGAGTGTAGAGATCAAAAGATTCGCCTCAAAAGTCCGCTAGGAACCCGTGTTTCCTATAAAGGGATTCGTTCTCAAGAAGGTGTGAAGTTGATTTCCGCGTTGAAGTTGATGAGTTTGGAGAGGAAAGGTCACCAAGTCTTTTTATGTGTGGTGACTTCTACTTCTCCTTCTTTGCCGAAGCTTGAAGAAGTGCCCGTGGTGTGTGAGTTCGCCGATGTTTTTCCCGAGGAGTTGCCCGGGATACCTCCCGAGCGTGATGTTGAATTTTCTATCGACCTTGTGCCCGGAACCGGACCGATTGCTAAAGCTCCCTACCGTATGGCTCCAACCGAACTTAAAGAGTTAAGGAAGCAACTTGATGAGATGATTGAGAAAGGCTTTATTCGACCTAGTGCCTCACCTTGGGGTGCTCCCGTTCTCTTTGTGAAGAAGAAGGATGGATCCATGAGACTTTGTATCGATTATCGTGAGCTCAACCGCGTCACTATCAAGAACAAGTACCCTCTACCAAGGATTGAAGATTTGTTCGACCAACTCAAAGGTGCCTCTACGTTCTCCAAGATTGATCTAAGATCCGGTTATCATCAAATTCCCGTTCGTGATTCCGATATTCCAAAAACCGCCTTTAGCACGAGATATGGACATTTCGAGTTTAAGGTGATGCCCTTTGGTTTAACCAATGCCCCCGCTATCTTCATGGACCAAATGAACCGAACTTTTAGTGAGTTCTTGGACAAGTGTGTTGTGGTCTTCATCGACGATATTCTCATCTTTTCTAAATCCGAGGAAGAGCATGCCGATCATCTTCGTACTATCTTAGAGATTCTTCGTCGTCAAAAGTGGTTTGCCAAGTTTTCCAAGTGTGAATTTTGGTTGTCTAAGGTGTCATTTCTTGGTCATGTGATATCTAAGGAAGGTGTTATGGTGGATCCTTCGAAGATTGAAGCCGTGATGGAATGGAAGAGCCCGACCAATGTTGGTGAGATCCGTAGTTTCTTGGGTTTGGCGGGTTATTACCGTCGCTTTGTAAAGGACTTTTCTAAGCTCGCTAGACCGATGACTCAACTTTTGAAGAAAGAGACCAAATTCTTGTGGACCGAAGCTTGTGAAGTAGCGTTTCAAGAGTTGAAGAGAAGATTGACTACCGCTCCCGTGTTGACCTTACCCGAGGATGGAGTGGACTTTGATGTGTTTTGTGATGCTTCTAAGATGGGTTTAGGTTGTGTTCTCATGCAAAATAGGAAGGTTATTGCTTATGCTTCGCGACAATTGAGAGTTCATGAAGTGAACTACCCTACTCACGATCTTGAGTTAGCCGCCGTTGTTCATGCCTTAAAGATGTGGAGACACTACCTCATTGGAGTTCATTGCCGTATCTTCACCGATCATAAGAGTTTGAGGTATATTTTCACCCAAAAGGAGTTGAATATGAGACAACGCCGTTGGTTGGAATTAGTGAATGACTATGATTTGGAGTTGTTGTATCACGAAGGAAGGGCAAATGTGGTTGCCGATGCTCTTAGTAGAAAGTCAATTCACTCCTTGAGTGCCATCCGTGTGCTTCCCGATGACCTTTGTGCCGAGTTTCGTAAGTTAAGTTTGCAAATAGTGGAGAGTGGCTTTGATTACCTTGGTGCTATGGTTGCCGAACCCGTTATTCTTCGTGAGATCCGTGATAACCTTGTGGATGATGCTACTTTCAAAAGATTCCAAGCCAAGCTTCTTGAAGGGAAAGCTAAAGATTGTGAGATTGATGCTAGTGGATATCTCCGTTACCAAAGCCGCATGTACGTCCCTGATGCCAGTGACTTGAGGAAGAGAGTTCTTGATGAAGCCCATCTATCCCCTTATTCAATCCACCCTGGAGGAGACAAGATGTATAAGGACTTGAAGCTTCAATTTTGGTGGCCTAACATGAAGAATGACATTGTGACTTATGTTGGGAAATGTCTCACTTGTCAACAAGTGAAGATTGAACATAAGAGACCCGGAGGTTTGCTACAACCCTTGGATGTGCCTTTATGGAAATGGGAATCTATCTCTATGGATTTCGTTATGGCCTTGCCTAAGACCGTTGGTGGAAAGGATGCCGTATGGGTGATTGTGGATAGATTGACCAAGTGTGCTAGGTTCATCCCCATAAAAGAGACTTGGAGTTTAGATAGGCTTGCTAGTGCCTATGTTGAGGATATTGTTCGTTACCATGGTGTCCCTAAGGAGATCGTGTCGGATCGTGACCCAAGATTTTGTTCGAGATTTTGGAAAGCTTTACAAGATGCTATGGGTAGTAAGTTGTTGATGAGTACCGCTTTCCATGCCGCTACCGATGGACAAACCGAAAGGACGATTCAAACTCTTGAAGATTTGTTGCGTGCTTGTGCCCTTGATTTCCATATTAGTTGGGAGAAGAGCCTACCTTTGGTGGAGTTTTCCTACAATAATAGTTACCATGCCTCCATCAAGATGGCTCCTTATGAAGCTTTATATGGAAGAAAGTGCCGTAGCCCGATTTGTTGGAATCAAGCAAGTGATGTTCGTGATCTAGGACCCGACAAGTTAGCCGAAACAATTGACCAAGTGAAGATCATTCGAGAAAGAATGAAAGCCGCCCAAGATCGCCAAAAGTCTTATGCCGATGTTCGCCGCCGACCCTTGGAGTTCGAAATTGGGGATAAAGTGTTCTTGAAGGTTTCCCCTATGAAAGGAGTAAAGAGATTTGGAGTTAAAGGAAAGTTGAGTCCAAAGTACATTGGACCTTATGATGTGGTGAAAAGGATTGGTGCCGTGGCTTACAAATTGGATTTGCCCCCGAGTTTGGGTAAAGTTCATGATGTGTTCCATGTGTCTCAACTTAGGAAGTACATTAGTGACCCGAGTCATGTGTTGCAAAATGATATTCCCGAGCTTGAGCCTAGTCTTTCTTTCGAAGAGAGACCGATTCGCATTTTGGATAAGAAAGACAAAAAGTTGAGGAGTAAAGTTGTCCCCTTACTGAAAGTTTTATGGAAGTGCGGTGACGTGGAAGAAGTGACTTGGGAACCGGAAGCTTCTATGCGTATCAAGTACCCGGATTTATTCTCTTAAGGTAATTTTCTTACTTCAAGTTTCGAGGACGAAACTTTTTAAAAGGAGGGGTGATTGTAACACCCGCCCTTTTCGTATAATTTTCATAAAGAAAAATAATACTTTTACATTACTTTAACTAGTTAATTTCATTATGTTAATAAAAGTAATTTAATTAAAGCTATAAGTTTTAAAGCTTACGTATATAAAATATACGTTTTCGTCGGATAGAAATAATAATAATAATAATAATAATAATAATAATAACTATATTGATAATAAAATTTCCGTCTTAAATTATAGTAGGTTTAAGACGAACCTCCGTCTAGCAAAGGACCGTCACATTTCCACATGTAAGCCTAATCTATCCCCGACCTATCCCGTGTCGACAACACATTCCTTAACTTTAGCACCCAATTAAAATATAAGTTGTTGACCCACACTCACAAATTGTTGGACCAATCCAAAAACACCTCACCATTTTATACTCCTTCACTTTTCGAAATCCCTGGTAAAACAAACAAACGCAGCAGCTGTACTCTCCGAACCAAAACAAGCTCAAAAGAACCCATTTATGGCGACTTAAAAATCCTAGATTTCTTGCTCAATTTTCGACCAAACTCAATAATTCTTGCACCATTCTTCTCCTTATCTCTTCCTTCATCTTTTAAGGTAAGATAGGCATAGCCTTGTGGAGTTCTCGTCTCGACCCGTCTCATAAATGTGACGTTTTTAGACTAACTCAGCTCTTATTACGGTTTTTAGGTGAAGTCTTTGAGGACCCCGAAGGAAACTCATTCATAATCGACCATTCACTTGAAGACTGAAGAAAGTTAAGGTAACCGGGATAGGTTACTCGATAAACGTCGGGAAACTCCGCCCATTTCTACTCGTTTTTGCCTTATTTTTCGCAAAGTTGAAGTCTTTGTATGCTTCCCCATAGATGGAGTTGATTGTGTTGTGTTTGTGCTCATTTTTCATGGTTGTTTGGACCCCTTTTTGGTCCGTTTTCTTCTTTGAGTTCGGGTAAGGGGAAGAGGTTGGCTTCTCTCGTTCGCCTCGGTTCCTTTTTCTCTTTTTTTACGTCGAAATTTCTTTCGCACCTCCGTCCTCTTTGCTACTCTCAAGGTCATTCTTGAGTTGAGTTTCAAATGGATTGCTAGAGACTGTTTAGGTTGTGCTGTAGTTTCCTACCTCTGTGCGGTAGCGGATATTTCCGTCTCTCGGACTGGCTTCTTACTTGAACTGTCATGCTCGTACTTTACCTATGTACTCGCCATTCCTCCTATTTGTTCGTCTGGAATATGCGCTGCTGGTCTGCAATTATTGGAAAATACCAGACGCAGGGAGTGTGTGTTTGGTTGTTATAAGGAACGCAAGATGTAATGCCATCAATGATTTCCTAAACATCAAACACGTTAGTTGTTCGATATCCAAACACTCTAATACTTTTCACCCACAATATTTTCATATTGAAACATTCTAATAGTATTCGCAGACAAGATAGCCCTAGTGCTTCTTGATCTGTTATGCAGTAGTCGTATCTCAGTGTTAAAAATGCAAATAAACATGTTTGGGTATGAAAGCTTTTGGACTCACAAGTCTGCAAGTTTTGGACTGGTTTTGCTTTTGGTTTGGTGTGCAAATTGTCCTTCTTTGTTTCTTGTTTATTGGATTGCCGAGTACATTGGTATATGTCCCCTTCTTTCCTTATTACATGATCACTATATTTGTCATATTGATGCCGTGCTCCTTCCTCTTTTTCTTGATTTTGTGACTTCTAATGTTGGGCTCACCAACATGCATTTCTTGGGCTCAAACCATGGGAAATCTTGGACTTCCCTTTTTATTTTATTTGGACCCAAATTTCTGGATGTTTGTGGGCTCATCATTATTGGATTTTTGGGCTCGTCTTGTCACTTGCATTGGATTTGTGTGCTTCCCGTAAATTTTCTCATGACGTAAATTACCCATTACCACTTGTTATATTTTACTTATTTTATTTAATCGGCACGTATAACTATAAAGTGAGATATTTATTTTATATGTCACAAGTATGAAAAGATGATTATAAATAATTACTTGTTGTGAGTCGTATTCTTGTAGAAATGCCATAGTACCATCATGTATGCTTGCCATGCCTTTATGCCTTCTTGTGCCGTTCTGCCAAGTATGGATTTAGCTCATTTATTCCGCCTCTTTCGGATCGTTTCGCCGATTGTGGGTTCTCGACTTCCGTTACGTCGATCGAGTCTTGGATGCGGACTGTTCTGCCGCATGTCGAATCGGGGACCGTTCTGCCCCGAGAGTCTGGCCAGATTTAGACTAGGACTGAGTCTTTGTGATTATCATTGTCGTCCTACCAGGGGAAATTATATTTGATGAGTGTAGTAAAGGATTTGCATTTTGGATGGGTATATTGGTCATGTCTCCTTGAATTACGTGCTCATGGTTAAGTGGTCTTTATCTTGCCTTCCAGCATTTTCCTCCATTACTTAACTTTGTTTATGCTTTGCTTACTTGCCTATTTTATTCCTTTTCCTTATTTATGAATCTTTGATCATGTATGCTCATATGCATAGTTACAATTCAGCTCATTCTCATCTTACTTGATATGGTCATTTGTTTGTGTGTTTTGTCATGTTCATCTTGATGTTTTGTGGCTGGGAGAACCTTGAGTTACTCCCCACTGACTGTGGCTTTCATGTTTACATGAATGACAGGTTGGTGAAGATGCTTATATGGGGTTTGACGTGTGAGCTAGCGAGTACCCCGGACTTTTAGATTTCCTATTTACCGCTTAGACTCACCTATTTCTTTATGTCATTCGAGGGATATATTTTCCCCACTTTTGACCGTTTTATTTGTATGGACCCTTGTTTTTATTTTCGTTTTTCCTTCTGTTGAATGTTAGTGACTCCCGCATGCTAAACTCTATCTACTAAATAAAAGTTTTAAAAACTTCACATTTTTCGTATATATTTAGTAGTTTACTTTCCGCTTTATCGCGGGGTGTCACACCCTTATTTTGAGTCTCACCCTATATTAGTTAAGACTAACCTACCCATAAAAGTTGTCCTACAAAAGGCTGAACTGTCAGGCAAGGTGGTCAAATGGTCAATCCAGCTTAGCACCTATGATATCACCTTTGAACCCAGGACAACAATCAAATCACAGGCCTTAGCAGACTTTGTGGCTGATTTCAGCCCTAACCTAAAATTAGACCTAGCCAAGGAAGTTAACCAATTAGACAATAAGATCTCAGACCTAGAATGGATCCTGTTCACGGACGGAGCATCTAATGTATGGGGCACGAGATTAGGATTAGTGCTAAAATCGCCACAAGGGGACACTATAGCCCAGGTTGTGCGTTGTGAATTCAAAGCCACTGACAATGAGGCTGAGTATGAAACCCTCATAACGGGACTCAAGGTATGTCTAGACCTCGGTGTTCAAAACCTAAAGGTAAAAACTGATTCACTTTTAATTGCAAATCAAATAAAAGAAATTTTTACAGCAAAGAATGAAAAAATGAATTTATATTTGGAATATACTAAAATACTTTGCGATAAATTCATTTCATTTGATATTGAGCAAATACCAAGAGACCTGAATTCATTTCATTTGATATTAATAGGCCTGGAATTTTGCACTACTGACAGGATAAAATTCTACCCTGGCCTGACGATCAGGACAGGTCCATCATGGAAGTCCAAGTTTGGCACCAGTCGATGAGCCTGGACTCCCGCATCATCTTCAGGATCAAGTTCAACTCTGGCCTGACAATCAGGGTGTTAGGACGTCAAGCCACCAGGGTACAAGGAGACAGGCACCAGGCAGGAGAGGACAACGGTCAAGTTTAAGGTCAACATTTGACCCAGTTATGGATAATTATATATAAGATTTCTGCAACATAAATATGGTCATTAAGAGGAAGATTTGGTCATAAAGAAGGAGCATTAATAGGCATTAATGCACAATAAAGACAGCAATCAAGACAACAATTAAGGAGGAATATTCAGCATTAAGTACAAAGATTTGGCAGCCATTCAGCTTGGCTATATAAGGAGCATTTGAAGATCATTTGGCAGGAGGAGGCATACTCTAACATACACAACACAACTTATCACATTGCAAGCAAGACTATTATAATACTTAGAGAAAATGTTATACTTTGTGTTCGTGATATTATTATCCTCTAAAATCATAGTGAAATCCTCTCCTGTCTTGGTGCTCGTTGTTTTTTCCCATTCAAGGGTTTTCCACGTACAAATTTCTTTGTCATATAATTTACCTTATTTGCACTACTTTTATTATAATCAATCCTGCCTAGGTACTATTACGATGAATCAAAATAGGATAATACTAGTTAACCCCCATACTATTCTACCCTGGTCATATTTCCAGCCCTGCGCAAAATTTGGACAAAACATAACGTATGGATGAAATTAATCTAATTAATTATAACTTTATTATACTATAAATAGCATCACATTTGCAGTAACAATAAGAATCACTTTATTATTACTAATTCTGCTTCGCTTTTTAAATAATCTACATATCATAATTAAAAGAATGTCATCGTCTTCATCATCCGCGGTTGCACCTCCTCAGCAATCGGTAGCCCGCTATATCAACCCGATTACGTGCATAATTCACAATCTCCCAGTCATACGCGATGCTGCTGGGAAGCCAGCTTCGAAGTCTCTTAACCCATTGAGGGACATCCTCATTGAGAATGGGTTTTCAAATGTTAGGGCAATCCACCCGGCTTGGATTTCTGGTCGTGGGTTTCTTGGATATGCTTTGATCGTGTTTCGAGGGGATGGTCTTGACGATTTTCGCCAAGCAAAACAACTCGCTGCAAGGTATGCATCACGTGACCATCAAAGGGGCAAAAGTGACTATTATGGCGACGACCCTAAGGATCGCTGTGTAGACGCTGGGCCTTACTTATGGGTTGCCACCGCTGAGGACGCTCATCTGATGAGAAGGTTCATGCCGTACAGGTTTATTTATGTACCGAAATCATGGGAAGACGAAGAAGTGCCTCATTTTGATCACCGTCTTGATGCCGATGTAGTAAGCTTGATTTATAATAAAGTTTATCCTCAGTACCCACCTCCTATTCAAACTCCTGTTAGGGTGTTTAATTAATTTACTAATTAGTTAGCTGTTTGTTTTTGTGGTTTTTTATTTTTTATTGTGCTTCCTTTTTTTTCCCTTGTTGTACTGTTTTTTTTTTCGCCATTGTATAATATGCTCGTTTTAATATTTGATGTGACTCATATTTGAGCACATTTAGTCCCCGAATTAACCTCGTTCCGATGCTTTCTAGCATCTAATAGGGTCATTTCTTATCTTTAGTTTCCCAATTTGCATATTCTTTCAGGTTTTGTGTCCTTGGTAGGAGGGGATTGCTAGCCTTGAATTTATGGAGCAAAATAGAGCTAAATGGATCGCATCTAATGACCAAGCATCGAAGAGTAGACCAACACTAGAGGCCTAAGCAAATAAATTAAGTGGATTGGGCAATGATGAAAGATCCTCGCGTCCCTAAAACAGACCCCACGGATTGTTAGGTAGCCAAGAAAAAGGGAAGAACCCTGTCCCATGATCCGGGTGTCCCGACCTCAGAACGAGCGTCCCAGACCCAAGATCCGAGCGTCCCGAGGCCCAGCCCGAGCGGATCCCCTTACAGACCCGAGCACACTCAAGCTCAGGTCGCGCATGTCCCTGGGGAGTTGCTATTCAGGCCGCACATGTCCCTTGGGAATTGCAAATTATCAAACTTCTCTAAGGGTCTTAATCGTCATTTAAGCCCTTAGTAACCCTAATCCTCGTACTTAATTTTAGTATAAATACCCTATTGTACTACCTAGATTAGCATCAAGCTTAGAATCAAGTACTAATCTCCTTCTAAATCTCTTAATTTAGTCTTAATCCAAGTTATAATACATATTTCAATATTAATCACATCTTAATCTTTCCTTAATCTCTCAATTGGTCTTAGTTTTAGTTGGGTAATTAGAAGATTATTTGTGGTTTATTGGAGGATTGACAACTCTCCATCAATCATCAAGTTTTCTTCTATTATTCTTTGCTTTATTATTTGGATCATCTCAAGTTGGTATTATCCCATTTTACCTTTGCTTCATTATTGTTATTTCCATTACTTATTCATCATGTTTTGCTTTGTTAATATGATTGAAATCCTTATTAGCATATTAAACTTGATCATAAGTAAGTGGTTTCCTAAGCTAGGGTTAATGGGGGAATTAGGGAAATCAATCATGGGATTAGATCTATGCTTAATTTAATATGCTTTCATAATTGAATGCTTGCTTGTTGTGATTCAACCTATGCACATGTTATGTTTGATGAAATATGATACGTGTATTTTATATAAGGTTTTTACCTCATTTTTACACGCATTTCTGTGTTATTTACGTGGTATCAAGCTACAAATGCCCCCGAATAGTCTACGTTGGTATGTCTTGTGTAAATTGCAGGAGCGGACCAGAAAGTAGCAAAATCGAGCCTAAACTTGTCCCATTCGCAAGCATTTTGAAGAATAAGGAATCGGAGCCAGGAATCCATCACTTAGAGATGCGTGAACTGACTTCGGAAGGTACCAAGGAGTCCATATGTGCTAATATAGCTCGATCGACCAGTTTTGCTACACTATTTGGTCGATCGAATGCTTTATCCATCAAGAATCACTCGATCGAGTTATTTTGCTACTCGATCGAAATGGCTAATATAAGGAGTACTCGATCGAACTCCAGTTTCATTCGATCGAGAGGAATTACAAGATTTGTCCTCGATCGAGTTGTTTCATTTCACTCGATCGAGAGACTTTGTGTTCAATGCGTGTTTTAGCCTATTTTCGAGTTGGGCTTTGTAATTTAGATATAAGCTAGGTTATTAGTACGATAGACGAATTTCTTCTTCTCCTCTCTTCACTTCGATACTCTCTCTCCCTATTCTTTATACTCTTCTCTTAGAACCCTAATTTGGAGATTTTGCCACTTGTAATCGGTACTATTGCTCTCTCTCAATATTAATCTTTATTCATTATTGTTTTCTATTGCTCCCTTCTCTTTATTTCTTATTTATTATTTGTTGTCATTAATCTCTCTTTACTATTATCATCATGCCTAAGCTTTATTTCTCATGTAATATTGTTGCTAGTCCAATGATAATGCGTAGCTAATTCTCCCTTGCTAGGACATAGGGGAGCCATGATTTTAAGGGAAGTGTAAATTGAGTAATTAGGTTTAATGCAAATTTGGTCTACGTTGTCAATCGCTATATTTAACTGTTCTTGTCTAATTGAGTCGACGCAATTAGTTAATAAATTACGGTAAACCTTGACCTAGATCGGAAGATTGGAAAGGGTGAGACCTGTAACGAACATTATGGCACTTTAGTGAGGGCGGAAGCTAAGCTATTAGTGTTTTAGGGCGAATTGAGACCAGAAGGAGATAGTCATTGTTCCGTAGATTAACCCTGCATTGACCTGAGACCTTAGATTATATTACTTGAGAATCATGGTGAACCGACTGTCTTAACTGCTTTCTCTCTATTTGTTTACTTTCAACCCTTTTACTCTCTTTCTCTTTCTCTTCCTTAACTTATTAGTTTAGAACGATCAATCAAATCCCCCAAGAACTGGTTACCTCGACAGACTTAGTTAGGCCAACATTTTCCCATCTCCCTGTGGAGATCGACCCTACTTGCCACTGATTTCTGTTAGTTGTAATAGGTATTTATTTTTGGTACCTGACGACCGTATCAAATTTTGGCGCTGTTGCCGGGGAGGTGGCGTAATTTTGTTACTTTTATTAAGTTTGTCTCTCGTCTCAAGGAATTTATTCCTTGAGATTGATCTCATATTTTTGCAAGTTCTTAATTAGTTTTGAAGGAAATCTGTTCTAGAAGAGAACATTGTCGTACTTGCTTTGCTGTAGACTCTATCGGCTAGGATGCCGAATATCGCCAGTCATTTAGAGCCTACGGTTTATTCCCTTCCTAAAGGTTTCTTATTACCCACTACTGATTCGGGGACCTTTGGAATCCACCCTTCGTATATTCAGCTGGTTGAGAGAAATCTCTTCAGGGGGGTACTTGGAGAGGATCCTTGCAAGCACATAGCGCTCTTCACAGAGTATTGCTCAACCATTCCTTTAGCTGCTGGGCTGACGTAAGATAGAGTTAAGGAGTCCTCTTCCCTTTCACCTTGACTGATGATGCCCTAGAGTGGTTGAGAGATTTGGATAGGGAAGATACCGGTGTAACTGACTAGAATTCCCTTGCCTTAGCCTTTTACAGACGATATTTCCCACCACAGCGCACTAATGCATTGAGAGCTCAAATTACTGCATTTGAGCAACTACCTACTGAAGACTTGAATGGGGCTTGGACTAGTTTCAAGAGGCTCATCCGATCTGTACCTCATTATGGCTTTAAGCGTTGGTTCTTATATACCCAATTCTACAATGGGTTATATCCGGACCAGAGAGTTATTCTTGATAATGCGGCCAAGGGGAGATTCCAGAAAAATGTTGAGGATGATCAAGGATGGCATCTTATTAAAGAAATGGCCATTCACGTTGCCGAATATGGAAATCCCCGAGGAAGTAGGTATGTAAATGAGTTGATAGTAGTTGAGGTGGAAGCTCCTAGTGGAAGGTTAGGCAGTCCGTAGATTATACAAACTACGGGTGTGCACGAGCAAGTTTGTGCCATAACTGAGCATGAGGTGGTTTGTGGTAGATGCGGTACGGAGGGGCATGACCCTATTACTTATATGGCGGGTGTAGAGCGCGTCCGTGCTTATCAAAAATTCAAGCAAGGAGTGCCATTCTCTAAGCTATATGAAGATTTGACATCAACAAGTACTTCTAGCCTTTCTGAACCAATACCTCAACTGATTGATTCATCTTCTACAAACGGAGAACTCGCCGAATTGAAGTCCCTAGTGCTGAACTTGACACTACAGAGGACCGACAAAAGTGATAATGCTATAGTAGAACTGCAAGATCAAGTGGCGCGTCTTTCACTCGCGTAAGATCAAGCGAATCAATTACCCCCCCTGTGACCCGATCAATGCCATTAATCTCCGAAGCGGTCTAACTTATGATGGACCGAAAATGCCGGAAGATAGAGTTGTGACAACTCATGATACCCCGGATAATGATTTGGAGGAACTAATTGACGATATCCCTGCTGAATATCATCCTGCAGCTTGATCGAGTGAAATTTCAGTTCGATCGAGTGATTTAGCCTCTCCCAGTACTCGATCGAGTACAATACCTACTCGATCAAGAAGTGCCCCATTTGAAGGATTCGATCGAGGAGTTAGTTCCTCTCGATCGAGTAACTTGGCAAAAAATGTTTTTCGATCGAGTGATTCTGGGACTCGATCGAAAGATGCTGAATTTGAAGAACTCGATTGAGAGGTGAGCATTCCTCGATCGACTGATTTTTTTCATAAAACGGTTCGATCAAGTGAGAAATCTGTGCGATCGACCACCAGTACCAGCGGAGCTTCAAATTCAAGATCTAATTCCGCTACCGTGTCACCTTCCCCTGCTGTGGAGGTGTCACGTGCTGATAAAGGTAAGGAGAAGGTCGTGGGCCCACTCATTGCTACCAGGGTTCCCTATCCGGGACGTCTGAAGGATGTTAAGGTCGAGCGACAGTACGGTAAGTTTGTGGACGTGGTCAAGAATCTCCAGGTAACCGTCACTTTTACCGAACTTATTACCCAGGTACCTACTTAAGCTAAATTTATGAAAGACATTGTTACGCGTAAGAGAGAGCTTAGTGAATTTGAGACTGTTGCATTTATGGAAGTGTAGATACCCAGTATCTGCTGAGACTCCAACAAACACCCGATGATTATCGGACTACAACATGCTTTGGAATCGCGGCGTTTGATCGACAGTTTGTGTATAACTTTACGTCGAAAAAGTTAAAACGGTTTCGAAAACAAAACATTTCAAAACTTTTCAAAAGTACCTGGAGTGTTTAATGCATGATGACGGGGTCGCAATGAAACTAACTAGAGTCAAAACCGACACCGGACCAAAAACCGACTCAAAATTCAAATCTTGAATCCAACAACGAGTCAAACACAAAAAATAAACCATTCAAATGCTTCCATGTTAAGATTTCCCGGGATCATGCATGGTCAAGTACCAAACATGTGCATACAAATCCTAGGATAGAACAAATCATGATAGCATTTGTGTGAAAGCGACAAGACACCTCGAAGACGTGCGACGTGGCTCGCGCCTCTTTGAGCAGCCCAGGTGGCCACGTCGCTCAAAACTCACACAACCACTCATTTTCCTGTAAATACCCCTCAAATGCAACCATTTGAAGGTTACGCGAGTGTCCGGCCCCTCTTTTCTTCCTTAAAATTCTAGACTCGGCTTCTTAAGTCACAATCCGACACGTGTTTACGACCTACCGATCGTAAACACAAGCCTTACACATTGTTTGGTACCGTCATCGTGCATTAAATCACTTGACCGACCATTTTGACCACTACACCATCACGAAACTTAACAAAACACTCTTTTTACTTACTAAAACGGTTTTAAACCGAGTCTTTTCCGACCAAACGAGTTGATACACTTACGTCGGTTTCTCGCCATAAGCCAAGCATGTAAGTATGAGGGTGTAAAAATCCTTTTTTGTCATGTCTTTTCTTGTTTCATGACTATAACATGCTAAATCATGCGTAACATGGTCCAAAACATGGGAAGAATGAGCCAAAACTGGACTTTTTGGTTGAGGCAGAGGCTAGTTACGTAGTACATAGGCTCGCGCCTAAAGCACCCTGCCCAGCCTTAAGTCCAATCCGTGTTTGGTCTCTTCTTTTCCTCTATTTTCATTTTCATATTTGTAATCGGTTTTTACCATTTCAAGTATTTTCAAACCATTTTCTACAAGTTTTAACCATAAAACATTTTTTCACCCTTGGTTCTTAATACCATGACGGTTTAATCCGTGTTTCGGTGATAATATTTGGTTAATTACATTTAAAAGGTATTTTAAAGCCTTTTATTTCATTTCTTTACATTTTGAAAGGTATTTTAAAGCCTTTCATCATTTCTTTACATTTTCAAAATAAATGTATTAGTCACCAACACAAAGTCATCCTTGGTTCTACATAGCATGTCGGATTTTAATCCGAGTACGATGATGAGTATCGACTAATTATATTCAAATGAACTTAAAACAATTAGTTCATATTCATTTTCAAAACTATTCATGTCAAGCTTACAAAGTCGAACCCGACATCGAATACCGTCAAAACAATGACGATTATTCAAGTTTCGTCCTTCAAATCAACACAAATATGGCCTAAACGGTCCTTTCAAACCAAAACGGTTTCAAATACCTATTTTTCAACACGTTTTACAAACGTTTTCAATGGTCAGAACACGTCATATATCGTTGACTGACCCGCGCCTAAACATGCCACTTCTTTTTCTATTTTCAAACCAGGGGAGACCCTCTTTCATCGCCAATAGGCTCGCGCCTCTTCTGGCTGCCTGATACAGGGTCTGTTCCCCTTCCAGCATTGGTCTAGGATGATCCCGACTCCGGCTAACCCGGATATAGGACGGATCAGACGACTAATTCGCTCATTCAAATATCGTATTTGCAAAATGCCTTACTAAGACAAATGGATCACGTTATGCACCCTAAACCTAATTTGGTAAATGGATGTTTAATTTCCGTCTTGCATACAAATCAACCATAAATCCAACTCAACATCTTATACTTTATACTTGGATTAAATCAACCGACTTAGAAAGCTCTCACATGTTAGGTTGAAACTATTGGATGTGCATTCATGCATTTAAACCGCTTTATCAACTTTTGCATTCAACCAACCAAGATCGATCAAGAGAGAGCGCTACATCGGGGCGGGATTGGGTGTCTGATTAAAGGGCTTCCCAATACGTACCTTCACCTCTTACTCAGAAACTTTGGATAGTGGACGACCTTATCCAGGGCGTACGAGAGTCATTCTAGAGATAGGATGCTAAAGAGGGACGATTCCTTATCTTTAGTACCTATGTCAAACACTGCTTTGTGCTTCGTTTGACCGAGGTATAAAGTGGATTCGAACGGGTTCTAAGCATCCCACAAATGCTTGGTGGCGACTCCGAACATCTCTAATCGTTTCGAGACCCTTGCCGAGACGAAACCGACAGATCTAAAATGATCCGGTCGAAAGCATTTTTTTTACGCCGCCGAGCGTGGCTTTCGAAAGACCGCTGCCGTTGTCCACAGATCGGCTGGGCATACGCAGGTGGCCCATGTCCACAGATTGGCGACTCCGCTGGGGAAAACTAGGACACTTATGTCTTTGTGATCCCTAGATGGTGAGACTCGAACGAGGTATTGGTTGGAATGCATTAATTGATATTACGGTCACGGTCGGGTTCCTTGTCCAGGCCCACAACCTAACCCTTTTCGACCAATTGGCTCGTCTCGTCGGCGTGAGTTTTCTCATCTCCGCGTTTCGAATCCCAATTGAGTCAACCATGCCGTTGACGATACACATTTCTATTTCGTCAAAGAGCTTTCATCACCTTCGAGCACGAGGCTAGGGCACCCTCCTTACACATTTTGTTTGGATTAGTATCCCTCTCGCAAGTCGGGGTTTGAATGCTTGGTGTGTAACCCACCCTTTTAAGCCAAAACCCGCGTCAGCATAATGCATAATATAATGAAACTGTGAGTGCTTATATGCTATGTGATCATAAGTCCTTCCGTGTCATTTTCAAACTTTCAAAAACACCTTTTTGCGTCATTATAATGGCCATTTCAAACCTCGGTCTTTCGCCGACCGTAACCATTTCAACACGCCTTTCTAGGCCGTCGTAATGACGATTTTCAAACCCGATTTTTATAACCATTTCAACACGCCTTTCTAGGCCGTCGTAATGACGATTTTCAAACCCGGTTTTTATAACCATTTTCAACACGCCTTCCTAGGCCGTCGTAATGACGATTTTCAAAACCAGTTTTTATAACCATTTCGACACGCCTGCCTAGGCCGTCGAAATGACGATTTTCAAACTCGGTTTTCTACAGCCATTTCAAATCACCTTTTTATGCCATTATAATCGCCGCGTCTAGACACAGATTTTAACCCGTTTTGCGCCGACAATGGCTCTTTCAAAACCCGAGAAAAGCACACACCCTTTTCTCGAGACACTTTCGAGATCCCGAGGACCATACACCGTCCTCGAGACCTTTTCAAACATTTTAAACTCGATTTTCAAAACATACAATTTTGAATTTCAAAAGACCGTCTTGGGCAACAGTACATTGTTTTCTGAGCCGACTCAAACTCAAACCGTCTTTTGCAAGCAAACTTAAGACAACCTTTTTAACTGACCAACTTGCGGAGATCCCTATCTTCGGAAGCCGTCCATAAAGCGACAAACGAATCTTTTTGAAAATTTCTATTTTCAAAAACTTCAGTCCACCACTCCAATTCCGCCTCGTGTCTATCGAGTCGAAGCAAACATACTTATGGGTCTTTACTTATGAGTTGTCTCACCACAAGACTCGTCCAACGGCGTCACGCCGCTACGTTGGACGCGTGTCAAATGTTCGGTCAACACCGTCACGTCATAAATCGAGTCAGCACCGAGGTACCACACACGGTCACCCTCGTCTGGTTGAGTCTGATCTTTGTCCCGTCCTTTATGTTTTCTGTGTTCAGTCTTTGAACCGTGTCGGATTGAGTTGTAATGTGAGCCGTTTTCTCGTCCAACAACAACAATGATAACAACAGAGATGTCACAACTGCTCAGCTAGCCAGCCTACTCACTGCTCTTAAGGTCACTCTCGGCCGTGTCAAGACCCATATCGACACCGTGGAAAACAAGAAAACTGGAGAGCACAACACTCCACCTTTGACTGAAACTGAGAAAAGGCTCAAGCTCTTGGAAGAACAACTCCTAGCCCGGGGTAACGATATCCATCTTGAGAACAATCGAAGATTTGAACCTGTTGGGGATCAACTACCTGACAACTTTACCCTGACCGATGTGCCCAAATTCAAGGGAGTGGAGGACCCACTCAATCATATTCGAGCCTTCAAAGACTACATGGCCTTAAAAGGGGTTAAACAGGAACTTTTCACCCGGATCTTTTCATCATCCTTGAAACTGATCCCTCGCCAATGGTACTACACCCTTGACCCGAAGAACCTCACTACCTGGAATGAGGTCGCAGTTGAATTTGCTAAGGAATATGCCGACAATGTCGAAATCCAAGCCAATACCCGTACTCTTGAGGTCCTAACCCAGAACGACAAGGAGGGATTCACCGAGTTCCTAACCCGTTGGAGGAGGGTAAGCACTTAGTTGATCAGCAAGCCGAGTGAGTCAACTTTGGTGGAAAAGTTTGTCAACAATCTCTGCCCGGTATATGCCAACTTGCTGAGGTACCAAAACATTAAGACCTTCCAGGATCTGCAAATCCTCGGGACACGCATTGAAGACGATCTTCGAAAGGGTGTCCTAGCCAAAACCACCGGTAGAGGCTACCAGGGATCCACCCAAACGGATCTCGCCCTTATGGTCAGAAGAACAAGATTGACGAGGTCAACCTCCTTGAACCAACCGCCAAGAGAGCTGAGCGCCCCCAGAGAGTGTTCACCAATATAGGGTCAACTTATGCAAGCGCCCTAAAAAGGCTTATGGACCAAGGGAAATTATAACCAATCGGACCCACCCCGGATCCGTCTGATGCTAAGAAATCCCGCTTCTGGAACTCTAATGCCTACTGTTAGTACCACCAAGGGAAAGTTCATGACACGGAAACCTGTTTCAAGCTCAAACACATCATACAAGACATGATCGAGAAAGGGGAATTGCCGTTGCCTCCACTGACTAAACCAAACAACAAAACGAACCCTTTGGGAATCCATGCTATGTCCGATGATGAGCTAACCTTGGACTACTCACACCTCATTCTGCCAATTGATGACGAGGTGAATGCACTAGAGAAGGATGCCTCGGACGGGGTATTTGTGTTCAGTGCCGCGACTATGCTTGCCATGTTCCAACAAGTTGAGGAAGCTATAGCTAGTCTCTCTGAAAGGATTACCCGACTTGACGATGCCTACCGCCGATTGATTTTCAATCCTCCAACACCACGCCCGAGGGAGGGTCCCCTAAGCACCTAAAACTACCCTCACCAGGATGGATTGCTCCCGCGACCATTCTGGCACGCACCTCACAATAATCACCCCCACAATAATCAACCTCACAAAAACTACCCTCACAAAAACTACCCACCGAGGAATACCCCTCCAAGGTACCCTCAGGATCCCGTAATCAATGGTATCTGGAGAGATGATGTTGAAGATGTCTATATTATCCCAGGGAAAGTGAAGCAGGCGAAAGAGATCGGTCATCTTACCCGGTCCAGACGCCCCTACCAAAACCCGAACAATTCAACGGTCGCTCCAACAACGAAAGACCAAGTTGTCCCGGACATGGACACTCAACCCAAGGCTCCCGAGAATTCGATCCTCAAACAACTGCAGAAGGCAAAAGCCAAAATTTCAATTTGGCAGCTGATTGCCACGTCCTTCGAGCATCGACAAGCTCTACTACAAGCCTTAGGAAAACTGACTGTTCCCTCTACCTCCTCCCCGAAAGAAGTGGTAGCACACATGACAAGGGATATCCCTGATTTGAGCAACCCGGTCATCTTCTATGACGTAGATATCCCTCCGTTCGGAGCCAACCACAACCTGGCCCTCTACATTACCGTACAGTGCCTAAAAAAGAATGTGCCTATGGTCCTTGTGGATGACGGATCCGCGGTGAATGTCATTCCCCTCAAAACGGCTAACAAACTGGGTATCAAAGAAGCTGATTTAGTCCCAACCAATCAAGGAGTACGCGCTTATGACGACACTAGTCGTAAGGTCGCAGGGCTTATCACTCTAACCGTCGCAACCGGACCACTGGAAAGGCAAACCAGTTTTCAGGTAGTCGATATCGACGCCTCCTTCAACATGCTTCTGGGACATCCCTGGATTCACGCCGTCAAGGCAGTTACTTCTACCCTCCATCAGAAAATCAGGGTCCCCTTCAACGGGAAAATGATCACGTTTCCTGCTTCCCCGATCAAAGCCGTCATAAAAAAAGGAATAGCCTCCCAGGCCATTGAGGAGGATGACAACGAGATGTGGGGATTTCAAGCTGTGAACGCCCTAATTGATGAACCAACACCCTCTGATTGTGACCCATTCGCCAACCACACAGTCAACCGCATTCTGATGCGCCAGGGTTACTTCCCGAGTTTACCCCTCAATCCGCTGAAGAACACCTTACCTCCCATGAAACAGGCTAAGGTCCCCAACATCCCCTTCGGGCTGGGCTATGAACCTATCGATGAAAATATCCAGGAAATGAACCTTCTAGTTCGGGAGCGCAAGAAGCACGGAGTTATCCTCCATCCCTATCATCTGACCCTCAATGGATACTTTGTCCCCGAGGGAGAGTCCGAGCTCTACCACGGCTTTCCGGAGCCGATCTATGACTCTGTGGCCAAGGTCAGGTACCCGGGTGTAGAAGTCTTCTAGGACTGCTACTTCATCCCCAACAACACCAAAGCTGCATCAACCGAGTCTAAGTCGTCCCCATGCCTCGACGGACAAGCTGTCACTCTCCTCTTTGGAGAGGATAACATCAAGCACCTAGACTATGAGGACATCATCAATATTGCTCTAAGGGACAACCAATTTGACCCCACTGCCTTGATCTCTGACACTGACCCGGAGAAAGCTACACAGGGCTGGAGGAAAACCGTCAAGTGGACCGATCGCCAAGGCCGCATTCTCAAGATCACAACTTGAGAAGGCCCTATGTTCAAAGAGGGAAGTGAAGAAGAATCTGAGTCTGAGTTAGAGTCAGAGTCTGTCTTAGCTCCTAACACTCTTAATGTCCCAGTCAAGGTCCCCTTCCCGCTGTTTTATCACAAGCTTGTGGCTGCTTCAGGGGCTGAGTCTACTAGGGTCATCCCCACTCCCATGGAAGGTGACAACCTGGAGCCTGTTCCAGGGGCCAGCTCCTCTGCTGTACCGCCTCTGACTGACCATGAGATGTCTGTCCTGTCCGAGCTTTTCGCTCGTGTCAACTTAATGAACGCTAAGTTTTCTTATGACTCATCTCAATTTAACTGCAATACAATTCTGAATGACTATGAGGAATTTGGCTTGAGTGACTACCCACCTCACGTAGCCAAAGAACTTGACAAACGGGAAACCAGGACCCCCATCATTGAGGAGACCGAACCTATTAACGTAGGAACCGACAACACAGCTCAAGAACTTAGGATAGGGACAACCCCTTGACCCCTCGTAAAGACGACAATTCATTGACCTCCTACACGAATACAAGGACGTATTCGCCTGGTCCTACAGAGATATGCCTGGGATTGACAGGGAAATTGCTGAGCACCGGATACACATTAAGCCCGGAGCTAAACCCGTGAAGCAAAAGTTGTGCCGGATGCGTCCTAAATGGGCCCTGAAAATCAAAGAAGAAGTGGATAAACAGTTCAAGGCTGGTTTCATCAAAGTGTCTGAGTACTCCGACTGGGTGGCCAACATCGTGCCTGTACCAAAGAAAGACGGGAGAATTCGGGTTTGCGTCGACTTCAGGGATATGAATAAGGAAAGTCCAAAGGACGACTTCCCTTTGCCACATGTTGAAATTCTGGTGGACAACAGCGCCGAGCACGCCCTCCTGTCATTCATGGACGGGTACGCTGGGTACAACCAGATCAAAATGGCTGAGGAAGACATGCACAAGACTGCATTCACTACACAGTGGGGTACGTACTGCTACACGGTCATGCCCTTCGGCCTCATCAATGCCGGGGCAACCTATCAAAGAACCGCTACCACTCTCCTACATGATATGATGCAAAAGGAGGTAGAGGTATATGTCGATGACATGATCGTCAAATCAAGAGAACGGGACGGCCACATCAACGCCCTCCGAAAATTCTTCGCTCGTCTGCGGAAATATAACATGAAACTAAATCCTCAGAAATGTGCACTCGAGGTCACCTCCGGAAAACTCTTGGGACATGTAGTCAGCAAAAGAGGCATTGAGATTAATCCAACCCAAATCAAAGCCCTTTAACAAATGCCTCGGCTTAAGAACGAGAAGGAGATTCAGGGATTTCTCTGTCAGGTTCAATACATCAGCCGCTTCATAGCCAAGCTCACCATGATTTGTGAACCAATATTCAATAAACTTCGCGCCTCCGATCACACCGATTGGGACGACGACTGCCAAAAGGCCTTCGACAGGATAAAGGAGATCCTATCCAAACCTCCTGTCCTCATGCCACCTCAATAAGGGATTCCTTTATCCCTATACCTGACTGTCACCGACACAGCCATGGGAGCAATGCTAGCACAAACAGTCGTGGGTGAAGAACGAGCCATCTACTACATCAACAAGAAGTTCATTGAGTATGAGGCAAGGTACACCCAACTGGAAAAGACACGCCTTGCCCTAGTATGGTCAACAAAGAAGCTGCGACATTACATGCTCAGCTACACGGTCCACATCTACTCCAAGATGGACCCGGTCAAGTACATCTTCGAAAAACCCGTACTAAACGGAAGGCTGTATAGGTGGACACTCATGTTGTCCGAGTTTGATCTCAAGTTTGTACCCCTCAAGGTTATCAAGGGAAGGGCAGTCGCCGATTTCCTAGCAGATAATCCCGTCAACGAGGATCCAACGACCGACACATGGTCACTTCCTGATGAGGACATCCTTTATGCCGACTCCGAGGCATGGGACCTATACTTCGATGGTGCATCTAATCTGAGAGGTTTCGGGGTAGGAATCCTTATAATATCGCCAGAGGGAGAACATGCTCCGATCTCGGTCAAGCTAGACTTCGCCGTCACCAACAATGCCGCTGAATATGAAGCATTCCTCATCGGCCTACAAGCAGCAATAACACTTGGCATCAAGAGACTGAGGGTCCACGGCGATTCCTCACTCATCATCAATCAGGTGTTTGGATTATGGAAAATCCGAAGTGACAGCTTAACTCCCTACCGAGCAAAGATCAATCAAGAGGCCGAGTTCTTCGGCCAAGTCGACTACGTCCACTTGCCACGAGAGGAAAATCAATTTGCTGATGCCCTAGCAAAACTTGCCGCGCTCGTCAACATACCCGACGACATGACATCGATGCCCCTATGTGTCGAGAGAAGGAGCAAGCCAGGTCACATCTGTGCCATCAACAACGACGAGGAAAACCATGATGAACCCTGGTACCAACCCATCCTCAACTACAAAACCAAAAACGAATTCCCTCCCAACTCTGATCAAAGAGGACAAAGAGCCATCCGTTTACTTACATCACAATTCGCGGTAAACCAAGACCAATTATACAAAAGAACACCCCAAGGGATTATCCTCCTATGCATTGACCATCACAAAGCCAAAAAAGTCATGGGAGAGGTTCACGACGGAGAATGTGGCCCTCACATGAGCGCAATGATGCTGACCCGAAAGATCATGCGGCTAGGCTACTATTAGACCACCATGGAAGCCGATTGTCGTAACTACGTCAAACATTGCCACAATTGCCAAATCTTCGCCAACATACAACATATACCACCATCCCTTTTATACATCATGACATCCGCTTGGCCTTTCTCAACCTGGGGCATCGACATCATCGGAAAAGTCAACCCGATAGGCACCAAGGGGCATTGCTTCGTCCTCGTCGCCATCGACTATTTCACCAAATGGGTGGAAGCACAGTCATAAGCAGTCTTGACCACCAAAAAAGTGGCTAAGTTCATCCAGAACAACATCATCTGCCGATATGGGGTACCCCATGAAACCATCAACGATCAAGGCTCTCACTTCCGGGCGGAAACACAAACCTTGCTGGACAAATACAAGATCAAATGACATCGATCATCCCCCTACCGTCACCAAACCAACGGAGCGGTGGAGGCAGCTAACAAAACTCTTGTCACCATTATCAAGAAAATGCAAGACAACTACCGCGATTGGCCGAACAAACGCCCATTCGCACTCTGGGGATACCAAACCTCCATTCGAACACCAACAGGCCCCACACCCTTCTACCTAGCATACGGTATGGAGGCGGTTCAACGGGTAGAGTTAGAGGTCCCTTCTCTACGCATCCTACTGGAGAGTCAAGTCCCTGAGGCGGAATGGACCCGTCGAAGGTACGAGCAACTCACTCTTCTAGACGAGCGGCGGCTCAACGCCTTGCACAACGTCCAACTATACCAATGACGTATACAATGGGCATTCAACAAGAGGGTTAAACCCGGAAACATCCAGGAAGGCAACTTGGTCCTCAAGTCGGTTCGAGCATCATTACCCGTCGCCCCGAGGGCGAAATTCAAACCGAACTGGGCCGGACCGTACCTGGTCAAGAAAATACTTTCGGGGGGCACAGTGAGATTGAGTGACCTAGATAGGGAGGATTTTACAAACCCGACCAACCTAGACCAACTCAAGAAATACTACCCTTGAACCGTAGCAACCAGCGACCTAACCCTAGTTTTACAACTAGCAACCACCTTAACCCTTTTCAAGTCAAGTTCCTCAACGCATTCTGATTTGAAATTGCATCTTTTATCGAGTCTAAGTTGCAGTACCTTGCCTGTTTCGAATGCCCTTTGATCTGTCAAAGGTAACATCCATTTGCACTGATACAAAAAAAACCCCTGAACTGCGAGCATGGTTTGATTTCACCTCTTCAGGTGGATACGTAGGAAGTCCATCTTATACATGAGAGATACAACCACAAAACCCAATCAAATTTACAAAACATTTCGAACTACGATCATGGTTTGATTTCACCTCTTCAGGTGGATACGTAGGCAGTCCTTTCTTACACAAGAAGGATACAACCATCCCCATAATAAAAAAAAAATTATTCCCACCAAATATAAAAAAAAACCTTGTGTTTACCCACATACAAAAACATCACCCATATCAACTTTCAAAAAAAAAAAAGGGAAAAACATTCCCTTTCCCACAAAAATACAAAAGAAGCCTTTCTCCCTTCCTACAAAAACCCCACTTTCCCAAGTGCAAATGTTTAGGACGATTCAAACCGAATTGCCTTTACAAAATGGATGGAAGAAACAAGCGTTCACAATTTTGACACAAGCAATCCGCTTATTTAATTCATAATGAGAAGGATTACAACTTCAACAAATAAAGCTCGACGAGTCTACAACTTGTCAAAGCTAAGGTGTCGACTAAGATACCTCACATAATAAAACTAGTACAAAACACACAATACATAGCTAGTACAACATAATAAAAAACTCACAACAATAATACAACATAATAATAAAGTGGGTAATGGAGGTCTTCATTCTTCCATTCTACCCTTGCCTTTTCCCTCGGGGTACATCTTCCCCTTATTCTTCTTGTTGGCCCGCCAAGCATGAGCTTCTTCTTCGGAACGGATCCTCAACGGATCTACAACGGCGACGGCCTCCGGTCTATTGCAAGACCCCATGTTCTGCCCAAAACGAGCCCCTGCACGGCCCACTGCATTTTTGGGACCCGAGCTTCTCCTCTTTGGTGGCCTCGTCACATCCGGGCTAACTCCATCAACATAATCCTCAAAGAAGGCACGGTTGGCCTTGCCAACCTCTCGATACTTCAAGTCGACAACCTCGTCCTTACGGTATTTGGACCTCTCTTCCAAGGATGAAGCTCTTGACCACTTGACATAAGCGGGAGTCACCCATGTCGTGGCAACAGGGTTTGGCACTTCCCAAAGCGGCCGAGCGGGCCCACCATCTTTCGAAGACCTCCACAAGCTCGGAGTTTCGGAAAACGTTCTCTTAGACAAGAGTATCTTGAGCGGGCACCTTTTGTTGACGCCCCATTTGCTTCATGAGCCTTTCGGGATAAATGAAGGAAGCTACCTTCAAACCCACCACCATCAAAGAACGAGGACTAGCACCCGAAGCGGGCAACTCCGTGAAGGACCTCAAGTGCCACCATGGCACCACCCAACGGATGTGAGGACCACCCTCCTCCGCCAATCTTGCGGCCCAATAGGCCTCGGTGGAAGCAAAGCTATCCGAGTACAACTTCTTCCACATAGTAAGGTGGCGGAAGGAATAAGAAGAGGAATCAACAGGAGGCTCTACATACCTTAGCCTCTCCAATAGCCACACTTGGAGGATCCTTGGCAATCCAAACGAGGGAGCTTCTCCACAAGAGCCCTTCTTGTCCAAGGCTTGGATAATCTCGCCGAGCACCAACCATGATGGATCCCTACCATGCTCCATTTGCTCAACCACATGCACAAGGGTCATGCTACCATAGCATTTTGGCCCCTCCTTCTTCAAAACATCAACAAAGAGGTATACATGGACAAGGCAAAAAGCAAGAGCCCTTCTCCTAGCCACCTCCGAAACATTGGCATCCAATCGGTTTGAGAAAATGTTGATAAGAGCCAAAATATCCACACCATAAGGAGCAAGGAGGAAGCTGACTTGGCTTGTTAACAAGCCCAACATTGAACGAAATTTCTCCTTATAACACAACCGAGTCGGAGGAAGCACCGGAGCACAACCCGGCCACCTACCAATGGCTCCAACTTCTTCGGCAAGAGGACAAATTTCACCTTTCGGGAAAACGAAAACGTGACGTTTCGAATCCCAAGACCGAGGACATGCTTCGAGAAATGAGGATTGCACCTTGACTTGATGGAGCACCAACAATTGACCAACTCCCATGCAAACGAGTTGATACTTCTCGGGAGGCGACAAATCCCGGCACCATTGTCGCAACGCATTTTCAAAGGCATCCATGAAATATTTTTGTGGAAGAAGAAGAGGTTTTGTAGAGATGTTTTTTGTGTTTCGGATGATGAAACAATGAAGCGCAAACATCACTATTTATACAAAACAATCAACGTGTTTTTCGGAAAAAGGGAGAGCTGCTTCCTATCGCTAAGTGGCTCGCGCCTCTTTGGGCCTGTTCTCAGGATTCCCACCTTGAATTGTCCCTTTCAAGTTGTGTTTTTTTCTGACACCTCAAACCTCCCGCCGGAATGCTCGCGCCTCTTCGGGATGGTCCAGGACATTTTGTGTTTTCTCACACTCACATTTCCTTGTTTACGCGTTTTACGAAATCCGACACGGTTTCCATAACGCAGCTTTAAACATACGGATTTTTCTTTCTTTTTTAAAGGGGGAAGGGCTAATCGCCCCGATCCGCGACGGATCGTTTCCATATCGGTCGAAATTCCGAAATTTTTTCGCTTTTTCGCACTTTTTCCAGCAAAAATAAAATCGAAAATCGATAACACGACATCAGTTTTCCTCAAAATTCAAGCACTCACAAATCCGAGTCTTGATCTCACAAAAATCAAAAATCAAATACACTCGCAAAAAAAAAATCTACTCTAAAATTCACCCATGGCAGTTTGAGTTTGAATTTTTTCGAGTCACAAATCAATTTCAACAATTTCGATGCAATTTAATTCAAGACACGAGTTAATTGCTCAAATTTTCAAATCAATTCCTTGAGAAATCCAAACCTGACGACTTGTCACGGAATTTTGACAATATCATTTCAAATTTCAAATTTCAATTTTTAACTTCGAGTCATCGTGGTTAATTTCTATTTTCAATCAATTGCTTTTTACGTGTTTACGTTTATACATACGTGCTACTTGTTACCTTTTTTTTACACTAACGATGCAGGAACTAGTGCGAAGCAAAAGAGGAATTGACAGCCGACAGCGCTCCTCCGAAACACAACACAAAAAAGCCAAAATCACAAAATGAACCACAATCCAAAAACACATATCTACAATCCGCCTCACGCAAAATATATCGACACACGTTTGATGCAAACGACTGACCATACAAACGGGATCCGGTACAGAAATTTATCATACAGACACTGGCCTAAGACAACAAACTGGAGGCTATCCGCCACCTACCGAACTAAGCACTCCCTATCCCTCCAAACGGAAAAGAAAAGGAGCAACACTGGAAACAGAGGAGCAACAACGGAAGCAGAGGTTGTTACCATGACAGTAATACCTCGTTCCTGCTCCACGACAAAAAAGAAGACAGTGTCTGGTAGACTTCGGATGATAAGGAGGCCAAAAACCATGATGCGGCGCACCACCCCGGTGTTGACCCCCAATCATCAGCCATCCTGTCTATGAGCCACAATAAAAAGGACAAGCCGGCCACGTCAGCCGCCTTTCCTCCTCTACGGAAGCATCCTCTACCACCACCTCGGCTCCAGCAGCCTCCCCGGTCACTTCCGCTCCTCCCGGATCATCCCCTTCCTCCAATGCCTCAACGACAGGCCCCGAATGATCCCCTACAATCAAAGGCAATCAAAGAACGTCAGCCGAAATTTCGGCATTACGACGGCATAAAATGAACAAATCCAAAAAAAAACGTGCAAAGCAGAACAAGGGCAATCCCGCCCAAACCCAACCAAACAAAACAATTTACAAAAAACGCACAAAAAACGACTCGCCCTTCTTTTCAAGCAAAAGACGAGTCAAAACAACAACAACAAACAAACAAAAATGGCACCCCAAGACCCGCACAAGGTCCGCCAACAAACCAAAATACATTCCCGATGCAATGGGGTATTTTCTACACCTCGAAAATGTTGGAATATGTGTCCTCCTACAATAATGTGATCACAACTGTCGATCATGATGATTACATGTTTAAATCTCATTTTAAGAATACATGTGGGAAGTAATATTTTACAGTCAACTGGTCCACACATATCGGTAATGATTGGCTGACTAGAGTTTGACATTACTGCCGTGCGACGGTGGTGATCAGTTGATCCCCTTAGGTCATACCTAAAGGGTAACACTCTTAATTGATTATTTAATTGATCGTATGTTGATACGGGTTAATTAAATTGCTTAAAATTGACGGACGATTTTGTGAGTATTATTGACGTGTCTTTTTGTAATTCGATTAAATAAAGATATGGTCTAAGTAATCAAATTGTTTTATTACTTGGATAAAATTATTGTTTACGAAACAATTGCATCTGAATGAATAATTTATTATAAAAACAAGACATTGTGATTTATAATTGATAAACCATTTTTGGTACAAGTAATTATGAATTACTAAGTCGATTTTTGTACATGACGTATTTTTATTAATACATTGATTTTTATCATGTTAAAAATACATTACATTGTGACATGTCATGTAACATGTTACATATGACAAACTGACAAATGACAAAATATAAAATGGACCTCCCATTTTATGAAAGTGCCGAAAATTAGGAGGGAGTATTAGGTTTAAATTATGTTAATTATGTTTAAGTGGAAAGCATAATCATAAAACCTAATTCATAGCCATGCACACCTAGTTGCTTTTGTGAAGAGTATCTTGGTCATGCATTGGCCCTTGCCACCCCCCCCCCCCATACCCGGTTTTCAAAGGGGCAATTATAGAGAGTTTTTCTCTCTAATTCATTCATTCACAACTTGAATTATTTTCTAGTGTAAGAAAATAAAAATTCTCTCTAATTTATAAAAGCTTAGAGAAATAAAATCTCTCAATATTCATCCTCTCTTGGCCGAAATTTCAAGAGGACAAAAACAAATATTTTGGGTCAATTTTAGTAAGATTATTATTATTCTAGATCAAGTAATATTAATCTATTAAGAGGTTATCTTGGGTATTCATCTTTGGGAGGGATTCTATCTTTGAATCCTTGTTCTTCCATTTGTAAGGAAAGCTCAAGAACAAGTAAGAAGGAGATCTTACTTGTGCCCTTTAATCCGAAACTTTCATAGTAAGAAAGACAATTTCTTCTCTATTTCTATTTATGTTTGCATGCATAAGATTTGTAATTATTTTATGACTAAATAATTTCTCACATATTTGAATATGTAAATTAATGAGATTAATAATTTCTAACAAGCGGTATCATGAGCCTTAGGTTGTTTGCATGCAAATCGGTTATTGTTTTTCCGAGTTATAAGATTAACAAACAAAACTTATAAATTTGTGTTTATTATAAAATATCACGAAATTTATTTGCATATTAAAGTTTCTGGTCCTAAAATGTATTTAGGATATTTTGGTTTATTTATGGATTTTATTGTTCATTCTATATAATAATGGCATTAAAATGTGATTTTTATGATAAAAATGTCATTTTTGGACTAAAAATAGCTAAGCTTCGATTTTTTCAGTGGTTTTTGGATATGTTTTCACAAATATTATCTACTGATGGCCTGTAAATTTTCATAATAAAATGAGTTGTATTGCTCGAAATATGGATTTTTCAAGTTAAAATCGTATTTAAATGGGAAAATAGGTTAATATGAGTTATATTTCGAATCTGGTCATAAAAATTTTGTATGTTGTCACATGCCATTTTACAAGATGTGTGTAAACTATTTGGCTATAATGAAGTCTTTATGCAAGATTTATGAATTTTTGATGAAAAATCACATAAATAGTGACTTTAATTAATAAAAATGCTAAAACATACTTCATGACTAAGGAAAAATGTCACATGCTGCATTTTATCATATATTTCAGATCTAAAAGTGAAAATTTAATAAAAATATTTTTTCTCATATTTTTATGGTAATAATTGATAAATCCGATAAACCGCAACATTGTTTTTCTCGATAAATTTTCGAAATTTTTAACCTATGTTTTGAACATTATGACTTATGAGTGTCATGTTTTTTTTTCAGAATGTTCATGAGTTTAAATTTCAAATTTCAAATTTATTTGAAATTTTTATGACTGAATTTGAAGTTTATGACATAATTTTGTATTTTAAGTCCATTTATGAACAATATTAAGAAATATTGGTTAATTATGGTTAATATGTTAGTGGAGACTAATTTTGAGTCCTAACTTTGTTAGGGTAATTAACTTGTACATAAATATGAATTTATGTAATTATTGTGTTTTTTAAAAGGTTAAATCACACAAATCCGTAAAAACCGATTAATATACGATATTGGCTCCTTAAAGGCTATTTAGCATAAAATTGGGCATGTTCATACATATTATAATGCTGCATTTTATTTATGATTGTCATATTTTAATTTTATGTAATTTTTGAATTATGTAATTTTACTTAGTATGGCCTTAGTTTTTAATTGATATTACCCGAAATGTGTGGGAATATCGATTCGGTTGTAATTTATTGTGATCTCGTATCACCGTTTTGTAATTTAATAGATTTATTTTTATTTTTAATTACAAATGTATAATAGGAAATTATGTAATTTATTATGTAATTTATTTATTCCGGAGTTCCTTGAAGACGGTGCCACTCGAGAAGGCGATACATTAAAGAAAGTATTGCCTTGAAATACGTACCAAGACCGAAGTTCAATGGACCAAAGGAGTTGGTTTCCGAATTTGTAATAGTTTATTAGATTTACTATTCTAGGAAGGCCATACTAGGATTTTATTTATGCTTTGCATTTTATTTATATGTTGCATGCATCGCTAAATCGCCATAACTAAACATGCATTTTAATCGAGTTTATCGACCGTGTCAATTACAATTATCGTAGTTCACCGCTTTAGTACACTTAAAACGTGATAGATAATAAATTGACATGACCTCTCGCTAAAATAAACAATTGAGACTTAGCCTTACCAAAAAGTAGAAACCATGAAAACCTATTTCGTGAGGGAGTGCACTCGGCCACACCGGGGTACAAACCTTCTTACGTAGGGGAAGTGGGTGATAAATGTCTATCCACCGAATTCATGTTGATAAGGGATGAATCGGCTACCCCGTGCCCAAGTTAATGTGAATTTGGATCATGGACACATTTATTTGAAATTTGGATTGATCTCAACGGAAGTATTCGTGACCGTAGTCGCATGTGTTCCGGGCTATAGATAAATATTAGAGTAATTTTATCGACCGAGAGTTCTAAAAGTAGAATCGATTAAAGAGTTAATCTACCGAGTTATATTGATGAGGGATGAATCGGCTACCCCGTGCCCAAGTTAATATGAATTTGGATCTCGGAATCATTTATAATAGTTGGGTAGAGGTCACTATATAAATGTTCATATCTTGTTAAATTATTTACAAGTATGATTAAAAAAAATGACAAATGTTAATATTTCCTTTTCCTCCATACTTGTAGTTCATTACAATGAATCTATCAAACGCTACTACACCGATTACCATTGAGTCTTGCCACAATGTTTTTGACGACGTTTGCTTCAACAATGATTTCAACACTACTAGAGAACTTCATTTTGGGATAGGTTCGGATGGAAACATAAACTTCATCACTTCTTCTAAACCTCCTACTACTACAAGATCTCTTGTGAGCCGGTCTCAGGAAGACCGCCTCATAAAATCTTTAGGATCTTTGTCTTTGGAAGAGAAAGATGCCAAAACTAGTGGGAGCTCAAGCAATCAAGTTCTTGCTTCCAAGGGCAAAAAGTTTAAGAAGAAGGGAAAGAAAGGGAAAAACTTCAAGCAAGTTGAAGATGAGTGCCATTATTGCTATGGCATGGGACATTGGCTTAGGAATTGTCCCGTATATTTGCGAAATATAAGGGAAGGAATCATCGTTCCAAAAGGTAAAATTCCTAAGGAAATTTATGCTATTGAAGTAAATTATACTTCCACTACGACATGGGTACTGGATACCGGTTGTGGTTCTCACCTTTGTAATCATTTACAGGGGTTAAGAGACGTGAAGAGGCTTAGCAAAGGAGATGTGGATCTACGCCTTGGAAATGGAGCTCGAGTAACGGCCGAATCCAAGGGAACTTATGTATTAGCTTTGCCTAATGGATTTGATTTGTATTTACATAATTGTTTTTATGTGCCTACACTTTCTAAAAACATTATTTCTATCGCTATGTTAGACATGGACGGTTTTAGTTTTGTCATTAAGAACAATCGTTGTACTATTTCAAGGAACGACTTGGTTATAGGCCAAGATCCTTCCATTAATGGCATTTACATTTTAGAAACCTCAAATCCGACTAATGACATCTACAACATTCAATCAAAGAAACTCAAATCAAGTGATCCAAATGAATCGTTCATTTGGCATTGTCGATTAGGTCACATAAACGAGAATCGCATCAAAAGATTAATTTCGACTAATGTGATTACACCATTTGATTATCAATCATATGGAACATGCGAATATTGTCTTCTTGGCAAAATGACTCGAAATCCTTTTAGTGGTAAAGGGACACGAGCAAGTGAACTATTGGGACTCATACATACTAATTTATGTGGACCAATGAGTATCACCGCTCGAGGAAATTATGACTACTTCATAACCTTCACCGATGACTTGAGTAGATATGGGTATATCTATTTAATGAAGCATAAAAGTGAAGCTTTTGAGAAATTCAAGGAATTTCAAAACGAAGTAGAGAACCAATTGAACAAAAGGATAAAGGCACTACGATCCGATCGTGGTGGAGAATATCTTAGCCTTGAATTCGATTCACACTTGAAAGGTTGTGGTATTATATCACAACATTCTCCACCCGGAACACCACAACTCAATGGTGTTTCCGAAAGGAGAAATCGAACACTACTTGATATGGTTCGATCCATGATGAGTCAAACCGAGTTACCGAACTCGTTTTGGGGATTTGCAATCCAAACTGCAATTATATCTTTGAATAATAGTCCCACAAAGGCAACCGAAAATACTCCATTTGAGATATGGAAAGGAGTTCCTAATCTATCCTACATGAAGATTTGGGGATGTAATGCTTTCGTCAAGGCAAAGACCGACAACAAGCTTGCCCCAAGATCCGAAATATGCATCTTTGTAGGTTACCCCGTGACCTCTCGAGGATATTACTTCTACAAGCCTCAAGAAAACAAAGTATTTCGGTCTTGCGAGGCTGTCTTCTTAGAAAGAGAATTTATTTCTAAGAGACAGAGTGGGAGAAATTTTGAACTTGATGAAGTTCAAGAGCCACAAACCGAGGTAGCGATGCAAGAAGATATTCCTTCGTCGTCTAGCGCGGTTGTCCCTCCTCCTCTTAGAATAACGGGCCGGGTTATTCGCCATCCCGATCGATATGTGGGAAATTTTGAATTTGATGAAGTTCAAGAGCCACAAACCGAGGTAGAGACGCAAGAAGATGTTCCTTCGTCGTCTAGCGCGGTTGTCCCTCCTCCTCTTAGAAGAATGGGCCGAGTTATTTGCCATCCCGATCGATATATGGGACTTCGAAGAAGATGGAAAACTCAATGTGTTGCTTTTAGAAAGTGACGAGCCCGCCACCTACAAGGCCGCAATCTCTAGTCGAAATTCCTCCTTATGGCTTGAAGCCATGAAGTCCGAGATGGATTCTATGCATGAAAACCAAGTTTTGAACTTGGTGGATTTGCCTATAGGGGCAAGACCTCTTCAATGCAAATGGATTTTCAAGGTCAAGAATGGCATAGAAGGACATGATGATGTCTACAAAGCTAGGCTAGTGGCAAAAGGATTTACCCAAGTCCAAGGTCTCCATTATTATGAAACCTTCGCCCCCGTAGCCATGCTAAGATCCATACGGATTTTGTTAGCGATTGCCGCATTTCATGATTATGAAATATGGCAAATGGATGTCAAAACCGCTTTTCTAAATGGGCATTTAGAAGAGGAGGTGTACATGATACAACCCGAAGGTTTTGTCGATTCTAAAAATCCTAACAAACTGTGCAAACTTAATAGATCCATTTATGGTCTTAAGCAAGCATCAAGAAGTTGGAATCATCGATTCGATCATGTGATAAAAGAGAATGGTTTCACTCGAAGTGTTGAGGAACCATGTTTATACATGAAATTTAGTGGGAGCAATGTTGTGTTCCTAATCTTGTATGTTGATGACATACTACTCATTGGAAATGACATTCCAATGTTGTCTTCTGTTAAGAAGTGGTTAGGTAACCATTTCCAAATGAAGGATTTAGGAGAGGCACAACGCATATTAGGTATCCGAATCCATAGAGATAGATCCAAGAGGATATTGGCACTAAGTCAAGAGTCTTATGTTGATAAGATTCTTCGACGTTTCAGCATGGACAAATCAAAAAGGGGATTGGTACCTATGGTAACTGGGACGATATTGAGCAAGTCCCAATCGCCCTCCAAACCCCATGATGTTGAACGCATGAAGTTGATCCCTTATGCTTCCGCTGTTGGATCAATCATGTACGCCATGATATGCACACGCGTATGCCTTGAGCATGACGAGTAGATATCAAGGAAATCCAGGTGAGAGTCACTGGATAGCCGTCAAGAACATCCTTAAGTACTTGAGAAGAACTAAGGATTCTATCTTAGTGTTTGGAGGAGACACCGAGCTCCGTGTTAATGGATACACGGACTCAAGTTTTCAAACGGATAGAGATGACATGAAATCACAAGCTGGTTTTGTTTTCATGCTCAATGGTGGTCTTTGAATTAGGAGAAGCTTCAAGAAAGCTGTGATTGCGGATTCAACAACGGAGGTCGAGTACATTGCAAAGATCGGAAGTCGCCAAGGAAGTCAGTATGGATCAGGCAATTCACGGAAGGTCTAAGACTAGTACCTACCTCCAATGATCCCATCACTCTCTATTGTGATAATAGTGGGACGATCTTCCAAGCTCGAAAATGTTGGAATATGTGTCCTCCGACAATAATGCGATCACAACTGTCGATCATGATGATTACATGTTTAAATCTCATTTTAAGAATACATGTGGGAAGTAATATTTTATAGTCAACTGGTCCACACATATCGGTAATTATTGGCTGACTAGAGTTTGACATTATTGTCGTGCGACGGTGGTGATCAGTTGATCCCCTTAGGTCATACCTAAAGGGTAACACTGTTAATTGATTATTTAATTGATCGTATGTCGATACGGGTTAATTAAATTGCTTAAAATTGACGGACGATTTTGTGAGTATTATTGACGTGTCTTATTGTAATTCGATTAAATAAAGATACGGTCTAAGTAATCAAATTGTTTTATTACTTGGATAAAATTATTGTTTACGAAACAATTGAATCTGAATGAATAATTTATTATAAATACAAGAGGTTGTTATTTATAATTGATAAACCATTTTTGGTACAAGTAATTATGAATTACTAAGTCGATTTTTGTACATGACGTATTTTTATTAATATGTTGATTTTTAATATGTTAAAAATACATTACATTGTGACATGTCATGTGACATGTTACATATGACAAATTGACAAATGACAAAATATAAAATGGACCTCCCATTTTATAAAAGTGCCGAAAATTAGGAGGGAGTATTAGGTTTAAATTATGTTAATTATGTTTAAGTGGAAAGCATAATCATAAAACCTAATTCATAGCCATGCACATCTAGTTGCTTTTGTGAAGAGTATCTTGGTCATGCATTGGCCGTTGCCACCCCCCCATACCCAGTTTTCAAAGGGGCAATTATAGAGAGTTTTTCTCTCTAATTCATTCATTCACAACTTGAATTATTTTCTAGTGTAAGAAAATAAAAATTCTCTCTAATTTATAAAAGCTTAGAGATTCTCAATATTCATCCACTCTTGGCCGAAATTTCAAGAGGACAAAAACAAATATTTTGGGTCAATTTTAGTAAGATTATTATTATTCTAGATCAAGTAATATTAATCTATTAAGAGGTTATCTTGGGTATTCATCTTTGGGAGGGATTCTATCTTTGAATCCTTGTTCTTCCATTTGTAAGGAAAGCTGAAGAACAAGTAAGAAGGAGATCTTACTTGTGCCCTTTAATCCGAAACTTTCATAGTAAGAAAGACGATTTCTTCTCTATTTCTATTTATGTTTGCATGCATAAGATTTGTAATTATTTTATGACTAAATAATTTCTCACATATTTGAATATGTAAATTAATGAGATTAATAATTTCTAACAGAAAAGGCAATTTCTACGCCAATTTGAGCGCAAACAGGTCAAAATTTCAAAATGCGACCACAACGAGGCAACGTGATTTTATCATGCCTCAAAGCGACCTAAACTACCAATAAGGTCCATCTTAAAGAAAAATGACTCAATTCAAGCCCAGACGGACACTTATTTTGTCAGACATAAGACCGTCACAGAAGACAAAAATTCCCATTTTGGCCACAAAACCCAACAAAGGTCCAAAATGGCAAACACGGTCTTTCCCAACTACAATACAACCTAGTGGGGCCCATTACCCAAGCAAATAAACTTGGCATTGTGAAATGAGATGGTTTCTTCGCCTCACTCACGTTTTTCGAGCATAGGGGACGTAAACGGGGACCAAAATGCAAACTAAAAGCGCCCCTATACTCCTAAACAAGTTTCTAACCTAATGCAATCATCAATTTCACTCGAAATAGGCTCAATCAAAAACGCCCAAATCGATTTTAAGGGTATCAAATTTCGCCCTCATTCAATCAATCAAAAACACCAGCAAATTCAAATGGATTCAAGAGGAAATACATACCTTGAGATGACATGTTGATGATGGCACGAACTCAAGCAAGCAAGAAGACGACCAATGGCGATTTGTTTGGGTTTTGTCGAGAGGATGAAGAAGACGAAGTGAGAATGACGAGCAAGCCATTCTCGCGTCTTTTACAGAAAATAGGGAAGCCCCCTTACCTCGCCAAGTAGCTCGCGCCTCAATGGGGTGCTCCCTGCTTCATTCAGCGAAACTTTGGGCTTTGGCCCAATTTCCCATAACAAACCTTAAATCTTCGACGATGGCAATTAAAACCGTCATTTCAAAAATAATAGTGAAAATTCAAAATTCACTATTTCTTCAAAATTCAAATGACGGCGATTAAAACCGTCATTTCAACGATAATAGTGAAAATTGAAAATTCACTATTTCTTCAAAATTCAAACGACGACGATTAAAACCGTCATTTCAACGATAATAGTGAAAATTTAAAATTCACTATTTCTTCAAAATTCAAACAAACGGCGATTAAGACTGCCACTTCAAATTCAAAAACAAATAGTGAAAATTCAAATTCACTATTCCTTCAAATGTCAACGGCGGCAACATAAACCGTCACTTCAAAAACATAATAGTGAAATTCAAATTCACTATTTCTTCAAATGTCAACGGCGGCAACATAAACCGTCACTTCAAAAACAAATAGTGAAATTCAAAATTCACTATTCCTTCAAATGTCAACGGCGGAAACATAAACCGTCACTTCAAAAACAATAATAGTGAAATTAAAAAATCGCTACTTCCACGGCGGCATCAAGAGTCCGCTATTTCAAACAAGCCCATCCAACGCGGCTATTCTCACGGTCGATCAACTGACCCCACCATAGCTGGCTAGCCTTACTACGCGCCATGGCTGGTGAGCCTTACAACGCACCGCGGCTGGCGAGCCCTCCTCATGTACGCACCATGGCTGGCGAGCCTTACTACGCACCATGGCTGGCGAGCCTTACTACGCACCGCGGCTGGCGAGCCCTCCTCATATACGCACCATGGCTGGCGAGCCTTACAACGCACCGCGGCGGGCGAGACCTCCTCATGTACGTACATGGCTGGTGAGCCTAACAACGCACCGCGGCTGGAGAGCCCGCCTCATATACGCACCATGGCTAGCGAGCCTTTCTACGCGCCATGGCTGGCGAGCCTTACAACGCACCGCGGCTGGTGAGCCCTCCTCATGTACACACCATAGCTGGCAAGCCTTATAACGCACCATGGCTGGCGAGCCTTACAACGCACCACGGCTGGCGAGCCCTCCTCATATACGCACCATGGCTGGCGAGCCTTACTACGCGCCATGGCTGGCGAGCCTTACTACGCGCCATGGCTGGAGAGCCTTGCAACGCACCACGGATGGCGAGCCCTCCTCATATACGCACCATGGCTGGTGAGCCTTACTACGCGCCATGGCTGGCGAGCCTTACAACGCACCGCAGATGGCGAGCCCTCCTCATGTACGAACCGTGGATGGCAAGCCTTATAATGCACCGCGGCGGGCGAGCCCCTTCATATCCGCAACACAGCTGGCGAGCCTTTGTCCGCAAACAAGATAAAACCCAAGGACGTATCCCGAAGATGCCTCGAGTGCGACTACTTATCAAGCTGGCGAGCCTTAGTCCGCAAAAACGCGAGGATATATCCGAAGATGCTTCAGGTATGATTCTTTCTTATGGCTGGCGAGCCTTTGTACGTAGTCTAACGGACTTTAAACGACCCGCACGGATAGTCGACAAACTATAAACTGTTCCCGACGACAGGTCCTTGGCTCGTACCCTCGAGTTGCCTTGGCGTGGCCCTTCTCGACGGCAGGTCCTTGCCCCGAATCCTTCGAGCCGCCTTGACGTCGCTTGGGTCTCTAGGTTGTAATCTTCGATTGACCTGGGGACTCTACTTTGACTTTCGCCCTGTCCAAGCCTTAGTCAAAGTGGGGGCTCTGTAGATACCCAGTATCTGCTGAGACTCCAACAAACACACGATGATTATAGGACTACAACATGCTTTGGAATCGCGGCGTTTGATCGACAGTTTATGTATAACTTTACGTCGGAAAACATAAAACGATTTCGAAAATAAAACATTTCAAAAGTACCTGGAGTGTTTAATGCATGATGACGGGGTCGCAATGACACTAACTAGAATCAAAACCGACACCAGACCAAAAACCGAATCAAAATTCAAATCCCGACTCCAACAACGAGTCAAACCGAGTCAAACACAAAAAACAAACCATTCAAATGCTTCCATGTTAAGATTTCCCGGGATCATGCATGGTCAAGTACCAAACATGTGCATGCAAATCCTAGGATAGAAAAAATCATGATTGCATTTGTGTGAAAGTGACAAGACACCTCGAAGACGTGCGACGTGGCTCGCGTCTCTTTGAGCAGCCCAGGTGGCCACATCGCTCAAAACTCACACAACCACTCATTTTCCTATAAATACCCCTCAAATGCAACCATTTGAAGGTTACGCGAGTGTCCGCCCCCTCTTTTCTCCCTTAAAATTCTAGACTCGACTTCCTAATCACAATCCGACACGTGTTTTTGACCTACCGATCGTAAACACAAGCCTTACACATTGTTTGGTACCGTCATCGTGCATTAAATCACTTGACCGGCCATTTCGACCACTAGACCATCACTAAACTTAACAAAACACTCTTTTTACTTACTAAAACGATTTTAAACCGAGCCTTTTCTGACCAAACGAGTTGATACACTTACGTCGGTTTCTCGCCATAAGCCAAGCATGTAAGTATGAGGGTGTAACAATCCTTTTTTATCATGTCTTTACTTGTTTCATGACTATAACATGCTAAATCATGCGTAACATGGTCCAAAACATGGCAAGAATGAGCCAAAACCGGACTTTTTGGTTGAGGCAGAGGCTACTTAAGTAGTACATAGGCTCGCGCCTAAAGCACCCTGCCCAGCCTTAAGTCCAATCCGTGTTTGGTCTCTTCTTTTCCTCTATTTTCATTTTCATATTTGTAATCGGTTTTTACCATTTCAAGTATTTTCAAACCATTTTCTACAAGTTTTAACCATAAAACATTTTTCACCCTTGGTTCTTAATACCATGATGGTTTAATCCGTGTTTCGGTGATAATATTTGGTTAATTACATTTAAAAGGTATTTTAAAGCCTTTTATTTCTTTTCTTTACATTTTGAAAGGTATTTTAAAGCCTTTCATCATTTCTTTACATTTTCAAAATAAATGTATTAGTCACCAACACAAAGTCAACCTTGGTTCTACATACCATGTCGGATTTTAATCTGAGTACGATGATGAGTATCGACTAATTATATTCAAATGAACTTAAAACAATTAGTTCATATTCATTTTCAAAACTATTCATGTCAAGCTTATAAAGTCGAACCCGACATCGAATACCGTCAAAACAATGACGATTATTCAAGTCTCGTCCTTCAAATCAACACAAATACGGCCTAAACGGTCCTTTCAAACCAAAACGGGATCAAATACCCATTTTTCAACACGTTTTATAAACATTTTCAATGGTTAGAACACGTCATATATCGTTGACTGACCCGCGCCTAAACATGCCACTTCTTTTTCTATTTTCAAACCAGGGGAGACCCTCTTGCATCGTCAATAGGCTCGCGCCTCTTCTGGCTGCCTGATGAAGGGTCTGTTCCCCTTCTAGCATTGGTCTAAGACGATCCCGACTCCGGCTAACCCGGATATAGGACAGATCAGATGACTAATTCGCTCATTCAAATATCGTATTTGCAAAATACCTTACTAAGACAAATGGATCACGTTATGCACCCTAAACCTAATTTGGTAAATGGATGTTTAATTTCCGTCTTGCATGCAAATCAACCATAAATCCAACTCGACATCTTATATTTGATACTTGGGTTAAATCAACCGACTTAGAAAGCTGTCACATATTAGGTTTAAACTGTTGGATGTGCATTCATGCATTTAAACCGCTTTATGAACTTTTGCATTCAACCAACCAAGATCGATCAGTAGAGGCCGCTACCGCGGGCGGGATTGGGTGTCTGATTAAAGGTCTTCCCAATACGTACCTTTACCTCTTACTCAGAAACTTTGGATAGTGGACGACCTTATCCAGGGCGTACGAGAGTCATTCTAGAGATAGGATGGTAAAGAGGGACGATTCCTTATCTTTAGTACTTATGTCAAACACTGCTTTGTGCTTCCTTTGACCGAGGTATAAAGTGGATTCCAACGGGTTCCAAGCATCCCACAAATGCTTGGTGGCGACTCCGAACATCTCTAATCGTTTCGAGACCCTTGCCGAGACGAAACCGACCGATCTAAAACGATCCGGTCGAAAGCATTTTTTTTACGCCGCCGAGCGTGGCTTTCAAAAGACCATTGCCGTTGTCCATAGATCGGCTGGGCATACGCAGGTGGCCCATGTCCACAGGAAGAGTCTAGTAATTTACTTTTAAATAAAGCTCCACCTAAAATGAAAGACCCGGGTAGTTTCTCTATTACCTGTACTATAGGCAATGAAGTGATAGACAAGGCTCTTTGTGATTTAGGAGCCAGTGTCAGTGTCATGCCCTTTTCTGTCTGCAAGAAGCTTAATATGGGTCACCTTAAAATGACTAACATTACATTACAGATGGCTGATAGATCTGTAAGACGACCTTGGGTATCTTAGGGGACGTGCCTGTCAAAGTAGGCAAGTTCTTTATACCGGTGGACTTTATTGTTTTAGACATAGCTGAGGATACCCGGACCCCAATTATACTAGGAAGACCATTCTTATGTACAGCTGGGGCCATCATCGATGTCAAACAAGGCGTTTGACTCTTGCAGTGGGGGATGACGCGATTACTTTCAGTCTGCCCAATACTCTTGCTCGACCAATGATAGAGGATACCTGTTATTCTGTTGATATCGTTGACGAGTCTGTTTATGACTTCTGGTCGGGTTCTTTAATAAAGGACCCGCTACAGGCTTTGATGCTTTTGGATGAGTCTGCAGATAACCCAGATAACAATGATGCTGTGTTGGATTTGCATGAAGCTGCTTTAGATGAGCGTGAACTCACCGACGCCGAAGGAGAGAGAGTGAAACAAATGATTAGTACTCTTTACGCCATAGAGGTAAAGGTACCCGAGCGTAAGCCTCTTCCTTCTCATCTAAAATATGCTTTCTTAGATGATACAGAGCAATATACAGTCATTGTTAGTGCTAAACTTGATGATGATCAGCTGACTGTTTTGTTAGTTGTGCTTAAGAAAAACAGGAAAGCTATGGGTTATTCATTGGATGACATTAAGGGAATTAGTCCCGACATTTATATGCACAGAATTGAGCTTGAGGAAGATCACAAGCCTTACAGACAGGGTCAGCACCGGCTGAACCAGAAGATGCAGGATGTTGTGATGGCTGAGGTAATGAAGCTTCTTGATGTAGGTATTATCTATTCTGTTGGTCATTCTAAGTGGGTGAGTCCAGTTCAGTTAGTCCCTAAGAAAGGAGGGACTACTATGGTCAAGAATGATAAAAACGAGTTGATACCTACTAGAGTAGTAACTGGCTGACGGATGTGTATAGACTATAGACAGCTGAATGCCGCCACAAAGAAAGATCACTTTCCCCTTCCTTTCATTGATCAAATGGTAGAAAGGTTAGCTTCTCATAAGTTTTTCTGTTATCTGGATGGGTACTCAGGGTTCTTTCAGATCCCTATTCATCCACATGATCAGGAAAATACTACTTTTACTTGTCCTCGGGGTGTTTTTGCTTATCGCGGGATGCCTTTTGGTTTGTGTAATGCCCCTGCCATCTTTCAAAGGTGCATGATGGGGATATTTTCTGAGTACATTGAGTCTATTATGGAAGTCTTTATGGACGATTTTAGTGTCTATGGAAGTGATTTTGCTAACTGTCTGTCTAACCTTGATAAAGTGTTGCAGCGCTGCATTGAGGTTAACCTTGTGCTTAATTGGGAGAACTTCCACTTTATGGTCAACGAGGGAGTTGTCTTAAGGCACTTGGTTTTTGATAGGGGTATTGAGGTTTACAAAGCAAAGGTGCAAGTGATTCAGCAATTACCTCCTCCTGTTAATGTCAAAGGAGTGAGGGGCTTCCTTAATTATGCTGGCGTTTATCGCCGGTTTATCAAGGACTTTTCAAAAATTGCGTGCTAAACCACTTACACAGTTGTTGCTTAAGGATGCCCCCTTTGTATTTACTGATGAATGTCTTTCTGCTTTTAACAGGTTAAAGCAGGCCTTGATTTCGGCGCCGATTATACAGCCTCCAAACTGGGATTTGCCATTTGAGATCATGTGCGGTGCTAGTGACTACGCACTAGGAGCGGTGCTAGGCCAGAGGAAAGACAAAGCTTTAAATGCAATCTACTATACGAGCCGAACTCTGGATGAGGCTCAAGTGAAGTACACCACTACTGAGAAAAAGATGCTAGCTGTGGTTTATGCGATAGAAAAATTTCGTTTTTATTTGATAGGGTCAGAAGTTAATGTTTTAACTGACCATGCACCACTGAGACACCTTCTTGCTAAGAAGGGAGCTAAACCACGACTGTTGAGATGGATACTCCTTCTTCAGGAGTTTGATTTGCAGATCAAAGATAAGAAGGGTGCTGAGAACGTAGTAGCTGATCATCTGTCGCCACTGTCACAGCAAGAGGGAGAAGATTCTTTGCCTATTGATGATTCTTTTCCCGATGATTCTTTATTTGCTGTTTTATCCTCTATTATTAACCAAGACCCTTGGTATGCATATTTAGCTAATTACGTTGTTACTGGCACGCTGCCACCTGACCTTTCTCATCAGCAGAAGAAGCGTTTTCTCTATAACGCTAAGCAGTACTTCTGGGATGATCCTTATTTATTTAAGGAGTGTGCAGATGGTCTCTATAGACGGTGTATTCCGTAGTGGGAGACCGGAGTGATCTTGGAGGGCTGTCATTCTTCTTCTTATGGTGGTCACCATGGTCCATCGCGTATCGTGGCTAAGGTACTTCAGTCTGGTGTTTACTGGCCTACTTTGTTTGCTGATGCTAAGGTTTTTGTTTCAGCTTGTGATGCTTGCCAATGCTCCGGGAATATTTCCAAGAGACATGAGATGCCACAAAATGATATCCTAGAGGTCGAGGTTTTTGATGTCTGGGGCATCGATTTCCAAGGACCCTTCCCGTCTAGCAAAGGTAACAGGTATATCTTGGTAGCTGTAGATTATGTGTCTAAGTGGGTGGAGGCGATTGCTTCACCTAATTGTGATGCCAAGACCGTGATTAAAATGTTTAAAAAGATTATCTTTCCCCGATTTGGTGTCCCTAGGGTCGTCATTAGTGATGGGGGAATGCATTTTAAGGAAAAGAAACTAACTTCTATTTTGTCTAAGGTTGGTGTTCAACACCGGCGTGGTTTAGGGTATCATCCCCAAACTAGTTGTCAAGTTGAGGTCTCTAAATGAGATATTAAAGAGATTTTAGCTAAGGTAGTTTCTAAATCACAGAAGGACTGGAGTCTTAAACTTGAAGACACATTATGGGCTTATCGGACTGCATTTAAAACACCGAATGGTGCATCACCATATCGGCTGGTTTATGGGAAGTCCTGTCATTTACCTGTTAAGTTAGAATGCAAGGCTTGGTGGGTAATTTGTGAACTTAACTTTGATCCTAAGTTGTGTGGTCAGAACCGTTTATTGCAGCTAGATGAACTGGAGAAGTTTAGGCTAAATGCCTATGATAGCTCACGCATCTACAAAGAGAAGAAGAAGAGATGGCACGACAAACGGATCATACCTCGAGAATTTAATGTCGGGTAGAAAGTGTTGCTGTTTAATGCTCGGCTGCGTTTATTTCCTGGCAAGCTGAAGTCCAGGTGGAGTGGCCCTTATACAGTGACAGGTGTCACTAAATTCGGGTCCGTGGAGTTAGAAAATTCCGAGGGAAATAGGTTCAAGGTAAATGCGCAATATGTGAAACATTATCAGGAGGCAAATGATGCAGACAACCGTGTTGAAGTCCTGTACTTCGACAATCCTGATAAGCCAGCTAATTGAAGCCAGAAAGGTCGTGCGGGACCTCTTAAACCTGCGCTTTCCGCCAGGCAACCCGGACTGTTTTATTGTACTTTTGTTTGAACTTGTAATTTCTTTTTATGTTGTGTGTTTAAACTTTATACGCTGAACTTTTGCCGCTTGAATTAGTCTTGTACTCCTTTAGTGCGTTTTTGCAGGTGAATTGGTTCGATCGAGTGGAAACTCCACTCGATCGAACACTTTGGTTGGCATATCTTCTCGATCGAGCATCTGCTGCTCTCGATCGAATCCCTGCAAATACACGTTTCTCGATCGAGTACCTCATCTCCTCGATCGAGCACTTCTAGCACCATTTCCACTCGATCGACCCTCTCTGAACTACTCGATCGAGTACTTACGTGATCCTGCTGCTATTTCTCACCTGTTGTGATGCTACGCAGTTACCTGTGACCTCCCATGTTCATGGTCGGTTTGGGGAGGTCCCTCCTTTACGTTGTCTTGTAAGTTTTCCGACTCCAATTCTCCTTTTCTCATCAGTTTGCATTTCTTTCCATATTTTTAGTACAATGAGGGCATTATACGGTTTGGTTTGGGGAGGTATGCATCCATATCTATGTTCGCATGTTTTGTTGCATTTCCATTTGCACGTTTATTTATTTTCGCATGCATTGTCGTTTCAATTCAAAAAAAAAAAACTTCAAAAATTTCAAAAAATTCACGTTTATTACTGTATTTAGATTGAGTCGGAACGATTGAACTTTGACGCTACTTTGAGTCCTTACCCTTGCCCTGCATATTCTTGACATTCTGTTGGCATGGTAATGTGCATAATCTACGAGTTTTTGTTTCTCTCTTATCTGAACGAATAGACTTGACTCATATATTGACAAGCTACATTTACATTCTTAGTTTAGAGCTTAATAAACTGGTGACATTCATGACCGGTTTCATATAGGATGTGAGTAGTGCTCTCTATAAGGCATGTTACATCAATTTGCATAAACATGAATTCAGTCTGCTTGATACATGTATGCATTCGGTCTGTGGTTGGTGACACATGTTAGGAGAGCCAGTTCCCTTTATTTCATTCTACCCATAAGCTCCACATAGCCAAATTGCCCATTCTGTCCCATATAGCTACAGTCTATAATTTTTCCTACCCTAGCCGAGCTAGCAATAGTAGCTGTTTGGAATGTTTCACTGCAATCTGGTTACATATTTGATTTGAGAATCGAGTGGAAATGCGGAAGGGAATGAAGAAAAATATGAATAAGAAAAAATTGTTGTGGAAAATAAAAAAAAATGTGAAAAGAAAAATAAACAGAAAAGATTATGAAAAAAATCATGAGCCAAAGGTATATTATGTTGTGATTTATGCTCCCATGTTCTATGATACTGTCGTTTCGTACCAAAAATAAAATACCTAAGTACTACTAACAGAAGTCAGCGGTAAGTAGGGTCAATCTCCACAGGGAGGCGGTGTACTATCTATTTGTTTATTTACCTGTCTAAATGTCACAATTGGGGGTTTTGGTTGTTTTGATTAAACTACTGAGGCTAAGGCAAAAAGGAAATAAAAGCAAGAGAAATTAACAGAAGAGAAAGGAAGTATGCTAGGAGTCGGTCTACCGTGGCAGCTATCAGATCTTATACTATCGGGAATACTAAAGCGATTAGACTATTGATAAGAAGAGCTATGGTCGTCACCTTTCGGTCCTTAAACCGCCCTAGAGCGTAAACAGCTTAACTTTCGCCCTCACTGCAATACCCTATTGTAATTAAGCAAGCCTTCCCTTCCAATCTTTCGATCTAGGTCGGGGTTAACTAAATTTATGGTCTCCTGCATGCATTCATTCGACCGGATAACAATTAAATTGCCTAATACAATTCCTATCGCAATACTAATCTATATAAGTCAATTAAAACATCGCTACCACGGCTTCCCTAATCCTAACATACTACGGGAATTAGCTACGCATAATTAAAGGAAGAACAAGAAATAAAGGAGAAACAATAAATAACATTAAGAAATTAAGGAGAAAAAGGGAGAGAAATTACTGAATTAAATAGTCCGGAAATGAAAGAACAAAGTAACAGTGTAAAAGTAACAGTCTCAGAGAAAAGAGAAGAGAGGGGGGGGGGGGGGTCAAATGTCGTCCTCCCTTTCCTATTTATAAGAAAATAGGATTTATTAACCTAATTGCGGAAAATAAAGCTAAAAACCCAAGCCCGTCAAAGATTGTTGCTCGATCGAGCACTTAAGGCTCTCGATCGAGTAATATTACTTAGCATTCCTCTCGATCGAGAACAATTCCTCTCGATCGAGGACTTATTTCCCTTTAATCACTCGATCGAGAAGAAGTAGCTCTCGATCGAGCAAATGGGCTCTCGATCGAATAGAAATAGTTCTCGATCGAGCACTTCTCAGCGCGTAATTCCTGCTTCGCGCACTGAACTTCAAACGGCTGCCATTTCTTCGTTACTTGGTCAAACAGGGTGATTCCGGTGGCATTGGAAAGCTAAAAGGACAAACTTTCATCTCCAATTGGAATCACCTTAATAACTGTTGTAAAACGCGAGATATGGCTCTTACAAGCAGGAACTAGCAAATTGAAGCACTCTCTTGGCTCGCCTAACTTCCTTGCTCCAATGCGCATCTCAAAATAGCACTTTCCAAGCTCCGACTCAACTCATCTCCTAAATGCATGCGTAGGGACATGTTTTAGGCTTGATTCCGCATCTCTAAGCTCATTCCTGCAATTAATACAAGAACTTCCAAAGTATGCAATTCGGGGCATATTCGTAGCAAATAACTACTAAAATAGCATAAAGATGCGTGCAAGAATAGACTAAAAAGACTATATAAAATGCACGTATCATTCTATTTGTATCTTATGGGGAGTTAACAATTTTATGGTGGTTAGTGAGTTTTGTGCTGCAGTTTGGCACTATTCCGTATTGATATATTGAGTATGAAGTAGGGAAGTGTTTCTAATTTGGATCTGTTGTTGCTAGCTCAGCTGCTAACTCCACATTTCCAAATTCATTATTGCCCCTTCTTACCCATTACCTCACTTACCTGAATGTAAGTCCTCGGCATGTGTCTTGGTCATTAGTTGGTTGGAATGCATATGTATGGTTGTAGAGATTTTATTCATGTTAGACTGCATGCATGTTCTTATAGGTCGAGTTAGGTAAGCGTCTTTACTTCTTTCTATCTCTTGCTTATATACTCAACCTATCCTTAATTCGTGTGATGAGCGACCCGTGAGAGTCCGATGTTTATAAGTCTTGCAAGGTCGACGGTTCAGTAGTTTGAGACATTGATTTAACTCGTTTGCACTTACCTATTGCCACTTTGTTAAGTTGTTGCATTAAACTGGTTTGGGTGGGTGATTTGTAGCTGACGAGTTGGTCCCGTTCCGTTAGTTGTCTTTAGTTGCATTCATAGTTTGCTTGGGGACAAGCAAAGTTTGGTTTGGGGAGATTTGATGCGTGTAATTTATATAAGGTTTTTACCTCATTTTTACACGCATTTCTGTGTTATTTACGTGGCATCAAGCTACAAATGCCCCCGAATAGTCTACTTTTGTTTGTCTTGTGTAAATTGCAGGAGCGGACCAGAAAGTAGCAAAATCGAGCCTAAACTTGTCCCATTCGCATGCATTTTGAAGAATAAGGAATCGGAACCAGGAATCCATCACATAGAGACGCGTGAACTGACTTCGGAAGGTGCCAAGGAGTCCATATGTGCTAATATAGCTCGATCGACCAGTTTTGCTACATTATTTGGTCGATCGAATGCTTTATCCATCAAGAATCACTCGATCGAGTTATTTTGCTACTCGATCGAAATGGCTAATATAAGGAGTACTCGATCGAACTCCAGTTTCATTCATTCGATTGGAATTACAAGATTTGTCCTCGATCGAGTGGTTTCATGTCACTCGATCGAGAGACTTTGTGTTCAATACGTGTTTTAGCCTATTTTCGAGTTGGGCTTTGTAATTTAGATATAAGCTAGGTTATTAGTACGATAGACGGATTTCTTCTTCTCCTCTCTTCACTTCGATACTCTCTCTTCCTATTCTTTATACTCTTCTCTTAGAACCCTAATTTGGGGATTTTGCCACTTGTAATCGGTACTATTGCTCTCTCTCAATCTTAATCTTTATTCATTATTGTTTTCTATTGCTCCCTTCTCTTTATTTCTTATTTGTTATTTGTTGTCATTAATCTCTCTTTACTCTTATCATCATGCCTAATCTTTATTGCTCATGTAATATTGTTGCTAGTCCAATGATAATACGTAGCTAATTCTCCCTTGCTAGGACATAGGGGAGCCATGATTTTAAGGGAAGTATAAATTGAGTAATTAGGTTTAATGCAAATTTGGTCTACGTTGTTAATCGCTACATTTAACTGTTCTTGTCTAATTGAGTCGACGCAATTAGTTAATAAATTACGGTAAACCTTGACCTAGATCGGAAGATTGGAAAGGGTGAGACCTGCAACGAACATTAGGGCACTTTAGTGAGGGCGGAAGCTAAGCTATTAGTGTTTTAGGGCGAATTGAGACCCGAAGGAGATATTCATTGCTCCGTAGATTAACCCTGCATTGACCTGAGACCTTAGATTACATTACTTGAGAATCATGGTGAACCGACTGTCTTAGCTGCTTTCTCTCTATATGTTTACTTTCAACCCTTTTACTCTCTTTCTCTTTCTCTTCCTTAACTTATTAGTTTAGAACGATTAATCAAATCCCCCAAGAACTGGTTACCTCGACAGACTTAGTTAGGCCAACATTTTCCCATCTCCCTGTGGAGATCGTCCCTACTTGCCACTGACTTCTGTTAGTTGTAATAGGTATTTATTTTTGGTACCTGACCACCGTATCAAAATGCTAGACTATGAAACCTTGCATTTTTACCCATCTCTCATCTTTTCAATGAGGCTTGTAAGATATAAGCCAACTCAAGCCTTGTTAGACCATGCATAGAGTTGAATAGGAAGAGACTACGTCGACTTGTAGGTGTTGTAAAGTCTTGATCGACTCGACTCCGAGACCTAAATCTTCCTAGAAATTGTAAGACATACACTAACTCGATTCCATAACAACAATAAGTTGCTTGCTTCTATTTGAGAACATGTTTGAATGATCTATTTCCATGATTCCCTTATGAACCCATGATACCCTAGTGCCCTTAATCAATTATTTACAATCCCCTTTAATTGCTTTACTTTATTTTCATTAATTTACTTTCATCTTGTTGACTAGTTTAGACCACATCTCATCTCAACCCAATTTGTGACACCCTAAGACATAACTACTTGCAATTGAAATATTAAATCGATACCCGTCCCTTGAGATCCGACCTTTACTTATCACTCTACTAAGGGTAGTTTGTAAAGATATAAATTTTCTTTTGGTTGCAATAACGACTACACTACACCCAAAATGGCGCCTTTGTCGGGGACGGCGTTCAATTGATTTGATTTTCGTTAATTTCTTTTACTTGTGTCTTTATTTACCTTGGGGAAGTCAATCTCCTCAAGGTTGTTCTAATTGTTTTCTAGTTATTTTATATTTTGCATGACTCGGAGATCACAAGGTAATCCATTACCTATTGATTTCGAAATTAAAAGGACCTTAACCAACAATAGAAGAGTTGCTATAGGTACTTTAAGAGTTGTAGGTATTGGAGAGATTGTGGACATTCAACCAAATAACATTGAGTTTGTCAACCCTTTTGCAAGAGAAGGAGAAGATAACCCAATTCCAAACCAACCACAAAATCAACCTACAATGCCTAAATTTTAATCTCATTCCGTACCAACCGAGGAGAACCTACCAAACGGTACTCCTACACCACCACATTTAACCGGTAATTTCATTGCCAAATCCGCATTCATACAATTAGTTGAGAGAAGTCAATTTGGAGGGATGCCTAGTGAAGATCCTCATTTACATATGGAGACTTTTTGCGACTATTGTGATGCAATTTTTCAAATCGGAGTTACTCAAGACCAAATCTGATGGGTATTGTTTCCTTTTTCCTTGATCGGTACCTCAAAGCAATGGTTGAAGAGCCTAGATAAGCCTACCCTTGCTATTGATTCATGAAAGAAATTAGCACTTGCCTTCTACAAGAAATTCTATCCTCCGGAGAAGACAAATATGTTGAGAGCCCAAATCACCGGGTTCAAGCAAAGGGATGAGGAATCAATATATAAAGCATGGGAGAGATTTAAGGACACTTGTCGTTCTTGTCCACACCATGGACTTAGTGAGTGGTTCCTTGTTCAACAATTTTGGAACGGCTTATATGAAGACTCGCACAATGTGCTTAATATGGGATCTAATGGGAGGTTTACCGAAGTTGATGATAACCAAACATGGGCCAAAATCGAAGAGATGGTGGTTCATAATTCTTAATATAGTAGGCCTCGAAAGGCCACTAGAGGAGGAAACCATGAGGTAGATTCCATCACACAATTGGGTGCTCAACTAAGTGCTCATATCGACACCATCAATTTGAAGTTTGAAAAGGCCATGGCGAAGCTTGATGAAGCTTCCAAATCACCCAAACAACATGTCAATGCTATGATGGCATCATCCTCAATCCCAAATGGAGTATGTAAAAGCTGTGGAACCTTGGGACATGATCAAAACGAATGTAGAGGAACAAATGAACAAGTGAATGCTTTCCATGCATACAAGAATGGTACCTCTTATTCCAACTACTATAATGAGAATACCAAATTCCATCCAAATATTTCATACAAGAGCCAAAATTTCCAAAATCCTCAACCAACATACACCCCACCTCCAATGAGAAATCCAAATCAAAGACCCTTTTTCAACCAAAGCCAAGGATATAAAAATAAACCTTCCTACAACCAATCCAATGACCAAAGATTTGATGTTCAAAAAGCGGTCCTCCAAATGCAAAAGAACGAACAAGAATTCTTCACCCAAATGCAAGAAGATAGCCAAGCTAAAGAGACCACCATCAACAACATACCTGCCCACACCAAAATGTTAGAGACTCAAATGACTCAACTAGCATCTTCTAGCTCCCAAAGACAAAAGGGGCAATTACCTCCTCAAGGTAACCCCCTAAGACATGAAATGGTTAGTGCCATCCATTTGAGGAGTGGTACAAAATATGAGGGGCCGAAGAGGCCAATTGATGAAGATATTGTGGATGATAGTAGCAAGCAAAGAGTTGTGGAGAACTCTAAGGAGGTAGAGCCTACTACCAATGAACTTTCAAAGAAGAAAAATGAAGAGAGGGCTAAGGAAAAAGAGCCTATTATGATTAGACTTCCATTCCCAAGTTACCAAGCTAAGCCTAAGCTTGATGAGCAACTTGGAAAGTTCATGGAAATTGTGAAGAACTTAGAAGTCTCAATCCCATTCACGGAATTGATCAATCATGTTCCGGCTTATGCAAAGTACATGAAGGATATTCTTACCAAGAAGAAATCCATCCGAAAGTTGGAGACTATTGCCACTAGTAGAAAAAGTCTCATTGACATCGGTTATTTTGCCCCATTTACATCGGTTTTGTTGCGATGTTTTTGGGGGCGACGTATATAGTATTTTAACCTTAACATCGGTTGTAAAACGGATGTTAATAACACACAATATACATCGGTTTCTTTCTAGAACCGATGTTAATAGCATCTCATTACATCGATTTTGGCACAGAACCGATGTAAATATTACCTTATATACATCATTTATTAACTAAAACCGATGTTAATAGGTATTTTTTACATCATTTATTAATTAAAACCGATGTTAATAGGATTTTTTTTAATTAAAAAAATTTACATTTTGAGGCGTTTCTTATAGGAAAAACACCTCAAATAATGAGAGTTGCAATCAATAAAGAAATGTTACACTTCCAAAGCCGATAATTTATAAATAAATACTCCAAAAGTATAAATATACACTAGTGAACATAAACACTTAGATTTACACATAAAGAGATACTTGTAGTCTGACTAAATAATGATAGTAAGGTACAAAATGTCATAAAAAAACCAACATAATTAGTTTAATACTCCACGTTTGCTCCTTATATCTGAGCTCCTTCTAGCTAGCAACATTGCGTCGAGTTCAGGACAGGATTCCCATGCCTGAAAAAGCCGAGTATTGTGAAGTTCAAAAGACCCGGTATCCCGAATCTAAGTAAAATAGATAGTATTTACAAGTGTATAACAAGTGTACAGCTTACCCTATTAGAGCAGCATCAAGTATTTCAGGAGAGTATCAAAACAAATTCCAAATGAGACAATCTACATACAAAATCCAAAGATTGTACAACCGCAAGATAGTCAAGGATCACCAAATATTGCGATATTTGGAGCTGGAGTATAACTGTCAATGAGTAGAGTAAGAATGGTACCTGTTGCTTTGTGATTCAAACCTATGCTACTCAGACTGAGCTGCAATAGACGAACAGAGGAGAATGTCAGTGTTGAAAACAGTTGCTTTGTCAAAAAAAATATAAATGTATTAGGCTTAAAATAAAGTGCCTAACTGTTGTGCACTCGTGCATGAACAAGTGTCGTGCCTGAACAACTAGCAAATGTGACATACTCAGCTGCAAGTATCATTCACAACTATTTTGTGAAGTGGCTGTTTTATAACTTTGCCGACTGAAATACGATCATACGCGGACACCATTTTGATAACAATTATGTTTCAATCTGGACTAAAAACAGCATTTGTTTTCACCTAGCATTATTTTGAGGGGAAAAAAAGACCAGGGAAGGATACAAACTGAAAGATTAAACAAAAAATTAAAATTTCTTCAACCTAGCAGGTTATCCAAGACAGAATGCAATATTTTATTGGCGAAACTGGTCTTTCGTATCAGAAACCTGGGTGCCGAAAGATGTCCTATGCTGCAGACCAACTCTGATTAATTCTGTCCTGAATATTGGGCATCCATATTAATTATACCAAAGAAGATAATTAATTACCTATGGGATGGAAGTGCTGAATTCCATCGTGTCCCTCTAGTGGCATGGTCGAAGATAAGTCTACCTAAACAAGGAGGATTGGGCATTAGAAAGGCTGAGTTGTAGAATGTAGCTACTGTAGCAAAACTTGTAGATTGGATTTATACCAAAGCGAATAGACTACGGGTTCGGTGGGTTAATCAGATTTACCTCAAAGATCAGCCTGACATGATTATACTCCACCTGCTGATATGAGTTGGACATGGAAATCAATCTGCAAAGTGAAAGAAAAAATGAAGCAAGATATGTGAATGATAGATGACAGCCAACATACAAGGATACACAATCAGAAGAGGATATGATTGGCTCGGAAGGAAAGAACCTATTCAGAAATGGCATACCCAAATATGGAGTAAGTGGAATTTACCCAAGCATTCGTTCATCAATTGGATAATTATGAACAAGGGTTTAAAAATGAAAGACAAGATTTTCAAATTGGGATGCTGTTAGAACAATAGTTGCAGCATATGTGACGTTTTTCCAGAAACCCACGAACATCTCTTCTAAATAATCGAACTAATGGAGAAATGGAGTGGAATCAATACCTATCATTGATACCATGCAAGGAAGCTCGAGGATGAAAGGTACTGACTGGATTAAGGAGGAAAATCCATGTTGCAATCCTTAGTACCTGCTATTATCATTTGTGGTGGCAGAGAATGCGATAATTAATGTCGTCCTGAGTACACCTGAGACGGTTGCGAAGAGCATCAAAACTGAGATTAGATAGATAATACGGGGGAAGATGAAGCTGCCTTTCCTAAAAATAAAAATCTTAATCCCGATAGAATTAAAAACAAAAACCCAATTCGTTAATCCAACCCTAACCGACTTAAATGATACCGAGTATAATTCAATTACAAATTGATTCCACCAGGCAGCAATATCGCCTCTGCCTGCAACTGACGCACAACCAAGAACGACTGTCAGAACTCTTTTTGCAATTGATTCCTCAAGATAAAGCGCCACAATACACACGTCAAGGTAAGAGTATATATCGTTTACAAATCAAAGTTGTATTTTAGGGAAATCGATTCATGACTAAAAACAAATGAAAAGAGAAGATATGGAATTAAACTTACCTTCATTGTCCATAATAAGATAAGGCATATATTCCACAAAATTATCAGATTCACATTGCTCAATCAATGTAGATAAATGCAACCAGAAGATGGAGACTAGCACTACCAGTGCCACTTTCCTCTGAACTCGAGTAGAAGTCACTATCGATTGTTTGTTCTCCACAAGACAAACCTAGAATGCAACCAACTATTTTCATCAGTGACTTTAACCAATTACACTTTAAAACAATGCCTACATAATCCAGCGGTGTAGCAAGGGAATAAATCACAAACAATTGATAGGACACACCAGTTATCAAAAATGGTGAGAGCATTCTCACAGTAGCAAAGACAACTTTCATACGGTGGGCACAACGCCAAACCCAAAAACTCTTGCAATCAGACAAACTTGAGATATTATCCAAAACAAAAGATGAGAAAACTCTTGCAACATTACAAATGTATAACAATGACAACAATATGATTATACTGAGAAAACACTACATGTTGAGATTTGAGCGATTCTGGAGCATATAATTTATAGAATTATGATAATTTGAGTGGATTAATTTCAAGAGAAATAGATAACCAAGTTCTGAAACTTTCAACAGTAAAACAATGACAAAAAAAGGAGGAAGTTTCTGTTTTTGGTATGGATTTTCTGATTTTAATTGAACAAATTGAAAGTAGCAAATGTAAAGATATGAAAGACCGAGTCTTTCTACTTAATCATGCCGCAAATGTAAACAACAATAAGATTATAAATTCATCACCATATGGTAATTCTAAAGATTAACCTCAATAAATCATAAAAATAAACAAAAATTGTACTGCAAAACCACAAAAAATTAAGAGCATTCCATCGAACATATAGACAACATTACTAATTGAATAACAACGAATTTACTTTCCATGAATTAGAGGAAAAAAACGCGAAAATACAGAAATCACGAACATCTGAAAACTCAATTGAGACAATTCATCAAAAAAGAACAGGCATAACTAATTGGCCTGGATAACAACAAATTAACGACAACAACCAAACAGAAATACATAAATCACGCACCTTAAGTAGATTAATTGGCCTGGATAACAGCAAAAATAAGATTGCAAGTGAAGGACAAACAGATGAGAAGGAAATCAGCGGCGGAGGAAGAAAAATCCAGTGCGGCGGCGGACGGTGGTGAAGACAGCATAGAAGAGCGAGGCAAGTAGACAGAAAAATAAAGGGATTGTGAGAGATGAAGGGTACCGTCGATGATGGTAGACAGACGTTGAGGGACAACTCTGGACGGCGTGGGGAGGAGGCTAAGGGATTTCGATTGGAAGAGGAAGGGTTTATCAGAAGCAAGTTACAACAATAACGTGTTATATGTGATTGTGTATTGGATATTTGTTCCATCGGTTCATTAAAAAAGTCAGAAACCGATGCAATAAACGTTTCATCTAAAAAACTTAAGACATCGGTTCCAGTATAACCGATATAACATAAATAAATTAACATCGGTTTTCAAAAAAGCAATGCTAACAACTGATGTAAATAAAAAAGTAAAAGAAAAAATACATCACTTTTAAAAAAAATCGATGTAAATAGTTAAGGTTATAATTTTTACATCGTTTTTGTTTAAAATTGATGTTAACATGGCGATGTCAATGAGCATTTTTCTACTAGTGTGCCTTTACCAAAGTGAGTAGTGCTATTCTTCAAGGAAATTCCCCTCCAAACCTCAAAGATCCGGGAAGTTTTTCTATTCCATGTACCATTGGCGACACTACAATTAACAAGGCATTGTGTGATCTTAGAGCAAGTGGAAGTGTCATGCCATACTCGGTATGTAAGAGACTAGGAATGGGAGAGCTCAAATGCACCAACATTACTCTTCAAATGGCGGATCGATCAACAAAGATATCTCTAGGGGTATGGGAGGATGTGCCCGTAATAATTGGTAACTTCTTCATCCCGGTAGACTTTGTCATTGTAGACATGGAGGAGGATTCCAACATTCCTATCATCTTAGGAAGACCTTTCTTGCATCCCGCGGGAGCGGTAATCGATGTGAAGCATGGAGAACTCACACTTGAAGTCGGGGATGAGACAATTACTTTTTGTCTTGACAAAACTATGAGAGCTCCCCGATTACATGAGCCATGCTTCATGGTCGATCACTATAGCCAAGAAAGTGATAGGAAGAAGTTAGAATCTCTATGCAAAGATCAAGCCAAGGGTAACGAAACATCACCCACATGGAAGAAGAAAGTAGATGACATTCAAGTAGCTCTATTCGGATAGCAAGGAATTTTCAACAATGAGAGCTTGAATAGCTCACAAATCATTATAAGTAATGAAGAAGGCCTCATTGGCCATAAGAAAGGAGAGTTGCTCTTGCCAACTCATGACATCATTGAGGAACAAGCAAGCGAAGTTTGTGGTCTATGGGACGATGAATTTGAAGGATTGGTCAATACTTATATCGGAAATGCTATGACCTTATACCAAGGCTTTGAGGATCCTTGTCATCACTTTAACTCAGACTACAACAATGAAGAAAACGATGCGCAAAGATCTATGCAAGATCTTTATCATGAAAATGAGCAAGCCTTTGACTACTTCTACAAAGTGTTGGGCAACATCAACAACACTTTGGCTTTGCTCCCTTGAAATCTCATCAAAGAAAGGAGAGTTTGGTGGAGTCCTCCCTAAACCACCATTTGTAAATATTCTAACCCCTTAATTAGCATTTCATTTCCTTTATTGCATCTTTGTCATTTTTGTATTTGCATTTTCGTGCTTTGCTACAAAATTTTTGACATGAGAGTAAGTGAGGGAGGGATTTTAATGTGTTCTAATGTGTAGTGTTTGATCAAGTGTGGGGATGACATATGCCTAGGCTAAACGAAGCCTTTATAATGCAACCCACAACAAGGAAAGGAAGAACGAATGACACGGGAAGAGGATCCCCACGAGCAGACCTGAGCTCGTGGGAGCTGAGAGCAAGACTAGCGTCTTCAAGCTCAAGACGCGCATCATGGCTTTGGGACGTGGGAGCTGAGAATCTTCATGTCTTGGAAAATTCCTGTAAGAGAATCTGCACAAGCCGAGCTCAGGACGCTCGTCCTCCAACTTCAGGACGCCCGTCCTACTATCGAGTTGCGGGTCTTGGGAAGCTTTGAGTTTATAAGATTTAGCAAAAGAAAGAACTGCACGTCCCAAACGTAATCCGAGCATCTCAACAAAAATCCACTCGAGCTGAGCTCAAGCCGCGCGTCCCAGACCTATTTTGTTCTTTCAGAAATTCCTGCAATGAAATCCGCTCGAGCTGATCTCAAGCCGCGCGTCCTAGACCTGTTTTGTTCTTTTAGAAATTCCTGCAATGAAATCCGCGCGTCCTGACCTTAAGCCGTGCATCCCAGACCTGATACATAAGCAAAACACGGGACTCTTCCTTCTTCCAAATTCATTTCCATCTTTCAAAACACAAACACAACCATTTTTCCTCACTTTAACCTTTAATCCCCTCATAAAAAAACATCAATTTCTCACCAAAATTAATCACAATCAAATCAAAACTTGCTCAAAACACAATTAAATTACTCCTTCATCAACAAAAGACCATTTAACCATCAATTTCCTCACAAATTGAATCAATTTTCTAGGGTTTGGGTCAAAATCCGAAAATCCCTAATTGATTGAAGTTTGAAGAATCAAGGAGCATTCAAGAATCATCTTGGTTTGTTGATATCAAATTGGAAAGGAGCATACAATGGCAATGACTAAAGGCGGAACTAAGGTACCCAAAACCCCAAATTTGTCAAAAAGGCAACAAGCTCTTCTAGCATCTAAAGCTTTGGTAGTAGCTCAACCAAGGGAGCAAGACCAAGAAATCGTCAATCCCATTGAGGAAGCTACCCCTTCTATTCCGGTTGTAGAACAATTGCCAAACTTTCCGGAGGTAACTTTCTTATCCGACAAACACAGGACTGCATGTCTATCCTTTTCCAAAAAGAAAGTTTTAGCTACCAAGTTTATTTGTCAAGATACTTTGCGAAAATTGGGTGTACTTGAGCAATCTAGAGCATTTTTCGAGTCCATGGGGTTGAAAACCCTCTTTGATATGAATGAATTAACATACCCCTCATTGACCATGGAGTTCATAAGCTCCTTGAGGGAGTACAAGGTAGAGACTCGAAGTTATGTTGAGTTCCGAGTTAAGAACGAGAGTAGAAGAATGCTTAAGGGTGAATTTGGTAAAGTGTTTGGTCTTACGAGAGATGATCATTTTGAAAAGAAGCCTTTGAAGTATGATGCCGCACCCCTATGGAAGGCTATAACGGGTCGTAAATTTGACTCCTTCCGAGAGAGCCATGCTTTGTATGTTCACCATCCGGGCATAAGAACTTGGCACAAGTTTGTAGCTAATACTTTAATCGCTAGGAAAGGAGCCAACCACTTCACCGAACTCGACTTTGTCTACCTCAAGTCCTTCTTGAATGTTAATGGAAAGTCCACCCGAAAGTATAACATCCTTCAATTATTAATTGAGTGGTGGCTAGAGATTGATAATGGGAAAGAGGGAGCGACCTTTATTGTAAATGCACTACAAGAAAAAGGCTGATTTGCAACGGACTAATTGCAACGAACTGTATAAGCCGTTGCTAAGTATTACTTGCAACAGATATTATTATATTTGCAACGGATATTAAATTATGCAACGGCTAAATGAAACTTTGCAACGGATATTAAATTATGTAACGGCTTAATGAAAATTTGCAACGGATATGCGTCATATCTATTTACCCGCCTAATAAATTTAAAGCTGGTTAATTTATGCAACGGATTTTGTAATGCCTATCCGTTGCATATTGGTTAAACTCCAATCCTTTGAAATTCACTCATCTATCTATATATCTATCTATCTATATATCTATATATAAGTATAATAGAAGAACCACTATCCACAATATTATACACGTGGCGCTTTTCTATGCAAATTTTTCCCGCGCATATGCCTACGAAGTACGAACTACAGTATACACAATAACCCTAAAATATAAAAATGCGAAACCCACATTTTCTGCCGCCTCCCACCATCTCCCTCTCACCTTTTTGGATGATTTTTCCATTTCTTTGCCTTTCTCCTGATCTGAGCCAACAATAACATACTCCTCCATCGATTTCCCTTTAAACCAGTTCGGCAGTTCCCCTTCCTTTTCCCCTTGATTTTTCGATAATCGCGAAAGTAATTCTTGAAAATCTTAGCAGCTTCGTATGTTGATGGTAATGATCCAAGGATGTGAAGATTGAGGCTAGCGAATTTCTCTATCATACCTTTTTATCGTTTCATTTTCAACTTATTTTTTTGAATTTCAAGTTGGAAAGATGGAGTTTCAAGGTGATTGCATCCTTTACCCTTTTGTCGTTTCATTTTAAACTATGTATTTTCAATAGTTGCGATTTGATAGACAAATTCGCCCAATTTCTGAATATATTTGTTATTATTCTGTTATTTTGGTTGATTTATTATCCAATTCGTAAGATTTGCTACAAACTATAGAAGATTTTGGTGGGATCTATGCAATGGAGTTCAAAGTTCACTATATCATTTCCTTGATATGTTTCATTGTTTGTCTTCTAGATTTGATTTTTTGCAAATCGTTATTCATCTGCTTTTCTATGAAGTATATACTCTAATTTTTTAGCAGTCAAAAGGTACTCAATGATACAATTAACGTTTCATTCATCTAAATATATTTCTATGGAGTGTATACTAATCCTAAAGCGATCATCTCCTTTTCTTTTCTTTATTTTAGCAGTCATTCTCTTATCTCTTATTCTCCTTCCTCCTATCTCTCAATAAGCAGGCTATATTTTGAATAACCCAATCAATTACATAATATACCACTGCAAGTTTTCTCAATACATTTTTGCATTTAATAATTTGGCCTAACTTTCTGTTATCAGTGTCTCATATACAGATTATTTCATAGATTTTTTTGGGTACAAATAGTTAACCAATAGATTATCAGTGAGATACACCATACTCTTTTGTCATATCTTCATTAATGGTCTTTGTGTTTGTTTTTGTATGTTGATTCGTTATAGAATTTTCTACATTAGCCAACAATGGTTTGGTTGCACTAAATGTATTATGCTTCACTCTGTTTTAATTGTTCGTTTAGTAAAATCATCCCAATAATCCCGTATTTTCGGGCTAAATTTTTTTAAGTAATGTTGATTACTCATTGTGTTCACTAGCCGTAATGACTATTAATCTTTCATATTTCATAGACTAATCACTCTTGCAATGAAGATATCTTATCTCGGCATCTGTAATATTGGTTGTTTATTGAATAAATCTATGATTTCCGTCTCTCCATGGTCATTACTCCACGATTTTTTCCAAAATTTTGACATGTTATTGTTTAATACGAGTATATGTTAATACGTACTTTTCCCCTGTCGAATTGTAGAATCAAATAAGAAAATGTCATAACCTAGACCGGCTGCACATCTTATTTGGATTGAAATTTTATATACGGGTCTTTATAATAAAATGTTACCTATGGATGAATATTGTTTTATTAAGTAAATGAGGTGGGCTTTGTTATCTATGCACATCTTATTTTATCTTGATATTCCTTCATTTTCAGTTTGTTTTGACTTATAATGTAGATGTTGGTTTCAATTTTTTAAGTGGTAATATTTTAATAATGTTTTAAACAACGTACTGAACCTGAAATCATATAATGAGTCCAGTCGTTCACTTTAATAATGTTTTAAACTATAAGTAATATCTTAAAATGGCTTAATGTTTCCGTGAATTTTTAATGCGCATGTAAATGTTTGAAACAATAAGTTATCATGCGCCTCTTGAGACTCGCGTGTTCTCTTTCTTTTTATTTCATGGCTAATGTTTTGTACCTCATAACTATTTATCTACCATTAAATTTTTCATTCTACTTTGGCTAGATTCGACATGTGATCAAGTACTATCCATATTTTAGTTTTTCATTTGGGCTTAGAAACTTCAGTTTTCCATCTTTCAAGAATTCGTGACCTTACTAACTGAATCATTTGCTCACTTTTGCAACTAAGGTATTGTTTAACCTTTGATAAATCTTACTACACATCTGCTCTCCTCATACTTTTGAAGTTTATCCTTTTTTTTTCTAGGTTATCTTCTAGATATAGTTGCAGCCCTTGCAGGTGTTTGAAGATGAGTACTTAACGATATGAACTTTTTGTTAATTTATTGCACTATTCCGATTTTGTGATGGGTATATGTAAGGTGAGGTTTAGTTTTGCTGTGATTTGAACCTTAGCATGAGGAACTTTCCTGGCACAAGTACTACGGAGTATTATACAACAAATTTCATCATTGCAGTTGGCAATGAACCTTAGCATTAGGAACTTTCCTTACTGTTTTCTGCACGATTTCTCTTTTTTTGAAAATTATCTTGCAGAATATTGTTCTGATCAAAGAACCCTGAGATGCTAGACACTACTAGTTTCAAAGATCTAGATGATCACTAGTCCCGTTTTGAGCTGACATTGGAAGGAAGAGCTGCACAGGTTATCCCAACTCCCAAAACTTGAACAGGCCGATCTATTGATGCTTATATGATTAGTTGAACACGATTTATTATTTGTCGTTTTTTTATTTCTAACTGACCTGTTTCTGAAATTAATCAAATAATTCATTGGTTCAATGGTTCGTCTAGGCGTGGTTTTCATCAGTTCTTGCTGATTTGCAGTTGTGGATTCTGTTCGAATGTCTGAACTTCTATTTTGCCCGTCAACAATATTGGTGTATTTATCAGATTGTGACCTCTTCTGTCTGTGATCTCCATTTCGCTCATGCTTCGAATTTTGAAAAAAAATAAGAAAGGTATAATTATTTTTGAACTAATTGATATTTGTCCATGATGAGGTTGGACTGTCTTAACTGATTCAGTTATCCGTTATGTTCCAGGTATCTATTGAGGCAGAAATTAGTGCCCTTCAATCTCAAGGTGAAACGGATATCAATAAAGATAAAATCTACCTTGAAAAATGCGGCTTTAATAAGAAGGGGTTAGTTTTTGGTACTGGAGCCGCACGCGAGCATTACTTTGAACGTTCGGCTACTGGAAGTAGAGAGTCCAACAATATCGACCAGGATTATTCGGCCGGAATACTACCTCGACTTGTGAGCAAGAATGTTGAAACTGAGCTCCGCAACAAAGTGCTCGAAGACAAAGTACAAAGAATGGAGGCGTTTCTACAAGCAAAGTTTGGGTCTGACTTTGACCCAAATTGTGATAGCAACCAGTTCCAAAATCGAGACGACTTCAATGATGATGGTGGAAGTGGCAACTCGACATCAATCCCAACTAATTAGCTAGATTACTCCATAATAGCTAGACAACGAAATTGCTTAGCAAATTACGTATGGATTTTTTTTTTAGGATGTTTTCAATGTATGTACTCTTTTAAATTTGCTAAATGAACAATTCCAAGTTTCTATATTGTTGGCTTCTTTAAAGTTTATTGTTTAATTGTTTGATATCGTAACGAAATGGAGGAAAATGGATGCAGGAATGCTTGAATCTCCCATTTATGTTTGCAACGGAAATTACAGGTTTTGTGACAGCTATCCATTAATTAAAAAAGTCAATGCATTTGTGTTTGCAACGGAAATTACAGGTTTTGTGACGGCTATCCATTAATTTAAAAAGTCAATTTGTTGACTTTTCCCTCTACTATGCAACGGAAAACATTTTTTTTGCAACGGAAATCCGTCTCATAATTGACCAAACAGGTGCCACGTGGACCTCATTTAAGCAACGGATCATTCGTTGCAAATAATATACGTCCGTTGCATAAAAATTAGCAACGCCGATCCGTTGCATATTTTTTCATTTGCAACGCCATATAAGCAACGCACCAGTTTGCAACGGATATCCGTTGCAAACTGTATATAAGCAACGGATTAGGGTTATTTCGCAACGGATTGGTCCGTTGCAAATAGGCTTTTTTCTTGTAGTGATGGGGGCTTGGTAACAAGGTTAGATAAACACTTTAACCCGGAGTTCAACAAGGATAATACTTACAAACCGGTTAAGGGAAGCAACCTTCTTGACAAGAGTAATTTGATCAACAAGTTTCATTGGGTCAAAAATGACAATCTTGATAATAAATTTGAATGGCTCATCAAGGAAGCCAAGTCCATTGTCTTGCCCCCCAAGAATTGCCGTATCTCTACCCTTTGAAGCAACTACCTCATTCCCGTCTCCAAAGAATCCGAATTTATAATCAAGCAACAAAGGGATCCAATTGCAAAGCCCTCTTCCTCTACCATTGTGACTCCACCCAATCCTTTTGCCTACCAAGAATTTAAACCAAGTGGCTCTAATGTTATGGTAGGCAATGATTACTTGACCCAATTGATGCAATAATTGATTCTTCATGTCCTTTGCGTAGTTGAGCGGATAGGAAGTTATTCTTCCCTAATACTTCTCAAGATGCCGATAAGGATAGCCGGATGGCTAATGTAAAGGAGATTGATGTTGCGGAAGATGAGGAAGGTATTGGTTCATGCCAAGAAGAAGAGCAAAGTTCGATTTCCGATGATGATGAAGTTGGTGAATCCTCCTGTCCAATGGAGGTGGATAATGATGAAGTTGATGATAATGATTTCCGGTGATGAGGCCATCGATGATGATGTCGCAATGAGCGTCAATTGAAGGATGACGAAGCTTATGGAGGATACCACAAATGCGGGGTTGATTGTCTAGCTTCAACATATTCCATTGTGAGTTTCCTACCCCTTCTTTAGCTTTGTTTTTTATCTCTTGTCTTTAATTTTAATCTTGATCATTTGTAGAGACATTTTTGGCTCTTGGTAGTTTTGAGTCCTAGCACCGTTCAAAGGACTCCCACCTTGGTTCCATTGGGGTGTTTAATATTTGGTTCCTATTTGCAAAATCCAAAATGACAAATTAGGCCTCATGCATTGCATCCTTGCCTTGTGCATGAACTTCCCCTCTTTCTACACTAGGAATAGTGTTTTGTTCGGTTTGGGGAAGTTCACTCACAAGGAATGCGAGTCAATTCAAATTGGCTCTCCAACTAATCGAAAGCATGCATCATATAGGATAGATTAGATCGCATCACTTGTTATATATGTCATATAGTTTGCCTACTAGTTTAGAAACATGCATTTTCATATAGATTGCATTGCATAATTTTCTATCGTATTGGCCTTTGAGGACAATGCTCATAATAGTGTGGGGATGGGAAATTGTAATATTTCAAAAATCGAAAAATACAAAAAAATCGAAAAATTTCGAAAAACTCAAAAATATGTTCTTTTATTTCATAAAAACAAAAATGATAAAAATTGAAAAAAATTCTCAAAAATCCAAAAACATGTTCATTCCTTTGTAGTGTAGAATTATATATATTGTATATACTTGTGTTTGTTTGTCACTCTTATCACATTGGACCGACTACGCCACATTCGAGGCATGAAGAAAATAGAAGACCACATGGTATGATCTTTCCAAATCCCCTTCCTCCTTTTCTATGTTAATGACAATGTGGCCTTATTTTGGTTGATGTGGTACAAACCAATGTGTTGTTAAGAGCTTGCATTTAGTTTACATGGCATAGTAGTTGATAGAAGCATTTGCATTAGGTTCTATATATGGTGGTTTCATCATGGCATGTAGTTGCATTCTAGGAAAATTTTGTGAAAACATCTATTTGGGAAGCTTGATAAGTGTATAAGGCCCTTGTAGATAATTTTTATTCTTGAGACTTTGCTCATTAGAATACCTCCAAAACACCCTAGGATGTGTCATGCTAGTATCCTTTGACCCATGGACTAAGGCCTAGTCAAGAGTACCTTGTGGTGTGATAACTCCTTGGCTACCGTTTATTCCAAGGTGACCCTTAAAACCATGTAACCATCTTCCACTTCTATCATATCTTTCACAAAAAGGGAATGGGCAATAAATTCTCAATTTGAGTTCAAGCATCAAAATGAAAATCAAGAAGCTAACACAAATTGCATAAAAGAAAAGAGGAGTACAAAAATAAGAACTCATATGCTTCAAATAAAAGCACCCTCGTTACAAATTAGGGTGACTTTGAAAACGTTCAAAAATGCAAAGATTGAAAAATTTGCCAAGTATCAAAATGCCAAACATCAAAGAAATGGCAATAAATTGTTCTCAAATGTCAAATTCCACAATAATTTGGGGGGAATAAAAAAATCAAAAGCAAACTGCCATTATGAAACTCAAAAGCATATTGATCCCTTTATCCATTGGTTCCACTTTTGTGCATGGTGGAGAGGGGATGACCCTTCTCCTTCTCTAGGCAAGAAGGGGAATTTCGCGATCCTACAGTGTTTCTAACACCGTAGGGAGTCTACTCTTGACAAAAGCATTTAGAGATTGTGGACAAAGGTACCCTAGATTGACACAACTTGGAGGTGATTTGTTGGTATCCTCCCAGGCTTAGTAACTTGAAGAAACCATATCTATAATGGGGTGTGTACCCTTAGATTGCTTACCTTTTAGATAATTTCCGCCACTTACATGAGGAAGGTGGCTATTCCTTTTTGTAGGGTCTTAATCGTCATTTAAGCCCTTAGTAACCCTAATCCTTGTACTTAATTTTAGTATAAATACCCTATTGTACTACCTAGATTAGCATCAAGCTTAGAATCAAGTACTAATATCCTTCTAAATCTCTTAATTTAGTCTTAATCCAAGTTGTAATACACATTTTAATATTAATCACATCTTAATCTTTCCTTAATCTCTCAATTGTTCTTAGTTTTAGTTGGGTAATTAGAAGATTATTTGGGGTTTATTGGAGGATTGACAACTCTCCATCAATCATCAATTTTCCTTCTATTATTATTTGCTTTATTATTTGGATCATCTCAAGTTGGTATAATCCCTTTTTACCTTTGCTTGATTATTGTTATTTCCATTACTTATTCATCATGTTTTGCATTGTTAATATGATTGAAATCCTTATTAGCATGTTAAACATTATCATTAGTGAGTAGTTTCCTAAGATAGGGTTAATGGGGAATTAGGGGAATCAATCATGGGATTAGATTTATGCTTAATTTAATATGCTTTCATAATTAAATGCTTGCTTGTTGTGATTTTAACCTATGAACATGTTATGTTTGATGAAATGCTAGACTATGAAACCTTGCATTTTTTACCCATCTCTCATCTTTTCGATGAGGCTTGTAAGATATAAGCCAACTCAAGCCTTGTTAGACCATGCATAGAGTTGAATAGGAAGAGACTAAATCGACTTGTAGGTGTTGTAAAGTCTTGATCGACTCGGCTCCGGGACCTAAATCTTCCTAGGAATTGTAAGACATATACTAACTCGATTCCATCACAACAATAAGTTGCTTTCTTCTATTTGAGAACATGTTTGTATGATCTATTTCCATGATTCCCTTATTAACCCATGAGACCCTAGTGCCCTTAATCAGTTGTTTGCAAACCCCTTTAATTGCTTTACTTTGTTTTCATTAATTTACTTTCATCTTGTTGACTAGTTTAAAACACATCTCATCTCAACCCAATTTGTGAAACCCTAAGACATAACTACTTGCAATTAAAATCTTAAATCGATACCCGTCCCTTGGGATCCGACCTTTATTTATCACTCTACTAAGGGTAGTTTGTAAAGATATAAATTTTGTTTTGGTTGCAATAACGACTACGCTACACCAATATATAGTTCTACTCTATATTACATGCAAATGGTTATTAACATAGATTTTAAATAACTTGCGAACAGACAAATGAATGAAACAATAACATACAATATAATGACAATGGTAGTGCATAAAAATCGTGTTAGAATATAAACACCTCTAAAAATAAATGAAAATTGGAAGATATTAATAAGATAATTACAACGGTTCTTATGCAAACCGTGTTAAATTATGCAATTGCTGAATAACATTATTTTAAATAACTTTCTTTCTTTCTTCATTTCTCTCTCTCTCTCTCTCTCTCTCTCTCTCTCTCTCTCTCTCTCTTACTCAAATTATGTCAAGTGGTAGCTCTTCTTCTTCCTCTATTTCAACAGGGACATGTAATTGCTCAGTTCCGGCAGCATTGCGAACTTCTTGGACTTTGCAAAATTCGGGAAGAAAGTTTCTAACTTGCAAATTCTATAATCCCGAGACTAAAATGCGTGGATAAAATTACTTTTAATCCTTTAAATTAATGGAAATAAGCAAGATTTTCTAAAAAACATATTGTAATTAGCTGGCATATACCAAATGATGCTTTATTCTTGGCGGTAAAATCAAACACAATGAAATATAAAATAAAACGGTTCAGGCCGTTATGTATATAAAAATAATGCTTTATTTCTTGGCGGGAAAATCAAACAACATGAAAATATTACAGACAACGGTTATTTGTAACCCGTTGTAGATAGTACTAATCAATTATGATTTCAAACATAACCGTTGTCTGTTTGGAAACAAAATACCATGGTTTTTCTTATACCGTATTTATTACTTTCCAATAAACAAGGTCTTGCAAGTGTTGTATTATTCACACATATATACTCTGAGCTCCCCCTCCCCCCACATAATATCCTCAAATATTGAGCTTCCCCTCAACCACTAGCCTACCCCATCGCTGTCGCAGTCATCGTCATCATCGCCATTGCCGCCGCCAGATCAATCCGAATTCTCCTCTTTAAAGAAGTAATAAAACCTTCTCTCTAGAATTTGTTTATTATTATAAGTATGCATTGTTATTATTTGTTTATTAATTTATGCTTTAGATATGGTCCAAAAGTGGAAAAGAAACGTTGGAAATGCGCCAGGCGATGACTCAGGTGATGAGAATAATTTGCAACACACTGCGGGTCGAATACGCCACAAGGTTTCCCTAGAAGCAATAAATTCAAAGATAACTAATCCTTTATAATGGGATAAAGATACGGCCTGCCATATGGTGAGAATGCCGAGTATTTTGCGAATTGGATTGGTTGTTATGTAAGACAGTATGTACCTCTCGGTATGCCGTGTATCAGTGAACTGAGTAAAATACGGAACACCATGCTAATAAACAGAATAAAGGTATGTTTATACAATAATAAATGTTTTAGCTGAAATTAAGTTACTACTTGATATGTGTTTTAGCCGAAACACTTGTACCAACTATGCTCATCATATATGCAGTTAGCTTACGTTGTCCCCGAAAATTATGATAAGTACCTAAAAAAAGACAGGGGAAGCCCTCAGTTCTTGGAAGTTAAAGTTTTCTGAGAAGCAGTTGTTCAACAAGGAAACCGGGGAGATGAAAAAGAACCCACCAACAAAGAAGTATCTGTATGTCATTCAAGACCATTGGGATAACTATATCGCTTATAGGCAGTCTAACAAGTTTAAGGTGACTTATTAATAATAAGTAAAGAAGTATACTTAGTTTAGTGTTTGGTCATGCTTACGTTTCTTGATACAATTTATTTAATGAAGGCTATGAGTGAGAGGAACAAGGCGAACATTTCAAAGAAAAAGACCGTCTTTTACGGCTCCCGAGGTGGTTATAGATTGATTAAGAAGAAACTTGTAAGTACATAATTCTTATAGTATTAGACTATTAGGTGTTTTAGTCGGATGTTATATATATTCATAGTAATCGTACATATTTTGAGAGGATATCAAAGCTTGGAAAATTCAGTCGTCACGACGCTTGGGTGGAAGGTCACACTCCTAAGAATGAAAAGACGGAAACTGAATATGATAAGGACATCAAAGAGAAAATTGTAAGTTTGAATAAATATGTCACCCCTACCGCTGGTGGTCGGAGTTATATAATTGTGAGTTGCTTAATGGTTTTATGTGTATGTAGAGGATCTGTGTGAAGGAGATACATGAAGGAAAATGGAAGCCTAGTGGACGTGATGACATTCTTACTAGGGCAATCGGCAAAGCAGAGCATCCAGGTCGTGTGAGAGGGGTATCGACACATGTTGGTATCATTAAGTATTTTGGGAAAACTACTCGAAGTGGTGATGATTCCAAGAAGGTAATCTATAAATACTGTATTTAAACCAACATGATTTATAACTATATGCTGACATTAATTTCTACTACACAGCTACAGAAAATAGCTAGGTTGATGGTGAGAATGTTGGAAACTGGGGAAAAGCCATCAGAAAAAGAGTTAGATATGGTTCAAGAAGTCATAAAGGAAGCAGAGGAGGAGGAGGAAAAAGAGGTAATAATATGTATTTCTTTTATATATATATATATATATATATATATATATATATATAAAAATATATATATTTTATATATATATATATATATATATATATATATGGCAAGGGAGAAGGAAATGATTTGGAAAATCAGTACGTGTTATATGGACAAGTGTTAATGTACAGAAGGAAGCCGAGGAGGACATGGCAATGGAGAAGGAAATGGCAAAGGAGATTGATTGGGAGCCGATCGAGGATCGATATCAGGCAGTTGAAGAGGAAGAGGAAGCTAGGAAGGTCGTGACACAGGATGAGATTGAGGTAGTTGATGATCAGGCGTTCTTCTCTACACCGAAAAAGGTAATAGCTGCTAGTTTATAAATATTCATCTCAGTACACGTTTTTTACTTATGAAATTTATTAAAGGTAGTGAGTGTATGTGTACTAATTGAATAAAGGTGTTGTGAAGGACGATTGCAAGGTGTCTTGTCGGCTGTTCTATTTACAGGGGAAACGAAAAGTTGTTGTTGCCAGGGGATACGTTTTCTCTTACGACCGGCTTCAACAAGTTAAGGTTCATGGTATACCCTTTCATCACAATTACAGGAAAGTGGAAGTGTCCCAATTATATAAAGACGAGTATGGGGAAGTAAAAGTACCATTTCCTAATTAGGAGATCACTTATTTGAAAGAAGCCCTGAGCACTTATGTGCAATGGCCTAACAACCTCATCCATGTTGTCATCCCCGAGGTACCTATACGCAGACTTTAATTATTACTTGTTCTGTAAATATATTAGGGTACGAATATTAACACATCGTAAGTACTTTAATCTTTACATTTGTAGAAGTAAAGCAAAGCTATGGCTGCAGCTAAAGCAATTACTACTACGTCAACGGAAGTTGTTGTAGTCAAGTCTGCTTGTGATTCTTATTATAAATCGTGTGAAAATAAGAAAAAAATGAAAACTGCTTCGATGATGGCTTTGCACAACCTGGCTGTAAAGAAGTCACCTAGAGGGGATGTAGTCATGGTTAATATTGAAGAGGAAATTATGGGCGCAGCTGATATAGTCGTACTGGACCCGAAGCAACTGATGGAATTTGTCGACCTTGACAATTTAGATGTTGTTCACATTTTGATTTGGATGAAGTAAGTTTTATTAATAAAACTATTTAGTCATTTCCATTTACGAATAATGATGTTTGTTTAAATTATCAATTACAATAACATTTTTCGTTCCATGTGGCGTAATAGGTACCAGAATAATCTGATCGCTGAGTGGAAGTTCCCAATTCACGCCTACGGATTCTTGAGTCCTAAGGCATTCTATGTGCACATAATTTCATACGAAGAACAAATCAATAGTATTGCTCGTCGGTTGATGTCGTCTAAAAAACTATGGCTTACCCCCTACAATAAGAATATGTATGTATAGTACGTGATTATTGTAATGAATCACGGTTCTATAAATTTATTATTAACATGCTCAAATGCGTGTAAGTGAACTAACAGTTCAATGTCCGAAATTGAATAGGAAGCATTGGGTGCTACTGGCAATCCAAGTGGAAACAAAAACAATGTACTGGATTGACTCTCGCGAAGGCAACCCCTCTGACAGTTGTGTAAGGATGATAACTGAGTAAGTTTACAACCTTCAATAATGTCATTTGTTATTGTATGACTTGAGCCAAATATATGCAAATAATAATGGCATGTGTGTATATTTATGAATCAGTGTTTTTGAAGCAAAAAAAAGATTATGTCCACTTGGGAAATATGAAAGCAACGCTGTTCCCAATTTTATCACGCCATTAGTAAGTGTATTCTTAATAATTACTCATATCATTTAATTAATGTTTCTGCGAGAGGTTGATTATCTAATTCAATTTATTTGTGTGTGATTTATATAATAGTCTCATAAAGCACCAGACGATAAACAATGCGCCTTTTATGTTTGTCAGTCCATGTGGGAGGTTATCAACAGAAAACTATCTACCATTCCGATACGGGTTAGTGTGACTTAAAAAAAACTATTTCAAACGTAAATTGAGTTCAATTCTGTATACTTCCATGTATTATATCTATTTTGATTATGTATATTTTGAATTGTAATTTCCACTAATACTCAACAAAGTCCCAGAATATTCGCCAGAGGACATCAACCAGATGAGAAATATGTGGGCCAGTTATGTTGTTTCATTAGCGTAGTCTCAATAGTTTTCTCATGCTTTATGTAAGAGTGTGTATATATAGAGCCATTGTGTATTGGCTTCTTTTGTTTTTCTGAGGAAGTTGTGTTTTGGCTGTTGATCATCCTGTTTGTACTGTTTTTTAACAGGGTTTAATTGATCGCGGGGTGTAATATTTTGATACAGGATTGAATTTTTGCACTGCACACCGCTTTGAATGCTATTTTTCAAAGAAGAAAAAAAAATAGCATTTCAAAGAAATTGTTAGAGAAAGCTAAAATCATTTTTTTTAAAAAAAAATTAAAAACGATAACCGTTAAAAACAACCTGTTGCAAACAATTATTTGACAACGGTTTTTTTTTGGTAAAATTTGAAATGTATATATTATATATCAAAAAAGAGATAATTACAAGGCTTAAGACTCAAAGGTTTAGGGTTCGAGACTCACAAAGAGCCACCCTTACGTATCATTTCCTAGACTCATTATCCAACTCTTCTCTACACTTGACATATGAGTATCTTGTTTATGTATCATTATACGATACTTCACATTTTCTTTAACAACGGTTTTATTTAGATAAATAACCGTTGACATATTTTCCCTCCCATTCAAACCACCAAAAATATAAGATAACGAACGATAACTGTTGTCGAGTTCAAAACTTTTACAACGGTTTATTTTAGCAGAACCGTTGTCAAAATTTCATCAATAAAAATAGATAACGGTTACATACCGTTGTCAAAAGATGAATATAACAACGGTTTTGCACGCAATAAAGTCGTTGTTAAATTTTGACATTCAATTAATAAGATAACGAAATGAACTGTTATCATATATAATTTTTAACAACGGTTTTGGAACGATAAGACGTTATCAATAGTAAACTACGACAACGGATTTGAAACCGTTCTTAAGATTTAATAACGGTTTCTTAAAAGATTTTATAATGGTTCTTGATGTTATATAACGGTCGCGTGTTATTTGTAACCGTGGTATATATTTAACAACCGTCGTTGCAATAACGGTCCCGTGTTTCTATTTAAAAGCGGTAATTGCATTATTTGACCGTTATTGAATGTCTTATTTGCCGTAGTGATATCATAAAACCGTCTCATCCTACATAATTCCATAATAACTATCACAAAACATCCTACAACACATAATACTACTAATTAACCCTTCATTATAACCCAATTGTTGGAAATCATATTTTAAATATCACATATTTTAATTTAAAGTTTTAGTCATAAAAACTTAAAGATCTTATGCATGCAAAACAAATAAGAAGAGATAAGAAAATCGTTTTCTCACTATCAAAAATTCGGTCAAATGGGCACAAATGAAGGTCTCCTACCTTCACTTGTTCTTGAGCTTAATATGATGGATGATCTTCCAAGATCCCAAGAATAGAAATCCTCCTTAGATTGCACCCAAGACTTACCCTTAAACTAGTATACTAATTAACTAGATTATTATACTAGTATCCTTAAAATGTATTCTAATATTGTTATTATTACTACACTAGTAACCTTTTTATAATATTAGAATGGATGAACAATTTATTGTATTCTAAAACTTGTTTAGAGAGAAGTAGGAGAATCTAGAACAAGCTTTGCATGTGTTATTATATGAATGAATAATAATTAGTAGAGAAAAAATCTCTTAAGGGAGAAAGGAGGGGAAAACCGGTTGGGGGCAAGAGCTAGGTGCCAAAATTGGCATCTTGCTTTTACTTTTGGTCTTCTCAATATCTTAGGTGTGTAAGCTAGTGTGCACTAGCTATGATGATGTTTAATTTATCCCATAAAATAATGTCATCCTCACACACATAATACTCCCTCCATTTGGTCCATATGTCATAAAATGGACTACCATTTTATTTTGTCAATTTGTCAATTGTCACACAATATGTCACATGTTGTATATTACATGTTATTAATTAATTTTAATGCATATTTATCACATAAATATCATTTTATAAATTAATTAAATTACATCCAACAAATTGACTAATGATACTTGATCATATAAATAAAATGGGTCATATAATTATAATTCACAACATCTTGTAATTATAATCAACCATTCATTCTTATCTCTATTGTTTCTCAAACAATAATCAATTTTAGTAACAAAGCATTTTTATTACTAAAATAAATCTTATTTAATCCCATTACAATAAGATATCAATATTCTCTCTCACAAGTAAATTGTTCACTTTTAAGGATTTGATCACTTTGTATCGTCATTAAATTAATCAATTTATCCATTAAGGGAATTGTCTTTTAGGTGTGACCTTAAGGGATCAACTGACCACCACCGTCACACGACAGTAATGCCAAACTCTAGTCAGCCAATCATTACCGATTAATGACGATCAGTTGATTATATATAATAAATCATCCCTCACGTATTCTTTATTTGAGATTTAAATATGCGATCAATATGATCGACAATTGTGATCGCATTATTGTCGGGGACACTTACTCCAACAATCTCCCACTTGTCCTCGATAAGTGTGCGTCACCAATTCTCTTGTCCTATTACTATCTCCCACTCAATGCAAGGTGTCTTTCGGGTCGTACTTGCAAGTGATCATATCGAGAGTGGTTTCCTCGATCTGGAGAATAACGGATTGACCGGAGTTATCTACCATAGATACCATCCGAGCGTGGCCACGCATTTCCAGTTCATTACTCCTCGAGTGGCCCTGAGATATTGTTTTAACCCTGACAAGGGGGTGGACAATTCCTATCGCACTTATTCCCTTCGACTAGCCACATCCATCATAACCCAAAATATGCCAATTTGACCCCATTTACGAAGGTCGTAGTAATATAAATCAAAGTTAATCTGAAACCATGCCACCTTAGGCGAACAGTCTTTAGTCAAAAAATTCGACTCATTAGAATATTATAGTAGCTCTCGCCACGACCAGGCTTTATAAATTTGCCAGAACTCTATAAGCGGTCACTGCCCGACAAAGTGTTCCTAACAGTTTGCCTATGTGATCGACTAGTCATCTCACATGACTCTATGGCACTTGAACTTGCCATCAATTGCATCACACTCTAGTCACTTCGAGACGTCACCTCATACAAGTGACTATGGGCGAATACCATGTTAATCCGGGTGTCACTTTAACGGGGTTCAATATTGTCTCTACAACCCGTTTGGATGTAACAAAGTACAAGAAAAGAGTTTTTAAAGTAAAAACTCGAACGACAAATGCGATTATCACATATGAATAGTCAATGCCTGATTACTATTTCATATTCTATAATCTAATTTGATTTTATATGTAGTTGTTCATCTCAATGCAATTGAAACGACATATGACATGACTCATCATGTTAAGCCTATGAGAAGGCTTTGGTTAGTAGGTTTTATCAACTTCTTGTACCTTACTCTACCTTACTACATACTCGTTTTCCTTTGTAATTGATCCGGAACGATGTCGTCACTCATCCAATCAAACACATTTATAATACTCAACAAACAACTAGTTAGCGGTAAGTCGAGGTCGATCCATGGGACGGTGTGCTTTGGGTTCTAAGTCTATCTATCTCAATTTATGCTAGTGTCACAATTTGGTTGGGTTTGTAGTTGTGTCTAGACTAATGCAAACAATAAAGTAAAGCAAACAATAAAAGGAAAGATGTAAACAAATGATTAAAAGTGCTAGGATATCATGGGGGATTCATAGTGTTGATCATACAAACATGTTTACAAGGTTGCAAGCAATTAATGTTGTGGAGGAACCGAGTTGGGTTATATCTTACGGTTCTTAGGAAGAGTTGGGTCCCGGAGCCGAATCGATTAGATTGTACAACACCTACAAGTCGACTTACTTTCCTCCTAATCAACTTCTATGCATGGTCTAACAAGACTCGAGTTGGTTTATATCTTACAAGTCAAGTTGAGTAGATAAGAGATGGTTATAAATGCAAGGATTCATAGGCTTAGCATTTCATCAAACACAACATGTGCATAAAGTTGACATCACAACAAGCAAGCAATTTAATCATGTGAACATATTGTATTAAGCATGAATCAATCCCATGTTTGTTTCCCCTAATTACCCATTAATCCTAGCTAAAGAAACTACTCACTCATTATCATGGGAAACATGTCATTAATGGTGTCAATCATCACAACAAGTATAAACATGATAATAGAATGAAGAAATGAACAATAAAGATTAAAGAGTAAAGGAATTATACCAAACTTGAGATGATCCAATTAATAAAGCAAAGAATAATAGAAGAAACTTGATGATTGATGGAAGGTTGTCAATCTCCCAATAATAACCCAATAATCTTCAATTACCCAATAATAAACTTGAATAATAAGCTTGAACAATAATTAAAGAGAGATTAATGTGTAATTTGTGGAAAGATTAAAGAGTAATCTATTCTAATCTACTCCTAATCTAATCTAAAGAAGGATTTTCTACTCTAAAACAACATAAAGAGCCCTCAAAAACCTCTCCCTTTGATTATTACAAATGGGGTATTTATAGTGGAAATTAGGGAGGATGCATTAGGGTTAACTAAGGGCTAAACTAGTAATTACACTTTTTAAGTTGAGCAAGGAGACTCCGGGATTGTCCGAGAGAAGGGCTTCTCTTATCGTTGCTAGAAGAGTGAAAACGTGCTGTGCTGCAATCCGTGCGGATGGGAGTCGGGACGGCCGGATTCTGGTAAGGGAATCCGAGCGGATTCAGGTGGGGCAATCCGAGCGGATTTGGGAGAAGACGCTCGGATTGTAGCAAGGGAATCCGAGCGGATTTAATGCAAGACGGGCGGATTCTCCTCCAGTGAATTTTCTTGTTTTTCCCAGCCAGAAGACGGGCGGATTGGGGACAATCCGGGCGGATTGGGGAAGACGAGCGTCTTCTTCTCGGGACGCGCGGATTCCCGAACAGCTTCTTTGTTTGACCTCGGATTGTAAAACATACGTTATTTTCTCATCCGGACTCCTATTGGAGTGATTCAAAAGCCTAGATCGCTTATTTTTTCGACGCCGTTCCATCTAGCATATTTTCAGAGCCAAAGGAGCAACCCTTGGTTCGGTTTTTGAGCGATTTCTTCTTGTAATGCCTTCCCTCTCGTCATCCTTGCTTTTAACCCTTTGATCCTTCTACATACACTTTATTCCTACATCTTTGGTCATCATTCTTGCCTCCTCTTCATACTAGTCCATCTAATATCATCAATAAGCTTCCAAATATGCACGAAAGACGGGAATTTCCGCCTTATTCTCTCCTTTTCTACAAAACATATGAAATGCGATAGAAAAGCAAATAGGAAGGTTTTGACGGATAAAATGGCCATAAAATGCTATAATAGTATGCAAAATAGGCTAAATTAGGGGACTAAATGTGCGCTAATTATGGTCACATCAAATATCCCCAAACCGAACCTTTACTCGTCCCGAGTAAAGAGGTGACTAAAACTAGACCTTTATTTAAACTAACCTAATAACATAGCCGATATGAGACAATTAGCGGGTCTCACTCCGCCCCTTCAACTCACAACAAGACAACCATGAGGTAGGATGCCTTCTTGCAAGGCAAGGTGGGTCTTGCCAAAATGGCGACACATCCAAGCATTAAGCACACAAAATCAAGTAATGGATGCATCTACAAAAGAATAGCCACTTTCCTCATCTAAGTGGCGGAAATTATCTACAAGGGAAGCAATTCAAGGGTACACAATCCTTCATAGATGCAATTTGTTCAAACTACTAAGCCTAGAAGGATACCAATAAATCACCTCCAAGTTGTGTCAAGCTAGGGTACCTTTGTCCTCAATCGTTAAATGCTTTTGTCAAGAGTAGACTCCCTATGGTGTTAGAAACACTGGAGGATCGCGGAATTCCCCCTCTTGCCTAGACAAGAAGAAGGGTCGTCCCCTCTCTACCATGCACAAAAATGGATACGGTGGATAAAGGGACCGATAGAATTTGAGTTTCACTTTGGGAGTTTGCTTTTGTTTTTGTTTTTCCCCCCAATTTCTTGTGGCATTTGACATTTGAGAATACTTTCTTGCCATTTCTTTTTGATTTTTGGCTTTTCAATACTTGACAACTTTTTTGCATTTCTTTTTGAACATTTTCAAAGTCACCCCAATTAGTAACGAGGGTGCCTTGTATTTGAAGCTTAGGAGTTCTATTTTTGCTCCTTTTTTTCTTTTGATGCATTTTTGCAAACTTTCTTTCACTTTTCATTTCATTGTACTCAAATTGATTTCTTTTTGTGCCCATTCCCTTTTGTTGACAAAAATATGGTAGAACATGGATGATGGATGTATGGGTGCATGGTTTCAAGGGTCACCTTGGAATAAACGGTAGCCAAGGAGTTATCACACCACAAGGTACTCTTGACTCGGCCTTAAACCATGGGTCAAAGGATACTAGCATGACACATCCTAGGGTGTTTTACAAGCATTCTAACAAGCAAAGTCTTAAGAAGAAAAAGCATCTACTAGGGCCTATATACACTTGTCAAACTTCCCAAGTAGACGGTTTCGCAAAATTTTCTAACATGCAACTACATGCCATGATGCAACTAGCATATAAACATCCTAATGCAAATGATTCTACCAACTAATATGACATATAAACTAAATGCAAGTCCTAAGTTCACATTGTTTTTACCGCATCAATCAAAATAAAGCCACATAGTCATTAACATAAAGAGGAAAAAGGAGATTGGAAAGATCATACCATGCGGTCTTAAATATCCTCATGTCTCGGATGTGGCGTAGTCAATCAATGTGAAAAAGGATGAACACAATATATACAAAACAATATATACAAGTCTACACTACAAAGGAAATGAACTTGTTTTTGGTTTTTCAAAATTTTCAATTTTTATGGTTTTTGTTTTTATGAAATTAAAAGACATATTTTTGGGGTTTTTCGAAAATTTTCAATTTTTATGCATTTTGGAATATAAATTCCCATCCCCCACTTTATTTTGGACATTGTCCTCAATGTACATGTAGGAGTAGGAATAAAAAGGAAATACATGTTTTTGGAATTTTGATTTTTTGAAAATTGAAGTACAAATGCAATATGGTATGAATTCATGCATGCTCTAACTAAATGCAATTCTATATGACATATATAACAAGTGAATGCAATCTAAACTATACTATATGATGCATGATAAATGCTTAAGTCACCTATGATCAAACCTCCCCAAACCGATTTAAACACTATTTCTAGTGTAGAAATGAATAGGTTTGGCCATTAGTAACTAAGCATGAATTCTAGTCTATATGCAACTATCTACATGAATCATGTGAGATATATTACAATGCAACTACACTATATGAACTAACTAATGTAAATGCAATATTTAATACAAAGGCATGCAAAAGCTACACTAAATGCAATGTAAATAAAAGAGAGAGAGGGGGAGATGGGTATCATACAAGTGGAAGTGGTGAAGTAGGCCTCTTTCACTCTTCATCCTCATCATAGTCATAGCCATAACCATGAGAGCTTCCGGCTTGATCATGTCCGGGTGCTTGGCCCCAATATCCTCCTTGGTCAAAAGCTCCTTCTTGACCCGAGTACCCTCCACCTTGGCTAGAATTCCCTCCATCGCCGCGACCCCAAGCTTGGTCCCCATGATTTGGGAACAAGAGCTCCGGTTGTGCCCAAGAGGGTTTAGGACCATTGGGGTCAATATACCCTTGTTGAGCCATGTTATAATATTGGGGGTAGAGGGCTAGGTAGTTGTCTTCCCTCCCTTTGTGCACCCCAAGGTCCACTCTATTCATGAGTGCCATCAAATCATTAATACCCGGGGTGTTGGGGATTGCCGGTTGGTAAGGGGTATGTTGAATAGGGTAAGGTGGGATAGGGACATAGGAAGGTGGGCGCATTTGTATCCCCGGCCCTCCACGAGGTGGTTGACGGTGTGGCTCTTCCCTTTGAGGGGGATTATCAAGAATTTGGATATCAAGGAGGTAGCTTGGTGGAGGAGAGTATGGACTCAATCGTGGTTCGATGCCCGGTATCTTCCATCCTTCAAGGATCATCGAAGTGCAACCCTTGGTGTACCATTCCACACTCCCATCGTCAGTGTAGTTACACCATCGGTGACTATAGAAAATGGTGTGCTCATCAATCAAAGTCCTCCCTTCAAGAGGAATATAGGTTCCTTGGGCATTAAACCCGGGGCAAAGGTGTTTGGCCAACATTGTAATTAGACCTCCCATCACGAAGGTTTTAAGTTGAGATGTCCCTTGAGCAAAGTCATTGAACCTATTGAGTATCTCAAGTGGCGTATTGAAGTTATAACGCCTCACCGCTCGAACATTCAAATGAGACTCAAGAAAAGTTAAGTCGATGAGAGTACACCGATCTTGCTCGTACCTCCCATTGATACACCCGGCTACAAAGCGTTCGGTGAATCGGATCACCGGATGTTGAATAGCAAAAGTATAGCAACGCTTTATATGGGTAAAGTTCTTCCCGGAGATAGCTTTCCAAAGAAAATCCACACTAAAATTATCGGGCTTGTCGGTATAGGCGGTGGGTATTTGAAGACCGAAAACATAGGCAAATTCCTCAAGAGAAAGAACATGGTCTCGGTTGCATAACCTAAACTCCATGCCTAAATTGTTGCGGGCATCCGCCACAATGCGAAGGCTACTCAAGAACTCAAGGGTGAGACTAAGGTAAGTCTCTTCATGAGCATGGAAAAGGTCCCCTATGCCAAGGCCATTGAAGAACGCCTTGGTAGGGTACCTTATCTTAAGGATTTCCAACACCCTAGTGTCAACAAATTGAGTAGGTTCGTATTTCTTACCTAGAAGCTCGACGAAATTTTCGCGTTGGTCGTCGGATATGAAGATCACTTCTTGGAAGTTGTTGAGTTGTTCAATACCTCCCCTCATTATCACATTTCGTGGTGTTGAAGAGGATGACCCTTTGCGCTTCTTTCCGATCGAATCAAACAATTTCTTGGCCTTTCCCTTGGAACTCATGTTGGTGATGGGGGTGATGTGGGTGTTTTTGGGGATATGAAGGGGATTTTGAGGATTGAAGAGAGTGTTAGGGTTTGATAGGATGAGGAAATGAGGGAGAAAGGGGGTGTTTATATAGAAGAAGAAGGGAATCCGAACGGATAGGGTTGGGCTTGACCCGATTTTTCTCGCGTGAACGATAAATCCGAGCGGATCGCAGTCGGGACGGACGGATTCTCGATGGGCAAGACGGGCGTCTTCTATAGAATCCGCACGGATTCTAGAACAGAGAAATCTGTCGGTTGAGAAGCAGGGACAAGACGGCCGGATTTTGCATGGGACGGACGTCTTTATCAGGACGGACGGATTCCTGATAATCCGCACGGATTTTGGCGTAGATTAAAATCTTACTTTTGGACGCCATACGGGACGGGCGTCCCGTGGAGAAGACGGACGGATTTGGTGGGACGGACGGATTCCCTTGAATCCGCTCGGATTCTTCCACAGTTTCAGCTTTTTCTTTTCCGTGGGCCCTGGACGGGCGGAATTGCTTGGATCCGAGCGTCTCTGCCTCTTTCTCCTCCTTCTTTCTTCTTTCGTGAAATGATAAACCCCTTTTCACTGATTTTCTTCTTTTTCCTTATCTTTTCTGAAATTTGCTTAGGAAACATGTAAGATGACTCTCTCTCTCTTCTCTCTCATGCAAGGATTTAAATGCAAAAATATGTACAATATTATACAAAATAAAGGGTTCAAGAAATATCTTACAAATGGTGGTTTGAGGTAGGACTCCACCAAACTAGTTCAATTTGAAGGAATTCTTATCCATAGAGCTCAAGGCTCTTAGTAGAAGATCAAAAGCTTGTGAACAAGCTCCGAATAAGCATAAGTATGGGTTGCTCCACTTGAAGATGAAGTTTGGCCAAGGAAGTTTGTCATACGTCCTTTCTTTCACCTTGTCCTTGGCACTAGAGCTTTCCCGATGCTTCAAGTAAATACATCCATGATTCTTGTTAAGATTAAGCATGAAGTGTGGTTCATTTTCATCCGGGGACTTCCACTTACCAACTTCTTCTTCAATTTTGGTGATGATAGCATTTTGATTTTTCAATCCTCCCAAGGTGGAAGGAGAATTTTCATGACTTTGATGATCGGATACCATAGGGGTTGAGATTATGGGTGTCAAATCTTCACAAGTAGCCTCACGAGCAATTTTCTCTTTGAGCTTTTTCACCAAATAACTCTTGTAAGACACTTTGGCTTTTTGGAGAAGATCTAACATATCCTCTTCAATGATCATTGGCTCCATGATAGGTGCCAAGTGGTCTTTATGAAGGATAAAGGAAGGACGTTCTTCTTTATGATAAGGTATCTCAAATGTCTCAAGGATAGGCTCCTCAAGCAAGGTGATATTGTGAATCCCTCTAGGTTCATCATCGTTGTTATCATCTTCTCGTAAATCATGAATGGGGGCTTTGTCTAGCTCTTTTTCCAACACCTCAACGTTCATATCAAAGGACACACCCTCATACTCACAAAGGCTAAGAACATTTGGTTTGCTCAACCTCATGTCTTCCTTATCAAACACAACACTCTCATAGTCACAAGAGCTCAAGGAATTTGGCTCCTCCCACTTCTCATCTTCCATGCCAAAGGTTACTACTTCAAACTCGCATTTATGCTCAATATCCAAAGAATGGTTGTGAGTAATTGCTTGGAATTCTTTTAATTGGTCAATTTGAATCTCCAACTCCTCACTCTGGGAAACAATGCTTTGAAGGACATTGTCCCTCTTTTGGCTCTCCTCTAGCATTTGTTTGAAGAGGTTTTGTTGATCTCCCATCATTTGGAGAATCATGTTTTGAATGGGTTCATCTCTTTGTTGTGGGTAAGTGTGAAAGTGGTTGTATTTTGGCAATTGAAGTTCATTGTGAAATGGGTATTGGGTGGGTGGTTGTTGTTGATATTGGGTGTGGTAATTTTGGTGAGAAAAATTGGGGTAGTGGTTAGGATTTTCGTTGTACAAATAATAAGGTAGGTTTGTGTTGACTTGCTCCTCAAACTCCCCATACCCATAGTCATACTCAAAAGATCCACCACATACTCCATAACACATGTCTTGAGTCATCATAACTAAGACATGGAGATAACTACAAACATGGAAGCTACACGAAAATGGTAAGAACAAGCCTTGAGGAACAAGTTCCTCAAGGTGAAAGCAAAAATGAAAATAGACAAACAAGTAAGAACTTAATCACATAGCACCATCCCCGGCAACGGCGCCATTTTGATTCGGAGCGATGTCGTCACTCATCCAATCAAACACATTTATAATACTCAACAAACAACTAGTTAGCGGTAAGTCGAGGTCGATCCATGGGACGGTGTGCTTTGGGTTCTAAGTCTATCTATCTCAATTTATGCTAGTGTCACAATTTGGTTGGGTTTGTAGTTGTGTCTAGACTAATGCAAACAATAAAGTAAAGCAAACAATAAAAGGAAAGATGTAAACAAATGATTAAAAGTGCTAGGATATCATGGGGTCATGGGGGATTCATAGTGTTGATCATACAAACATGTTTACAAGGTTGCAAGCAATTAATGTTGTGGAGGAACCGAGTTGGGTTATATCTTACGGTTCTTAGGAAGAGTTGGGTCCCGGAGCCGAATCGATTAGATTGTACAACACCTACAAGTCGACTTACTTTCCTCCTAATCAACTTCTATGCATGGTCTAACAAGACTCGAGTTGGTTTATATCTTACAAGTCAAGTTGAGTAGATAAGAGATGGTTATAAATGCAAGGATTCATAGGCTTAGCATTTCATCAAACACAACATGTGCATAAAGTTGACATCACAACAAGCAAGCAATTTAATCATGTGAACATATTGTATTAAGCATGAATCAATCCCATGTTTGTTTCCCCTAATTACCCATTAATCCTAGCTAAAGAAACTACTCACTCATTATCATGGGAAACATGTCATTAATGGTGTCAATCATCACAACAAGTAAAACATGATAATAGAATGAAGAAATGAACAATAAAGATTAAAGAGTAAAGGAATTATACCAAACTTGAGATGATCCAATTAATAAAGCAAAGAATAATAGAAGAAACTTGATGATTGATGGAAGGTTGTCAATCTCCCAATAATAACCCAATAATCTTCAATTACCCAATAATAAACTTGAATAATAAGCTTGAACAATAATTAAAGAGAGATTAATGTGTAATTTGTGGAAAGATTAAAGAGTAATCTATTCTAATCTACTCCTAATCTAATCTAAAGAAGGATTTTCTACTCTAAAACAACATAAAGAGCCCTCAAAAACCTCTCCCTTTGATTATTACAAATGGGGTATTTATAGTGGAAATTAGGGAGGATGCATTAGGGTTAACTAAGGGCTAAACTAGTAATTACACTTTTTAAGTTGAGCAAGGAGACTCCGGGATTGTCCGAGAGAAGGGCTTCTCTTATCGTTGCTAGAAGAGTGAAAACGTCTTTGTCTTGCCGCAATCCGTGCGGATGGGAGTCGGGACGGCCGGATTCTGGTAAGGGAATCCGAGCGGATTCAGGTGGGGCAATCCGAGCGGATTTGGGAGAAGAAGCTCGGATTGTAGCAAGGGAATCCGAGCGGATTTAATGCAAGACGGGCGGATTCTCCTCCAGTGAATTTTCTTGTTTTTCCCAGCCAGAAGACGGGCGGATTGGGGACAATCCGGGCGGATTGGGGAAGACGAGCGTCTTCTTCTCGGGACGCGCGGATTCCCGAACAGCTTCTTTGTTTGACCTCGGATTGTAAAACGGACGTTATTTTCTCATCCGGACTCCTATTGGAGTGATTCAAAAGCCTAGATCGCTTATTTTTTCGACGCCGTTCCATCTAGCATATTTTCAGAGCCAAAGGAGCAACCCTTGGTTCGGTTTTTGAGCGATTTCTTCTTGTAATGCCTTCCCTCTCGTCATCCTTGCTTTTAACCCTTTGATCCTTCTACATACACTTTATTCCTACATCTTTGGTCATCATTCTTGCCTCCTCTTCATACTAGTCCATCTAATATCATCAATAAGCTTCCAAATATGCACGAAAGACGGGAATTTCCGCCTTATTCTCTCCTTTTCTACAAAACATATGAAATGCGATAGAAAAGCAAATAGGAAGGTTTTGACGGATAAAATGGCCATAAAATGCTATAATAGTATGCAAAATAGGCTAAATTAGGGGACTAAATGTGCGCTAATTATGGTCACATCAGTAATCTATACATTTGCATTTACAAGACTTTCTGAGTACGTGTCTAGATCCAATCTAGACATAGGCCCTCTAGCCTTAGAATAGCTCCCACTATTTTCACAGTGTGCGGGACTCATCCCTCTTGCACATCCCATGAATGCAAGTGTACTCAATTTCCGTTGTAAATATTTCTTATTGTTCTTTATTGCCTAGAACGATTCTAGAAAATCTATTTCTTAAATAACATTGCCAAAATTACTCGTTATGTGACTCAACCATGAAGAACACTTCCATTTCCACACACCATGCCACGCATGTATCGCGTCGAATACACCACATGATCACACATGTGTTTCCATTTCCGTTCTCATCTATCATCAATATTTTCGTTCCTATATATCATGCAAATGATCACCACGCGACACATACTTTGCATATTTCATCTTACTTTTACACAACCAAATCGTTCATGTTGATTAGCACACATAAAACAAGGTTATCGTAACATCTCTATCATTAATCCACTCATGTCGAATTAACAATTTCCACTTGCTTGCAAAATGCCACACCATATAATCAAACGTAAACAATTCACAAATATCACACATGTAAGGTCAATCATGGTCATCCAAGCACAAGTCGACCAATATAACCGTGAAACGGGGGTACACACTCAATATTTGGTCAAATATCAACAAAATCCGGGTCAGAGGAGTCCAGACGGTCGAGCGTAGGAAGCACTCGGTCGAGTGTATAGTGCACTCGGTTGAGTGTTACCTGGGGCAGAATGTTTTCATTCTCAACTCGATTCCAAACTTCCTTATTTCAGCACATAAATGCTAATAAGCTCCGATGGTGCCTAACACACCCTTAAATAACTGAATTTAAGCATAACTCTTGGTCCTACGGCCATCATCATTACACAATTAAGTTAAAACATCCGAGACACACTACCGACACAATATACTCTTTCATAGTTCTTTTCGCAACTGTTCTATTTTCTTCCCATACCCGGCGACGGTATCACCATAACGTCACCAACAACCAAAATAGTCATATTGGGGTCTACAATCATTACACTATCTCATAGACACGGCCTAACTACCCATTATTCTTAAGGAATAATAACATCATCACCCCTCAAATGGACACTACAACTAGATCACGATATATACCACAGACACTTTACTTGACGATTAGGAGGCAACTTTACAACAACATCTATACCACTCATGAGGTCGAATTCCCACACAACCACTTTCACACTTCATGCTTATACACTTAAATTAAACAGTTATATTCTATAACACGAATGATCAAATACGTCAATTTATCTACCAACCAGAGTTTCCATGTCATGCTCAATATCGATAATATTCCTTAATATATAACCCAAACCTCATTCATTGTCCATAAGTTCAAACGCTCAACAAATACTCAACCTCGATCATTCGTCACTCGTTATCCACAATTACTTCACACAATTATCTTACTCAATCCCAAAATACCTTACGCAAGCTAAAGTCACTTCCTACTACCCCTACTTTACAAACAAAATGATACACCTACCTACTTACCGGTTTAAATCCAACTCAACGAAACTTACATTAGTCCCAATAAAATACATGACTCACACTCATAACCCTCAAACACAACACCGCTCATCACCAATTATAAGCATTTGCCCAACTACCCTCATCAAAGCTATCACTCAATAATTTTATCTACACGTCTTTACTCATCAAAACTATACGACCCAAAAAGGTAAACAAGACATTGATCCATATATAAGCAAAACAAGACATTATTCACAAACATTGCAACCCCATGAAACAATGGAACTACGTTTCAAATATCAAATTTAAAACTTAATCTTATACACCATGGTATGTATATATATAAAAAGAAAGTGGTGGGCAAAATTTTAAGGTGAGGTTCTCGATCTAAGACCAACCATAGCATTATTAACAAAATTGTAATCTCGCGGAATAACAAAACCAAGTAATTAGCACAAAATCAAAATTTGAGCATCAACTCTATAATTTCTACACATATCACCATTGACTAGATTGGGGCACTATTAGACAATTAAGCCATGTTTGAAATATAAAATCAAAACTTAGTGATGTACATATGAAATCTCAAAAGGAATTGGTTCACTTTTAAAACGGTAATTTCGATTTAAACTGTTATTACAGTGATACTCATAAATATTATTGCATTAAAGCACCGTTAAGCCAACTTTAAGATAGAAGAAGGAATCGTAATTTGGTCAAGATTTTAAGGCGGAATTACCAACTTAAGACAATACATAACATTACTAATGGAAATTGAAACATTATCACTCAACTAATTCAATAAATCTTTAAAAATAAAACTCTCGAATTTTGAGACCATGCTTAACCTCATTAAATAGCATTTGAATCTTTATTACAACATTAGATAAGAGTAATGTATGAAATCAAGATTGCGTCATTTTTTATACAACTAACATACATGTCAAAATTTAAGAGGCTATTTGTAAGGCAAAACTTCTAGGTTCATGCAACCCAAGAAATAATTAGATTGTGTTATGAGTGCAAAAATCATTATCATTCATTTTAAGATGAAATTTCAAAAGATTTTGGATAGCATTTAAGATTAAATTCCGATTCAAAAATGATGCATGCCGATTGAGAAGGGAAAGTCAAAACTTAAGCATGACAAGGTTTTTGGGCTTCATTAGTCAACAAAACTAAGGCTTAAGTACTAGAATAAATCGAAACTCAAACATGACCGTCCAATGCTTCAAAAATTTTGTGACAAAATTTTCAGAATAAAATTCAAATTCATGATAAGAGTTAGCAAAAACAACCAAGCTTTAATCTTTGTTAAAAAATTAACCATGCAACACACATAAAATTAAATCATTGACTCAAAACACACATTTTCGAGTTCATAAAAAAAATATTTGAGCAAAATTCCACATAATGATTTTATACTTGACATCGTTAATGTTGCAAAAAGGCGACTAACATTATGAATCAAACCAAACACACAATTAGTTGACAAAATTTGAAAGGATTAGTGTAGGTTTAAATGAAATCCAAATCGGAAAAGAATAAGAGAAAGGAAAACACCACTTATATGACGAAATTACCCAAGTTAAGGAATAAATGAAGTAGAAAACTCGAATCCGAACAATAAACATCAAGAAGGGAATTTAGAAATATTTTTAAATAACGAAAGAATAAAAGGGGTAAAATAAAATAAGGGAATGACACAATTTCTGCGAAATTTACATCCTAGATACTGGCACAAGTGCTGAATCCACTCGGTCGAGTGCGAGTCCACTCGGTCGAGTGACTCACTTCTAGAACTTAAAAAGTTTCTAGAAATTGGCTCACTCGGTCGAGTGGTGGGGTTCACTCGGTCGAGTGGCTGGTACTCGGTCGAGTACTAGCTCGCACTCGGCTGGGTGCCTCTCTTTGGTTTGCAATTTCCGACTAAGAATTACTTCTTATATTAGTGACTACTTTACTAAAGACTATTACTAATCACACTCGAACTATGACATTGGTGACATTCAAACTTAAATGCGGTATTAACATGCCAAAGGACGGGGCTAGTACCCCACACACATTAACACCTAACAATCATTCTCAAAACATGTCATACACATCATCCTTTTTCATCGAATTTTCACATTTTAACATGTACCAAATGAAAAATTTTATCATGCAAGAATCCTATCAACTATGCAAATTACGGCTTTAAAACGCATCCTATTCCAAACACACAACACTCCCACAGTTAAATGCATTTCATATGTTATCATTTACCACACAACCTCTATATCATGCAATATGTCCCAACAAAACCATAACACAAGCATAACTCATGAAACATTTCAATTTACGTTTCCCGACTTATAATCACCCACGTAGTGACCAACCAAAATAATAGGATCTAGTTTTGAAATAAGGGATCCTTCTCACCCAAAACCGACCTCCTATCATTCTCATGTCGGGTTCATTTTATTAGACACACCTAGGTTCATTTCGGTTCATTGGTTTAGGTTCCAAAATCATCGCTCTGATACCACTTTGTAATACCTCAATTATCCGGCTAAGATAATTGGAGCGTTACCATCTCGGTTTCCCGAGGTAGTATTTCAAAACTTTTATAAGAGAACATTTTCTAAACAAACATGAGATTTGGTGAATTAGATAAACGTAAACAAATGAATAAAGATACAACTCATGACAACTATACTTTTTTAATCGACTAGACTCGTCTCGTGATATCCTCACGCTCGTCCCGTCTCCCGCGTACTATCCAACAATATGTACCTAACCTGCTCCCAATATGACTAAAGGATATCATATGGATCGACACAGGCCGCCCCAAAAGAGACAGGTGACAAACACGCATACACAAGAAACGTCAGTTTCAATAAACCAATAAAAGATGACACGACTTAAGTGTGAACATGCAACATGACTACTAATGTGAACGAGACGCTATTTAACCACCACTACCACCACGGTAACAGGACACGCCCAGACATACTGACAACCACACTGGTACCGGGACACGCCCAGACATACCAACAACCACAAACAGGTACCGGGACATGCCCAGACATACCGGGCCCGGAAGCCAACAGGATCCCCTACCAGACGTCGTGTCTCAACCACACGAGTCCCTCCATAACTCAAGTAATTAATGTGCACATCCCTCTTCGAGTGGGAATCTCCAAGAGGCGACTTAAGCGTAAGACGGCCTCCCAACCATCTTACGTCTTCAAATCAACAACAACGCAAACAATACAACGATAACAACAACAAATCCTCCAACATATGATAACAGCCCATTCATGAACCATAATCAACATATCATAATCATCCTCTTAATGATGCAATTACCACTAAATATGTTATAATGCAAATGCCCTAATTATGCAAACCTAACCACAACATCAAGATTATTGAAACCGAGTAGGATTAACCTACCTTTTAGCATTCTTCACAAGCAAATCCGAAACCACCAAGCATCCATATCATAAAACCGTCTCATCCTACATAATTCCATAACAACAATCATAAAACATCCTACAACATATAATACTACTAACTAACCCTTCATTATAACCCAATAACCACTCCTAATACTAATTAAACTCTAATTAACAATACCCATCAAAACCCTCCAAATTCTAGGGTTTTAGTCTTAAAACGAATTATCCAAATTAAAGGGAAAAAGGTAGTATAATACTCACCAAGTTACAAGGAACAAGAATATTTGAATGAATCTTCCAAAATCTTCACCCTTAGTTGTAGATCTAGGATTTCGAGAAGGAGGGATTATAGAGAGAGGTGGGATGGGTTTAGAGAGAAGGAGTTAGGGTTTTGGAGTGGGAAAAATCAGAAAATAGGGTATATATATGAATGCCCATCAAAGCAAGCCCACGCGAAACTCAGCGGTTCCCGTGACACTCGGTCGAGTGATATGTTCACTCGGTCGAGTGATACCGTACTCGGTCGAGTGAACCACTCACTCGGCCGAGTGACAGCCGGCATAACAAATCTCAACACTACACAGGTCTACTCGGTCGAGTAGACGAACACACTAGGTCGAGTGACTTCCACTCAGCCGAGTGTCGCACCGAGTAACTATAGAAATTCGGGTTATTACAGTGAAACTCACACCATCTTGTTGTGTCTTTCTGGAGTTAGGATTATCCGTCTTTTTGGGCCACTTTACAATGTCTCCCATGTTGTAAAGCCTTTTGATGAGTCTTGCAGTATCAACGAATAAGTTATATTCCTAAATAGGTGGATAAGTATAGGGGTTATCTCGTTGCTCGTGAGCATAGTTGACTTCAAATCTATCAGGTCTGGTGTAGGGAGATGGCCTGGAGCTGCTTCCTCTATGGTTAGAGCTTTTCCTACTAGATCTTTGGTACCCTAAAACACTTTTTGTGGTTTCTGGTTTGAAGCTTTTATCTTCTTCTAGCCTGATGTAGCCAAATGCCTTTCCCTGAACGTCTTCAAAATTTTGGCAAGCTTTCATGGTCAGCTCGTCATAGAAATCACTGTCCAGTGCTAGCCCTTGCCTGAATGCTTCCACAGCTGTTGTAACATCACATCGGGGTATTGGAACTTTTTCTTTATTGAATCTGGTCAGGAATGCTCTGATTGTTTCGTCAGGCTTTTGCTTGATTCTATATAGGTCACTAGATCTCTGTTTGTAGTAGGCTACATGACTTTGAGGATCCACGGTTCCATCATAGGTCCTCATTGATGGTACCACAAACCTTTTAGGTAGATCTCTCTTGGCTATCTCATCCACTAAGGGAGAGTGAGCATAGCTATCAGGGTTGGCTTCCTCGATGCTTGTCAGTATTCCAGGGATCTTATCAAATTTCTCATGGAGTTTCTGAATGTCCTGGACCATTGTCATCATTATGGCTATATTGGTTTGATCTGGGGTAGTCTCTTCATTTGAGTTTTCTTTTGAGTCTGAATCAACATCTCCTGCTTTGGTTTTTGATGGAGTTGGAGTATCAAAGTTGGAGAAATCAATATTCCTGATTATTGAAGAAAATGGTGTTCCAGGCTGGATTTTCAATTTTGAGCATGAGGCTTTATTCCCCAAATTTTGCTTCAGGTTGGATTCTGATTCTTTCAGTTTCTGGACTTCGGCTTCAGCCTGGGCCATTTTTTGCTTCAATTATTCCATTTCCAGTAGTTTTTGCGTGGCGGCAGCCAGTTGTTGTTCTACACTGTCTCCAGCCATTTTTGTAAGGATATTTGTTTAGTTTGGAATTGTGTTTTGATTATTTTTGAGCTAGATGCCCCACGGTGGGCGCCAATTATTTTAGCAAGATTTTACACGGAAGTAATGTCTTGCCACGGGATTATTTTGTAGGATGATCTAACTTAATTAACAATGCCTGACTAGTACGGTAAATAAGTAAGGAATAAACAATAAAATAAAAGGCAGAGATTTGTACGTGGAAAACCGTGGGAATAAGGGAAAAAAACACGGGCACCAAGCCATAAGAGATTTTTACTATAGTTTTCTATATCCTGACAGGGGATCAGCGTGTGAGGCTATTAATAAGTTAGAATGCTAGTAGAATTGATTATAATGTATACAAAAAAATAAGAGTAAGTGAGTGAATAAATGATGATCCTTTGTCTTCCTCCCTTTTGCTATTTATAGTAGCCTTTTTTATTCTTCAACGGCTCTTCCAACGTTCATAAGAACGTTCCTAGATAATAGGTTGTGTGCTCTATTTACTCGGAGGTGGGTATTTGACTTCACAACTGTCCGTCCTTATATTTTGCTTGGTTGACTGCTTCATAATTGTTGTAGGTTCGTTCAATAGGTCTCCCGTGAAAGTAGGAGCTACTTTGTTCCACTCTGATCGTTGCCTGATGCATTCAAGTGATGCCCAATATGTGGCTGATGTGTATCCCTTCGGGTCTGGCCTGATAAGATGGCTTGACCTGCCGTTCCCTCCTGGCTGGCGCTTGTCTAAGTGAAGTCTGTTTTGTGCTGGGTTGCCCCTGCCCAGGCTAGCCTGATAGTTTTCGCCTGACATCTGTCTGATCAGGCAGGACAAATCTTGGCCCAAAAGCTATTAGGGTAGACATCCAACATGCTTGATTAATAAGAAATTGATCAATCCTTGAAAAAACTCTAGTATTAGGACCTTGTTTGTTGTTCCAAGTGTAGAAGGATCCCTAGGACTTTATATCAGTTAGCTCAAAGTAGTCCACACATTCCCTAAATTCTTGCAACTCACTCCAAACGACAGTACTACCCAATCTTTCATTAAAATGTAAAAGATTATTAAAAGCCTCACTTACACACCAAGCTCTAGTACATAAATCTTTGATACTACAAAGTTGATCCCATAATTGAAGCCTATCATTATCAGTATTTGACCCATAAACCACAGTAAACCAAAAAGTCAAGCCATAATTTAGATCAGTAACCCCGGCAGTTATTTGTTGATCAGAACTATCCAATAGGTTAACCTGGAAAACTTGAGGAATCCAAATAATCCATATCCTTCCCTCCGGGTGATGCACATTATTATTGATACCAGACGACCTTTGACCAATATTATTCAAAACTTAATGAAAATTAGGAGTTTTAACTTTAGTTTCAACTAGTCCATAAAGTCCTACATTATTTTGATGCAAAAACCACTTAATATCAATTTGTTTATTCACATCATTCATACCTTGAACATTCCAGCATCCTAATTTATCCATGCTCATTAATAACTAAGTTGGTGGAATCCCTTTCTCTCCAAATAGTGGCTGCTGTCTCAGTTGCAATTGGATTCTTAATAGGAGAATTTGGAGGAGATCTCAGAGCTTTAGCATATGAAATTTCAGGGACAGTAGTCCTCCCATTCTGAGCTACCTCCACAATTGGATTAGTAATCTCAATACTAGCAGTAGTATACTTTCTAACACCTGCAAAAGGCTCACCAGTTTTAGGGACTGATTTGGAAATAGAGGTCATAGGCACAGCAGGACAAGAAGGTTTGGAAACAGGCCTCCAGACCTGAGTGACTTTAGGAGAAACTGTCCTCTTTCTACACATATTGTGTTGATGCCCAATCCCTTTACACAAAGAGCAGACAAGAGGTTTCCACTAATATTCTACTAACACACAATTTTGTTGCCCCTTCTCATCATTGAAATATAATTTGTCAGGAAATTCCGGCCCAACTTTGACCTCAACCATTAACCTTGCATATCCAAGTCTAGTTTTGTCTAGAGTTGCAGCATCAACCATTACAAACTTCCCCATTAGACCAGCAAGCTTTTCCAAGCACTTTTCCCTCAAAACTTAAGGCCTAAACCACATAAACGAATCCATATTGGTACAAAAGGGACAATAGTTTTGTGAAGAGAAGCAAATTCCGTCTATGGTAAAATCATAATAGGTTTGTTCTCAAACATGGGATATCCTTGTTTAAGAACCAGGTCTTTGCACTCTATAGTGGGGAACCGAACAAGGAAGACGTCATTGGGGAGGAAAGAAATTTTATTATATTTATATTTACCCCAAAGACGTTTAACATGTTCAGTAATAGCATCCCAATGAGGATTCCCTCCTAAGACATAGCAAAATATTTCAGTATTCCAGTATTCAATCTCGGGGTTCACATCATCCACTGTAAATTGAAGAATAGAGGGAGAGAGAGAGAGAAGAAGACTTAATTGAAGAAGTCTTACCATTGCGCACTTTAGTCCAACCTTCCTCATAATCTTCTTCGCTCCCAACTTCACTAGCATCTTTAACCCTAAATTCAGGTTGGTCATCCTCAACCATAGCCTCTAGATCTAATTCTGGAATTCTAACCATTTCATTCATAGACTTGGTCCCTTTCGCCTGAGCTGATGGCGGAACTCCAGAGTTCAAAATCGAGGTAGCAGCAGTATTCATAATAACAGAATTATCGAGAAATTATTCAAGGATATTATTAAAAGACAAGCGAATTCGAGCACGAGATTTGTTTTTAGATTTGTTGAGGGATTTTTTGGATACCGATTTCCTCGCCATTTGAAAGTAACCTAGAACCCTAGAGAGAAGGTAGACACCTCTCTCTTAAAATCTCCATTTTTTTCACTGTCTCACACTTGAAGTTGGTGACGAAACAATCACCTTTAATCTTAAAAGACTATGAGAGCTCCCAACTTGTACGAACCATGCTTTATGGTTGATCATTATAGCCGGGAAGGTGAAAAGAAGAAAGTGAGATCCCCATTCAAACGTCAGGTCAAAGAGGAAAATCCTAACAAGGAGGGCAAGGAAACACCGCCCAATTGGAAGAAGGAAGTGGACGATATTGAAATGGCTCTATTCGGAGAGCATGGGATTTTTCATAACAAGAATGAGAGCTTGAAAGGCTCATCCATCATGACAAGTATCAATGAAGGCCTAATTGTCCATGACAACAAGAAAGAGGAGTTGCTCTTGCCAACTCATAATCCTCTCAACATGGGGGAAAGAAGCAAAGGAAGTAAATGGACTATGGGATAATAAATTTGATGGATTGGTTAATCCTTACATTGGAAACGCGATGACCCTAGATCAAGGCTTTGTAGCGCCTTGTCACCACAACATTGACTCGGGTTCCTACACTAGTGGAAGCAACAATGTACCGAGGTCTACACAAGACTTCTACCATGAAAGTCAGCAAGCCTTCGATTACTTTTATAAGTCGTTGAGCAACATCAACAATGTCATGCTTTGCCCCCTTGACACCTCTCAAAATGAAGGAGAGTTTGGTGGAGTCCTCCCTAAACCACCATTTGTAAATATGCTAATCTCTTAACTTGCATTTCATTTAATTTGTCCATTACGTTTTTTTTTTGCATTGCATCTTATATGCTTAGTTATAGGAATTTTGTGACACGAGAGTAAGTGAGGGAAGGTTTTTAATTGTGTTTGCAATGTGTAGTGTATAATGATCAAGTGTGAGGAAGCAACTGCCTAGGATAGCCAAGCCAATGGAGTGCAACCCATTGATGGAAAGAGAGGAAATGAAGGATCAAAAATAACTGAAAAAAGATCCCCAGAGTTGACCTTAGCTCGTGGGATTTGGAGCAAAGAAACAAAGGACTGCACTAGAGCCCGCTCGAACTGGAACCACGACAAGCGTCCCAGTGCTCAGCCCGCTTGAGCTGGTGCCAGGACGGGCGTCCCCAAAGAATAATTGCAAAATACTGAAGCAGAATCCGCGCGTCCCGAACCCAGGACGCACTTCCCTACCTGCTACTCCATTAAAACATGGGACTCATCCTTTCATACCTCATTTTTATCTTCCTCATTTATAAACACAAACACATTTCCCTCACTACAACACTCAACCAAATCATCAAAAACCCACAATACTCAACTAAATTCATCAACAATCATTTCAAACTTGCTCAAATTCAAATCAAATCACTCCTTTGTCAACATTTAGACCTTCAAACATTAAAATCTTACCAAATCAATCAAAAAATTTCCAGGGTTAGCACAATTTTGAAAATCCCCAATTTGATTGAGAAATTGATTAAAGTTGGAAGAAAGGAAGGGCATTCAAGCATATCAAATGTTTGTTGACATCAATTCAAAGGAGGAATAAACATGGCAAGAACTAAGGGAAACACTCAAGCATCGAAATCCCAGAATCTTTCTAAGAGACAAAAAGTTCTAGCATCCAAGGCATTGGTGGTGGTTGAACAAGCAAGAGAGAAAGCAAGGGAGCCTGTTGAGGCCATTAAGTAGGTTGCCACTACAACACGGAGGCCGAGCAACTCAAAGACTATCCGGAGGTAACTTTCCTTTCTAATGATCATAGAAATGCATTCGAGTCCCTTAGCAAAAAGAACGTCCTTGCCACCAAATTTGTTTGCAAAGATACTTTAAGAAAGTTGGGAGTGATTGATCAAACTAGAGCATTCTTCGAGTCTATGGGGTTATCTACCTTGTTTGAGATGTATTGACTTACCCCTCCCTTACTTTGGAGTTCATTAGTTCTTTAAAGGAGTATAAGGTAGAAACTCGAAGATATGATGAGTTTCGGCTTGATAACCAAAGTAGGCGCATGATTAAGGGTCATTTCGGTAAGGTACTTGGGCTTCGTGACCATTGGGATTTCTTCAATAAGCCTCTAAAGTTCAATGCCAAACCCCTATGGAAGGTGATTGCCGGACGCAAATTGACCACTTTTAGGAAGTGCAATGCCTTGTATATCCACCATCCGGGTATTAGGTATTGACATCGATCCATAGCTAATAACTTAATAGCTAGAAAGGAAGCAAATCATATGACCAAAATTGACCTTGCCTACTTAGAGTCTCACATGAATGTCCATGGGAAGTCTAAGAATGAGTACAAAATTCTCCAATTGTTATTGGAGAGGTGGATGGACATCAAAGAAGGAAAAGAAAAGGTGGCTTGATAACAAAGTTGGCTAAACATATTAACTCAAACTTAAATGGGAACAAAGCTTACAAGCCGGTTAAGGGTGGTCATCTCCTTGATATGAGTACGCTAATTCACAAATTCCATTGAATGAAACATGATAACTCAACCCCGGGATACAAATGGATAATCAAGGGAGCTGACTCTATAGTCTTACCACAAACTATTTGCCGCATTTCCACTCACCGAAACAACTATCATATTCCCGTCTCCCGACTTGCCAAGACAATCATCAACGAACAACAAAATCCAAATAAAGACCACTCCTCCATAGTTATACCGCTTTATCCTTTTGCCTTTGAAGAATTCATAATCGATGATCCAAATGTTGTGGAAGGCAACGATTACTTGACTAAGTTCATAAAGCATATCCATAAAGAGGCTTACAAGGATCGGGTGAATGCCTACTATGCCCAATATACACCACTCTTTCACCTTGTTAGGCAAGGACGTCTTGACCCTAAAAGTCATTTTTCCGGATTGGGTGGGTAGAAAGGTATTGCTTCCTCTAGCCTCCCAAGATCAAGAAAGGGAAATCCGGGTTGCTAGGAGTGAGGAACATGTTGATGATGAACATGGGGAGAGTAGTGAAGCAAGTAATGAAGAAAGTGATCAAAGTTCAAGTGAAGATGATGATGGTGATGCCTCCGGATCCTTGGAGGATGATGATGATGATAATGATGATGATATCACGATTAGTGATAGTTGATTGTTGAACTAGCAAAAGGAGGACGACGCAATTAAGAATTTTATGGCTTCCATAACATCTCATCCTATACCATTGTGAGTCTCCTACCCCTCCTTTTGCTTTGTTTTTTCTATCTCATGATTACATACTTTCCATAACATATAGTATAGAGCATTTAGAAAGTCATTTTTGGACTCTTTATGGCTAAGAGTTTTTGAGTCCTAGTAACATATCTTGCATTGCATACCTTATGAATAAACTTCTTAATTTATGCACTAGCAATAGTGTTTAGTTTGGTTTGGGGCAGTTCATTCATAAGCAACCCGAGTTAATTCAAATTAGCTCTCCAACCTAATAGAAAGCATACATCATGTAGGATAGCTTAGTTTGTATCAGGTGTAATATATATCATGTAGTATGCATTTAGTATAGAATTCATCCATTTCATATAGTTTCATGCATTTTCATTTGCATATATTTCCTATCGTTTTATCCATTGAGGACAATGTCCACACTAGGGTGGGGATGGGAAATTCTAACATCTTACCTATATTATAAAAATGATAAAATTTGAAAAATTGAAAATTCCATTAACATGTTCTTTCTTCTTAGCATAGACTTGTATATACATGTTTGTTTGTCACTCTTATCATATGGGGACGACTACGCCACATTCGAAGCATGCGAGATATAAAGAAGACCACATGGTATGATCTTTCCAAATCTCCTTCTCCCTTTCCTATATGTTAATGACAATGTGGCTACTTTTTGATGATGCGGTTTATACCTATCTGATGTTAGGAGTTGCATTTAGTTTATATGGCATAATAGTTGATAGAAGCATATGCATTAGAGTTGTATATATGTTAGTTGCATCATGGCATGTAGTTGCATGGTAGAAAAAAATTTGTGAAAATGCCTAATTGGGAAACTTGACAAGTGTATATAAGGCCCTTGTAGATAGTTTTTTCTCCTTGAGACTTTGTTTACTAGAACACATTCAAGACACCCTAGATTGTGTCATACTAGTATCTTTTGTCCCATGGTCTAAAGCCTAGTCAAGGGTTTGCATGTGAGTCATTTATCCAATCTTATGATGTGATATGGACTTGATCAACTTATCTAGGGGACCTTAATTGACTTGGTGGTTTGACAACCTAAAAATACTTTGCATTAATAAGTTTGAAGTGCTCATTTCAAAAGTTTCGTGATGTGGAATCATTTTAATTGCCAAATAAACCTCAAATGTTTTGAATTGTTGAATTGCTGAGAAATTTGATGGAGGCGTACCACTTCAATGTGCTTTGGTGAGGGATCCATTGAATTGGGCCCCCACACGGTTGTGAATTCAACCGCCCAAAGACAAAGTGACTATCACCCCGAAAAGCTATTGTCTAGACGTTAACCGGTTGCCTAATAAGCGATTGGCGAAAGCAAAGGGCACTAGTAAATGAGGGACAAACCCCATCTTAAAGTTTTGAAATGTGAAATGCGGAAGTTGAAATGAGGCCAAATTTTGAATGCTAGTCAAATACACTACTTTTGTCTTAATTGACTTGAGCACTTCATTCCTAAAAGCCTTTTTGTTATGCCACCTTGTTGAGCTTGGGACGATCCTTGGCCTTTACACTTGTACAGAATCTGAGATTTGTCATGTCATATGCCACTAACATCATAGGAATTATCCTTCCACCCCATCCGATCGCCCTTGACGAAAGCATTTAGCGATTATAGACGAAAGTACCCTAGTTTAACACAACTTGGAGGTTATTTGTTGATATCCTTTTAGACTTAATAACTTGGAGAAATAATATCTACGATGGAATATGTACCCTTAGATTGCATCCGCTCTAAATGATTTCCGCCACTTAGATGAGGAAAGTGGCTATTATTTTTGTAGATGTATCCTTTGACGTGTTTTGTGTGCTTAATGTTTGGATGCATCGCCATTTTGGCAAGCCACACCTTGCCTTACAAGAAGGCATCTTACCTCATAGATGTCTTGTTGTGAGTTGAAGGGGTGGAGTGAGACCCGATAATTGCCTCACATCGGCTATGTTCTTAGAGTAGTATAAATAAAGGTCATAGTTTTAGTCACCTCTTTACTCGAGACGAGCAAAGGTTCGATTTGGGGATATTTGATGTGACTAGTATTTACGCACGTTTAGTTCCCTAACTAGCCTCGTTCCTATGCTTTCTAGCATGCATTAGGGTTGGTTCTTATCTTTAGCTTCCTATTATGTATATTCTATGAGGTTGTGTGCCCTTGGTAGAAGAGGAGTGCTAGCCTTGCTTAAACGGAGCAAAATTGATCGCATGTAATGACCAAGCAACAAGGAGGAGACCAATACTAAAGGCTTAAGTCAATAAAACAAGTAAATGGGCAATGAAGAAGGACCCCCACGACTTCTGAAGGATCCCCACGAGTTAGGGGGCAGCCAAATAAAAGAAGAAGCAAAACTGCCCTTCAGGACGGGCGTCCCAGAGACAGGACGGGCGTCCCAATGATAAGGACGGGCGTCCCCAAGGCAGAACGAGCGTCCCTCAATGCAGGATGAGCGTCCATCAGAAGGAGGTCTTGCGTCCCAAGCTAGGACGTGCAAGCCGTTATACTTCATTTAAGGGGCTTAATCATCATTTAAGCCCTTAGTTAACCTAATACTTGTACTTAGTATTGTTGGAGCTTGTGTCCTATACAAATTAGTGTGATAACATTTGTAAATCTCTTACAAGTTCACAAGGGTATACTTCGTATTTTAATCAGTTGATTAACGATTACCTAATAACGGTTGGCTTGCTAGAAAGTTTGACGTTATTATCATACAGATGTCGGTGATCAACTGGTCCCTAAAGGTCACACCTATAGGATGTGTTTGAGAGATGTGGTTATAAAAATATAATCACATTGATGCCTTATATGACTAAACAGTTAGTCAATGTGTTGATGAGACAATTATTTACTGAAGATTAAATAATATTAGTTGAGACGAATTAATCACAATTAAGTAAATTGAATATAATAATTTATATTTAATTAAATGTATGTAATGTTAGTTTGGACGAATTAATCTGTTAATTCGTAATTAAATGTAATCGGTTATATTTAATATCAACAAGATGAATGTGTCATAGTGGTAATAGTGAGGGTACTCAAACCAAGAGGTCATGGGTTCGATCCTCACTAGATGACAATTTACACATTTTTTACATTTTTGGAATAACCGAAAATAAGAGAAATAACTCTCCTAATTTCGGTATTTGGGCCGAATGATTAGAAAGAAAAATCTGCCCTAATCTACCTCATACACGGTTTAAGAGGTAGAAGGGGTGATTTTTCTAACCTATTTCATTCTAACTCATTTTCTTTGCCTCTCATCTAAAAAACACAAAAACCTAATTAATCAGTTAATTTTTGGTGGATCGATTCTAGCAAACAAGTTAAGGGCATTTCTCATATCGTCTTGGGTGCAACTAATAGGCGAATATCATTGCGATATTGTTCTTAGGCCGAATATGCTAGGACCGAAGGTTGTTTCTTAATCATTTATGTTTTGTTTATGCAATTTAATTTTATGACTAGTATTCATCACTTTATGATTCGTTATAATCCTTAAATTAAAGGGATGCATACAGATAAATCCCACAAGTATAAATACTACCTTGTAATAGGAGATCAAAAACAAGTATATTAGAGGAAAAATTAGAGATTAGACATCAATTAGCTTAATTACATTTTAATCCTTCCTTAATTATTGTTCAATCATTCTTAGATCTAGTTGGGTAATTGAAGATTATTTAAGTTTTTATTGGAGAATTGACAACTCTTCATCATCAATCAAAGTTTTCTTCTATTATTCTTTCCTTTCCATTTGCTCATCTTAAGATTGGTACAATTTCTTTACTCCTTACTTAATTATTGCTTATTGCTTTACTCTTCCATCATGTTTATACTTGTTAAGATAATTGACACCATTGTTAACATGTTTTCCATGATAATGAGTCAGTAGTTCCCTAACTAGGGTTAGTGGGAGATTAGAGGAGTTAATCATGGGGTAGATCTATACTTAATAAGTTCATATGAATTCATGTTTGTTGTAGTTTCAACTTATGCACATGTTATGCTTGATGAAATGCTTGATTGACAACCTAGCATGATTCTCTTATCCTTTCAACAAGACTTGTAAGACATAAACTAACTCAAGGCTTGTTAGACCATGCATATAGTTGAATAGGGAGAACCAAGTCGATGTAGGTGTTGTAAAGTTATGACCAACTGGGCTCCGAGACCTAAGTCTCCCTAGGAACTGTAAGATATAAACTAACTCGATTCCATTACAACAATAATTGTTTGCATCTATGTAACCGATTTATGTGATCTCATCATGATTCTTTTTTTTTTTTGGTGAAATGTGAGATGTATATATATATGTATCAAAAAATAGATGTCATGGGTACAAAGCAACTAAAACCCGATTACATAATTCCAATTTTCTTAAGCCATTCTTGTTAGAAATATTAATTTCATTAATTAACATATTCATATATGTGTCATTTTAATTTAGTCATAAAATTAAAACTAGATCTTATGCATGCAAACATAAATAAGATAAGAGAAGAAATCATTGTTCTTACTATATGATTTCGGTTTTATGGGCACCAACAAGATCCCCTTCTTGTTAGTTCTTGAGCTTTCCAATAATGGATGAACAAGATTCAAGTTTAGAATCTCTCCCAAAAGCATATACCCAAAGAAATCTCTTAATAACTAATATTATTTTGTACTAGAAATAATATAAGTCTTACTATAAAATTGACACAAAAATTATAGTTTTGCTCTTGAAAAATCGGTTCAAGAGGGAGTATTTGTGAGGTTTATTTCTCTAGAATTTTCATAAGATGTAGAGAGAATAATGGTAATTTCTTACACTAGAAATTCTATGTAGAAAAATGAATGAATAATAATAGAGAGGAATAACCCTTGTCTTTTCTAGGTGGAAACCGAGTGGGGGAAGAAAAGGACCCAATGCATGGCCAAGATGCTCTTCACAAAAGCAATTAGGCATGCAAAGCTAGTCATTTAGGTTAATCATCATGTTTTCCACTTAACATAAACAAAACACAATATTAACCTTATTCCCTCCATTTTTTTCGGCACTTATAAAATGGGAAGTCCATTTTATATTTTGTCATTTGTCAATTTGTCATATGTTACATGTTACATGACATGTCACAATGTAATGTATTTTTAACATATTAAAAATCAACATATTAATAAAAATACGTCATGTACAAAAATCGACTTAGTAATTCATAATTACTTGTACCAAAAATGGTTTATCAATTATAAATCACAACGTCTTGTATTTATAATAAATTATTCATTCAAATTCAATTTCAATTTCAATTGTTTCGTAAACAATAATTTTATCTAAGTAATAAAACAATTCAATTACTTAGACCGTATCTAATATAATCGAATTACAATAAGAGACGTTAATTTCACTCACAATATCACCCGTCAATTTTAAGCAATTTAATAACTCGTATCGGCATACAATTAATTAAATAATCAATTAAGAGTATTTCTCTATAGGTATGACCTAAGGGGATCAACTGATCACCACCGTCGCACGACAGTAATGTCAAACTCTATTCAGCCAATCATTACCAATATGTGTGGACCAGTTGACTGTAAAATATTACATCCCACATGTATTCTTAAAATGAGATTTAAACATGTGATCATCATGATCGACAGTTGTGATCGCATTATTGTCGGAGGACACTCATTCCAACAATCTCCCACTTGTCCTCGACAAGTGTGCGTCACCAATTCTCTTGTCCTATTACTATCTCCCACTCAATGCAAGGTGTCTTTCAGGTCGTACTTGCAAGTGATCATATCGAGAGTGGTTTCCTCGATCTGGAGAATAACTGATTGACCGGAATCATCTACCATAGATACCTTCCGAGCGTGGCCATGCATTTCCAGTTCATTACTCCTCGAGTGGCCCTGAGATATTGTTTTAACCCTGACAAGGGGTGGACAAGTCATATCGCACTTATTCCCTTCGACTAGCCACAGCCATCATAACCCAAAATATGCCCATTTGACCCCATTTACGAAGGTCGTAGTAACACAAATCTAAGTTAATCTGAAGCTGTGCCACCTTAGGCGAACAGTCTTTAGTCAAAAAAATGGACTCATTAGAATACTATAGTAGCTCTCGCCACGACCAGGCTATATAAATTTGCCAGAACTCTATAAGCGGTCATAAGGCCCGACAAAGTGTTCCTAACAGTCTGCCTATGTGATCGACTAGTCATCTCACATGACTCTATGGAACTTGAACTTGCCATCAATCGCATCACACTCTAGTCACTTGAGACGTCACCTCATACAAGTGACTATGGGCGAATACCAAGTCAATCCGGGTTCACTTTAACGGGGTTCAATATTGTCTCTACAACCCGTTTGGATGTAACAAAGTATAAAAGGAGTTTTCAGATTTAAAACTCGAACGACAAATGTGATTATCACATATGAATAGTCAATACCTGATTGCTACTTCATATTTTATAATCTAATTTGATCTTGTATGTAGTTGTTCATCTCAATCCAATTGAAATGACATGACTCATCATGTTAAGCCTATGAATAGACATTGTAAGTAGGTCTTAGCAACTCCCTGCTCAACCTTGCTACATACTTGTTTTCCTTTCGTAATGTATACATTTGCATTACAAAACTTTTTGAGTACGTGTCTAGATCCAATCTAGACATAGGCTTTCTTGCCTTAAAATAGCTCCCACTGTTTTCACAAAGGTGACTCATCCCTCTTGCACATCCCATGATTGCAAGTGTACTCAATTTCCGTTGTAAATATTTCTCATTGTTCTTTATTGCCTAGAATGATTCTAGAAAATCTATTTCTTAAATAACATAGCCACAATGGTATCTTAACCATCCTGATGTGTTTTGATTATGGTTTTGTCGGAAACCATGCGCAATCTCAATTGTCAGTTGTCATTTGTGTAACACCCTTACAGAAAATTGCATCAAAAACACTTTGCTTTACATCCTTAATGCTTCTGCAAGCACTTAAGGGTAATATTTATGGCTTACATGGTAACTATTACTTAAATTCGATTTGAAACAATTCATCATACTCAAAGTATATGAAGTGTTATACATCATTTCCTATTTAATTGATTCGGCAGCGGAAGCAAATGGAATCAATCAAATATGTTCAACTTGATTGAACTAGTCATGAATCTTATCAACATAAGACTTCTTATTTGACGCTAATATCATGTGTATTTATCTCCATAAATCTGGATATTAAAGATGTATTATATATATCTCCAAGTCTTAAATCATTCGCAATGATCAATATATCATCCACATATTAGACTAATTAAAATCTCCGTAACTCCCACTAAACTTTATGTATAAACACAACTTCTCGACTTATCGAGAAAAGTTTTATAACAACTCAATACAAGGCTTAGAGCCATGATAATCCGAAACAAATTCCGAGTGGAATTGTTGGATATCTAAGAGAGATATCAAAGCTTGATTAGTTGTAAAGTGTTTTGCAGTATTCGGATCTTCTTAGGGATTGTATTTCATTATGATGATATACATATAACGAGTGAATCTAAAACACTTAAACACTCTTATTTAAGTCATATGATCATTACTTTCCAGAAGTAACTTGAATAAAACAATTTCTTTGTAAGTTGCAAGTTCTTTACTTTCTAAAATTAACACTAATTCATCATCTTCAACAAGTGATGATTTTAACCTCCTAGGTTTTGGAGAAACAACGTCTTACACAAAACGTCTCATGTAGTCAAGAAAGACCAGTTTCTTGCGACATAACATTCTTTTGTGGCTCTTGAATAATTTCTCCCACTCTGTCTTCTAGAAATAAACTTGTTTTCTAGGAAGACAGCTTCACGAGCCACAAACCTGTTGTACTCGTGATTATAGTAAGGAAAAATGAGCACTTGTTTCTTTTGAAAACTTACAAGTATGGTACTCTACCATTTCATATCTCATATGAATCGTTTAGATTTAGTGGAAAAATAACTGACAAAATGATAAAATCCCCAAAATAAGATCAAGTAACTTAAATCCAATTACACATTATCCCATAATGCGTGCTAAGAGAGATTAATTTGTGATACTATATCACATTTCTTTTGGCTTATATCAAAGTCTTCACTTTGATAATCCCATCACGACTAAATCATAATTTCTGGAACTCTTTGAACTTCTTCAAAGATTTCTCTATTTACCTTATTAAGTGAACACATTAGCGTCAACTTAAATCGTTGGTAAAAGAAAATGATCAACCTATTTTGGATCAATGATTTACAACCTCGATCTCCTTTTCAACCAAAAGGCACGAGACATCTTGCTTTGAATACATGATACGCATATACCATAAGATTAACAATCTAATGGTTTCAAGAATACTCGATAACTCTTTGCGTTCATCATTCAGAATTTAAGGTTTAATCTTGGGTTACCAATTTGAGTCTTGCATCATCTACATGATGTATCATTCTAGTTTGGTTTAGAATATATTCACCTTGATAATGGGCTAGCGATACATCAAATCGTGGTGTATAGGGTCACAAAAGTGAAACCTCTTTTGTATTTTAACAAGATTATATTCTTATTCAGAGTTTATGCACTTAATAGTCATAATTAAGTACAATTTTAAACCCAAAACTAGATTGAGTACACAATGACTCTATCTCTGAACATCATTGTTGCTAGTCTTCATATTCTAATCATCCTATGTATCAAATACATTGATGAAAACCACCACTGGTTTCTAATATTGACGAAGTAGTATTAGCAAAATTTATGTCAATCGAATAAATATTTAAAGAAGAAGGTCCCATTAGATGTCCCACAACTAACTTGCTGATTCTTCAATAATTTGGGGTAGTTTCCTTTCTAGCGTCCAACAATTTAAGACAATGGAAACTTTATCGGTCGGGATTGATAGGTTTAGTATCGTTATTCTCAATAACTTTACTTTTAACATTACCTTGTATCAATTCCATTCTAATTTTACTTCTTAAAACCTTATCATTTTCTTAACGGTTTAAGAGAATGCTCCCACTCATTTCAATGAGTCTTTTGCTAAGAGAAGCAAAATTGAAATTCATGAAGACTACTCTTCATTCGTTTGTTTAGTCTTAAAACTTTCATTGAAGTGGTTGCGGTATTTTGGTCAATTTTGATTTCAAACAAATCTAGTTACCAAAATGATGTAATGTTTCAAAGTACTTAACTCAATTAAGCATATGAGAAACAATTCATTGTAAGTAGATATGTTAGTCAAGAATCAAAAACCCTTTTGATCACGAATAACTTTTATCTATATTCTTCACAAGAGATCCTTACAATGGATAATACGAGGTTTTTAGAAGAACATTCAAATTTTGTCTTTAATTACGATGTTTTAATGGAGATTTGAACTAAAATCGAAATGATATAGTATATGAATTTTGGTAAAGAAATAGAACAATATGATAACGGAATAGTGGAAAACTTAACATTTATCGTTTTATTAATACTTGTAAATAACAAGTAAAGCATTTACATAGTGACCTCTACCCAACTATGATAAATGATTCCAAGATCCAAATACACATTAACTTGGGGCACGGTGTGCCGAAATACCCTTTATTAACATAACTCGGTGGATTAACTCTTTAATCGATTCTACTTTTAGAACTCTTGGTCGATAAAATTACATTAATTTTTATCTCTAGCCCGAAACACATCCGGAAATCGTCGTGAATACTTTCGTTGAGTTCAATCCAAATTTCGAATAAATGTGTCAATGATCCAAATTCATATTAACTTAGGGCACGGTGTGCCGAAATACCCTTTATTAACATAAATTCGGTGGATAGACATTTATCACCCACTTCCCCTACATAACAAGGTTTGTACCCCGGTGTGACCGAGTGCACTCCCTCACGAAATAGGTTTTCATGGTTTCTACTTTTTGGTAAGGCTAAGTCTCAATTGTTTATTTTAGCGAGAGGTCATGTCAATTTATTATCTATCACGTTTTAAATGAACTAAAGCGGTGAACTACGATAATTGTAATTGACACGGTCGATAAACTCGATATAAAATGCATGTTTAGTTATGTCGATTTAGCGATGCATGCAACATATATAAATAAAATGCAAAGCATAAAAAATAAAATCCTAGTATGGCCTTCCTAAAAAAGTAAATCTAGTAAACTACTACAAATTCGGAAACTAACTCCTTTGGTCCCTTGAACTTCGGTCTTGGCACGCATTTCAAGGCAACACTTTCTTTAATGGATCGCCTTCTTGAGTGGCACCGTCTTCAAGGTACTCCGGAATAAATAAATTACATAATAAATTACATAATTTCCTATTATACATTTGTAATTAAAAATAAAAATAAATCTATTAAATTACAAAACGGTGATACGAGATCACAATAAATTACAACCGAATCGATATTCCTATACATTTCGGGTAATATCAATTAAAAACTAAGGCCATACTAAGTAAAATTACATAATTTCCTATTATATAAAATTGAAATATGACAATCATAAATAAAATGCAGCATTATAATATGTATGAACATGCCCAATTTTATGCTAAATCGCCTTTAAGGAGCCAATATCGTATATTAATCGGTTTTTACGGATTTGCGTGATTTTACCTTTTAAAAATCACAATAATTACATAAATTCATATTTATGTACAAGTTAATTACCCCAACAAACTTAGGACTCAAAATTAGTCTCCACTAACATATTGACAATAATTAACTTATATTTCTTAATATTGTTCATAATTGGGCTTAAAATACAAAATTATGTCATAACCTTCAAATTAAATCATAAAAATTTCAAATAAATTTGAAATTTGAAATTTTAAACTCATGAACATTCTGGAAAAATACCATGACACTCATAATGTTCAAAAACATAAGTTAAAAATTTCGAAAATTATCGAGGAAAAACAATGTTGCGGTTTATCGGATTTAGCAATTATTACCATAAAAATATGAGAAAAATTATTTTTATTAACTTTTCACTTTTAGATCTGAAATATATGATAAAATGCCACATGTGACGTTTTTCCTTAGTCATGAAGTATGTTTTAGCATTTTTACTAATTAAAGTCACTATTTATGTGATTTTTCATCAAAAATTCATAAATCATGCATAAAGACTTCATTATAGCCAAATATTTTACACACTTCTTGTAAAATTGCATGTTACAACATACTAAATTTCTATAACCAGATTCGAAATATAACTCATATTAACCTATTTTCACATTTAAATACGATTTTAACTTGAAAAATCCATATTTCGACAATAACAACTCATTTTATTATGAAAATTTACAGGCCATCAGTAGATAATATATGTGAAAACATATCCAAAAACCACTGGAAAAATCGAAGTTTAGTTATTTTTAGTCCAAAAATGACATTTTTATCATAAAATCACATTTTAATGCCATTATTATATAAAATGAACAATAAAAATCCATAAATAAACCAAAATATCCTAAATACATTTTAGGACCAGAAACTTTAACATGCAAATAAATTTCATGATATGTCATAATAAACACAAATTTATAAGTTTTGTTTGTTAATCGTATAACTCGGAAAAACAATAACCGATTTGCATGCAAACAACCTAAGGCTCATGATACTGCTTGTTAGAAATATTAATTTCATTAATTAACATATTCATATATGTGTCATTTTAATTTAGTCATAAAATTAAAACTAGATCTTATGCATGCAAACATAAATAAGATAAGAGAAGAAATCATTGTTCTTGCTATATGATTTCGGTTTTATGGGCACCAACAAGATCTCCTTCTTGTTAGTTATTGAGCTTTCCAATAATGGATGAACAAGATTCAAGTTTAGAATCTCTCCCAAAAGCATATACCCAAAGAAATCTCTTAATAACTAATATTATTTTGTACTAGAAATAATATGAGTCTTACTATAAAATTGACACAAAAATTATAGTTTTGCTCTTGAAAAATCGGTTCAAGAGGGAGTATTTGTGAGGTTTATTTCTCTAGAATTTTCATAAGATGTAGAGAGAATAATGGTAATTTCTTACACTAGATATTCTATGTAGAAAAATGAATGAATAATAATAGAGAGGAAAAACCCTTGTCTTTTCTAGGTCGAAACCGAGTGGGGGAAGAAAAGGACCCAATGCATGGCCAAGATGCTCTTCACAAAAGCAATTAGGCATGCAAAGCTAGTCATTTAGGTTAATCATCATGTTTTCCACTTAACATAAACAAAACACAATATTAACCTTATTCCCTCCATTTTTTTCGGCACTTATAAAATGGGAAGTCCATTTTATATTTTGTCATTTGTCAATTTGTCATATGTTACATGTTACATGACATGTCACAATATAATGTATTTTTAACATATTAAAAATCAACGTATTAATAAAAATACGTCATGTACAAAAATCGACTTAGTAATTCATAATTACTTGTACCAAAAATGGTTTATTAATTATAAATCACAACGTCTTGTATTTATAATAAATTATTCATTCAATTTCAATTTCAATTTCAATTGTTTTGTAAACAATAATTTTATCTAAGTAATAAAACAATTCAATTACTTAGACCGTATCTAATATAATCGAATTATAATAAGACACGTTAATTTCACTCACAATATCACCCGTCAATTTTAAGCAATTTAATTAACTCGTATCGGCATACGATTAATTAAAAATCAATTAAGAGTATTTCCCTATAGGTATGACCTAAGGGGATCAACTGATCACCACCGTCGCACGACAGTAATGTCAAACTCTAGTCTGCCAATCATTACCGATATGTGTGGACCAGTTGACTGTAAAATATTACATCCCACATGTATTCTTAAAATGAGATTTAAACATGTGATCATCATGATCGACAGTTGTGATCGCATTATTGTCGGAGGACACTTATTCCAACAATTCTAGTTCTAAGAGAGTTAGCTTCTTATTGTCCCTTCCTCGAACTCTCATCCTCATGTCATTAACAATGTGTGCTACAACCTTTTCAGGCCTTAGTAGGACACCATCATCCCTGCACTTATTTTTATGATGCCACACATGATAGACAGCTCCCAAAACCAGACCTGCCTGTACCCCTTTCTGCATCTTAGTTCCAGCAGCTTGTATACACCATTCAATCACATTGTCAACTAATAAATATAGGCCAGTTTTTTGCTGCATACACTGAACGATCCTGGAACTGTAATCACACCTAAAGAACATATGTTCCAAGTCTTCAGGTGCCTGTCCACATAAGTAGCAGCAGTCATCAATGTCCAACCCATACCTGATCAGCTTATCTTTGGTTCTGAAAGCTCAATGTGCAAGAAGCCAGCCCATGAATTGGTGCTTTGGGACCACCCATTCATTCCATACCACACTACCCCAGCTAATCTTAGGACGAGCACCCAGGAGCCATTCATAACAACGAGCAGTAGAGAAACCTGTCCCCTGTATATCCCAGGCCCCATTTGTGTAAGCAGCAGCCAGATCCTGTTTCACTCTACAAATTCTCCTCCACACCCAACTTGTGTTAGTACTAGGCTTGTACTGCATCCAGGTCTGTCCCTTAAGATGGTTATGCTTCACCCATTTTACCCATATAGTGTCCTTATCCTCAGCAATCCAATTGACCAGCTTACCTATCAGAGCCTTGTTCATCAATTCCAGGTTTTTAATCCCTAGTCCACCCTCTACTTTAGGCCTACACACAGTGTCCCATGCCACCAGTGGAACCCTATGGTAGTCAGCACAGTTATCCCATAGGAAATTCCTGCAAGTAGCCTCAACCTTTTCAAGAATTCCCTTTGGCAAAACAAACAATGATGCCCAATAAGAATGTAAAGTAGTCAAGACAGCTTTCACCAGGACAAGTCTCCCAGCATAAGAAAATTTCTTTGCTCCATAGTCATGTATTCTGCTACAAATCTTCTCAACTAAACATTCACAATCCTGTTTCTGCAATCTGGTAGCCTGAATTGGCATACCTAGATACTTAAATGGCAACTTACCCTCTGCAAAACCAGACACACTCAGGATGTCTTGTTTGAGCTGATCAGGAATACCTCTAAAATAAGCATTAGACTTTGCAGCACTTATTTTTAGCCCAGTTGCTTTAGAAAAGGTAGAGTAGGATTGGAGTAGCAACATTATAGACTTGGCATCCCCATTACAAAATAAGAGCACATCATCTGCAAACATCAAATTAGCCAATTGAACTTGCTTGCACATAGGGTGATACTTGAACTCATATTAGCAGCAGCATACTTAATGGTTCTTGTCAGGTATTCCATACATAATGTAAAAATTAATGGAGAGAGGGGGTCTCCCTGCCTGAGACCTCTCCTGCCTTGGAAGTACCCAAACATTTCCCCATTGAGGGATAAAGAAAAGGAAGCTGTAGTTATGCACTGCATCACCATTTCCTTAAACTCCACAGGAAACCTTAGCTCATCAAGAAGCTTCTCAACAAAAATCCACTCCACAGTATCATATTCCTTTTGGAGATCTATTTTAAACAGGCATCTAGGGGATACATTAGGCTTTTCATAACACCTAATTAGATCTTGACAGATAATAATATTTTCTTGTATGCTCCTATTTTGTATAAAAGCTCCCTGATTTTGATCAATGATAAGAGGTAACACTTCAGCTAGTCTGGCACATATCAGCTTAGATATTACTTTGTAGACTACATTGCAACAGGCTATAGGACGAAATTGAAGCACAGTTTGAGGCCTATCACACTTAGGGATCAAAGTCACATTTGTTGCATTCATTTGCTTCAGCAGCTGCCTAGTTTTGAAAAAATCTTGGACAACATTAATTACCTCCCCTCCTATCTCATTCCAAGCATCCTTAAAGAACTTGCTTGTGTATCCATCAGGACCCAGTGATTTGTTATCAGGGATACTAAAAACAATTGCTCTAATTTCCTCCCCAGTGACAGGTCTCAGTAAGATAGCACTGTGCTCCTCCCTGTACCTTTGTCCTTGATCAATAATCTTCCTGTGTATTCTAGTAGTGGCCTGTTTAGTCCCAAGTAGCTGCATATAGTACTCCAGGAATGCTGCCTGAACAAGCTCTGGACTGTCACACATCTTGCCATTCATGACCTCTATCATGATCACCCTATTCCCATTTCTTCTCTTTTTGAGAATGCCATGAAAATAAGCACTATTTGTATCCCCCTCTCTCATCCAAAACTGCTTTGTCTTTTGTGCCAAGTAGCTATTCCTAGCTATGATTAACTTTTTTAATTCCTCAGAGGCCTCATATTCTGCATTAAGCAATTGAAGATCTGTAGGATTCCTTCCAAGTTATTCCTGCAGATCATGGACCTGTTTCAGGAGTCTACTAGTTGAATGCTCAATATCATTATACCCCTCTTTATTCAGTCTTTTCAAAGCAGGTTTCAGGTTTTTTAGGTTCTTAGCCAGCCTGAACATGCTAGTGCCCATAAGATCCTTGTCCCAATTACTTCTAACAGTAGGCAAGAACTCCTTTGCATCTCCCCACATGTTGAAATATTTGAAGCAACGTTTCCTCTGGGAATTCTTAGAGCTACTTACAATGCAAGGAGTGTGATCCATCAAACCCTCAGGCAAGAAATGAGCATACAGATCAGGCATATGATCACACCAATCCTTATTGATCAGGAACCTATCAATCCTACTATAAATTCTCTCCTCAGGTTTTTGTTTATTGTTCCATGTAAAAAGAGATCCTGTAGCATCAATATCAATGACTCTACAATCTGCCACACATTGCCTAAAAGGCTCCATCTCACCTGAAGGTGTGTTGCCACCAACCCTCTCAGTAGCTGATAAAACACAGTTAAAGTCTCCAGCAATAGCCCAAGGACCACTAACATGACTAGCAATTCTTCTTAAATGATCCCATAGAGGAGCCCTATCATGAATGGAATTGAAAGCATAGACCATTGTCATGTAAAAAATACTTCTAGTCTCTAAAGATTCAACTCTCATGTGGATGAATTGTGCATTATATTCTAGAAATTGAACCTTCACAGCTTGTGATTGCCATAAAATCCAGATCCTCCCACCATTGTGATGACCATTATTAGTTGATATGCACCAGTTATTGAAATTATTTACAGCTTTCTTCAAAACTTTACTCTTTATTTTAGTTTCTAGCAAACCAAACAATCTGATCTCTTTATTGTGTAAGAAAAAATTTATTGCTTTTTGTTTTCCTACTCTATTCATACCTCTCACATTCCAGAAACCTATTTTATCCATTAGGGTTTGTAGGTTTGGGACTGTTACCATTTGAACCACCACTTCTTCTAGGAGGAGATGAGACCACCTCCTTGTATGAATGTGCACCAAAAGAGTCAGAGCTGTATCCACCTCCACTGTAGTCCTGTCTCTGCAACTGAACTAATTTTTTAACAGGAGTAACAGTCCTAGCATCTGTATTCTTAATTGGGCCTTGCATACTCCCAGGAGGATTAGCAGGAGGAGGTAAAGAAGCCTTCTTCACCACTGGTCTCCAGACCATCTGAGCTTTCTGACCCTTCTTTTGATCACTCTTCCTGCAATTTTCCTCCACATGTCCCATTCCCATACACTTTTTACACTTAACTGGCCTCCATTCATATTCTACCTCAATTTGAAGCACAATACCATGTTCATCTTTGAATTTTATCTTTTATGGCCATTCTTGATCCACCATTAACACAGCCATCACCCTTGCATAACCTAACCGAGTTTTTTCCTCAGTAGCTACATCACTCTTGATGTATTTGCCAACCTAGGAAGTTATCTTAGGCAGCCCCTTTCCCCAAAATTTCAATGGTAAATTATGCAACTTAATCCACGCAGGAACAGAGCTTACCTCCTCTTTTTTCATCTCTAAATCTCGTGTCCAGGATTTCACAATCATTGGTTTATTGTCAAACATATAATAACCTGAGTTCATCACCTTGTCTTTCATTTCTACAGATTTGAAACGAACCAAAAACACACCATTAGGCATAAACGAGATTTATCAATGTTGAACTTGGTCCAAATCCTCCTAATAAACCCTTCTATCACCTCCCAAGGAGGATTAGCTCCTAAGATATAGCATACAACAGCCTGACTCCAGTATTCAATCTCCTCCTCTACATCATCATGTTCAATCTGCAATAAATCATCATGCTCTGTTTCTGGAATCTCCTCAGAGGTTTCAGTCCTCTTTTTTACCGTTTCGATTACAATTTCCTCCTCATCCTCTATATCTTTCACATCTTCTTCTTCATCCTCAGTTTATACCTCCAATTTAGGAATTCCTGTTATCTCATTAATATTTTTTGTTTTCCCTGCATTCTCACCATCCGGACCTGTTTGAATTTCATTAGGGTTTGTGTTTCCATCGTTTTCCTCTATCTCTTCAACAGGCGATGATGCCTCTGCAGTAACTTGAATACTACATCCTCTTAATGTCATCTCACGCTGCTTCTGTTGGATTGATTTCCTAGCCATTGTCTCAAAAATCAAATCAAAAATCAAAATTAATTTGCATTAAATTCTTAGTAGGGTTTTTTCTCTCATTAGGGTTTTTTCTCTCATTAGGGTTTTTTACTAGTCTTTTCCCGTATTCCACTTTTGTGTTCTCATCATGATTACCCTATGAACACATGATACCCTAGTGTTCTTAATCAATTCTTTACAAACTCTATTTGCTTACATTGCTTTGATTTAATTTATTTACCCTTCCTTTTGTTAAGTATTTTAAATTCCAAATCTCGACCTCAACTCAAATTGTGACACTAAGACATAGCTATTTACAGCCAATAAGTCAATACAATACCCATCCCTTGGGATCCAACCTCTACTTACCGCTCTAATAAGAGTAGTTTGTTGAGATTATAAATATTGTTTGAGGGCATATAATAGAGGACAATTCTACTTGCATCCCACCAGCTACACACTTTAGTGTGTAGTCACATGTTTGGTGATCTGACGGAGTTGGAGGATTATGATTGTGTAACTGTCTGTTGTAATGTCTTATATTATTTATCCAGTAACTGACCCCGTTTAAATATTTTGAAAACTATGGTGATCCATTTGGGAATGGTGAGAAGTTGTTTAGCAGATATATCTTGGATACGCGCGGGATCTAGCTGGGGATGGAATCACCACGTGTCAGAGTTGTAGTCTTCCGCTGTTTTGTCATAATACGTTTGCTTAGTTGGATGTTGGATTTTGGTTTTAGAACAGTTGTACTTTTACTTTTCAGTTTTGGTTTTGTTGTAATCACATTAAACTTATTTACTTAAAGTACATTTCTGGATGGTCTACTTTTATTACTATGCCTCGGGTAACCGAGATGGTAGCATTCTCATGCGCTAGGTGGTCTTAATAAGGCACCTTGGTGTATAGGAGTGTGTTACAGCTCTAGATCATGTTCCCAGCAAGTTGCGTGATGAGTTCGACTCGTTTAAGATGACCGGGGACATGACAGTGGCAGATTACTACCACAAGTTCAACGAGAAGTCAAGGTATGCTGAGGATGTGGGGCTAAGTCCGGAGAACTTAGCCCTTTATTTTTAGAAAGGGTTAACTTACCAGATCATGGAGACGCTATCGGGAGGGACTCTTACTGGAGTTAATAAGGTCTATAAGAGAGCTAGACAGGCTGAGAGGTTGGTCGAAATAGCCAAGGAAACTAGAGAGAAGGGATCGGAAAAGAGGAAGGCTGAGAGTGACGGCGGTGTTCAATCTGGTTACAAGCGTGGTAACCACAATCAGGCAAAGGCTTATTCTTCAGGGTCAGGTTTCAGTGGAGGATCTTCTTACGGGCGTGGTCGTGGCAGTAGCAGCAACTGGTATATCGCATGTTTTAACTGTGGCAGTGTTGGCCCCAAGAGGCATGAGTGTACTAGTGCGGTTGGGAGAGGCTTTCTGAGATAGTCTCAGGGGAACTTTTCTCAGGGACCGACGTAGAGTTATGCTAGTAACCGGCCAGCTAGGTCGTGGAATAACTAAGGTGGTCAGAGTAATAACAAAGGTAGGTTTAACCGCAATGGTGGTAATTCATATCAGCGACCGGCGACTAATAACAATCAGGTGTCAGCTGCCAAGCCTATTACATCAGCTAGTACGGTTCAAGGAGGAGGTCAAAAGAGAAGTGGCAAACTTTTCATGATGGATAAGCAAGCTGCTGAGGATGATGATTACGTGATCACCGGTACTTTTCTTGTTAATAACGTTCCTACTTTTGTTTTGTTTGATTCAGGGGCATCACATTCTTTTGTATCGTCAAGTCATTCTAAGTCTATGGGTTTGGGAGAGTTTGTGTCTGTAAAAGATGAATTTTTTATGCCGTCTGGGGAGTCTGCGTCTTGTGGGAAATTGTATAAAGGGGTGTCTATGGTCATTGGGCAGGTAGATCTTCCAGTTGACTTGTTGGAGTTTCCTATAGATGGTTTTGAGATGATAGTCGGGATGGACTGGTTGGGTAAGTATAAGAATATAATAGACTGTCACCAAAAGAAAGTGTCTTTGAGAGGTTCTAAGTGGGCTAGTATGTCTTATCGTGGGTTTGTTATCAAACCCAATGTCAAAGTGATTGCAGCAATGACATTGAAGTCTTACTTGAGAAAGGGGTGTCCTTTGATACTTTGCCATTTGAAAGATACTCGCATGGTAGAACCGACAGCAGCTGAGATACCAGTGGTGGGGGAGTTTTCAGATGTTTTTCCAGATGAGATACCGGGTTTACCGCCGTAGAGAGAGATCGACTTCGGTGTGGGGTTAAAACTAGGGACGTGATCTATCTCTAAGGACCCATACCATATGGGACCTAAAGAGTCGGAGGAGTTAAAGAAATAGTTGAATGATTTGGTGGAAAAGGGGTACATTAGACCAAGTGTATCGCCTTGGGGTGTACCAGTCTTGTTTGTGAAGAAGAAGGATGGGAGTTTGAGGCTGTGTATCAACTACCGAGAGTTGAACCATGTTACATTGAAGAACAGGTATCCTTTACCAAGGATAGATGATCTTTTTTACCAATTGAGTAGAGCTGGTGTCTTTTAGAATATTGACTTAAGGTCGGGGTACCATCAGGTGAGGATTCAGGATGAAGACATACCAAATACAATTTTTTGATCGCGGTATGGCCACTATGAGTATGTGGTGATGCCGTTTGTGTTGACTAATGCGCCAGCGGGGTTTATGGATCTGATGAACCGTGTTTTCAGTCAGTACTTGGATCAGTTTGTGGTGGTGTTTATAGGTGACATCTTAGTCTATTCTAAGACTAAGGAGAAGCACGAGGAGCACTTTATGATTAGTGTTAAAACACTACGTGACAACCAATTGTTTGCAAAGTTATCTAAGTGTGAGTTCTGGTTAGAGAAAGTGGCTTTTCTAGGCCATGTGATTTCCAAAGAGGGTGTATATGTTGATCCTTGCTAGATTGAGGCGGTGTCCAACTGGGAGGCGCCGAAAAATGTGGCCGAGATCGGGAGTTTCTTGGGTTTGGTAGGGTACTATCGATGGTTCGTGAAAGACTTTTCAAAGATTGTCAGGCCTATGGCTGCTTTGATGAGGAAAGAGAACAGGTTTCGATGGGATAAAAGTTGTGAGATGGCGTTTCAAACCTTAAAAGAGCGTTTAACCACAACTCTAGTCTTAGCTTTATCTTAAGGGAGTGAGAATTTCGAGGTGTATACAGATGCTTCGAAAAACGGGTTAGGTTGTGTGTTGATGCAGAACGGGAAAGTCATTGACAATGCTTCTAGGCAATTGAAGTCTTATGAGGAGAACTATCCGACGCATGATCTAGAGTTGGGTGCAGTTGTTTTTACTCTTAAGATTTGGAGACGCTATCTATATGGGGCGACCTTTAATGTGTTTTCTGATCACAAGAGTTTAAAGTACATCTTTACTCAGAAAGAGTTGAATATGTGATAGAGGAGGTGGATGCAGCTCAGTGGAGACTATGACATGGATATTATATACCATGAAGGGAAGGCTAATGTTGTGGTCGATGCGTTGAGTAAGAAGAGTGTGCATTCTCTAATTACAGCTATGTCACTGATAAGGTTATAAGATGAAGTGACCAAGATGGGGATTAATGTGATCCAGAAGGGGGTGTTAGGGGAGACTTGACAGTTGAACCAGATCTTTATGATGATATTCGCAGGAAACAGGCTATTGATCCTAAGATTCAAGAGTTGAGGGTTGGAGTAAGGAAGGGGACAGTGTCTCGGTTCTCTATTCATTCTAATGGGAGTGTTCGGTTTGATGGGACATAGTGTGTACCTAAGGATGAGGAGTTGAAAAGGGTAATCATGATAGAGGCTCATTGCACTCCGTATTCAGTGCATACAGGAGGTGACAAGCTTTATAAGGATCTTAAGAAGATGTTTTGGTGGCCTAAGATGAAGAGGGAGACAGCTGAGTTTGTGGATCGATGTTTTGCTTGCTAGAGAGTCAAAGGGGAATAGCGAAGACCGCAAGGTATGATTCAGTCTCTATAGGTACCTGAGTGGAAATAGGAATCTATCTCCATGGATTTCATTGTGGGATTACCGAGGACACAACAAGGTAATAACATGATTTGGGTGATCGTTGATCGTTTGATCAAGTCAGCTCATTTTATTCCCATGAAAGATACGTGGAGTAAGGTGCAGTTGGCAAATGGCTACAAGAAGAATGTAGTGAGGTTACATGGGGTGCCAAAGGACATCATGTCAGATCGAGATGCGAGGTTCATTTCCCGGTTTTGGCGAGAGTTGCAGGAATTGATGGGGACTACTTTGAAGATGAGTACTACATTTCATCCTGCGATAGATGGGCAGACAGAGAGAACAATCAAGACCTTGGAAGACATGTTAAGGGCTTTTGTGATGGAGTTTGGTGGTAGCTGGGGAGATAGATTGAATCTGATAGAGTTTTCTTACAATAACCGCTACCATACGAGTATTGGGATGGTTCCGTTTGAGGCATTGTATGGGAGGAGATGCAGGAGTCCAATTTGCTGGGATGATAGCACAGAGGCACTGGTTTTAGGACCACATATGGTACATGATATGGTGGAACAAGTGAAGTTGATTCAGCAAAAGATGAAAGCGGCCTTGGATCGACAAAAGAGTTATGCAGATTTGCATCGTCGGGACATTGAGTTCCAAGTTGGGGATAAGGTTATTTTGAAGATGTCACCTATGCGTGGTATGATGCGATTTGGTAAGAAAGGGAAGCTAAGCCAGAAGTTCATTTGCCCTTATGAGATTTTGGATCGTGTGGGAGATGTTGCTTATCGGTTAGCTTTGCCACCAGCTTTGGATCGTGTACACAATGTGTTTCATGTGTCTCAACTACGGAGGTATGTGAGTGACCCTTATCATGTGCTAGAGGTTGATAACATTAAGTTGGATGAATCTTTTTCTTACCTTGAGGTGCTAAAAGAGATTCTAGATTGCAAGGTTCACAAGACTAGAACCGGGGAGACAGTGTTGCTAAAGGTTTTATGGTCCAATCACAACGTTGAGAAAGCAACTTGGGAGGCGGAAGAAGCTATGAAGGAGCATTATCCGTCTCTTTTTAATCAGGTATGTGTGGTTACTGGGACGTAACCATGTTTCTTTTGGGGGGGGGGGTATGAGATGATCGCATAAGCTTTTGGTACGGTTTTTGGTCAGGTTTGATAAAGTTTAGTGTTTGTTTTGAGTTATAGTAAGTTGTGTTTTATGTTTTGTTTTGATTTATAGTTGTGTCGTTGCATTATAGTTGAGTATAGTGAGTTGTTTTTCAGTGTGGGTTTGAACTTCAGAGACGAAGTTCATTTTTACGGAGGGAAGACTGTAATACCTCAGATATTTGAGTTGTTGGGTACTCTATCAAGTAGGGCTTACTCTGTCGAGTAAGTCTTTGACGCGTTCTGGATAGTGTTCTGCTTCGTATTTACTCGATCGAGTAGGCGGTACTCGATTGAGTACGTTAGTTAGTCGATCGAGTACGTTAGTTACTCGATCGAGTAAGTCGGGTTTCACGGTTTTTCGGCCGGATTTGTAGTAATCCGTGAAAAGCTATATAAAGTGATTTCGACAGTTTTCTTTTACTTTTTACTTTTATTTCTCTAAACCTTTTACAAAAGAAAAAAAATGACGTTCTTCTTCTTCACTCTTTTCTATCAAATCAAAGCTAGGTTTGTCGGATTTCTGAGTTCATCATACCTTTGTCATCGTCATCTTGTGTGTAACGTTTCTGTATTATTTTATGTCAGATAGTTTATGTTGGTTAAACCCTAATTGGGTGAATTGGGGGTTTTGGGAGTATTATGTGATAGAGTTATGATTATGTGATTTTGATTATAAGAGGTGATTTCGTAGAGGAAGGTTTTTGATCTGTTGTGTTGATTGTTGGTGATTCCGTCTTAGGTAGGGTTTCCCTATTCAGTTGACTGCGTAAATATTATAAAATGGCATGATTGGTTGATTGGAATGATTATTGTTATTGTTAATTGGAATTGGCATGTTTACATTGGTATTGTGGATTGGTTGTTTGTTTGCTTATGGTTCGCGAGGTACGCCCTCGGCTGAGTGGAGTCACTTGCGGGAGTGGTGGTGTCGTTTCAAACTCGTCGTCAAAAGCTACCAACCAAAACAATATTTAAAACTTCACAAACTACTCTTAGCAAAGAGGCAAGTAAAGGTCGGATCCCAAGGGACGTGTATTGATGTAGGATTTTCAATTGTAAATGGTCGTGTCTTAGGGTGTCACAATTTCGGTTGAGATAGGAGATCAACTAAACTAATCCACAATATAAAAGTAAAGTAATAAAAACAAGCAAGATGATTAAAAAGAGATGTAAACAATTGATTAAAAGCACTAGGGTGTCATGGGTTCACAGGGGATTCATGGGAGTTGATCATACACACATGTTCTCAATTATATAGCAAGAAATTATTGTTGTGATGGGATCGAGTTGGTGTATAAGCTTATAATCCCTAAGAAGGTTTTGGTCCCAGAGCCGAATCGATTAGATTGTACAACACCTACAAGTCGACTTAATCCTTCCTATTCAACTATATGCATGGTCTAATAAGGCTTGAGTTGGTGTATAAGCTTACAAGCCTCATTGAAAAGATAGGTGATGGGTAAAAAATGCAAGGATTCATAGGCTCGCATTTCATCAAACATAAAATGTGCATAAGTTGAAATCACAACAAGCAAGCAATTTAATTATGAAAACATATTAGACTAAGCATGAATCATTCCCCATGTTGGTTTCCCCTAATTCCCCATTAACCCTAGCTAGGAGACTACTCACTCATTACCAAATTCAACATGCTAATAAGATTGTCAATCAAACTAACAAGGCTAAACATGATGAACAAATGAAAGTAATTAAAAATAATTAAAACAAGGGTTAAAAGAATTATACCTATGGAGATTCCAAATAATAAAGCTAAGAATAACAGAAGTACTTGATGATTGATGGAAGGTTGTCAATCCTCCAAATAAAGCCAAATAATCTTCTAATTACCCAAAATAAATGAAGATCAATAGAGAAATTAAGGAAAGATTAATATTGAGAATTATATTAAAACTTGATTAAGAGTTGATTACACGATTACTACTAGATTAAAGGATGATTACAACTTGATTAAGAGAGCATAGAGAGATCATGGTAATCTAGGTAGTACAAAGGGGTATTTATACTAAAGATTAGGTACATAGATTAGGGTTACTAAAGGCTTAAATGACTATTAAGACCTTAAGAAAAGTTGAGGAAATGCTTCTCTCGAAGGAAATGAGCATATCCGTGTTGCTAGTCCTACCATAATCCGTGCGTCTTGAGCTGTGGCACAGGCTCTCTGACCTTCGATCCGTACGGATTGGTTTGGAGACACTCGGCTCCCTGTGCTGAGATCCGCTCGTCTTGGCCTAAAGACGCACGGATGGTGTTTAAAGGAGACGCCCGGATCGTGTATGATCCGCTCGGATCCCTGGGCAATCAGCTACTCTTCTTTTCTTCCTCCACAATCCGCAAGGATCATTTCGGGGATGCAAAGATCCTTTCATCATTGCCCAATTCACTTTATTATCTACTTAGGCCTCTTGTATTGGTCTTCTCTTTGATGCTTAGTCATTAAATGCGATCAATTTAGCTCCATTTCACCATGTAAATGCAAGGTTAGCAATCCTTCCCTACCAAGGAGACAAAACCTCAAAGAATATGCAAAACGGGAAACTAAAGATAGTAAATGACCCAAATAAGTGCTATAAAGCATAGGAACGAGGTTAATTCGGGGACTAAATGTGCTCAAATATGAGTCAGATCAAACATCCCAAAACCGAACCTTTGCTCGTCCCGAGCAAAGAGGTGACTACAACTAGGACCTTTATTTAAACTAACCTACTAATATAGTCGATGTGAGACAATTAGTGGGTCTCACTCCGCCCCTTCAACTTACAACAAGACAACCAAAGGTAGGATGCCTTCTTGCAAGGCAAGGTGGGGCTTGCCAAAATGGCGATACATCCAATCATTAAGCATAGAAAACAAGTAATGGATGCATCTACAAAAGAATAGCCACTTTCCTCATCTAAGTGGAGGAAATTGTCTACAAGGGAAGAAATCTAAGGGTACACACTCCATCATAGATATGGTTTCTTCAAACTACTAAGCCTAGAAGGATACCAATAAATCACCTCCAAGTTGTGTCAAGCTATGGTACCTTTGTCCTCAATTGTTAAATGCTTTCGTCAAGAGTAGACTCCCTATGGTGTTAGAAACACTGGAGGATCGCGGAATTCCCCTCCTTGCCTAGAGAAGAAGAAGGGTCATCCCCTCTCTACCATGCACAAAAGCGGATTCGATGGAAAAGAGATTAATAGATTTTTGAGTTTCATGTGGAAGTTTGCTTTTGTTGTTGTTTTTCCCCCCAATTTCTTGTGGCATTTGACATTTGAGAACACTTTATTTTTGCCATTTCTTTTGATGTTTGGCATTTAAATACTTGACAACTTTCAACTTTTTGCATTTTCTTTTGAACATTTTCAAAGTCACCCCAATTAGTAACGAGGGTGCCTTATATTTGAAGTATAGGAGTTTTTATTTTTGTGCTCCTCTTTTCTTTTGATGGAAATTGCAAACTTTTTCATTTCTTTTCATTGCTTGAACTCAAATTTTGAACAATTTTTGTGCCCATTCCCTTTTGTTGACAAAATGTGGTACAATGTGGAAGATGGTTGCATGGCTTCAAGGGTCACCTTGGAATAAACGGTAGCCAAGGAGTTATCACACCACAAGGTACACTTGACTAGGCCTTAATCCATGGGTCAGAGGATACTAGCATGACACATCCTAGGGTGTTTTACAAGCATTCTAATGAGCAAAGTCTCAAGAAGAAAAAGTATCTACAAGGGCCTTATATACACTTGTCAAGTTTCCCAAATATATGCTTTCACAAAAATTTTCTAAATGCAACTACATGCCATGATGCAACTATCATATATACAACCTAATGCAAATGCTTCTACCAACTAGTATGCCAAATAATCTAAATGCAACTCCTATAATCACATTGTTTCATACCGCATCAACCAAAATAAAGCCACATAGTCATTAACATAAATAGGAAAAAGGAGATTGGAAAGATCATACCATGCGGTCTTCATGATCTTCATGTCTCGGATGTGGCGTAGTCGATCAATGTAAAAAAGGATAGACAAACAAAAAAAGAAATATATACAATATATACAATAGTACACTATAAAGGAATGAACATGTTTTTGATTTTTTCAATTTTTCAAATTTTTAGGGTTCTTGATTTTATGGAACAAAAGAACATATTTTTGAATTTTTCAAAAAATTTCAATTTTTATCATTTTTTTGATTTAAAGGTCGAGTTAGAATTCCCTATCCCCACACTAGTATGGGCACTATATGTCATATATAAACAAGTGAATGCATTCTAAACTACACTATATGATGCATGAAATTTTTTTTTCTTTGGTCGGAGAGCATAATTTGAATTAACTCCCATTTCTTGTGCTTGAACTTCCCCAAACCAAATATGACACTATTGCTCGTGTAGAAATTGGGGGAGTTCATACACAAGTTTGCTATGCATGAAACTAAATGTCATTTTGGATTGTACAAGGTGGGAACAATAAATTTATCATCACCTAGATGTGGCCAAGGTGGAATAATAGTGTTCTTCAATTTTACAATGACACCACAAAAAATGAAACAATCAATTATAAAACAAGTTAACAAAGCATGAAATTCTTGTTATGAAAAATGAGAGGGAAAAAGGAAAGAAACTTCACTTTGTCCTTGGTGGGTGCCTCATGCCCGCTCCACCTAGCTCATGAAGATCTTCAATAGTTGTCGTCGTCCCCTCCAAGATCATTATCCTCTTGTTCTTGCACTTCATCACTCTCATAAAAGTCCATGAACTCATCCCCCTCACTATTGACCTCCACCGTATCACCGCCACTTGACCCTCATTCATCTCCTACTCCATGTGTCCCACCATTGGCGTGTTCCGAGTTCGGAAAAAGGATATCCATTTGTGCCCAAGAGGGACGCATTCCCTCTTCACTAATATGCCCTTGATGGGCCAATTGGTGGAATTGTGGGTAGAGAGCAAAGTAATTGTCAACCCTAGCTTCATATTGCTTTTGATGCATGTCTTGAAGTAGGCCCGTGACAAAGTCATCTTGTGGGAGAATGGAGGGGTTTGGATGGTTATACTGTTGATATGGGAATGGGTAAGGCGGGATAACAACTTTTTCTTTGTCATTTTCTTGGAGTTCATGTTGTTGAGGTTGTGTGGGAGGTGGGGCTTGATTTGCTTGATTTGCTTGAGTTGGGATGAGATAAGATGGTATTGGAGAGAGAGGACCCCTTCGCCGTGAAATCCTTGTTAAGCCTTCCATTTTAAGGTAGATGGGGCTTCTCCCTTTGTTTATCCACTTAATCCTTTTCTCATAGCCTTCAAGGGCTATCCAATGGTGTTGCCGTAGAATCAACATTTCATCAATCTTTGTGTTGCCCGGAAGAGGTGTATAGGCATTGTTGTGGTTGAAATTGGGGTTGAAGAATTTTGCAAGCTTTGTTATTAATCCCCCATTAACGATGTGGATCATACCATCATCGTCTCCATTCCGGAACTTAGCCCATCTTTCAAGGAGTACTAGGGGGCGTTAAAGTGATAGTCGCTCCTCCCTTGTAACTTGAGGTAGGACTCCATAAAAACAAGTTCGAGTTCATTCACTATTGCGGGATCACGGCAGGCAAAGAGAGTGCCGGCGATAAATCGATAAGTAAGCCGAATAATGGGGTTATGAATGTGAAAAGCCAATCATTCTTTAATGAAAGAGAAATCGCGACCCGTCATGGCTCGCCATAGAGGTGCTACGCTATAATTCGGCGGCTTTGATGTTCGGGTAGGCGATACATCAAGACCCAATACACTAGCAAACTCTACAAGAGTCATCATTCGAGTTGTGTTTTCTAGTCTAAACTCCACACAAATTGTCTTGTTCAAGGTAGAAATCTTTAGAAAGCTCAATAATTCAAGAACTAAAGACCGATAAGTGAGTTCTTGCATGTGAAACATAGATGAGAGACCGAATAAGTCAAAAAGTGCCTCGATTTGATGATAGATGCTAAGTTTCCTCAAAGTATCATGGCACATAAACTTAGTAGGTAGAATGTTCTTACCGAGGAGGCGATGGAAGACACGCGTTTGCACATCATTGGCAAATTCTATGTTGGAGAACTCATTAAGTCTTGATAGATCAACTATTTCTTCATGCTCTCTCCTCAATGTGTTGAGGTGAGATGTTGAGGAGCTTCCAATTATCCTTGGTCTTCTTCTTTCTCTAAGGAGATTCCTTCTTGATCTCATTTTAAAGGTGGATCTAGAAACTTGGCTTGTTGAAGATGAAGGTATTCTTTGTAATTGAGAACCTCCTTGAAACCCTAGGTTTTGGGGGTTTTTAATTTAGAGAGGTGAATGAGTGCTTTTGTTGTGATTTGGGTTATATAGGAGGGGGTTTTATGTTTTATAGAGGAAGGAAGGATGAGCTCTCATGAAATGTGTAGTGGGGAGGAGTTTATAATTGTCGAAAAATAGAGGAGCAGGACGGCAGGGAGACGAGCGGGCCGTGCTCGGGATGAGCGGATCTGTGCCTCAGGAGACGAGCGGATCGAGCTCAGGACACTCGGATCCATAGTCAGTGCACTTTGGAATTTCCAATCTGTGGTGAGACGCGCGGATTTTGCTCAAGACGGGCGGATTTGGCTGGGGACGAGTGTCTTCACCTGAGGACGCTCGGATTTATAGGCAGTATGAAATCTCAATTTTTGCACAAGTCAGGACGCGCAGATTGCTCCTGAGACTAGCGTCTTCTGGAATGAGACGGTCGTCTTCTTTTTTATCTGCCCAGATTTTAAAACAGTCCCAAATCTTCAATGCCAGCTCTCCCAAGACGAGCGTCTTATGGCTGAGACGTTCGGAACATGCCCAAAACGAGCGGGTTCCCCTCTGGGACGCTCGAATTGCCTGCATTTCCCACGGGCTCAGGTATGCCCGTAGGAGTCTCCTCCTTTTTTATCTTCTTCTTCCTCATTTGATAAGAGTGCTTCCCCACACTTGAATTCCTAAATCCTTCATTCATCAAAAGGGTTAGTAACCCTCCCTCACCTACTCTCATGTCAAGAATCATGCTTTTATGTAAATGCAATGAAGCTAAGAATACAAGTGAGAAGAGTTAGTATATTTACAGATGGTGGTTTGGAGAGGAATCCACTAAACTCTATCTTTGATGGTCTTCTCATGGTGGGAGAGGTCCGAGGCGGATGACCTCGACTTCTCTAATGAATGCTCCTTCATAATATGGTTTCAACCTTTGGCCATTGACTATGAATTTGTTTCCATCTTCCGATTTTATCTCAAAGTCTCCATATTTTCCTACCTCGGTAATCACATAGGGACCCATCCATCTAGAATTTAACTTCCCGGGAAAGAGTCGATATTGGGAGTTAAATATAAGGACTTTGTCTCCCTTGTGCAAAGCTTTTTGCCTAATCCTCTTGTCATGAAGCAATTTTGTCATTTCCTTGTAGATTTTGGCATTTTCGTAGGATTGTAGTCGGAATTCCTCCAACTCTTGACTTTGCATTATCCTCTTTTGACCACTTAGCTTGAGATCAAGGTTAAGAGCTTTGATTGCCCAAAAAGCTTTGTATTCTAGCTCAATTGGCAAATGACATGCTTTTCCATAGACTAGCTTGTAAGGGGAGGCTCCTATGGGAGTCTTATAGGCCGTCCTATAGGCCCAAAGTGTAACACCCCACGGTAATTGAAGAGGTCCAGTGATAGGCTTAAATGACTAGTGCTTAAAGGGATTGGAAGTACTACTCATATCAACAAAGTGCACTTTCTTTTATGGTCATCCATGCGAAAGAACTCCAAAGTTAAGCGTGCTTGACTGGGAGTAGTCTTAGGATGGGTGACCTCCTGGGAAGGTTTCCGGGATGCGCATGAGTGAGGACAAAATGCGCTATAAAGGACCCGTGTTGATCTGTGGGCCATGTACACAGCCTGGTGAGCTATCATGAGTAACCGCTCTCGACCCGGTTTGGGCCGGGGTGTTACAAGTGGTATCAGAGCAACCCTGCGACCGTGTGGTGATCGGAGGCAGTTGTTATACGCTTCTGGAGGCAGTGGTTATACGCTCCATTGTGATCACACACCTAGCGGGGGAGGATTCTGGGTTAACGGTTATGCTCCCAGGCGCAACGAGGACGTTGCGTTCTTCAAGTGGGGGTGACTGTAACACCCCACGGTAATTGAAGAGGTCCAGTGATAGGCTTAAATGACTAGTGATTAAAGGGATTGGAAGTACTACTCATATCAACAAAGTGCACTTTCTTTATGGTCATCCATGCGAAAGAACTCCAAAGTTAAGCGTGCTTGACTGGGAGTAGTCTTAGGATGGGTGACCTCCTGGGAAGGTTTCCGGGATGCGCATGGGTGAGGACAAAATGCGCTATAAAGGACCCGTGTTGATCTGTGGGCCATGTACACAGCCTAGTGAGCTATCATGAGTAACCGCTCCCGACCCGGTTTGGGCCGAGGTGTTACACAAAGAGTATCATCAAGCTTCATACTCCAATCCTTACGAGTCTTGTTGACAACCTTCTCAAGAATTTGTTTGATCTATCTATTTGAAACTTCAACTTGACCGCTTGTTTGAGGATGGTATCCCAAGCCGGTTCTATGTTGAACACCATATTTTGCCAAAAGGGATGTGAGCTTCTTTTCATGGAAATGTGTCCCTCCATCACTTATGATTTCCCTAGGGACTCTGAATCTTGGGAAGATTATCTTTTTGAGAAGTTTGGTAACTGTTTTGGCATCGTCGGTTGGGGTAGCAATTGCTTCTACCCACTTTGACACATAATCAACGGCTAGAAGAATGTACTTGTTTCCTTGAGATGACACAAATGGTCCATGGTAGTCAATTCCTCAAACATTGAAAATTTCTACCTCCAATATTCCTCGTTGTGGCATCACATTTCTCCAAGAAATGTTTCCGGTTCTTTGGCAATTAAGGATCACAATGGAGAATAAATTCTCTAGCATCTTCAAACATGGTAGGCCAAAAGAAGCCCGATTGGAGGACTTTAGCAATAGTTCTTCGTGCTCCATGGTGTCCTCCATAAGGTGATGAATGACATCCTTCCAAGACACCTTGAACTTCCCATTGAGTTATGCACCTTCGGTAAAGTCCATCACTACATTCCTTGTAAAAATTGGGATCATCCCAAAAATACCTTTTACTTCAAACAAGAATCTCTTCCTTTGATTGTAGTTCAAGTTTGGAGGTAGAACTCCTCCAACAATGTAATTAGCATAGTTGGCAAACCATAGTGTGGTGTGCTTCTCAAGTTGTGAGTGAATGGCCATCAAGATATCATCGGGGAAAGAGTTATTGATCGGTATCTCTCCCTCATCATCATGAAATCGAATTCTTGACAAGTCATCCGCTACCATATTTTAAGCTCCCTTCTTATCTCTTATCTCCAAATCGAACTCTTGGAGTATATAAATCCATCTCAACAACCTTGGTTTTGCCTCTTTCTTTATCAAGAGATGTCGAAGAGCATGGTGATCCGAGAAAACGATTACTTTTGATCCAAGCAAATAGGAACGGAATTTGTCTAGTGCATAGACAATGGTAAGGAGTTCCTTTTCGGTAGTATCATAGTTCACTTGGGCGGCATCAAGACTCTTGCTTATATAATAGATAGCATGTAAAGCTTTTCCTACCCATTGGCCAAGAACTGCTCCAACGGCGTAGTTACTTGCATCGCACATGATCTCAAATGGTAGCTCCAAATTTGGTGGTTGGATGATTGGAGCCGAGATTAGTGCTTCCTTAATTCTATTAAAGGCTTCAACACACTCATTAGTGAATGGGAATTGGGCATCTTTAAGCAAAAGTTGAGTGAGGGGTTTCGCGATTTTTGAGAAATCTTTTATAAAACGGCGATAGAAACCCGCGTGACCAAGAAACCTTCTCACCCCTATAACATTCACGGGAGGTGGGAGTTTCTATATCACCTCAACCTTGGCTTTGTCAACTTCGATGCCCTTTAATGACCCAAAACAATACCTTCATTGACCATAAAGTGATATTTTTCCCAATTCAAAACATGACTAACATCCTCACATTTTTGCAATACGAGAGAAAGGTTATGCAAGCAAGAGTCAAAGTCTTTTCCATAAACGCTAAAATCATCCATAAAAACTTCCATTATGGTTTCTAGATAATCGGCGAAGACACTCATCATGCATCTTTGAAAAGTAGCGGGGGCATTACATAAGCCAAAAGGGATTCTCCTATATGCAAAAGTATCGTAAGGGCTTGTGAAGGTGGTCTTGTGTTGGTCATCCGGGTGTATCGGGATTTGGAAGAATCCCGAATACCCGTCAAGGTAGAAAAAGAATTTGTTAGAGGCTAACCTCTCAAGCATTTGGTCAATGAATGGTAGGGGGAAATGATCCTTTCTTGTTGCGGAATTCAATTTACGATAGTCAATACACATACGCCAAGCGGTGATCTTCCTTGTGGGTATTAGCTCATTCTTATCGTTTGTCACCACCGTGGTACCTCCTTTCTTGGGTACCACTTAAACGGGGCTAACCCACAAAGAATCCGATATAGGATATATGATTCCCGCATCAAGTAATTTCATAACCTCCGCTTTTACAACTTATTGCATGTGGGGGTTTAGTCTCCTTTGGGCTTGAATGGTAGGTCTATGATTTTCTTCTAGATAAATTCTATGCATGCAAAAATTGGGGCTAATTCCTTTAAGGTCATCTAGACTATAACCTATAGCCTTTTCATGTTGTTTTAACACATCAAGTAAACTTTTCAATTAATTCTCATCGAGTTTGTCATTAACAATCACGGGTTTAGTTTTAGATTCATCAAGGTAAGCATATTTCAAATTTGGGGGAAGGGGTTTTAGAGTTGGAGTAGGTACCTCACTTTCTTCCATTGAGGATTCACTAAGGGCATGCTTCATCTCCATTAAAAATTCCATTCTCACGGCATATTCGACTTGTTCCTCAAGCTCCTCATACCCATCATACTCAAACTCTATGACATATTCGTCCATCTCTTCTTCTTGTATGGTAGGATCTTCGGTTGCTTGTTCAACTTTAATGGATCGTTATGCTACCTCGAGAATGTCATTTATCAACATGGGTTGCTCATATGTGAGCTCCTTGCAAGCTAGAGCGGCTTCAAGTAGATCCACTTCCAATTCCCAATGCTTATTTTTGGCCGCACTTGCTTCTAAGGCTTCCAATGCTTCCAATGCTTGCAAAGGGTCTTTAATGAGAGTAGTGCCCACATGGTCCTCTACACAAAAATATATAATATCCATCTTCCAAGTACACTAAGAAAACGGTGCGAAGTACCTTGAGGAAGTGCTCTCCCTCAAGGTAAATAAAGACACAACTAGAAACAATTAACGAAAATCAAATCAAGTTAACACCGTCCCCGGTAACGGCGCCATTTTTGGTGGGGTTTCAAACTCGTCGTCAAAAGCTACCAACCAAAACAATATTTATAACTTCACAAACTACTCTTAGCAAAGAGGCAAGTAAAGGTCGGATCCCAAGGGACGGGTATTGATGTAGGATTTTAAATTGTAAATGGTCGTGTCTTAGGGTGTCATAATTTGGGTTGAGATAGGAGATTAACTAAACTAATCAACAATATAAAAGTAAAGTAATAAAAACAAGCAAGATGATTAAAAAGAGATGTAAACAATTGATTAAAAGCACTAGGGTGTCATGGGTTCATAGGGGATTCATGGGAGTTGATCATACAAACATGTTCTCAATTATATAGGAAGCAATTATTGTTGTGATGGGATCAAGTTGGTGTATAAGCTTACAATCCCTAAGAAGGTTTGGGTCCCGGAGCCGAATTGATTAGATTGTACAACACATACAAGTCGACTTAATCCTTCCTATTCAACTATATGCATGGTCTAATAAGGCTTGAGTTGGTGTATAAGCTTACAAGCCTCGTTGAAAAGATAGGTGATGGGTAAAAAATGCAAGGATTCATAGGCTCGCATTTCATCAAACATAACATGTGCATAAGTTGAAATCACAACATGCAAGCAATTTAATTATGAAAACATATTAGATTAAGCATGAATCATTTCCCATGTTGGTTTCCTCTAATTCCCCATTAACCCTAGCTAGGAGACTACTCACTCATTACCAAATTCAACATGCTAATAAGATTGTCAATCAAACTAACAAGGCTAAACATGATGAACAAATGAAAATAATTAACAATAATTAAAACAAGGGTTAAAAGAATTATACCTATGGAGTTTCCAAATAATAAAGCTAAGAATAATAGAAGTACTTGATGATTGATGGAAGGTTGTCAATCCTCCAAATAAACCCAAATAATCTTCTAATTACCCAAAATAAATGAAGATCAATAGAGAAATTAAGGAAAGATTAATATTGAGAATTGTATTAAAACTTGATTAAGAGTTGATTACAAGATTACTACTAGATTAAAGGATGATTACAACTTGATTAAGAGAGCATAGAGAGATCATGCTAATCTAGGTAGTACAAAGGAGTATTTATACTAAAGATTAGATACAAAGATTAGGGTTATTAAGGGCTTAAATGACTATTAAGACCTTAAGAAAAGTTGAGGAAATGCTCCTCTCGAAGGAAATGAGCATATCCGTGTTGCTAGTCCTGCCATAATTCGTGCGTCTTGAGCTGTAGCTTGGGCTCTCTGACCTTCGATACGTGCAGATTGGTTGGGAGACGCTCGGCTCCCTGTGCTGAGTTCCGCTCGTCTTGGCCTAAAGACGCCCGGATGGTGTTGAAAGGAGACGCCCGGATCGTGTATGATCCGCTCAGATCCCTGGGCAGTCAGCTACTCTTCTTTTCTTCCTCCACAATCCGCAAGGATCATTTCGGGGATGCAAGGATCCTTTCATCATTGCCCAATTCACTTTATTATCTACTTAGGCCTCTAGTATTGGTCTTCTCTTTGATTCTTGGTCATTAGATGCGATCAATTTAGCTCCATTTCGCCATATAAATGCAAGGTTAGCAATCCTTCCCTATCAAGGAGACAAAACCTCAAAGAATATGCAAAACGGGAAACTAAAGATAGTAAATGACCCAAATAAGTGCTATAAAGCATAGGAACGAGGTTAATTCGGGGACTAAATGTGCTCAAATATGTGTCACATCAAGTGGCTTCACGCCCTTGATTCGCCACTTGTGGTTCCTGTCACAAGGGGGATGTGCACATTAATGGACATGGGTTATTCGCTATATGGTTTGAGTGGGGCTTTGGTGGTACGGCTGTGGTCCCCACTAGCAGCGAAGAATATATGTTGTGATGGATATTCTGGCGGTGTAGTCAAATAATTGGTGATGAGATGGAGTTGGAGGAATGTGATTGTGTAATTGGATTTGTTGATTTCTTATTTTGTTTATGCAGTAACTGACCCTATTTAAATGTTTTGAAAACTGTGGTGATCCATTCGGGGATGGTGAACAGTTGATTAGCAGGTATTTCTTTGGAGTACGCGCGGGATCTACTGGGGATGGAGTCATCACATATCAGAGTCTTTAGTCTTCCGCTATGTTTTGTTACGACAGTTTTACTTAGTTGGTTTGCAGTTTTGAGAACAGTTGTATTTCACTTTCAGTTTGGTTTTGTTGTACGCACATTAAACTTTATTACTTAAATTACGTTTCTTTATGCTCTACTTGAAGGAAATGTAGATTCATATACATGTTAACATAGTCATATATGTCTAAATAATTTGTCATAAAATTAATCACGGATCTTATGCATGCAAACAATAAAATAAATAGAGGAGAAATCATGTCCTTACATGGTAAATTTCGGCTATTAGGGCACAAGAGAGATCACCTTTCTCTTCTTGTTCTTGAGCTTTTCCAATGGAAGAACAAAGATCTAAGTGTAAGATCTCTCCCTATGTATTATACCCAAGGCTCCTCTTAATTAAATTAATATTACAAATACTAGTTATAATATTAATCTTAGTAGAAAATTGAACCAAAAATATTGTTTAACACTTGAACATTTTCGGTTATTAGGAGAGAGGAAGAGAGGATTTTATTTCTCTAGAAATCTCTATATTTGATGATGGAATAGAATGAAATAACAATATACAACATTTTGTATATTATTAGGCAAAAATAAAACAAAAGCCATGATGGCTTTTGCCTTCTCAAAACCGGGTAAGAGGAGGGGTTTTAGGGGAGCCAATGCATGAAATTGTTGCTCTAAACAAAGTTCATAGGCTTGCATGGCTAGACTACTTTTAATCATTATGTTTTCTTATTAAAATATAAACACAATATTAAGTCTATTCCTCCTCTTATTTTCGGCACTTTACATAATATGGTGTCCATATTATTTTTGTCAATTGTCTATATGTTACATGTCACATGTCACATATATTTGTTATGTAATTTTTAACTTATTAAAAATCAACGTATTAATAAAAATACGTCACATACAAAAATCGACTTAGTAATATCATAATTACTTGTGCCAAAATATTTTACCAATTTATAAATCACAACTGATTGTATTTATAACAATTCATTCAATTTAATTGTTACATTAAACAATTATTTCATCCGAGTAATGATACAATTCAATTACTCAGACCGTATCTTATTAAATCACATTTCAATATGATACGTAAATTTTACTTCCAAAATCGTCCGTCAATTTTCTAGTAATTTAATTAACTCGTAACATTATACGATTAATTAAATAATCAATTAAGAGTATTGCCCTTTAGGTATGACCTAGGGGGTCAACTGATCACCACCGTCACACGACAAGAATGTCAAACTCTAGTCGACCAATCATTACCGATATATGTTGACCGGATGACAAGAATAACAATATTACTTCCCAATTGTATTCATTTTAATGAGACTTAAACATGTGATCATCATGATCAACAGTCGTGATCGCATTATTGTCGGAGGACACATATTCCAACAATCTCCCACTTGTCCTCGACAAGTGTGCGTCACCAATTCTCTTGTCCTATTACTATCTCCCACTCAATGCAAGGTGTCTTTCAGGTCGTACTTGCAAGTGATCATATCGAGAGTGGTTTCCTCGATCTGGAGAATAACTGATTGACCGGATTTATCCACTCTGGATGCCATCCGAGCGTGGCCACGCATTTCCAGTTCATTACTCCTCGAGTGGCCCTGAGATATTGTTATAACCCTGACTAGGGGTGGACAATTCCTATCGCACTCATTCCCTTCGACTAGCCACAGCCATCATAACCCAAAATATGCCCATTTGACCCCATTTACGAAGGTCGTAGTAACACAAATCAAAGTTAATCTGAAACTGTGCCATCTTAGGCGAATAGTCTTTAGTCAAAAGAATCGACTCATTTGAATACTATAGTAGCTCTCGCCACGACCAGGCTATATAAATTTGCCAGAACTCTATAAGCGGTCATAAGGCCCGACAAAATGTTCCTAACAATCCGCCTATGTGATCGACTAGTCATCACACATGACTCTATGGCACTTGAACTTGCCATCAATCGCATCACACTCTAGTCACTTCGAGACGTCACCTCATATAAGTGACTATGGGCAAAAACAATGTTAATCCATGTTCACTTTAACGGGGTTCAATTGTCTCCACAGCCCGTTTGGATATAACAATGTACCAAGTGAGTTAATAATAACTCAAACGACAAATGTCGACATCACACTCAGGTAGTCAATATCATATTACAACCTTGTGATGTTTATCATAAGTGTAAACACTTATTGATTGCAATAGAAGTTTAACATCTCACGTGTCCATGTGTTCAAACTTCTTGCACTTGCAATTTCCTTCACATTCATGTTCTCTCTTATAGCATGAATCTTACCAAGTACACATCAAGGTTCTCGACCTTGGTTTTGGTTCTTTAACTTGAAAGAACTCTCTTACTGATCATTTCATAACGAACAAATTTGCGATGAATAATACAACTTGTACTGATCAAGTATTCATCCACACACAATGTACTAGGTATGTGTTTTGTAGAATCTTGTAACAATTGACAAGATTATTTAGCTTAGCACTTCTCATAAGTCCTAGCTTTTACTAGGAAAGATTGTTTATGAATAACCTCTTATTCAATCAAGCATCTTTCCAAAACTTCTCATTTCTCTTTCTAGGCTTAAAAGATTTGGGATTCTCATAAATCCTCATATGTGTTCGGATTTTCTACAATATGTGCAACCTCTTGACACACAATAGAACATTCTGTCAAACACTGAAATCGCTCATCGGATTCTACTTGAGAATTCATGACGTTTCTATTTTGGCTCACCATAGTCTATCATCATGCTCTTATGCATATGATTTATGATTGGACATGTACATGATTATTCTAATGGCGGAAACATTAGTTACTAATAATCATGAGATCAACCGTTCATCGGTTCAATGAACTACCATGACTGCTAATGGTAATCCCATTTTCATTCATACGAATAACCTACGCGTATGTTGATGTGATGTGTATCTCTTAATACTAATCCAACATCCCATGATGTAATTGGATTCATCATTGTCCATTTTCATCCAGAATTGAAAACTCAAAAGCTCTTTTATGAAAGAAGGTATTAGCTCGTCATTCTTTAATGAGTAATGGGTTTTATACATTCAAGGATGATAGCTCCCACTAAATTCCATGTCTTCACATGAGAATTTCCTAACTCCCACTCAATTCCACATATTTCGAAATTGACTTCTCAATCGAAATTTGTCAAGAATATAAATATAAATCGCTTTGCCAAGTTACTAGGATAAAACCATATATGTTCCCATCATATCCTTTCAAAATGCCTATTTTGAAGTGGTCTCATCTCAACCATATAGAAAGAGATTTTAAATCTCTAACACACTCATGTCATAATGATGTGCAAAATGAATGTCATTATTCAAGTAAATATTATTTAAAATACGTCCCTCGCAAATACCCTTTTGGAAGGAGATTTAACCATTTCATAGGGAGGTTAAGCAATGACATTTGTATGGTTAAAACGTTGGCTATAGAAGATATCGGAATATCAATTTTGCAATTTGATTTTGATCATAACTAGTATGTTACTTTGATTTATTTAGGCTCTTAAGTAAAACTCATGATTGAAACTATTGGTCAAATGTTTCATAAACTTAGTCAAAAACTTGTTAAGACTATACATTAGTTATTTTTCTTCCAAAACTTTCTTTTGGTCTCCTCGTGTAGTTATCTTTCGAAAATACTCTATATGATTACCACACTTGGTCTCTTTAGCCATGTAGAACTAACTTGAGACAATAGATCTCATCTATTCGGCATACTATGTAAATAGATATACCTTTATTCAAATCATTTTCTTTTGCGTAGATCTTCATATACACAAGTACACAATTTCATTTTGCCTTGTGTCCTCATTTTTCTCCCACTCTATCTTTAGAATGAATACACTAAACATTCAAAGATAGCATATGAGACACAAATTAATGATGTTGAAGTATAAGGAGAACTATCTCATAGATAGACTAATAGTTATGAACTTCATATGAATTCTTGGTGATTGACATTCCTTTAAGAGAGTTCATAGACTCAAAATCGCTTCATAAATGATCATACACAAGCCTTAAGCATGTGGACATATAATGAAACCGGTCATTATATTGGTCTATTAGATCACTTTTAGTGAATAATCTTATGTTTCAAAACGCAAGCATTTAAAGATGAAATTTTTAGAACATAAAGGATAAATGATAAAACGGGTGACTTGGGTTGCAAACCAAGTCACTATCATCCAAAATACAAACCATTATCCAAAATACCTTTCCATGTCGAACACGGAAACTTAAAGTTCTAAAATTCAAAACATTACTTAAAATAAGACAATGAAAAACAAAACTCCATAAAAGCTATCCTTAGCTTCTCCATGGTTTATCATGTTTGTTTTTCTTTTCTCTTGTCTTTGCTTGGTGGAGGCCCTATTTACAATAAAAAGGGAGATACATTATCACAACTTTGCATCATAATACCATAGTTGAATTTTGAAACATAAAAGAAGGTTAGTCATTTACCTCTTTGGAGTGATCTTTCCAGTTTTGATATCACCAAGGTATTTGGAACAATTCCTCTTCCAATGTCCCATGCCATTACAATAATGGCATTTGTCAAGAGGACCCTTCTTGACTTTGGAGGTGCTAGCTTCACAAGACTTAGCTTTGGTGACTGTGGGAGCTTGCTTTTTACCCTTTCTCCCATTCTTCTTGAACTTCCCCTTACTCTTTGTGCTTATGTTAAGCACATCCTTGGGAGGGTTCACATTTAACCCCATGTCCCTCTCGGCTTGCACAAGTAACTTGTGCAACTCCTCAAGAGACACATCCTTGTCTTGCATATTGAAATTCACCCGGAATTGCACATATGCCTTAACCTTAGACAAGGAGTGTAGAATCCTATCTACGATGAGTTCTTTGGGGATTTCAACCTTTTGAATCTTCAAGGTCTCGACAAGCTCCATGAGTTTGAGCACATGAGGGCTAACCTTTTGGCCCTCTTTGAAGTCGAGATCAAAGAATGCCGCGGCCGCCTCATATTGGACGATCCGCGGAGTTTGTGAAAACATGGTCACAAGTTTGGAGTAAATCTCATTAGCATTGCCCATTTTGAAGGCTCTCCTTTGGAGTTCCGCCTCCATCGCAAATATTAATACATTTTTCATTGCGGCGGACTCCTTTTGGTAAGCCTCATAGGCTTCCCTAGTGGCCGCGGTGGACCTAGTGGAGGGTTCGGGTGGAGAGGCCTCGGTAAGGTAACGAAGCTTGTCGTCACCCTCGGCGGCTAATTTGAGTTGGGCATCCCACTCGGAGAAATTTGACCCATTCTTTTCAAGTTTACATCGATCCATAAAGGATCGGAGCCATGATGAAGTAGCGAGTGGTGTAGCATTAGGAGTTGGTGTTGCCATTTGTTATGAATAAGAAGTGGTCTACAAAACAAAATATAAGGAGTAAAACAAATGTCGTTTTAATTATACTCGTAAAAATGTATGATTTAAACAAGTTTTATGCATTTTTCTAGTGACCTCTACCCAACTAGATAAATGATTCCAAGACCCAAATTCATATCGACTTAGGCACGGTATGGCCGATGAAACCTTTATCAATATAACTCGGTGGATTAACATTTTAATCGATTCTACTTTTAGAACTCTTGGTCGATAAAATTACTCTAATAATTATCTATAGCCCGGAACACATGCAACTACGGTCGCGAATACTTCCGTTGAGCTCAATCCAAATTTCGAATAAATGTGTCCATTATCCAAATCCACATCAACTTGGGCACGGTATGGCCGATGAAACCCTCATTAACATGAACTCGGTGGATTAACACTCATCACCCACTTCCCCTACGTAACAAGGTTTGTACCCCGGTAGGGCCGAGTGCACTCCCTCGCGAAATAGGTTTTCATGGTTTCTACTATTTGGTAAGGCTATGTCTCAATTGTTTGTTTTAGCGAGAGGTCATGTCAATTTATTATCTATCACGTTTTAAGTGAACTAAAGCGGTGAACTACGATAATTCTAATTGACACGGTCGATAAACTCGATAAAAAGACAATGCATGTTTAGTTATGGCGATTTAGCGATGCATGTGACATAAAATAAAATGCAAGCATAAAGAAAAATCCTAGTATGGCCTTTCCTAAAATAGAAAAAACTATTAATCTATTACATATTCGGAAACCAACTCCATTGGTCCCTTGAACTTCGGTTGTGGCACGCATCTCGAGGTAACACCGTCTTTATGTATCGCCATTCTTGAAGAAATCCGTCTTTTGGCACTCCGGAATGAATAAAATTACATAATAAATTACATAATTTCCTATTATACATTTGTAACTAAAATAAAATAAGTCTATTAAATTACAAAACGGTGATACGAGATCACAATAAAAATTACAACCGAATCGATATTCCCATACATTTCGGGAAATACCAATTAAAATCTAAGGCCATACTAAGTAAAATTACATAATTCAAAATTACATAAATTAAAATTATGACAATCATAAAGAAAATGCAGCATTATATTATGTATGAACATGCTCAATTTTTATGCTAAATCGCCTTTTAATTAGCCAATATCGTATATTATTCGGTTTTTACGGATTTGCGTGATTTCAACATTTTATAATCACAAAAATGCATAAACTCATATTTATGCATAAGTTAATTACCCTAACCTTCTTAGGACTCAAAATATAGTCTTCACTTATAATTTGACCATAATTAACTTTTATTTACAAATTTGTTCATAAATGGACCAAAATTACAAAAATAAGCTATTAAACTTCAAATAAATCACAAAATTTCAAATAAATTCAAAATTTGAAATTTAAATTCATGAACATTCTGGAAAAATCCATGACACTCATAATGTTCAAAATCTTAGGTTAAAAATTTCGAAAATTTTCCGGAAAAACAATGTTGCGGTTTATCGGTATTTAATAAAATAATCATAAAAACATGGAAAAATTATTTTCATTAACTTTTCAATTTTAGATCTGAAAAATACAATAAAATGCAACATTAGACGTTTTTCCTAAGTCATAGATTATGTTTTATTAATTTCCAACTAATAATGTCACTATTTATGCCATTTTTCTTCAAAAATTCATAAATCATGCTAAAAGACTTCTTTATAGCCAATTATTTTACACACATCTTGTAAAATTGCATGTGACAACATATTAATTTTCTATGACCAGATTCGAAATTTAACTCATATTAACCTATTTTTCTCTTAAATCCGAATTTAATGATGAAAAATTCATTTTTCGAGCATAACAAGTCCAAAAATTATGAAAATTTACAGGTTATCTCAAAATAATATATGTAACAACATATCCAAAAACCAAGTGAAAATTCGAAGTATAGCTAATTTTCGACCAAAAATGACATTTTTACTCATAAAATCACATTTAAATGTCATTATTATTAAATATGAACAATAAAAATCCGAAAAATTAACCAAAATATCCTAAAACACTTTAGGACCAGAAATATTAACATGCATGTAATAATTTCGTGATATATCATAATAACACAAATTTTACAAGTTTTATTTTGTTATTCATATAACTCGGAAAAACTTTTAACCAATTTACATGCAAACAACCGTGGCTCTGATACCAATTGAAGGAAATGTAGATTCATATACATGTTAACATAGTCATATATGTCTAAATAATTTGTCATAAAATTAATTACGGATCTTATGCATGCAAACAATAAAATAAATAGAGGAGAAATCATGTCCTTACATGGTAAATTTCGGCTATTAGGGCACAAGAGAGATCACCTTTCTCTTCTTGTTCTTGAGCTTTTCCAATGGAAGAACAAAGATCTAAGTGTAAGATCTCTCCCTATGTATTATACCCAAGGCTCCTCTTAATTAAATTAATATTACAAATACTAGTTATAATATTAATCTTAGTAGAAAATTGAACCAAAAATATTGTTTAACACTTGAACATTTTCGGTTATTAGGAGAGAGGAAGAGAGGATTTTATTTCTCTAGAAATCTCTATATTTGATGATGGAATAGAATGAAATAACAATATACAACATTTTGTATATTATTAGGCAAAAATAAAACAAAAGCCATGATGGCTTTTGCCTTCTCAAAACCGGGTAAGAGGAGGGGTTTTAGGGGAGCCAATGCATGAAATTGTTGCTCTAAACAAAGTTCATAGGCTTGCATGGCTAGACTACTTTTAATCATTATGTTTTCTTATTAAAATATAAACACAATATTAAGTTTATTCCTCCTCTTATTTTCGGCACTTTACATAATATGGTGTCCATATTATTTTTGTCAATTGTCTATATGTTACATGTCACATGTCACATATATTTGTTATGTAATTTTTAACTTATTAAAAATCAACGTATTAATAAAAATACGTCACATACAAAAATCGACTTAGTAATATCATAATTACTTGTGCCAAAATATTTTACCAATTTATAAATCACAACTGATTGTATTTATAACAATTCATTCAATTTAATTGTTACATTAAACAATTATTTCATCCGAGTAATGATACAATTCAATTACTCAGACCGTATCTTATTAAATCACATTTCAATATGATACGTAAATTTTACTTCCAAAATCGTCCGTCAATTTTCTAGTAATTTAATTAACTCGTAACATTATACGATTAATTAAATAATCAATTAAGAGTATTGCCCTTTAGGTATGACCTAGGGGTCAATCGATCACCACCGTCACACGACGTAATGTCAAACTCTAGTCGACCAATCATTACCGATATATGTTGACCAGTTGACAGTAACAATATTACTTCCCAATTGTATTCATTTTAATGAGACTTAAACATGTGATCATCATGATCAACAGTCGTGATCGCATTATTGTCGGAGGACACATATTCCAACAATACTTTGATTACTATGCCTCGGGTAACCGAGATGGTAGCATCTCCATGTGCTAGGGTGGTCTTGGTAAAGCACCTTGGTGTATGGGGGTCTTACACTTCGTCCCTCAGATAGAACGCAGCATGTTCCACTTTCATATCGTTCGGACAGTTAACAACCTCCAAAACACTTCCCATCTGCCGGTGCCAGTTGTCGATAAATTTGGGCTCGCATGTGCCCTCATAGGTGGTAGAGTTGAAGCGGGAAATAGTGGTGCGCATCTGGGATGCATCAACAACTACTTCCATTCCCTTCCCTACATTCTTTAGTGCCTCCTGTTGCTCGAACATCCTAGCAATATCATCTAGGCTCATCTCAGAAGCCTTGATGTACGCAGATCTCTTTGGCGGCATTTTAAGCTTCATAACCAAGACAAACGTAAGCACATAGCCTACGGCTCAAAATAAAATCATATCCGCAAAGAGGTACTCGGTCGAGTAGACAGCGGTACTCGGTCGAGTGTATTTATTACTCGGCCGAGTGCTCAGACTCCAGTAGCTGACCAAAATATCACATAAATAATACTCGGTCGAGTACGCCCCACTTGATCGAGTACTCACTCTACTCGGTCGAGTGGTCATGTTCCAGTAGCTACTGCCAAAATCACAAACACCCATACTCGGTCGAATGCCAGGATACTCGGTCGAGTACCTTGCCACACTCAGCCGAATCATGCCTAAACGACTCCCAACACGTTCCCAACAACGTATACTGTAACACCCCCTTCTTACCCGGCCAAGGTAATTAGGAAATGTTACCGTCTCGGTTTTCCGAGACAGTGAAATCGGAATTACAATTAAGAAACTTCATTAACTAAATAACAAGTTTAGTGGTTACATAAATGTAAACAAATGAATAAAGGCAATACAACTCGTCTATGACTATGTCATCCATGCTACACTACTCGACTCCGAGTCCAAGACGCGACCCAAATCCCGATCACGTCAACAAGCAAAACCTGTACTCAACCTGCTCCCCATATGATCAGAAATATCATATGGATTAACACAGGCCACCCCGAAAATAGGTGACAATTACACAGACACACAAACCTCAGTTTCAATCAATAAAGTGTGACACGACTCGAGTGTGTGAATATGCAGCATGACTATGATACGAATGACATGCTATCAAACAACCACCACCACGGTACCGGGACACGCCCAGACATAGCGACAACCACACTGGTACTGGGACACGCCCAGACATGCCAACAACCACAAACAGGTACCGGGACACGCCAGACGTACCGGGTTCGGAAGCCAACCGGATCCCCTGCCAGACGTCATGTCTCAACCACACGAGTCCCTTCGTAACTCAAGCCATTAATGTGCACAAACCTCTTGGAGTGGGAAGCTCCAAGAGGCGACTCAAGCGTAAGACGGTCTCCCAACCGCCTTAAGTCTCCATAACAACAAGTAATTGTAGATACCTCATTTCTGCACCTCTCGCAAACCACCCGGTGATGATTGGGCCGCATGTTTGGTATATGGAACGATTTGTGACAGTTCATAAGTTTATCGTCAAGTTATCGCTCAAACACTTGTGTCTACCTCTTAATTGTCATCTACGTGCCGATATGGTCGTTTTGGCAGTAATTAGAGTACATTTGGAGTCCGGGTCAAAAAACCGTCTTCATTTTCTAATAACCGAGTCAGAATGTTCTGGAATGTTCCGGATATTTCTATTCCATATTTTTTCCAATCTTTTGATCTTTGGTAAAATATCTCCCATAATATTCACACAAAATATTAAGCAAACGAGATTAATCCGCTATTCCATAATAGAAACGCGGAAACCTTTCTTCCGTAGGAGGAAACCACTGAGGAAAGGACGCAGCAAGTGTTGCGCCTCTTCCAAGGGACGCGGTGCCGGCTGCGCCTCTTCCTCAGTCCTTTTCTGCATATTTTTCGTATCTTTTCGAGATTCACTTCCAAAGTTTCTCCGAAAACCCTACTTCCTCCGTGTGATTAGTATAAATAGAGACCTTCGGTCTCACATATTTCTCACGCGAGTGTCCTCCCTTCTCTTCTCCCTTTGCATTCTAGACCACGCTCTTGCTTTTTGGCGTCTACGTGCTTGAACTTTCGACCACGTAAGGTCGGATCCTTCTGAGTACCAGCCTCGTTTTGCATGACCGACCAATTTGACTAACTCCACATCAATCAACATTAATCAATCTTATTCGTTTTCCTCCTAGAGGGCACTTTCGTACATTCGAGTCGAGCATCACTAAACGTTAACTTAGTTTATCTCGTTTCGTCAAACATGTAAGTCTGAGGGTGTAAATCCATCTTTTATTATTGTTCTTTATTTTTTTTGTAATTAATATTGTAAGATTTATGTCGAAAGTATTCTTAAAACCGATTTGTAAAACCTTGTTTAAAAAAACCCTTTTTACGGATTAGCAGAAGACAACCGTCGAGAAAGGACGCAGCAACTGCTGCGCCTCTTCGAAGGGACGCAGTATCTGCTACGCCTCTTCGTGAGGCTGCCGCAGTTCCAGCTTCCTCTCTTCTTCCTTCGTCTTTTGATAATTCTATTGTTTTGTTTCGTTTTCAATTGTTCATTGTTTCATTAACATGATAATTTAAGCATGATATCTTTAACCTGTAATTTATTAATAATTCTTCATAATTAATTCATCTTTTAAATCCCGACTTAAATCCCTTATAATTCATATTTGCGGGTTTTCGTCATTAAAATCAATTCGGGTTTTAGAGGTTCGATTTACCCATATTGAATCTCTGGAATTCCTCTTTGATATATTTGCATCTGTTATTTACCGTCACCATCATTAGTTCATCATTAATAGCCTGTTTAGTCTAATTAATTTGTTTGGTTTGTTTAATTCTTTAATTAGTCTCATCTTGTAAATAATTCATTCTATTTAGTTTCATTCATGTTTTATCGTTTTTATGATCTCATTCACATGTAAATAATATGTAAATCACTTTCATCTGAGTCAATTATTCATAATCAACCATTAAATTCACCAACGAACATTAATGAGATGCGGTTCCGGCTTCACAGCCAGAACTCAACTCAGGAACAGACGCGGCAAGTGATGCGCCTCTTCCAAGGGACGCAGCTCCGTTGTGCCTGTTCCTGGTTGATTTCTGTCCCTGAACTCCCGTTTCTGCCTTGACTTAGTTTATTAATTACGTATTTAATTTACTATTACTCGTATTATCACCTAACTATCTGTTCGTTAATTTTGTTTATTCTTTCTTTTCCTAAAACCATCCGTTTTAAATGTATTTTCGACATAAATCAATAAACCCGATGTAATTATTGTAATTTTCATTATTGTATTTCTTTATTATTGCTTGTATGTTTTCACATGTAATCAACTTAAATTTCTACCTCGACATTAATTGTATGTTAAATTATATGTTCACCGACTTAGTTAATTCTCACATGCTAGGATTAATCTAATGGATGTTGCATTGCATGCATATAATCGACAACATATCGAGTATAGACAATTTCCCTAATCATTAGTAGAGGCCGCTATCGAGGCGGGCGGGATTAGGTGTTCGATCAAAAGAGCTTCCTAATACGTACCCTCACCCCTTACTCCAGATCTCTGTGAACATCTGTGTTCATTGACATCCACGAGAGTCATTCTAGACATAGAATGCTAAGGGTAACGAGTGCTTAGTGTTCATGTCATTACTTTGTGTCTTGACATGACACTAGGTATTCGAACGGTTTCCAATTTTCCACAGTAAATTGGTGGCGACTCCACAAATGCAAACAAACAAAGAGTGAAAAGCTTGCTTTGCTTTTAGCCCTCGTGGGCCCGTGTCCACAGTTTGGCGACTCTGCTGGGGATAATACACTTACGTGTAGCCAAAAGGGTCAAACTAAACAAGGTTAGGGAATAGTTTGTACAAGACAATTGTCGATTTTCATAACTCGGTCTTCCTAGATCGTTTCATTCGGTCTTCCTAGGCCCAACCCAACCCATTCGACCAATCGTCCCGTCTAAACGGTCCTAATTCTTATTTGGGCCTAAGGATGGATAGCGATTGACGTCATCCATACCATGGTACTTACTCTTGTTTGTATCAAGGACTTTCATTACTTGAGGAAATGGACTAGGAATCGGCCTTACTCTTGTTTGGTACGAGCCTCTCCACAGACCTCGGGTTTGATTGTTCGGTATGGCAACCCACCCTTTAAAACCAAAACCCTTCTAAATGCACTCAGCATCCCGTTATAATGCTTGTATAATGTTCGTACCATATGTGATCACCATTTCTAAACAAAGCCATGCCGATTTTTGTAAAATCAAAATCCCTTTTAAAATGTAAAAAAACTTTCGAAACATAAGCCTAATATTAGCGCAAAACCAGTCGAAATTCTGTCCAATTGTCGAGTCAAAATTCGGGCCTCAAAACCCATTTCAAAACCTCACTTCGAGTCCACTCCTACAACTACACTAAAGTTGACTAGGACCAACATTTTCAAACTTTGTCATTTCCCCAAAACTCACTTGACACAAGTGTCACACTCCCACTTCACGAGTCAAAACATTTTTTTTTCGAGTAAGTGTGCTAGAATGGTCGACCGTGTTTTGAATCGTCGTCGATCTCTTATCTAGTTTCCAAGATGCCTGAAACAAGCGACGTGAACTTCAACCAACTCCAGAATGGTAATGATCAAATCCTAGCCACACTAGCTCATCTCCAAGTCACTCAAGACAAAGTGTATGATCGCCTTGACACAATCGACGGCCGAATATATGCCGTGGAAACGAGAATGCCTCCTCGAGAAAGTGAAGTGGCTGATGAATTTGTGAACAACTTCGAGGACGAAAACCCTCCCATAAGTATGACTACAGCTGAGAAACGACTCCAATACTTGGAGGAACAATTAATGTATCTCAAAGGGGATGACATTTATAGGGAAAATAATCGTAAATATGAAGCCGTAAGTTCCAAGTTGCCAACCAACTTCAACATGACGGATATCCCTAAATTCAAGGGGCATGAAAACCCTTTGAACCATATCCGTGCTTTCAAGGATTACATGTCTATCAAAGGCATTAAACCCGATATGTTCTTAAGGATCTTTCCTTCATCTCTTGACACCATCCCAAAACAATGGTTCTATTCTCTAGAGCACAAGAAAATTGCTACCTGGGACGATGCCGCAATTGAATTTGCCAAACAATACGCGGATAATGCTGAAATCCAAGTCAACATGCGCACTTTAGAGGCTCTTACCCAAAATGACAAAGAAGGTTTCACCGACTTCCTAAGTAGGTGGAGGAAGACTAGTACTCAACTTAATGAACGTCCAGATGAAGCTACCCTCGTGGAGAAATTCGTGGACAATCTAAAGCCCATCTATGCAAGTCATTTGAGGTACCAAAACATTAAGACCTTCAAAGACTTAACCGTACTAGGAACAAGGATCGAAGATGACATCCGTAAAGGGCTCTTGTCCAAAACAGTAGGTCGTGGATATCAAGGCTCAACACGTCGTTCTTACGGCTCTACTAGCAAAACTGATGAAGTTAACCTTCTCGAGCCATCTAAGAAGAGTACCCCACCAAGGAAATTCACAAATCTTGGGGACACATATTCCAATGCTCTAAAAAGGTTGATGAAACTGGGTAAACTTCAACCCATAGGCCCTAGACCCGAACCAGAAAAGAAATCCAAGTTCTGGGATGAGAATTCGTACTGCGAATACCATAGAGGTAAGGGACATGATACAGAGAAATGCTACAAACTGAAAAATGTACTTCAATACATGATTGAAGACGGTCGCCTACCAATACCGCCTGGAGGTAAGCCTAACAACACTCAGAATCCTCTTGGAATTCTAGTGATTACAAGTGAAGAATCTACCATAGATTATTCACACCTCATTTCTCCAGTCGAAGATGAAATTCATGCAATAGAGAATGAAGGGAACTATTCTACCATTTCCCCAACCATCATCGATTTCATTACATGAGCAAAAAGTGTGAATAGGCAAGTCAGGGAACTAGAAAGTGCAGTGGCCACCCTACGTGATCCCAACGCAACACCTAAAGAACGTGCACCACTAGTCTTCTCTCAAAACACTACGATGCAAGAAGTAGTAGCCATGGTTGATGAATTAGTCAACCAAATTATCCAATTGGAGGTCGAAATCATAAGAATGAGGGAACTTGCTACTGTCAATGGAATATGGGCCGATGATGATGAAGATATCTCACTGAACACTACCTAATCAAAATTAGTGAGCAAATAGTCCAAAATTGTGAAGATCAAGATGTAGACCACCTTACTCGTTCGGGACGCCCATACCAAAACACTTCTCAAAATGGTCCCATAGCGAATGGTCCAACCAATGTGGTCACACCAAATGATAATGAAGATAGCTCTACCGACCATTTGCTAAAGCAACTACAGATGACAAAGACTGATCTTTCAGTCTGGCAACTAGTGGCAAGCTCATTCCCACATCGCCAAGCTTTACTGCAAGCCTTGGCCAAACTAAATGTGGCATATAACTCCACACCCGATGACGTAGTCAACTTGGTCATTCAAGAATCACCAAAGCTAAGTAATCCCATTACTTTCTCGAATGAAGATTTGCCACCCTTTGGTGCTAGTCATAATTTGGCTCTTTATATCACTGTCATTTGCTTAAAGAAGAATGTGCCAATGACTTTGGTAGATGATGGCTCCGCAGTCAATGTCATACCCTTGAAAACGGCATACAAATTGGGCATGAAAGAGTCGGATTGGACCCCTACCAACCAAGGTGTTCGCGCATATGACGGTACACGACGAAAGGTAGTAGGACTTGTTAACCTAACCATAGCCACAGATCCGATTGAGCGAAAGGTTAACTTCCAAATAGTGGACATAGAAGCATCCTTTAACATACTTCTGGGAAGACCTTGGATTCACGCTTCCAAAGCGGTAACATCCACCCTTCACCAGAAAATTAAAATCCCACTAAATGGTAAAGTGGTGACGATCACTTCGTCACCCATCAAGGCAATAATCGAAAAGAAGTCAAGTAATCAAGTCCTTGCGGATCCAGTATATGAACTTGGGGGCTTCCATAGCATATACGTCATAGAAAGCGAGTTGGCACCTTTGTACTTCAATCCCTACTCTAATTTAGTGGTCAACCACATGCTCAAATCCCAGGGATACTTCTCAGGAATGCCTTTGAATCCTATCTGAAGGAACACCTTCGCACCCTACAATGAAGGCAACTCACAAAGAATACCACTTGGACTAGGATACAAACCCACTAAATAGGAAGTTCTCGAGATGCTCGCTCAAGTTCAAAACCGTAAGAACGTGGGAATCCAAATGCGACCCTACCTCCCTACCCTAAATGGATACTTCGTTAGGGAAGGAAGTCAAGATATCTTTCACGGATTTCCCGAACCTTGGCACTATCTCGAAAGGAAGCTAGCCGGAATCGAGATCTTTCACGATTTCTACTTCATTCCTCCAGAAACGGTTCCTACCGTCAAGACTCGTCAAGCACCTTGCTTAGACGAACAAGCTGTTAGTCTACTATTTAGAGAAGATCGATTTGTTAGAGCCGCGCAGGATGAGATCATTACCATGATACTTCAAGACGATCACTTTCACCCTACCGCGTTAATCACAGAAACCAACACCAATCAGCAGAAAGGATGGAGAAAGTCGATCAAGTGGACAAACAATCAAGGAAGACTATTCCAGCTCACCACTGGAGAAGGAGAGATGTTCAAAGGAGAACCAGAAGACGATGAATTCGAGTCAGGGTTAGAGTCAGAGTCAGAGTCGGAGTCTAGAGAAGTTCCTAGAGAGTCTCCTCCTGTCGTCATTCCCACTCCCCTTGTCTCTCCTAGCTTACCATCAAATAGTAACAGTAGTTCGAGAAATATCCCAGCAGCTGTCCCTTTACCGCCACTGACTACAGATCAGATGGCTTCTTTGTTTCAACTTTTCTCAAACTTTAATATGAATAAATCAGGTTCTGCTTACTCTTCGTGTTATCTTGAATGCAATTCTGTTTACGATGATACTGAGGATGACCCAGACCCAGACTCGATCGAAATACATCTCTACATAGCCAAAGAAATACTACAAGAGGGGGAAGGGGGACCAGTAATAGAAAACACTGAACCCATCAACGTAGGAACCGAACTAGAACCCCAAGAACTTAAAATAGGGACGACCTTGAGCCCTACCGAAAGGGCCAGTTTCATAGACCTCCTACACGAGTTCAAAGACGTTTTTGCTTGGTCCTACAAAGACATGCCAGGGATCGACAGGGACATTGCAGAACATAAAATCCCAATCAAACCGGGTTTCAAACCCGTGAAATAGAAGCTTCGTCGAATGAGGACAGAATGGGCTCTCAAGATCAAAGAAGAAGTCAATAAACAGTTCAAAGCCGGGTTCATCAAAGTTTCCGAGTACTCAGACTGGGTAGCTAACATAGTACCCGTACCCAAAAAGGATGGGAGACTCCGTGTTTGTGTTGATTTTAGAGAATTAAACAAAGCGAGTCCTACGGAAGACTTTCCTCTACCACATATCGACATATTGGTGGACAATACAGCAGATCACGCATTACTATCCTTCATGGATGGATATGCAGGATATAACCAGATCAAGATGGCCATAGAAGATATGCATAAGACCGCCTTCGTCACTCAATGGGGAACCTATTGCTACACGGTTATGCCATTTGGGTTAATTAACGTCGGAGCTACATACCAACGCATCGCATCTACGCTCTTACCTGACATGATGCATAAAGAAGTTGAGGTATACGTAGATGACATGATTGTCAAGTCCAAGGATAGAGAGGGGCACATTGCGAACCTTCGCAAATTATTCTCAAGGCTACGAAAGTACAACATGAGGCTCAATCCTCAGAAATGCGCATTCGGAGTAACATCTGGTAAACTCCTGGGATACGTTGTTAGTCAACGAGGAATAGAAATAAACCCTTCTAAGATCAAAGTGATGCGTGTATTTTATATAAGGTTTTTACCTTATTTTCACACGCATTTCTATACTATTTACGTGGCATCTAGCTACAAATACCCCCAATTCTACTTTGGATCGTTTTATGTAAATTGCAGGAATAAACCAAAGAGGAGATAAATCGAGCCTAAACTGGTCCCATTTGCATGCATTTATGGAGAGCAAGGAGCTGGAGCTTGGAATTTATCACTTTGAAGACGCGTGAGCTGGTTTCGGAAGGTGTCATAGTGTCCAACGTGCCAAAATAGCTCGATCAACTACATTTCTAGTCGATCGAATGCTTTATATATTGAAGGTTACTCGATCGAGCAGTTCCAGTATTCAATCGAGAAGACATTACAAGGAGTTACTCGATCGAGTGGTTTATTACCACTCGATCGAAGGGTTTGCCGCTTAGTTGCTCGATCGAGTGGTTTATTTCCACTCGATCGAGTGGTTTTGCCTGTAATAGAGTTTTTCCGCCTATTTTCGTATGGGCTTTTGTAATTAGGCTATAGATTAGGTTTAGAGGAGGATTTTCGCATACTACTAAATACAGTAGACTGCGTAACTCTTCCTCATTCACATTCACTCTATATTTTTCTACTGCTTCTTCATTTTACTTTTCTTCTACTCTTTGCTACTCGGATTCGGATTTGTGATCGGTATTATTACTCCTTTTTAATTCCTTAATCATAATTGTTGTTTTATTTCTATCTTTCTTTTATTGCTTTCATCATTACCCTATTCAATCTTTACTTGCTTTGTTATCAAGTTTAATTCCTATTATTTATATGTTATTGTTGTTGATTCGATAGTAATGTATAGCTAATCTCCCTTTGCTAAGGCTAAGGGATCCATGATTATGAAGGGATAGCAATTGAATTATTAGGTTAATGCTTGTGTAGTCCTTGTTGTTAATCGCTGCACTTATTTGTATCTGTCTAATTGAGTCGACGCAATTAGGCATTTAAATCATAGTAAACCTTGACCTAGACCGGAAGATTGGAAAGGGCGAGTCTCGTAGCGAACATTAGGGCACTGTAGTGAGGGCGGAAGCTAAGCTATTTGTGCTTTAGGACGAATTGAGACCGGAAGGAGATATTCACTGCTCCTCGGACCATACTTGCATTGACCTGAAACCTAGATTACTTGACCGAATGATCATGGTGAACCGTCTGTCTTAGCTGTTTTCTTTATCTGCTTAATCCTTTTTCTCTGCCTTTTTCTCTTTCTCATTCTCATTAGTTTAGGACAACAACTCAATTAAAACCCCCAATTTGGTTACCGTGACGAACTTAGACGAAGCCGACATTTTCCCATCTCCCTGTGGAGATCGACCCGACTTCCCTAGCTATATTAGTTAGAGCCAGTTGGTTATTTTTGATAGGTATACGACTGCCCTGTCAAATTTTGGCGCCGTTGCCGGGGAGGTGGTGCAATTTTGTTGCTTTATTTGAGTTTGTCTCTCGTCTCAAGGAATTTATTCCTTGAGGCTGATCTCATTTTTGCAAAGTTTTGATTAGTTTTACAGGTATTCTGTTCTATAAGAGAACAACATCACACCTGTTCCGCTTTGTAAACTCTATTTGCCAAGATGCCTAATATAGCCAGTCATTCAGAGCATAATGTGGATTCCCTTCCCAAAGGTTTCTTACTACCCACTACTAAGTCGGGAACCTTTGGAATCCACCCATCATACATACAGCTGGTCGAGAGAAATCTCTTTAGGGGGGTACCTGTAGAAGATCCATGCAGGCATATAGAGCTGTTTACGGAGTATTGCTCTACCATTTCTCTTGCTGTTGGGGTGACACAGGACAAAGTGAAGGGAGTTCTTTTCCCTTTTCTTTAGTTGATGATGCCCGGGAATGGTTGAGAGATTTAGATAGGGAGGTAGGCCGTGTGACCGACTGGAGTTCTCTTGCTTTGGCCTTTTACAGGCGATATTTCCCACCACAGCGCACCAATGCCTTGAGAGCTCAGATTACTTCTTTTGAGCAATTGCCTACTGAAGACTTGGATGGGGCTTGGACTAGGTTCAAGAAGCTTGTCAGTTCTGTGCCTCATCACGGTTTCAAGCGTTGGTTCCTTTGCACCCAATTCTACAACGGGTTATATCGGAACCAGAGGGCTATTCTTGATAGTGTAGCTAAGGGGAGATTCACTAACAATGTGGAGGATGATCAAGGGTGGCGTCTTATTGAAGAGATGGCTATCCATGTTGCAGAATATGGAAATCCCCGAGGTAGCGGGCAAGTTAAAGAGTTGGTAGCATCTGCAGTGGAAAGTCCTAGCAAAAGTCTAGGTAATGTGGAGATCACGGAAGCTATAGGTGAGAGTGCACAGGTTTGTTCAATTACTGAGCATGTGGAGATATGTGGTAGATGTGGCATGGAGGGGCATGACCCTATTGATTGTTTGGCAAGTATCGAGCGCGTCCTTACTTATCAGAAATACAAGCAAGGGGTCCCTTTTTCTCAATTATATGAAGGAATGAAGAATGTTTCTACTCCTTCTACGCCAGCGCCGCAGCCGGTCTCTCCTTCTACGAATGGCGAAATTGCCGAATTGAAGTCCCTAATGTTGAGCTTAACACAACAGTTTGGGGAGAAATGCAATAGGAATGAAACCGTTATAGTGGAATTGAGAGAACAAGTCGCGCAGTTAACACTCGCGAAAGACCAAGCCAACCATCCACCGACATGCAACCCAGTTAATGCTACGAATCCCCAAGGTGGTCTTGCTCATGAGGGACCAAAAGTACCAGAAGACGGGGTTGTGACAGCTGATAATACCCCGGATGATGATTTGGATGAATTTCTAGACGAAATCCTTGCTGCGTGTTGTCCAGACACTCGATCGAGTGAAAATTATACTCGATCGAGTGAAATAATCCATCCCATCACTCGATCGAGTGATAAATGTGGTCGATCGAGTAGTGCCCAATTTACAGATGGTCGATCGAGTGATATTCTTACTCGATCGAATGAAATAGTTGAAGGAATCACTCGATCGAGTGAACAAAGTGATCGATCGAGTAAGCCTGAAAAAGAAATCACTCGATCGAGTGAAGAAAATGGTCGATCGAGTAAATGGCAACATGAAACCACTCGATCGAGTGAGAAAGTACTCGATCGAGTACCAGAAGCAGCGGAGACCCTATTTTGATATCTAATTCCGCTACCGTGTCATCTTCCCCTGCTGTGGATGTTCGAAATCTAGATCTCTTTACTCAACATATTCATATTATGTAATGATTTAATTTAGTCATAAAATTAAATGTTGATCTTATGCATGCAAACAATATATAAAATAAAGAAGAAACATTCATTCTTACATTGATTTTCGGATCAATGGGCACAAGTGAGTTCTCCTACTCTCTTGTTCTTGAGCTCTCCTTAAATGGATGAACAAAGGATACAAGTATAGTATCCCTCCCAAGGAATAATACCCAAGATATACTCTTAATAAAATTAATATTATTAATACTAGAATAACATTAATTTAAATAAAAATGACCCAAAAATATTTTTGTCCTCTTTGGATTTCGGTCAAGAGGAGGAAGAAGAAGGAAGAAATATTTTTATCTCTCTAAAATATTTTTATGATGTTAGAATGAATAATAATTCACACACTTTTGCATGTAGTGAATAATAGCCTTATTAAGCAAAAGACCCTTGGCTCTTTACAAGGGAAACCGGGTAGGAGGGTGGGAAAATGGCCAATGCATGAGCTTGGTGCTCTTCACAAGAGGCACTAGGTTTGCTTGCCTAGTTATAGGAAATATAATCATGTTTTCCACTAACTCAATTAACATAATATATATTGTTAATACCACCCAATATTTCGGTCCATATAGAGATAAAATGGATTCCATTTTATCTTTGTCAATTTGTCACATATCACATGTCATGTAAAATTGTTATGTATTTTTAACATATTAAAAATCAACGCATTAATAAAAATACGTCATATACAAAATTGACTTAGTAATTCACAATTACTTGTACCAAAATAATTTACCAATTATAAATCACAACATCTTGTATTTATAATAATTTATTCATTCAATTTGCAATTGTTTCGTTAAACAATAATTTCATCCAAGTAATAAAACAATTCGATCACTTACACCGTATCTTATTTAATCAGATTATAATGAGATACGTAAATTTTACTTCCAAAATCGTCCGTCAATATTTTAAGTAATTTAATTAACTCGTAACGTTATACGATTAATTAAATGATCAATTAAGAGTATTATCCTTTAGGTATGACCTAGGGGATCAACTGATCACCACCGTCGCACGACAGTAATGTCAAACTCTAGTCAGCCAATCATTACCGATATATGTGGACCAGTTGACTGTAAAATATTACTTTCCCTCATGTATTCTTAATTATGAGATTTAAACATGTGATCATCATGATCAACAATTGTGATCGCATTATTGTCGGGGACACTTACTCCAACAATCTCCCACTTGTCCTCGACAAGTGTGCGTCACCAATTCTCTTATCCTATTACTATCTCCCACTCAATGCAAGGTGCCTTTCTGGTCGTACTTGCAAGTGATCATATCGAGAGTGGTTTCCTCGATCTGGAGAATAACTGATTGACCGGATTTATCCACCATGGATACATTCCGAGCGTGGCCACGCATTTCCAGTTCATTACTCCCCGAGTGGCCCTGAGATATTGTTATAACCCTAACTAGGGGTGGACAATTCGTATCGCACTCATTCCCTTCGACTAGCCACAACCATCATAACCCAAAATATGCCCATTTGACCCCATTTACGAAGGTCGTAGTAACACAAATCAAAGTTAATCTGAAACTGTGCCATCTTAGGCGAATAGTCTTTAGTCAAAAGAATCGACTCATTTGAATACTATAGTAGCTCTCGCCACGACCAGGCTATATAAATTTGCCAGAACTCTATAAGCGGTCATAAGGCCCGACAAAATGTTCATAACAGTCTGCCTATGTGATCGACTAGTCATCTCACATGACTCTATGTCACTTGAACTTGCCATCAATCGCATCACACTCTAGACACTTCGAGACGTCACCTCATACAAGTGACTATGGGCAAATACTATGTTAATCCGTGTTCACTTTAACGGGGTTCAATTGTCACTACAACCCGTTTGGATGTAACAATGTATAAATTAAAGATAAAAGACAAATGTGATTGTGAACATGAACAAAAACAACACTTTTATTTCATTTCAAAATCTAACAAAAACTTGGTACACGTTTAAGTCCCATGGACGCAACATGTCCATCATGCTTGGCCTGTGATAAAGGCTTGGTGAGCGGATCGGCTATGTTGTCATCCGTCCCAACCTTACAAATCACAATTTTCTTTCTTTCAATGAAATCTCTTATTACATGATATTTTCTAAGTACATGTCTAGATCTATTACTAGACTTTGGCTCCTTAGCTTGGAAGATCGTCCCACTATTATCACAATAGAGAGTGATGGGATTATTGGCGGTAGGTACTACTTTTAGACCTTCCGTGAATTGCCTAATCCACACAGCTTCCTTGGCGCCTTCGATGCTTTGCAATGTACTCACCTCCGTTGTTGAATCCGCGATTCTGACTTCCTTGAAGCTTCTCCAGCTTAAGGCACCACCATTGAGCATGAAAACGAAACCAGCTTGTGATTTCATGTCATCTCTATCTGTTTGAAAACTTGAGTCCGTGTATCCATTAACGAGTAGCTCAGTGTCTCCTCCAAACACTAAGATAGAATCCTTAGTTCTTCTCAAGTACTTAAGGATGTTCTTGACGGCTATCCAGTGACTCTCTCCTGGATTTCCTTGATATCTACTCGTCATACTCAAGGCATACGAGACATCAGGATGTGTGCATATCATGGCGTACATGATTGATCCAACAGTGGAAGCATAAGGGATCGTCTTCATGCGTTCAACATCATGGGGTTCAGAGGGAGATTGAGTCTTGCTCAATATCGTCCCAGTTACCATAGGTACCAAACCCCTTTTGGATTTGTCCATGCTGAACCGTCGAAGAATCTTATCAACATAAGACTCTTGACTTAGTGCCAATATCCTCTTGGATCTATCTCTATGGATCCGGATACCTAATATGCGTTGTGCTTCTCCTAAATCCTTCATCTGGAAGTGGTTACCTAACCACTTCTTAACAGAAGACAACATCGGAATATCATTTCCAATGAGTAGTATGTCATCGACATACAAGATTAGGAACACAACATTGCTCCCACTAAATTTCATGTATAAACATGGTTCCTCAACACTTCGAGTGAAACCATTCTCCTTTATAACATGATTGAATCGATGATTCCAACTTCTAGATGCTTGCTTAAGACCATAAATGGATCTCTTAAGTTTGCACACTTTGTTAGGATTTTTAGAATCAACAAAACCTTCGGGTTGTATCATGTACACCTCCTCTTCTAAATGCCCATTTAGAAAAGCGGTTTTGACATCCATTTGCCATATTTCATAATCATGAAATGCGGCGATCGCTAACAATATCCGTATGGATCTTAGCATGGCTACGGGCGCGAAGGTCTCATCATAATGGAGACCTTGGACTTGGGTAAATCCTTTTGCCACTATCCTAGCTTTGTAGACATCATCATGTTCTTTTATGCCATTTTTGACTTTGAATATCCATTTGCATTGAAGAGGTCTTGTCGCTTTAGGCAAATCTACCAAGTCCCAAACTTGGTTTTCATGCATAGAATCCATTTCGGACTTCATGGCTTCAAGCCATAAGGAGGAATTTGGACTAGAAATTGCGGCCTTGTAGGAGGCGGGCTCGTCACTATCTATAAGGAACACATCGAGTGTTCCATCTTCTTCGATAAGTCCCACATATCGATCGAGATGGCGAATAACTCTGCCCGTTTTTCTAAGAGGAGGAGGAATCACCGCGTTAGATGACGAAGGAACTTCTTCTTGCGTCTCTATCTCGGTTTGTGGCTCTTGAACTTCATCAAGTTCAAAATTTCTCCCACTCTGTCTACTAGAAATAAAATCACTTTCTAGGAAGACAGCATCTCGAGACACAAACACTTTGTTCTCTTGCGGCTTATAGAAGTAATAGCCTCGTGAGGTCATGGGATATCCTACAAAAATGCATTTTTCGGATCGTGGTGCCAACTTATTATCATTTTTAATTTTGACATAAGCATCACAACCCCAAATTTTCATATGGGATAGATTTGGAACCTTTTCTCTCCATATCTCATATGGAGTCTTTTCAGTTGCTTTGGTTGGACTTACGTTCAAAGATTTTATTGCGGTTTGAATCGCAAATCCCCAAAACGAGTTCGGTAACTCGGTTTGACTCATCATGGATCGAACCATATCAAGTAGGGTTCGATTCCTCCTTTCGGCAACACCATTGAGTTGTGGTGTTCCGGGTGGAGTAAGTTGTGATATAATACCACAACCTTTCAAGTGTGAATCAAATTCAAGGCTAAGATACTCTCCACCACAATCGGATCGTAGTGCCTTAATCCTTTTGTTCAATTGGTTCTCTACTTCGTTTTGAAATTCTTTGAATTTCTCAAACGCTTCACTTTTATGTTTCATCAAATATATATACCCATATCTACTCAAGTCATCGGTGAAGGTTATGAAGTAGTCATAATTTCCACGAGCGGTGATACTCATTGGTCCACACACATCGGTATGTATGAGTCCTAATACTTCACTAGCTCGTGTCCCTTTACCACTAAAAGGATTACGAGTCATTTTGCCAAGTAGGCAATATTCGCATGTACCATATGATTGATAATCAAATGGTGTAATCACATTACTTGAAATTAATCTTTTAATGCGATTCTCGTTTATGTGACCTAATCGACAATGCCAAATGAACGCTTCACTTGGGTCACTTGTTTTAAGTTTCTTTGATTGAATGTTATAGATATCATTAGTCGGATTTGAGGTCTCTAAAATGTAAATGCCATTGATGGAAGAAGCTTGGCCTATAACCAAATCATTCCTTGAAATAGTACAACGATTGTTCTTAATGACAAAACAAAAACCGTCCATGTCTAGCATGGCGATTGAGATAATGTTTTTAGAGAGTGTAGGCACATAAAAACAATTATGTAAATACAACTCAAATCCGTTAGGCAAAGCTAAAACATAAGTTCCTTTGGATTCGGCCGCTACTCGAGCTCCATTTCCAAGGCGTAGATCCACATCTCCCTTGCTAAGCCTCTTCACGTCTCTTAAACCCTGTAAATGATTACAAAGGTGAGAACCACAACCGGTATCTAGTACCCATGTCGTAGTGGAAGTATAATATATATCAATAACATAAATTTCTTTAGGAATTTTACCTTTTGGAACGATGATTCCTTTCCTTATATTTCGCAAATATATGGGACAATTCCTAAGCCAATGTCCCATGCCATAGTAATAATGGCACTCATCATTAATTTGCTTGAAGTTTTTGACTTTCTTTCCCTTCTTCTTGAACTTTTTGCCCTTTCAAGCAAGAACTTGATTGCTTGAGCTCCCACTAGTTTTGGCATCTTTATCTTCCAGAGACAAAGACCCTATAGATTGTATGAGGTAGTCTTCCTGAGACGGGCTCACACGAGATCTAGTAGTAGTAGGTGGTCTAGTAGAAGTGATGAAGTTAAGGTTTCCATCCGAACCTATCCCAAAATGAAGTTCTCTAGTGGTGTCGAAATCATTGTTGGAGCAAACGTCGTCAAAAACATTGTGGTAAGACTCAATAGTTATCGGTGCGGTAGCATTTGATGGATTCATTGTAATGAACTACAAATATGGAGGAAAAGGAAATATTAACATTTTGTCTTTTTAAATCATTCTTGTAATTAAATTAACAAGATATGAACATTTATATAGTGACCTCTACCCAACTATTATAAATGATTCCAAGACCCAAATTCAAATTAACTTAGGGCACGGTGTGCCGAAATACCCTTTATTAACATAACTCGGTGGATTAACCTTTTCATCGATTCTACTTTTAGAACTCTTGGTCGATAAAATTTACATTAATATTTATCTCTAGCCCGAAACACATCCGGAAATCGTCGTGAATACTTTCGTTGAGTACAACCCAAATTTCGAATAAATGTGTCCATAATCCAAACCCATATCAACTTAGGGCACGGTGTGCCGAAATACCCCTCATTAACATGAATTCGGTGGATAGACATTTATCACCCACTTCCCCTACGTAACAAGGTTTGTACCCCGGTAGGGCCGAGTGCACTCCCTCGCGAAATAGGTTTTCATGGATTCTACTATTTGGTAAGGCTATGTCTCAATTGATTATTTTAGCGAGAGGTCATGTCAATTCATTATCTATCACGTTTTAAGTGAACTAAAGCGGTGAACTACGATAATTTTAATTGACACGGTCGATAAACTCGATTAAATGAGGATGCATGTTTTAGTTATGGCGATTTCGCGATGCATGTGACATATAAATAAAATGCAAAACATAAAATAAATCCTAGTATGGCCTTCCTAAAATAGAAAATCTAATTAACTATTACATATTCGGAAAACAACTCCATTGGTCCCTTGAACTTCGGTTATGGCACGCATCTCGAGGTAACACCGTCTTTATGTATCGCCTTCTTGAGTGACACCGTCTTCAAGGAATTCCGGAATAAATAAAATTACATAACAAATTACATAATTTCCTATTATACATTTGTAAATAAAATAAAATAAATCTATTAAATTACAAAACGGTGATACGAGATCACAATAAATTACAACCGAATCGATATTCCCATACATTTCGGGTAATACCAATTAAAACTAAGGCCATACTAAGTAAAATTACATAATTCAAAAATTACATAAATTAAAATTATGACAATCATAAATAAAATGCAGGATTATAATATGTATGAACATGCCCAATTTTATGCTAAATCGCCTTTAAGGAGCCAATATCGTATATTACACGGTTTTTACGGATTTGCGTGATTCAACGTTTTATAATCACAAAAAATTACATAAATTCATATTTATGCACAAGTTAATTACCCTAACCTCTTAGGACTCAAAATTAGTCTTCACTAATTATTTGACTATAATTAACTTATATTTCTTAAAATTGTTCATTAATGGACTTAAAATTACAATAAAAAGCTATAAACTTCAAATAAATCACAAAAATTCCAAATAAATTCAAAATTTGAAATTTAAACTTATGAACATTCTGGAAAAATACCATGACACTCATAATGTTCAAAAACTTAGGTTAAAATTTCGTAAAACTATCGGAAAAACTATGTTGCGGTTTTTCGGATTTATCAATAAAATCCATAAAAACATGAGAAAAATTATATACATCAACTTTTCAATTTTAGATTCGAAAAAGATAATAAAATGCAACATGTGACGTTTTTCCTTAGTCATGGAGTATGTTTTAGCAATTATTTACTAATTAAGTCACTATTTATGCTATTTTTCATCAAAAATCCATAAATCATGCATAAAGACTTTAATATAGCCTATTATTTTACTCACATCTTGTAAAATTACATGTGATAACATACTAAATTTCTAAGACCATATTCGAAATTTTTCTCATATTAACCTATTTTTCATTTAAATTCGATTTTTATCATGAAAAATCCATATTTCGAGCATAAGAACTCCAAAAATTATGAAAATTTACAGGTCATCTAAAAATAAACCATGTGATAACATATCCAAAAATCACTGAAAAATTCGAAGTTTAGCCAATTTTAGTCCGAAAATGACATTTTAATCATAAAATCATATTTTTAATGTCATTATTATATAAGATGAACAATAAAAATCCATAAATTAACCAAAATATCCTAAAAATATTTTATGACCAGAAACTTTAACATGCATAGTTATTTTCGCGGTATATCATAATAACACAAATTTAACAAGTTTTATATGTTAATCGTATAACTCGGAAAAACTATAACCGATTTGCATGCAAACAACCAAGGCTCTCTGATACCGCTTGTTCGAAATCTAGATCTCTTTACTCAACATATTCATATTATGTAATGATTTAATTTAGTCATAAAATTAAATGTTGATCTTATGCATGCAAACAATATATAAAATAAAGAAGAAATATTCATTCTTACATTGATTTTCGGATCAATGGGCACAAGTGAGTTCTCCTACTCTCTTGTTCTTGAGCTCTCCTTAAATGGATGAACAAAGGATACAAGTATAGTATCCCTCCCAAGGAATAATACCCAAGATATACTCTTAATAAAATTAATATTATTAATACTAGAATAACATTAATTTAAATAAAAATGACCCAAAAATATTTTTGTCCTCTTTGGATTTTGGTCAAGAGGAGGAAGAAGAAGGAAGAAATATTTTTATCTCTCTAAAATATTTTTATGATGTTAGAATGAATAATAATTCACACACTTTTGCATGTAGTGAAAATTTGCCTTATTAAGTAAAAGACCCTTGGCTCTTTACAACGGAAACCGGGTAGGAGGGTGGGAAAATGGCCAATGCATGAGCTTGGTGCTCTTCACAAGAGGCACTAGGTTTGCATGCCTAGTTATAGGAAAAATAATCATGTTTTCCACTAACTCAATTAACATAATATATATTGTTAATACCACCCAATATTTCGGTCCATATAGAGATAAAATGGATTCCATTTTATCTTTGTCAATTTGTCAATTTGTCACATGTCACATGTCATGTAAAATTGTTATGTATTTTTAACATATTAAAAATCAACGCATTAATAAAAATACGTCATATACAAAATTGACTTAGTAATACACAATTACTTGTACCAAAATAATTTACCAATTATAAATCACAACATCTTGTATTTATAATAATTTATTCATTCAATTTGCAATTGTTTCGTTAAACAATAATTTCATCCAAGTAATAAAACAATTCGATCACTTAGACCGTATCTTATTTAATCAGATTATAATGAGATACGTAAATTTTACTTCCAAAATCGTCCGTTAATATTTTAAGTAATTTAATTAACTCGTAACGTTATACGATTAATTAAATGATCAATTAAGAGTATTATTCTTTAGGTATGACCTAGGGGATCAACTGATCACCACCGTCGCACGACAGTAATGTCAAACTCTAGTCAGCCAATCATTACCGATATATGTGGACCAGTTGACAGTAAAAATACTTTCCAATTGTATTCTTTAAAATGAGACTTAAACATGTGATCATCATGATCAACAGTTGTGATCGCATTATTGTCGGAGGACACATATTCCAACAGTGGAGACGTCACGCACTGATAAAGGTAAAGAGAGAGTCGCGGGTCCACTCATTGCTACCAGAGTGCCCTTTCCAAGTCGTCTGAAGGACGCGAAGGTCGAGCGACAGTACGGTAAGTTCGTGGACGTTGTGAAGAACCTTTAGGTAACTGTCCCTTTTACCGAACTTGTTACTCAGGTACCTACTTACGCTAAATTCATGAAAGATATTGTGACGCGCAAGAGAGAGCTAAGTGAATTTGAGACCGTTTCATTTATGGAAGAGTCTAGTAATTTACTTTTAAATAAGGCTCCACCTAAAATGAAAGACCCGGGTAGCTTTTCTATTACCTGTGTTATAGGCAATGTGGTTATTGATAAGGCTCTTTGTGATTTAGGAGCCAGCGTCAGCGTCATGCCTCTATTTGTCTGCAAGAAATTGAATATGGGTCATCTTAAATTGACAAACATTACCTTACAGATGGCTGATAGATCTGTTAGGAGACCCTTGGGTGTCTTAGAGGACGTGCCTGTGAAAATAGGCAAGTTCTTTATACCAGTAGAATTCATTGTTTTAGACATAACTGAGGACACCCGGACCCCAATTATATTAGGAAGACCGTTCCTTTGTACAGCTGGGGGCCATTATTGATGTCAAACAAGGGCGTTTCATTCTTGCAGTAGGGGATGACGTGATCACTTTTAGTCTGCCTGGTACCTTAGCTCGGCCAATGATAGAGGATACATGTTATTTAGTTGATATTATTGACGAGTCTATTTATGACTTCTGGTCGGGTTCTTTTATGAAGGACCCACTATAAGCTCTTATGCTTTTGGATGAGTGTGCAGATAAACCAGATGACGATGATGCTGTGATGGATTTGCTTATAGATGATTAGATGAGCGTGGACTCACTGACGCTGAGGGAGAGCAAGTGGAACAGATGATCAGTACTCTTTGCTCCATTGAGGTAAAGGTGCCTGAGCGTAAGCCTCTTCTCCCTCATCTAAAATATGCTTTCTTAGATGATACTGAGCGATATCCAGTCATCGTTAGTGCTAAGCTTGATAATGATCAGCTAACTTCTTTATTAGCTGTACTTAAGAAAAACAAGAAAGCATTGGGTTATTCTTTGGACGATATCAAGGGGATTAGTCCCGATATTTGTATGCACAGGATAGAGCTGGAGGAAGATCACAAACCTTGCAGACAGGGTCAGTGCCGGCTGAACCAGAAGATGCAAGATGTTGTGATGGCTGAGGTAATGAAGTTGCTCGATGCAGGAATTATCTATTCTGTTGGTCATTCTAAATAGGTGAGTCCAGTGCAGGTAGTCCCGAAGAAAGGAGGGACTACCGTGGTTAAGAATGACAAAAATGAGTTAATACCCACTCGAGTAGTGACTGGTTGGCGGATGTGTATAGATTACAGACAGCTGAATGCCGCCACCAAGAAAGATCACTTTCCCCTTCCTTTTATTGATCAAATGATAGAAAAGTTAGCTTCTCATAAGTTTTTCTGCTATTTAGACGGGTATTCAGGGTTCTTTCAGATCCCTATCCACCCAGACGATCAAGCTAAGACTACATTTACTTGTCCTCAGGGCGTGTTTGCTTATCGCAGGATGCCTTTTGGTTTATGTAATGCCCCTGCCACCTTCCAAAGGTGTATGATGGGGATATTTTCAGAGTATATTGAGTCTATTATGGAAGTTTTCATGGACGATTTCAGTGTTTATGGAAGTGATTTTTCTAACTGTCTGTCTAACCTTGATAAAGTGTTGCAGCGCTGCATTGAGGTTAATCTTGTGCTTAACTGGGAGAAGTGCCATTTCATGGTCAACAAGGGAGTTGTCTTAGGGCACTTAGTTTCTGATAGGGGAATAGAAGTTGATAAAGCAAAAGTGGAAGTGATTCAGCAATTACCTCCTCCTGTTAATGTCAAAGGAGTGAGAAGTTTCCTTGGTCACGCCGGTTTTTATCGCCGGTTTATCAAGGATTTCTCAATAATTGCTAACCCAGTTACACAATTGCTACTTAAGGATGCCCCTTTTGTGTTTACTGATGAGTGTCTTTCTGCTTTTCACAGGTTAAAGCTGGCTTTAGTCTCTGCGCCGATCATACAGCCTCCCGACTGGGATTTGCCATTTGAGATAATGTGTGATGCCAGTGACTATGCACTAGGAGCGGTGCTAGGCCAACGAAAAGACAAAGCTTTAAATGCAATCTAATATGCGAGTCGAACTCTGGATGAGGCTCAAGTGAAGTACACAACCACTGAAAAAGAGCTGCTAGCTGTAGTTTATGCCTTAGAGAAATTTCGTTCTTATTTGATTGGGTCAGAAGTTACTGTTTTTACTGACCATGTAGCTTTGAGGCATCTCCTTGCTAAGAAGGAGGCTAAACCACGGCTATTGAGATGGATACACCTTCTCCAGGAGTTTGATTTGCAGATTAAAGATAAGAAGGGAGCTGAGAACGTTGTAGCTGAGCATCTGTCGCGACAAGAAGGGGAAGATTCTTTACCTATTGATGATTCTTTTCCTGATGATTCTTTATTTGCTGTATTATCGTCTATTGTTAATCAAGAGCCTTGGTATGCAGATATAACTAATTACGTTGTCAGTGGCAAGCTGCCGCATGACCTTTCTCATCAGCAGAGGAAGCGTTTTCTGTATAACGCTAAGCAGTATTTTTGGGACGACCCTTATTTATTTAAGGAATATGCAGACGGTCTCTACAGATGGTGTATTCCACAGTGGGAGGCCAAAGTAGTCCTGGAGGGTTGTCACTCCTCTTCCTATGGTGGTCACCACGGTCCATCGCGCACCGTGGCTAAGGTACTTCAGTCTGGTTTTTACTGGCCTTCTTTGTTTGCTGATGCTAAGTCTTTTGTTTCAGCTTCTAATGCCTGCCAACGATCAGGGAACATTTTAAAGAGACATGAGATGCCACAAAATGGTATCTTAGAGTTTGAGGTTTTCGATGTCTGGGGCATTGATTTCCAAGGACCGTTCCCGTCTAGTAAAGGTAACAGGTACATTTTAGTGGCTGTAGATTATGTGTCGAAATGGGTTGAGGCAATTGCCTCACCTCATTGTGATGCCAAGACCGTGATAAAAATGTTTTAAAAGGTCATATTTCCCCGATTTGGTGTCCCTAGGGTCGTCATTAGTGATGGGGGAATGCACTTTAAAGAAAAGAAACTAACTTCCATTCTGTCTAAAGTTGGTGTCCAACACCGGCGTGGTTTAGGGTATCATCCCCAAACTAGTGGTCAGGTTGAGGTCTCTAATCGCGAGTTGAAAGATATCTTGTCTAAGTGATGCGATCCCGCTAAGTGTTCACAAATTAAGATGTGGTCGTTGGTCACGGTCGAATCAAAACACAAGTTATAGCTCCACAAACAACTCTACAATTAGTAAAGAGGCAAGTAAAGGTCGGATCCCAAGGGACGGGTATTGAAATGAGATTTCTATTGCAACTAGTGGTGTCTAAGGGGTGTCACAAATTGGGTTGATGTAGAAGGTCACTAAACTAAAATAGCAATAAAAATAAACAAGCAAGATGAATTAGAGGGGTGTAAGCAATTGATTAAAGGCACTAGGGTGTCATGGGATCATAGGGGAATCATGGGATATGATCATACAAACATGTTCTCAAATTATAAGCAAGCAATTATTGTTGTGATGGATTGAGTTGGGTTATATCTTACAATCCTAGGAAAGTTTGGGTCCCGGAGCCGAATCGATTAGATTGTACAACACCTACAAGTCGACTTAATCTTCCCTACTCAACAACATGCATGGTCTAATGAGACTCGAGTTGGGTTATGTCTTACAAGTCTCATTGAAAAGATAGAAGATGATAGTAAATGCAAGGATTCATAGGCTTAGCATTTCATCAAATATAACATGTGCATGAGTTGAGATCAAAACAAGCAAGCAAATAAAACATGAAAGCATATTAGATTAAGCATGAATCATTCCCCATGTTGGTTTCCCCTAATCACCCATTAACCCTAGCTAAAAGACTACTCACTCATTATCATGTTGATCATGCTAGCAAGGTTGTCAATCATACCAACAATATGAAACATGATGAATAAATGAAAGTAATTAACAATAATTAAAAAGGGATTAAGAGATTATACCTACTAATGATTCCAATAATAAAGCAAAGATAAAAGAAGTACTTGAATGCTTGATTGGAAGGTTGTCAATCTCCCAACAATAACCCAAATAATCTTCAATTACCCAAAATAAAGGATGAACAAAAGAGAGATTAAAGAACTAAAACTTGGATTAAAACTTGATTAATACTTGATTACAATATTAAAGAGAGATTTGATTGATATTAACTACCCTAATTATTGATAAGAAGAACATGCTCCTCTAATTAGACTAATGGGGTATTTATAGTGGAAATTAGGGCGGATGCATTAGGGTTAACTAAGGGCTAAACTAGTAATTACACTTTTTAAGTTGAGCAAGGAGGAGCCGGTATTTTCTGAGAGAAGGGCTTCTTTCTTCGTAGCTTGGAGAAGACAATCCGTGCTGTGCTGGAATCCAGGCGGAATAGGGTCGGGACGGGCGGATTCCGGCGTTGAAATCCGAGCGGATTCAGGGGAATCCGGTCGGATTGTGGAGGGGGAATCCGAGCGGATTAAGGCAAAGCCGCTCGGATTGTGCTGCTGCGGGACGGACGGATTGGTGACAATCCGCTCGGATTGGTGACAATCCGCTCGGATTGTCAGTCAGCAACAAATCTTCTTCTTTTCTTCCCTTTTCTTCATAAATTCCTTGGGGATTTCCTTGGGGACTCAAGGATCCTTTCTCAACTTTGCTCTTCTACTATAATATGTACAAAGGCCTTCTAATCTTGTCTCTCCTTGATGCTTGGTCATTGAATTCGATCAATTTAGTCTCGTTTTGCCATGAAAATGCAAGATTCTTACTCCTTTCCTACCAACGGATCAAAATCTCAAAGAATATGCAAAACAAAGAACTAAAGATAAGAAATGACCTAAATAGGCACTAAAAAGCATGGGAACAAGGGTAATTCGGGGGCTAAATATGCGCCAATTATGGTCACATCAAATATCCCCAAACCGAACCTTTGCTCGTCCCGAGTAAAGAGGTGACAAAGACTAGGACCAATACTAACCTATCCTAATAATATAGCCGATATGAGACAATTAGCGGGTCTCACTCCGCCCCTTCAACTCACAACAAGACAACCATGAGGTAGGATGCCTTCTTGCAAGGCAAGGTGGGTCTTGCCAAAATGGCGATACATCCAAACATTAAGCACATAAAATCACATAAAGGATGAATCTACAAAAAGAATAGCCACTCCCTCATCAAGTGGCGGAGGCACTAAAGAGGAACAAATTTAAGAGCATGTAATCCTTCACAAATACTAGTTCAACAAATTACTAAGTCTAAGAGGATGGCACTAAATCACCTCCAAATGGTGTTAAACTAGACTACTTTCGTCCTCAATTTCCAAATGATTTCGTCAAGAGCGATCGGATGGTGGTGGAATGATGATCCCTATGATGCTAGTAGCATATGACATGACAAGTCTCGAATTCTCTACAAAAGTAAAGGTCATGGATTGTCCCAAACTCGACCAAGTGGCTTGACAAAAGGCTTTTTGGGAATGAAATGCTCAAATCTTTATTCACAACGGGTGGATATGACTAGTATTCAAAATTGTCCTCATTTCACTTTCACATTTCAAAAATTTAAGATGGGGTTTGTCCCTTCCGGGCTAGTGTCCTTTGCTTTCGCCAATCGCTTATTAGGCAACCGGTTAACCTCTAGACAATAGCTTTTCGGGGTGATAGTCACTCTGTCTCTGGGCGGCCGAATTCACAACCGTATGGGGGCCCAATTCAATGGATCCCGCACCAAAGCACATCAAAGTGGTACGCCTCCATCAAAACAACTTAACTTTCTCAACTTTCAACAATTCATAACATTTGAGGTTTCCTTGGCATTACATTACTTCCACATGACAAAATTTCTTTGAAATGAGCACTTCAAGCTTATTGATAGAAAATATTTTTGGGTTGCCTTACCACAAGGTCAAACAAGGTCACCTAGACAAGTTAACCAAGTCCACATCGCATTACGGGGTTGGATAGGTGACTCACATGCAAACCCTTGACTAGGCCTTGGGTCATGGGTCAAAAGACACTAGTATGACACTATCTAGGGTGTTTTACAACCATTCTAGTAGGCAAAGTCTTAAGTTGAACAAGTATTTGTAATGGCTTAGTTGCTCTTGTCAAAGTTCCTAAATAGGCATTTTTCAAAACAATTCTAACATGCAACTACATGCCATGATGCAACTAATATAAACATCCTAATGCAAGTGATTTTATCAACTAATATGACATATAAACTAAATGCAAGTCCTAAATTCACATTGTTATACCGCATCAATCAAAATAAAGCCACATAGTCATTAACATAAAGAGGAAAAAGGAGATTGGAAAGATCATACCATGCGGTCTTCAATATCCTCATGTCTCGGATGTGGCGTAGTCAATCAATCAATGTGAACAAGGATAGAACAAACACAATATATACAAGACAATATATACAAGACTACAAAAGGAAATAAACATGTTTTTGGGTTTTCAATTTTCAAATTTTTATGATTTTTGAAATTTTTCAATTTTTTTGGATTTTTGAGTAAAAGTTAAATGTTAGAATTTCCATCCCCACACTAATATGGGCATTGTCCTCAATGGCCAAAATGATGGAAATTATGCAAAGATGATGCATGATTTCTATACTAAATGCAATCTACACTAAGCTATACTACATGATGCATGGTTTTTGTTATGACGGAGAGGATAATTTATATTACCTCCCGTTGTGTATGCATTAACTTCCCCAAACCGAGTGAGACATTATTGCTAATGTCCAAGGATGGGTGTAGTTCATGCACACACTATGCTATGCATGAAACTAATTTGTCATTTTGGATTTTGAAAATGGGAACAATAGAATGAGAACACCTCAATGGTACCGAGGCATGAGTCCTCTAATGGGGCTAGGACTACTCCAACAAAGATCAAAATTATATAAAATACAAGGTAACAAGACACAAACTTCTTTTCATGAAAAATAAAGATAAAGAGGAGAGATGAGAGATGAGAAAACTTCACTTGAACTTAGGTGGGTGCCTCTTGCCCGCTCCACCTAGTGATGAAGTAGTCTTTTAGACATCGGCATCATCTCCCTCTATATCGCTATCCCAAATATCTCTTGAAGCATCACTCAAACTTGGATCCATGAATTCGTCTTCCTCACTCTCAAGCTTCACCGTGTCACCTCCACAAGAATTGCCACTCTCCTCCCCTTGGCGACCGTTCGCCCCTTCATTAGCCTTCTCCGAGTTGGGAAAGAGCAAATCCATTTGAGCCCATGAGGGGAAAGCTCCTTCTTCACTAATCCGTCCTTTTTGAGCCATCTCATGGTATTGGGGGTAAAGAGCATAGTAAGTGTCCACGGAGGTCTCATATTGGCGGTAGTGTAAATCTTGCAAAATTCCCGTGACAAAGTCGTCACGGGGGAGGATGAAGGGATTTGGATGGTTATATGGTTGGTAGGGAAAAGGGTAGGGAGGCACTTTTATCTTCTCATTTTGGGTTTGTTGTTCTTATTGTTGCGGTGGTGGGTTTTAAGGTGGTGGTGCTTGCTTTGTTTGACTTGGGATGAGGTAGGAGGGTATTGGGGACAAGTTTCCTCTTCTTGGGGAGATCCGTGGTAGATCGGTTATTGGGAGATAGATCGGATCGCTCCCTTTTGTCAACCACTTTATCCGCTTATTGACCCCCTCAAGGGTTATCCAATGGTGTTGGACGACAAGGAGATCTTCATTAATTCTCGTGCTCCCCGTAAGTGGAGTGTACTCATTATTCTCATTGAACCTTGAATTGAAGTGCTTTGCAAGTCTAGTTATAAGTTCTCCATTCACTATGTGCTTCATTCCATCATCATCCCCATTTCTAAACTTTGCCCATTTCTCTAGAAAAACTAGAGGTGCATTGAAGTGATACCCATCTCTCCCTTGAATGTTGAGGTATGATTCCATAAACACAAGGTCTAATTGGTTCACGATGGCCGGATCTCGGCGGGCGAAGAGAGTACCCGAAAGGAATCGATATGTAAGCCTCAAGATCGAGTTTTGGATATGAAAAGCAAGACACTCTTTGGTAAGAATGAAATCCCGGCCCGTCATGGCCCTCCACAAAGGTGCAACACTATACTTTTTGGGTTTCGATGTTCGGGTAGGCGAAGTTCGGGTAGGCGAAACATCAAGTCCAAACACATTGGCGAACTCTACAAGGGTCATCATCCTAGAAACATTCTCCAACCTAAACTCTATGCATATCACTTTGTTCACGGTTGTAATCTTCAAAAAGCTTAAGAATTCTAGCACAAGGGACCGATAGGTTGGTTCATACATGCGAAAAAGGGTTGAAAGACGAAAAACCTCAAAGAGAGCTTCCACTTGGTGAAAAATCCCAAGCTTTCTCAAGGTAGCATGACATAGAAATTTAGTGGGAAGAATATTCTTACTTAGGAGTCGGTGGAAGACTAATCTCTGCACATCATCGAGGAATTCCACATTTGAGAAATCATCGAGCCTTGTGAGATCTACAATCTCTACATGTTCCCTTCTAATGGTGTTGAGATGGGAGGTAGAGGAACTTCCCACCATCCTTGGTCTTCTTTCACTCCTAAAAGAGGATCTCCTTGGTGCCATTCTTGTTTCTTTTGTTGGGTTCTTTTGATTTGAGAATTGCTAAGAATGTTCCTTGTTGATTGAGTGTTGGAAACCCTAGAAAATTGGGGATTTTTGATTTTGTGAGTGAAGAGAGTGATTTGGATATGTATGGGAGTCATAAGTAGGTGGGTTTTATAGTGCAATTGGAAGGAGTAGTGATGTGTCACTGTATGTGTGGTGGGGTGTATTTTAATTAGGAAAAATCGGGTCAAAACACCGTGTCAAGACGAGCGGATTCGAGCTGAAGACGCTCGGATTCGTGCTCCACGGGACGGGCGGATTCTTGACAATCCTCTCGGATTCTGTCACAGCGAGAAATTCCAAGTTTTGACGCTTCAGAGACGGGCGTCCCGTGCATAAAACGCTCGGATTCTTTTAAGATGGGACGGGCGTCTTCTTGAGAAGACGGGCGGATTCTCTACGAGATTTTCTTTGAAATGCACAGTAGAAAGACGGGCGTCTTTCTTCAAATCCGGCGGATTCTATGAGACCAGGGGCGTTTTCCTCGTTGGACGCTCGGATTCAACCTCAGTCCAAAAATCTTCAAATTTTCAGCGCAACTGGACGGACGGTTTTTCCTCTAGACGCCCGGATTCCAGCAAGACGGCCGGATTCCAGGGAATCTGCACGGATTCAGGCTGCGAGTTTTGACTTCTTCTCCTTTCTTAGACGCGTCCCCACACTTGAGCATTTGTTCCTTCCTTCATTCAAAAATCATTAGTAACCCTCCCTTACTTACGCTCATGAAAAAGAGTTCATGTTATTTATTAAAACAAATGCAATAAATAAATACAAGTTAGAGGGTTAGTATATTTACAAGTGGTAGTTTAGGGAAGACTCCACCAAACTCTCCCTTAGATGGTCCTTTCAAGGGGGAGGAGGCCCGAGGTAGGTAGCCTCGACCTCTCCAACAAACGCTCCTTCATAGTAGGGCTTCAACCTTTGACCATTTACCTTGAACTTGCTCCCATCTTCCGCCTTGAGTTCGAAATCTCCATATTTTCCAACTTCGGTTATCACATAGGGACCCATCCATCTAGAGTTCAATTTTCCCGGAAAGAGTCGGTAGCGGGAATTGAATAGAAGGACTTTGTCTCCCTTGTGCAAGGCTTTTTGTCTAATTCTTTTATCATGAAGCAATTTTGTTCTTTCTTTGTAAATCTTTGCATTCTCATAGGATTGTAGTCGGAACTCCTCCAACTCTTGGATTTGAATCATCCTCCTTTGACCGCTCAATTTGAGATCAAGATTAAGTGCTCGGATTGCCCAATAAGCTTTGTACTCCAATTCGATTGGCAAATTACATGCTTTTCCATAGACAAGCTTGTAGGGGGAGGCTCCTATGGGAGTCTTATAGGCCGTCCTATAAGCCCAAAGAGCATCATCAAGTTTTGTGCTCCAATCTTTCCGAGTCTTGTTCACAACTTTTTCAAGGATTTGCTTGATCTCTCTATTTGAAATTTCCACTTGACCGCTTGTTTGAGGATGATATCCCAAGCCGGTTCGATGTTGAACACCATATTTAGTCAAAAGGGATGCAAGCTTCTTCTGATGGAAATGTGTTCCTCCATCACTAATGATCGCTCTAGGAACTCCAAATCTTGGGAAAATTATCTTCTTGAAAAGCTTGGTGACCGTTTTTGCATCATCATTTGGGGTGGCAATTGCCTCTACCCACTTTGAGACATAATCTACGGCCACAAGGATGTACTTATTCCCATTGGATGTCACAAAGGGCCCTTGGTAGTCAATTCCCCAAACATCGAAGATCTCTACCTCTAGAATGCCCCTTTGTGGCATTTCGTTCCTCCAAGATATATTCTCCGTTCTTTGACAAGCATCGCAATGAATGATGAATTCTCTTGTATCTTGGAACATTGTAGGCCAATAGAAGCCCGATTGGAGATTTTTGCAACGGTTCTCCTTGCTCCATGGTGCCCACCGTAGGGTGATGAATGACATCCTTCCAAGATTCCTTGGACTTCCCATTGAGGGATGCAACTTCGGTAGAGCCCATCACTACACTCCTTGTAGAGATTTGGATCATCCCAAAAGTACCTCTTCACTTCGAATAGGAATCTCCTCCTTTGGTTGTGGTTCGAATTTGGAGGGAGCACTTTTCCAACAATATAATTGGCATAATCGGCAAACCATGGGGTGATGTGCCTCTCAAGTTGAGTTTGAATAGCCATCAAAATATCGTCGGGAAATGAGTCATTGATCGGGGTTTCTCCATTTTCATCATGAAACCGGATCCTTGACAAGTGATCCGCCACTACATTCTCGGCTCCTTTCTTATCTCTTATTTCCAAGTCAAATTCTTGAAGAAGCAAAATCCATCTCAACAATCTTGGTTTTGCCTCCTTCTTTATCAAGAGATGTCGGAGAGCACGGTGATCCGAAAATACAATCACCTTGGATCCAAGCAAGTAGGAACGGAATTTATCCAAAGCATAAACAATGGCAAGAAGCTCCTTTTCGGTTGTATCATAATTCACTTGGGAGGGGTCGAGGGTCTTGCTTATGTAATAGATGGCATGAAGAGCTCTCCCTACCCGTTGGCCAAGAACCGCTCCAACGGCGTAGTTGCTAGCGTCACACATAATCTCGAAAGGTAACTCCCAATTCGGGGGTTGAATGATTGGTGCCGAGATTAATGCTTCTTTGATTCTATTAAAAGCTTCAATACACTCGTTAGTAAATTGGAATTGGGCATCTTTAAGCAAAAGTTGAGTGAGGGGTTTTGCTATTTTCGAAAAATCTTTTATGAAACGACGATAAAAACCCGCGTGACCGAGAAAACTTCTCACCCCTCTAACATTCACGGGGGGTGGGAGTTTCTCTATCGCCTCAACTTTAGCTTTATCGACCTCGATGCCCTTTTCCGAAATCAAATGACCTAAGACAATTCCTTCATTGACCATGAAGTGACACTTTTCCCAATTTAAAACAAGGCTAACATCTTCACACTTTTGCAACACAAGAGAAAGATTATGCAAGCATGAGTCAAAGTCCTTTCCATAAACACTAAAATCATCCATAAAAACTTCCATTATGGTCTCTAAGTAATCGGAGAAAACACTCATCATGCACCTTTGGAAAGTGGCGGGGGCGTTACATAATCCAAAAGGCATCCTCCTATATGCAAAAGTGCCATAAGGGCATGTGAAGGTGGTCTTATGTTGGTCATCCGGGTGTATAGGGATTTGGAAGAATCCCGAATACCCGTCAAGGTAACAAAATAATTTGTTGGAGGCTAACCTCTCAAGCATTTGGTCAATGAATGGTAAGGGGAAGTGATCTTTTCTTGTTGCGGAGTTTAATTTCCGGTAGTCAATGCACATACGCCAACCGGTGATCATTCTTGTGGGTATTAATTCATTCTTTTCATTTGTCACTACCGTGGTACCTCCTTTCTTAGGTACCACTTGGACGGGGCTAACCCACAAAGAATCCGATATGGGATATATGATTCCCGCATCAAGTAATTTCATGACTTCTCCTTTGACAACTTCCTGCATGTGGGGGTTCAATCTTCTTTGGGGTTGAATGGTAGGCCTATGGTCTTCCTCTAGATGAATTCTATGCATGCAAAAATCGGGACGTATCCCCTTAAGGTCATCTAGACTATAACCTATAGCCTTCTCATGTTGTTTCAACACATCAAGCAACTTTCCCAATTGGTTATCATCAAATCTATCATTAACAATCACGGGTTTGGTCTTTGATTCATCAAGGTAAGCATATTTCAAATTTGGGGGAAGGGGTTTCAAAGTAGGAGTTTGTACCTTACTTTCTTCTTTTGGAGTTTCATTGAGAATTTGCTCCATCTCCATTAGACATTCCATTCTCATAGCATACTCAACTTCACTTTCATCAACCTCATCATATTCAAATCCCATGATGGGTTCCTCTTGCTCTTGAGCTTGTAAAATATCCTCTAGGATGGATTTCTCATCCTCTATGGGTTGACATGCTTCCACTAGAATATTATGCACCAACTCGGATTGTGCACGAGTAAGTTCCTTGTTAGCTAGAGCGGCCTCAAAGAGATCCACCTCCAACTCCCAATACATGCTCTTAGCCTTACTTGCTTCTAAGGCTTCTAATGCTTGCATGGGATCCTTGAAATAAGGGATACTCAAGTGGTCGTCTACAAAACAGTCTATGAAATCCATCTCGCAAAATATCAAACAACTTGAAAACGATTAGAGCGAACCTTGAGGAGTTTTACTTCCCCAAGGCGAAGAAAGACACAACTAATAACAATAAAAAGAAATCTAAATCAAATAAACACCGTCCCCGGCAACGGCGCCATTTTTTATGCGATCCCGCTAAGTGTTCACAAATTAAGATGTGGTCGTTGGTCACGGTCGAATCAAAACACAATTTATAGCTCCACAAACAACTCTACAATTAGTAAAGAGGCAAGTAAAGGTCGGATCCCAAGGGACGGGTATTGAAATGAGATTTCTATTGCAACTAGTGGTGTCTAAGGGGTGTCACAAATTGGGTTGATGTAGAAGGTCACTAAACGAAAATAGCAATAAAAATAAACAAGCAAGATGAATTAGAGGGGTGTAAACAATTGATTAAAGGCAATAGGGTGTCATGGGATCATAGGGGAATCATTGGATATGATCATACAAACATGTTCTCAAATTATAAGCAAGCAATTATTGTTGTGATGGATTGAGTTGGGTTATATCTTACAATCCTAGGAAAGTTTGGGTCCCGGAGCCGAATCGATTAGATTGTACAACACCTACAAGTCGACTTAATCTTCCCTACTCAACAACATGCATGGTCTAATGAGACTCGAGTTGGGTTATGTCTTACAAGTCTCATTGAAAAGATAGAAGATGATAGTAAATGCAAGGATTCATAGGCTTAGCATTTCATCAAATATAACATGTGCATGAGTTGAGATCAAAACAAGCAAGCAAATAAAACATGAAAGCATATTAGATTAAGCATGAATCATTCCCCATGTTGGTTTCCCCTAATCACCCATTAACCCTAGCTAAGAGACTACTCACTCATTATCATGTTGATCATGCTAGCAAGGTTGTCAATCATACCAACAATATGAAACATGATGAATAAATGAAAGTAATTAACAATAATTAAAAAGGGATTAAGAGATTATACCTACTAATGATTCCAATAATAAAGCAAAGATAAAAGAAGTACTTGAATGCTTGATTGGAAGGTTGTCAATCTCCCAACAATAACCCAAATAATCTTCAATTACCCAAAATAAAGGATGAACAAAAGAGAGATTAAAGAACTAAAACTTGGATTAAAACTTGATTAATACTTGATTACAATATTAAAGAGAGATTTGATTGATATTAACTACCCTAATTATTGATAAGAAGAACATGCTCCTCTAATTAGACTAATGGGGTATTTATAGTGGAAATTAGGGAGGATGCATTAGGGTTAACTAAGGGCTAAACTAGTAATTACACTTTTTAAGTTGAGCAAGGAGGAGCCGGTATTTTCTGAGAGAAGGGCTTCTTTCTTCGTAGCTTGGAGAAGACAATCCGTGTTGTGCTGGAATCCGGGCAGAATAGGGTCGGGACGGGCGGATTCTGGCGTTGGAATCCGAGCGGATTCAGGGGAATTCGGTCGGATTGTGGAGGGGGATCCGAGCGGATTAAGGCAAAGCCGCTCGGATTATGCTGCTGCGGGACGGACGGATTGGTGACAATCCGCTCGGATTGTCAGTCAGCAACAAATCTTCTTCTTTTCTTCCCTTTTCTTCATAAATTCCTTGGGTATTTCCTTGGGGACTCAAGGATCCTTTCTCAACTTTGCTCTTCTACTATAATATGTACAAAGGCCTTCTAATCTTGTCTCTCCTTGATGCTTGGTCATTGAATTCGATCAATTTAGTCTCGTTTTGCCATGAAAATGCAAGATTCTTACTCCTTTCCTACCAAGGGATCAAAATCTCAAAGAATATGCAAAACAAAGAACTAAAGATAAGAAATGACCTAAATAGGCACTAAAAAGCATGGGAACAAGGCTAATTCGGGGGCTAAATATGCGCCAATTATGGTCACATCACTAAGGTAGTTTCTAAATCACGGAAGGACTGGAGTCTTAAATTAGAAGACACATTATGGGCCTACATAACTGCCTTTAAGACACCAATTGGTGCATCACCTTATAGGTTAGTTTATGGGAAATCATGTCACTTACCTGTTGAGTTGGAATGTAAGGCTTGGTGGGCAATTCATGAGCTTAACTTTGATCCTAAGTTGTATGGTCAGAATCGTCTTTTGCAGCTAGATGAGTTGGAAGAATTTAGGGTTAATGCTTATGATAGCTCGCGTATTTATAAAGAAAAGACGAAGAGATGGCATGACAAAAGAATTTTACCTCAGGAGTTTTATGTTGGGCAAAAGGTGCTGCTGTTTAATGCTCGACTGCGTTTATTTCCTGGCAAGCTGAAGTCTAGGTGGAGTGGTCCTTATACGGTGACAGCTGTTACTAAATTTGGATCCGTTGAGCTAGAAAGCCCCGAGGGAAACCGGTTCAAGGTGAATGGGCAATATGTGAAGCATTATCACGAGGCAAATGAAGCAGACAATCGTGTTGAAGTCCTGTACTTCGACGAGCTAGATGCGCCAGTTAATTGATGCCAGAAAGGTCGTGCGGGACCTCTTAAACCTGCGCTCTCCGGGAGGCAACCCGGACTGTTTTGTTGTATTTTTGTTGAACTATTTCTTTGCTTTTCGCTTTTTGTTGAACTTTAGAACACAAAACTATGCTTTTTCTACATTCCCTATGCTTCTTATACGTGTTTTGCAGGTTAAATTACTCGATCGAGTAGTTTTTCTACTCGATTGAGCACTTTTGAAATAATATTCACTCGATCGAGTGATTTATTTACTCGATCGACAAGCTGCATAACCAAGATCACTCGATCGAGTAACAATCTGCTCGATCGAGCACTTTTTGACACCAATTCACTCGATCGAGCTATTTCAATCCACTCGATCGAGTAGTTTCATCTTCCAGCTGCTACTTTTCGTCTGTTGAGCTACTGCTTGACTTCCTTTGACCTCCCATGTTCATGGTCGGTTTGGGGAGGTCCCTCTTCACGACGTTTTGTAAGTATTATGACTCAAGTTATCCTTTTCTCCTCAGTTTGCATTTCTTTCCCTATTTTTGGTACAATGAGGGCATTGTACGGTTTGGTTTGGGGAGGTATGCATTCATATCTATGTCTGCATGTTTTCTTGCATTTTCGTTTGCACGTTTATTTATTTTCGCATGCATTGTCGTTTTTAATTCAAAAATCACATAAATTTCAAAAAAAATCACGTTTAATTTGAGTCGGAACGTTTGAACTTTGACGCTACATTGAATCCTTACCTTAGCCTTGCATATTCTTGACATTTAGTTGGCATGATTATATGCATGATCTACGAGTTTTTGTCTCTCTCTTATCTGAACGAATAGACTTGACTCATATATCGGCAAGCTACATTACATTCTGAGGTTAGAGCTTTATAAACTGGTGACATTCATGACCGGTTTCATTTAGGATGTGAGTAGTACTCTCTTTAAGGCATGTAACATCAATTTGCATAAGCATGAGTCTAGTCTTCTTAATACCTATATGCATTCGGTCTGTGGATGGTGTCACATGTTAGGAGAGGAAATTCCCTTTTTATTTCATTCTACCCATGAGCTCCACATAGCCAAATTGACTTTTTGTCCTATTAGCTACATACTATAATTTTTCCTACCCTAGCCGAGCTAGTGATAAGTAGCTATTTGGAATGCTTTGCTGCAGTTTGGTTATTTTTATCTGATTTCAGAAGTTGGTGGAAGGATTGAAGGGAATGAAAAAATGATGAATGAAAATGAAAAAAAAAAAAAAAAAAAAAAAAGAATGAAAAGGAAAATTGGAAATACGAAAAAGAAAAAGAAAACAATCATGTGCGAGAAAAATGAGAAATTGTATGATGATTTTCACTCCCATGGTTCATTTATATTTTATGGGGAGTTGACAAGTTTATGGCGTATTGTGAGTTGAGTGCATTCAATTTGCACTGTTTTGTTTTGTTATATTGAGTACGAAGTTGGGATGCAGTTCAATATTTGGATTCGTTGTTGCTAGCCTGGCTACTAACTCCACATATCCAAATTCATCTTAGCCCCTTCTTACCCATTACCTCACTTACCCAAATGTAAGTCCTCGGCATGTGTCTTGGTTATTAGTATGGTTGGAATGCGTATGTACGGTTGTAGAGACATTATTCATGTTAACTGCATGCATGTTCTTATAGGTCGAGTTAGGTGAGTGTCTTTACTTCTTTCTATCTTTCACATATATACTCACCTGGTGCCTAAATTTGAGTGATGAGCGGCCCGTGAGAGTCCAATACTTTTGAGTCTTGCAAGGTCGACGGTTCAGTAAGCTTGAAACATTGATTTAATTCGTTTGCATTTATCATTTGCCACTTTGTTAGTTGTTGCATTAAACTGGTTCTGGTGGATGATTTGTAGCTGATGCGTTGGTCCCGTTCCATTGTTTATTCTTAGTTGCATTCATAGTTTGCTTGGGGACAAGCAAAGGTTTGGTTTGGGGAGATTTGATGCGTGTATTTTATATAAGGTTTTTACCTCATTTTTACACGCATTTATGTACTATTTACTTGGCATCTAGCTATAAATACCCCCGAATATTCTACTTTGGATCGTTTTATGTAAATTGCAGGAATAAACCAAAGAGGAGATAAATCGAGCCTAAACTGGTCCCATTTGCATGCATTTATGGAGAACAAGGAGCCGGAGCTTGGAATTTATCACTTTGAAGACGCGTGAGCTGGTTTCGGAAGGTGTCATAGTGTCCAACGTGCCAAAATAGCTCGATCAACTACATTTCTAGTCGATCAAATGCTTTATATATTGAAGGTTACTCGATCGAGCAGTTCCAGTATTCAATCGAGAAGACATTACAAGGAGTTACTCGATCGAGTGGTTTATTACTACTCGATCAAAGGGTTTGCCGCTTAGTTGCTCGATCGAGTGGTTTTGCCTGTAATAGAGTTTTTTCGCCTATTTTCGTATGGGCTTTTGTAATTAGGCTATGGATTAGGTTTAGAGGAGGATTTTCGCATACTACTAAATACAGTAGACTGCGTAACTCTTCCTCATTCACTTTCACTCTATATTTTTCTACTGCTTCTTCATTTTACTTTTCTTTTACTCTTTGCTACTCGAATTCGAATTTGTGATCGGTATTATTACTCCTTTTTAATTCCTTAATCATAATTGTTGTTTTATTTCTATCTTTCTTTTATTGCTTTCATCATTACCCTATTCAATCTTTACTAGCTTTGTTATCATGTTTAATTCCTATTATTTATATGTTATTGTTGTTGATTCGATAGTAATGTATAGCTAATCTCCCTTTGCTAAGGCTAGGGGATCCATGATTATGAAGGGATAGCAATTGAATTATTAGGTTAATGCTTGTGTAGTCCTTGTTGTTAATCGCTGCACTTATTTGTATCTGTCTAATTGAGTCGACGCAATTAAGCATTTAAATCATAGTAAACCTTGACCTAGACCGGAAGGTTGGAAAGGGCGAGACTCGAACTGAACATTAGGGCACTGTAGTGAGGGCGGAAGCTAAGCTATTTGTGCTTTAGGGCAAATTGAGACCGGAAGGAGATATTCACTGCTCCTCGGACCATACTTGCATTGACCTGAAACCTAGATTACTTGACCGAATGATCATGGTGAACCGTCTGTCTTAGCTGCTTTCTTTATCTGCTTAATCTTTTTTCTTTGCCTTTTTCTCTTTCTCAATCTCATTAGTTTAGGACAACAACTCAATTAAAACCCCCAATTTGGTTACCGTGACGAACTTAGACGAAGCCGACATTTTCCCATCTCCCTGTGGAGATCGACCCGACTTCCCTAGCTATATTAGTTAGAGCCAGTTGGTTATTTTTGATAGGTATACGACTGCCCTGTCACAAAGCTCTAATCGAAATGCCTCAACCTCAAACGGAGAAGGAAGTTAGAGGATTCCTAGGCAAGGTGCAATACATAAGTCGATTCATATCGAAACTCACCATGATCTGCGAACCTATCTTCAAGAAGTTAAAGAAAACAGATCACACCATGTGGGATGATGACTGTCAGAAGGATTTCGACCGAATCAAGGAAATACTAGCCAAACCACCGGTGCTCATGCCACCTCAACGAGATCAACCTCTTGGTTTATATCTCACGGTAACTGAAACGGCCATGGATGCCATGCTAGCTCAAACCGTAGGAAAAGAAGAAAGAGCTATCTACTACCTTAGTAAGAAGTTCTTGGAGTACGAGTGCAAATACACACCACTCGAGAAGACATGCCTCGCTCTTGTGTGGGCAACGAAGAAGCTACGCCATTACATGCTTAGCTACTCCGTCAAAATATACTCCAAAATGGATCCTGTCAAATACCTCTTCGAGAAACCCGTTCTCAATGGACGCTTAGCAAGATGGACTTTGATGCTCTCAGAGTTCGATCTCAAGTATGTTCCTCTGAAAGTTATAAAAGGGTGCGCCGTTGCCGAATTCTTCGCAGAAAACCCCATTAATGATACACAAACAATAGACACCTGGTCGTTTCCGGATGAGGATATACTCCAAACTGATGTAGACTCCTGGGACCTTTATTTTGATGGAGCATCGAACTTAAGAGGATTTGGAATAGGAGTGTTGCTCATTTCTCCTGAAGGCGAGCATACACCAATATCTGTCAAACTCGATTTCGAGGTGACAAATAATGCTGCAGAATACGAGGCTTGTCTCATTGGGTTGCAAGCAGCAGTAAGTTTAGGCATCAAGAATCTTCGAGTGCATGGGGATTCATCTTTGATCATCAACCAAATTACGGGATCTTGGAAAATCCGAAGTGAAAGCTTAGCACCTTATCAAGCCAGAATAGACCAAATTGCCCAATTCTTCGATCAAGTAACCTACCTACACTTACCTCTAGAGGAGAATCAATTTGCAGATGCTCTTGCAAAACTTGTATCTTTGATTAATATGCCGGATAGCATGGTAGAAATGCCTTTATGCATCGAACGACGGTTAGAGCCAACTTATGTGCACCAAATCACCGATGAAGACGAAATCACAGAGGAACCTTGGTTCCAAGCGATCCTAAACTTCAAACTCAACGGCACCTATCCACCGGATATGGACAAAAGAGGACAATGTGCTATACGCTTACTAGCTTCCCAATACGTTCTCATGCAAGGAGAGTTATACAAAAGAACACCTCTGGGTGTAATCCTACGCTGTCTTGATCATTCACAGGCACGGAAAGTGATGGAAGAAGTCCATGATGGTCACAGTGGCGGATCTTAAACATTTTCTCAAGGTGGGCCGGTTCAAATCTAAAAATTATGTAGTACGAAGGAGCATTTTTCGTAAATGAAAAAATCATCTTTGTGACTTTATCTATATTCACTTACTCAATATCATATTTATACGTTTACTCAAAATTATGCTTTCATATTTAAAAAAAATGTGAAAAAATGAAATTAATAAAGCGGGTTCAAAGAAGGAAAATAATATAATAGAGAGAACTTTACTAACTTTTTTAACTATTAATCAAATACGAAGTAGATAGTTTCATTTTAGTTTCATATAAACATATAATATAAACGTAACTCGAGTCGATTTGTTTACCATTGTTTAAAATCCTTTCTAAAGAAAAATAAAGGGTAAATAGTTAGATGAAATAGACAAAATAATTTTTTTTAAATAAACATTAAAAATAACATACTCGCCTTTTTGCAACTTTGAAAACAGATCAAATAGACAAGAGTTTTATCCTTTACACAAAAAATTAAGAGAGACGGCATATCAATATCGTTATTGAGAGACCTCTCACATGATGGGGGGGGGGAGTTATTTAATTTCTATTTTTTATGTTTTGTTTTCCACTAATTTAATGGGAGACGATCTCTCGTGAAAGTTATTGCTTCCTTAAAGAGTACAACCGAAGACAAAATTTGATAAAAATGAATTTAGAAATAAAAATGTGAATTTGTGTAAAGTAAGGTATATGCGGGCCCTAAACAATAAATGCGTGCAAAATAGTACTTCTCGTGAGGCAATTCTTGACGGTCCAAATCATAGAACTATAAGGCGTATAAGCCATTTTCGCTCTTGGGCTTCTTCCTTCTCCCAGGGTGGGTCGGGCCCAGTCCCAGCATAGGTAAGATCCGCCTCTGATGATGGAGAATGTGGCCCTCACATGAGTGGACCCATGATGGCAAAGAAAATCACACGTTTGGGGTATTATTGGACCACAATGGAATCTGATTGCATCAAATATATAAGACATTGCCACAATTGCCAAATCTTCGGGAATGTGCAACATGTCTCTCCTTCATTACTTTACACCATGACATCTCCCTAGCCTTTTTATGCTTGGGGAATTGACATCATCGGCAAGATCACTCCAGCCGGAACAGGAGGTCAATGTTTCATCCTAGTAGCAATCGATTACTTCACCAAGTGGGTAGAAGCGGCTTCCTACACCAGTCTTACAGCCAAGAACATGGCAAAGTTCATACAAACCAACATCATCTGTCGACACGGTTGCCCACATGAGATCATCAGTGACAATGGATCACATTTCCAAGCTGAGACTGAGCAATTGCTAGCCAAGTACAAAATCAAGCATCACCACTCCTCGCTGTATAGACCACAAACTAATGGCGCGGTAGAGGCGGCAAACAAAAACGTCATCACAATTCTCAAGAAAATGATTGAAAACTATCGAGATTGGCCAAGCAAGATACCCCTTGGTTTATGGGGATACCGTACATCTGTTAGGATGCCCACTGGGGCCACCCTTTCTATTTGACCTACGGCATGAAAGTTGTACAACGAGTCGAGCTAGAAATACCATCCTTGCGTATTTTACTCGAAAGTCAAATCCCAGAAGCCGATTGGAAGAGGGATAGATATAAAGACCTCATCCTCCTGGATGAACGAAGATTACGTGCATTACATAATGTGAAAACCTATCAGGCACGTATCAAACGAGCCTTCAACAAAAGGGTTAAGCCAAGGAACATCAAAGAAGGAGACTTGGTCCTCAAATCAATTAGAGCTCTTTTACCTGTCGATCCACGAGGAAAATTCAAACCCAATTGGGCCGGGCCATTAATAGTCAAGTCCATACTTCCAGGGGGTGTGGTTAGGATCACAGACTTAGATGGGAACGAATTTGCCAACCCGACAAACCTCGACCAACTGAAACGTTACTATGCCTAGAATAGGAGCAAAAACGTGTCTCGCGTAACCTCACGTGTCGCTCTTGTGGCACGAAATAAACGGCCCCTGGCCAAGCTGAAATAAGCTAATGTCATCTTGCTCTTGCACTTTGACAATTTGTCATCCTCAGATCATCAAATAAACTGAAATGCATTTTAGGAGTAAGTGAAAGCTCATGCTTATTTTCTAAGTTCATTAAAAGCTCTTGCTTAGAACAATTATTCTTTTACATTTACTTGAACTACGCGCAAGGGTTTGATTTCATTTTTTTAAATGAATACGTAGGCAATCCTTCACAGGATGCAACCCATTAATTATTTTAAATGTGAATAGAAGGACATTTGCAAATGCATTTGGAATTCGACAAGAATAATGATAGAAAATCATAACGGTTTCATAACCAATCAACCTCTTTTATTTCATTTCTTTTAATAATAATACGCTACATAATAAAAAAATCAAAACATAAAAATAGGCTAGGATTCTAAAAACCCCACCTTCTTATTACAATAATAATAATAATAAATAATAATAAAAGACTTAGGCTATTCCTCCATTTTCCCTTTGCCTTTGTCATTTCTATCATATTTCTTGTCTCGACCTCGAGCCGGACGCTCTTGCGCCACTTCCGACCTAATCACCAACGGTCTCTCTCGTGGTCTAGGCTTGCCATTCTTGTCAACCACCATCTCGACGGCAGGAGAAGTCTTCGATTTCTTCGAAGGATGAACAACTCGAAACCCGGCTTCTTCCTCTCCTTCTGTCAGATGCTTCTCTTTCTCCTTTTCTACATCTCGAACCTTGTAGTCAACAGGCTCGCGTTTCCTCAATCTCTCGCGCTCCTCCGGAGTAGTAGCTTTCCTCCACCGTAGATAGGAATCGGACACCCATAGAGCACTAACAGAAGAATTCAAGAACCATATATTCCTTTGAGCCCATTTTATGGCCCATTCTCTTCGACTCTCAGTGGTAAGGGCCACGATAGTCTACGGGACAGTGTCAAGCTTCGGAATCGTCTGCTTCAATCCCACCTACCTCATCAACCTCTCCGGGAAGATGCATATCATAAACTCCAAGCCAGGAATGCGCACAGACTGGGTAGGATCCAAGGATGATACTCCAGTGACAGATTTAAGATGCCACCATGGTACGACCCATCTAATCAAGGGGCCATCGTCACTCTTCAATTTGTTTTCCCAATAGTTGCAGACTGGAGTGAAGTCCACCATGTAGAGCCTGGTCCTCATCGCGATTGAGCGAGCATGATAAGCAGGAACATTAACTGGGGGCTCGATCAATCGAAGACGCTCCATAAGCCAGACCTACCAAAAGCAAGTATTAGAAAAAATAAGAAACAAAAAAAAAAAAAAAAAAAAAAAAACAAGAAAAGAAGAAAAAAAGAAGGATGTTTTTTTAATTCTTTTACCTGCAATATGATGGGACTTCCCAGATAAGGAAGGTCACGGTTGGCTTTCCTGTTATCTAACCCCAATAGGATCTCTCCTAAGCACGGGCAAGCTGGGCTCCTGCGCAGCTCCATTTGCTCAATCAGGCTCAAATATTGAGGATCACCTCTCAAATCCTCATCCACATGCCCTTGATGGACATATACATGTAGTAGGCAAAACCCGAATGCCCTTCGCCTGGCAACATAAGAGATAGTGGGATCGGCCCTATTGATGAATCGATCAATGAAGTCCAACATTCGCACTCCCTTTGAGGTCACAAGGCGGTCCACCTCAGCTCTTGTCAACCCAAGCAAATCCCTAAACTTATTCTTATATCCTTGAGAAGTAGAGGGAATAGCAGGCAAATGTTCCGGGTCCCAACCACCAATCGCAGCAATTTCTTCGGGAAATGGGCAAATGTCGCCTCCAGGGAAGGCAAATACGTGATAATTCGGGTCCCAATAATCAAGACAAGCATCTAGGAACGGTTTGACCACCTTGATCAACTTCAAGCTCAAAAGTGATCCAAAATTATAAGCACTCATGTCGTGTTTCTCCACATTGGAGAACTCATTTGTCCATTCTTTTAGACGAATTTCGAGAGTATTCATGATGTATGCTTATTTTGAGAGCTTTATGTAATAAGACGAAGGAAAGACGGAAGAATTATGTGAATAAAACCTCCCTCGATGTCTATATTTATACTAAAAGTTGTTTCCTAAAATCCGTCAGGACGGATGCACTGGGGAACAGGCGCAGCATCTGCTGCGCCTCTTCAAAGGGACGTAGCTCCTGCTGCGCCTTTTCCTCAGCCTTCTTTCTGTGTTTTTTTCGCGTTGGATCTTTCCTAATTCCTCAAATAATAATTTCCTATTCATACGGGTTATTATTTTGGTAAATCCGTCAAATTGCCATGTTTCGTGTTTCCTAATTCCACTGGCACGCATTTCGAGGCGATATCAACATTTTCGTCATCTTAGCACGCTTATCCATTTCTTTTTTTAATTTTCTTTTGGGGAATCATTTCACCAATTTAATTTATTCATTTTTTAAAACTTATACATTTCTTTTTAATTTTCTTTTTGGGGAATCATTTCACTCCCGTTCCACATTACATTTCAAACTTATATGTTTCTATTTTTTCCTTTTTTTAGGGGATAGCCCTCCCTACCGTCCGGTCATTTCTGGCAAATTTTTTGCATTTTTTTGCATTTCCGAGTCGTTATTTTGCGCTAATTTAGGCCATGTGTACAAATGTATGTTCTATGTGATTTCTATGTAAATTTCGGCAGCATGACGGCATAAACCGTCATCTACCAAACCTGTTCAAAGCTAACCTGCAGGTACAAACAAAGCAACCCAGCAACAAAGGCACTCAGGCCATCATATATACAACCAAGAGGGGATATGTACACCAAATTGGGGGCTCGAGCCCCAAAACAAAGTCCGAATGTCCAAAATGTAGGTCCTAAAAATGTATAAAATGTGCAAAATACAGCCGAAGACAAAAACAACAAGTAAACTACGGCTGGTCGCCGCCTAGCTCAGCAACTCTCGCCTCGAGAGCAGTAACCTCGGCGTCGCGGACCTCGAGCTCCCTCAGCAGGTGAGCTGTCTCCTCCCGGGACTGGGCAAGCTCACGCTCCCTCTGCAAACAACAAGAATTGAATCATGTCAATCATTTCAAACATAAGGAAGGTTAGAAAATTCGAAAATGAAGTAAACGGAAGGTTCATACCTGACGTCCTAGGCCACCAGCAAGTGCCTAAACACTTTGTTTTCAAAGCCGCCGCAATCTCAACTCAAACCGTCTTTTGAAAACAAACTTAAGACAACCCTTTCAACTGGTGGACCTTCTGAAGATCCCTACTCTTCGGAAGCCGTCTATAAAACAACAAATGGATCTTTTTGAAAATTTCTATTTTCGAAAATTTCAATCCACCTTTCTGATTCAGCCTCGAGTCGATTAGAGTCCAGTCAATTGCAAGTCAAGTCGTCTAGATAACGTCGGATCTCCGCCGAAGTTAATACCTACCTTCTGGTCTAGGCCGTGTCGCCTAATTGTCGAGACATCTTCAATTGCGTTAGCAGAGTCAAAACCTGTCGGGTTTTAAACCAGCATTTCCCCTACTGACGGGTCAAAGGTCAAGTTTGTGTACATGTCTTGTCCAACGGCGTTACGCCAGCAACAAACTTCCAAATCCTGTCAGAAGTCGTCTGTCTTGGCATCACTATGCCAAAGTCGACATTAGAGTCTAAATTCAAGTCATGCACCAAGAGTTCAAACACAAGAGGTCATTCACGATCTTTAATGAACTCGTAACCTAGTCACACCGTCGCGTCTTCAGGACATAACTGCCTTTTATACATATGTGTCGCACTTGCCTTTGTTTGTGCAATACCTTGCCAAGACAAGTTATAACGCCTATCGTTATGTCAAATAGGAATCCCTTGGGCGCCATCGATCGCCAACCGGAAACTCAAGAAGCTGATCAACCTTCATCTGCCATGACTTCTGCTAAAACCAACAACATGGTCCTTCGACTCCTAGCTACCGTGGAAAACTTGAGCACTCGTCTCTCCCATGTTGAGGACAAAATGATAACCGGGAATTTTCCCTCTTCTGATATTGAGCGAAGGGTTAAGCTCCTTGAAAGCAGGCTACTTGACATCGACAAAACCAAAACCAGACGACCTCATAGGTCCTTCCCTGATTTGGGCATGCCTTATGCCATCGCTTTAAGAGTGCTTATCTCTGAAGGAATAATCCAACCGATTTGCCCCACTCCAGAACCTACACCCAAGAAGAGAGGCCGATTTTGGGACGGTTCCCAATATTGCCCATTCCATAGGGGTAATGGGCACGACGTCGAGATGTGCTGGAAGCTCAAACATATCATCCAAAACATGCTCGATCGTGGCAAGTTGTCTTTATCAACCCTAAATCATTTAATGGAAATGAATGGCCCTCATGGGCTTCTTACTCCTGAAAAATAGGACAACCTTCTAGGATCTAATCCTTCGGGCGTCCCAAACAACAAGGGTGAAGTGCTCAAGTGGGTCAATGCTGAAAACCAGACATTCATGCCGCGGGATGCTACGAAAGAGACCTTCGAGGAGGAACATGATGATTAGGAGTTCGTATCTACGATTGAGTCCGAGTCCGAGTCCGAGTGTTAGGCTTTCTCATATCTATCCTAGTGTCTGTCCTTTTATTCCTAAGTGACAATTGGGGGTTGTCCCCATGAGTCACATGTATCCATCGAGTCTGTGCTAACCTCTTATTTATCTAAATAAAAGCACAATTTCCAACTATCATATATTCTTCCCTTTACCAGTTCCCGTTGACAACGAGAATTATTTTGAGAACTAATTTAAAACGAACAATATGTTCCAATTCAATGTGAGTACACTCGAGTGACGTTCCGTACCAAGTAAGCAGAAGACTCGAAACTCCGTGTCCATTTTCTTTACCTATTCCATGTCTGGCAATGGAAACCTTTCATTAGAACCCGATTTAGAACGAGCTTCTATCAAAGGGATTCTACGACGAACCTAGATAACAAACCAGAACATCTCCTTGTTCATGATCAATGACGGAAGGCAAGCCCATTCCCCACAAAAACATCCCATCACCAAGAATCAACCTCTCACCAACGGGTACATCCCCGTCTGCACCTCTACCTTCCTCGAATGAAGGACGGCAAAGAACCAATAAATCAAAAACCAAAGCCAAAACAAAACCAGAGCCAAGGCCAAAATCAAAGGCCCAAGCCAATAGCCATTCGCCAAAGTCAAAGCGATAGGCCAAAATCAAAGGCCCAAGTCAAAAGCCATTCACCAAAAGCCAAAGCTCGAGGCCAAAGCAAAAACCAAGGCCAAAAGCAATTCACCCCAAAGTCAAAGCGAAAGGCCAAAATCGAAGGCCCAAGCCAATATCCATTCACCCAAAGCCAAAGCTCAAAGCTAAAGCAAAAACTAAAGCCAAAAGAAATTCACTCAAAGCAAAAAACCAAAGTCAATTCACTCAAAGCGAAAGCCAAGGCCAAAGGCTACTCACCCTACGTCAAGGCCAAGACCCAAGCCAAAATCAAAACAAAATAAGATTGAAACCCTTTTCTCAAAAAGGCCAAAATCCAAAGAAAACATCCAACACACAAAATCTCGAACCAGTAAGTCCAAAACACCAAGTCCAAGACCAACGAGTCCAAAGCCCAAGACCAACGAGTCCAACACACCAAATCCCGGATCGACAAGTCCAAAACACCAAACAAGTCAGTCCAAAACACCAAGTCCAGGACCAACAAGTCCAAAGCCCATGACCAACGTTTCTTCCCTCCAAACTCCGGGATCAACAAGTGCAAAACACAAAAATACCAAAACCTGATGTCAAAGAGCTGAAATGATAGCTCAAGACTCGTCAACTAACAACAAACTTAACCTTTCTTCACCCTTAAGTCCTTCCAGATATTGTCACAGGGAGACCTATTTAGGATCCTGGGGATTCCCCTCAAGGTTATAACCAACACTGCTTCACCCCTAAGTACTTCTAGAGACTACTACAGGGAGACCTATCTAGGCTTCTGAGGATTCCCCTCAAGCTCGTAATATCACACCTTAACCTTTAAGGTCCAGACATGGGATTCTTATCCCAAATTATTTACCAACCATTTCGTGCTCAGGCCACATCAAGCCTGAGACCCCATTCCGCACCACATTACAAGCTGTAACCCATCGGCCTAAACACCACAAAATACAAACTCCAGATTTTTATCTGTCAAACAAACCTATTATTACCGAGCTCCACATTCCATAATGCCGAAGCCATTTTGCCCTGACCCAGATACGGAGTCCTCGAATGCTTTGCTACCGAGAACGGGACGTACCTAATCTACCCTTAGGGTCAACTTTTTAGTGTGCTCACATGATAAGGAACATTTTTACAAATTACACCTCTTTGATTCATGATCGAGGGGAATTCTCTCAAATCAATTTCTCGAGTCACCAAACGGAATTTACCGTCGAGACCCTCACACTTTAAGGTCCTAAAAACTCGCTTAGGCACACATTCAGACGAGTCATCAAACGGAATTTACCGTCGTGACCCCCCCCCCCCCCCCCTCCCCCACAATTTAAGGTCCTAACAACTCACTTAGGCACCCAAACACACTCAGAACTACGATCTGGTTTGATTTCGCAAACACGCGAATACGTAGGCAGTCCAATTACAAGGGCACAACCGCATACTCCTTTCACAACATTTCCAATTTTCAATCCTCACCACACAGCTCAGAACTACGGTCTGGTTTCATTTCGCAAACACGCGAATACGTAGGCAGTCCTCCAACAAGGACACAACCGCGCACCCATCTCAATCTCAACCATCAACATCAATACTCAAAAGCAGCCCACCCAGCTGCAAAAATTAATCTTATACCTCTTTATCGGGGGCTTCTTTCTTAAGACGTCGCCCATTCCCTGTTTTGTCAAATCCCCACCTTCTCACTCTGGGGGCTTCTCTTTCAAGACGCCACCCGTCCTTTATCAACAAACATCTTTTGAGTCTCAGCTACAATCCAAAATAAAACCCCCCATAGCCTAGTGCTCGGTTCGGAGAATGACAAGATCTTGGTTCCGCTCTCCGAATCATCAAAACTCGAGAAGGGATCTCAAACAAGCAAACGGAGGCAAAGATGTCTGGAGAAGTTAATCAATTCATGTTCCCCAGCCGAGCGGACCTTCTACCTCAGGGATTTGATACGCGTTGTCACCCTTTTCTTGGCTAAGGAGTTGCACTTACATGTGCAAAGTCTGTTGGAGTCACCCACGTGTCGTGTCGATACTGAGTTGGCATCACGTTCACGACTGCCCATTTGTCAGTCTGTCAGTATGCGTCTGTGTGAGTCAGTGTCACAACGGTCACGTGCCTCCAATCTATCAAATCACGGATCCACGAGTAACAAGACTCACCTTTAAGCTTCACAACATTCAAAAATTTTATCTCCCTTCGCGTGAGATATTACATGCTAGTTGCTTATATGCTAACTGCTCACATGCTTATGTTCTTATGTGCCTATATGCTTGCACTCAACGTACTTGTCTATGCGACTGCGGATTTGTGTGGTCACTAACCATGCAGATAATCTTGAGAAAACAAACTCACTCCAATTGAGTACTGGGTTCTTCCCAACAAACGGTGACCCATCAAGTCCAAGAGCTTTAACCCGGCCGATTACATGGCTTACGCTACCTCCCAACGAGCAGCAACTCGTATCCCCGGCGAGTCCTGAGAAGTTTCTAACTCCCCAGCGAGTGCCGATTTTTCAAATGGATGTCACACATGCTATTTTCCACAGTCAATCATTCGACCATAGATGGCTGGCGAGCCTTACAACGCATATGGCTAGCGAGCCTTTGTCCGCAAACAAGATACAACTCAAGGACGTATCCCGAAGATGCCTCGGGTACGACTCCTTATCACAGCTGGCGAGCCTTTGCACGCACACAAGATACGATTCAAGGACGTATCCCGAAGATGCCTCGGGTATGACTCCTTATCAGAGCTGGCGAGCCTTTGCACGCACATAAGATACGACTCAAGGACATAACCCGAATATGCCTCAGGTATAACTCCTTCCTATGGCTGGCGAGCCTCAAAACACATCGCCTTCAACACCGGCTGGCGAGCCTTTGCGCGTAAATGATTCAAGGACGTATCCCGAAGATGCCTCAGGTATGATTCCTTCTTATGGCTGGCGAGCCTTTATATGTAGTCTAATGGACTTTAAACGACCCGAATCGAAAGTCGACAGACTCTAAATTGTTCCCGACGACAGGTCCTTGGCTCGTACCCTCGAGTCGCCCTTCCCGACGGCAGGTCCTTGGCTCAAACCTTTTTGAGTCGCCTCGACATCGCAATGGTCTTTAGGTTGTAATTTTCGATTGACATGGAGATCATACTTTGACTTTCGCCCTATCCAAGCCTCAGTCAAAGTGGGGGCTCTGTAGATACCCAGTATCTGCACCTTCCAAAAACCACCCGATGATGATCGGACTATAACGTGTTTTTGATATGCGTGCGTGGATTGGCTATACATGAGACGGTTTAATGCACTACTCGGATATGAAAAATGATTTCAAAAGTTTTCTAACTTCATTTGCATTAAAATAACACTATTTAGAGTTAAAACCATCTTCGGACCCAAAACCGACTCAGAAACCGGCAACTCGAGTCAACCTGAGTCAACCCGAGTCAACCCAAATCTCGAATGTCAAAAATAATGCCATGAATGTTTTCATCATGTCATTTCAGTTAAAATGACCCTAATTAGAGTCAAAACCGACACCGGGCCAAAAACCGACTCGAAATTCAAATCCCGACTCACACGGGTCAAACCCGAGTCAAGCACACAAAACACCTACCTCAAGTAACACCAAAATCATCTTATTAGATGCCCATATTGTTACACGACATCCTATTTGATTACCACAAATCAATAATGGATGGAGAATAGGCCACGTTCAAATTGAAAGGGACAATACACCCATTTGCATCACAAGGTAGCTCGCGCCTAAAGCAGTTGTCTGCTTAGCCTCTAAGCAAACACAACCGACCTACCACCCCACATTCCTCTATAAATACCACCCTTCACACCCCATAATCCTCACGCGAGCGTCCGCCCCCTCACATCTCTCTTAAACTTCTAGACTCGACTTCCTAAGTCACAAAATCGACACGTGTTTACGACCTACCGATCGTAAACACAAGCCTTACACATATTCTTTGGTACCGTCGCCTTGCATTCAACCGACCCATTTGACCAACTCAATTCATCAATCAACATGTTTTAATTAACATATTTTTAACATATTTTCAAAACCAAATCCTTTTTTAAGGCACTCTTTTTAAACTTCTTTGATCGCGAGTAGTCACAACGAGAAAACCGTCTCTAAAGTCGTCTACCACGCAAACATCAAAATACGTAAGTTTGAGGGTGTAAATATCTCACTCATTTCATGTCTTTACTCTTTTCATAACTTTATGAACATGAACAATGCATAACACGATTCAAATATAGGTAAGACGAGCCAAAACCGAGTTTTGGCCTGAGACAGAAGCTCCTTGCTATGCATGGATGCTCGCGCCTCTTGTGGGTGTCCAGGTCAGACTCATCCGTGCTTGTTCTCGTCTTTCCTTCAACACTTTCTTTTATTTTTACTTCTTTTCTTTTACGGTTTTTACCATTTCAAACATTTTAATTCATTTTTATGATAAACATATTTTGACCATTACAAAAATCATCCTTGGTTCTTTATACCATGACGGTTTATTCCGTGACTCGATGATATTATTGGTTAATTACATTTTAATGGTTATTTTAACACCCTTTTCTTTTATTTACCATTTTTCTCATTTGTTTACATTTGCAAATATATTAGTCATTGATCGGTCTGTTTCGTGTTCACAATTGAATAGATGTTGTCGTTGGGTCACGTCCGAATCAAAATACAATTTATAGCTTCACAAATAACTCTACAATTAGTAAAGAGGCAAGTAAAGGTCGGATCCCAAGGGACGGGAATTGAGATGAGATTTCTATTGAAACTAGTGGTGTCTTAGGGGTGTCACAATTTGGGTTGATGTAGAAGGTCACTAAACTAAATAGCAATGAAAGTAAATAAGCAAGATGAATGAAAAAGGTTGTAAACAATTGATAAAAAGCACTAGGGTGTCATGGGGTCATAGGGGAATCATGGGAATTGATCATACAAACATGTTCTCAAATTATAAGCACGCAATTATTGTTGTGATGGATTGAGTTGGGTTATATCTTACAATCCTAGGAAAGTTTGGGTCCCAGAGCCGAATCGATTAGATTGTACAACACCTACAAGTCGAATTAGTCTTCCCTACTCAACAACATGCATGGTCTAATGAGACTCGAGTTGGTTTATGTCTTACAAGTCTCATTGAAAAGATAAGTGATGGGTAAAAAAATGCAAGGATTCATAGCCTCACATTTCATCAAACATAACATGTGCATGAGTTGAGATCAAAACAAGCAAGCAAATAAACCATGAAAGCATATTAATTTAAGCATGAATCATTCCCCATGTTGGTTTCCCCTAATTACCCATTAACCCTAGCTAGGTCACTACTCACTCATTATCATGTTGATCATGCTATCAAGGTTGTCAATCATACCAACAAAATGAAACATGATGAACAAATGAAAGTAATTAACAATAATTAAAGAGGGATTAAGAGAATTATACCTACTAATGATTCCAATAATAAAGCAAGAATAAAAGAAGTACTTGATGCTTGATTGAGAGGTTGTCAATCTCCCAATAATAACCCAAATAATCTTCAATTACCCAAAATAAAGGATGAACAAAAGAGAGATTAAGAAAATAAAACTTGTATTAGAACTTGATTAATTGTTGATTACAATACTAAAGAGAGATTTGATTGATATTAACTACTCTAATAAATGATAAGAAGAACATGATCTTCTAATTAGACTAATGGGGTATTTATAGTAGAAATTAGGTGGATGCATTAGGGTTAACTAAGGGCTAAACTAGTAATTACACTTTTTAGATTGAGCAGGGAGGAGCCGGTATTTTTCGAAGGAAGGGCTTCTTTCTTTGTTGCTTGGAGAAGACGAAAATCGTTGTACTGGAATCCGTGCGTTTTGGAGTCGGGACGGGCGGATTCAGGCGGGGGAAGACGGGCGTCTTCAAGGGAATCCGGGCGGATTCTGGTGTCAACGAACCAGGGCGTCTTTGAAGGAAGACGCACGGATTGTGCTTCTGGAGGACGGGCGGATTTAGTACAATCCGCTCGGATTGTTGTTCAGCATAGTTTCTTCTTCTTTTCTTCCCTTTTCTTCATAAAATCCTTGGGGATTTCCTTGGGGACTCAAGGATCCTTTCTCGTCACTTGCCCAACTACTATAATATGTACAAAGGCCTTCTAATCTTGTCTCTCCTTGATGCTTGGTCATTGGATTCAATCAATTTAGTCTCGTTTTGCCATGAAAATGCAAGATTCTTACTCCCTTCCTACCAAGGGATAAAAATCTCAAAGAATATGCAAAACAAAGAACTAAAGACAATAAATGACCCAAATATGCACTAAAAAGCATGGGAACAAGGCTAATTCGGGGGCTAAATATGCGCTAATTATGGTCACATCAAATATCCCCAAACCGAACCTTTGCTCATCCCGAGTAAAGAGGTGACAAAGACTAGGACCATTATTTAAACTAACCTAATAACATAGCCGATATGAGACAATTAGCGGGTCTCACTCCGCCCCTTCAACTCACAACAAGACAACCATGAGGTAGGATGCATTCTTGCAAGGCAAGGTGGGTCTTGCCAAAATGGTGACACATCCAAACATTAAGCACACAAAATCAAATAATGGATGCATCTACAAAAGGAATAGCCACTTCCTCATCAAGTGGCGGAGGCACTACGAGAGAACAAATTTAAGAGCATGTAATCCTTCACAAATACTAGTTCAACAAACTACTAAGGCTAAGAGGATGGCACTAAATCACCTCCAAATGGTGTTAAACTACACTACTTTCGTCCTCAATTTCCAAATTCTTTCGTCAAGGGCGATCGGATGGTGGTGGAATGATGATCCCTATGATGCTAGTAGCATATGACATGACAAGTCTCGAATTCTCTACAAAAGTAAAGGTCATGGATCGTCCCAAGCTCGAAAAAGTGGCTTGACAAAAAGGCTTTTTGGGAATGAAATGCTCAAATCTTTATAAACAAAGGGTGGATATGACTAGTATTCAAAATTTGACCTCATTCAACTTTCACATTTCAAAAATTTAAGATGGGGTTTGTCCCTTCCGGGCTAGTGTCCTTTGCTTTCGCCAATCTCTTATTAGGCAACCGGTTAACCTCTAGACAATAGCTTTTCGGGGTGATAGTCACTCTGTCTCTGGGCGGTCGAATTCACAACCGTGTGGGGGCCCAATTCAATGGATCCCGCTCCAAAGAACATCGAAGTGGTACGCATCCATCAAAACAACTAAATTTTCTCAAACATTTCAACATTTCATAACAATTGAGGTTTCCTTGGCATTAAATTACTTCCACATGACAAAATTCTTTGAAATGAGCACTTCAAACTTATTGATAGAAAGTATTTTTGGGTTGCCTTACCACAAGGTCAATCAAGGTCACCTAGACAAGTTAACCAAGTCCACATCGCATCACGGGGTTGGATAGGTGACTCACATGAAAACCCTTGACTAGGCTTTGGGTCATGGGTCAAAAGACACTAGTATGACACAATTTAGGGTGTTTTACAACCATTCTAGTTGGCAAAGTCTTAAGTTGAAAAAGTATTTGTAATGGCTTAGTTGCTCTTGTCAAAGTTCCTAATTAGGCACTTTTCAAAACTTTTTATCTAAATGAAACTATATGCTATGATGCAACTATTATACACATCCTAATGCAAGTGATTCTATCAACTAATATGACATATAAACTAAATGCAAGTCCTAAGTTCACATTGTTATACCGCATCAATCAAAATAAAGCCACATAGTCATTAACATAAAGAGGAAAAAGGAGGTTGGAAAGATCATACCATGCGGTCTTCATGATCCTCGTGTCTCGGATGTGGCGTAGTCAATCAACGTGAACGAGGATAGAACAAACACAATATATACAATAATATATACAAGACTACACTACAAAAGGAAATGAACATGTTTTTGGCTTTTCAATTTTTAAATTTTTATGGTTTTTCGAAAATTTTCAATTTTTTTTTTGGATTTTTTAATAAAAGTTAAGTTAGAATTAAGTTAGAATTCCCCATCCCCACACTAATATGGGCATTGTCCTCAATGGCCAAAATGATGGGAAATTATGCAAAGATGATGCATGATTTCTACACTAAATGCAATCTACACTAATCTACATTACATGATGCATGGTTTTTGTTTATGACGGAGAGGATAATTTATATTACCTCCCGTTGTGTATGCATTAACTTCCCCAAACCGAGTTAGACACTATTGCTAATGTCCTAAGGATGGGTGTAGTTCATGCAAACACTATGCAATGCATGAAACTAATTTGTCATTTTGGATTTTGAAAATGGGAACAATAAAATGAGAACACCTCAATGGTACCGAGGTGTGAGTCCTCTATGGTGCTAGGACTACTCCAACAATGATCAAGAAAAAAAATTAAAACAAAGAGAGAAATAGACAAACCTTGAGAGGGTAGGAGCCTCCAAAGCTAGCTAACCTTCCATCATATCATCACTATCATCATCTCCCTCATTAGAAGTGGTCTCATTGCCACTTCCCTCTTCACTTGCTTCTTCACCTTCTTCTTCTCCTTGCTCATCATCCTCTTCTCCTTCTTCATAAGCTTCCTTATCAATGTTATCATCAACTTCTCCGGATAGTTTGCAAGTTGATCAATTTCCGGAGTAGTAGATGTTGTTGCTCCCATAGAAGGTTGTTGTTGTTGTTGCACTTCCAAGCTTGGGTTTGCTACCACCATAGCCAATGCTTTCTTTGCTTGAAGACTCTTTTGCCTTAATGAAAGTGTCTTTGCCTTTGGTGCCTTTGCCTTTGTTGCTCCCTTAGTCCTTGCCATTGATGAATTAACCAAGAAAAGAGTGATAAATCTTCAATTTGTAGTGTACCCAAATCGATTCAAAGGTGAAAGGCTTTGCCTTTATGAATTCAAAAATCGACTCAAAGGTTGAAGATTTTGTGCTTGGTTTTGATTTTTATTGAAAAAGGAGTGATTGATTTGTTGTTAAAAGGATGTTTTGATTTGATTTTGGTGAATGTTGTTGAGGAATTTTGTTTTTGTGATGGAGAGGATGAGGGTTTTGAGTAATGTTATGAATGAAGAAATGAATGTGGGAGGGGGTTTATAAAACCCGAAAAATTTGAACTGCAGGGGCAAGACGGGCGGATTCTGCTCGGGACGGGAGGATTCTGCCTTTTCTGGGTTGGGAAAAACTCGCCTAAAGACGGGCGTCTTTCAGTGAAGACGCTCGGATTTGCAAACACGTGACGGGCGTCTTATACAGAAGACGGGCGGATTCTCTTACAGGAATTTTTCTTGTTTTCCTCAGCCAAAAAGACGGGCGTCTTCCCTTCAGGACGGGCGGATTTTTTAAGACGGGCGGATTAGAATGCAGGACGCCCGGATTCGCCAACAGTCAAAAACATTTCAAAAGTTCAGCTCAGAGGGACGTGCGTCTTCTACCCAACACGCCCGGATTGTCTGAAGACGGGCGGATTCTCCTGAATCCGCTCGGATTCGACCCCTTTTTACCCGGATTCAGTTCCGTCCGTGTACAATGCATATCCCTTGTCATTTTTCCATTCTTCTTCGTATCTTGTGTTCTTCATTGTGGGGGCACTACTAAGGCATGGATAGCCTAGGCAATAGCTATCCCCACACTAAGCTAAAGCACTACACATCAATTGAAATCATTAGTCCCTCCCTCACTTCTCTCAAACATGACAATTATCTTGATCAAAGTACAAAAATCCAAAAATAACAAAAATTCAATATAAGAATTGAAATGCAAGTTAGGGAGTTAGAAATATTTACAAATGGTGGTTTAGGGAGGACTCCACCAAATTCTCATTCTTGATGAGATGTCAAGGGGGCATGTCCAAGGTGTTGTTGATGTTGCTCAACACCTTGAAAAAGTAATCAAAAGCTTGTTCATTATCATGATAGAGGTCTTCAATAGACCTTGGCCCTTGTTGTCGGTCTTGATCGATGGCATTACCAATGTAGGGATTAAAAATCCCTTCAAATTTATCGTCCCAAAGACCACAAACTTCATTAAGTTGATCATTAAAAATCTCTTGATTTGATGGGGACAACCCTCCCATTTTCTTTTCTTGGCCAATGAGGCCATCCTCTTCTTCTTTGCTTGATTTTGATGAGCTTTGCAAGCTCTCCTTGTCATAATTCACTTGCTCTTTGAATGGAGCATCTTCAATTTTCTTCTTTTATTGGAGTTCCGACTTCTTCCTATCATCCCTTCGGCTATAATGATCAATCATGAAACACGGTTCATGAAAACGAGGAGCTCTCATAGTCTTGTCAAGATTGAAAGTTATACTCTCATCTCCCACTTCTAGAGTGAGCTCACCATGTTTTACATCAATCACCGCACCCGCGGTGTATAACAAAGGTCTTCCTAGAATGATTGGAATGTTGGAATCTTCCTCCATATCAACAATGACAAAGTCCATCGGGATGAAAAACTTCCCAATTCGCACGGGGACATCTTCCCATATCCCTAATGGTGTCTTCGTCGATCTATCGGCCATTTGGAGTGTGATATTGGTGCATTTAAGCTCTCCTATCCCCAACCTTTTACTCACCGAGTACGGCATAACACTCACACTAGCCCCTAGATCACATAAGGCTTTGTTTATCGTGGTGTCGCCAATGGTACACGGTATTGAGAAGCTTCCCGGATCCTTTAGTTTTGGAGGTGAACTCCATTGAAGTATTGCACTACTCACCTTGGTGAAGGCGATAGTCTCAAGTTTCCGGATCGACTTCTTCTTTGTGAGGATGTCTTTCATGTATTTCGCATAGGCCGGCACGTGATTGATTAATTCCGTGAAAGGAATCGAGACTTCCAAATTCTTCACAATTTCCATAAACTTTCCAAGTTGGTCATCAAATTTGGGCTTGGCTTGACGACTTGGAAAAGGAAGTCTAATCACAATGGGCTCCTTCTCCTTGACCTTGTCTTCATTCTTCTTTGAAATTTCTTCTTTTGATGATTCTCCATCTTTGGAGTTTTGCACAATTTCTTCTTTATCACTAGCTTCCACAACTTCATCCTCAACTTGCTTCTTCGGTGCTTCATACCTTGTACCACTTGTCAAGTGAATGGCACTAACCGTTTCATGTCTTGGGGGATTACTTTGAGGTGGTAATTGCCCCTTTTGTCTTTGTGAGCTTGAAGATGCTAGTTGAGTCAATTAGGTTTCCAACATCTTGGTGTGAGCTAGAATGTTGTTGATGGTGGTTTCCTTTGCTTGACTATCTTTTTGCATTTGAGTGAAAAACTCTTGTTGATTCTTTTGCATTTGGAGGACTGCTTTTTGAACATCAAAACCTTGGTCATTTTGGTGATTGTATGGATTTTGATTTTGGTAACCTTGGTTTTGATTGTAAAAGGGTCTTTGATTTTGGTTTCTCATGGGTGGTGGGGTGTATGTTATTTGAGGGTTTTGAACATTTTGGCTTTTGTATGAGAGATTTGGATGAAACTTGGTGTTTTCATTGTAATAGTTGGAATAAGGGGTACCACTCTTGTATGCTTGGAAAGCATTCACTTGTTCATTTGTTCCCCTACATTCACTTTGGTCATGTCCCAAAGTTCCACAATTGTCACATATCCCACTTGGGATTGATGAGGATGTCGTCATGGCATTAACATGATGCTTTGCTGATTTTGAGGCTTCTTCAAGTCTAGCCATAGCTTGTTCAAACTTCAAATTGATTGTGTTAATGTGAGCACTAAGTTGAGCACCCAATTGAGTAACGGAGTCCACTTCATGCTTTCCTCCTCTAGTAGCCTTGCGAGGCCTACTATATTATGAGTTATGGACCGCCATTTCCTCAATCTTGTTCCATGTTTGATTGTCATCAACTTCGGTGAACATTCCATTTGATCCCATGTTGAGAATGTTCCTTGAATCTTCATATTAACCGTTCCAAAATTGTTGTACCAAGAACCACTCGCTAAGTCCATGGTGAGGACATGAGCGACAAATTCCCTTGAACCGCTCCCAAGCTTCATACAAAGATTCTTCATCCCTTTGCTTAAAACCCGTAATTTGAGCTCTTAGCATGTTAGTCTTTTCCGGTGGGTAGAACTTTTTGTAGAAAGCTAGAGCCAACTTCTTCCAAGAATCAATTCCAAGAGTGGCCTTATCAAGGCCCTTCAACCATTATTTTGCGGTGCCGATTAGAGAAAAAGGAAATAAGACCCATCGAATTTGGTCTTGAGTTACACCGGTTTGAGAAATCGCCTCACAATAGTCACAAAAGGTTTCCATATGAGAATGAGGGTCTTCACTAGGCATCCCCCCAAATTGGCTCCTTTCGACTAATTGGATAAATGCGGATTTGTCAATGAAATTTCCGGTTAGATGTTGTGGTGTGGGAGTACCATTGGGTAGGTTCTCCTCGGTGGGTACGGAATGTGATGAAAACTTAGGCATTGTAGGTTGATTTTGTGGGGTATTTTGTATTGGGTTCTCCTCACCTTCTCTTGCAAAAGGGTTGATGAACTCAATAGTTGGTTGAATAACCTCACTAATACCTCTCAAATTCCTCCTAGCAAATCTTCTATTGTTTGTCAAGGTTCTTTCAATTTCACGGTCAAAAGGTAACAAATCACCTTGTGACCTTCTAGACATGCAAAATATCAAACAACTCAAAAACAATTAGAACAAACCTTGAGGAGTTTTACTTCCCCAAGGCAAAGAAAGACACAACTAATAACAATATAAGAAAATCTAAATCAACTTAACACCGTCCCCGGCAACGGCGCCATTTTTGATCGGTCCGTTTCGTGTTCACAATTGAATAGATGTTGTCGTTGGGTCACGTCCGAATCAAAACACAATTTATAGCTTCACAAACAACTCTACAATTAGTAAAGAGGCAAGTAAAGGTCGGATCCCAAGGGACGGGAATTGAGATGAGATTTCTATTGAAACTAGTGGTGTCTTAGGGGTGTCACAATTTGGGTTGATGTAGAAGGTCACTAAACTAAATAGCAATGAAAGTAAATAAGCAAGATGAATGAAAAGGGTTGTAAACAATTGATAAAAAGAACTAGGGTGTCATGGGGTCATAGGGGAATCATGGGAATTGATCATACAAACATGTTCTCAAATTATAAGCAAGCAATTATTGTTGTGATGGATTGAGTTGGGTTATATCTTACAATCCTAGGAAAATTTGGGTCCCGGAGCCGAATCGATTAGATTGTACAACACCTACAAGTCGAATTAGTCTTCCCTACTCAACAACATGCATGGTTTAATGAGACTCGAGTTGGTTTATGTCTTACAAGTCTCATTGAAAAGATAAGTGATGGGTAAAAAAATGCAAGGATTCATAGGCTCACATTTCATCAAACATAACATGTGCATAAGTTGAGATCAAAACAAGCAAGCAAATAAACCATGAAAGCATATTAATTTAAGCATGAATCATTCCCCATGTTGGTTTCCCCTAATTACCCATTAACCCTGGCTAGGTCACTACTCACTCATTATCATGTTGATCATGCTAGCAAGGTTGTCAATCATACCAACAAAATGAAACATGATGAACAAATGAAAGTAATTAACAATAATTAAAGAGGGATAAAGAGAATTATACCTACTAATGATTCCAATAATAAAGCAAGAATAAAAGAAGTACTTGATGCTTGATTGAGAGGTTGTCAATCTCCCAATAATAACCCAAATAATCTTCAATTACCCAAAATAAAGGATGAACAAAAGAGAGATTAAGAAAATAAAACTTGTATTAGAACTTGATTAATTGTTGATTACAATACTAAAGAGAGATTTGATTGATATTAACTACTCTAATAAATGATAAGAAGAACATGCTCTTCTAATTAGACTAATGGGGTATTTATAGTGGAAATTAGGTGGATGCATTAGGATTAACTAAGGGCTAAACTAGTAATTACACTTTTTAGATTGAGCAGGGATGAGCCGGTATTTTTCGAAGGAAGGGCTTCTTTCTTTGTTGCTTGGAGAAGACGAAAAGCGCTGTACTGGAATCCGTGCGTTTTGGAGTCGGGACGGGCGGATTCAGGCGGGGAAAGACGGGCGTCTTCAAGGGAATCCGGGCGGACTCTGGTGTCAGCGAACCCGGACGTCTTTGAAGGAAGACGCACGGATTGTGCTTCTGGAGGACGGGCGGATTTAGTACAATCCGCTCGTATTGCTGTTCAGCATAGTTTCTTCTTCTTTTCTTCCCTTTTCTTCATAAAATACTTGGGGATTTCCTTGGGGACTCAAGGATCCTTTCTCGTCACTTGCCCAACTAGTATAATATGTACAAAGGCCTTCTAATCTTGTCTCTCCTTGATGCTTGGTCATTGGATTCGATCAATTTAGTCTTGTTTTGCCATGAAAATGCAAGATTCTTACTCCTTTCCTACCAAGGAATCAAAATCTCAAAGAATATGCAAAAGAAAGAACTAAAGACAATAAATGACCCAAATATGCACTAAAAAGCATGGGAACAAGGCTAATTCGGGGGCTAAATATGCGCTAATTATGGTCACATCAGTCATAATTCATAATCATCCTTGGTTCTTTATACCATGTCGGTTTAATCCGAGTACGATGATTAACTTGACTAATTACAAAGAAATGAACTTAACATGATTAGTTCAAATCAAACATTTTACATTGTTATTTGCAAACTATACTTTTCAAACATGCAAATCCGACAACGAATATTACTAATATAATGGTAATTATTCCGAGTCATGCAAATCATACTTGCAAATCATTAATCACAAAAAACGGTTTTAAACAACCTTTTTAACAACCAGGAGACGCCCCTTGGTTCGCCCCATGGCTCGCGCCCCAAGAGGCCCTCTGATTTCATATTTCAAAACCTGGGCAGAGCCCCTTACCTCGCCAATAGGCCCGCGCCTTAACAGGGCTGCCTGGCACTGTTCTGCCTTGTTTTTAGCACTTGTCTAGGACGATCCCGATTACGGTTAATTCGAATACGTGACGGATCAGATTGACAAGCTTACGTTTTTATACTTTATCTTTTAAACACACTTTTTCAAATAAATGGATCGTGTTAAGCATCATAACCCAAATTTGGTAAATGGATGTTTAATTTCTGTTTTCACATGGAAATCAATGTAAATCCAACTTGACATCTTATACTTGATACTTGGATTAAATCAACCGACATAGAAAGCTCTCACATGTTAGGTTAAACTTTTGGATGTGCATTCACGCATTTAAAACCGTTTTATCAACTCTTGCACTTAAACAACCACGATCGATCAGTAGAGGCCGCTAAACACGGGCGGGATTAGGTGTCCGATTAAAGGGCTTCCCAATACGTACCCTCACCCCTTACTCAGAACCTTTGGATAGTGGATGGCCTTATCCAGGGCGTACGAGAGTCATTTTAGGCATAAAATGCTAAAAGGGGGACGAGTCCTTATCTTTAGTACCTATGTCAAACACCGCTTTTTGCCTTGGTTGACCTAGGTATAAAGTGGATTCGAACGGGTTCCAAGCATCCCGCAAATGCTTGGTGGTGACTCCGAACGTCTCTAATCGTTTCGAGACCTTTACCGAGACGAAACCGACCGATCTAAAACGATCCGGTCGAAAGCATTTTTACGCCGCCGAGCGTGGCTTTCAAAAGACCGCTGCATGTCCACAGATTGGCTTGGCGTGCAAGTGGCCCATGACCGCAGATCGGTAGGTGGCCCAAATCCACAAACCGGCCTGTGGTCCATGTCCACAGATTGGCGACTCCGCTGGGGAAAACTAGGACACTTGTGTCTTTGTGATCCTTAGAGGTGAAACTCGAACGAGGTCGTGGTTAAAATGCATTAATTGATATTACGGTCATAAGTCGGGTTCCTTGTCCGGGCCCACAACCTAACCCTTTTCGACCAATTGGCTCGTCTCGTCGGCGTGAGTTTTCTCATCCCCGCGTTTCGAACCCCGATTGAGTCAAGCATGCCATTGACATTACACATTTCTGTTTCGTCAAAGAGCTTTCATCACCTTCGAGCACGGGGCTAGGGCACCCTCCTTACACATTTTGTTTGGATTGGTATCCCTCTCGCAAATCGGGGTTTGATTGCTTGGTGTGTAACCCACCCTCTTAAGCCAAAACCCGTGTCAGCATTATGCATAATATAATGAACTGTGAGTGCTTATGTGCTACTTGATCGTAAGTCCTTCCGTGTCATTTTCAAACTTTCAAAAACACTTTTTTGCGCCGTTATAATGGCCGTTTCAAACCTCGGTCTTTCGCCGACCATTGCTTTTCAACACGCCTTTCTAGGCCGTCGTAATGACGATTTTTAAACCCGGTTTTTTATAACCATTTCAACACGCCTTTCTAGGCCGTCGTACTGACGATTTTCAAACCCGGTTTTTATAACCATTTCAACACGCCTTTCTAGGCCGTCGTAATGACGATTTTCGAACCCGGTTTTTATAACCATTTCAAAACACCTTTTTATTCCGTTATAATGGCCATTTCAAAACCCGGTTTTTATAACCAATTTCAAATGCACCTTTTCATACCGTTGTAATGACGATTTCAAACCTTGGTTTTCACAAACCATTTTAAAATACCCTTTTACGTCGTCATAATGGCCATTTCAAACCTCGGTCCCTTGCCGACAGTTGCATTCTCAAAGCGCCTTTTTACGCCGTCATAATGACGAATTCGATCCTCGAATTTTCAAAATTCGAAATCAATTTTCAAACAAAAATGTTTTTCAAACCGTCGTAATGACGATTTCAACCCGTGCAACTTTCCAAATTTCAAATGTCGTTTTCTAAATCAAATTTGGCTTTTCTAAGCCGTCGTAATGACTATTTCAATTCTCACAATTTTCGATTTGCACACCATCTTTCAAAGGTTAAAACGGTTTTCTAACCTGTCGTAATGACGAATTCAATCCTCACAATTTCAAATCCAATTTCAAATCGTTTGAATACAAATTTAACTGTTTTCAAATTTCAATTCAAAATCAAATCTTTGAAAACAAATTTAACCGTTTTCATATTTCAAACCCAATTTCAAATCATTTGAAAACAAATTTAACCGTTTTCAAATTTCAATTCAAAATCAAATCTTTGAAAACCAATTTAACCGTTTTCAGATTTTAAATCAAAACTCAATCATTTGAAAACAAATATAACCGTTTTCAAATTTCAATTCAAAATCAAATCTTTGAAAACAAATTTAACCGTTTTCATGGCCATTGTGATGACAATTCCAAATTCTTCGATTCTCGATTTTCAAAATCGTGATTCGGAATTTCAAAAACCGTCTTCGAAAACAACACTATGTTTTCAAAGCCGCCGCAGTCTTAACTCAAACCGTCTTTTGAAAACAAACTTAAGACAACCCTTTCAACTGGTCGACCTTCTGAAGATCCCTACTCTTCGGAAGCCGTCTATAAAACGGCAAATGGATCTTTTTGAAAATTTCTATTTTCGAAAATGTCAATCCACCTTTCTGATTCAGCCTCGAGTCGATTAGAGTCCAGTCGATTTCAAGTCAACTCGTCTAGATAACGTCGGATCTCCGCCGAAGTTAATACCTACCTTCTGGTCTAGGTCGTGTCGCCTAATTGTCGAGACATCTTCAATGGCGTTAGCAGAGTCAAAACATGTCGGGTTTTAAACCTGCATTTCCCCTACTTACGGGTCAAAGATCAAGTTTGTGTACATATCTTGTCCAACGACAATACGCCAGCAACAAACTTCCAAATCCTGTCAGAAGTCGTCTGTCTAGGCATCACTATGCCAAAGTCGACACTAGAGTCTAAATTCAAGTCATGCACCAAGAGTTCAAACACAAGAGGTCATTCACGATCTTTAATGAACTCGTAACCTAGTCACACCGTCGCGTCTTCAGGACATAACTGCCTTTTATACATATGTGTCGCACTTGCCTTTATTTGTGCAATACCTTGCCAAGACAAGTTATAACGCCTATCGTTATGTCAAATAGGAATCCCTCGGGCGCCATCGATCGCAAACCGGAAACTCAAGAAGCTGATCAACCTTCATCTGCCATGACTTCTGCTGAAACCAACAACATGGTCCTTCGACTCCTAGCTACCGTGGAAAACTTGAGCACTCGTCTCTCCCATGTTGAGGATAAAATGATAACCGGGAATTTTCCCTCTTCTGATATTGAGCAAAGGGTTAAGCTCCTTGAAATCAGGCTACTTGCCATCGACAAAACCAAAACCAGACGACCTCATAGGTCCTTCTCTGATTTGGGCATGCCTTATGCCATCGCTTTAAGAGTGCTTATCTCTGAAGGAATAATCCAGCCGATTGGCCACACTCCAGATCTTACACCCAAGAAGAGAGGCCGATTTTGGGACGGTTCCCAATATTGCCCATTCCATAGGGGTAATGGGTACGACGTCGAGATGTGCTGGAAGCTCAAACATATCATCCAAAACATGCTCGATCGTGGCAAGTTGTCTTTATCAACCCTAAATCATTTAAATGGAAATGAATGGCCCTCATGGGCGTCGTACTCCTCAAAAACAGGACAACCTTCTAGGATCTAATCCTTCGAGCGTCCCAAACAACGAGGGTGAAGTGCTCAAGTGGGTCAATGCTGAAAACCAGACATTTAAACCGCGGGATGCTGCGAAAGAGACCTTCGAGGAGGAACATGATGATTAGGAGTTCGTATCTACGATTGAGTCCGAGTCCGAGTCTTAGGCTTTCTCATATCTATCCTAGTGTCTGTCCTTTTATTCCTAAATGACAACTGGAGGTTGTCCCCATGAGTCACATGTATCCATCGAGTCTGTGCTAACCTCTTATTTATCTAAATAAAAGCATAATTTCCAACTATCATATATTCTCCCCTTTACCAGTTCCCGTTGACAACGAGAATTGATTTGAGAACTAATTTAAAACGAACAATATGTTCCAATTCAATGTGAGTATACTCGAGTGACGTTCCGTACCGAGTAAGCAGAGGACTCGAAACTCCGTGTCCATTTTCTTTACCTATTCCATGTCTGGCAATAGAAACCTTTCATTAGAACCCGATTTAGAACGAGCTTCTATCAAAGGGATTCTACGACGAACCTAGATAACAAACCAGAACATCTCCTTGTTCATGATCAATGACGGAAGGCAAGCCCATTCCCCCCAAAAACATCCCATCACCAAGAATCAACCTCTCACCAACGGGTACATCCCCGTCTGCACCTCTACCTTCCTCGAATGAAGGACGGCAAAGAACCAATAAATCAAAAACCAAAGCCAAAACAAAACCAGAGCCAAGGCCCAAGCCAATAGCCATTCGCCAAAGTCAAAGCGATAGGCCAAAATCAAAGGCCCAGTCAAAAGCCATTCACCAAAAGCCAAAGCTCAAGGCCAAAGCAAAAACCAAGGCCAAAAGCCATTCACCCCAAAGTCAAAGCGAAAGGCCAAAATCGAAGGCCCAAGCCAATATCCATTCACCCAAAGCCAAAGCTCAAGGCCAAAGCAAAAAATAAAGCCAAAAGCAATTCACTCAAAGCAAAAAACCAAAGTCAATTCACTCAAAGTGAAAGCCAAGGCCAAAGGCTACTCACCCTACGTCAAGGCCATGACCCAAGCCAAAATCAAAACAAAATAAGATTGAAACCCTTTTCTCAAAAAGGCCAAAATCCAAAGAAAACATCCAACACACAAAATCTCGAACCAGTAAGTCCAAAACACCAAGTCCAAGACCAACGAGTCCAAAGCCCAAGACCAACGAGTCCAACACACAAAATCCCGGATCGATAAGTCCAAAACACCAAACAAGTCAGTCCAAAACACCAAGTCCAGGACCAACAAGTCCAAAGCCCATGACCAACGTTTCTTCCCTCCAAACTCCGGGATTAACAAGTGCAAAACACAAAAATACCAAAACCTGATGTCAAAGAGCTGAAATGATAGCTCAAGACTCGTCAACTAACAACAAACCCAACCTTTCTTCACCCTTAAGTCCTTCCAGATATTGTCACAGGGAGACCTATTTAGGATCCTGGGGATTCCCCTCAAGGTCATAACCAACACTGCTTCACCCCTAAGTCCTTCTAGAGACTACTACAGGGAGACCTATCTAGGCTTCTGAGGATTCCCCTCAAGCTCGTAATATCACACATTAACCTTTAAGGTCCAGACATGGGATTCTTATCCCAAATTATTTACCAACCATTTCATGCTAGGGCCACATCAAGCCTGAGACCCCAATCCACACCACATTACAAGGCGTAACCCATCGGCCTAAACACCACAAAATACAAACTCCAGATTTTTATCTGTCAAACAAACCTATTATTACCGAGCTCCACATTCCATAATGCCAAAGCCATTTTGCCCTGACCCAGATACGGAGTCCTCAAATGTTTTGCTACCGAGAACGGGACGTACCTAATCTACCCTTAGGGTCAACTTTTTAGTGTGCTCACATGATAAGGAACATTTTTACAAATTACACCTCTTCGATTCATGATCGAGGGGAATTATCTCAAATCAATTTCTCGAGTCACCAAACGGAATTTACTGTCGTGACCCTCACACTTTAAGGTCCTAACAACTCGCTTAGGCACACATTCAGACGAGTCACCAAACGGAATTTACCGTCGTGACCCCCCCTCCCCCCCCCCCCCCCCCAATTTAAGGTCCTAACAACTAACTTAGGCACACAAACACACTCAGAACTACAATCTGGTTTGATTTCGCAAACACGCGAATACGTAGGCAGTCCTATTACAAAGGCACAACCGCATACTCCTTTCACAACATTTCCAATTTTCAATCCTTAACACACAGCTCAGAACTACGGTATGGTTTCATTTCGCAAACACGCGAATACGTAGGCAGTCCTCCAACAAGGACACAACCGCGCACCCATCTCAATCTCAACCATCAACATCAATCCTCAAAAGCAGCCCACCCAGCTGCAAAAATTAATCTTATACCTCTTTACCGGGGGCTTCTTTCTTAAGACGTCGCCCATTCCCTGTTTTGTCAAATCCCCACCTTCTCACTCTGGGGGCTTCTCTTTCAAGACGCCACCCGTCCTTTATCCACAAACATCTTTTAAGTCTCAGCTACAGCCCAAAATAAAACCCCCCATAGCCTAGTGCTCGGTTCGGACAATGACAAGATCTTGGTTCCGCTCTCCGAATCATCAAAACTCGAGAAGGGATCTCAAACAAGAAAACGGGGGCAAAGATGTCTGGAGAAGTTAATCAATTCATGTTCCCCAGCCGAGCGGACCTTCTACCTCAGGTATTTGATACGCATTGTCACCCTTTTCTTGGCTAAGGAGTTGTACTTAAATGTCCAAATTCTGTCAGAGTCACCCCCGTGTCGTGTCGATACTGATTGGCATCACGTTCACGACTGCCCATTTGTCAGTCTGTCAGTATGCGTCTGTGTGAGTCAGTGTCACAACGGTCACGTGTCTCCAATCTATCAAATCACGGATTTACGAGTAACAAGACTCACCTTTAAGCTTCACAACATTCAAAAATTCTATCTCCCTTCGCGTGAGATATTACATGCTAGTTGCTTATATGCTAACTGCTCACATGCTTATGTGCTTATGTGCCTATATGCTTGCATTCAACGTGCTTGTCTATGCGACTGCGGATTTGTGTGGTCACTAACCATGCAGATAATCTTGAGAAGACAAACTCACTCCAATTGAGTACTGGGTTCTTCCCAACAAACGGCGACCCATCAAGTTGTTGGAGCTTGTGTCCTCTACAATTTAGTGTGATAACATTTGCAAATCTCTTACAGGTTCACAAGGGTATACTTCGTATTTTAATCAGTTGATTAACGATTACCTAATAACGGTTGGCTTGCTAGAAAGTTTGACGTTATTATCATACAGATGGCGGTGATCAAATGGTCCCTAAAGGTCACACCTATAGGATGTGTTTGAGAGATGTGGTTATAGAAATATAATCACAGTGATGCCTTATATGACTAAACAGTTAGTCAATGTGTTGATGAGACAATTATTTAATGAAGATTAAATAATATTAGTTGAGACGAATTAACTGTCAATTCGTAAATTGAATATAATAAGTTATATTTAATTAAATGTATGTAATGTTAGCTTGGACGAATTAATCTATTAATTCATAATTAAATGTAATCGGTTATATTTAATATCAACAAGATGAATGTGTCATAGTGGTAATAGTGAGGGTACTCAAACCAAGAGGTCATGGGTTCGATCCTCACTGGATGACAATTTACACATTTTATACATTTTTGGAATAACCGAAAATAAGAGAAATAACTCTCCTAATTTCGGTATTTGGGCCGAATGATTAGAAAGAAAAATCTGCCCTAATCTACCTCATACACGGTTTAAGAGGTAGAAGGGGTGATTTTTCTAACCTAATTCATTCTAACTCGTTTTCTTTGCCTCTCATCTAAAAAACACAAAAACCTAATTAATCAGTTAATTTTTGGTGGATCGATTCTAGCAAACAAGTTAAGGGCATTTCTCATATCGTCTTGGGTGCAACTAATAGGCGAATATCATTGCAATATTGTTCTTAGGCCGAATTTGCTAGGACCGAAGGTTGTTTCTTAATCCTTTATGTTTTTGTTTATGCAGTTTAATTTTATGACTAGTATTCTTCACTTTATGATTCGTTATAATCCTTAAATTAAAGGGATGCATACAGATAAATCCCACAAGTGGTATCAGAGACAAGGCCACGAATTTATTTTGATGATTTTCATAAAATTGTATGTAAACAATTATTAGGGTTTCGGAAAAAATTTTAATCGGCTGTTGTTTTTTTATGCCGAGAAAAAAAAAATTTAGCCGAGTTGTTCTCGGTTTTTGTCACTTTGAATTCCATTTTGATTTTTCATATTGATTGTTTTAATCGGTTAAGATGATAATATGATAAATTTGTAGATGTTTTGATTTAATTAGGATTAAATTAAAATGTAAATGGAATAGTTTTGATTGATGATGATAATTTGTTTTGCTATATAGTTTTTGGCATATAAGTTAATCATGTTTCATTAATTTGTATGCTAATCTTGTGCTAATAGCTACTATAAACGAATTAGTTCATCTACAATTTTTGTTTTAAGGCATTTTTGCCGCAAAAGATAAATTTTAGGGCTGTTTTTTTATTTTATTTTTCGGCCGAATGCTTTTGTTCATGAATGCCGTTTATAAAAATTTTAAAAAAAAAAAAAAAAAAAAAAAAAAAAAAAAAGAATTGGCTGCTGCTGTTTATTTTTGTTCCGGCCGAAAAAGAAAAAAAAAAGGTTTTTGCTGTTTTTTTTTTTGCCGTGAGCAACAAGAAAAAAAAGGAAAGCTGTTTTCTGTTTTTGCCTAGCCGTGCTGAAATTATAAAAAAAAAATTCTGTTTTTTTTTTTTTCAGCCGAGACCAAAAGAAAAAAAAGGTTTTTGTTTTTTTGTTTTGATTTTGGCCAATTGATTATTGTGAAGCGGTTCATAATTAATAGATACCTAATTATTTTAAAGCTGTTTAAAATATTGATGGATTAAATTCATATTACAAGTTTAATATGAATTAAGATTGAAATTAATGTGATTAATTGAAGAATTGTCACTTAATTTAATTTAAATAGGTGGTTTGGATAAATTAATCAACATAATTAAGGAATTGTGTCATGTATGTTTAATTTATTTTTAGTTGATGCATTTTATTTATTTTTATTTTGTTGAATGAATCGTTGAATGAATTTATTTACGTATTTTTTTGCAATCGGTTGTAATTTGTAATACTTAGTGTGGCCTTAGTCAAATTATGTTTTCGTAATGAAGGAAACATGATTTTTATGTAATTATGAGATCTCGAATCTCCTTTATTTTTCCTTTAGTTTTGGGTTTTGAAATTAGAATGTAATAAATAGGTTTATTATGTAAATTTATTTATTGTAATTTTCAAAGAAGACTAAAGATGGAGATTGGAGCTCACTCCCGCTACATGGATCAAGATGGAACATCAAGACAAGCTTCTCGGGTCCAAGGATGGATTTCAAACTTGTATTTAATGTTCATTTTGATAGGATAGGCCACACTAGGACTTTTTATTGTTCTTAGGTTTTCATTCCTATTGCTTTTCATTCACATGATAGTTTATGCATCATGTTCCGCTTAAAACCAAACCACCTACTAAAATGCATGAAAATTGACACATATAGGTTGTATGTTAGTTTTCATAGACATACAGATGTCACATGCTTTTAAGCCATCACCTTAGTTTATTCATTCACGCATGCTAGATATTAGTTCACTTAAAATGAATTAAAACGAAGTTGATGGGATCTTCCTCTAAAACGGAAATTGAGATTAGTCTTTATAAGGGCAAACAACTATGAATCCCTTCTTCGTCGGTAGGCATAATATGACCCCTTCTACGTTGGGTAAGTAGTTGTGTTGACTTAGTTTACCTCAACATCATAGTCCGAAGAGTTTCTCGTGATTATGATGGACTAAAGATAGAATTTACAGAAATTTATCGACCAAGAATTCTAACGGTAGAATTAGCTAAAAGGTTAGCTTATCAATTTACAGAGAATTGAGTCTTAGGATCATTTATATAATTCTTGAGGGAGGTCAATTGTATAAATGTTTTGAGTCTTCGCGTTATGACATTAGATCATTAGACTTAAATTAAAATCGATGCACATGCTTATTATTTTTATTCTTCTTCTCCCAGTGTAGAACACGTTTATTTTGATAATAATGTTACAACAAAATGGCTGGAAATAACGCAATCCCAATGCCTAGTGCCACACTTGGACGCGAGTCCTGGCTGAAAGCTTTCATGGACCACATGAATCAGTCCACGCGACTGAAGAATGATGGGTCCAACTTTGCGGACTGGGAGGCGGCACTACGGAATGCTACCATTGCTGACGGTAAGCTCAAGTACTTAACTGAGCCAATACCGGTCAACCCAGGCCCCAATGCAGAAGTCAACGAGTCACTCGCTTATAGTGACTTCGTTATGGAAGCGGGTGCGATAAAGAACGTACTCATATTTGCAATGGAAACCAATTTGCAGAAACGCTTCATTGCTCAAGGTGCAGATAAGATTTTCACCACGCTCACTAACGAGTTCTCAAAGGCACCGAGAATCGTTACTTATGAGCATACCTGTCGCTTCTTTGATGCGAAACTCCAGAAGGGCCAACCGGTTAGCCCACACATTCTTCACATGATTGAGAATGTCGAGAAGCTGGGGGCACTTGATTGTAAAATCAGTGAGAGCATTGTCATTGAGTGAATGCTTCATTCTCTTCACGATGGTTTTGCTCTTTTCAGGGCGAACTACTACATGAATGACTTGAAAAGAGTCCTCATGAGCTACACTCCCTTCTCGTACAGACCGATAAGGATATGAAATTGAGTGGGAGCATGAAGCAGGATGTTCTCACAATTTACAACAAGGGTAAAGGTAAGGGCAAGGCTCATGGCGACCTAGCTGTAGGTAAGCCAAAGTTTAAAAAGCCAGAAAACGGTAAGAGTGGGCCCGGCGAGACTAGTGGCTCACAGGGCAAGGGAAAGAGCAAGGGCGGTGACATTGAGTGCCACCATTGTCACAAGACTGGACATTGGAGGAGGAATTGTCCCGTCTACCGTGAGGACATCAAAGCAGGCCGCGTCGTTCCTGTTGGTATGTCATCTTATATTCATATGATTGAGATTAACCATGCAAGTTTCGGAACTTGGGTACTAGATACTGGTTGTGGTTCTCATCTGTGTAATCATTTGCAGGGCCTAAAGAACATCATACCTCTCGAAAAAGGTGATGTGGACCTGCGAGTCGGGAATGGAGCACGAGTTGCTGATGTCTCGAAGGGAACATATGTAATTCAACTCCCTAGTGGTTTTGAGTTATTTTTATATAACTGTTACTATGTACCCAGTTTGTCTAAGAACATTATTTCAGTTTCCGTACTTGCTAAAGACGGTTTTGCATTTTCAATAAAGGATAATAGCTGTATTTTCTCTTTCAATGAAATGATTTATGCCAAAACAGTTTCCATGAATGGAATTTACATCTTAGACCAAACCACAGAAGTATTACACGTGAATAATAAGAAAATAAAGGTTGGTGACAAAGATCAAACCTATCAATGGCATTGTCGAATGGGACACATAAATGAGAAACGCGTGAAGAAACTCGTCGATAATGGGACTATTCCCGCATTCGATTTTTCTACATATGGCACGTGTGAATCATGTCTCATTGGCAAGATGACTCGAATTTCCTTCAAAGGTGTTGGAATGCGCGCTAGTGACCTATTAGGACTCATACATACTGATGTTTGTGGACCTATGTCAATTACCGCTGGAGATGGCTATAGATATTTTATCACTTTCACGGACGATTTAAGTAGATACGGATATGTCTACTTAATGAAGCATAAAAGTGAGTCCTTTGAGAAATTCAAGGAATACCAGAACAGGGTACAGAACCAACTGGGTAGAAAGGTTAAAGCACTCTGTTCAGATCGGAGTGGCGAATATCTTTCAAATGAGTTTGATCAACACCTTAAAGACTGTGGAATCGTTTTGCAGTTAAATCCACCTGGAACACCTCAATTAAATGGTGTGTCCGAACGGAGAAATCGAACCTTACTTGATATGGTTCGATCCATTATGAGTCACACGGTAGTGCCTGATTCATTATGGGGTTTTTCTCTTTTGTCAGCTGCTCTTATACTTAACCGAAGTCCGACTAAAGCTGTCGACAAGACTCCATATATATGAAATGTGGAAGGGAACGGTCCCTAACTTGTCCTTTATTCGGGTTTGGGGCTGCGAGGCTTATGTCAAGTGGAGACATGAGGATAAGCTCGGCCCGCGATCGGTCAAGACATACTTTATAGGTTATCCAAAAGGAACATTTGGTCATTACTTCTATTCGCCTACCGAACATCGAGTTTTTGTTGCGTCTAGTGCGACGTTCTTAGAGAAAGAATTTCTCGAGAACAAGACGAGTAATAGAACCTTCGAGCTGTCGGAGATTCCAAAACCAACAACCGAGGAACGAATGGAGGAAGTTGTTCCTCCAACTGATGACACGGTTGATATTCTTGAGGAACCTAGGAGGTCGGGTAGAGTCTCTAATCCTCCGGACAGATACATTGATATGGTCGAGGAGAATGACGTTTTACTCCTAGAGAGTAATGAACCCGCAACCTATAAAGCTGCTATGGCCTGTTCCGACTCAAAGCTATGGCTCGAAGCCATGCAATCCGAGATGGACTCCATGTATGAGAATAACGTATGGGATCTAGTTGATTTACCTAATAAGGTAAAACCTCTACAGTGCAAATGGCTTTACAAAATAAAGCATTATGTAGACGCGCAACCAGATACCTATAAGGCACGACTTGTGGCAAAAGGTTTCACTCAAGTGCACGGATTGCATTATGATGAAATTTTTGCACCCGTAGTCATGTTACGTTCCATTCGGATAATCTTAGCGATTGCCGCTTTTCATGATTATGAAATTTGGCAAATGGATGTGAAAACCGCCTTCTTAAACGGTTATTTGGAGGAAGAGTTGTACATGGTGCAACCCGAAGGTTTCATAGATCCTGAACATCCCAAGCTTAAGCGTTCCATTTATGGACTTAAGCAAGCTTCTCGGAGTTGGAATCATCGTTTCGACCAGGTGATAAAAGAGTATGGTTTCACTCGATCGGTCGAGGAACCATGCTTATATATCAAGTCGAGTGGGAGCAAGATTGTATTCTTAATATTGTATGTCGATGACATACTCTTGATTGGGAATGACATTCCTCTCCTATCTTTGGTTAAAGGATGGTTGAAGAACCATTTCCAGATGAAAGATCTGGGTGAGGCACAACGCATTTTGGGAATCCGTATCTACCGAAATAGATCACGACGGATGTTATCACTTAGTCAGGAGTCTTATTTGGATAAGATTCTTGAGAAGTTCAGCATGACCAACTCCAAGAAAGGGAACCTCCCAATTACGACTGGGATGCAGTTGAGCAAGTCTCAGTCACCCACGACGCCTGAAGGGATTAAGCGCATGAGTCGTGTTCCTTATGCATCTGCAATAGGATCGATCATGTATGCCATGATATGCACACGTCCAGACATGGCATATGCATTGAGTATGACGAGTCGGTACCAAAAGACTCCAGGTGAAACACACTGGATAGCTGTTAAAAACATCCTCAAGTACCTACGGAGGACTAAGGATTGGGTATTGACTTATGGAGGAGATACTAAGCTATGCGCAATCGGTTACACATATGCTAGCTTCCAAACGGATCGAGATGATTCAAAATCTCAGTCCGGGTTCGTCTTCACTCTTAATGGTGCTGCAGTCAGCTGGAAGAGTTCCAAACAGAGTGTTGTAGCAGATTCTACTACTGAATCCGAGAACTATGCCGCTTCGGAGGCAGCTAAGGAAGCGATATGGATGCGTCAATTCTTACAAGGACTTACGATAGTTCCTAGTTCGAATGACCCGATCACCATCTATTGTGACAATAGAGGTGCCATCTTCCGGGCTAAGGAGCCAAAGTCTAGCAACAAATCTAGACATGTACATCGGAAAGCTCACCTGATCCGTGATTACGTGGAGCAAGAGGAGATAGTGATAGACAAGATTGCGACGGATGATAACATCGCGGATCCTCTCACTAAACCGTTGAATTATGATAAGCATGTAGGGCACGTTATTTCCATGGGAATTAAACGTGTTCCAGAGTTGTAGTAGTTGATTATGGATTTGATACATTATCTTTTTCATATACTATTCATAACTTCATCGTTTTTATATAATATTTTGTTTTTCATGTGGATTGTACTGACAACATTGAACGCCACAAAGTGAACTGAATTACATTATATTTTGTTTGGTCCGTAATCGCCTCCAAGAGCTGATAACTCTGGCTATTATATTGTGCAGTCGATTGATGGTGGGTTCAACGAGCCATAAGTCAAACGGTTGACTGATCGTTTCACAAATACGAGATTATAACGATACCTCGTAGGACAAATTTTTGTGACAACGTAATGGAGTCCTAAATGTTTAAAAACATTCGGTGCCAGGTCATGGATAGGACATCCATTGTGTTCCTAGAGTCGATTCTTTTGACTATCGACTGTCTCTTGAGATTAAGGCAGTTTTTGGGTGACTTTGGTTTCTTTCTCACGGTCCTGCCGAATCGGAGGCTAAGTAGATTTTTTCTGGGTCATTTCATACTGTGCTTACATCTGCAGGATTCGAGTTGAGGAAAATATCCAACCCTTATCAGGTATAGTTATTTCTCAGGGCCACTCGAGGAGTTGTAACTGAAATGCATGGCCATGCTTGAATGTTGATTCGTTTATCACTTAAGTTACTCTCTAGTCGGGGAAACCACTCTTGATGCAGATCACTTGTAAAATACGACCTTTGTGAATACAGATTTTGCAAATTGTTTTACATTGAGTGGGAGAAATTTTAGGATATGAGAATCGGTTATCGCACATACACTTGTGAGGACAAGTGGGAGTTTGTTGGAGCTTGTGTCCTCCACAAATTAGTGTGATAACATTTGTAAATCTCTTACAGGTTCACAAGGGTATACTTCGTATTTTAATAAGTTGATTAACGATTACCTAATAACGGCTGGCTTGCTAGAAAGTTTGACGTTATTATCATACAGATGGCGGTGATCAACTGGTCCCTAAAGGTCACACCTATAGGATGTGTTTGAGAGATGTGGTTATAGAAATATAATCACATTGATGCCTTATATGACTAAACAGTTAGTCAATGTGTTGATGAGACAATTATTTAATGAAGATTAAATAATATTAGTTGAGACGAATTAACTGTCAATTCGTAAATTGAATATAATAAGTTATATTTAATTAAATGTATGTAATGTTAGCTTGGACGAATTAATCTGTTAATTCATAATTTAAAATAATCGATTATATTTAATATCAACAAGATGAATGTGTCATAGTGGTAATAGTGAGGGTACTCAAACCAAGAGGTCATGGGTTCGATCCTCACTAGATGACAATTTACACATTTTATACATTTTTGGAATAACCGAAAATAAGAGAAATAACTCTCCTAATTTCGGTATTTGGGCCGAATGATTAGAAAGAAAAATCTGCCCTAATCTACCTCATACACGGTTTAAGAGGTAGAAGGAGTGATTTTTCTAACCTAATTCATTCTAACTCATTTTCTTTGCCTCTCATCTAAAAAACACAAAAACCTAATTAATCAGTTAATTTTTGGTGGATCGATTCTAGCAAACAAGTTAAGGGCATTTCTCATATCGTCTTGGGTGTAACTAATAGGCGAATATCATTGCGATATTGTTCTTAGGCCGAATTTGCTAGGACCGAAGGTTGTTTCTTAATCCTTTATGTTTTTGTTTATGCAATTTAATTTTATGACTAGTATTCATCACTTTATGATTCGTTATAATCCTTAAATTAAAGGGATGCATACAGATAAATCCCACACAAGTCCAAGAGCTTTAACCCCGCCGATTACATGGCTTACGCTACCTCCCAGCGAGCAGCAACTCGTATCCCCGGCGAGTCCTGAGAAGTTTCTAACTCCCCAGCGAGTGCCGATTTTTCAAATGGATGTCACACATGCTATTTTCCACAGTCGATCATTCGACCATAGATGGCTGGCGAGCCTTACAACGCATATGGCTGGCGAGCCTTTGTCCACAAATAAGATACAACTCAAGGACGTATCCCGAAGATGCCTCGGGTACGACTCCTTATCATAGCTGGCGAGCCTTTGCACGCACACAAGAAACGACTCAAGGACGTATCCCGAAGATGCCTCGAGTATGACTCCTTATCACAGCTGGCGAGCCTTTGCACGCACACAAGATACGACTCAAGGACATAACCTGAAGATGCCTCAGGTATGACTCCTTCCTATGGCTTGCGAGCCTCAAAACACACCGCCTTCAACACCGGCTGGCGAGCCTTTGTGCGCAAATGATTCAAGGACGTATCCCGAAGATGCCTCAGGTATGATTCTTTCTTATGGCTGGCGAGCCTTTATATGTAGTCTAATGGACTTTAAACGACCTGAATCGAAAGTCGACATACTCTAAACTGTTCCCGACGACAGGTCCTTGGCTCGTACCCTCGAGTCGCCTTGGCGTCGCCCTTCCCGACGGCAGGTCCTTGGCTCAAACCTTTTTGAGTCGCCTCGACGTCGCAATGGTCTTCAGGTTGTAATCTTCGATTGACATGGAGATCATACTTTGACTTTCGCCCTGTCTAAGCCTCAGTCAAAGTGGGGGCTCTGTAGATACCCAGTATCTGCACCTTCCAAAAACCACCCGATGATGATCGGACTATAACGTGTTTTTGATGTGCGTGGATTGGCTATACATGAGACGGTTTAATGCACTACTCGGATATGAAAAATAATTTCAAAATTTTTCTAACTTCATTTGCATTAAAATAACACTATTTAGAGTGAAAACCATCTTCAGACCCAAAACCGACTCAGAAACCCGCAACTCGAGTCAACCCGAGTCAACCCGAGTCAACCCAAATCTCGAATGTCAAAAATAATGACATGAATGTTTTCATCATGTCATTTCCATTAAAATGACCCTAATTAGAGTCAAAACCAACACCGGGCCAAAAACCGACTCGAAATTCAAATCCCGACTCACTAGGGTCAAGCACACAAAACACCTACCTCAAGTAACACCAAAATCATCTTATTAGATGCCCATATTGTTACACGATATCCTATTTGATTACCACAAATCAATAATGGATGGAGAATAGGCCACGTCCAAATTGAAAGGGACAATACACCCATTTGCATCACGAGGTAGCTCGCGCCTAAAGCAGGTGTCTGCTTAGCCTCTAAGCAAACACAACGAACTTACCACCCCATATTTCTCTATAAATACCACCCTTCACACCCCATAATCCTCACGCGAGCGTCCACCCCCTCACATCTCTCTTAAACTTCTAGACTCGACTTCCTAAGTCACAAAATCGACACGTGTTTACGACCTACCGATCGTAAACGCAAGCCTTACACATATTGTTTGGTACCGTCGTCGTGCATTCGACCGACCCATTTGACCAATTCAATTCATTAATCAACATGTTTTAATTAACATGTTTTCAACATATTTTCAAAACCAAATCCTTTTTTAAGGCACTCTTTTTAAACTTCTTTGATCGCGAGTAGTCACAATGTGAAAACTGTCTCTAAAGTCGTCTACCACGCAAACATCGAAATACGTAAGTTTGAGGGTGTAAATATCTCACTCATTTCATGTCTTTACTGTTTTCATAACTTTATGAACATGAACAATGCATAACACGATTCAAATATAGGTTAGACGAGCCAAAACCGAGTTTTGGCCTGAGACAGAAGCTCCTTGCTATGCATGGATGCTCGCGCCTCTTGTGGGTGTCCAGGTCAGACTCATCCGTGCTTGTTCTCGTCTTTCCTTCAACACTTTCTTTTATTTTTACTTCTTTTCTTTTACGGTTTTTACCATTTCAAACATTTTAATTCATTTTTATGATAAACATATTTTGACCATTACAAAAATCATCCTTGGTTCTTTATACCATGACGGTTTATTCCGTGACTCGATGATATTATTGGTTAATTACATTTTAATGGGTATTTTAACACCCTTTTCTTTTATTTACCATTTTTCTCATTTGTTTACATTTGCAAATATATTAGTCATAATTCATAATCATCCATGGTTCTTTATACCATGTCGGTTTAATCCGAGTACGATGATTAACTTGACTAATTACAAAGAAATGAACTTAACATGATTAGTTCAAATCAAATATTTTACATTGTTATTTGCAAACTATACTTTTCAAACATGCAAATCCGACAACGAATATTACTAATATAATGGTAATTATTCCGAGTCATGCAAATCATACTTGCAAATCATTAATCACAAAAAACGGTTTTAAACAACCTTTTTAACAACCAGGAGACTCCCCTTGGTTCGCCCTGAAGGAAATGTAGATTCATATACATACTAACATATTCATATATATCGAAATAATTTGTCATAAAATTAAATACGGATTTTATGCATGCAAACAATATAACAAAGAGAAGAAATCATGTTCTTACAATGAGTGTTTCGGTTTTATTGGGCACAAAAGAAATCTCCTTTTCTTTTGTTCTTGAGCTTTCCTTATGGATGAACCAAGATCCAAGTGTAGGATCTCTCCCTAAGCTTTATACCCAAGGCTTTCTCTTAATTAAGATTGATATTATAAGAACTAGTATAATATAAATCTAGAAGAAATTTGAACCAAAATATTATTAAACACTTGAAAATATTTCGGTTTAGGGGAGGAAGAGATGGGAGCTTTTTATCTCTCTAAAAACTCTTATTTTAGATTAATGGATGGAATGAATTATGCACACACCAAACAAAGTAGTGTATCTAGAAAAATAAGACAAAACCCTTGCCTTTTCTCTCTTGGAAAACCGGGTGGGTGGAGGTGCTTTAGGGGAGCCAATGCATGCCCATATTGGTCTTTACAAGGTGAATAGGGTTGCAAGGCTACCTAGCTATTTCATCATTATGTTTTCTATTTAAAATATAAACACAATTTTAGCTAATGCACCTCTATTATTTCGGCACTTTTAGTTAATATGGATTCCATATTATTTTTGTCAATTGACAATATGTTACATGTCACATGTCACATAAATTTGTTATGTATTTTTAACATATTAAAAATCAACGTATTAATAAAAATACGTCACATACAAAAATTGATTTAGTAATTTCATAATTACTTGTGCCAAAATATTTTACCAATTTATAAATCGTATTTACAAAAATTCATTCAATTCCGATTGTTTCCTTAAACAATAATTTCATCCGAGTAATGAAACAATTCGATTACTCAGACCGTATCTCATTTAATCACATTTCAATATGATACGTAAATTTTACTTCCAAAATCGTCTGTCAATTTTCAAGTAATTTAATTAACTCGTAACGTTATACGATTAATTAAATAATCAATTAAGAGTGTTGCCCTATAGGTATGACCTAGGGGTCAATCGATCACCACCGTCACGACGACAAGTAATGTCAAACTCTAGTCACCAATCATTACTGATATATGTTGACCAGTTGACAAAGATAAATACTTCCCAATTGTATTCTTTAAAATGAGATTTAATAATGATATTTAAATCATGTGATCGCACTATTGTTGAGGACACATTTCCAAACAATCTCCCACTTGTCCTCGACAAGTGTGCATCACCAATTCTATTGTCCTATTACTATCTCCCACTCAATGCAAGGTGTCTTTCAGGTCGTACTTGCAAGTGATCATATCGAGAGTGGTTTCCTCGATCTGGAGAATAACTGATTGACCGGACTTATCTATCATAGATACTTTCCGAGCGTGGCCACGCATTTCCAGTTCATTACTCCTCGAGTGGCCCTGAGATATTGTTATAACCCTGACTAGGGGTGGACAATTCCTATCGCACTCATTCCCTTCGACTAGCCACAGCCATCATAACCCAAAATATGCCCATTTGACCCCATTTACGAAGGTCGTAGTAACACAAATCAAAGTTAATCTGAAACTGTGCCATCTTAGGCGAATAGTCTTTAGTCAAAAGAATCGACTCATTAGAATACTATAGTAGCTCTCGCCACGACCAGGCTATAAAAATTTGCCAGAACTCTATAAGCGGTCATAAGGCCCGACAAAATGTTCCTAACAGTCTGCCTATGTGATCGACTAGTCATCACACATGACTCTATGGCACTTGAACTTGCCATCAATCGCCTCACACTCTAGTCACTTCGAGACGTCACCTCATATAAGTGACTATGGGCAAATACTATGTTAATCCGTGTTCACTTTAACGGTGTTCAATTGTCTCTACAACCCGTTTGGATGTAACAATGTATAAATTAAAGATAAAAGACAAATGTGATAATGAACATGAACAAAAACAACACTTTTATTTCATTTCAAAATCTAACAAAAACTTGGTACACGTTTAAGTCCCATGGACGTAACATGTCCATCATGCTTAGCCTGCGATAAAGGCTTGGTGAGCGGATCGGCTATGTTGTCATCCGTCCCAACCTTACAAATCGCAATTTCCTTTCTTTCAATGAAATCTCTTATTACATGATATTTTCTAAGTACATGTCTAGATCTATTACTAGACTTTGGCTCCTTAGCTTGGAAGATCGTCCCACTATTATCACAATAGAGAGTGATGGGATCATTGGCGGTAGGTACTACTTTTAGACCTTCCGTGAATTGCTTGATCCACATAGCTTCCTTGGCAGCTTTCGATGCTTTGCTATGTACTCACCTCCGTTGTCGAATCCGCGATTCTGACTTCCTTGAAGCTTCTCCAGCTTACGGCACCACCATTGAGCATGAAAACAAAACCAGCTTGTGATTTCATGTCATCTCTATCTGTTTGAAAACTTGAGTCCGTGTATCCATTAACACGCAACTCAGTGTCTCCTCCAAACACAAGGATAGAGTCCTTAGTTCTTCTCAAGTACTTAAGGATGTTCTTGACAAAGAATCCAGTGACTCTCACCTGGATTTCCTTGATATCTACTCGTCATGCTCAAGGCATACGAGACATCAGGACGTGTGCATATCATGGCATACATGATTGATCCAACAGCGGAAGCGTAAGGGATCAACTTCATGCGTTCAACATCATGGGGTTCGGAGGGACATTGAGTCTTGCTCAATATCGTTGCGGTTACCATAGGTACCAAACCCCTTTTGGATTTGTCCATGCTGAATCGTCGAAGAATCTTATCAACATAAGACTCTTGACTTAGTGCCAATATCCTCTTGGATCTATCTCTATAGATCCGGATACCTAATATGCGTTGTGCCTCTCCTAAATCCTTCATTTGGAAGTGTTACCTAACCACTTCTTAACAGAAGACAACATTGGAATATCATTTCCAATGAGTAGTATGTCATCGACATACAAGATTAGGAACACAACATTGCTCCCACTAAATTTCATGTATAAACATGGTTCCTCAACATTTCGAGTGAAACCATTTTCCTTTATTACATCATTGAATCGATGATTCCAACTTCTTAATGCTTGCTTAAGACCATAAATGGATCTCTTAAGCTTGCACACTTTGTTAGGATTTTAGAATCAACAAAACCTTCGGGTTGTATCATGTACACCTCCTCTTCTAAATGCCCATTTAGAAAAGCGGTTTTGACATCCATTTGCCAAATTTCATAATCATGAAATGCGGCGATCGGTAACAAAATCCGTATGGATCTTAGCATGGCTACGGGGGCGAAGGTCTCATCATAATGGAGACCTTGGACTTGGGTAAATCCTTTTGCCACTAGCCTAGCTTTGTAGACATCGTCATGTCCTTCTATGCCATTTTTGACCTTGAATATCCATTTGCATTGGAGGGGTCTTGCCCCTTAAGGCAAATCTACCAAGTCCCAAACTTGGTTTTCAAGCATAGAATCCATTTCGGACTTCATGGCTTCAAGCCATAAGGTGGAATTAGGACTAGAGATTGCGGCCTTGTAGGTGGCGGGCTCGTCACTTTCCATAAGCAACACATCGAGTGTTCCATCTTCCTCGATAAGTCCCACATATCGATCGGGATGGCGAATTACTCGGCCCGTCCTTCTTAGTGGAGGAGGTACAACCGCGTTGGACGACGAAGGAACATCTTCTTGCGTCTCTACCTCGGTTTGTGGCTCTTGAACTTCGTCAAGTTCAAAATTTCTCCCACTCTGTCTTTTAGAAATAAATTGTCTTTCTAAGAAGACAGCCTCGCAAGACACAAATACTTTGTTATCTTGAGGTTTGTAGAAGTAATAACCTCGAGAGGTCAAAGGATAGCCTACAAAGATGCATTTTTCGGATCTTGGGGCAAGCTTATTGTCGGGTTTAGTCTTGACGTAAGCATCACATCCCCAAATCTTCATATAGGATATATTTGGGATCTTACCCGTCCACATCTCACATGGAGTCTTTTCAGTGGACTTTGTGGGACTATTGTTCAAAGATCGAATTGCGGTTTGTATCGCAAATCCCCAAAACGAGTTCGGTAACTCGGTTTGACTCATCATGGATCGAACCATATCTAGTAGGGTTCGATTCCTCCTTTCGGCAACACCATTGAGTTGTGGTGTTCCAGGTGGAGTAAGTTGTGATATAATACCACGACCTTTCAAGTGTGAATCAAATTCAAGGCTAAGGTATTCTCCACCACGATCGGATCGTAGTGCCTTAATCCTTTTGTTCAATTGGTTCTCTACTTCGTTTTGAAATTCCTTGAATTTCTCAAACGCTTCACTCTTATGTTTCATCAAATAGATGTACCCATATCTACTTAAATCATCGGTGAAGGTTATGAAGTAGTCATAATTACCACGAGCGGTGATAGTCATTGGTCCACATACATCGGTGTGTATGAGTCCCAATAGCTCACTAGCTCGTGTCCCTTTACCACTAAAAGGATTACGAGTCATTTTGCCAAGTAGGCAATATTCGCATGTACCATATGATTGATAATCAAATGGTGTAATCACATTAGTCGAAATTAATCTTTTGATGCGATTCTCGTTTATGTGACCTAATCGACAATGCCAAATGAACGCTTCACTTGGGTCACTTGTTTTGAGTTTCTTTGATTGTATGTTATAAATATCATTAATTGGATTTGAGGTCTCTAAAATGTAAGTGCCATTGATGGAAGTAGCTTGGCCAATAACCAAATCATTCCTAGAAATAGAGCAACGATTGTTCTTAATGACAAAACAAAAACCGTCCACGTCTAGCATGGCGATTGAAATAATGTTTTTAGAGAGTGTAGGTACATAAAAACAATTATGCAAATACAACTCAAATCCATTTGGCAAAGCTAAAACATAAGTTCCCTTGGATTCGGCCGCTACCCGAGCTCCATTTCCAAGGCGTAGATCCACATCTCCCTTGCTAAGCCTCTCCACATCTCTTAAACCCTGTAAATGATTACAAAGGTGAGAATCACAACCGGTATCTAGTACCCATGTCGTAGTGGAAGTATAATTTATATTAATAACATAAATTTCTTTAGGAATTGTACCTTTTGGAGTAATGAGTCCTTCCCTTATATTTCGCAAATACATAGGGCAATTCCTAAGCCAATGTCCCATGCCATAGCAATAATGGCACTCATCATTAACTTGCTTGAAGTTTTTGATTTTCTTTCCTTTCTTCTTGAACCTCTTGCCCTTTGAAGCAAGAACTTGATTGCTAGAGCTCCCACTAGCTTTGGCATCCTTATCTTCCAGAGATATAGACCCTATAGATCGTATGAGGTAGTCTTCCTGAGACGGACTCACACGAGGTCTAGTAGAAGTGGGTGGTTTAGAAGAGGTGATGAAGTTAAGGTTTCCATCCGAACCTATCCCGAAATGAAGTTCTCTAATTGTATCGAAATTATTGTTGGAGCATACGTCGTCAAGAACATGGTGATATGACTCAATAGTTATAGGTGCGGTAGCATTTGTTGGATTCATTGTAATGCACTACAAATATGGAGGAAAGGAAATATTAACATTTGTCTTTTTTAAATCATACTTGCAAATTTAACAAGATATGAACATTTATATAGTGACCTCTACCCAACTATAATAAATGATTCCAAGACTCAAATTCATATTAACTTGGGCACGGTGTGGCCGATGAAACCCTTATCAATATAACTCGGTGGATTAACGCTTTAATCGATTCTACTTCTAGAACTCTTGGTCGATAATATTACATTAACATTTATCTATAGCCCAAAACACATTCAACAAGGGGACGGTGTGGCCGATAAAACCCTTATCGAAAAACTTTTGTTGAGTTCAATCCAAATTTCGAATAAATGTGTCCATGATCCAAACCCACATTAACTTGGGCACGGTGTGGCCGATGAAACCCTCATCAACATGAATTCGGTGGATAGACATTTATCACCCACTTCCCCTACGTAACAAGGTTTGTACCCCGGTGTGGCCGAGTGCACTCCCTCACGAAATAGGTTTTCATGGTTTCTACTCTTTGGTAAGGCTATGTCTCAATTGTTTGTTTTAGCGAGAGGTCATGTCAATTTATTATCTATCACGTTTTAAGTGAACTAAAGCGGTGAACTACGATAATTTTAATTGACACGGTCGATAAACTCGATAAAATAAGGATGCATGTTTTAGTTATGGCGATTTAGCGATGCATGTGACATAAAATAAAATGCAAGCATAAAGATAAATAAATCCTAGTATGGCCTTCCTAAAATAGAAAAACTATTTAACTATTACATATTCGGAAACCAACTTCATTGGTCCCTTGAACTTCGGTTGTGGCACGCATCTCGAGGTAACACCGTCTTTATGTATCGCCATTCTTGAAGAAATCCGTCTTTGGGAATTCCGGAATGAATAAAATTACATAATAAATTACATAATTTCCTATTATACATTTGTAACTAAAATAAAATAAATCTATTAAATTACAAAACGGTGATACGAGATCACAATAAAAATTACAACCGAATCGGTATTCCCATACATTTCGGGAAATACCAATTAAAATCTAAGGCCATACTAAGTAAAATTACATAATTCAAAAATTACATAAATTAAAATTATGACAATCATAAAGAAAATGCAGCATTATAATATGTAAGAACATGCTCAATTTTATGCTAAATCGCCTTTAATTAGCCAATATCGTATATTACTCGGTTTTTACGGATTTGCGTGATTTCAACATTTTATAATCACAAAAATACATAAACTCATATTTATGCATAAGTTAATTACCCTAACCTCTTAGGACTCAAAATTTAGTCTTCACTAATAATTTGACCATAATTAACCCATATTTTATAAAATTGTTCATAAATGGACCAAAAATACAAAAATAAGCTATTAAACTTCAAATAAATCACAAAATTTCAAATAAATTCAAAATTTGAAATTTAAACTCATGAACATTCTGGAAAATTTCCATGACACTCATAATGTTCAAAATCTTAGGTTAAAAATTTCGAAATTTTTCCGGAAAAACAATGTTGCGGTTTATCGATTTTTAATAAAATAATCATAAAAACATGGAAAAATTATTTTCATTAACTTTTCAATTTTAGATCTGAAAAAGATAATAAAATGCAACATTACACGTTTTTCCTAAGTCATAGATTATGTTTTATTAATTTTCACTAATAATGTCACTATTTATGCTATTTTTCTTCAAAAATTCATAAATCATGCAAAAAGACTTCTTTATAGCCAATTATTTTACACACATCTTATAAAATTGCATGTGACAACATATTAATTTTCTATGACCAGATTCGAAATTTAACTCATATTAACCTATTTTTCACTTTAATCCGAATTTAATAATGAAAAATTCATTTTTCGAGCATAACAAGTCCAAAAATTATGAAAATTTACAGGTTATCTCAAAATAATATATGTGACAACATATCCAAAAATCAACTTAAAATTCGAAGTATAGCTATTTTTAGACCAAAAATGACATTTTTACTCATAAAATCACATTTAAATGCCATTATTGTAAATTATGAACAATAAAAATCCGAAAAATTAACCAAAATATCCTAAAAAATTTTAGGACCAGAAATATTAACATGCATGTAATAATTTCGTGATATATCATAATAACACAAATTTTACAAGTTTTATTTGTTATTCTTATAACTCGGAAAAACTTTTAACCAATTTGCATGCAAACAACCGTGGCTCTTGATACCGATTGAAGGAAATGTAGATTCATATACATACTAACATATTCATATATGTCGAAATAATTTGTCATAAAATTAAATACGGATTTTATGCATGCAAACAATATAACAAAGAGAAGAAATCATGTTCTTACAATGAGTGTTTCGGTTTTATTGGGCACAAAAGAAATCTCCTTTTCTTTTGTTCTTGAGCTTTCCTTATGGATGAACCAAGATCCAAGTGTAGGATCTCTCCCTAAGCTTTATACCCAAGGCTTTCTCTTAATTAAGATTGATATTATAAGAACTAGTATAATATAAATCTAGAAGAAAATTGAACCAAAATATTATTAAACACTTGAAAATATTTCGGTTTAGGGGAGGAAGAGATGGGAGCTTTTTATCTCTCTAAAAACTCTTATTTTAGATTAATGGATGGAATGAATTATGCACACACCAAACAAAGTAGTGTATCTAGAAAAATAAGACAAAACCCTTGCCTTTTCTCTCTTGGAAAACCGGGTGGGTGGAGGTGCTTTAGGGGAGCCAATGCATGCCCATATTAGTCTTCACAAGGTGAATAGGGTTGCATTTCTACCTAGCTATTTCATCATTATGTTTTCTATTTAAAATATAAACACAATTTTAGCTAATGCACCTCTAATATTTCGGCACTTTTAGTTAATATGGATTCCATATTATTTTTGTCAATTGACAATATGTTACATGTCACATGTCACATAAATTTGTTATGTATTTTTAACATATTAAAAATCAACGTATTAATAAAAATACGTCACATACAAAAATTGATTTAGTAATTTCATAATTACTTGTGCCAAAATATTTTACCAATTTATAAATCGTATTTACAAAAATTCATTCAATTCCGATTGTTTCCTTAAACAATAATTTCATCCGAGTAATGAAACAATTCGATTACTCAGACCGTATCTCATTTAATCACATTTCAATATGATACGTAAATTTTACTTCCAAAATCGTCCGTCAATTTTCAAGTAATTTAATTAACTCGTAACGTTATACGATTAATTAAATAATCAATTAAGAGTGTTGCCCTATAGGTATGACCTAGGGGGTCAACTGATCACCACCGTCGCACGACAGTAATGTCAAACTCTAGTCAGCCAATCATTACCGATATATGTTGACCAGTTGACAGTATAAATACTTCCCAATTGTATTCTTTAAAATGAGATTTAATAATGATATTTAAATCATGTGATCGCACTATTGTTGAGGACACATTTCCCAACACGCCCCATGGCTCGCGCCCCAAGAGGCCCTTTGCTTTCATATTTCAAAACCTGGGCAGAGCCCCTTACCTCGCCAATAGGCTCGCGCCTTAACAGGACTGCCTGATACTGTTCTGCTTCGTTTTTAGCACTTGTCTAGGATGATCCCGATTACGGTTAATCCGAATACGTGACGGATCAGATTGACAAGCTTACGTTTTTATACTTTATCTTTTAAACACACTTTTTCAAATAAATGGATCGTGTTAAGCATCATAACCCAAATTTGGTAAATCGATGTTTAATTTCCGTTTTCACATGCAAATCAATCTAAATCCAACTTGACATCTTATACTTGATACTTGGATTAAATCAACCGACATAGAAAGCTCTCACATGTTAGGTTAAACTTTTGGATGTGCATTCATGCATTTAAAACCGTTTTATCAACTCTTGCACTTAAACAACCACGATCGATCAGTAGAGGCCGCTAAACGCGGGCGGGATTGGGTGTCCGATTAAAGGGCTTCCCAATACGTACCCTCACCCTTTACTCAGAACCTTTGGATAGTGGATGGCCTTATCCAGGGCGTACGAGAGTCATTTTATGCATAGAATGCTAAAAGGGGGACGAGTCCTTATCTTTAGTACCTATGTCAAACACCGCTTTTTGCCTTGGTTGACCTAGGTATAAAGTGGATTCGAACGGGTTCCAAGCATCCCACAAATGCTTGGTGGCGACTCCGAACATCTCTAATCGTTTCGAGACCTTTACCGAGACGAAACCGACCGATCTAAAACGATCCGGTCGAAAGCATTTTTACGCCGCCGAGCGTGACTTTCAAAATACCGCTGCATGTCCACAGATTGGCTTGGCGTGCAGGTGGGCCGTGACCGAAGATCGGTAGGTGGCCCAAATCCACAGACCGGCCTGTGGCCCATGTCCACACCAACAACCACAAATAGGTACCGGGACACGCCAGACATAACGGGTTCGGAAGCCAACCGGATTCCCTACCAGACGTCATGTCTCAACCACACGAGTCCCTTCGTCACTCAAGCAATTAATGTGCACAAACCTCTTGGAGTGGGAAGCTCCAAGAGGCGACTCAAGCGTAAGATGGTCTCCCAACCGCCTTACGTCTCCATAACAACAAGTAATTGTAGATACCTCATTTCTGCACCTCCCGCAAACCACCCGGTGATGATTGGGCCGCATGTTTGGTATACGGAACGATTTGTGACAGTTCATAAGTTTATCGTCAAGTGATCGCTCAAACAATTGTGTCTACCTCTTAATTATCATCTACGTGCCGATACGGTCGTTTTGGCAGTAATTAGAGTACATTTGGAGTCCGGGTCAAAAAACCGTCTTCATTTTCTAATAACCGAGTCAGAATGTTCTGGAATGTTCCGGATATTTCTATTCCATATTTTTTCCAATCTTTTGATCTTTGGTAAAATATCTCCCGTAATATTCACATAAAATATTAAGGAAATGAGATTAATCCGCTATTCCATAATAGAAACGCGGAAACCTTTCTTCCGCAAGAGGAAACCACTGAGGAAAGGATGCAGCAAGTGATGCGCCTCTTCCAAGGGACGCAGTGCCTGCTGCGCCTCTTCCTCAGTCCTTTTCTGCGTATTTTCCGTATATTTTCGAGATTCACTTCCAAAGTTTTTCCGAAAACCCTACTTCCTCCGTGTGATTAGTATAAATAGAGACCTTCGGTCTTACATATTTCTCACGCGAGTGTCCGCCCTTCTCTTCTCCCTTTGCATTCTAGACCACGCTCTTGCTTTTTGGCGTCTACGTGCTTGAAATTTCGACCACGTAAGCTCGGATCCTTCTGAGTACCAACCTCGTTTTGCATGACCGACCAATTTGACTAACTCCACATCAATCAACATTAATCAATCTTATTCGTTTTCCTCCTAGAGGGCACTTTCGTACATTCGAGTCGAGCATCACTAAACGTTAACTTAGTTCATCTCGTTTCGTCAAACATGTAAGTCTGAGGGTGTAAATCCATCTTTTATTATTGTTCTTTATTTTTTTGTAATTAATATTGTAAGATTTATGTCGAAAGTATTCTTAAAACCGATTTGTAAAACCTTGTTTAAAAAAACCCTTTTTACGGATTAGCAGAAGACAACCGTCGAGAAAGGACGCAGCAACTGTTGCGCCTCTTCGAAGGGACGCAGTACCTGCTGCGCCTCTTCGTGAGGTTGCCGCAGTTCCTGCTTCCTCTCTTCTTCCTTCGTCCTTTGATAATTCTATTGTTTTGTTTCGTTTTCAATTGTTCATTGTTTCATTAACGTGATAATTTAAGCATGATATCTTTAACCTGTAATTTATTAATAATTCTTCATAATTAATTCATCTTTTAAATCCCGACTTAAATCCCTTATAATTCATAATTGCGGGTTTTCGTCATTAAAATCAATTCGGGTTTTAGAGGTTCGATTTACCCATATTGAATCTCTGGAATTCCTCTTTGATATATTTGCATCTGTTATTTACCGTCACCATCATTAGTTCATCATTAATAGCCTGTTTAGTCTAATTAATTTGTTTGGTTTGTTTAATTCTTTAATTAGTCTCGTCTTTTAAATAATTCATTCTATTTAGTTTCATTCATGTTTTATCGTTTTTATGACCTCATTCACATGTAAATAATATGTAAATCAGTTTTATCCGAGTCAATTATTCATAATCAACCATTAAATTCACCAACGAACATTAACGAGATGCGGTTCCGGCTTCACAGCCAGAACTCAACTCAGGAACAGACGCAGCAAGTGTTGCGCCTCTTCCAAGGGACGCAACTCTGCTGCGCCTGTTCCCGGTTGATTTCTGTCCCTGAAATCCCGTTTCTGCCTTGACTTAGTTTATTAATTACGTATTTAATTTACTATTACTCGTATTATCACCTAATTATCTGTTCGTTAATTTTGTTTATTCTTTCTTTTCCTAAAACCATCCGTTTTAAATGTATTTTCGACATAAATCAATAATCCCGATGTAATTATTGTAATTTTCATTATTGTATGTATTATTGTATTTCTTTATTATTGCTTGTATGTTTTCACATGTAATCAACTTAAATTTCTACCTCGGCATTAATTGTATGTTAAATTACATGTTCACCGACTTAGTTAATTCTCACATGCTAGGATTAATCTAATGGATGTTGCATTGCATGCATATAATCGACAACATATCGAGTATAGACAATTTCCCTAATCATTAGTAGAGGCCGCTATCGAGGCGGGCGGGATTAGGTGTTCGATCAAAAGAGTTTCCTAATACGTACCCTCACCCTTTACTCCAGATCTCTGTGAACATCTGTGTTCATTGGCATCCACGAGAGTCATTCTAGACATAGAATGCTAAGGATAACGAGTGCTTAGTGTTCATGTCATTACTTTGTGTCTTGATATGACACGAGGTATTCGAACGGTTTCCAATTTTCCACAGTAAATTGGTGGCGACTCCACAAATGCAAACAAACAAAGAGTGAAAAGCTTGCTTCGCTTTTCGCCCCCATGGGCCCGCGTCCACAGTAATCCACCAAGTTCTCCGACATACAAGACAATACTATAAATGCAAGATACCGGATAACATACCAATTACCGACTCATTCAGTACAATTATCCAATATCATGTTATAATGCAATGACCATTAAAATACGACTCACATTACCATTTAAAATATATTAAAACCGAGTAGGATTAACCTACATTTTAGCAAGCTCCATAAGCAATGCAATAATAAATACCGCTCCATAAAACCGTCACCTAAATACGATAATTAAATATATTTAGTTATTAACTAATCTAATTAAATTATAATACGTAATTAATTAAACAATAAAACTCGTCTTAAGGCTACCCAAACCCCAACCAAAATCTCGATTAACTCTACCGCCTTACACCACCAAGTACCACCTCACCATAGTCACCACAACCACCACAATCACGGCCTGCGTAGCCACCATCAACACCACCAGATCGCTGCCCTAACCGTCATATACGACACCAATAACAACAACTCAACAACAACACACTCACTCGCCCATCCCATACTAACCAATGTTTTTAACACCTAAACGCCACCACATAGCCACCTTCGGCCACCACCCTAACCTCCCCTCATCCCACGACATCAGCCGCCAGCCCACTCGACGACAACACCACCACAAACGACACCAACACCAACCGCAACAAACACGACACCCCTCACAAAACAGTCCGTACACCCCCATGTTTACCCTCTATTTCCGACCACCACAGCCACCCTAGCCACCACCCAAGACCACCACCGTGATCACCACTCTACCCACAACAATAACCACCCAAAGTCTCCCCAAGTCAGTCCACGAAATAAGGATAAAAATCTTTCTTAAGACGGTCGTACAAAACAGCTATAACCCATTATATATACTCGGCCAAACTCGTTATTGGTGGTCAATGGTGGTCAAAGGAGTGGTCAATAACGGTCCTAGGATGGGTCAAGGTCGAGGTGGATCAATGGTATTAATTAAATAATATATATAAATAAGTTTAAGACGGTTTTACCTTACGATCTCGAGGTGGAGGGCAAAATCTTCACTTTCTCTTCCTTTCTCTCTTTCTCTCTTTTCTCTCTAAAAAGGATGGGTGGATATTGTGTTGAGATTAAAGAAGGATAAGGGTTGGGGTGGATAAGGTAGGGTATATATAAGGTGAGGTGAAAGTATATAAGGTGTGTTGGAATAAGTGTCCTCCGACAATAATGCGATCACAACTGTTGATCATGATGATCACATGTTTAAATCTCATATTTAAGAATACATGTGGGAAGTAAAATTTTACAGTCAACTGGTCCACGCATATCGGTAATGATTGGTTGACTACAGTTTGACATTACTGTAGTACGACGGTGGTGATCAGTTGATCCCGTAAGGTCATACCTATAGGATGATACTCTTAATTGAATATTTAATTGATCGTATGACAATACGAGTTAATTAAATTACTTAAATTGACGGACGATTTTGGAAGTAATATTTACGTGTCTCGTTGTAATTTGATTAAATAAGATACGGTCTAAGTGATCGAATTGTTTTATTACTTAGATGAAATTATTGTTTACGGAAACAATTGAAACGGAATGAATAAATTATTATAAATACAGAATGTTGTAGTTTATAATTCGGAAACACTTTTTGGTACAAGTAATTATGAATTACTAGGTTAAATTTTATAAGTGACATATTTTATTAATATGTTGATTTTTAATTGTTAAAAATACATTTTATACACATAATGTCATGGAACATGTTACATGTGACAAATTGACAAATAAATTGTAAAATGGACTTTCCATTTTACAATATATGTACCGAAATAATGGGGTGGGTTGGGGTTTGTATTATGTTTTATAATATATATAAGAAGCATAATCATTAAACCTAATTGATAGCCATGCACACCTAGTTGCTTTTTTGAAGAGCATCTTGGTCATGCATTGGCCCTTGCCACCCCCACTATACCCGGTTTTCCTAGAGCAAAGGCAAAGGGTTTTCTACAATTTATATTGTGATATACACTAAGACATTCTCTAGTGTATTATTCATTCTTTACACAACCAAAAACTTGGAGAAGTTTAGAAAAATAAAAACTCCAAAAATCCTTCCTCTCTATACCGAAATAATAGAGATCAAAACAATAGTTTTGGGACATTTTTAGTAAGATTATAATTATTCTAGATCAAATAATAATAGTCTTTTAAGGGTCATCTTGGGTATATGCTTTAAGGAGGGATTCTATCTTTGAATCCTTGTTCTTCCATTTGTAAGGAAAGCTCAAGAACAAGTGAGAAGGAGAACTCACTTGTGCCCTAAATCCGAAACTATCATAGTAAGGATTGATGATTTCTTCTCTATTTCTAATTATGTTTGCATGCATAAGATCTAGATTTAATTTTATGACTAAATTAAAATGTCACATATATGAATATGTTAAATTAATGAGATTAATATTTCCAGCAAGGTGGGTATAGTTTACGTATATTATACATGTATCGTATTACGTATTATTATTATTATCGTTGTAACTTATTATTATTATTATATTATTCTGTCTCATAAATAACCCGTATAAAATATGACATAAAATTATTTATATAATTATAAAATACGGAGTATTAAAATCTTCCCCCCTTAAAATAAACTTCGTCCCCGAAGTTTCACCTCACTCTTCGTTTTCCGGTTATTCCCTCAAATCTCACGTGCACTCTCTTCCCAAAGTTTGGTGTTCCTGCAGCAGGAGCTGGATCAGGGGCTCCCAATCCTGATCAAGCCACAGTCCAGGTCCAGGCAACACCCACTGCACCATCAGAGGTACCTGTCAAGAGGTTCACAAGATCAAGCTTTCAGCTGCCACCCTGGCCAGCTGAAAGGAGTCTCAATTGAAAGTTCCAGCAAGGACCCTAAGCATCCACACCAGTCCTCCTAAAAATGCAATGTAATCCAGCAGAAAATTCAGCAACAAAGTAAGGCAGTCACATGTTGAAGTTAAAGCATAAAGCAACATTTCCTAATTTGGTGAGGCATTTGTGAGGCTCCTTATAAAGGGTACTGCAGCATTTTCCACAAAGCCTGCCACAATACAACAACAAGAAGCCTTGACTTCAGCTAGCCACCAAATGAACAGCAAAATGTGCAGCAAAATGTGCACAAGAAGACAAGTGACAGTGACAGCCTGCAACAATGCTTTATTTTCAGTATGTTTTACCTATTTGCTTTTATTTTCACTTGTTCACTTTATTTACCAGTTTGTAAGATAATTTATGTTGTTTGTACTCATCTTAGATTAATTCTGGACCTTTGGATGCTAGGGTTTCGAATTATAATGCAAAGACCAGGCCTATATAAGGACCTGTGTCTCATCCGTTTTAGGCAGACTTTTTGAATGAAAAATTAACCTTGAGACTTCTCTCATATCTTTCAAACTTGTGTTTAAACTGTAGTTTGGAACCCTGGCCTAATAATTAACCTGTGACCTCTGTGGTTAATTGATCAAAGTCAGTTGGCACCATTGAATTGAACCTGTGCCTGTCTGTGGTTCAGTTTAATTGTGTTGAGCAAAGTGATGTGACCATAATTAGCGCACATTTAGTCCCTTAATTAAGCCTATTTTGCATACTATTATAGCATTTCATGGCCATTTTATCCGTCAAAACCTTCCTATTTGCTTTTCTATCGCATTTCATATGTTTTGTAGAAAAGGAGATAATAAGGCGGAAATTCCCGTCTTTTGTGCATATTTGGAAGCTTATTGATGATATTAGATGGACTAGTATGAAGAGGAGGCAAGAATGATGACCAAAGATGTAGGAATAAAGAGTATGTAGAAGGCTCATAAGGTTAAAAGCAAAAATGACGAGAAGGGAGGCATTGCATGAAGAAATCGCTCGAAACCCGAACCAAGGGTTGCTCCTTTGGCTCTGAAAATATGCTAGATGGAACGGCATCGAAAAATGAAGTGATCTAGGCTTTTGAATCACTCCAATAGGAGTCCGGATGAGAAAATAACGTCCGTTTTACAATCCGAGGTCAAACAAAGAAGCTGTTCGGGAATCCGCGCGTCCCGAGAAGAAGACGCTCGTCTTCCCCAATCCGCCCGGATTGTCCCCAATCCGCCCGTCTTCTGGCTGGGAAAAACAAGAAAATTCACTGGAAGAGAATCCGCCCGGATTCCCTACAATCCGCTCGGATTGCCCCACTAGAATCCGTCCGGATTCCCCCAATCCGCTCGGATTCCTTTGCCAGATTCCGCCCGTCCCGACTCCAATACGCACGGATTTCTTCACAGCATAGTTTCGTCTTCTCCAAGCTAAAAAGAAAGAAGCCCTTCCTTCAAGAGATCCCGGAGTCTCCTTGCTCAACTTAAAAAGTGTAATTACTAGTTTAGCCCTTAGTTAGCCCTAATGCATCCACCTAATTTCCACTATAAATACCCCATTTGTAATAATCAAATCATCAAGTTTTATTAGATTAGAAAGAAGTTTTTAGAGCTAGAAAATCCTCCTTTAGATTAGATTAGGAGTAGATTAGAATAGATTACTCTTTAATCTTTCCACAAATTACACATTAATCTCTCCTTAATTATTGTTCAAGTTTATTATTCAAGTTTATTATTGGGTAATTAGAAGATTATTGGGTTGTTATTGGGAGATTGACAACCTTCCATCAATCAATCAAGTTTCTTCTATTATTCTTTGCATTATTATTTGGATCACCTCAAGTTTGGTATAATTCCTTTACTCTTTACTCTTTAATCTTTTTTGTTCATTTCTTCATTCTATTATCATGTTTATACTTGTTGTGATGCTTGACACCATTAATGACATGTTTCCCATGATAATGAGTGAGTAGTTATTTAGCTAGGATTAGTGGGTAATTAGGGGCAACCAACATGGGATTGATTCATGCTTAATCTAATATGTTCACATGATTAAATTGCTTGCTTGTTGTGATGTCAACTTTATGCACATGTTATGTTTGATGAAATGCCAAGCCTATGAATCCTTGCATTTACAACCATCTCTTATCTACTCAACTTGACTTGTAAGATATAAACCAACTCGAGTCTTGTTAGACCATGCATAGAAGTTGATTAGGAGGAATGTAAGTCGACTTGTAGGTGTTGTACAATCTAATCGATTCGGCTCCGGGACCCAACTCTTCCTAAGAACCGTAAGACATAACCCAACTCGGTTCCCCCACAACATTAATTGCTTGCAACCTTGTAAACATGTTTGTATGATCAACACCATGAATCCCCTATGACCCCATGATATCCTAGCACTTTTAAATCAATTGTTTACATCCTTCCTTTCATTGCTTGTTTTACTCTATTGCTTTTATTAGTCTAGAACACAACTACAAACCCAACCAAATTGTGACACTAGCATAAATTGAGATAGATAGACTTAGAACCCAAAGCACACCGTCCCATGGATCGACCTCGACTTACCGCTAACTAGTAGTTTGTTGAGCATAATAAATGTGTTTGATTGGATGTGACCCGACGACATCACCCATCAAAATGGCGCCGTTGCCGGGGATGGTGCTATGTGATTAAGTTCTTACTTGTTTGTCTATTTTAATTGTGCTTTCACCTTGAGGAACTTGTTCCTCAAGGATTGTTCTTACCGTTTTTGTGTAGTTTCCATGCTTGTAGTTGTTTCCTTGTCTTAGTGATGATGACTCAAGACTTGACATATGGAGTACGTGGTGGATCTTTTGAGTATGACTATGGGTATGGGGAGTTTGAGGAGCAAGTCAACACAAACCTACCTTATTATTCGTACAATGAAAATCCTAACTACTACCCCAATTTTTCCCACCAAAATCACCACACCCAATATCAACAACAACCACCCACCCAATACCCACTTCACAATGAATTCCAAATGCCACAATACAACCACTTTCACACCTACCCACAACAAGAAGATGAACCCATTGAAAATGTGATTCTCCAAATGATGGGAGATCAACAAAACTTCATAAAACAAATGCTAGAGGAGAGCCAAAAGAGGGACAATGTTTTTCAAGGCATTGTTGCCCAATGTGAGGAGTTGGAGATTCAAATTGCCCAAGTGAAAGAATCCCAAGAAACCACCCTTCACCACTCCTTGGACATTGACCATGAATGTGAGTTTGAAGGAGTTACCTTTGATGAGAAGTGGGAAGAGCCAACCTCTTTGGGCTCTTGTGAGTATGAAAGTGTGGTATTTGATGATGAAGACATGAGGTTGAGTAAGCCAAATACTCTTAGCCTTTGTGAGTATGAGGGTGTGTCATTTGAAGTAGATGTTGAGGTGTTGGAGAATGAGTCGGCGAAGAAGAGTGAAGCCCCTATTTATGATTCATATGGAGAAAGTGATGATGATGCATCTATGGAAGAAGATGATGAGGGAAATATGGACTCAAATGATGAAGGGAGTTATGGGATTAGCTTTCTTGAGGAACCCATCCTTGAGAAGTTTGAAGATTGCTTCGATGAAGAGGAGGAATGCCTTCATGAGAACCTTTTCGCACCCACTATGGAGCCCATGATAGTTGGAGATGACATTATGGACCTTCTCACGAAGGTCAAATCGTCATACAAGAATTACTTAGTGGTGAAGCTCAAAGAAAAGGTTAAGAAGGAGTCTTTATGTGGAAATTTGGCATCCACTATCCCAACTCCTAAGACATCCCATCATCAATGCCATGAAAGTTCGCCTTCTACCCTTGGAGAATTGACTAGTCCAAGCATTTGTGTCATCAAATTTGGAAGAAATAGGAGCTACCGGAAAAGCCCCCATGACAAGAATCTCAAGTTTGCTAGTTTTAAGAGTCGGGAAGGCCATCATCACAAAGCAAAAGAGAAGGGGAAGGAGTTCAAAGGGAGGTCCCTCATGGATTGGCCCTACTCTATTTTGCAATGGTTCAAGACTTATTCATGCTTACTTGAGGACCATTCACAAGCTTTTGACCAACTATTGAGAGCATTGAGCTCCATGGATAATGGAACTTGAATGAGTTTGGTGGAGTCCTATCTCAAACCACCATTTGTAAGATACCCTTTTCTTTGTCTTTGCATTACATTCACACTTGCATTTAGTTATATACGTATACATTTAGCTTGCATTTGTATTATATTTCATATTTCATTTTGCATTAGCTAGTTCATATGTATAGTTTGCATTGTAATATATCTCACATGATTCTTGTAGATAGTTGCATATAGACTAGAATTCATGCGTAGTCACTAATGGCCAAACCTATTCATTTCTACACTAGAAATAGTGTTTAAATCGGTTTGGGGAGGTTTGATCATAGGTGACTTAAGCATTTAGCATGCATCATATAGTATAGTTTAGATTGCATTTATTTGTTATATATGTCATATAGAATTGCATTTAGTTAGAGCATGCATTCATTCATATCATATCATTGCATTTGTACTTTATTTCAAAAAATCAAAAAATTCAAAAACATGTATTTATTTTTCATTCCTACTCCTACATGTACATTGAGGACAATGTCCAAAATAAAGTGGGGGATGGGAATTTATATTCCAAAAAACCATAAAAATTTGAAAAATTCAAAAATTCAAAAACAAGTTCCTTTCCTTTGTAGTGTAGTCTTATATATATTGTCTTGTATATATTGTGTTTGTTCATCCTTTTTCACATTAATTGACTACGCCACATCCGAGACATGAGGATATTGAAGACCGCATGGTATGATCTTTCCAATCTCCTTTTTCCTCTTTATGTTAATGACTATGTGGCTTTATTTTGATTGATGCGGTATAACAATGTGAACTTAGGACTTGCATTTAGATTATATGGCATATTAGTTGGTAGAATCATTTGCATTAGGATGTATATATGTTAGTTGCATCATGGCATGTAGTTGCATGTTAGAAAAATTTTGCGAAACCGTCTACTTGGGAAGCTTGACAAGTGTATATAGGCCCTAGTAGATGCTTTTTATTCTTAAGACTTTGCTTGTTAGAATACTTGTAAAACACCCTAGGATGTGTCATGCTAGTATCCTTTGACCCATGGATTAAGGCCTAGTCAAGAGTACCTTGTGGTGTGATAACTCCTTGGCTACCGTTTATTCCAAGGTGACCCTTGAAACCATGCATACATCTATCATTCATCCATGTTCTACCGTATTTTTGTCATCAAAGGGAATGGGCACAAAACAAAAAGAAATCAATTTGAGTTCAATGAAATGAAAAGTGAAAGAAAGTTTGCAACAAAAAATGCATCAAAAGAAAAGAGGAGCAAAAATAGACTCCTAAAGCTTCAAAAATAAGGCACCCTCGTTACTAATTGGGGTGACTTTGAAAATGTTCAAAAAGAAATGCAAAAAAGTTGTCAAGTATTGAAAAGCCAAATCAAAAAGAAATGGCAAAGAAAGTGTTCTCAAATGTTATATGCCACAAGAAATGGGGGGAAAAACAACAATGAAAGCAAACTCCCAAAATGAAACTCAAATACTATCAATCCCTTTTCCATCTTATCCATTTTTGTGCATGGTAGAGAGGGGACGACCCTTCTTCTTGTCTAGGCAAGAGGGGGAATTCCGCGATCCTCCAGTGTTTCTAACACCATAGGGAGTCTATTCTTGACAAAAGCATTTAACGATTGAGGACAAAGGTACCCTAGCTTGACACATTTTGGAGGTGATTTATTGGTATCCTTCTAGGCTTAGTAGTTTGAACAAATTGCATCTATGAAGGATTGTGTACCCTTGAATTGCTTCCCTTGTAGATAATTTCCGCCACTTAGATGAGGAAAGTGGCTATTCTTTTTGTAGATGCATCCATTATGTGTTTTGTGTGCTTTAATGTTTGGATGTATCGCCATTTTGGCAAGACCCACCTTGCCTTGCAAGAAGGCATCCTACCTCATGGTTGTCTTGTTGTGAGTTGAAGGGGCGGAGTGAGACCCGCTAATTGTCTCATATCGGTTATATTAGTAGGCTAGTTTAAATAAAGGTCTAGTTTTTGTCACCTCTTTACTCGGGACGAGTAAAGGTTCGGTTTGGGGATATTTGATGTGACCATAATTAGCGCACATTTAGTCCCTTAATTGAGCCTATTTTGCATACTATTATAGCATTTCATGGCCATTTTATCCGTCAAAACCTTCCTATTTGCTTTTCTATCGCATTTCATATGTTTTGTAGAAAAGGAGATAATAAGGCGGAAATTCCCGTCTTTTGTGCATATTTGGAAGCTTATTGATGATATTAGATGGACTAGTATGAAGAGGAGGCAAGAATGATGACCAAAGATGTAGGAATAAAGAGTATGTAGAAGGCTCATAAGGTTAAAAGCAAAAATGACGAGAAGGGAGGCATTGCATGAAGAAATCGCTCGAAACCCGAACCAAGGGTTGCTCCTTTGGCTCTGAAAATATGCTAGATGGAACGGCATCGAAAAATGAAGTGATCTAGGCTTTTGAATCACTCCAATAGGAGTCCGGATGAGAAAATAACGTCCGTTTTACAATCCGAGGTCAAACAAAGAAGCTGTTCGGGAATCCGCGCGTCCCGAGAAGAAGACGCTCGTCTTCCCCAATCCGCCCGGATTGTCCCCAATCCGCCCGTCTTCTGGCTGGGAAAAACAAGAAAATTCACTGGAAGAGAATCCGCCCGGATTCCCTACAATCCGCTCGGATTGCCCCACTAGAATCCGTCCGGATTCCCCTGAATCCGCTCGGATTCCTTTGCCAGATTCCGCCCGTCCCGACTCCAATACGCACGGATTTCTTCACAGCATAGTTTCGTCTTCTCCAAGCTAAAAAGAAAGAAGCCCTTCCTTCAAGAGATCCCGGAGTCTCCTTGCTCAACTTAAAAAGTGTAATTACTAGTTTAGCCCTTAGTTAGCCCTAATGCATCCACCTAATTTCCACTATAAATACCCCATTTGTAATAATCAAATCATCAAGTTTTATTAGATTAGAAAGAAGTTTTTAGAGCTAGAAAATCCTCCTTTAGATTAGATTAGGAGTAGATTAGAATAGATTACTCTTTAATCTTTCCACAAATTACACATTAATCTCTCCTTAATTATTGTTCAAGTTTATTATTCAAGTTTATTATTGGGTAATTAGAAGATTATTGGGTTGTTATTGGGAGATTGACAACCTTCCATCAATCAATCAAGTTTCTTCTATTATTCTTTGCATTATTATTTGGATCACCTCAAGTTTGGTATAATTCCTTTACTCTTTACTCTTTAATCTTTTTTGTTCATTTCTTCATTCTATTATCATGTTTATACTTGTTGTGATGCTTGACACCATTAATGACATGTTTCCCATGATAATGAGTGAGTAGTTATTTAGCTAGGATTAGTGGGTAATTAGGGGCAACCAACATGGGATTGATTCATGCTTAATCTAATATGTTCACATGATTAAATTGCTTGCTTGTTGTGATGTCAACTTTATGCACATGTTATGTTTGATGAAATGCCAAGCCTATGAATCCTTGCATTTACAACCATCTCTTATCTACTCAACTTGACTTGTAAGATATAAACCAACTCGAGTCTTGTTAGACCATGCATAGAAGTTGATTAGGAGGAAAGTAAGTCGACTTGTAGGTGTTGTACAATCTAATCGATTCGGCTCCGGGACCCAACTCTTCCTAAGAACCGTAAGACATAACCCAACTCGGTTCCCCCACAACATTAATTGCTTGCAACCTTGTAAACATGTTTGTATGATCAACACCATGAATCCCCTATGACCCCATGATATCCTAGCACTTTTAAATCAATTGTTTACATCCTTCCTTTCATTGCTTGTTTTACTCTATTGCTTTTATTAGTCTAGAACACAACTACAAACCCAACCAAATTGTGACACTAGCATAAATTGAGATAGATAGACTTAGAACCCAAAGCACACCTGTAATACTCCGTATTTATAAGTCTTGGGGTACTCTATCGAATAGGCCTTACTCTGTCGAGTAAGGGTAAGTTGCGTTTTAGAAAAGTTTCGACAGAGGGGTACTCTATCAAGTAGCCTTAGGTACTCGATAGAGTAAGGGGGTACTCTATCAAGTAGCCTTAGGTACTCGATAGAGTAAGGGGGTACTCTATCAAGTAGCCTTAGGTACTCGATAGAGTAAGGGGGTACTCTATCAAGTAGCCTTAGGCACTCGATCGAGTAGGGGGGTACTCGATCGAGTACCTTGGGTACTCGATCGAGTGTCCGGTTTATCGGGGGTTTTTCTCGAGTTTTGTTAATTACGCGATTAAGGTATTTAAACATATTCGTCTTTATTCTAAATCACTTTTTACAAAACCTAAAACCTGTTTAAGAGAGAAAGCAACTGGTTCTTCTTCCTAATCGCGTTCTTGACAATTCCCGGAGTTCAGACGGTCAGTTTGTATCGTAGTTCGCGTCGTTGGATTCCTTTCGTCGAGGGTAAGCTTCTAGCATAATTTTTATAATGTTTTGCTAGGTTTGGTCAAACCCTAATTTAGGGTTTGGGGGTTTTATGAGTAGTAAGTAATTGGTAGTCTTTATGTGTTATGTATGATAGGAGGAGAATTCGTAGAGGAGCCGTTTTGATACAGCTGTAGATACCGTCTGCGTGTTGTGCTTTCCAGGTAGGATTTCCTACTCAGTATTAGTCCCATAATGGGATATTGGTGATGTGCTGTAGTTAGTGGTTTAATATGATGATTGTCATTGTGTCTGTGATTGTGTTTGGTTTCTTTGGCTCTCGAGATGCGTTCTCGGCTGAGTGGGGTCACTTGCGGGAGTGATCTCACGCCCTAGTTTCGCCCTTCGTGGAACCCGCCACGAAAGGGGATGTGCACATTAATGGACAGGGTTATCGCTCGTACGATGAGCGGGGCTTAGGTGGGAACGGCTGCGGTCCCCCATCGCGGCGGGTGGTCCAAAGGACGATCGATTGAGATGATGATGGAGTTGGTGGTGTGTGTGTGTGTGACGGTTCAATTTGTCTCTGTTTGTCTTATTATTGTTATCTATATTGATTGTGTGATTAGTACTGACCCGGTGTTGTTTTGTAAAACCTGCGGTGATCCATTCGGGGATGGTGAGCGGATATTGAGCAGTATAGAGATGAGTACTGGGATAGCTGGGATGGCCACGACATGACGATAGAGTCTTCCGCTGTAGTTTAGCATTTATTTATATTTCAGTTGAGAACAGATAGTTTGGAATAATGTATTGTACTTTCAGTTTGGTTTCGAGGATTGTATTTATTCATTAAACTACTTATATTAAATGTTGTTTCTGTTTTGTCTATTTGATTATCATACCTCGGGCGACCGAGATGGTGATGTCTTCATACCTGAGTGGTCCTGGTAAGGCACTTGGAGTATGGGGGTGTTACAAATGGTATCAGAGCGACGATCCCGAAACCCGTAACCAATGAATCTAATGAATCTAGGGAGTCAATTAAAATGAACCCGGGTAAAGGTTGTAGGAGCTAATGCAAAGACTTGGGAGACGTCCTAAAGTCGCGAACTCGCCCTACAATTTTGAACCGGTCACCATGGGATATGTGTCGGGATCGTTATGTGCTTATTGTGTGCTGTGTGTATTTATGTAGTAGTATGTTGTATGAATTGATGGATGAAAGATGATAATGACGTGAATTGTATGTTGGTTGATTGTAAAGCATGAAAGTATAATTATTGATACATGTAATTTGACATGTTATAATTACGTAAGGAAAAGTGTTTTGTCTATATATATATATATATAAAGTGATGTGTAAGTATACATGTTGTTGTTGTCGTGATGAGTAAAAGTACAGAAGGTTAGGAGTATGAATTGAACATGTGCTGGGTGAGTATGTTGAACGTATATGGTGGGTAAATATGTGGTATGATGGATGAATTAGTGGAAAAAGATGAATCATCGTGGTATGATAACATGGTTCCTGGATTAAGCGGGTTATATAATGGAAGTTATTTTATAGTGTTGTTATGTTAGTAACATGGAATAGGATTTGTAATGTATGAGTATGATTTGTCTTACGAAAGGCTAGAGAATAAAAGCATGTGGGTAGTGCATGATGAATGTTGTTGCGTTGTTTCCGAAAATGTGATTGGGGCTACTGGTTTCATGAGTATTGGGTTGTTTTCGTTTAACTTGGTTGTTGTTTAAGTTGTTTGGAAGTAAAAATCAAATAATTATGTCGTCGATTACAAAAAGTTGTCTTTAAACTGTTATAACTTGAGATGCGTAAATGATTTTAATGTGATTCCAATTGGAGGTGATAGCTTGTTCTTTTACGATTCTAACGATAGGTCACACACCCAAAACGACCAAGAAATGAGTGAGTTATGGCTGTTTTACGAAAAACTGGACAGTCTTTGAGAATTGGGGTACTCGATCGAGTATCCTTGGTACTCGATCGAGTAAGGGGGCTCGATCGAGTACCTTAGTTACTCGATCGAGTAGCCCTGGTGATTTGTTTTACGTGCTTCTGATCTTCACCTACTCGATCGAGTAAGTCCCTTACTCGATCGAGTGGCTCGACTTCGATATAGTGACCCCTATTTTGGGTCATATGTTTATCTTTTGACTTCGTTGCATATTATGTTTAATTCAAAGGCGTTATTTTGCTTCTTTATGCATTGTTTTACATGTATGTTGGTCTTGACGCGTAAGTTACCCAATTTTGTGGTGTAAAGAGTGGCACCTATGATGAGTATGAGTTCGGTGGGGAGGACATGATTTATATGTGTTGGGATTAGTAAGACTTAATTGAGGCATAGAGCATGTTGTGTGAGACGAGATGAGTGACATGATTGTATGTTGAGTAATGAAAATGTAAGTGAATGTGGGCAAGGCATGATGTAAGTTTAAGGAACGTGAGAATGAAAAGATTGAAAGAAAGGATGTGGATAGTAGCAACCTGAGATGTATAATAAATTATGGAGGGAGATGGTTAGAAATAGTGTTGAGTAAGAACATATGTAATGAAAGGTCGTTTGGAAATAGTGGTATATAGCGAACTTAATGGGACATGTCGCGACGTGGATTTGCAGGTAGTGACTGAGTTTGGAAATTTGTGTTATCGAGAGATGAAACTACTGTGTGATTTCCTTGGGTAATTAACGGTATTAAATGAATTATGATTTTTAGAGATGTAAAAAGGGGGATGCAATTGTTTGAACATTAAACGTTGATTCTATGGATAGATTAGTGGCAAGTGTGAGTGATAGCATAATAAGAGAAGGTCCATGGTAAGAAAGAGTGGGATGATGTCGGTAGAAAATAATGGAATTCGAGTTTTGGAGTAACGAAGGGGTACATGGATTTCTAAAGAGTTAGCTAGAAGGAATAAGGAGTTGAACTATTAATTGGTATTATTGAGTGTAAAGAGAAAAGAAGGATAAAAGTAAGTTTCTAGGAAAATATTCACCGGAGTTATGTGATATAAAGGTAAGGCATCATCGAAATGTGTGATATTATCATGAGGATGTTAGTTAATGGTTATATGGAAGCTTCAGGACAATATGTTTAATAATGAGTTTCGAGAAATTAAGGAAAGTAAGAAGTTAGTAGAATATCTACATGATATGAGATTTTGGTGGAGAAATGGATGATGATTCAATTAAGGAAAATATTGGGAAGAATGTTGAGGTAATTTTGTTCATGGATTCGATGTTCGTTGTTTGGGATGTTAACCAAAGATAGAAAAGAAATCATGATGTTTAGAGATGAGTGAAGAGGTTTGATGTCCTGGACAAAGGTAGTGTTATGGTCTTTGACTAGTGGTTAAGGGTGAGGGTATATTAGAAAAGTGGCAATTCTAAAGAGGCCGATTTTGTAAAGACTGAATTGATAAAAGTATGGTTGTCAGGAAGTATAAGACATAGTCTTAGGAGGTGGTTTCTCATAATGAGTGTTAGCGGTATGGTTATGTATGGCGAAGGTCTTTGGTGATGCGAATGGAAGAATGTGATGAGGGGCATGCGAGTTAAGCTCGGACAACAGGTAACCTTTGTTGAGTGGTAACTTACGTGGTCGGGATTGACTAGTTGGTTGTGATTACGGGTCTATGATATGTGTAAATGTTTGTGTGAGGTTCCGACCTCACAAGAAGTGGTATGGTGTGATAATTATAAAGTCTGTTTTATGAATGTTCTCAGAATATATATATGTTGGACACGGTAGTTTAATTGAATGATATCCAAAAAGGTAATAATTTGATTAATTTGACATGGCTAGTTATAATTTTATGTGTATTAATAACACACGTGTATTTCGTGAAATGGTAGAGATGATGTTCATGAGATGCTTATCTGTTTATTCATATAATATGTTGCGTTGTGATTGAGTAAAGTGGATTTGAGTAAGTTTTCTTGTCCGAAAGGTTATTTCCGAGTCAGTATTTATGGAATTGTATGTAGTTGTGATGTCTATCGATGTGTTTGTGGTGCCTCGGGTGGTGATCCGGGCACGATATTTAGTGTTGTGATGCGGGTATTTTCGCACTACGGTGTGGCTGTTGGTGGCGGTGTTGTGATGCCGTCACCGGTTGTGGTGGAGTAGGCGGGATGATTATGATACAAGTTTTCGAAAGTGCATACCAGTTATACATAGATTGTTGTTTTGTTTGCTGTTGTTCTTTGTGAGTTTTGGTTGAACATGTAGACAGTTGTCTTGCTTATTGATGTTTTCTTTACCAGGTTAAGTTAAGAATGAGGTAGAGTATGATATGAAATAGAGTTGAATATGTTTTCGTTGTTGTCATGGTATAGTGATATTCTCATTGATGGGACACGGTTGTGAGAGGTTGTTACTGATAATTTTGATCTTGTTCTAGATAAGGCTTTAGTGGACATGGTAATGGCAAGTGATTCGTAGAACATGTGTAGTAATGATCGATATATGCGGGTGGTTCATAATCCTTTGTTGAGACAAAGGAGTGTAGGGCATTGAGTAATTAGTGTCGTGTTAAGTTATGTATGAGGCTTGCGGTAATAAAAGAAAGGAGCTTGAGGATCTAGTGTGAGTGTACGTAACAAGTGTGGATCGTGAGTTATGCTTTTGGTGGTAAGAGTTTTATGTAGTTTATATAGAGAGGTGTGTCATGTTGCGGTAATAGGGAACAAGTGAAGTTTTGGGTTAAATTAAGGATTTTGTGGTATAGGTTAGGTGGTGTGACGAGAGAAGTGAAGTATGAGAGTTGTTTAAGTAAGTGAGCCTTGGGTAGGTGCATGGCGAGTGTTTAGATTATAGGTGGTTATCTTTGACATGCGACGGTGATGAGGATTATGAAAAGATATGTCTAGGATTTAGTATTAGTGAGTTACGAGGACGTAACATTTATCTTAAGAGGAGTAGGAGGCGATAAAAGAGAGTTTCATGGTGGTGCATGTTGTAATATAATTGGAAGTAGAGTGTTAGCGTAGTGTAAAGGAGGGATTTGTTTTGTGGATAATACTTATAAAAGGCCATGGCCGTGCTTGTAGTGGTGTGATGCTTCAGAGTGTGGGAATATTTTATAATGTTGACAGTTGGAGGATGATGTTATGAGTCTGAGTAAACTTCGAGGACGAAGTTCCTTTTAAGGGTGGTAGAATGTAACATTCCGTTTGATGTCTATGAGTGTCTTGATTTTGGATTTGATAGTGGATGATATTATGGAGCTAGCAGCATTAGAGGATGGTAGTTGGTTATGTATGGAGTTGGTGTCGTGAGAGATATATCTGTGGTGGATACGATATCGTGAGTCATGTTAGGGAAGTAAACATAGTTGGTGGAGTGGGTGTTAAAAGTTCATGTTTTATGTTTGGTCGAGTTTTTGAGTTCTTAGTTATGTTGTTGTGTCTTGGTCGAGTTAGTATGGTTGTTTTTAGAGTATGGGTTGAACTTCGGGGACGAAGTTCTTTTTAAGGAGGGAAGACTGTAATACTCCGTATTTATAAGTCTTGGGGTACTCTATCGAATAGGCCTTACTCTGTCGAGTAAGGGTAAGTTGCGTTTTAGAAAAGTTTCGACAGAGGGTACTCTATCAAGTAGCCTTAGGTACTCGATAGAGTAAGGGGGTACTCTATCAAGTAGCCTTAGGTACTCGATAGAGTAAGGGGGTACTCTATCAAGTAGCCTTAGGTACTCGATAGAGTAAGGGGGTACTCTATCAAGTAGCCTTAGGCATTCGATCGAGTAGGGGTACTCGATCGAGTACCTTGGGTACTCGATCGAGTGTCCTTTTATCGGGGTTTTTCTCGAGTTTTGTTAATTACGCGATTAAGGTATTTAAACATATTCGTCTTTATTCTAAATCACTTTTTACAAAACCTAAAACCTGTTTAAGAGAGAAAGCAACGGTTCTTCTTCCTAATCGCGTTCTTGACAATTCCCGAGTTCGACGGTCGGTTTGTATCGTAGTTCGCGTCGTTGGATTCCTTGCGTCGAGGGTAAGCTTCTAGCATAATTTTTATAATGTTTTGCTAGGTTTGGTCAAACCCTAATTTAGGGTTTGGGGGTTTTATGAGTAGTAAGTAATTGGTAGTCTTTATGTGTTATGTATGATAGGAGGAGAATTCGTAGAGGAGCCGTTTTGATACAAACCGTAGATACCGTCTCGCGTGTTGTGCTTTCCGGTAGGATTTCCTACTCGCATTTAGTCCCATAATGGGATATTGGTGATGTCTTTGTAGTTAGTGGTTTAATATGATGATTGTCATTGTGTCTGTGATTGTGTTTGGTTTCTTTGGCTCTCGAGATGCGTTCTCGGCTGAGTGGGGTCACTTGCGGGAGTGATCTCACGCCCTAGTTTCGCCCTTCGTGGAACCCGCCACGAAAGGGGATGTGCACATTAATGGACGGGGTTATCGCTCGTACGATGAGCGGGGCTTAGGTGGGAACGGCTGCGGTCCCCCATCGCAGGGCTGGTCCAAAGGACGATCGATTGAGATGATGGGAGTTGGTGGTGTGTGTGTGTGTGACAGTTCAGCTGTCTGTTTGTCTTATTATTGTTATCTATATTGATTGTGTGATTAGTACTGACCCCGGTGTTGTTTTGTAAAACTGCGGTGATCCATTCGGGGATGGTGAGCGGATATTGAGCAGTATAGAGATGAGTACGGGGGATAGTGGGATGGCCACGACATGACGATAGAGTCTTCCGCTGTAGTTTAGCATTTATTTACATTTCAGTTGAGAACAGATAGTTTGGAATAATGTATTGTACTTTCAGTTTGGTTTCGAGGATTGTATTTATTCATTAAACTACTTATATTAAATGTTGTTTCTGTTTTGTCTATTTGATTATCATACCTCGGGCGACCGAGATGGTGATGTCTTCATACCTGAGTGGTCCTGGTAAGGCACTTGGAGTATGGGGGTGTTACAACACCGTCCCATGGATCGACCTCGACTTACCGCTAACTAGTAGTTTGTTGAGCATAATAAATGTGTTTGATTGGATGTGACCCGACGACATCACCCATCACAAAGTTCAAACTTTAATCCTGTGTTCAACTGTGGGTTTGAGTCTGAATTTTGTTAAGTTATAATCTTAGATTTCCTGTGAGTATTCTGTGGGAATTTAGGGTCTTAACTATATCTTTTTGATGCGTGTCTTTTATATGATGTTTTACATCCCATTTTACACGCATTTCAGAGCTCATTCTTGTAGTTTATGCTACATTTCTCCCTATTTCCGTCTACTTCCGTATTTTGTACATTATTGCAGAAATGTGGAGAATTCAACGGGAAATCAAGCTAAATCCGTCCCCGAGTAATCTGCATTGCAAATGACGTAAAGGAATTGCTTAAGGAACGAGCTTGGTGCGCAATCCAAGGCCCAAAAGACAAGTCCACGAGTTAAAAGAAGTCAAGTAGCAGCTCCATTAGTCGATCGACCATAATCCTCAGTCGATCGACCAATGTTCGGGTTCCAGAAGCTACTGTTTGCTGAGGAGCAGTCGATCGACAAGCCTTATCAGTCGATCGACCAGATTTCTATTCCAGACGAGAATTAGAAGACCGAGAAAGCGCAAGCCCATGATGCTAGGTTTAGGAAATAAGATGTTACGTTATTTGCTATATAACGTAACATAAAACATTCAGTTTAGGAAAAAGCTTTTATCTCAGTTTTAGATCCAAGTTTTATCACAATTTCATACAGTAACTTTCAGTTTTATTCATTCGGGTGGTTAGGGTTTGGAACATCGGTTTAGCATTGGACTTTCTGTTCTTGTTCTTAATCTTTCCTCTGAATCTCGGTATTCCTTCTGCCCTAATTACAGTTTATTGTTTTACTTTCTTCATTAGTATAGATTTGCTAGTTAGTATCCCGAAAGCCAATTATCGTTTTATCGCTGTTTGTTATTTACTTTAAGCATGAATTCAGTAATTGCTATTAGTTTTATTGTTGTTATCACTTTCATCATGAGTAGCTAATTCTTTAGTGCTAGGATGTAGGCGATTTATGGCAGAGGCGGCATTAGATTAGACACGGTTTGTCTCGCGTGTTGGTCGATCGACTGACATTGTCGGTCGATCGACTGACCTCGTAGGGTTTCCTTCGTTTTAATTGAATTTAATGTTGTGTTTAACGAGTTGAATGCATGCGACTAGTTAGATGCCTATTTTATGACTAACCCATTAGATCGAAAGATAGGGGAAGTTATTAGACCATCAATTAAATCGACTAGACTGTGCTAAGATCGAAAGATAGGTATAGTTTAGACCGTTAGTCACTTTTCAGGACGAAAGTTAGTATTAGTGACATTAGGGACCTATAGCGAGATCGAAAGATGCTATTTGTTAAGAGTGGACCGAGAGGACCTCTTTATTTCCCGCCTTACCTGTGTTTGATTCAGACCGACTTAGTTTGCTGCCGCCGAAGCTATAATGACCCGACCATCCTAGTACCCTTCTTTTATCTGTTTAAATCGTTTATTTAGTTTATTACCTTTGTTCACTTTTAGCTATAGACCAATTCAATCCAACTCCCACAACAGTTACCTCAGACTGAACATAAATCAACTAAAATTTACATCTGCCTCCTTGTGGTTCGACCCTGTTACCACTAGCCTAGGTTAGTCTTAATAGGAGATTATAAATTTTATCTTTGGTACTCACAACGACGGGTATCAAATTTTGGCGCCGTTGCCGGGGAGGCAATAGTCCTAATTTTAGTTGCTTTTATTTTTAGTCTTTCTTAGTTTAAGGGACATCTGTTCCTTAAACTTTTCTTATATTCTTTTTGTAGTTTCTTCTTATGCGCAGGTCACAGGGTGGAGAATTAGTACCGTTGAACCCTGAGCTCGAAAGATCCATGCGCGAGTTGAGGCGAACACAAAGAGTATTACCGACAGAGGAAGAGCTGAGTACTCTGTCAAGCTACTACGAGAACGAACTGTTCGAAGATAATCCACCATCTTCGCCCGTTTCCACTTCTTCAGCCGAGACAGTTACTTCTCCGAAAATTCCAGTCATGGCCGAGGAAGCAAGTATAGCTAGTTATTCTGAGCCGACAGCCGACAATTTATACAAGGGGTTCGAATTACCAGGAGATGCCAGGAAATTCGAACCAAAGCCTGCCTACATTACTATGGTCGAGAGAAACCAGTTTGGGGGAGCTGCAAATGAAGATGCAGCCAAGCACATGGAGACCTTTATTGACTACTGTTGTTCCATACCCCCACCAGCTGGCGTGACCCAGGATCAAATCAAGGAGACCATGTTCATCTTCTCCCTTCGTGATGCTGCAAGGGAGTGGTATAGAGATCTGGACCGAGCTGTCCAAGGGATCACTGATTGGAATACATTGGCACTGGCATTCTACAAGAAGTACTTTTCTGCTTCAAGGACGATTGCGATTAGAGCTCAAATCACGGGCTTTAAACAAGGGCCAGATGAGAATTCCCATGAGGCGTGGGTCCGATTCAAGAAGTTGGTGCGAACCATACCGCACTATGGGTTAGAAAAGTGGAGCTTGTGCAACCATTTCTACAATGGGTTGTACGACGATCAGAGGGCCATTTTGGATGCTGCAGCCAATGGAAGATTCGCTGAAAATTTGGGAGCAACCAAGGGGTGGAAGATCATTGACGATCTAGCTACCCACAAGGCCGAGTATGGGAATTCTAGAGGGAACCAGAGGAGAGCTGCTGAATCTTCCTCTGTTGCTGCACTTGAGGCTCTCACTGCGAGATTTGACAAGTATGAGCTAGGAGGAGCTTCTAAAGGTGGGATGTACCAAGTTAATGCTGTGTCAGACGGTCCTTTCGTCTGTGAAAGGTGTAGAAGTGAGGGCCATGTCTCGAAAAACTGCCCTAGTCCCTTCGAATCTTGTGCTGCCTTTCAACACTATAGGCAGACCAACACCTACTATGAGCCGAACACCCATCCGAACTTGAGTTGGAGGAGCCAAAATGTCCTTAACCCAACTCAAGCTCCACCGCAGCAACAACCTTATATACCACCTCATCAAAAGCAACAGCAATATCAAAAGCCCCCTTATGTGCCGCAGCAGCAACAAACACAGAATTCTGAATTTTCCGAGCTTAAGAATCTGTTGCTGAAGGAGTCCCAAGCGAGAGAGGCCGGGATGAAGCTACTAGAAAGCCAAATTGCTGAACTGGCTAGAAAAAGTAACACTCGAGCTCCCGGACACTTACCGACCCAACCTGAACAAAAGGAGACCCTAAATGCCATCACCTTGAGGAGCGGGTCCACCCTTGATGGTCCTGCCATGGTCGAGGACGCTGTTGAAAAAGATGAGCCGGAAACAAGTCAAGAGAAAGCTTCAACGAACAAATCAAAGAAAAAGACGTCTGCCAGGTATTTTAGTCGATCGACTGATATACCCAGTCGATCGACTGAAGCACGGGTTACAGGAGCTTCTGGAACTGTACATCTCAGTCGATCGACTGAGGACAGTGGTCGATCGACTGAGATCGCTGCTGATGCTGAAGAATTTCGTCCTTTAATGCCAAATGACCTACGAGACCACTTGTTTCGAGGTACCACAGTCCCGAAGGTGTTAGGACCAGACCCGAGTGCTGATGGGTCGGTCCCGGCCCCGAAGTTCGACCCAATGACGGTTAATGGTTCTCATTTGAGACGATCTGAAGAGGGGTCTAGCTTCAACAAGGAGAAGGTGACGGACTTCCAGCCTAAGTCCAAGGACGCCGGCGCGCGTGAATTGGAGGAGAGGGCTAAGGTACTCCTCACAGCCCCATATCCGGAGAGACTCGTGCCGACCAAGGAACAGGTATCTTTCAGTAAGTTTGAGAAAGTTATCCATAGTCTGAATGTACAAGTCCCCTTCCTTGAGTTAGTTAACCAAGTGCCCGCTTATACTAAATTTATGAAACAACTGTTGTCCAAAAAGCGGTCACTTGAAACAGTGCACACTATCGCACTCACCAAGGAGTCCTGCTCCTATCTGTCTCACACTGCGCCCCATAAGTTAGAGGACCCGGGTAGCTTTTCTGTTCCTTGCAAAATAGGTACCTGTAGACACCTCGTTTCTGCACCCCTCGCAAACCACCCGGTGATGATTGGGCCGCATGTTTGATTCGCGGAACGATTAGTGACAGTTCGTAAGATTATCGTCAAGTGATTGCTCAAAAATTAATGTCAACCTCTTAGTTGTCATCTACGTGCCGATACGGTCGTTTTGGCGATAATTAGAGTACATTCGAGTCCGGGTCAAAAACCGTCTCCATTTTCTCGATAACCGTTAAATCCCGAGTCGAATGTTCTCGGAATGTTCCGGATATTTCTATTCCATATTTCTCAAATTTTATCTTTTGGCAAATAATATCCCGTAATATTCAAAAGATAATCGAATTAAATCCGTCCTACCATAACTTAAACACGGAAATCTTTCTTAAACAGAGGAAACCTCCACGGGAATAGACGCAACAGTCTTTGCGCCTCTTCCAAGAGACGCAGAGTCTGCGCCTCTTCCCAGGCCCTTCTTTGCATGATTTACGTATCTTTTTTATATCTTTCCGAGATTCACTTCCAAAAGAGTCTCCGAAACCCTATTCCTCCGCGTGATTAGTATAAATAGGAGCTTTCGTTCCTCATATTTCTCACGCGAGTGTCCGCCCTTCTCTTCTCCCTTTGCATTCTAGACTTTGTTCTTACTAATTGGCGCCTACGTGCTTGGACTTCCGACCACGTAAGCTCGGATCTTTCCGGGTACCAGCCTTTCCGTTGCATGACCGACCAATTTGACCACTACACTTAATCAATCTAATTAATCAACTTGTTAAATCGTTTTCCTCTTTCGAGGGCACTCTTTCCTTGCATTCGCGTCGAGCATCACTAATCGATTTTCTTAGTTCTTCTCGTTCCATCAACATGTAAGTCTGAGGGTGTATAATTCTCTTTATTTATTGTATTTTACTTTATCGTATCACCATTGTAAGATTTATGTCGAATACACCATTAAAACCGATTTCTAAAACCGTGCTTTAAAACTCCCTTTTTACGGATTTCCAGTAGACAGACGAAGAGAAAGGACGCAGCAACTGCTGCGCCTCTTCGAAGGAGCGCAGTACCTGCTGCGCCTCTTCGTGAGGCTGCCGCAGTTCCTGCTTCCTTTCTTCTTCCTTCGTCTTCTGTTATTCGTCAATTATTTTTGTTTGTTTCGTTTGTTTGTTATTAATCCATCATATTAGCATATAATTCATATGTATATCGTATATAATTCATTCACATGTTTAATTGTTCCGACTTAAATCCTAAATAATCAATATTTACGGGTTTTTCGTCATTAATATTCAAACCCGGATTTTAGAGATTCAATTTGTTCATATTGAGTTTCTGAGATTCGTCATTGATATATTTGCATCCATGTTCGTCATCATTCGTCATGTTTAGTCTAATTAATTGTTTAGTTTGTTTTATTCATGTTAGTTTAATTAATCCCATTCATTAACATCGACCCTTCACATGATTAATCCGCTTAATCCGTCTAAATTCCATGTTTTACTGTTTTATTGACCCATTCATATGTAAATAATTCATTAAATCACTTTCATCCGACTAATTATTTTAATCCATCATTAAATTTAGCAATCAACATTAACGGTTTGTAGTTCCGGCTTCACAGCCAGAACTCACCCTTGGAACAGACGCGGCAACTGCTGCGCCTCTTCCAAAGGGCGCAGTGCCTGCTGCGCCTGTTCCAGGTTGAGTTCTGTCTCTGAACTCCTTTTCTGCCTAGACGTAGTTTAATTAGCTTGCGTATTAACTGACTAATACTCGTATTCACGCTAATTCCTGTTCGTAATTTATTTCTTTTATTCTTTTATTTCTTTTTATCCAATAATCCGTTTTAAAGGTATTTTCGACATAAATCGCCTAATCCGTTGTAATTAATGTAATTTCCTTTAATGTAATTTTCTTTTATTGTATTCATCCTATTGTTTGTGTGCTTTCACATGTAAATGAACATTAATTCCAATTTCGACCCAATTGTATGCTAACTAATTGTCAACCGACTTAGCTAATTCTCACATGTTAGGATTAATCAATGGATGTTGCATTGCATGCATATAGCCGACAATATATCAAGTACGAATAACTCCCCTAATCATTAGTAGAGGCCGCTATCGAGGCGGGCGGGATTAGGTGTTCGATCAAAAGAGCTTCCTAATACGTACCCTCACCCCTTACTCCAGATCTCCGTGAGCACCCGTGTTCATTGGCATCCACGAGAGTCATTCTAGACATAGAATGCTAAGGGTAACGATTGCTTAGTGTTCATGTCACTACTTTGTGTCTTGACATGACATGAGGTATTCGAACGGTTCCAATTTCCCATAAAAATTGGTGGCGACTCCTTACAAAATGCAAACGCTTGTTGTTTCCGAGCTCCCCTCGTCCCAAGCGCCCCCGTGGGCGGCCCGCTGTCCACAGTTTGGCGACTCCGCTGGGAACATACACTTACGTGTAGCTAGGGTGAAACTTGAACAAGGTTTGGGAATAATTTTGTACAAGACAATTGTCGGTTTTCATAACTCGGTCTTCCTAGACCGTTTTAAGCGGCCTTCCTAGGCCCAACCCAACCCATTCGACCAATCGTCCCGTCTAAACGGTCCTAATTCTTATTTGGGCCTAAGGATGGATAGCGATTGACGTCATCCATACCATGATGCTTACTCTTGTTTGTATCAAGGACTTTCACTACTTGAGGAAATGGACTAGGAATCGGCCTTACTCTTGTTTGGCACGAGCCTCTCCACAGACTTCGGGTTTGATGGTTCGGTATGGCAACCCACCCTTTAAACCAAAACCCTTCTAAACGCACTCAGCATCCCGTTATAATGCTTGTATAAATATGCAAAACCTTATGTGATCACCATTTCAAAACAAATCATTTTCAAAAAAATCAAAACCCGTTTTCAATCAAGAATTTCGAAAATAGGGCCTTTAATTAGTACAAAGTCCGGTCAAAACTCTGTCCGTTTGTCAAGTCAAAATTCGGGCCACAAGCCCATTTCAAACCTCACTTCGAGTCCACTCCTACAACTACACTACAGTTGGCTAGGACACACATTTTCAAAGACCTTGTCTTTCTTCAAAAACTCACTCAACACAAGTGGCACACACCCACTTCACGAGTCAAAACTTTTCCTCTTTTAGCAAATGTGATAGAATGGTCGATCGTGTTTTGATTCGTCGCCGGTCTCTTATCCAGTTTCCAAGATGCCTGGGTCAAGTGATGATACGAACCTCCAGCAAATTCAAGAGAGTAATGATCGAATCCTGGCCGCGATAACCCAAATGCAACTCACTCAAGAACAAACCTATGACCGCCTTGAGCTTATCGAAGGCCGCATCTTTGATGTAGAGGGAAAGCTACCTCCCATTAAAAGTGAAGTACTAGGTTTTTCCGATGACGAGTCCAAAGATGAGAATCCTCTCATGGGGACAACTGCAGCTGAGAAAAGACTCCAATACCTAGAGGAGCAATTGATGTACCTTAAGGGGGATGACATTTACAGGGAGAACAATCGTAAGTATGAAGCCGTCAATTCCAAATTGCCCACTAACTTTAGCATGACGGATATCCCTAAGTTTAAAGGACACGAGAACCCTTTGAACCACATCCGCGCCTTCAAAGACTACATGTCTATCAAAGGCATCAAACCCGAGATGTTCTTAAGGATCTTTCCTTCATCTCTTGACACCATCCCAAAGCAATGGTTCTACACTTTAGATCACAAAAAGGTCGCTACTTGGGAGGACGCCGCCATTGAGTTCTCGAAACAATACGCGGATAATGCCGAGATCCAAGTCAACATGCGCACTCTAGAGGTTCTTACCCAAAATGACAAGGAAGGATTCACCGACTTCCTAAGTAGGTGGAGGAAGACTAGTACTCAACTAGTAGAACGCCCAGATGAGGCCACTCTTGTGGAGAAATTCGTGGACAATCTCAAGCCCATATATGCCAACCATTTGAGATATCAAAACATCAAGACTTTCAAAGATTTAACCGTGTTGGGGACACGAATTGAAGATGACATCCGCAAAGGACTCTTGTCCAAAACGGTAGGTCGAGGATATCAAGGGCCCCCACAAGTCGTTCATACGGCTCTACTAGCAAGACCGACGAAGTTAACCTTCTCGAGCCATCCAAGAAAACTAGCCCACCAAGGAAGTTCACAAACCTTGGGGATACGTACTCCAACGCTCTAAAAAGGCTAATGAAGCAAGGCAAACTCCAACCTATTGGACCTACTCCCGAACCCGAAAGGAAGTCCAAGTTTTGGGATGAAAATTCCTACTGTGAATACCATAGGGGCAAGGGGCACGACACAGAAAAATGCTACAAATTGAAACATGTGCTTCAAGATATGATTGAAGATGGTCGGCTTCCAATTCCACCAGGAGGTAAGCCCAACAACACTCAGAATCCTCTTGGAGTTCTAGTGATTACAAGTGACGAATCTACCTTAGATTGCTCACATCTCATTTCTCCCACCGAAAATGAAATTCATGCAATTGAGAAGGAAAGACTCTACTCTACCATCTCCCCTACCATTTCCGACTTCATCGCATGGGCAAGGAGTGTAGATAGACAAGTGTGGGAACTAGAAAACATGGTAATGATCTTACGCGATCCCAAGGCAACGCCTAAAGAACGCATACCATTGACCTTCTCTCAAAATGCCACTATGCAAGAAGTAGTCACCGTGGTCGACAAGCTAGTCGATCAAATCATACAACTAGAAAGCGACATCATGAGAATGAGGGAACTAGCCGCAATCAATGGGGTTTGGGCCGATGACGATGAAGACGAATACCTCATTGAAAACTCTTTGGTAAAAGAGATAGTCCAAAATGGCGAAGACCAAGATGTGGATCACCTAACTCGCTCGGGCCGTCCATACCAAAGTACTACTCAAAACAGCCCAACCAATGTCATCACACCAAATGACAACGAAGACGACCCCACCGATCATTTGCTCAAGCAATTACAAAGGACCAAGGCTGATCTTTCAGTCTGGCAACTAGTGGCAAGCTCATTTCCACACCGCCAAGCTTTACTTTACCAAGCTTTGGCCAAATTGAATGTAGCGCCTAACTCTACTCCCGAAGATGTAGTCAACTTGGTCTTCCAAGAATCACCGAAGTTAAGTAATCCTATTACTTTCTCAGACGAAGACTTGCCACCTTTTGGCACTAGTCACAACCTCGCTCTATACATCACTCACATCCGTCTAAAGAAAAATGTGCCAATGACCTTGGTAGATGATGGCTCCGCGGTCAACGTCATACCCCTCAAAACGGCATATAAACTAGGCATGAAAGAGTCGGATTGGACCCCTACAAGTCAAGGTGTACGCGCATATGACGGTACACGACGAAAAGTGGTTGGACTGGCTAGCCTAACCATAGCCACGGGACCGATCGAGCGAAAGGTCAACTTCCAAATAGTGGACATCGAAGCTTCATTCAACATACTTCTGGGAAGGCCTTGGATTCATGCTTCCAAAGCAGTAACATCCACCCTTCACCAAAAGATCAAGATCCCACTCAATGGCAAAGTTGTGACAATCACTTCGTCGCCTATCAAGGCAATAATTGAGAAACAATCAAGCAATCAAGTCCTTGCAGATCCCATATACGAACTTGGGGGCTTCCAAAGTGTAAGTGTCATAGAAAGCGAGTTGGCACCCTTGTACTATAATCCCTACTCTAACTTAGTGGTCAATCACATACTCAAGAATCAGGGATACTTCCCTGGAATGCCTTTGAACCCAATTCGGAAGAACACCTTCGCGCCATACAAGAAAGGCAACTCATCAAAAATACCACTTGGACTGGGGTACAAACCCACAGCAGAAGAAGTTCTCGAAATGCTTGCTCAAGTCCAAAATCGCAAGTATGTAGGAGTCCAAATGAGGCCATATCTCCCCACCTTGAATGGGTACTTCGTTCAAGAAGGAAGTTCGGAACTCTTTCATGGATTTCCCGAACCTTGGCATTACCTTGAGAAAAAGTTAGCCGGAATCGAGATCTTTCACGATTGCTACTTTATCCCTCCGAGAAGGGTTCCTACCACAAAACCCGTCAAGCACCTTGCTTAGACGAACAAGCTGTTAGCCTCCTATTTGGAGAGGACCGATTTGTTAGGGCCGCACAGGATGAGATCATTACCACAATACTTCAAGACGATCGCTTCAACCCCACCGCATTAATCACAGAAATCGATGCAAAGCAGCAGAAAGGATGGAGAAAATCAATCAAATGGACCAACAATCAAGGAAGACTCTTCAAGCTCACCACTGGAGAAGGAGAGATGTTCAAAGAAGAGCCGAAGACGACGAATTCGAATCGAGTCGGAGTCGAGTCGAGTCGAGTCTAGAGAAGTCATTAGAGAGTCTACTCCTGTCGTCATCCCCACTCCTTTCGTTTCTCCTAGCTTACTTTCAAGTAGTCACAGTAGTTCGGGAAATGCCCCAACCACTGTTCCTTTGCCGCCACTGACCATGGATCAGTTGGCTTCTTTGTTTCAACTTTACTCAAATCTTAATATGAATAAATCAGGTTCTGCTTACTCTTTGCGTTATTTTGAGTGCAATTCTGTTTATGATGATACTGAGGATGACCAAAACCCAGACTTGACCGAAATACCTCCCTACGTAGCCAGAGAAATACTACAGGAAGGGGAAGGGGGACCAGTAATTGAGGACACCGAACCCATCAATGTAGGAACTGAACTAGAACCCAAAGAACTTAGGATAGGGACTACCTTGAGCTCTGCCGAACGGGCCGACTTCATAGACCTCCTAAATGAATTCAAAGACGTTTTCGCTTGGTCCTACAAAGACATGCCAGGGATCGACAGGGACATTGCCGAGCATAGAATTCCGATTAAGCCAGGTTTCAAGCCTGTAAAACAGAAGCTTCGACGGATGAGAACAGAATGGGCCCTAAAGATCAAGGAAGAAGTGGATAAGCAATTCAAAGCCGGGTTCATCAAAGTTTCCGAGTATTCTGACTGGGTGGCTAACATAGTACCCGTACCCAAAAAGGATGGGAGAATCCGAGTTTGTGTTGACTTTAGAGATTTGAACAAAGCAAGTCCGAAAGATGACTTTCCTCTACCCCACATCGACATATTGGTGGACAACACTGCAGACCACGCTTTGCTATCCTTCATGGATGGATATGCGGGTTATAACCAAATCAAAATGGCCATGGAAGACATGCACAAGACCGCGTTCGTCACCCAATGGGGAACCTATTGCTATACAGTAATGCCGTTCGGATTGATCAACGCTGGAGCTACATACCAACGCACCGCAACTACACTCTTACATGACATGATGCACAAAGAAGTTGAGGTATACGTAGATGACATGATCGTCAAATCCAAAGAGAGAGAGGGACATATTGCGAACCTTCGCAAATTCTTCGCAAGGCTACGAAAGTATAACATGAGACTCAATCCTCAGAAATGCACATTTGGGGTAACATCTGGCAAACTCCTAGGATACGTCGTTAGCCAACGAGGTATAGAAATAGATCCTCGAAAATCAAAGCTCGATTGAAATGCCACAACCTCAAACAGAGAAAGAAGTCGAGGATTCCCTGGGAAGAGTTCAATACATAAGTCGATTCATATCGAAACTTACAATGATTTGCGAGCCTATCTTCAAGAAACTCAAGAAGACAGACCACACCATGTGGGACGATGACCACAAAAGGCGTTCGACCGAATCAAGGAGATATTAGCTAAACCACCAGTGCTCATGCCACCGCAACAAGATCAACCTCTTGGTTTGTATCTCACGGTAACCGAAACCGCCATGGGTGCCATGCTAGCTCAAACCGTAGGAAGTGAAGAAAGAGCTATTTACTATCTAAGTAAGAAGTTCTTGGAATACGAGTGCAAATACTCACAACTCGAAAAGACATGCCTCGCTCTTGTGTGGGCAACAAAGAAGCTACGCCACTACATGCTTAGCTACTCCGTCAAAATATTCTCCAAGATGGATCCAGTCAAATACCTCTTCGAGAAACCCGTCCTCAATGGACGCCTAGCAAGATGGACCATGATGCTCTCCGAATTTGACCTCAAATACGTGCCACTAAAAGTAATAAAGGGTCGCGCCGTCGCCGAATTCTTCGCAGAAAATCCCATCAACGACGCACAAGCCATAGATACTTGGTCATTTCCCGACGAGGATATACTTCAAACAGATGTAGACTCCTGGGACCTATACTTTGATGGAGCATCAAACCTAAGAGGATTTGGGATAGGAGTGTTGCTCATTTCTCCCGAAGGTGAGCATACACCGATCGCCAAAACTCGACTTCGAGGTGACAAACAACGCCGCAGAGTATGAGGCTTGTTTAATTGGACTACAAGCGGCAGTAAGCTTAGGCATCAAAAACCTCCGAGTGCATGGAGATTCGTCACTAATCATCAACCAAGTTACAGGATCCTGGAAAATCCGAAGCGAAAGCCTAGCACCCTATCAAGCTAGGATTGACCAAGTCGCTCAATTCTTTGATCACGTAACCTACTTGCACCTACCTCGAGAGGAAAATCAATTTGCGGACGCTCTTGCGAAACTTGCATCTTTGATAAGTATACCAGATTACATGATGGAAATGCCTTTGTGTATCGAACGACGGTCAGAGCCGGCTTATGTCCATCAAATTACCGACGAAGAAGAAATCGCACAGGAACCCTGGTTCCAAGCAATCCTGAACTTCAAGCTCAATGGTACCTATCCACCGGATATGGATAAAAGGGGACAACGAGCTATACGCCTACTAGCTTCACAATACGTCCTCATGCAAGGAGAATTATACAAAAGAACACCTCTTGGTGTAGTCCTGCGTTGCCTTGATCATTCACAGGCACGAAAAGTGATGGAAGAAGTCCACGACGGAGAATGCGGTCCTCATATGCGTGGACCTATGATGGCAAAGAAAATCACACGTCTAGGGTACTATTGGACCACAATGGAATCCGATTGCATCAAATATGTGAGGCATTGCCACAATCATCAAATCTTCGGGAACGTACAACACGTCCCTCCTTCGTTGCTCTACACAATGACATCTCCTTGGCCATTCTCCGCATGGGAATCGACATAATCGGAAAATAACCCCAAAGCAGAACAGGAGGTCACTATTTCATCCTAGTAGCAATTGACTACTTCACCAAATGGGTAGAGGCGGCTTCCTACACCGCTCTTACGGCCAAAAATGTAGCCAAATTCATACAAAATAACATCATCTGCCGATACGGTTGCCCACATGAGATCATCAGCGATAATGGGTCCCACTTCCAAGCCGAAACCGAACAATTGCTAGCCAAGTACAAGATCAAGCATCATCACTCATCGCCCTATAGACCACAGACTAACGGCGCGGTAGAAGCGGCTAACAAGAATGTCGTCACAATCCTCAAGAAAATGACCGACAATTACAGACCGCCAAGCAAAATACCCTTCGCTTTATGGGGGTATCGAACATCCGTCAGGACGCCCACTGGGCTACTCCTTTCTATTTGACTTACGGCATGGAAGCCGTACAACCAGTCGAGCTAGAAATACCATCCTTACGTATTCTACTCGAAAGTCAAATCCCCGAAGCCGATTGGAAGAGGGATAGGTATGAAGAACTCATCCTCCTGGATGAACGCAGTTCGTGCCTTACATAATGTCCAAACATATCAAGCACGTATCAAACGAGCTTTCAACAAAAGGGTTAGGCCAAGAAACATCAAAGAAGGAGATTTAGTTCTCAAATCGGTCGAGCTCTTTTACCTTGTCGACCCAAGGGGAAAATTCAAACCTAATTGGGCCGGACCATATCTAGTCAAATCGATACTCCCAGGGGGTGCGGTTAGAATCACAGACCTAGATGGGAATGAGTTTTCAAACCCCACAAATCTCGACCAACTGAAACGGTACTATGCCTAGGATAGAACAGAAACGCGCCTCGCGTAAACCCACGTGTCGCTCTTGCGGCACTAAATAAACGGCCCCTGGCCCATCTGAATGTCACTGTGCTCTTGCATCTTGGCAAACTTGTCATCCTCATATCATCAAACAAACTAAATTCGCACCTCCCGAGTAAGCAAAAGCTCATGCTTATTTTCTATGTTCATTACAAGCTCTTGCTTCGAACAATTATTCTTTTACATTTACTCGAACTACGCGCAAGGGTTTGATTTCGCTTTTTTAAGTGAATACGTAGGCAACCCTTCACGGGATTCAACCCACCATTTTATTTAAAATGTAAATAGAAGGACATTTGCATTGCATTTGAAATTCGACAAGAATAATTAAAGAAAATAACAACGGTTTCATAACCACTTAACCTTTTTATTTCATTCAATTTCTAGTAATAATAATACGGCAATTATTAAAAGTAGACTAGGCTAGGATTCTAAAAATCCCTCCTTTTATTACAACAATAATAATAATAATCAAATAATAAATAAGACTTGGGCTATTCCTCCATCTTTCCCTTGCCCTTGTCGTTCTTGTCATATTTCTTATCACGACCTCGAGCCGGCGCTCTTGCACCACTTCGACCTAATCACCAACGGTCTTTCTCGAGGCCCGACTCTCCCATTCTTGCCAACCACCGTCTCTCGCGACAGAGTAGTCTTCGATTTCTTCGAAGGATGAATGACTTGAAAGCCGGCTTCTTCTTCTCCTTCGGTCAGATGCTTCTCCTTCTCTTTCTCTCCTTCGCGCACCTTGTAGTCAACGGGCTCACGCTTCCTCGCCTCTTTCGCGCTCTTCCGAAGTTGCGGCCTTCCTCCATCTCGAGATAAGAAATCCGACACCCACAAGGCATTGGAGGAGAAACTCAGGAACCACATGTTTCTTTGGGCCCACTTCACAGCCCACTCTCTTCGGCTCTCGGTAGTCAATGCCATGGCAGTCTGCGGAACGGTGTCAAGCCTGGGAATCATCTGCTTCAACCCGACTTGCCTCATCAATCTCTCAGGAAAGATGCATACCATAAACTCCAATCCAGGGAGGCGCACGGACCTAGTAGGATCCAAAGAAGACACTCCAAAGGATGGACTTGAGATGCCACCACGGTACAATCCACCTAATCAAAGGGCCATCGTCATTCTTCAGCTTGTTCTTCCAATAGTCACAGACCCGGGTGAAGTCCACCATGTACAACCTCGTCCTCATCGAAATCATACGGGCATGATAGGAAAGTGCATGAACTGGGGGCTCGAGCAATCGGAGACGTTCCATAAGCCAAACCTACCAAAACAGGTATTAGACACCCAAACGAAAAAAAAAAAAAAAAAAAAAAAAAAAAAAAAAAAAGGTGTCTTTTTACCTGTAAGATGACGGGACTCCCCAAGAATGGAAGATCGCGATTGGATTTCCTATTATCCAAGCCCAAGATAATCTCCCTAAGCACAAGCAAGTCGGGCTCTGTGCGCTCCATTTGCTCAACAAGACCCAATAGGCGGGGATCACCTCTCAAATCTTCATCAACATGTCCCCGAAAGACGTAAACGTGAAGCAAACAGAAACCGAATGCTCTCCTCCTAGCAACATAAGAGACAGAGGGTCGGCCCCTGTGATGAATCGATCCATGAAATCCAACATCCGCACGCCTTTCGAAGTAACAAGACGATCTACCTCAAGCCTAGTAAGTCCAAGCAAGTCTCTAAACTTGCTCTTATACCCTTGTGAAGTGGAGGGGATGGCGGTAAATGTTCGGGTCCCACCCGCCAATAGCGACAATTTCCTCCTAAAAGGACAAATATCACCGCCCGGGAACGCGAAAACATGATAATTTGGATCCCAATAATCAAGACAAGCATCCAAGAACGGCTTTACTACCTTAATGAGCTTCAAACTCAACAGAGACCCAAGGTTGTAAGCACCCATGTCATGTTTCTCAATATTCGAAAACTCGTTAGTCCATTCCTTCAAGCGAATTTCTAGGGTATTCATGATGATAATTTTCTCTTGAAAATTTATGGGGAGTTTTATATGGGAATCGACGAAGAAGAGAAGGAAGAATTGTATGATTTAAAGCTTCATCGACGCTTCTATTTATACTAATTATCGTTTTTCCAAAAATCATGTCGAACCGACTGCTTGGGAACAGGCGCGCACTCCTTTGCGCGCCTCTTCAAAGGGACGCACTCTTCTGCGCGCCTCTTCCCTAGCATCACTTCTGTGATTTCCGTGTTTGGATCTTTCCTAATTCTATAAACGGATAATTTCCTATTCCTACGGGATTTTATTTTGGTAAATCCGCGAAATTTACCATGCCTCAGGTTTCCTTGATCCAGGAACGCGCATTTCGAGGCGGCGTCAACATTTTCGGCCATTTTTATATTTAGTTCTCATTTTAATTCTTTTTTAAATTCTTGCTTTTTTCATTTTCACTTTTATTTAGTCATTTCCTTTCTATTTTCTTCATTTTCTAACTTATATATTTCTTTTTTTCTTTTTTTTGCGGGGGTAACCCTCCCTACCGTCCGGTCATTTCCGACAAAATTTTTGCATTTTCGCGTTCTTTTCGAGTCTCATTTTTGCACCAATTAAAGGCCTTATGTGTATATAAAAATGTAAATGAATGTGTTTTTCTATGTGAATTTCGGCAAGATGACGGTAAACCGTTGTCTACCAAACTTGTCCAAAAACTAACCCGCAGTACAAACAACACAACCCGGCAAAGAAAAGGCACTCGGCCGTCGTATATACAACAAAAAAGCAAATGTACAAGCAATCGGGGCTTCGCCCAAACAAGTCCAGATGTAAATCGGGGCTTCGCCCAAACAAATCCAAGTCTCGACAACCGGGGCTTCGCCCAAACAAAATCCAAAAATGTTCAAAATCAAGACTACAAAAACCACGCAAACTATCACGAGCACCCTCCAACTCGGCAACCCTCGCCATAAGAGCAGCGATCTCGGCATCCCGAAACTCGAGCTCCTCGACAAACGAGCCGTCTCCTCCCGGATCAAGCTAACTCTCGCTCCACTCACGATCGGCTCGAGAACAAGAACAAGTTGGCTCATGTCAACCAATTCAAACAAAACTGGAAATCAAAAAGTCAAAAGAGATCAAGCAAGGTTCATACCTGACGACCTCGACCACCGACGAGTGCCTCGATGGCGGTAGCTCGCAACCGGTTGGCCACCCTCCATAGTGCCACGAACCGAGATGGCGCAACCTGCATTTTCAAAAGAAATTCTCAAAGAAATTGAACAAGTTTAATCCAATGTGTTCTTACGCAAAGGTGAATAAGCCGAGGCTCACCCTCCGAATCGATCTTTTGCCGCGTCGTCGAGGCCAAGATCCGTCATCCGTCACACCACGTCAAAATCACGCAACTCGGAGATCGTCGTCCTCCCGGTCGCGTCGGTGTACTCGAGAGTCTCGGGATACACTGGGGGCTCGATGCCCGCCGCCTCAACCTCCTGCAAAGACAAACGACTCTCATTAATCGGTGATCTTTCATCGAAATTCCCAAAGTCAATCAAAGAGAAATAAAAGGATACTCACCACTACTGGCCAGTACGCCAACCTCCCGTAAAGGAATGCCGAGTAGTCCTCACCAGACGAGAAGGAGGTCGTTATCACGGCACCGCCAAGTCCGCCTCCCTCTCGGCCTCGGAAGGCTCCCCCGAACATCGTCCTAGGAGGATCAACGGAACCGTCAACGCGTCCCGAGAGCACTGACGAGCCAAACGCTCGCCTAAGTACCACACCGGACCCATCGACGTCCACAACAACAAACCGACTCGGGCTCCTAGGTCGAAGGACCTCAGCAACAAAAGGAGGTGCCTCGGCATACTCCGCCCAAGGTCTGGGCACCCACTGTGACAAGATAAAGACAGAGATCATTCCTGTGATCAGATGAAGGGAAAGAAGTATAAATGCATACAAACGAGATACTCACGCTGCTCAGCTGAAGGGCGTTCACATCCCGCCGGTAGACATTGTGAGAAGAACGCTTGCTCTTCGTCCGGCACATGACCCAATCCCTCACCACAGGATAGGCCCTCTCCAACGGCTCCGTCCTCTTGGGCGCGAGGCCCGGGAAGTAAGAGTACACCCACGCCTGTAAAACGGAATAGTCAATGACGATCTTTCGATCTTTGATAAAAGAAAGGAATTTATTTTGGTCCAAAGGAAGGTTCATACCTCCAACAATAGCCCAGGTCCGACAGCGCCAGGAGAAGTCCCCTTCTCCATCAACTCCGGACGAACCATGGCCCTCATGAAGCGGATAAGGACCGCAAAACCAGCAGTGACCCAATCCCAACGCCCTAGGGAGCTCAGGTCAGCAAGAAATGGAAGAAGCTTCGTCGACAGCCTCTCACCCTTGTCTCCGAGGTAAATCGAAGACAAGAACCACCAAAGCCACAAAGCGAGCCCTCTCGCTCACCAGTGTACAGGAGGAGGAGTCGTCTCCCTCCCATCGATCACCACCGATGCCGGGGTCTTCCCCGCGAAGTAATCCCGAACATAGGTACTGGGTACCAAACCCGGCACCGCAACAGCCTTCGGCGACAGGTTCCAGCCGATCAACCTCCTCGCCTCGGCCGAATCCGCTCTCATGCCAGTCTCCGGCCACACCATCTCCTCGGCCCGCACGCGCACTGGAAATCATGCCGTAGTCCTCCAAGGTGACTCCCACCTCACCAAAAGGCGGGTGAAACGTGGAAGTCGTATCCCAAAATCGATCCAAGAAAGCGCGGACCAGGCTAAGGTTGGCCCGCAACTTCCTCTTCACGATATCCCTCCAGACCTGAACCAGAGGACCGAACGCTCCACGCTCGATCATGGCCCTCTCCTCCTCCGACAGCCGCTCGTAGTGCTCCATCGCCGTCGTGTACCCCGAGAACGACCGGATATTCCCGGCCTCCTATTATGATTCGAAATAAAGCTATCTTTAGTTCTGAAGTAAATTTGAAGGAAATTTGAGCAAAAAAAAAAGAGGATAAGGATAAGTAATGAGTTAGGGAATTCCTATTTACCAAGCTCTTCACCGTCCTGTAGGACAAGTGACCCTCTGCAGCCCATACAAGGTGTCTACTCTCCCAAGTCTCAGCCCACGTGGGAGCTCCTCTCGGCTGACGACCCCCTCGTCCAAGGTGGGCCCGTCGCGGAATCTCCTCCTCCTCAGCAGCCTCCTCCTCGGGAACCTCGTCTGCGGTAGCCATCACCGCGTCGGTGAAAGCCTGCTCCAAAGCCTCCTCAATAGTAACAGCGTCTATGTCCATGGGGGTCCTCCCCGAAGTAGAAGCATCATCACCTGCAGACATTAAAGTGAATTCAAAGCCGCGTCACGTGACGACAAGCCTTTGTTAAGAAGTTTTCGAGCCTTCAAGGCCCGGAATTCCCCATTTCTGGCCATCCTTGGCCATGTTCTCACCAATTCAATCACTCATGTGACAAATTGGGTCAAGTCAAGTCAAAGTCAAAGCCTAGTTCCGAATTCGAGTCGAAAATTCGGCAGCATTTCGCTATAATGGCGGTTATGCCCTAGAAAGGTGCCCTGCAAAAGTTGTCACCAACCAAAATTCCGAGATGACAGGAAGATTACCCATCACCCAAGGGTCCCAAATATCAAGTTTCATCACAAATGGGCAATCCTAAGGCCGTTTTGAAGCTATTTTCGATCTAGTCGTGAAACCGTCTCAAAATTCGCTCAAGGGCTCAAAACTCGATGAAAATTCAAAGTGAATACATGGTTATGTTCCTAACATTGCCTACTATCCATTTCTAGCATCAATTTGGCAAAGCAAATCCATTTGGGGGAAAAGCCCCAAATTTTCGAGTAAATGGGTCGAAAACCCTAATGTTTGCGGCTCAAAATTCGACAAATGCGGATGGTTAATGCAAGATTAAAACACATACCTCGATTAGTCATATTTCAAGCAAGCTTTTGAATCCAACCTTGACGGAAATGGTGAAGGTTTGAGAGAGAAATTGAAGAATTTGTGTTTCGAAATAATGAGATAAAACCCTCTGATTTCGCGTTTTTACGCAAGATTTGTCAAATTGGGGAAAGGACGCAGCAGGCGCTGCGCCTCTTCCAAGGGACGCAGCTCTTGCTGCGCCTCTTCCTTTCGTTCCCTCCATACGGATTTTCAAAAGTTCGTTGGGAGTTCGTTATTTGTGGGCCCATCTTTGGTGCGCCTCTTCTAAGTTTCTTTTCTTACCATTTTGGTCCGTTTCGACGATTTTCTTTCGTTCCGGCCCATGTTTATCCCAAATAGCAACAAAAGATTTTGCGGTATTGTCCCGAACCCATTTTACCCACAGCAGCGATTTTGTGATATTGCTCAATTTATTTTATCCAGCGCAGTGGTATTTTGCAGTACTGCTCACTTGAAGTTTCTCCCATGACGATCAAGATGCCCCTAATCGTCAAAATAATCACCCAACGAGAGTTTGCTTGAGGACAGAGACAAGCAGATTCCCGCCAAAATCATCAGTGTATTCCCCAACAAGAGTTTGTTTGAGACCAACGCAAGCAAATTCAGCCTCTAAATTTCGCCAAAGTTCGCTTGAGACCGACGCAAGCAGACTTCCCCAGCAGTTTCTACCGACGTCCTGCTGTTATATATCTCTTGTTCCCCGCAGAGTTCGACCAAAGTTCCCCTGTGACCTCCTAATGCCTTCGGACACCAAGTTATCTTCGAGACCAATGAATTCTTTTTTTCTTTCGAAGCGTCTTGATCCCGCTTCACCCGGGGTGTCTCGGTATGATCTCTTCTTATGGTCAAGAGCTTCCTTACGTAGTCTAATGGACTTTAAACGACCCTCCCCGATAGTCGAAGACTCTAAAATGTTCCCGACGACATGTCCTTGGTTCGGACCCCTTGAGCCGCCTCGCGTCGCCATAGTCGTCGGGTTGTAATCTTCGATTGACCTGATGGCTATACTTTGACTTTCGCCTTGTCCAAGCCTCGGTCAAAGTGGGGGCTCAGAGACACCTCGTTTCCGCACCCCTCGCAAACCACCCGGTGATGATTGGGCCGCATGTTTGATTCGCGGAACGATTAGTGACAATTCGTAAGATTATCGTCAAGTGATTGCTCAAAAATTAATGTCAACCTCTTAGTTGTCATCTACGTGCCGATACGGTCGTTTTGGCGATAATTAGAGTACATTCGAGTCCGGTCAAAAACCGTCTCCATTTTCTCGATAATCGTTAAATCCCGAGTCGAATGTTCGGAATGTTCCGGATATTTCTATTCCATATTTCTCAAATTTTATCTTTTGGCAAATAATATCCCGTAATATTCAAAAGATAATCGAATTAAATCCGTCCTACCATAACTTAAACACGGAAATCTTTCTTAAACAGAGAGAAACCTCCCGGGAATAGACGCAAGGCAGTCTTTGCGCCTCTTCCAAGAGACGCAGAGAGCTGCGCGCCTCTTCCCAGGCCCTTCTTTGCATGATTTACGTATCTTTTTTATATCTTTCCGAGATTCACTTCCAAAAGAGTCTCCGAAACCCTATTCCTCCGCGTGATTAGTATAAATAGGAGCTTTCGTTCCTCATATTTCTCACGCGAGTGTCCGCCCTTCTCTTCTCCCTTTGCATTCTAGACTTTGTTCTTACTAATTGGCGCCTACGTGCTTGGACTTCCGACCACGTAAGCTCGGATCCTTCCGGGTACCAGCCTTTCCGTTGCATGACCGACCAATTTGACCACTACACTTAATCAATCTAATTAATCAACTTGTTAAATCGTTTTCCTCTTTCGAGGGCACTCTTTCCTTGCATTCGCGTCGAGCATCACTAATCGATTTTCTTAGTTCTTCTCGTTCCATCAACATGTAAGTCTGAGGGTGTATAATTCTCTTTATTTATTGTATTTTACTTTATCGTATCACCATTGTAAGATTTATGTCGAATACACCATTAAAACCGATTTCTAAAACCGTGCTTTAAAACTCCCTTTTTACGGATTTCCGAGAGAGACGAAGAGAAAGGACGCAAAGAATCGCTGCGCCTCTTGAAGGAGCGCATACACTGCGCGCTCTTCGTGAGGGCCGCCGCAGCCTCTCGCTTCCTTTCTTCTTCCTTCGTCTTCTGTTATTCGTCAATTATTTTTGTTTGTTTCGTTTGTTTGTTATTAATCCATCATATTAGCATATAATTCATATGTATATCGTATATAATTCATTCACATGTTTAATTGTTCCGACTTAAATCCTAAATAATCAATATTTACGGGTTTTTCGTCATTAATATTCAAACCCGGATTTTAGAGATTCAATTTGTTCATATTGAGTTTCTGAGATTCGTCATTGATATATTTGCATCCATGTTCGTCATCATTCGTCATGTTTAGTCTAATTAATTGTTTAGTTTGTTTTATTCATGTTAGTTTAATTAATCCCATTCATTAACATCGACCCTTCACATGATTAATCCGCTTAATCCGTCTAAATTCCATGTTTTACTGTTTTATTGACCCATTCATATGTAAATAATTCATTAAATCACTTTCATCCGACTAATTATTTTAATCCATCATTAAATTTAGCAATCAACATTAACGGTTTGTAGTTCCGGCTTCACAGCCAGAACTCACCCTTGGAACAGACGCGGCAACTGCTGCGCCTCTTCCAAAGGGCGCAGTGCCTGCTGCGCCTGTTCCAGGTTGAGTTCTGTCTCTGAACTCCTTTTCTGCCTAGACGTAGTTTAATTAGCTTGCGTATTAACTGACTAATACTCGTATTCACGCTAATTCCTGTTCGTAATTTATTTCTTTTATTCTTTTATTTCTTTTTATCCAATAATCCGTTTTAAAGGTATTTTCGACATAAATCGCCTAATCCGTTGTAATTAATGTAATTTCCTTTAATGTAATTTTCTTTTATTGTATTCATCCTATTGTTTGTGTGCTTTCACATGTAAATGAACATTAATTCCAATTTCGACCCAATTGTATGCTAACTAATTGTCAACCGACTTAGCTAATTCTCACATGTTAGGATTAATCAATGGATGTTGCATTGCATGCATATAGCCGACAATATATCAAGTACGAATAACTCCCCTAATCATTAGTAGAGGCCGCTATCGAGGCGGGCGGGATTAGGTGTTCGATCAAAAGAGCTTCCTAATACGTACCCTCACCCCTTACTCCAGATCTCCGTGAGCACCCGTGTTCATTGGCATCCACGAGAGTCATTCTAGACATAGAATGCTAAGGGTAACGATTGCTTAGTGTTCATGTCACTACTTTGTGTCTTGACATGACATGAGGTATTCGAACGGTTCCAATTTCCCATAAAAATTGGTGGCGACTCCTTACAAAATGCAAACGCTTGTTGTTTCCGAGCTCCCCTCGTCCCAAGCGCCCCCGTGGGCGGCCCGTTGTCCACAGTACCTTCTCAATTGAGAAGGCATTATGTGACCTAGGGGCTAGTATAAGTGTCATGCCCTTGAGTTTAGCTAGGAAACTCAAGTTGACCCGGTTTGCTATCACAGACATGACAGTTCAGATGGCTGACCGATCTGCGGTCGAGCCTATAGGAGTCCTAGAGGACATACCCGTCCAAATAAGGAAGTTTTTCTTCCCTGTTGACTTTGTTGTCCTTGACATGCCTGAGGATGCCCATATACCGATCATCTTAGGAAGGCCGTTTCTGCACACTGCTGGTGCAGTTATTGACGTAGGCTCTGGAACTTTGACCTTCAAAGTTGGGAAACATTCTATTATCTTTGCCCAACCTGCTAAAAAGAAAGACCCCATGTGGCCTGTTACATGTAATACGGTTTCTGAAAAGAAATCGTACTTTGTGCTTCCCAAATTACCTGTCCCTATTACTACTGCTGTGTTAACCCCTCCGCCCCAGATTGGGAACAAAATGGAGGAAGAATCTGTTGTTTTAGATAATGCAGGAGGTGGTTTGGGGGAAGGATGAGCTGCAGGTCACTCCAGCCACGACAAAGCCTATTATTCAAAGAGGAGGTCTTGGATGCCTAAGCTATGGGACTGATGAGGAAGTGGAAGATGAGCCAACCAAGGTGAGACGGTCTGACTTGGATTCCGTTGAACCCAAGGGAGCCTTTGATTGGGGGAATGACGAAGTTGATCCATTGAGCTCTCCGACTGTTGAAGCTAAGAAGGGTGCAACTGATAAGATGAGCACCATTGAGGCTACCTCTAGTAGCCAGAAGCCGACGAAGTGGGCCATACCGTGGTCCTTCTTGATCAACTATTAGTTGATCAATCTCGTTACGAACTTCTTTTTATTTGCTTTGTTAAGACAATTTTATTGCTTTTTGTGTGCGCGAAAACTTCGCTTTTATTTTATTTGCTTAGGATTTTTAAGTACTTTAGGCTTTATTCTAGGTTTTGCGCAATTTTTGGGCGCGTTTTATTGTGTACTTGCAGGTATTTAGAGCTTGTTAGCTCAAATTATTGAGCTAATACGAAGAAATTGGAGGTTGCGGCGAAGTGTTTTCGATCGATCGGTGGTCTTTATGGTCGATCGACGATTTGCGGAGGTTTTACAGAGCTACTGTTCACGCCCACCTGGTCGATCGACTGATCTCAGTGGTCGATCGACCACTGCTGCTGCTATATTCGTTCACGACCTCTCCCCTGCTGTGTTTGGTCGATATGCGGACCTAAGGGAGTTTTCTACTCCGCTTTATTTTCCGTCATATTACTTCTTTCTTCAAGTTCTCTTATTTGTACACAATTTTACCGTTTTAAAATTATTTTCTCAGTCTTATGCGTGGTATTTTCTGTCTTTCAGGCACTCTTATTGGTAGCACTGCTGGCTGCTGAAACCTCCTAGCTCACGCTGGTTTGGGGAGGTTTCCTCTTTGCGCTTAAAGTCTTGTGAGTTCCATATCTTTCCTTTGCGTCTTGCTTAATTATTTTCTCGCAAATTCCCTTTTCTCTTTTCTTCACTATATGATTTTGCACAATGGGGACATTGTGCGATTTGGTTTGGGGAAGGGTTTTGCGTCGCATATTTGCTTGCATTCACATTTACATTTTGGTTTGCATTGTTTATTTCATTTTTCTTCATTTTCACCAAAAATTCAAAAAAAAAAATTCAAAAAATTCAAAAAAATTCCATAAAATGCACGTTTATTTTTAGCATATAGGTCGAGTCGGAACGGTAGTATATCTATGATGATTTTGCATTTGCACCTGTTTCGCCTGAGCCTTGCTAGATTAACATGTTATTAGTAGAATCGTAAATGCATATCTACGAGTTTTCGTTAATTATCTTGCTGGACTTGAGACTTGACTTTAATAATTGGCAAACTACTTATACTTTCCGAGAACTAGAGCCTATAACTGGTAACATTCATGACCGGTTTATTTAGGAATGTGAGTAGTACTCCTTATGAGACATGTTTCCTTAATTTGCATGAATATGAATTTGATCTACTTAATACCTGTATGCATTCGGTTTGTGGTTTGTTGACACATGTGGTAGAGGTTTCCTTTTCTCATTTTACCCATAAGCTTCACACTGCCAAAAATATCCCTTTTTGTCCCATTACTACGCCCTACATTTAGCCTGTCCTTTGTCAAGCTAGTAGTCTGTGTTTTTGGGGTTGTTACTCGTTTTTGGTGGCATTTGCTCTGTTGAGGTGATGGTTGGAAAATGAAAAGGAAAGAAAGAAAGAAACAAAAGAAAAAGAAATACCAATGAAAAAAATGATTCGGAAAAGAAATGGAAAAAAAAAAGAGGTTCTGTACTGTTCAAATAGGTCGATCGACTGCCACATATGGTCGATCGACTGAGATTAGAGAAAAGAAATCAATTCGCATAATTTAATCCTTATCTTTTGGCGATTTTTGCTCCCATGTTTCATTTATATCCTATGGGGAGTTTATTGATTTGATAGTTTGGAGATTGTGAGTTTTGTGCTTACTATAGCACCGTTTCGCTTGTTTATGAGCAAGAAGCTAGATATTGCCACTTGGTTCCGTTTTGGTACTAGCTTGATCACCTGTACCTCCACTTTACCATAAAATGTTTTGCCTCTTCTTACCCATACCTCACATATCCCATATATACCTCGGCATGTGTCATTGGTCATCTGTTTGGTTGGAATGCGTATGTACGGTCGTAGAGGTCATTTTCATATTTTATTGTTGGCATGTTTTCATAGGTCGTAGTTAGGTGAGAGTCACTACAAAATTACTTCTTTCTATCTTACATATATATCACCTGTGCTTATTTGAGTGATTTGAGCGACCGTGAGAGTCCAATTTGATAAGTCTCTACAGTTGACGGTTCAGCAGTCTTTAACGACTTTATAACTCGTTTGCATGATTCACATTGCTAATTGATTGTTGGTTGTGCATTAAAATCGGTTTAGGCTTAACAATCTGCATTTCGCTCTGAGATTGAACTCGTTCCATTAGGTCATTAGATCGAGTCTAGTTCTTGCTTGGGGACAAGCAAGGGTTTGGTTTGGGGAAGTTTGATGCGTGTCTTTTATATGATGTTTTACATCCCATTTTACACGCATTTCAGAGCTCATTCTTGTAGTTTATGCTACATTTCTCCCTATTTCCGTCTACTTCCGTATTTTGTACATTATTGCAGAAATGTGGAGAATTCAACGGGAAATCAAGCTAAATCCGTCCCCGAGTAATCTGCATTGCAAATGACGTAAAGGAAATTCTTAAGGAACGAGCTTGGTGCGCAATCCAAGGCCCAAAAGACAAGTCCACGAGTTAAAAGAAGTCAAGTAGCAGCTCCATTAGTCGATCGACCATAATCCTCAGTCGATCGACCAATGTTCGGTTCCGAAAGCTACTTTGTTTCTTGAGAGCGATCGATCGACCCAGCCTTATCGATCGATCGACCAGATTTCTATTCCAGACGAGAATTAGAAGACCGAGAAAGCGCAAGCCCATGATGCTATGTTTAGGAAATAAGATGTTACGTTATTTGCTATATAACGTAACATAAAACATTCAGTTTAGGAAAAAGCTTTTATCTCAGTTTTAGATCTAAGTTTTATCACAATTTCATACAGTAACTTTCAGTTTTATTCATTCGGGTAGTTAGGGTTTGGAACATCGGTTTAGCATTGGACTTTCTGTTCTTGTTCTTAATCTTTCCTCTGAATCTCGGTATTCCTTCTGCCCTAATTACAGTTTATTGTTTTACTTTCTTCATTAGTATAGATTTGCTAGTTAGTATCCCGAAAGCCAATTATCGTTTTATCGCTGTTTGTTATTTACTTTAAGCATGAATTCAGTAATTGCTATTAGTTTTATTGTTGTTATCACTTTCATCATGAGTAGCTAATTCTTTAGTGCTAGGATGTAGGCGATTTATGGCAGAGGCGGCATTAGATTAGACACGGTTTGTCTCGCGTGTTGGTCGATCGACTGACATTGTCGGTCGATCGACTGACCTCGTAGGGTTTCCTTCGTTTTAATTGAATTTAATGTTGTGTTTAACGAGTTGAATGCATGCGACTAGTTAGATGCCTATTTTATGACTAACCCATTAGATCGAAAGATAGGGGAAGTTATTAGACCATCAATTAAATCGACTAGACTGTGCTAAGATCGAAAGATAGGTATAGTTTAGACCGTTAGTCACTTTTCAGGACGAAAGTTAGTATTAGTGACATTAGGGACCTATAGCGAGATCGAAAGATGCTATCTGTTAAGAGTGGACCGAGAGGACCTCTTTATTTCCCGCCTTACCTGTGTTTGATTCAGACCGACTTAGTTTGCTGCCGCCGAAGCTATAATGACCCGACCATCCTAGTACCCTTCTTTTATCTGTTTAAATCGTTTATTTAGTTTATTACCTTTGTTCACTTTTAGCTATAGACCAATTCAATCCAACTCCCACAACAGTTACCTCAGACTGAACATAAATCAACTAAAATTTACATCTGCCTCCTTGTGGTTCGACCCTGTTACCACTAGCCTAGGTTAGTCTTAATAGGAGATTATAAATTTTATCTTTGGTACTCACAACGACGGGTATCACTTTTCATCACACAAACAAGTCACACAATCAGTTGAGTCAGCTTGTCTGCAATCTCAGGATTTCAGGTTGTTTCAGTTGAGATTAAAAATACTTAGGGTCCTTCTAAATTCATGAAACTTGGTACAGATTTAGATCAATATTAATCCTTATTTGTCACAGAAATTCAGAATTTTTCAAAGTCATTTGATATTTTTAAGGTGTCCTGCAAGCCAGACTGCATTATTGCCTGTTCCTAGGCTTTATACTGCATTTTGGTTATCAGAACTCAGGTTTAACACAATTCCACCTTTGTGTTAGTCTTGGGTTGAGAGAAGCTATGAGATTATTATCCCTACCTAAATTAAAAACACAAAAACAACCATGAGTGAAGAGAGACTTGCTGGTATTGAGACCAGAATAGAAACACTTGCAAGAAATGTAGACACACTACTCAATGTTGTTCATGTGGTAATGGAAAGACTTCCAAACCATGATCCAAGGAGACAACCAGCTGCCAGAGGACGAGGAAGAGGCAGAGGATTCTTTATAGGAGCAGGGAGAGGACAGCCACCACCTGGTTATGAGTCAGACTCTGAGGAGAGCATAAGAACACAAGAGGAGGCTCTTGAGCAAGCAGACAAGCATCTAAAGGTAGAAATTCCTGATTTTTCTGGTAGTCTTAACCCTGATGACTTACTAGAATGGATTAGGGATGTTTAAAACATATTTAAGTTCAAAAATTACAATGATGTTAAGGCTTGTAAAGTTGCTGTGTTGAAATTAAAAGGATATGCATCACTATGGTATGATAACCTTAAACATCAGAGACTAAGGGAAGGGAAGGAGGCTATTAAATCTTGGTCCAAACTTAAAAAGAAATTGTTGGATAAATTTGTTACCAAAGATTACACCCAGGATTTATTCATTAAGTTGTCTAAGCTTAGGCAGGATGAGAGACCACTTGAGACCTATTTGAGGGAGTTTGAACAGCTAACCTTACAGTGTGAGATAAATGGGAAGCCTGAGCAAAGGATTGCTAGGTTCTTAGAAGGGCTTGATAAGAATATTGCTACTAAGGTTAGGATGCAACCACTTTGGTCTTATGATGATGTTGTCAACTTGGCACTGAGAGTGGAGAAAATGGGGAAGTCTAAACCTGCTACACCTAAACCCAAACCTATCTTTAGACCCTACATTGGTGTTAAAATTACTTAAACACCTAAACCAGTGTCCCAAACAAGAGGAGACAAGGGGAAGGCACATATGTTCCCTAAGTCCAACCCACCTCTAACAAAAGAAAAGATTAAATGCTTCCAATGCCAGGGGTATGGCCACTTCAGGAAGGATTGTCCTTCCAAGAGAACATTGACAGCAATGGAAGTAGAGGAGTGGGGAAGAGAGGGTTCAGTTGAGTATGAGGAGGAACCAGTGAATGAGGAGACAACTCTTGAGGAGGAACCCAACCAGGAACAAGTCTTGGCTCACCCTGATACAGGCCATAGTCTTGTTTTATAGAGGGTAATGCACTCTCAACAGGCACCATTGGAGGAGGATCAAAGATCCCTCATTTTCAGGAGTAGATTTACTATTCAGGGCAGGGTATGCAACTTGATCATTGATGGTGGGACCTGCACCAATGTAGCCTCTGTCACCAAGGTTAAAAAGCTTAACCTCAGTACCCAGAAGCACCCAAACCCTTACAAGCTCAGATGGCTAAACAAGGGAGCAGAGGTCAAGGTGGATAAACAGTGTCTGGTTCCATTTTCAATTGGCAATGTTTATAAAGATGAGATCTTGTGTGAGGTGGTCCCTATGGATGCTTGCCACCTACTGTTGGGTAGACCATGGGAGTTTGACAAGAATTCTATCCATCAGGGGAGGAATAATACCTATTTCTTCAAGCAAGACAGCAAGAAGATCACATTGACCCCCTACCACCTAATCAGAAGAACTATGGGAGTCCAAGTATGACTGATGGACTCAATGGAGTTCTATTTCTATCTGAAGCAGAAATGGTCAAGGAAATGCAACAAGAGCAGCCTGTTCTTATCTTGTTGTCCAAAGAAATTATAAGGATGAGGAGCATCAACTGCCAGCAGAGGTTAGACCATTACTGAAGCAGTACCAGGATGTCTTCCCTGCTGAATTGCCTAGTGCATTACCTCCACTAAGAGGTATTGAGTAGAGCTGTTCAAATGCGGGCTTGGGCCGGACATGGGCCGGGCCGTGAAGAAAAAAGTTGCCCTTTAAGACTATAGTGGGTGGGCTGGGTCAGAATTATGGGCCACTTATCCTTGCCCTTACCCGCCCTTTAGTCAAAAGTCGGGCGGCCCGTGGGCTAATGGGCCGTAACACTAAACTTTAATTGTTGATTACTTATTCGGTATAGAATAACTTCAACTTAAACTACTAATATATATGGATAGTAAAGGAAAACATATAAGAGTAGAGGTAAAGATTGGATATGTACATTATTGTAACTTGTAATACACGGAAATTAGCGGTGTTTTGAATATATGCGCCTATTGTAATTTGTAAAGACAATCAAAATTTAATTATCATTGAGATATTTGGAAAGACAACGGTTTAGGTTCGACTTTATTAAATAAAAATATGCTTTTATTTTCTTTCATTAAAAAAAATCATTATCATTATTTATAATATAAAACAGTAAATAAACACTAATAAATTGAAAATTTATTATCTTATATTTTTAGTGGGTCGGGCGGGTTGACCCGTTTGGAAAAGCTCGTGTCCATGTCCGGTCCATTTACTTAATCGGGTCGTGCTTGTCCAGCCTACGACCCATTTTTTAGAAAATTTTGTGTCCAAGCCCGCTAAAAATAAGGGCCGGATGGGTCGGATTATCGGGCGGTACGGCCCATGAACAGCTCTAGTATTGAGCACCATATTGACCTTGTGCCAGGATCTATACTCCTTAACAGACCTGCATACAGGTGTGATCCTGATGCTACAAGAGAATTACAGAAGTAAATTGATGAGTTGATGAACAAGGGATTTGTGAGGGAATCCTTGAGACCATGTGCTGTCCCAGCACTGTTGGTACCTAAGAAGGATGGCACTTGGAGGATGTGTATTGATAGTAGAGCCATTAACAACATCACAGTCAAGTATAGGTTCCCTATACCTAGATTGGATGACATGCTGGATGAGTTAAGTGGTGTCAGGATCTTTTCTAAAATTGACCTTAGGCAGGGTTATCACCAAGTGAGAATCACGAAGGGTGATGAGTGGAAACTGCCTTCAAAACTAAGCAAGGGCTCTATGAATGGTTGGTTATGCCATTTGGGTTATCAAATGCCCCTAGCACTTTTATGAGATTTATGACAGAAGTGTTGAGGCCTTGTTTGGGGAGATTTGTTGTGGTGTACTTTGATGACATCCTCATCTACAGCAAGTCCACAGAAGAGCACTTGAGCCACCTTGAGAATGTATTCCAAATCCTGAGAGGCAGCAAATTATTTGGAAAATTGGAGAAATGTACCTTCTTGGCTTCTGAAATTAAGTTCCTAGGATACATCATCTCTGGGAGGGGAATTTCTGTGGATCAGGATAAGATTGATGCTATTAAATCCTGGCCAATCCCCAAGAGCATCACTGAAGTAAGAGGCTTCCATGGCCTTGCTTCCTTTTACAGAAGATTTATCAAAAACTTCAGTGTTGTTGCTGCCCCAATCACAGAGTGTATGAAGAAAGGAGAGTACAAATGGACTGAGAATGCTCAACAAGCATTCAACTTGATCAAAAGAATGTTATGTGAGGCACCTGTTCTCAAGCTACCTGATTTCAACTGTTTGTTTGAGGTAGAATGTGATGCCAGTGGAGTTGGCATAGGAGATGTATTGATTCAGGAGAGAAAACTTGTGGCCTACTTTAGTAAGAAGCTAAGTGGAGCTAAGCTGAGCTACTCCACTTATGACAAAGAGTTCTATGCAATTATCAGGGCTCTTATGCATTGGAGCCATTACCTGAAACCAAAACCTTTTGTGCTACATTCAGATCATGAGGCTTTGAAATATATCAATGGCCAGCATAAGCTAAATCACATGCATGCTAAAGAGGTTTAGTTCTTGCAATCCTTCACATTTTCAAGCAAGTATAAGGAGGGTAAACAAAACATTGTTGCTGATGCACTGTCTAGGAGGTATTCATTGCTATCAGTGATGGAACAGAAGATTCTTGGGTTTGAGTTCATGAAAGAGCTGTACAAAGATGATCCTGATTTTTATGAAGATTGGCTAGCTCAAACAGAAGGAACTAAGGTCCAGGGAACCAAATTCTTACTACAAAAGGGTTTCATGTTCCATGGAAACAAGCTATGTGTTCCCAGAGGTTCATACAGGGAACTACTGATCAAGGAAGTTCACTCCAGTGGGTTAGGAGGTCATTTTGGGGTCCAAAAGACTCTGAATATATTGCAGAGACAGTTTTATTGGCCTAGGATGATGGGGATGTTCAGGTAGTACTAAGGAGATGCTCTATTTGCCAAAAGGCCAAGAGCAAATTTCAGGCAGGCCCCTACACTCCACTACCAGTGCCAAACAAACCATGGGAAGATGTGAGTATGGACTTCATAGTGGCATTGCCAAGAACTCAGAGGGGACATGATTCAGTGATGGTTGTTGTTGACAGGTTCGGTAAGATGGCTCATTTCATAGCATGTAAGAAAACTGAGGATGCTGTGAGTGTTGCTGAACTTTATTTCAGTCATATTGTTAAGCTACATGGAGTTCCAAAGACCATAGTGTCAGATAGAGATGTTAAATTCATGAGTTATTTTTGGAAGACACTATGGAAGCTCCTCAACACCAGATTTCTATTCAGCACCTCCCACCACCAACAAACAGATGGCCAAACTGAGGTCACAAACAAAACATTGGGAAAAATTCTAAGATGCATTGTTAGCAAGTCTTTGAAAGAGTGGGATCTGAAACTGCCACAAGTTGAGTTTGCTTTCAACAGAGCTCCTTCATCTGCAACTGGTCATAGTCCATTTGAAGTGGTTTATGGGATCAATCCTCTGATGCCCTTAGATCTTTCAAGTGTACCTAAAGAAGAAATGAACTATGATGCTAAGAAGAGGGTGGAACAGATGTTGAAGCTCCATGAAACTGTCAAAAGGCAAATTGAGAAAGCCAATGACAGGTATAAGAAGCAGGCCAAGAGTCCTAAACAGAAGAAAGAATTCATGCCAGGTGACCTTGTATGGATCCACTTAAGGAAGGAAAGGTTCCCTGCTAAGAGAAAGAACAAGCTGATGCCTAGGGCAGAGGGTCCTTTTGAAGTCATTGAGAAAATTGGTCCTAATGCTTACAAGATAGACCTTCCTGGTGAGTGTGAGGTACATGGAACTTTAATATAGGAGACCTAAGTCCTTATTATGGTGAGTCTGATGAGGAAGAGGGGCTAGGCTTGAGGTCAAGCCCTGTTCAAGAAGGGGACGCTGTAGCAGGAGCTGGATCAGGGGCTCCCAATCCTGATCAAGCCACAGTCCAGGTCCAGGCAACACCCACTGCACCACCAGAGGTACCTGTCAAGAGGTTCACAAGATCAAGCTTTCAGCTGCCACTCAGGCCAACTGAAAGGAGTCTCAATTGAAAGTTCCAGCAAGGACCTTAAGTATCCACACCAGTCCTCCTAAAATGCAATGTAATCCAGCAGAAAATTCCGCAACAAAGTAAGGCAGTCACATGTTGAAGTTAAAGCATAAAGCAACATTTCCTTATTTGGTGAGGCATTTTGAGGCTCCTTATAAAGGGTACTGCAGCATTTTCCACAAAGCCTGCCACAATACAACAACAAGAAGCCTTGACTTCAGCTAGCCACCAAATGAACAGCAAAATGTGTAGCAAACTGTGCACAAGAAGACAAGTGACAGTGACAGCCTGCAACAATGCTTTATTTTCAGTCTGTTTTACCCATTTGCTTTTATTTTCACTTGTTCACTTTATTTACCAGTTTGTAAGATAATTTATGTTGTTTGTACTCATCTTAGATTAATTCTGGACCTTTGGATGCTAGGGTTTCAAATTGTAATGCAAAGACAAGGCCTATATAAGGACCTGTGCTCATCTGTTTCAGGCAGACTTTTTGAATGAAAAATTAACCTTGAGACTTCTCTCATATCTTTAAAACTTGTGTTTAAACTGTAGTTTGGAACCCTGGCCTGATAATTAACCTGTGACCTCTGTGGTTAATTGATCAAAGTGGTTCAGTTTAATTGTGTTGAACAAAGTTCAAACTTTAATCCTGTGTTCAACTGTGGGTTTGAGTCTGAATTTTGTTAAGTTATAATCTTAGATTTCTTGTGAGTATTATGTGGGAATTTAGGGTCTTAACTATATCTTTTTATCACACAAACAAGTCACACAACCAGTTGAGTCAGCCTGTCTGCAATCTCAGGATTTCAGGTTGTTTCAGTTGAGATTAAAAATACTTATATTCCTTCTAAATTCATGAAACTTGGTACAGATTTAGATCAATATTAATCCTTATTTGTCACAGAAATTCAGAATTTTTCAAAGTCATTTGATATTTTTAAGGTGTCCTGCAAGCCAGACTGCATTATTGCCTGTTCCTAGGCTTTATACTGCAGTTCCACTCTCACTATTTCCTCACATTCCGTACTTCCTTTTCCTAAACTTCCGAATTATTACATTCACTCCCCCTAAAAGAGAACTTCATCTCGTCTCGAAGTTCAACTATCAACCTCAAAATACAATCTCACACACTCATTCCTAAGTTCCACAAATGACTATGTTCGAGGTTCAACACTCTCTCTTACTTATTGTAAATCCATCAATAAATCATATATGGTCCTAATGCCATTGATATAACCCTACTCTACGAGCCTCCCAAAAGTCAAGTGTCAGGTCCAACCCACGGTACCAATCTACAATCCCATAAACAACTCTCATTCATGTTGGTTATGTATACATATCTATCACGGGGTATAACTCGATTATTACGTTCTATATCACGTCAAATCTCATATACTAACATGTATGCACCTCAATTACGAAGATGCAGACTTCACGAAACAATCACATAGTGCAAAATTACTCGTTATATAACTAAACAATGATCACCATTTCCATTTTCACACGTCATGCCATGCATGTACCGCGCCAAGTCCACCACATGATCACACATGTTTTTCCATATCCGTTCCCATCTATCATCAACACTTCCGCTTATACGGAAGACCATAATAACAATCATGCAGACCATCACTATGCTACACATAACTTGCATTTTTCATCTTACTTTAACGCAACGAAATGAACTCACGTCGATTAACACATATCAAACAAGGTTATCATATCAATTCTGTCCTCAACCAACTCATGTCAAATCAACGATTTTCCATTTAATTGTAAAATGCCACATCATGTAATCAAACGTAAACAATTCACAAGATATCACCCATGTAAGGTCAACATGCTCATCCAAACACAAGTCAACTAATATAAACCACGAAATAAGGATACATGCTCAATATTTGGTCAAATATCAACAAAATAAGGGTCAAAGCAGTCCACCCGATCGAGTGTAGGAGGCCACTCCGCCGAGCAGGCAACCACTCGGTCGAGTGTCACCTGGGGCAGAATGTTTTCATTCTCGACTCGGTTCCAAACTTCCTATTTCATCACATAAATGCTAATAGACTCCGATGGTGACTAACATATTATTAAATAACCGGATTTAAGCATATCTCTTGGCTTTATGCCCATCATCATTACACAATTAAGATAAAACCTTCGAGACATACTACTGACACAAACATACTATTTCATAGTTCTTTTCGCAACAATTCTATTTTCTCCCCATCCCCGACGACGGCATCACCATACCGTCATCAACAACTACAATAGCCACATCGGTAGCCACAACACTTATACCATCTTATGGACACGGCCCTACTCACTCATTACTCTCAGGGAATAATGACAACATCATCACCCAAATGGGCACTACCACAAGATCATGATGTATACTATGGACGTTTTCCTGACGTTTAGGAGGAAGTTTACAAACAACGTATATACTACTACTCATAGGATCAAGTATCACATACCCATTTTCACACTTATACACACCTACTTCCAATTAAATGGTTACACTCTATAACACGAAGGATCAACTACCTCAACAATATGATTGAATCCTCAAGTATTACGCGCCACACTCTTACTCTCATGACTGCGAAAATCAAACTTGGTAATACTAAATGTACCATCATATATCTCAATTATTCATCAACCCAAGTTTCCAAGTCACACTCAACAATAATATTCCTTAATATACAACTCAAACTTCATTCACTATCCATAAATTCCAACACTTAACAAAATCCAGCCTAGATTACACTTCACTCACTATCCACAAATTGCCTCAAAAGTCATCTTTCTCAACTCAAGACACCTTACGTAAGCTAAAGTCACTTTTCATACTCCTAATTTTCAAGGTAAACTATACACAGAGTCACCAATATCACCGCTTAATATAAAAGATTCCTTCCTCAAAAGTCAATAACCATGCTACGTCCTCATACATCTAAATTTTCCTTCTCGATCTATGTTGCCAATGCATACTCTTACATCACTCATTTTCATTCACAATTCTCTTACTCACTATACCCACATTACCACTTTATCAAATTCAATTTAATCGCTAACAACCATTTCCACAATTTAGACCAATAACATCCTTATTCGTCAACAACTCTCTCCCTCTCTTTTACAAAATCATACACATGTCTACCTATACGACTCAAATCCACATCAAATGAACAAACTCGCATCAATCCCAATAAAACACATATTTCACATTCATAACTCTTAAAATGTAACACCACTCATCACAAATTATTAGAACTTGCCCAATTACCCTAACAAGCTCGCTGACTCACTCTCGTTTCACCTCTTCTCAATCACAACCACGGGTGCCTACACGTCTTTACTCATCAAAACTAAACGGCCCAAAAAGATAAGCAAAGCATTGATTCATATGTAAGTAAAACCACACATTATTAACAAACATTGCAACACTACGAAACAATGAAATTACGAACCAAGTGGTGTTAGTCCAGTGGTAGCCGGGTTAAACCTTGAAGCTTGCAGAAATGCAGGAGTTGAGAGGTCCCGGGTTCGACTACCAGCTGGGGCGATGATCACTTGGCCACTGCAGCCCCCGAAGGGGGTGGCTTACATGGTCCATGTGGTGGTGCGGGAATGCATGGGCCCGGGGGGGATTTAACACAAAGTTGGGGCACTATGAGACAATTGAGCCAAGTTTTCACACATGGAAATCCAAAAATTTGGACAAGATTTTAAGGCGAAATTCCCAGCTTAAGACATTACATAGCATTATTAACAAAATTGAAATCTTATTACTCAATTAATTCAAGAAAACTTTAAAACAACATTTTCAAATCTTGAGACCATGCCTAACATCATTAAACAACATTGAATCTTTACGACATAATTAGACAAAAGTAAATGGAGTTTAAAATCGAATTCGTCGGTATAACTAACATAAATGCCAAATCTTGAATCATTTGTAAAGCAAAATTGCTAGTTTCTTTCAACACAACACAACACAACACCCACAAGCACTAAATACCAAGAAACAATTGGGTTAAGTCTCGAGTAGAAAGGTCAGAATCATTCGTTTTAATATGAAACTTCAAAAGATTTGGACAACATTTTACGGTGAAATTTTGATTCCAAGTGATTCATGCCGTTACTAATAAGGATAATGACCTCATTAGTCAATTAAACTAAATTATTAAACACGAAAGATAAATTAAAACTCAAACATGGACATCAAGGCTTTGAAATTTTGGGATAAAATTTTCAAGACACGGTTCAAATGTACAACAATAATAAGCAATAACAACCAAACTTTGGTCCTTGTTAAACCATTAACCAAGCAACAAATACAAACTCAAATTATTGACTAAAGACATATATTTTCGAATTCATAAAAAAAATTGGGTAAAAACTCAACATGAAAATTTACACTTGACATCATATATGATGTAAAAAGGTGATTAATGTCATGAATTAAACAAAACATGGAATTAATTAACAAAATTTGAAGGGAATCGTGTGGATTTGAACGAAACCAAATTGGTAAAATTAAGAACAATGAGAAAATCACTCACATTGTTTAATTAGCAAGAATTAAGAGAATAAAATGGAGTAAAAAACTTTAGTCCAAGCAACAATCATTAACAATGGAGTTTTAGAGGAATTTAAAGAGATTTTTGGTATTTTCGTTATAAGAAACGATGAAGAAAAGCAAGAAATGAGGAAATAATGCATATCTCACGAATTTCACAACCCAAAAAATGACACTCGGTCGAGTGCTGAGTCCACTCGGTCGAGTGAGAGTCCACTCGGTCGAGTGCCTTCTCCACTCGGTCGAGTAACTCACTTCCAGAAATTTTCAAGTTTCTGGAAATTGGTCCACTCGGTCGAGTGGTAGGGTTCACTCGGTCGAGTGACTGGTGCTCGGTTGAGTACTAGCTCGCACTCGGTGGGTGCCTTTCTATGGTTTGCAATTTGGGACTAAGGATTACTTCTTATAATAGCGACTACTTTACTAACAACTTTTACTAATCACACTCTAACTATAGCATTAGTGAAATTCAAACATCTAGGCGGTATTAGCATGCCAAAGGACGGGGCTAGTGCCCCTCATACACCAACACATAATAACTACTTCCAAAACATCTTAAACACATTACTCTTTTCATTCAATTTTCATATATTAACATGTACCAAATGAATAACTACATCATGTAAGAATCCTATAAGCTAGTCATATAATACTTGTAATCACACCATATTTCATATAGTCTTCACTCCCACAAATACTCCTAAAACATGTTATGCTCATCAATTATTTCATTCAACTTCCACACATCACTAGACACCAAATGAACAAAGATGTCATGCAAGAAATATAGAAAAATTATAACACACATGTAATCATGCAACATTTCACTTCAAGTTTCCCGACTCATAACCACCCACTTAGTGACCAATCGAAATAATAGGATGTAGTTTTGAAATGAGGGATCCTTCTCACCCAAAACTGACCTCCTATTGTACTCATGTCGGGTTCATTTTATTAGACACTCCTAAATTCATTTTGGTTCATTGGTTTAGGTTCCAAAATCGTCGCTCTGATACCACTTTGTAACACCTCCTTCTTAATGTTACCGTCTCGGTTTCCCGAGGCAGTGAAATCGGAATTAAAATTAAGAAACTTCAATAAATAAATAACAATTTAGTGGTTACATAAATGTAAACAAATGAATAAAGGAAATCCAACTCGTCTATGACTATGTCATCCATGCTACACTACTCGACTCCAAGTCCAAGACGCGGCCCAAATCCCGATCACGTCAACAAGCAAAACCTGTACTCAACTTGATCTCCATATGATCGGAAATATCATATGGATCGACACAGGCCACCCCGGAAATAGGTGACAGTTACACAGACACACAAACGTCAGTTTCAATAAATAAAGTGTGACACGACTCGAGTGTGTGAATATGCAACATGACTGATATGAATGGCATGCTATCAAACAACCACCACCACGGTACCGGGACACTCCCAAACATAGCGATAACCACACTGGTACCGAGACACGCCCAGACATACCAACAACCACAAACAGGTACCGGGACACGCCCAGACGTACCGGGTCCGAATTCCAGCCGGATCCCCTTCCAGACGTCGTGTCTCAACCACACGAGTCCCTCCGTAACTCAAGCCATTAATGTGCACATCCCTCTTGGAGTGGGAAGCTCCAAAAGGCGACTCAAGCGTAAGACGGTCTCCCAACCGCCTTACGTCTCCATAATAACAAGTAATTCACCAAGTCCTACGACATATAAGACAATACTATAAATGCAAGATACCGTATAACATACCCATTACCTACTCATTCAATGCAATTAACCAATATCATGTTATAATGCAATGACCATTAAAATACGACTCACATGATCATTTAAAATATATTAAAACCGAGTAGGATTAACCTAACTTTTAGCAAGCTTCATAAGCAATCCAATAATAAATACCGCTCCATAAAACCGTCACCTAAATGCGATAATTAAATATATTTAGTTATTAACTAATCTAATTAAATTATAATACGTAATTAATTAAATAATAAAACTCGTCTTAAGGCTACCCAAACCCCAACCATACAATCGATTAACTCTACCGCCTTACACCACCAAGCACCACCTCACCATAGTCACCACAACCACCATAATCACGGCCTACGTAGCCACCGTCAACACCACTAGACCGCCGCCCTAACCGTCACATACGACACCAACAACAACAACTCAACAACAACACACTCACTCGCCCAACCCATACTAACCACCATTTTTAACACCTAAACGCCGCCACATATCCACCTCCAGCCACCATCCTAACCTCCCCTCATCCCACGACATCAGCCGCCAGCCCACTCGACGACAACACCACCACAAACGACACCAACATCAACCGCAACAAACACGACATCCCTCACAAAAAAGACCGTACACCGCATGTTTACCCACTATTTCCGACCACCACAGCCACCCTACCCACCACTCAATACCACCACCGTGATCCCCACTCTACCCACAACAATAACACCCAAAGTCTCCCCAAGTCAGGCCACGAAAGGAGGATAAAAATCCATTTTAAGACGGTCGTATAAAACAGCTATAAACCATTATATATACTCGGCCAAACTCGTTATTGGTGGTCAATGGTGGTCAAAGGAGTGGTCAATAACGGTCCTAGGATGGGTCAAGGTCGAGGTGGGTCAATGGTATTAATTAAATAATATATATAAATAAGTTTAAGACGGTTTTACCTTACGATCTCGAGGCAGAGGGCAAAATCTTCCCTTTCTCTTCCTTTCTCTCTTTCTCTCTTTTCTCTCTAAAAAGGATGGGTGGAGATTGTGTTGAGATTACAAAAGGATAAGGGTTGGGGTGGATAAGGTAGGGTATATATAAGGTGAGGTGAAAGTATATAAGGTGGGTATAGTATACGTATATTATACATGTATCGTATTACGTATTATTATTATGGTTGCAACTTATTATTATTATTATTATATTATTCCGTCTCATAAATAACCCGTATAAAATATGATATAATATCATTTATATAATTATAAAATACGGAGTATTACATATACTGGCAGTCAAACATCCTATTCACATGCTTCTATAACCAAAAATGAAAAAATTTGAACAACCAAAACATACAACATGCCACACTATGTCACATCAAATACTTCAGACTATTTCCTTCCAATTCATGCCACAATTCCTCCAAATCACAAATATACACATCCATTCTATTCATACATGAATAACACACACACATAACGATCCCCATGACACACCCCGTAGTGACCGGTTCGAGGTTGTGAGGGCAATATTGCGGTTTTAGTACGTCTCCAAAACCTTTGCGGTAGCTCCAAACAACTCCTCTGATACCACTTTGTAACACTCCATCTGCCAAAGTGTATTACCAAGGCCTACCTTAGCAAACGGGAACATTACCATCTCAGTTACCCGGGGTAGTAAGCATCACAAATACCATAATGAAACAGAAATATATAATTTTAATAAAATAAGTTACAAACTCCAAAACATCAAATGAAAAGTGTTTACAACCAAACTTTCATAAACTAGAGTCTACTAGAAAAACAGCGAAAGTTATGACAAAAGCTAGACTCAGCGGTGTCTCATCCATCTCGTAAGAGCTTAAGCATCCAAACTTTCTAAACACCCTACTCACCATCCCCCATGGATCACCACAGATTTTAAAACAACAAATAGGTCAGTTAACTGCATAACCAATCATGAGCTACAATACAACAATCAATACAAAACAATCATGTAATAAACAATCTCATCCTCTAAATACAATTGTGTGAATCGCAGCTCAGACCTATCAGGTTACCCATCGCAACAGATACCCACACCGCAGCAGTAAACCACATGTAATACCACAGGTTTCTGAACATGGGTTACTCGGCCGAGTAGGGTGTTGGGTGTCCTGAGTTTGGGTTTTGATGCGCTGGAACTCGACCGAGCTTGTTGTTACCCGGTCGAGTATTCAGCCGAGTAACCGGTCTGACGGGTTATTTTCACGGTTTGATTAGAATGATAAGGGAGTTATATATAATTCGATAATCATTTCGTTAATCAGTTTCTAAAACCTAAAACATTTCTTTACTCTCCTTAATCACTCTAACCATCAAGGAAGCAAGGATATAGCGTTCGGGTTGTCGGATCTTATATTCCCGTGTTAAATAGATTTTAAGTATTAGTTCTTATTCTTATTACAACTAGTTTGTAGTCGTTGTAACCCTAATTTAGGTTAATTTGGGGGTAATTGGTTATTAGTGATAGTTTGTGATGTAGTATTGTTTGTTTATCATTGTTGTAGGTGACGATGTGGTACTCATTATGCATTTGTATGATTGATTGCATCCTAGCGGATTGCGAAAAGATAGGGTTTTCCCTACTCAGTTGGTTGTGCAATTGGTTAAGTTGTTTGTGATTAATTGTTGGCATGTTATCTCTTTGATTGGAATCGATGGAGGTTGATTGGGTTATACTGTTGGTTGATTGTTGTTATGGGACCATGTCGGGAGATGGTTCCAACCTCATGTTCGCCCCTTGTGACTTTCGTGACAATGGGGATGTGCACATTAAGGAGCTGGGTTCGCTCGTTGCGATGAGCGGGGCTTAGGTGGTATGGTTGCGGTCCCCACTGGCGGTATGGGTTACCTGTTACGATGGGTAACCTGGTAGGGCTACACATTTTAGTATGTAGTCAGTTATTGGTGATTGTTGGAGTATTGGTTGATTGTGTTGTTTGCAATTGTTTCCGCTGCGTATGCTTAATTTGGTTATACAATTGAATGACCCCGTTTTATGTTTCCAAAACTATGGTGATCCATTCGGGGATGGTGAGCAGGTGGTGGATGTTGAGATAGCTTGCAGGATATGGATGGGCAGAGTCATCACTTGTTGCGTCGTTTAGCTGTAGCTGGGTTTAGTTTCATGACATTTGTTTTTGGTTGTACCGTTTTGGAGTTTTAAGACTTGTAACCTTTTTCTTTAAGTTGTTTTAATAAAAGTTATTTCATTATGGGTTCTATGATGCGTACTACCTCGGGTAACCGAGATGGTAGCACCCTCTAAGGTGGTCCTTGGTAAGGCACTTTGGTATATGGGGGTGTCACACCGCAGCCTTGCCACTTAAGCCCCGATCATTGCAACAAGCGAACCCGGATCATTAATGTGCACATTCCCCTTATGACGGGAGCCATAAGGGGCGAACATGGGGATGAAGACCAGCACCCTAAAATGGCTTCACAATCAATACCAACAATATCACCAATATCAAAATGCCACAATAATCCACATCAATGATAATCACACATTTTCACATAACTTATAATCAATTAAACAAAAAACTGAGTAGGGAAACCCTACCTTATTCGCAAATCTGAAAGACAAATCAACAAAGCGAGCTAGAACTGCTCCTCTACGAAATCGTCACCTAACAATGATAATCAAACAATATTAATCACAAACCATCACTAATCATCCCTTAATCCCCAAATAAACCCAAATTAAGGTTTGCTCAACTTTTAATAACAAATCAATAAAGCATAAAGAATACTTATTACTGCGATAGACACGGAATACAAGATGCTAAGACTCACAATCGATCGGCCTTTGACTTGGAAATGATGTAGATGATTAGAGAAGCAGCAACGTAGTTTAGGTTTTGTGAAAAATTATTGTAAAACTGATTAGAACTGCTTAACACGTCTTAAATACATCTCTAATCGTTTTAACCAAAACCGCGGAAAATAACTTGTCAGACCGGGCATACTCGACCAAGTAGGTCATACTCGATCGAGTGTTTCCCGTACTCGGCCGAGTGCACCCAAGGCATTAGCCTGCCTCAAAACACTCGATAACCCACTCGATCGAGTACAACCTACTCGACCGAGTTCACTATGCTCATAAATATGTGGTATTACATCATATACGGAGGAGGGGTTCAATGATGCAATGGATGACCTACGACAACTAAGCCCAAATGCTCATCTTGAAATGTGCTTAAGAGACGTGAAAAGATTTTGCAGATGCTTTTATAAACGATGGGCATGCACAGGGGTTACTTGCAACAATATGGTCGAGACATTTAACTCATGGATTCTTAAAGCTAGGGAGAAGCCTATTTTAACCATGTTAGATGAAATAAGATGGAAGGTTATGTCTAGGATAGCGGGAAAAAAAGTACAAGCTACCAAATGTAAGAGCAGTGTTACACCTAGAGTAAGAGCAATAATAAATGATCAAATGCAAGCTGCGAAGAATTGGAAAGCTATACAGGCATGCCCAAATGTGTATTAAGTGAAGCATACTCGTAATAGTGCAATAACATTTGCGGTCAGGCTAGATAAAAGTACATCCGGCCAGTGGTGGAGCGGAGGGGGGGGGGTGGTAGTAGGGGCGCTCGCCCCCACTAACGTTTCAAAATTTCGAAATTTATAGTCAAAATTTTCGGATTTTTTCGAGGCCCCCTTATAATATTACCCTTTCCGTCCCCGTTGACTTAAAATCCTGGCTCCGTCACTAAGTACATGTACTTGTAGATATTGAGATGTGAACGAAATTCCTTGTGAACATGCAACAACTGCTATATGCATGAAATGAAAATCCAGAAAATTATGTTGCATTTTGGTGCAGCAAAGAAGCTTACGAGTTATCCCATGCATTCTCTTTGGAGCCCTTGAATGACCAAAGCATGTGGAAGAAAATTGATGGGAGTGTAATTTTAGGAAGTGGTCCTAAAATTAAATACGGGAGACCTCCTAATAAAAGAAAAAAGATCGTATGGGGAAGGCAAGCGCAAAATATATGCACATAGGATTCCAAGAGGTGGACAACAACTATGCTCAAATTGCAAGGAGTCTGGACATAAAAGTAGCACCCGCAAATATAAAGTACCTATATGCAGCACCCAAGGATCAAATCTGCGCAAAATGGTAGAAATTGAGGTGATTTGGGGTAAAAATTAGATTTTTGGTTACTTTAGTAAATGAAAGAGAAGGGGAGTGATGTATCTACTTGTGAATTAATACCTTTAGCAATGGAGCTAAGAATACACAAAGGAAGCCATTAATGTTGTATATGAGAGCTTGATATCTTAGTGGAGCAAATTTTTGGGTGGATCAGAAGAATAGACGATGGGAATGGAAATGAAGTCACTGGAAAGTGGAAGTGCAAAGAGGAAAGCAATCTAATTATACTCGTATAATTAGATTGTACGTATTTCGTATGATTTTACATTAATTAGATTTTTTTTTTTTGTTAATCGAAGCGCACACTTAGTCGCATTACAATAGAGGGGATGGGGGATTCGAATCTGAGACCTATTGTCCATAATACCTCCGTCTTAACCATTAGACTAAGACATTTCGGTATACTTACATTAATTGGCGTTGGTGTATGTATGTATGTATTGAGGGGGGGGGGGGTGAGAAATTAAATCCCTTTGATACACCGGTCCGTTTTTCTTAAGACCATTGCTTTTGATCTGAAATAAGACGGGTAACATGTCATTATTTTACAATAAAATGTTGTTATTTTTTGACAACATGTTACCATTATTGTTCACATCATTTTCAGGGTAAAAAATGACACCTCTAGTCATAACATTTTGTGAATTAATTGGTTACATTTTCTTAAAAAATGGCAACATTTTATCCGTCTGACAAATAAGACCAAAAATATCCGTTTAAAACAAGAATTTGTGTTAATACACATTTTTGCAATAGGGGACCACTTTTTAATTTTTTGTCCCCCGAATTCAAGGGGCCTTACACATTTTTGCAATAGAGGACCACTTTTAAATTTTTTGTCCCCCTGAATTCAAGGGGCCTTTTATACTATGTAGATGTAGATGTACATATTGCAAAAATGTGAGTAAATTAGTGGCAAAAATAAACCCCACAATTCTTAAAGATGAAACAGAGGACAGAAGAAAGCAAAGCGACTCGTATCAAACACCCTTCAATTGGACTCTTCTTAAATGCATTTTCAATTTTGGATTTCTTCGGTCTTTAGGTCTTATATCCCTCAAGGTTATTAATGAACTCATCAATAAAGTTTGTTATTATTCCATTTCCAGTTTAGCAACTTAGCTATGATGTCTCTTTGCATTTCCTTCCCATTTGGTTTGAATTTGACATAACACGAGAATGTAACGAATAATGATTTATCGATTCAACGAAATCATTTGTCCAAGGATATGAGCAAGTAAACCTACGCTATTTCGTTAAGCAAATTATTTTACTTGGATAAATCAATTCCTTAAAATTGTGCCTTTCGTGCTCTCTAAAGAATGTACCGAATTCTCAGACTTATGACTTGGCTTCGGTCTTGATTAAGTTCCGTTTCTAACAAGAACTCTTACATTAACATTACAATAATTCTACCATTGACCATTTCCGCTTCACCAACCCAGGATCTAATTCTACGAGTTATCTTTTAGAGAACAAAAATTGTTTCTCCCGGCTTTGAGTTGGTTCGCCTACTTCATATTGGAGAAAAAGAAAGGCAGATAGCTATTTACAATCTAACGCACATGACGGAAATAATTATGTCCTTCGCATACTGAGGATAGATAACATTACTATTACTTACTAGTTACAATCATTGACCTTCATCCTCTGTTTCTTCGTCTTCCTCTTCAAAGTCCAACCCTGTGATAACCATCTTTCCTATGTTAACTGAAACAGCACGAAAACAACTATATCTTAGAATGCTGAGGATAGACCAATAACATAAAGTGGACAAATTACATCCTCTATAAGACAAAGGTGCCTTTCGATTTTACCACACGGCGAATTATGACACAATTTAGAACCAAAAGTGCAGGGTGGAGACGTTGAGTTAACCATGGTTAGGGACATGATATTAAATTCGATATGAGATTTGATCTTATAATGGACGCTGCACCTAAACTTGGCCATAGCGCTATAAATTCAGTCAAGATCGCCTCAATATGTTGTTGAGGTAACTTTGAATATCTTAATAATACTCAGATCGCAATGCACTGAGGCGACCAGAATTTAAATATGGAGAGTTACATTTAAATTTGTTTGTCAAGCTCAACAGGAAATCTTATCAATCATGTACCATCAAGTTGAAAACCAAGATTAATGCACAGTTAAAAAAAAAAGTTTAAACAAGAGCAGCCACCACTTTCACCCATCACTTTTCCTTTTGTATTAATCCCTATAACACCTTAATCCATCAATTGAATCTAGGAATCATCGAAGATTTGAGAGGATAGACTGCATCTGGCTATTGTTACAGTCCTTACAGAAAATAGTTTTTTCTTCTTTTTTGATTCATTGACTAAAGTGGCTACGCTTCTTTCTCCTGTGAAGTAGTGGTCCTTCGATGCAGTTCTCGACGCAATTTTCATCTTGGGTCATTCGGAAACAGCCTCTTTGTGTTGCTAACACAAGGGTATGGCTGCGTACATCCAACCCCCCCTTACCCCGCAATTTGCGGGAGCCATTGAGGCACTAGGGTAATGTTGTTGTTTTGATTCATTGACAATTAAGAAGAAAGCAATACAGCACAGATTACTACATACTTTCTAATTGTAACAGAAATAGATAATGCAGGTATAAACAGCATGATTAACAGAAAAGGAGACCAGAAAATTATATAACCAAACAAGATTCCAGTAATGCTAAAAACTTTTAAACAGTTTCACTTACCAACAGCATCCATGCCTGTCAATTTGGGCATAAATTGCCTGATGTGATCTTCAGCTGCTTTATCAGCTTTGAGAGATTCGCACTCAAAGGAGACTAAAATCTTGTTTTCTGCTAACTTTTGTTCAACTTCCTTGACCACGTCTTTCTCCCAGCTGTTGTATCAATATTGTCAGAATGAAGAAATATGCTCCCTATGTTACAAAACGCTCTGACCTAGTGACCTTAGCAATTGAGAATGAACAAAAGCCTAATATGAGAGAAGTTTGAATTATTGCTAAGGCTATTGCAATAAAAATTGGGACATGCATCTTAAATCAATATGATGATCAAACATCAGTCACGCCTATTAAGGAAAGGGATAGCTTAAGGACCTACCACAGTTAGACTATGAGCGACACTTGAGTATGTGCCTATATATGGCGTGAACGAGGCTCCAATTTCGGTAATCTAATGATTTACTTTTCACTATTTGAAAATGAGCCTCGTCTGAAATCATTTTAGCCTTGGTATAGAACTCGAAAAGAGAGAGAAACTAATCATGAATGCATAAATGATGTAGCAATCGTCGATATGCTCGTATTGGCGATGTTATCGTTGCTGTGATCTTATCCCATTAACATTGATGATGAAAGGAAGCCGTAGATATATTAACATTGATAGATTTAGCATTGGGGAAGGATGTAGCAGATATATTATCCCAAACAATCATTGGCAGCATAAATGATCTTATCTCATCACTAACATGGATGGATTATGCAGTTGGTTTTTAAAGATGCCTGGCATTCTGGCAATATATTGGTGCTGATATTATTAGAGCTGTTCAGAATTTCTTTCAGACTGGAAGGATTTTAAGGCAGATTAATAATACAATCCTCACAAAAATTCCTAAGATGGAAATACCTTATTCTGTGACCCAATTTCATCCAATTGTTTGTTGCAACACCATTTATAAATACATTGCAAAGCTGTTGTGTAATAGACCTGGTGAAGTTCTCCCTTTTCTTATTAGCCAGAACCAAAGTGCCTCTTCATAAAAGGAAAGGATATTGTTGAAAACATTCAAATCTCTCAATTTTGTGAAGCTATACAGTAGCAAATCCTGCTCTCCTAGGGTAATGAAGATTGATCTCATAAAAGCTTATGTCTTATTTGAATGGAGCTTCCTTTGACATTTTCCCAGAGATTTTCATTACATTGATAATGGAATGTGTGACATCTCCATCCTATTCCCTTGTCATAAAACAGTGAGATTTTGGTTACTTTCAGAGAAAACATGATGGAATGAGCCAGAGAGATCCCTTATCATCTTTACTTTTTACAATTTGTATTAAGTATTTGAGTGGAATTCTATGTGGTTCAAGAGTATGATGGATTTAGGAATCACTCTTTGTGCAAACCCCTCAAGTTGAGCCTTCTCTGCTTTGCTGATGACCTGCTCCTATTCTATAGAGGGGACATGAATTCCATAACGTTCTTATTGTGTGCCTTTGAAACTTTTTCTAGTGCTTTATGTTTGAGGATGCATTGAGGGCAAATCTGGTATCTATGGCAATGGAATGGAACCTGGATGTATTCAGGAGGAATTAGAACAGAAATCAGCCATGCACATCTACCATTTCGATACCTAGGTGTTCCCATTGCTCCTAACATGTTGCCGGTCCTTTTTTTTTTTTTTTTTTTTGACAGCAACAAATAGCATAGCTTACAAAAGAGCTTCTTGGACAAGATTATGAGCTATCCTATTCACCCCCCTAGGACAGAAACTAAGAAAGCAACAATGAAAATGGGACGCAATAGACTTTAAATCATCGATAATGCACTTAACAGATGCAATCGCCTTCTCCGCTTCAGCAACCTGCATAACCAAGATAAGATAATCCGTAACAAGTCTAACATGAAGGCACCCTTCGTCCAAGGCCCATTTGAGTGCCATGATAGCTGCATGTCCTTCGGCATGCAGGGCAGAAGATGCAAACGAGCGAGCGTGAGCAGTATTCCTTAAGGTAGTCCTTGAAGGTTCTAGTCTTGCACAAAGTTGTATCCAAAATTAGAGCTCTTGGCCCTAGAAAGTTATCATTTTCTGAGAGAATGGTCCTCAGTTGTATCCCGTATTTTATTAAGTTGGATAAAATTATTTTAATTGATATTTTGGATTTAATTATGTCATTTGACTATTTTCGTCTCTTTTACGAGTCCTTTTTTAAAGTCCGTCCTTAGTGGACTCAAGACGGATTTGGGAAAAAGTCATCGAATTAACCAGTTTGAGTTTATTTTGCTAAATGAACAAATTTCGTTAAAATCCGCTAATTTAGTAAAATCGCTAATAGTTCCGTTTCAAGCAGATTTCTTATTATTTCCATTAACTAGCTAAGTTTATTTTATTTTCATTCATTAAAGTTTACGTTGACTTTCCATTACATTTTCGCTCTCGTTTTGTTTTTCATTTTCCCTTTTGTATTCGCATTTTGAGGTGTGCGTGCACCCATGGACGGTTCTAAATAGGGATGTCAGCGGGGCGGGTACAAGTGGGTACTGCCCCGCACCCGCCCCAACTTTGGCGGGGATGGGTAGAACTTTGGCGGGTGGTGGGGCGGGTGCGGGTACGAAAATTGTACCCGCCATGGGTAATGGGGCGGGGATGGATTTTCCATCTTACCCGCCTCATACCCGCCTACCCGCCAATCATTAAAAAAATTAATACGATTATGCCAATTTTTAAATCTTATTTAGTTATAATTAAGATATAATGTTAATAATAGCTATTTTATAAAGTTTTTTACAAACTTCTTTGGTGAAAAATAAAATTATAAACATAAATTCAAAAAAAATGGAAATTAATCGTGATTAAATCAACTTTTGCGAAAAAAACTATTGAATAAAATTATGTTGCAGCGGGTTAATGGGTAAGCGGGGCGGGTACAGTTTTATATTTCCAACCGCTGGGGCGGGGATGGTTTTGGAAACTTGTACCCTCCACGGGTGGTGGGGCGGGGATGGGTGCAAGTTTTTCTTGGTGGGTACGGGTACGGGTACGGGGGAGCCTATATCCACCACCGCCCCGCCCCAATGACATCCCTAGTTCTAAAGGATGATTCATGTGAGTCGACCCCAAATCATTTTGGGATTAAGGCTCTGTTGTTGTTGTTGTTGTTGTTGTTGTTGTTGTTGTTGTTGTTGTTGTTGTTGTTGTTGTTGTTGTTGTTGTTGTAAGACGGTATAGATTGACATGTAGTGATCGTTTTGAGATGAATTAGGTTGTCGATTTTGATAAAGGGAAGTTGTATATTGTTTAGGGGACTGCCTTGCTACACTTGTGTTTTATTGTAGGTGAGACAAGGTGTATTACGGGTTATGCATATACTTATGTAAGTCGGAACATAATAGAGATCTGTGGTTGTTTGTACCCCTGTTTAATTGTTTCCGTCTTTGTGTTGCATGGTTGTTCTATGTTTGTTATGAGACTAAGGGCTCTAAATCACTATATTTGGACATGGAAGTTGAATATGGGTTAGAATATCATCTATGCAGCATTAACATGGATAGTTTTAGGGTGTGGATACAAGTAAAGGAAGTAGAAATTGTTAGTAAGAAGGGGTATGAAATTTCAGATTTTCTACTCCATTTTGGAGTCGAATTTATGACCTGATTTAGGATGATCCGGATAGGGATTCTGGAAGTTTATTATACTACTCTGAGTCAGCTTTCCAATGCAACAAAATGCAACAAACGGTCTGCAAAAAGACCTTATAACGAACCCGTACGACCTAAAACAGTGAAGTGCTGTACTGCTGCCCCTGTTATACGGGTCAGGCTACAGGGTGTCAGAAAATGAATTAGAAACATGTCTAAACAAGCCCGATAAATATGAAATAAAATATGTATATTATCTATACGTTATGACGCATCTTCCGGTGAAAGTAGAGTTAATGGGTAGTTCAATTGCTTGTATTAATATAGCTAGAAAGTTGGATGCTAGGTGAGTAGGGTACATCTTGGTACTAGGAAGAATGAAATTTGTATGTTTATCAGGTGAGTGTATCCTTCCCGTGTTATCATGTAATTAATTCCGTGCATAATTAGGAACCGCCTTGATGGTCTAGGTTGTAAAGAAGGTACGTAAGTGACCTACATTTTTGTATGTCGTGTTATTGCTAAATCAATTTCAAATTCCCTAAGATCGTTTCAATTCGGACCCTAACTCATGTGGCGTGGACTAGGTGGCTAGATTGAAGTTATTCGACCGTGGTTATGTGTTGTAGCCCAGTTACGGGTCTCGGGGTTACGGGATGTTACCGTAGCCGTTGAATCGGATACGTGTTGTATTCCGAGAGTATAGTGTCGGGTTACCGAAAGGCTGATACTGTACTTAAGCTAGGACTTCTTATATCGGCTATGTGTTCTAGTCCGATTACTGGGGTATGTGTTGTATCCCGATAGCGTGATGCTATTTAGTTGTCCTACCGGGAGATCGTTGGTTACTTAATTTTTATGGTTAATTGGCATTAGTACGTTGGGACATGTCCACTATGTCGTCTTTGGTCATGGGTTATCCCCCGTGCTTTCTTTATTATGATGTCGTTTTTAGTCGTAGTAAAGTGGGACACGTTTTGGGTTGTTTCCATTCTGTTATCACACGATTTATTTATTTATCCTATGACGTATGTTTGATAAACTTGTCTGGTTTGTATTGTACTTACGTTATTACATTGTAATATGGCTGGGATGCCACCTGAGTTACTCCGCACTGACTGTTACATTTATTTTTATGAATGACAGGTGACAGGTCGGTCGGTGTTATATGTTGTGTTATATGATGGGGGGTTACAAGACGAGTGGCTAGCGAGCGTTGTTGAGGCAACAATACACCCTTTCAATTATCATTCGTTATTGCACTTTTTGAAAATTCGGAGGGATCCGAGATCCCTCGAGTATTTCTATTCGTATTATGTATTTATTTTGTAAAAGTAGTAATTAGGTTAAATAGTTTTCAAATGCTTTCAGTGAACTCTGCGACCATGCCTCGAAGTTTTAAAATTTACGTATTTTCCGCTGCTAATTATGTATTTATTCTTTTGTATAACCGCGGGGGTTCACATACTGGGCTAGGATCTTTATACTGTCTGTGAGTATAATGAAGAAGATAACTGCAATATGCAGGAATTTCTTATTGCAAGGGCAGGAGTGTGCATCCTCACCTCCACTTGTTGCTTGAGAGCAGATATGTAAGCCTAAAAAGCTTGTGGAGTAAGGTTTTGTTGGCATTTTACGATGGAAAATAGCAGCCAGTGGTAAATATGTGATGAATTGTGTAAAAGGCTGATCATTTATGGGTGAAATGGATTCATAATATATATTTAAGAAATGAGGATTAGAAAGGGTATTTGCCGGAGCAGGGAATAGTTGGACATGGAGAAAAATTTGTTGGGTTAAGGACAAGCTTGTGCCAGCCTGCCAGGGTACTATGAAAATTGAAAATTGGTGGAATAAGGGTGACAAGCATACTAAATAGCGGCAGGGTATGAATGGTTAGTGCATATGGGATCAAAGGTTGATTGGTATCATTGGGTCAGGAACAGAATCAGTAACAAGCATAACCTTATTTCCTGGTTGGGGCAGGTGGTTAACAAAAGACAGACTGATTCGGATGAATATTTGCAGAGATGAACTGTGCTTCCCGTGTGAAGAAGCTGAAGATCATAGCCATCTGTTCTTCAAGTGCAAGTTTAGTAGATGACGCTTGGAATTGCTGTCTGATTGGTTACGAACTAGGCTTTTATTGATATTGTGCAATGGTGAAATACCACGAGATTTGGGCCACTTTTGCAGAAGAAAGTTTTGTTGTAATTTGCTTAATTGTAGGAACTTACATTTCTACCAAAAAAAAAATAAAAAAATAACATCTGAGCCTTAATCCCAAAATGATTTGGGGTCGGCTGACAAGAAACCAAAAAAAAAAAAAAAAAAAAAAAAAAAAACATTGATGAAGAAATCTTACCCATGAGCATGTTCAACATTATGAAACCTAGCAGCATCATGTCCTTTGCATTCCACAACCACGGCTACCTGTTTGTTGATCTGTCAAGCAGGTAGGTTGGAAAATGAAATAGAAAGGCAAAAAAGTGCTTCTAGTAAGATAAACAATAGGACATGGAGAAAGCAGGATGTAGGGCATCTTATATTACCCTGAAATCAATAATTTCCAGCTTAATCAAGCGGTAATCCTCCCCTCTGCTGCACTCCCTTTCGCACGTCAGCTCTTTAAAAATTAGCAAGATATTAGATACAAATAACAAAATTGGAAAATTTCACTTTTTTTTTTTTTAGACAAATGTGTACTAGTTTTATATATATAATAAAGTTCGAGTACAAACAAAGCCGCTACAAAACAAGCCGAGGGCCAGAAAAAACCCCTAAACTACTAGAAACGCAACTAACATAACTACTATTACAAACCGAATTAACACGAACACAAAGACGACGCTTTTTAAATGGGGGATGAAAATGGCTATCAAAATGGATTGCGCCATCCTCTTTTCTCTTAAAACTCACAACCTTATCCACAGTTCCAAACCTGCAAAAAACAGATGAATCCCTAACAGTCAACAGAGACTTACCCTTTACCTTTCCTCGAACCAAGGTTGAACAATGTCGGCTACTAGTCTTCGCCTCAAATCTGCTGCAAGCCCTCTTTGAATGTGTCTTCATGGCTGTGAAAACAAACATGCTTTGACTTGGCACGGGGATAGAGTTGGTGTTCCCAGGCTGGTCCAAAATGGCGGCTTCAATCATTGAAATATCGCTAACTTCACTAATTTGATCGAAACTTCTTTCGGCTGACAAACGTGCTCTCTTTACCTCGTGATGATCAGCGTCTTCGTCATCAGAATTATTCAGAGTACTTGTTGGTCCAATGTCCGAAGTTGTAAAATGATGGATGGGCAAAGGAGAATAAGAGGGAACTGCTGCTTCCCGTGAAAGATCTTCATGGGGAGTTCCCGTCAAGGTAAAAGATTTAGTGATGACGGGACGAACACTCATGGAAGCCCCCGATATAGGATGGAAAAATTGTAGATTTTTCCCTAGCATCAAGGTCTCGTAATCCTTGGCTGAAAGATACAAATTTTTGTGGGAATGTTTTTTGTTGGTAAAACTGAATTTAGTAGTTTCCGGGACAAGGGAAACAGAAGGCTTACTATCACACCAAAGTGTCGTGGGAGGGTAAGGCTCGGTAATGATGGTGGAGTCCGTAAACATGTCTGAACTCCCGCAACCATCCTTTTTCACACAGCTTATCTCATTTCCCAACAACTCCATTGTACTACAAGAAGCACCACTCACAACATCAATAGGGTCAATCTTGTTGTCCATATCTACGTCAAGTAAAGGTTTCTTACCTTTCCGGTCTCTGCCTAAAGGATCAAAAGGACAAGCGACCCTTTTTCCATTGGAATTCAGAAGAAGGCATTCAGTGACAAAGCTGAGTTCACGAGTAACGTCCTTATTTTTCGGGTCAAGTTTCAAGGCATGCTCTAAATCATTTTTGGCCTCTACAAGGAGATTCAATTTCTTTAAGGCGCATCCTCTACGATACAAAGCTTTCACATTGAAGGGATCAAAGTTTAAGACCACATTGGAGAAACATCGGGCCTCATTGTAGTGAAAGCGCTTCAACTCAAAGCGGCTAAATTAAGGACAAGGGATAGGACAAGCGAAGTTGCCGCAGGTTGTTCTTGTGTGGGCGGAATGGCAATAAAACAGAAAAATTCTAGAGCCAATTTATAGAGACTACCAGTAAGGGATAATTTACCGTCTTTGAAAAGAGAATTTCCGCGACCTTTTATCATATGGATAGTGTAAAAAGATGGCTCCCCCATACTCATAATCCACATAACCAACTCATCATCAACCACACCATTATCATCAAAAACCAGAAAATCACCAAGACTAAGAAGTAGTGACATATAATCCATAGTAAAAGAGCTGAACCAAAAGGGATGAAAGATGCCATGAGAATTGAGCGAATTTAACTTTGATGCTATGGAAATATTTTTTTTTTTTTGACAAGAATAAATCGATTCATATATAGCATATGCAAATTCTACTTAAGTGACCTGAGACTTGAGCCATTCCTCCATTTGGTGAACTCGAGATTAATCTAACCAAAAGTTCATCCAAATACCAAGTATTTTTAAGCAGTAGCGTTTTTTGGCCAAATTATGGGAAAGATGACCTTAATATTTACTTAATGTTTATTTTTGCATTTCATTATGCCATAAAACGTCATTATCTAGAGGAATTGACTATGTTCTACATAGGCCACCAAATTGAAAACTTGTTTAAAACTAGGTTATCAAAGCGAGAAGTTGTTTAAACATGAGGTCACCAAAGTGGAATTTGTGGAGACGCAAGCCACCAAAGTGAATTTAGAGCACACCTCAAGCACAAAAGAGGAAATTTTCCGGAGTGACATAATTTTAGCAGCGAAAACACAAAGAAGAAAGACAAGACAAAACAAGGAGAAGAAACAAAGAGGTTAAATAAGGAAAAAGAGAACCGCGAAAAGAATAGGTACCATTAACATTAATTCACCATTGACCTGGAACGACAAATCCATTTTTCTGATTAATAGTACAAGTATTGTAGTACTAAAAGATAAAACCTAAGATAAAGATTTGTCTATGTGTAATGAAAAATTAGACCAGATCAAAAGGAAAAGGCATTAAAAGATTGATAATGATATCAGTTAATAACCCTAATTACGGCGACTTTGTCAAGGTTTTTAAAAGTTTCGATGACTGAATTTTGAAGTGGTCTCATTCACATAATTGGCCAACATCAGGGCGCGATGACCGATCATAACGCAATAATATAAAATCCATAATATAACAGATTGGTCAATACTAAACCTGGTAAACGGGTCAATCGGGTCGGGTTCAGGTCGAATCGGTTTCAGGTCAGATCGGGTCATTTCGGAATGAGGTCATTTTTGGATGTGGATGGGTAGTTGCGATAATAAACATTCGGGTAAGGGTTGAATAGTGTCGGGTCAATTCGGGTCCTTAATTCGGATGCAGATCGACTTTGGGTTGGGTTATTCGGGTCGGATTGGTTTTGCTAGGTCTAGTCAATGTCATGATATTGGATTCATATCATAGGAAAGTGTCGACGGAATCAAGAGGTATTTGATACTAGAGGCTCCAAAGCCATTGGGACACAAAAAATGCAACTTGGTATTGAACCACTGATATTAACCAACATTTAGAAGCATTTCAATCCAAAAGAATAGAAAGGAAAGACGTTATGGAGTAACTAGTGTTGGAAAGTGAATCCTCATTGAGCAATACACATAGGGTAGCAATGACAACATTATCCCTAACCACAATATTAAACAAGTGTGAGCAGCCAAGGTTTTCATAGTTCGTGATATCCAGGGCTGTATTAAAGATAAAAGATTTCTACCAGCTATTCTAGAGATAGGCAAGACTCCTCTAAGATGACATGGGAATAGTCATATGTCCCACAACCACAACATTATCCCTACGATTCAAGGGATCCCACATATCAGAGGTTAGGAAGGTTCAGACATATGCAACCTTACCCTATGTTGGCAACACAAAGGTCAGATTCTGTCACATGTCTCAAAGTGAATACAAAAATAACTCATGAAAGCAAGCACAAGCAGCAAAGTGAACAAGAGGCAGGGAATCTCAGTCCAGAGCTGCAGGCAAACTAGATTAATTTAAGAGCAGGATAATTTTCTACCCACAGATGAACACTAATATCGGGTCTACAGCTCACACACAGCCAAACAAAAATGCTATTTCATCTTCTCTGTTTTCTCGTGCCTTTGTAAATTGTAATAGTTAAGGCACAACCATGGTGATGCATCCTTCACTTGACCAACACAGCCGATATGATTAGTACAAAAGGACACTCAAAATTGCGACATTTTACATGCCACAACGTCATAGTGCGATACTTGCATTCGAGATGTTTTCGTGATTGCTAATAATACTGTGCTTCAATACCACATATAATATTAGTCGCAGACTACTCGCAGGTCAACCAAATGAGACGGAAGTACCTTTGAAGCTTTGATTATGACATTGGGTTAATCATCTCCGACCATCAGAAACATCATTCAAAATAATTTTATTTTGACCACCACTAAATTCTTAACCCAATTTTAAAAGCATTTCAAGTTGTTCATGAATCTGGCTAGAAGTAAGCATTTCCATTCCTAGTGTTCGATATGCTTACTTAGCCATCTAGAATGATATGTATATAACTCCATCCATCCCATTATTATTGCCCTCTCTATTGCCGGATGATTTAAGGAAAAGTGAAAAAACTAACAATTATACCCCTTGAATTAAAGAGAGTGGGGGACAATTTATGATTGATGGAGTGAGAGTTAATTATCTAGGGGAAATGATAGATGTTCACTCTTTTCCCTAACTAAATTTTGAAGGGGACAATTAAATTGGGATAAATTATAAGGGAAACGGGAACAATTAAAATGGGAAGGAGGGAGTACAAAATCATCTAAATATATTTCTGAACGATCTTTCTTCAGATAGGATGCTGGAAAAAATAGAATGGCACCATTTGATTCTTCATTTGGAAAATTTTGTTCATCACAAAGAGGAGGTAGCTTAGTACTGAAGGTAACATCACTAGTAGTTTTTGAATTTTTGCAGCTCATGTACATATTTAACCATGAGTTCAGTTTGCCAACTTTTATGTAGTACGGAGTACTAATTTTCATAAATTTTGTACTACTATGAAGTTGTTGCTGTTACACTATGCCACATAGATACAAGAGGACTCTATGTACATACTGATTTTCATAAATTTTGCGCTTCATTGCTTTTACTAAACATGTTAAGAAATTTCTCTTCATCGCAAGTTTCTCACATACCAGAATTCGAATCCTTAGACAAGGAACAAAATCCAAATTACATACTGGTAACTATTATCATTCAACAATCTAGCAACTTACGCTTACCATTCACATCACACCACAAAGAGCAATTGTCCCGTAAAATCATTGAGGGTACTACTAATACTCATGGCCTAGAACCCTAGAATCAAACCTGACATATAAAAACTCACCTCAATTCTCCCTTTACACCAAAAGAAAACAAATTCAAAGAACAAGGAGATACTAATAGAATATATACTATCTCTAATGGATTTTGTACATATATTGACTAACCTGCCAAATACCATTGCCACAATCTCTAATAGGGGTTGTAAGCTCTCTAAGCTACGGATGCATCCTCATGTAACCCTAGCGAGTAATGACGTATTACCATTATACTTGTATTTATACGTAAATTATACTCGCCTTATCTTTCTTATACATTCCCTGTTCAAAAGTCAGAATACTAGCCAGTCCCATCTGACAAAACGATAGATATAAGAAATAACTACATTCACATTACCATTCCATCCCCAATGGAGTACCTATCCAAGGAAGGATGTATGAAAGTTTTCCTGTTTACCCTACTTGGTCGGGGAGGGTGCAAATTATGTCGGAATGGACGAAAAAGAAGGAAACGGGAGCACTATAAAGGGGATGTAGTATCAAGTAAGGCAAGGAATTAGACTCTTTGAGACACAACTTATTCAGGAACTACAACACAAGTGCAAAACCAGACTATTTTTATAAACCCACAAAATCAATTTTGGGTTTTTATGGGTCATTTCCATGTTAGTGGATTCGTTTTACACAATATTAGCGTAAAAGCGTCTTACAGTTACAAAGACGGAATGGTGAAGGAAAGAGGAGGGAGGTAGAAAATACCAGTGCCATGAAGGCCATAACAGGTAGAGTGAGGAAGATGGATGAAATGACCAGAGATGGAACCACATGGAAGTAATGCTATTGACGCCACTCCTTCCATCTTCTTCGTTGAATCTTCTCCTTCTTCTGTAAAAACCACATCATTTACCAACGCCAACTAAATTAATTATTAAATATTACTGTTTTTCTAATAAATTGGAATAAAACAAGTAGGTTTACCCATTAGTTTCAAATTGTGATGTGTTCGTCAACGATTAGAATTCCAGTTTGCAAGTGTTCTTCCTCACGATTTACCACCGCAAATGGGTGTTTGATAGAGTCGTAGCACTAGTGTAACCGTGCAATTTTTATTTTTATTTTCTTTTTTTGGTACGTGAGAGGGAGCCCTAGGAGTAACACTACCAGATAACACAAATTATCAATATAGACACGCATATCCGTCTATAGCTATAAACGGGTCAAATATCCATCCACTTTAAGTAAAACGTGACATTTCGTGTTAATGTGGTGACATTTGGTCTGTTTTGCTTAAAATGGGTGGATATTTGGCCTGTCTGTAGCTATAGACGGATATCCTTGTCTATAATGAGACGTTTTGACCAGATAAAGAGACAACTAAAATTTAGAATATAGCGTAAATCATAAGGAGAAGTCGAGTAGCGAATAAGACTCTAGTAGAGGCCGACGAAGATACTCTGCACGATTGGTTTCTCTGTAAAAATGATCTATTTTCACCAACCAACCATCTAGTTAGTTGATAAACTCTTTGCATCGTTGGACCAAAGGACGTAACCAACTGCTCAATAATTGATCCCCGTGAAAAAATCTCACGCATAACTCTAGCAAAGGACAATTTCTCCTTATTGGTAGTGGCTAGATCAGCAAATAAAGGCTTACCAAGCTTACTTGCCATCTTGCTTAACACCACCTCAGACTAGAGATAAGGATCTAGCCCAGGAAAAATAATCCAAACAGGGAACCTTAGCTACTTTTTCCATCTCCAAGGAGAAAGAAGGATACCATTGCTTCAGTATAAGAGAGTTACTACCAACCATCCATGGACCTTTTCTAAGCACATTTACCATAGTTTCCTGGGAGTCAAATCGAAAAGCAAACCAACCTTTTCGATAATATTGAACCACTGATAGTGCTATAGAACTCCACTGCTGAGTAACAAAATCTTGGATATTTTTCAATGTGGGTTTTGCACCAATAACATGACCCATTAAAGTGAACTCCCAAAGTTTTAATTCTTTCTCAAAATCAGGTTCTCCAATGTCAATTTCAACCGCCTGAGCACTATCTTTGCAATAAAAGAAACTCATTCCTGCCTTAGTAGGGTTCTTAACTACATGAGACCAAGTTTTTCGAGCTTTTAATGGAGATGCAACTTTTTCGACAGTATGCGTATCATGTGTATGACCAATTACAGTATCTAATTTATCAGAATCAGTATGCGGAACATTTACAGCTATGGGCTCCATAACAGAAGAACTATCCAGAATGGGAGAACAATCACATTAGAATTATTGACAATTAGAATTATTAAGGTTTGAGACAAAAACAGGGTTAACCACTTTAGAAGCAGAAATCTAACTAATATTAACACGAGAAGTAGAATTTATACCAGTAGGAGAAGATTGAGCTGTAACAATGGCGGAATTAATCAATTCATTCACTGTCGTCGAAGTTCGAGGTGGTTGATCATGCTCAATAATTTCCTCACCATTTTCACCATTAGAACCATTAGAGGAGACCTTAGCTGCCACAGAGTGTAACAGTACTTGATTTCGCAAGACGACTTCTAGTTTTCGCCATGGGAGTAAAAAAAATTGGCAAGAAAACAGGGTAGCGTGGGAAAAAAAGAAGACATTAAAGAGGGAAAAATTTTAGAAAGAGAAAAATTTTAGAAAGAGAAAAATTTTAGAAAGAGAAAAATTTTATATGTATTTCCTTATTTCTTTTATCTCATTTTCTATTACAATTAATTTTCTTTTCAATTAATTTCTTTTTCTTTTAATTTTTTTTATTTCTTTCCTAAATCCCGTCTTTGACATTTATATGACGTACATTCAATTGTAACTTATATTATATTCTTTTGTATGCTTATTCACATGTAATTAACCTAAATTCCAACTTCGACTCAATTAATTGCTTAATTGTATGTCAAACCGACTTAGTCTAATCTCACATACTAGGTTTAAAACGTTGGATGTTGCATATGATGCATACAACTGACGACATATCAAATATAAACAACTTTCCTGATCATTATTAGAGGCCGCTATCGAGGCGGACAAGATTAGGTGTTCAAATAAAGAGCTTCCTAATACGTACTCTCACCCCTTACTCATGATCTCTATGAACACCCGTGTTCATTGGCATCACAAGAGTCATTCTAGACATAGAATGTGATGGTGAGCGAGACGTTGTTCACTCAATCAAACACATTTATATTTTCAACAAACAACTATCTAGTAAGTGGTTAAGTCGAGGTCGATCCACGGGATGGTGTGCTTTGGATTCTTAGCCTATCCATCTCAATTTATGCAAGTGTCAGGATTTGGTTTGAGTTGTAAACTACACTACTATAACGGAAATGTAAACAAATGAATAACAAGGCAAATAAATAGAAATGGAGATGTAAACAAATGGTAAGAGACACTAGGGTGTCATGGGATCATAGGGGAATCATGGTAAGATAGCATAAACGAGTCACATAGATGCAAGCAATTATTATTGTTAGAATCGAGTTAGTTTATGTCTTACAATTCCTAGGAAGACTTAGGTCTCAGAGCCGAGTTGGTCACAACTTTACAACACCTACGTCGACTTGGTTCTCCCTATTCAACTATATGCATGGTTTAACAAGCCTTGAGTTAGCTTGATAAGAGAATCATGCTAGGTTGTCAATCAAGCATTTCATCAAACATAACATGTACATAAATTGAAAGTACAATAAGCAAGCATTCATATGAACTCATTAAGCATAGATTTATCCCATAATTACTCCCCTAATCCCCCACTAACCCTAACTAGAAGACTACTCACTACACATCATGACTAATATGATAGCAATGGTGTCAAACATCACAACACAAATGAACATGATGATTAAGTAAGGTAATAAAACAAGAGATTAAGAAGTAAATAAAGAGGGATTAAGAAGGTTACCAACTTGGAAAGTAAAGATGAACATAAATAAAGAAGAATCCTTGAATAAAGATGGAGACTTGTCACTTAGTCTTCAAATACATACCCAAGAGATCCAAATGTAAATAACTTGAGATGAACAAAGGAAATAGAAGAACAATTGAAGAAACCCTTTGATTAATGGTGGAGAGTTGTCAATTCCCCAATACAAACCCAAGAATTCTTCAAGTACAAAGCTAAATCTAAGATTGTTTGAGAAATAATTGAGGAAAGATTAAAGTGCAATTTGTGGAATGGTTAAAGACGAATTATATTCTAATTTACTTCTAAGAAGGTTTAATCTACTCTAGAGGAACTTAATCTCCTCTAAATACAAGAGGGATATATATAGTAAGTAAACTTTCGGGTTAATAATGGGCTTAAATGAAGGCTAGGCCCACCAAACACGACTAATTCCTTGCAAGTCCTCTGCTCAGGTCCGGCGTTCTGGAGCTGTGAAGAAACAATCTTGGGTCTTAGGTCAGGCGTCCTCTGCTCAGTTCGGGCATCCTGGGTCTTAGGTCGGGCGACCTCTGCTCAGGTCAGGCGTCCTAGGTCTCAGCTTGTCTATTTGAGCTCGGATTGTAAAACGGACGTTATTTCCTCATCCGGACTCCTATTGGAGTGATTCAAAAGCCTAGACCACTTGATTTTTCGACGCCGTTTTATCTACAATATTTTCAAAGCCAAAAAAGCAACTATTAGTTTGGATCCAAGCAATTTCCTCTTGTAATGGCTCCCTTCTCGTTATCCTTGCCCAACAACTTGTGAGGATTGATTATTGGGTCGTGGGGATTGCCCTTCATAGCCTTAAAACTTGCTTTATTGAGCTACGGCCTTTGGCCTTGGTATCCTCTTTGATTCTTGGTCGTTGGATGTAATCAATTTAGCTCCGTTTTACTCCGTTTAGGTAAGGTTAGTGCTCCTCTCCTACCAAGGACACCAATTCTCATAGAATATGCATAATAGGAAGCTAAAGATAAGAAACGACCCTAATACAAACTAAAAAGAATAGGAAAGAGTCTATTTCGGGACTAAATGTACGTAAATACGAGTCACATCAGAATGCTAAGGGTAACGGATTTCTTAGTGTTCATGTCACTACTTTGTGTCTTGAAATGACGCGAAGTATTCGAACGGTTTCAATTTTCCATAAAAATTGGTGGCGACTCCACAAATGCAGGCTTGTTGATGCGTGTCTTTTATATGATGTTTTACACCTCATTTTACACGCATTTCAGAGCTCATTTATGTAGTTTATGCTACTATTTGCCCCATTTCGTCTACTTTCATATTTTTATGTAATATTGCAGATTTATGCGGAAATGAGTAGATATTGAGCTAAATCCGTCCCCGAGTATCTTGCATTGCATTTGACATGAAGTATTTACGCAAGGAACAAGCTTGGTGCGCATTTCGAGGCCCGAAAGACTAATCCACGAAGTTTTTGAAGCAAAGTACCAGCTACAGTGGTCGATCGACTGATTCCTTTGGTCGATCGACCAAGGCACGAAGATCAGAAGCTACTGCTCAGCGTAGGTTGGTCGATCGACTGAGCAACATGGTCGATCGACCAGACCGTGATTCAGACGTGAATTAAAAGATCGAGGAATTTGAAGCCCATAGTACATTAGGTTTTGGAATAAGAACTACGTTGTATTCTATATAACGTAAGCTAGTTTTACAGAATAGGGATTCAATTTTCATCTAGGTTTTATCATTCAGTTCGAAATACAATTCAACATTCATAGTTTAGTTCGTTCTTTAATAAAGTTTCGGTTTTTGCATTCGGTTCTGATCTTCCCTTTACAAATCCTTTACACGGTATTCTTCTGTTTTATTATTCAATTTGTTGCTTCCATTCGTAGTATAGGATTGCAAGTTAGATCTCCCGAAGCGATAATTATCGTTTTATGCTAGTCTTTTATTCTATTAATTCAAGCATGAATTCAGTAGTTTATTTCATCAATCTTGTTGTTGTTTTCGTAGTAATCATGAGTAGCTAATTTATTCGTGCTAGGATGTAGGGAATCTGTAGTTAGGCGGCATTAGAATTAATATGGCCTGAAATCGCGTGTTGGTCGATCGACCGCCATACCTAGTCGATCGACTGACCACGTGAGGTGTTACCTTCGTTTTAATTGATTTAATTCTATATTTGACGAATCGAGTGCACGCGACTAGTTGAATGTTTAGGTTTTGACTGACCCATTAGATCGAAAGATAGGGGAAGTTGTTAGACCACCAATTAAAATGACTAAACTATGCTGAGATCGAAAGATAGGTAAAGTTTAGGTTATTAGTCACTTTTCAGGACGGAAGTCAGTACTAGTGATATTAGGGACCCGTAGCGAGATCGAAAGACGCTACTTGTTGAGAGTGGACCGAGAGGACCTCTTGTTTTCCCGCCTCATGTGTTTATTTCAGACCTACTTAGCATGCTGCTGCCGAAACTACAGTGAACCGACCATCTTAGTACCCCTTTTATATTTGATTTTATACCTTACTTTAGTTTATTGCTCATTAGTTATAGACCAATTCAATTCAACCCCCACATAATCGTTACCTAAGACTAAAACTAGACAACTAATAATTACATCTGCCTCTCTGTGGTTCGACCCTGCTACCGCTATCTATAGTTATAGTTAGGAAATATAAATATTATTTTTGGTGCACACAACGACGGGCATCAAATTTTGGCGCCGTTGCCGGGGAGGCAATTGTTCTAATTTTTAGTTGTTTTATTTTAGTCTGTTTCTTAGTTTAAGGGACATTTGTTCCTTAAACTATTCTCATATTCTTTTTGTAGTTTCTTCTTATGCGCAGGTCACACGGTGGTGAATTAGTACCGTTCAATTCTAAGATTGAGAAGACTTTGCGCGAGTTGAGACGATCATCTAGGATATTGCCGACAGAGGAAGAGCTGAGTACTCTGTCTAGTTACTTCGAGAACGAGCTGTTCGAGGAGGATCCACCTTCATCTCCTATTTCTACTTCATCAGCTGAGACCGTCACTTCTCCAAATTTTCTAGAGATGGCTGAAGAATCAACTATAACAAGTCACTCTGAGCCGACAGCTGCAAATCTATATAAGGGGTTCGAATTACCGGGAGCTGATAGAAAATTCGAACCAAAGCCTTCTTATATCAACTTGGTTGAGAGGAACCAATTCGGGGGAGCTGCAAATGAAGATGCAGCCAAGCATATGGAGATATTTATTGACTATTGCTTCTCTATACCCCCGCCGACCGGTGTGATCCAGGACCAGGTAAAGGAGACTATGTTTATATTCTCTCTTCGCGATGCTGCAAGGGAGTGGTACAGAGACCTGGACCGAGCTGCTAATGAGATCACCGACTGGAATTCGCTGGCCTTAGCGTTTTATAAGAAGTACTTCTCTACCTCGAAGACTAATGCTATTAGAGCTCAGATCACGAGCTTTAAACAGGGTCCTGACGAGAACTTTCACGAGGCATGGGTCCGTTTTAAGAAGCTGGTGCGAACTATTCCGCATCACGGGTTTGAGAAATGGAGCCTATGCAATCATTTTTACAATGGGCTCTATGACGATCAGAGGGCTATCTTGGATGCGGCAGCCAGTGGCAGATTCCAGGAGAATATGGGAGAGACTAAGGGGTGGAAGATCATTGATGACTTGGCCACCCATAAAGCTAAGTATGGAAATTCCAGGGGGAATCAAAGGAGAGCTGCTGAATCTCCTTCTGTAGCTGCATTAGAAGCTCTCACGGCAAGGTTTGATAAGTACGAGTTGGGAGGAGCTTCAAAAGGGGGGATTTACCATGTAAATGCTGTTTCAGACGATCCTTTCGTCTGCAAAAGATGTGGAGCTGAGGGACATGTTTCAGAAAATTGTCCTAGTCCCTTTGAGTCTTGTGCTGCCTTTCAACATTATAGGCAGACAAACACTTACTATGAGCCGAATGTCCATCCGAATCTGAGGTGGAGCAGCCAAAATGTCTTGAATCCGACTCAACCTCCACAGCAGCAACAGCAGCAGACTTATGTGCCCCCTCATAAGCAGCAGCAGCCATATCAAAAGCCTCCGTATGTTCCTCAGTAGCAACAACAATCCCAAAGTTCTGATTTCAATGAGTTGAAGAATTTGTTGCTGAAAGAGTCTCAAGCAAGAGAGGCCGGGATGAAGATGCTAGAAAGCCAAATTGCTCAATTGGCTAGCAAAAATACAACTCGAGCTCCGGGACATTTACCGACGCAGACGGAGCAGAAAAAGATCCTTAATGCTATCACCTTGAGGAGTGGGTCTACCATTGATGGGCCCATTATGGTTGAGGACGTCACTGAAAAGGATGAGGCGGAACCAAGCAAGGAGAAGGCTATGACGAACAAAACCAAGAAAAAGACGATCAGCAGGTATGTCAGTCGATCGACTGACATACCCAGTTGATCGACTGGTCCGCGACAACCGTGGTTCTTGTTCTGTAGAAGTCGGGCCGATCGACCGACCAACCTGGTCGATCGATCGACAACGGTATTCTGAAAGTGATTCTTTTCGTCCTCCAATGCCTAATAACTTGAGAGATCACTTGTTTCGGGGTACTACTGCCCCGAAAATATTGAGGCAAGATCCAAATGCTAATGGGTCAGTTCCGGTTCCGAAGTACGACCCTTTGGCGATTAATGGTTCACATTTGAGACGGTCTGAAGAAGGGTCAAGCTACAACAAGGTGAAGGTTGTGGACTTTCAGCCTAAGTCCACCGATGCCGGCATGAGGGATTTAGAGGAGAGGGCTAAGTTACTTCTTACAGCTCCTTATCCGGAAAGATTGGTGCCGACGAAGGAACAGGTATCATTTAATAAGTTTGAATTATCCGTAGCTTAAATGTACAAGTTCCTTTTCTTGAGTTAGTCAATTAAGTGCCTGCTTATATGAAATTCATGAAGCAACTCTTATCTAAAAAGAAGTCACTTGAAACTGTGCATACTATCGCACTAACTGAGGAGTCATGCTCTTATTTGACCCATACTGCACCCCTTAAGCTAGAAGACCCATGTAGTTTTTCAGTCCCATGTAATATTGGCACCTTTCCTATTAAGAAAGCCTTATGTGACCTAGGAGCCAGTATTAGTGTAATGCCTTTTAGTCTTGCTAGGAAGTTAAAGTTGAATAGGTTTGCAGTTACGAACATGACAGTACAGATGGCGGATCGCTCTGCGGTCCAGCCAATAGGAGTCTTAGAGGACATTCCCATGCAAATAGGGAAGTTCTTCTTCCCTGTTGACTTCGTGGTACTAGATATGCCCGAAGATGCCCGCATTCCTATTATTCTAGGTAGACCATTCCTGCACACTGCTGGTGCAGTTATTGATGTTGGTTCGGGTACTTTGACCTTTAAGGTAGGCAAGCATTACATTGTCTTTGCCCAGATGGCTAGGAAGAAAGACCCCATGTGGCCCGTCACTTGCAATACAGTTTCTGAAAAGAAATCTTATTTTATACTTCCTGATATGCCTATCTCTGTCCCTACTCCTGTTGTGACACCTCCGCCCCAGACTGGGAGCAAAGTGGAGGAAGATTCTTCTGTTTTAGATATTGCAGGAGCTGGTTTGGGGAAGGAAGAGCCACATGTTGCTCCAACTGTGAAGGAGCCAATCGTTCAAAGAGGCGGTCTAGGATGCCTTAGCTACGGCACTGATGAGGAGCCTGATGAGGAGCCAGTCAAAGCAACGGAGTCTGATCTGGATTCCGACGAGTCCGAAGAGGTCATTGAATGGGAAGATGTCCGACATGCTGATCCGTCGAGTTCTGCGGATGCTGAAGCTGAGAAGAGTGCAACTGAGAAGATGAGCATTATTGAGGCTACCTCTTGTAGCCAGAAGCCGACCAAGTGGGCCATTCCGTGGCCATTCTTGATCAACTATTAGTTGATTAAGACTTTTTCAAAAACTATACACTTTATTGCTTTCGTTGAACTTTTTATTGTTTTGTGTGCGCGAGACTTCGCATTTTAAGTTTGCTTAGGATTTTTAGTACTTTATACCGTTACTTTGGGTTTTGCGCAATTTTTGGCGCGGTATTATGTGCGTTTGCAGGTTTATAGACCATATTAGCTCAAGTTCTCGAGCTAATTCGAAGAAATCGAAAATTACAAAGAGATTTCCGGTCGATCGACCGCCTACCTGGTCGATCGACTGAGGTGCGACTTCCAGGAGCTTCTGTTCCTGTTCATTCCAGTCGATCGACTGCCTGCTATGGTCGATCGACCATTGTCGCTGCTGTACCTGTTCACGACCTTTCCCCTGCTGTGTTTGGTCGTTTTGCGGAATTGAGGGAGTCTTTCCTCCTCTTTATTTTCCGACATAATTTTGTTTTCTTCAATTTCTTCATCTTGTGCACGTAATTACCGCGTCCACTTTGCTTTCTTGGTTTTATGCGTGGTATTTGTTGTCTTTTCAGGTACTTTTTGGTAGCACTGCTGGCTACTGAAACCTCCTAGCTCACGCTGGTTTGGGGAGGTTTCCTTTTGCTGCGCTTAAAGTCTTGTGAGTTTCCATGTCTTTACTTCATGTCGTTTTTACTTATTCTCTCGCAAATATCCGTTTCTCTTTTCTTTCATTACATGATTTTGCACAATGGGGACATTGTGCGATTTGGTTTGGGGAAGGGTTTTGCGTTGCATTTCATTTGCTTGCATTCACGTTTACAATTTTGTCCTGCATTGTTATTTATTTTCACATATACAAAAATTCAAAAAAAAATTTCAAAATTTCAAAATTTTTTATTAAATTGCACGTTTATTTTTAGCATGTAGGTCGAGTCGGAACAGTAGTATTTCAATGATGACATTGCATTTGCAGTTGGTTATCGCCTAAGCCTTGCTAATTGACATGTTATTAGTAGAATCATATATGCATGTCTACGAGTTTTCGTTAAATTCTTGCTGAACTTGAGACTTGACTTAGATTCTTGGCAAACTACATCATTTTCTGAGATTTAGAGCCTATAACTGGTGACATTCATGACCAGTTTATCTAGGATTGTGAGTAGTACTCCTTATGAGACATGTTACATCAATATGCATAAATATGAACTTAATATGCTTAATACCTGTATGCATTCGGTTTGTGGTTTGTTGACACATGTGGTAGAGGTTTCCTTTATTCATTTTGCCCATAAGCTCCACACTGCCAAAAATAGCCTTTTTGTCCTGTTACTACATCCTACATTTAGCCTGCCCTTGTCAAGCTAGTAGTTTATGTTCTTGTGATTGTTACTTCGTTTTTGGTAGCTAATGCTCATTTTGAGATAAAGTTGGGAAGAGAAGAAAAAGAAAAAAAATGATTCGAAAAAGAGAAAAAAGAGTGCTGTACTGTTTGAAACGGTCGATCGACTGCCCATCTTGGTCGATCGACTGCAGAGAAGAAAAGAGGAAAAAATCAATTCGCATAATTCAAAGTCTTTATTTTATGGCGATTTTTGCTCCCATGTTGCATTTATATCTTATGGGGAGTTGATTATATTGGAGATTGTGAGACTTGTGCTTCTAATTAGCACCCGGTTTTATTGTTGAATTTGAGCAAGAAGTTGGATGTTGTCACTTGGTTCTGTTTAGGTACTAGCTTGATCACCTATACCTCCACATTCCCATAAATGTTTTGCCTTCTTCTTACCCATTACCTCACATATCCATATTTACCTCGGCTTGTGTCATGGTCATTTGTTTGGTTGGAATGCATATGTACGGTTGTAGAGATTATTTTCATATTAGATTGCAGGCATGTTCTTATAGGTCGTAGTTAGGTGAGAGTCTTTACAATATAACTTCTTTCTATCTTCACATATACTCACCCGTATTTATTGAGTGATATGAGCGCCTGTGAGAGTCCAAATTGATAAGTCTCTACAGTTGACGGTTTAGCAGCTTTTAACGACTACATAACTCGTTTGCATGATTCACATTGCTAATTGATTGTTAGTTGTCGCATTAAATTGGTTTAGGCTATTCGGTTTGCATTTCGCTCTGAGATTGAACTCGTTCCATTACGTTTTAGGATCGAGTCTAGTTCTTGCTTGGGGACAAGCAAGGGTTTGGATTGGGGAAGTTTGATGCGTGTCTTTTATATGATGTTTTACACCTCATTTTACACGCATTTCAGAGCTCATTTATGTAGTTTATGCTACTATTTGCCCCATTTCGTCTACTTTCGTATTTTTATGTAATATTGCAGATTTATGCGGAAATGAGTAGATATTGAGCTAAATCCGTCCCCGAGTATCTTGCATTGCATTTGACATGAAGTATTTACGCAAGGAACAAGCTTGGTGCGCATTTCGAGGCCCGAAAGACTAATCCACGAAGTTTTTGAAGCAAAGTACCAGCTACAGTGGTCGATCGACTGATTCCTTTGGTCGATCGACCAAGGCACGAAGATCAGAAGCTACTGCTCAGCGTAGGTTGGTCGATCGACTGAGCAACATGGTCGATCGACCAGACCGTGATTCAGACGTGAATTAAAAGATCGAGGAATTTGAAGCCCATAGTACATTAGGTTTTGGAATAAGAACTACGTTGTATTCTATATAACGTAAGCTAGTTTTACAGAATAGGGATTCAATTTTCATCTAGGTTTTATCATTCATTAAAATACAATTCAACATTCATAGTTTAGTTCGTTCTTTAATAAAGTTTCGGTTTTTGCATTCGGTTCTGATCTTCCCTTTACAAATCCTTTACACGGTATTCTTCTGTTTTATTATTCAATTTGTTGCTTCCATTCGTAGTATAGGATTGCAAGTTAGATCTCCCGAAGCGATAATTATCGTTTTATGCTAGTCTTTTATTCTATTAATTCAAGCATGAATTCAGTAGTTTATTTCATCAATCTTGTTGTTGTTTTCGTAGTAATCATGAGTAGCTAATTTATTCGTGCTAGGATGTAGGGAATCTGTAGTTAGGCGGCATTAGAATTAATATGGCCTGAAATCGCGTGTTGGTCGATCGACCGCCATACCTAGTCGATCGACTGACCACGTGAGGTGTTACCTTCGTTTTAAGTGCACGCGACTAGTTGAATGTTTAGGTTTTGACAGACCCATTAGATCGAAAGATAGGGGAAGTTGTTAGACCACCAATTAAAATGACTAAACTATGCTGAGATCGAAAGATAGGTAAAGTTTAGGTTATTAGTCACTTTTCAGGACGGAAGTCAGTACTAGTGATATTAGGGACCCGTAGCGAGATCGAAAGACGCTACTTGTTGAGAGTGGACCGAGAGGACCTCTTGTTTTCTCGCCTCATGTGTTTATTTCAGACCTACTTAGCATGCTGCTGCCGAAACTACAGTGAACCGACCATCTTAGTACCCCTTTTATATTTGATTTTATACCTTACTTTAGTTTATTGCTCATTAGTTATAGACCAATTCAATTCAACCCCCACATAATCGTTACCTAAGACTAAAACTAGACAACTAATAATTACATCTGCCTCTCTGTGGTTCGACCCTGCTACCGCTATCTATAGTTGTAGTTAGGAAATATAAATATTATTTTTGGTGCACACAACGACGGGCATCACTTGTCAAACCTTTCACCGATTTCAATGCCTTACAAATCGGTAACGGCCCATGACGTGCTTTGGCTTCGCGCCAGAGTTCCGTGGGAGATGTGTCGCCGCCTCGAAACAAACGGGCAGGTGCGCCCGGAGCGGGTGGCTGTGTCCACAGTTTGGCGACTCCGCTAGGGATGATACACTTAGACTAAGTCTAGTGTTACCTAGGGTGAAACTTGAACAAGGTTATAGAATAGTTTATATGAGACAGTAGTCAGTTTTCATTACTTGACCTTCTTAGGTCGTTTTAGCGAGCCTTCATAGGCTTAACCCAACCAATTCGACCAATCGTCCCGTCTGGACAGTGTAATTCCTATTTATGCTCAAAGATGGATAACGATTGACGTCAACCATACCACGATACTTACTCATCCCCTATTTACTAAATCAATAGGCAAAACTCTTATTTTTCCCGCCTAAATAATATTTCCTAAAATAAAGTGTAGTATTTTTAGCATATATTATCTCACAATCTTTTAATGGCACAATCTCTTAATAAATTTATTATTTAAAATATTCTATATTATTTCACATTATACATAAATTTATCCCCATTATTATATGATAAAAAAACTGTATACTTTTTTTAAATAGTTATATGTTAAAATTCATTAACTTTTAATGATAAGAAGTTGCACAAAAAATGTTATTAGTAAAAATATTTTAAAAATAACATTAATTTATCGGTAAAAAAAAAAAAAGAAAACTTTCATTAAAATGTTCATTTCATGACTTTTTACAGTTTTAATTTTTATTCTCAAATTAAAATAAAGTGATGAGAAACATAAAAATAAGTGAATTGTCAATTTAAAATCCATAAATAATACGGAGTACACTAAAAAGTAAAATTTTATAAAAACCGTGCATATATTGCACGGGATCTAAACTAGTGTTTGTATCATGAGCTTTCACTACTCGAGCGAATGGACTAAGAACCGACCCGACTCATGTTTGGCCCGGGCCTCTCCACAGACCAGGGTACGATAGCTTGGTATGACAACCCACCTTCTAAACCAAAACCTTTTAAATGCACTTAGTATATTGTTATAATGCATGTTTGTATGTGTACATTGTGTGTTTTCAAAATCAATCATGTGTCTAAATTCCTCGTTTATAAACAAAATAATGTCAAATTTTTTGTGTAAATAAAATTCATTTTCAACCCTTTCAAATGTCGCTTTTGTAAACCAAACAATGCCAAATTTTTCATAGCCAAAATTTCAATTTTCAAAATTCCATTTTCTAAAACTTTTCTTTCAAAAAATATATAAAAAAACGTTTTCAAAAAAAAAATCCTTCTAAAAAAATTCATTTTGGAAATTAAATAATGTCCAATCCTCTGTAAATCCGTTTTCAATTTTCCAAAATAAATCCCTTTTGTGAAATTCCATCCAATTTTAAATTTTCCATAAATAAGATCCTTTGTAAATTCTCAAAAAAAAAATCAAAAGGAAAAAAGTAGCGTAAATTTCCAAAAAACCAAAAACGTTTTAAATCAAAATATTTCAAACCATGTAAATGCAAACGCGTAAATTCAATTGGGCGAAGTCAGAGTCAAAATTCAAACCGACTATGTCCTAGTCGGAACTCTGTCGAGTTGTAAACCCATCTTCCCTTACATTTTGGGTCATTTCAAATTCAAGTCAAGTCCTAAGGCGTCACGCCGTCATTTTGGACCCCCTATCCCAATTCAGTTAGGATATAAACATTTCCGACACCTCGAGTCACAACTCACACGTGCCTGAGTCATACACAAAAGATTTAATGGGGCTCACCTTTCAAATCCATTTTCTTTCAAAGCCGTGTTTTCAAAACCTTTCTAATGACACGTCCCGAGGCTCAATACACGAGTCTCAATGGGCATCACATTTGAGTCTAAAATGCAGCCGTCTTGCAGCAGGAGCTGAGACACAGGACATCAACAATCCTGACTTAGCTACCACACCAACTCCACCAGTCATGAAGAGGTTCACCAGGTCCAGTGTAGGGGTGCCTAAATGGCACCTTAATCAAGCTTAGTTCAGTCTGATAATCAAGTCCAGGGTCCAGGCATCTGTTCTTTTAATTCAGCATCAATCCAGTCACAAGTCAAGTGGAATTGGTTAGGAGAAAGGTACTATCAGGTTACCATTTTTGTTCAGACGAGGCTCTAAAAGCAAACCAACTAGAGTAAGCATCATTCAAGCAACAATCCGGATGAAACAAATCCTCTTTAAAGCTCTAGACAATGCTACAACCTTTCACAAAGCAACTTCAAGCCTTCACCAAGCAAAGACAAAGGCAGTTGACTGACAGGCCACTTTTCCTGCAATTCACTTGTTTTTTACCTAGCTTTTTCAGTTTTTACCCCCTTGCCAGTCCCACATTGTAAGATATTTGTCCTTAGTTTTATGTACTAGCTTAATCCTGGCCCTAGGATTCAAATGTAACCAAGCACAACTCCCAGCAATCGCTATATAAGGAGCATTGCCTACAATGGAAAGAACAGACTGCTTTTGAACCAAAAATTCTGAGCTATTTACTCTAGATTAAATCTTCACAACTGGTGTTTAGCTTAGTTGTAAGTCAGGCTTAATTCCAATATGTGCTTTGCTGTGATTAGAGATTGAGGACCTGTGGCAATTGATTCCAACCTGTGTATTGCTGTGGTTGAATTCAATTGTTGTCTGAGTTTAAATCTGAGAATTCATGTGCCTTGCCTTGGATTATTCCTATTTAAATTCTCAAGTTATTTGCTTAAATTATCCTGTGAATCTCTGTGTAAATTTAAATGAGTAATTATATCCAAAATTCTGATACGTGCATTTCATATAGTTCTTTTTGGCCTCTTATGTACGCATTTCCATGTAATTCTCGTAGTTTTGTATTGCAAAATGCCCCGAATAGGCTACTTTGGTTTGGTTTGCCTTATTTGCAGGAATGGACCCGAAAGTAGCGGAATCGTGCCTTTTTCAGTCCTTTTAGCATGCATTTATGGAGATGGAAGATTTGGAGCGGAATTACTTTGCCTCGGGAAGCGTGAAGTGGTCTCGAAAGCTAACCAATGAAGAAACGAGCTGTTCAGTGGCCAAGTACTCAATCGAAGCCTTTTCTGTTCGATCGAGTGAATATGGTGGTCAATGGTGTTCGATCGAGTCCCTACTGTACTCGATCGAAGTGTGGTATATTCAAGGTCCTCGATCAAGTGCATTATCTGTTCGATCGAGGAGATCTACTGGAATAGTGTTCGATCGAGGAATCTCAAATCACTCGATCGAGCACTTTGCTATATTATGCAGGATTTTATTTCGCGAAGACTTATTTATTTTGTTAAGTTTAGGTTAATAAATATCTTCTCTATATAAGAGAAGACGTAATTAGGTTTAAGTTACCTTTTATCAATCTTTTACTCTCTTAATCACTCCTTAATCTCAGAATTACTCTTAAGCAGACACTTTTCCTTTTCTCTTGTTCTACGTTGCTTTCTTTCTCATTGCCGGATCTCGAACTTTGTAATCCTCTTTACTCTTAATTCTATTTAATCTTTCTTTGCATCTTAAATCCTTGTTCTTAATTACTTTTTAATTATTGTTATCGTTAAGTTTATGTTAATTCATCTTCATCATTGTTATATCATGTCTCTTGCTATTTCATTCATTATTGTTGTTAGTTTTATCATAAACATGAGTAGCTAATTCCTTTTATGTTAGGATTAGGGGAGCCATGGTAGTAAATTAATGATGTTGTAATTAGATTAGACAGCTTTGTATGTGAGAACTGTTTTATAACAATTTAATTGTAATCGTTTAGTTGAGTGCACGCTTCTAAACTAGTTAATCCGGTTAAATTCAGACCTAGATCGAGAGATTGGAATGAACAAACCTGTTATGAACAGTAGACTACACCAATGAGTAGACCTGTCAAAACTCGACCCGACCTGAAAACCCGATCCGCCCGACCCATTTTTTTAGGGTTATAAACCCGGTTTTTTTGACCCGCGACCCGTTTGACTCGAACCCGAAATGACCCAGGGCCAACCTTCTCAATGATCTCAAATGGACCTTCAGCTCTGGGCATTAATTTGTTCTTTCTTTTTGCTGGGAATCTCTCCTTCCTGAGGTGCAACCAGACCAAATCATCTGGGGCAAATTCCTTCTTCTTACCTGAACCCTTGGAATGCCTTTGATAGGACTCATTTGTCTTCTCAATTGCCTTCTTACTACAGCATGCAGTTTGATCATCTGTTCTGATCATCTGTTCTGTGCTTTTCTTGGCATCTTAGTTGAGCTCTTATTTAGGGACACTTAAGAGGTCTAAGGGCATCAGAAGATTGACCTAATAGACTATTTCAAAAGGGTTGTGCCCTGTTGCAGAAGCTGGATCTCTGTTGAAGGCAAATTCAGCCTGTGACAGCTTGATATCCTAATCCTTAAGAGACTTGTTGACAATACATCTAAGGATTCTTGCTAAGGTCTTGTTTGTTGTTTCAGTTTCACCATCAGTTTGTGGATGGTGAGCTGAATAGCAACCTCGTGTTTAGCTGCCTCCATAAAGTTTTCCAAAAGTAGCTCATAAACTTCACATCCCTGTCAGATACAATGGTTTTAGGGACACCATGGAGTCTGACCACTTCTTTTAGATAGAGCTCAGCAATGCTAGCAGCATCTTCAGTTTTCTTACAGGCTATGAAATGGACCATTTTACTGAACCTGTCAACCACAACCATAATGGCATCATTTCCCCTCTGAGTTCTTGGTAGAGCCACCATGAAATCCATGCTAACATCATCCCACGGCTTGACTGGCACATGCAATGGGGTGTAGGGGCCTGCCTGGAATGAGCTCTTGGCTTTTGACATGTTGAACACCTTCTTAGGGTAATTTGGACACCCCCAAATTTTAGGCCAATAGAATTCGTCCTACAGAATCTCCACTGTTTTCTGTACTCCAAAATGCCCACCTAAGCCACTAGAATGGACTCCTTTGATCAACAGTTCCATGTAGGAACCCTTAGGAACACAGAGCTTGTTTCCCATAAAGAGAAACCCTTCATGCGACTGATATTTGCTCCCATGAACCCTAGTTCCCTCTGTTAATAACTTCCAGTCTTCAAAGAAATCAGGATCATCCTTGTACAATTCTTTTATGAATTCAAATCTCAGAACTCTTTGGCTTAGAACAGTTAACATAGAGTATCTCCTTGAGAGGGCATCAACAACCTATTTTATTAGCTCTGATAATGCATCATGGAATGATATAAATTTTGTTAAAAATTATTTTGGGGCAAATTATATTTTTAATAAATAAAATACAGTTCTGGCTGTTTTAGAAATACAATTTTATTAAATAGTATTTACGATTTTTAGTTGCTGGGAAAATTATTTTTGGTGTTTCTCTTTAATTCCAGAATGTTACAAATTTTCTTGGGAACCGTTCTGGTCATAAAATATTTTTAATAATTGAAATGGTGTTTTGCGGTTTTTACGATAATCTGGTTTTTAATTCGGTTCATATATCAAATGAGCATATCGTTTTACGAAATTTTACATGCTGGTCAGAGATGTTATAAAACGTACTCACATTAAGTTTCATGAGTATCGAAGTTAAACTCGGTTTATAAAAATAAAACAATGTTTTGGTTAAACCGAGTAAATAATGGTTTTGAAGTTAAGTTATGAAGAAAGGTATTATGGTCATTTTTTATATGATTCCAAAATGTGTTAAGAACCTGTTTTATAAGAAGTATTTGACTAAAATTATTTTATCATTTTAAATAATGGATTAGTATTTAAATTGGATTACCCAATTTGGTAATAAGATAATAACTTTTATTTTATAACTTTTTAAATGACATTATTTATAACATCACACATTACTATTTTCATAAGATTTCTATTTTAAGAAGGTATTTACTCTAAGTAAGATTCTATTTATAGAAAGTTACTTTTTTTGGAAGTTGCCTTCTTGGAAGGTTTCCTTTAAAGGATTTGAATAATGAACACTTTTGAAGTGGTTTTGAATACTTATGGAACATTTAGGTATAAGGTTTAGAATAATAAACTTAGGATATGCTTAGTTTTGCCATCAGCTAATAGAACTGTTGTTATCCTGGAGTGATGCATCAGTGGTCGTACCGGGAGTCTTGGACCTCGGGAGATATGTACATACCGTAGACTAGGGCCTCGCACTACATGGTAAGTCGCCGCGCTATAGAACTGATGATTGTCGTCAGTGGTCGTCTGTGAGTGTTACACCCTGGGAGTTATGTACATACACTTAGACTAGGATCTCGTACTGCGGAGTAAGACGCCGCCGTATTATGGTTGAGTGGTATTACGGTACATTAGCATGATCCGAGTGAAAATCTATACTAAGACACTAAGTTGATTTCCATAAGAAGAGTTGAGATTTTGATAACGTGGTAGTTTATATTTCGAGCTATGGCTTGGTTTGAAAGGTTTTATATTTAGTTATGTTTTAAACATATGTTGATTTATTAATGTTTTCAGTTTTCAAGTATTTGGTTATTTTTAGCATTTACTTGTTTTAACTTGATGAAATGTGGCTAGGAGAATGCCTGACTTACTCCCCACTGATTGTGGATGTTATGTTTATAACATGACAGGTATTGGTTGCTGGGATCTGAGTGAGAGCTAGCGAGTGGTCATTTGAGACCTACTCTTTGTTTTCTTTTAAGCTATGTTTAGAACCCTTTCATTTTTATGTTGGTTTTTATAAGTCCTTGTTTTTATACAAGTGACGAGTTGTAGCTACTATATTTAGTAACTGCTATTTTGAGACTTACCATTTCGGAAAAATTTTCTCCCGAGGGTTATTTATATTAATCCAAGTTTTTATTTCACATAGCATTTTCATTGTGTATTTAATCTCATTCGACAGTGTTTCCGCCACTGTTTTGCGTCAGATTTTATAGGGGATTACAGTCGGTATCAGAGCATACTGCTCCTAACGCTCACACTTTGATCTCTAGGTAAAGAGACTAAAAAATGACTTGACAAGTTAAAAATATATTAGTGAGAGATGGGTATAAACAAATAAGGACTTGTTTGCTAACTTATGTGATTGTGTAACTCAATGGCTAGCATTCAATTTATGTCTTGTTTCCCCGACGAAGAAGATGAAAGAACGAAAACTTGGTGCTACAAGAAAGGTATAATGGTGGTTTCGAGCCTAGATTCAGTTTTGCTCAAGCTGCAGACCAGATGACCAAGAGTAGACTCAAGTTTCGATGGTGCAGTAGACCAAGAGATGATTACACTGTGGATCTTTCAGATGGAGCGACACAAGATTGGTATTTTTATTTCTCTGCAAGAAGACAGAGTGATCTAGTGAGCCCTCTTGCAACTCTAGAAGCCTGAAGATTCCTTCTTTGATCTCAGATCTTGTTATTCTGCAATTAAGGTTTATCTTCTTTCACTCTTACAAATAATCATCTCTTATTCTGGTGAATGAATCCTTATTCGCGATCCTTCCTCTTTTGCTATTTATTCTCTTGAGATTCATTGGTCAAACTGACTCTTTCTTTGTGAACTGTGATGGAAGTCAGGTGCGTTTGGGGTTTAGTGGAGCTTTGCTACTTTTGGTTTGAGGGTGGTGAGTTTTACCTTGAATGCCTAATCTTGAAAGAGTTTTTACCTATGGATTAACTTGAATGGTGACTAATGATTTATGAAGTTAGAGTTTTAGCTTAAATGTTGGCTTTGGATTATAGGTATCTTGCATATTTTAGACTAGATGTGACTAAGGTGTTAATAGTAACCATATATAATTATTGGTTGACCTAGATTGATCTCAGTTTCAATTCTTATGCATTTAGATCGCTGAGTTCTGGTGTAAAGTTGTTACCTTTGAACTTTAGGTGCTATCACTTAAATTTTTTGTGTTGATTAGTGGTTTGAATAAGGAATGTTATTGCACAATCGCATTGTGGGTTGATTGTGTTTACTCGAGGAATGTAAGATCATGAAGTTGAGGATTGGGTACCTTTTGTGCTTTGATATCTTGACCATAGTATATGGATTTCGAATTACCTTAAAGGAAATATTTATTTGAGGACCTTAGACTATCGGGATTGTGGCTTAGTTGAGTTAATAACCACCTAGTGTTGCAATGTTATGATTGGAATTTTGGTAGGCCCTCTATAAGACTTTGATGGAATGGTGTTGTTAGATGGTGGTTTTTATTTGATGTTAAATAACTTGAGGAGTCTTATGGATTTAGTAACCTTGTTGCTTTGGTTGAGATCTCAGAAGAGTAGAATTTTTGAGTGTGGTATGTCTTATTTTAACTAGTCTGGGTTTAGAATTCTTCTCGAGTGCAAGCCTGATGTCTTTGAACAGTTTTAAGAGCCTTATGAGTTAATTGGATTAGTTGTGTTTTCATAACTTGTGGAATTTTGGTTAGTATTGGATTTTGAACTACTTGGATTCTTACCATGATGTTTTGAGAGGTTGAACAATTATGTAATGTTGTGGATGAGAGTTGTATCAATCGATGAGATTGGAGAATATAGACTAGGAAGTTAGGCAACTTTGAGGTTGACAACTTAGTTGCCTGGTGTTAACAAGCTTGGTGTTGGTTTCGATGAAAAGAGGAAAGTTAGAGTTTCATAGAGGAGTTGTATCGAGAATCCCAAGATGATTAATCTGTTTTTCTATCCATGAGAGAGCTTTGTGTGGCTCTTGACTCCTTTCCTCTTTTCTAGATTATCAGATTACTCCACTTGTTATCAATTCCCTCGACCCTTGCTTAAGTTTGAAAACTTTTGCTTTTTACTTGTCGTTAGCTTTTCTCCTTGAATATTTCCATTTTATACAAGAGTTTCGACTTTTACAATGTTTGGTTCTCGGAAATTTTAATATTGAGTTATGATTTCAAAACTTTTATTTCATATTTAGTGTTACTCTGGATAAGTGTCTAAACTTGGTTTTGTTTCAAAATGTTTTAAAACTCGTTTGAAAATATTTCGAAATTGTTTCAAATAATGTTGTTTGATGCTTCGAAAAACTTTCAAAAGTTATATGGTGTTTACACATTGGATTTACCCTATGGTTTTGAAATAAAATCTACACATATTCTTTTGGATTTTGACATTGGTTGGATGCTAGGACTTGTCATTAAAGACGTCTAATGACCAGTTCGGTACTCGCTAATGTTTGGTTTTAAGATTTGATTTTTCAAATGTTAACTTGCCCTTATTTTGAACGACAAAATTCTTGTTCGCGACGGGTATTCTATCGTTCTATGAGAAGTGACAAGTAATTTCTAATTGTTTGATTTTGAAAACTGGTTTATGGATTGTTTTGATCTCAACAAAGACTTTTCAAATATATTTGTCAGCTGAAATGTTTTAAAAGTCTTTGTTCTTCAAATCTTATTTTTCTAATTTCAAGTTTCGAGGACGAAACTTTTTCTTAGTGGGGGAGGTTGTAACACCCGCAATTTTCTAATCTCACTTATTTAATTTTTGTTTATATGATATAAATTTTAATACTTATATTTACCGGTTTTGTACAAATCGTTAACTAATGCCGTTTTAAATCTTATTTCAGTCTGATTTCCTCTTGTACCGATTTTTATTTATTTAAATGACATTTTTATAAGCAAAAATGGTAAATCAATTTTGGCCCCATTGATATATGGATTGCATTTTTGTTTAATAGACAAGTTAGTTATTTAACTAAATTTATCCTTTGTATTCTTTTATTTGAAATCCTTAGTATAATTATTATTATTCTACCATTGTTTTTTTTTTTCACAACAAAATGGAAAAGATATTTTGATTGTTATCATTTTATTTGGTGTGTTTTTTTGTTAGACAAATAAAAGATTTTATACTATCTTTTCTTATTTCATTTCCTATTAAACACTTCTCACTTTGTCTACATACATTTTTATTCCTTTTTTATAGAAAAAAAAAATCAAACCCTACTGCTTCCTCTACTGCGGTATTTCGAAAAGTAAATTTACGTACGTGCCTACCTTTCTGCTTCTTTATTTCCAAATTCTACGTACGTACGTGCTTGCCTTCTTACTTCTTTATTAAGATCGATCTTCCTTCATCATCCGTTCATCCATATTAATTATCGCCCTTAATCGTTGTCGTATATTTAGTTTTGGTTTTTATTTAATTAGTATATGATTTAATCATATATGTATATTTGTTTTTGGAGGCTATCGTCAAGATCCGTACGAGGACGGGTATTTCATCGATTGGGAAAGCGAATAAGAGGTAACTCTTAAGGGCATGACTCGGCATTTCATTAGTTATTGTTGAGTAGTTGCTTGTTTTTTATCATTATCGTTGTTTTAATCAAATTATGATATTTAATTTATATATTTCGAATCTTTGTTCTCATGTCACGAAATTTTCTGATATTTCATTGTATATCAAAATATATTTTACTTATGAATTTATCATATTTAGTATTGCTTTTATTAGATTTAATGTTGTTGTTGTTATAATAGTAATATATCGACTTCTAAGGTTTTAAATTACTTATCATGGTATAATTTCGTCTTTATGATTTTATTCTGGTCCTATGACAAATTTTAAGACTTGGGATCATAAAAGTTTTGATCTTTTAATCTTATTAGTAATTATTATGATTTATACAATATTTCAGCGGTTTTAATGTTTATTAGGTATTAATTTGTTTTTGATTTTTCTAATTTTCGAAACCTATTTTATTAGCTCTGATAATGCATTATGGAATGATATAAATTTTGTTAAAAATTATTTTGGGTCAAATTATATTTTTAATAAATAAAATACAGTTCTGGCTGTTTTAGGAATACAATTTTATTAAGTAGTATTTACGATTTTTAGTTGATGGGAAAATTATTTTTGGTGTTTCTGTTTAATTCCAGAATGTTACAAATTTTCTTGGGAACCGTTCTGGTCATAAACTATTTTTAATAATTGAAATGGTGTTTTGCGGTGTTTACGATAATCTGGTTTTTAATTCGGTTCATATATCAAATGAGCATACCGTTTTACGAAATTTTACATGCTGGTCAGAGATGTTATAAGAAGTACTCACGTTAAGTTACATGAGTATCGAAGTTAAACTTGGTTTTATAAAAATAAAACACTGTTTTGGTTAAACCGAGTAAATAATGGTTTTGAAGTTTAGTTATGAAGGAGGGTATTATGGTCATTTTATACAAGTGACGAGTTGTAGCTACTATATTTAGTAACTGCTATTTTGAGACTTACCATTTCGGGAAACTTTTCTCCCAAGGGTTATTTATATTAATCCAAGTTTTTATTTCACATAGCATTTTCATTGTGTATTTAATCCAATTCGACAGTGTTTCCGCCACTATTTTGCGTTAGATTTTATAGGGGATTTCATTCCTCCCATGGTGAAATATACTCTTGTCAAATTCTCATGGCCTGCCTAAGAGAAAATGACAGGCATCCATAGTTACCACATCACAGAGCACCTCCCAATGGAGAAATAAATGAGACACTGCCTGTCCACCTTGACCCCAGCTCCCTTGTTTAACCACCTGAGCTTATAAAGGTGGGAATGGGCCTGAGTGTTCAGGTCAAGCTTGTAATACTACGGTTTTATGAGTCTCTGGGTACTCTATCGAGTAGGCCTTACTCTGTCGAGTAAGGGTGAGTTGCGTTTTTAAAATAGTTTCTGACCTGTTGGGTACTCGATCGAGTAACGTTGATACTCGATCGAGTAAGAGGGCACTCGATCGAGTATCTCAGCTACTCTATCGAGTAGCCGGTTTACGGGGGATGATTTCTCGGGTTTTGTTAATAATGCGATTAAGTATATAATTACTTCTGTCACTTTTCTTTAAACACTTTTACAACCTAATTACTTTCAAAAGAGAAATCAAACTACGTTCTTCGCATCAATCGCATTGTTGGCAAATCCCGGAGCGTGGAAGGTCGGATTTTACCTTTCTTTATACCGTTAGGATCCTTACGTCGAGGGTAAGATCTACGTACCGTTTTTATATGTTTGTATGTTAGGAGGAGGATTCGTAGAAGAAGCCTTTTGATATCAGCTGTGAGACCGTCTGATTGTGTTGTTTTCCAGGTAGGGTTTCCCTACTCAGTATTAGTCCCATAATGTGTTGATGATGATTTGTGATTGTTGATTATTGTTATACGAGTATTGTGACGGTTGTTGGTTTGATTGCTGTTTAATGGTTGTGATTGTTTGTCTCTGGTTCTCGAGATGCGTTCTCGGCTGAGTGGAGTCACTTGCGGGAGTGACTTCACGCCCTAGTTTTGCCCTCCGTGGAACCCGCCGCGGGAGGGGATGTGCACATTAATGGGACAGGGTTATCGCTCGGTATGATGAGCGGGGCTTATGTGGGAACGACTGCGGTCTCCCACCGCGGGTAGGGTCCAAAGGGATAGTCGGTGACGGAGATTGATTGGAGTGGGTGTGATTGTGTGTGTGACCGTTTGAGTCGCTTGTTTACTTGTGTTGTTGGTTATATAAATTGTGTGATTAGTACTTGACCCGTTTAATGTTTTAAAAACTGTGGTGATCCATTCGGGGGTGGTGAGCAGTTATTGAGCAGGTATGATATGACGCGTATGGGATAACTGGGATGAGTCATCACGTGGCAGTTAGAAGTCTTCCGCTGTGTCAGACAATGTTTTATAGCTTTGATAGTTTTAGCAGTAGATCGTCTGAGAGTCTTGTATTTCTTTTTATCAGTTTTGGAGTTGATATGTAATCACTTTAAACATTATTTACTTTTAAGTATGTTTCGTTATTGTCTTATGATTATCATTGCCTCGGAAAACTGAGATGGTAGCACTTCCATGCCTTAAGTGGTCTTGGTAAGGCACTTGGAGTATGGGGGTGTTACAAAGCTTCTCAACTAAAGTGACAAAAGCCACATTGGTGCAGCTACCACCATCAATGATCAGGTTACAGACTCTCTCCTGAATGGTGCACCTACTTCTGAAAATTAATGACCTATGATCCTCCTCAATGGGTGCTTGTTGTGAGTGCATCACTCTCCATAAAACCAAACTGTGGCTAATGTCAGGGTGAGCCAGCACAGCATCCTGACTAGGCTCCTCCTCCACAGTCTCACTCTCAATAACCTTCTCCTGTTCATACTTCACTACGCCATCTCTCTCCCATTCTTCTACCTCTATGGCAGTCATGACTCTTTTAGAAGGACAATCCTTCCTAAAATGTCCATAGCCTTGGCATTGAAAGCATTTGATTCTGTTTTCTGTGAGGGCTTGGGTAGGCTTAGAGGTAGCAATAGCTTTCCCTTTATCTGAGGTAGTTGTGTTGTAGTTTTTGAGGTGTCATTAAATCTTACACCAGTGTAAGGTTTGAAAACAGGCTTAGTGTTTGGTTTGGGTGCAGCAGGTTTAGATCTCCCCATTTTTTCTACCCTGAGTGCTAGGTTAACTACATCATCATATGACCATAGTAGTTGCATCATAACCATAGTAGCAATGTTTTTATCAAGCCCTTCTAAAAACCTAGCAATCCTTTGCTCAGGCTTCTCATTAATCTCACATTGCAAGGTTAGTAGCTCAAATTCCATTAAATAAGTCTCAAGGGGTCTCTCATCCTGCCTAAGCTTAGACAACTTAATGAACAAGTACTAAGTGTAATCTTTGGTGACAAACTTACCCAATAATTTCTTTTTAAGTTTGGACCAAGATTTAATAGGTTCCTTCCCTTCCCTTAATCTCTGGTGTTAAAGGTTATCATACCACAATGAGGCATAACCCTTTAATTTCAACACAGCAACCTTACAAGCCTTAGCATCATTGTAGTTTTTATACTCAAATATCTTTTTAACATCCCTAATCCATTATAGTAAGTCATTAGGATTAAGACTACCATAAAAATCAGGAATTTCTACCTTTAGATGCTTGTCTGTTTGCTCAAGGGCCTCCTCTTATGCCCTGATGCTCTCATCTGAATCTGAGCCGTAATCCTCTTCATGATGTGGCTGTCCTCTTCCTGCTCCCATATGAAACCCTCTGGCCCTGCCCGTGCCTCTACCAGGTGGTCTTCTCCTTGGATCAGGATTTAGGATCCTTTCCATGACAACATTCATATCATTAACCATCACATTGACAGTTCCTGCTAATTGTTCAATCCTTGTTTCAATTCCTGCCATTCTCTCTTCACTCATGGTTATTTGTTTTTGTGTTTTTAAAGCAGTTACGGATAATGAACTCAAAAGTGTCTATCAATAGCCGAAATACTCAAGAAGGGGGTGTAAATTGAGGATTTTAGAAACTTAGCCAACTTTTTCGATTGTAATTAATTATTTAAAGTTTATTGATTAAACTTTAACTAATCAACTAACCAATGAATTAAAATAAAGTGTAAAGAAAACCGAAACAAACGAAAGAGAAGAGAGAGACACACACGGTTTTTGAAGTGGTTCAGTTTCACAAATCGAAACCTACGTCCACTATTCTCGATTAATAAATTTAGTACCTTTCTACGGATTACAAATTTACTAACCCAACTCGTACAACTAACCTTAGTTGTAACTCAAGTGAGTATCGCTAAATACTCGAGTGACTAACTTACGCTAATAAGAAAGCACTAATGATTCTACTAAAAGTTCATGTTAATGAACGAGTAAGAAATCAATTGAGTACTATTATCTTATAACGATAACAATAAGAACGAATCCACAAGTATATAAAACACACGACCTTTTTCGAAAATAAACAAAACGGTTTTCTTGCACTTAAAACACGGTTTTTGCTTTTGAAAATAAAATCAAAATTATACTCAAGGTCTTTCTTTTAAATGTGTTGCAAAGTGTAGAGTATTTATAAAACAAGAGGAAGCAAGATACACGGTTTCATCGAAACCCTAGAGGCCGAAATATAAGATATGTAAACAAATCATATCTTATTATTTCTTTCCTTAAAATCTTAGGAAATAATAGAGAATAACTAAAAGATAAGTTTATCAATTATTCTTCTATTATGTTTTCCTTAAACTTTAAGATATGATAAGATTTTCCATAACAAAAATATCTTTATCATATATAACCATATCATGCTAAATATAAAAGATATGTTAAGATAATTCTAGAGAATAAAATCTTAACAATAAACAACTTATATCATTAAGCTTACACGAAATCAACACGGCTCATATGCCTCGTTTTTCGTGAAAACCCTAGCTTGACATTAGGTTAGATTTAGGGTTTAAGAGTGTATAGTATTAGAAACCCTAATTAGTATTACGACTCAACTCATAAGTTGATTCAACATGATTACTAATTATAAGCTTAAAATAAAACTACGCTTAATATGAATATGGGCTTCCTTGTAAAATAAATACTTCTTGCTAAAACATTTAAAAGAAACAAAAACATTTTTCAAAAACAATTTGAAAACATTTTAGTCATGCATTATATAAACTTGACATCTCAATGTTATAGCAGAAGAGCTATAACATTGAGCTCTTATATAAGCAATGTTATAGCTGTGAGGCTATAACTTTACTAATCTAAGAAGTGCATTCTTATGTTACCATTACGAGATAATCACCTATGCTATTCTAATCTTCTTAGGAGATCTTCGAATGTAGGCTTCTTCGTTATTCAAGCTTGATCAATCTTTAACGGAGCTTTATCTTCTCATGAATGCTTGAATAATTCTTCAATATCTTGTAATATCTTGATCCATGATTGAGGGCTTGATCATAATATGTTCTTGTATACTTTCATCACAATTCTTTAAGCTTTGCAAATAATAAGTCTAATCTGAAGGGACTAAACAAACAATTACGCGCAACGAGTATATATAATATAAGGTACTCTTGACATCATCAAAACATAAACATATATATCTATATGGTTCAATAAATTTCCCCTTTTTGATGATGGCAAGTCTCCTAAAATTGAGACTAAGTATATAGTTCCCCCTCAATATAATACCGTCATCTTTATAGATAAAGATTAACGCAAAATCAAACAAATATACACAAGACCGAAACTTTAAGGACCTTAAGAGACAATTGGTCTTGACAAGGAGCAAGCTTATGTAGGAAATATCGGTATACTTCATCAAGAAATTCGGATTATAACGAAATTATAATTATGAAATTGCTAGTCATAAACGAAATTGCATAAACAAAAAGTAGAGATTAGAATCAACCTTTGGTCCTAGCAAATAGGCCTAAGAACAAATATCGAGATCGATATTCTCCTAATCGTTGCACCCAAAATGCTTTGAGAAATGCCTCTCTTTTTGCTAGAATGAGATCCCTAATTTCTAATGATTTTAGGTTTTTTTTGTGATGTGAGAATTAGGTCAAAAGGAAGTAAGAAAAATGATTCCCTCTACTCCTCTTAAAACCGTCCAAGGGAGTGAATTAGGGGAAGATATATTTCTTCCTCTTTTTCTCCTTTTTCGGTTTGACCAACCACCAAAAATAAGGAGAAAATCTTCTTATTTTTGGTTGTTATCAAAATGTATAAAATGTGTATTATTTATCAATTGTCATTTATGTCGTCCCGTATTAATAAGTCCACACACAATAGTTTGTAGTCGATTTATTAATACCGGTCTATCATCATTTATTATGACAATTTCGTATAATATATACATTAACTATAAATATCGCATATTTATAATTTGCTTATTAAATATAACCGTTTACGTTTAATTACGAATTAACATCTTAATTCGTTTAAGCTAACATTATATACATTAATTAAATATAACTGTTTATATTCAATTTACGAATTAACAATTAATTCGTCTCAGCTGATATTATTTAATTGTATTAAATAATCGTCTCATCATCACATTGACTAACTTTTTAGTCAAATACATGGACTAACCTTTTAGTCATATAAGGCATCAATGTGATTATATTTTCATACAATCACATCTCTCAAACACATCCTTTAGGTGTGACTTTTAGGGACCAGTTGATCACCGCCATCAGTATGATAATAACGTCAAACTTCTAGCAAGCCAACCGTTATTAATAAACGTTAATCAACTGATAAAATACTAAGTATACCCTTGTGAACCTATAAGAGATTTATATACGTTATCACACTAACTGTGGAGGACACTAGCTCCAACAATCTCCCACTTGTCCTCACAAGTGTATGTGCGATAACCGATTCTCATATCCTAAAATTTCTCCCACTCAATGTAAAACAATTTGCAAAGTCCGTATCCACAAAGGTCGTATTTTACAAGTGATCAATATCAAGAGTGGTTTTCCCGACTAGAGAGTAACTTAACTGATAAACGAATCATCATTCGAGCATGGCCATGCATTTCGATTCAACTCCTCGAGTGGCCCCGAGAAATGACTAAACCCGATAAAGGTTGGATATTTTCTTCAACTCGAATCCTGCAGATATAAGCACGATGAAATGACCCAAGAAAAATCGCTTAGACTCCTGTTACGGTCGACCATGAGAAAGAAACCAAAGTCACCCAAAAACTGCCTTAATCTCAAGAGACAGTCGATAGTCAAAAGAATCGACTCTAGGAACACAATGGACGTCCAATCCACGACCTGGCACCGAATGTTTTTAAACATTTAGGACTCCATTACGTTGTCACATTGTCCTACGAGGTAACGTTATAACTCGCATATGTGATCGATCAGCCAACCGTTTGACTTATGGCTCGTTGAACCCACCATCAATCAACTTCACAATATAATAGCCAGAGTTATTAGCTCATGTAGGCGATTACGGACCAAAACAAATATAATGTAATTCAGTTCACTTTGTGGCGTTCAATGTTGGCGTACAATCCACATGAAAAACAAAATATGAAATAATACGATGAAGTTATAAATAGCATATGAAAACAAAATGTATCGAATTCATAAGCAACTAGTACAACTCAGGAACACGTTTAATTCCCATGGAAATAACGTGCCCTTCATGCTTATCATATTTCAATGGTTTAGTGAGAGGGTCCGCGATGTTGTCATCCGAAGCAATCTTGTCAATCACTATCTCCTCTTGCTCCACGTAATCACGGATCAGGTGAGCCTTCCGATGTACATGTCTAGACTTGTTGCTAGACTTAGGCTCCTTGGCCTGGAAGATGGCACCTCTATTGTCACAATAGATGGTGATTGGGTCATTCGAACTCGGAACTATGGTTAGTCCTTGTAAGAATTGACGCATCCATATAGCTTCCTTTGTCATTCGGCGGCATAGTACTCGGATTCAGTAGTGGAATCTGCTACAACTTCCTGTTTGGAACTCTTCCAGCTGACCGCAGCACCATTAAGAGTAAAGACGAATCCAGACTGAGATTTCGACTCATCTCGATCTGTTTGGAAGCTAGCATCTGCATAACCGATTGCACATAGCTTAGTATCTCCTCCATAAGTCAATACCCAATCCTTAGTCCTCCGTAGGTACTTAAGGATGTTTTTAACAACTATCCAGTGTGTTTCACCTGGATTGCCTTGGTACCGACTTGTCATACTCAATGCATATGCCACGTCTGGACGAGTGCATATCATGGCATACATGATTGATCCTATGGCTGATGCATAAGGAACACGACTCATGTGTTCAACCCCTTCAGGTGTCTTGGGTGACTGAGACTTGCTCAAATGCATCCCAGACGTCATTGGAAGGTTCTCCTTCTTGGAGTTGGTCATGCTAAACCTTTCAAGAATCTTATCTAAATAAGACTCCTGACTCAGTGATAACATCCGTCGTGATCTATCTCGATAGATACGGATTCCCAATATGCGTTGTGCCTCACCCAGATCTTTCATCTGGAAATGGTTCTTCAACCATCCTTTTACCGAAGATAAGAGAGGAATGTCATTCCCAATCAAGAGTATGTCATCGACATACAATATCAAGAAAACAATCTTGCTCCCACTCGACTTGATATATAAGCATGGTTCCTCGACAGATCGAGTGAAACCATACTCTTTTATCACTTGGTCGAAACGATGATTCCAACTCCGAGAAGCTTGCTTAAGTCCATAAATGGAACGTTTAAGCTTGCACACTTTCTTAGGATTTTCAGGATCTATGAAACCTTCGGGTTGTACCATGTACAATTCCTCCTCCAAATAACCGTTTAAGAAGGCGGTTTTCACATCCATCTGCCAAATTTGATAGTCATGAAAAGCGGCAATCGCTAAGATTATCCGAATGGAACGCAGCATAACTACGGGTGCAAAAATTTTATCATAATGCAATCCGTGCACTTGAGTGAAACCTTTTGCCACTAGTCGTGCCTTATAAGTATCTGGTTGCCCGTCTACAGAATGCTTTATTTTGTAAAGCCATTTGCATCAAGAGGTCGTACCTTGTTAGGTAAATCAACAAGATCCCATACGTCATTCTCATACATGGAGTCCATCTCGGATTGCATGGCTTCAAGCCATAGCTTAGAGTCGGAACAGGTCATGGCACCTTTATAGGTAGCGGGTTCATTACTCTCTAGGAGTAAAACGTCATTTTCCTCGACCATACCAATGTATCATGCGGAGGATTAGAGACTCTACCCGACCTCCTAGGTTCCTGAGGAATATTAACCATATCATTAGTTGAAGGAACATCTTCCTCCATCTGTTCCTCGGTTGTTGGTTCTTGAATCTCCGACAGCTCGAAGGTTCTATTACTTGACTTGTTCTCGAGAAATTCTTTCTCTAAGAACTTTGCACTAGCCGCAACAAAAACTCGATGTTCGGTAGGCGAATAGAAGTTATGAACAAACATTCCTTTTGGATAACCAATAAAGTATGTCTTGACCGATCGCGGGCCGAGCTTATCCTCGTGTCTCCACTTGACATAAGCCTCGCAGCCCCAAACCCAAATAAAGGACAAGTTAGGGACCGTTCCCTTCCACATTTCATATGGAGTCTTGTCGATAGCTTTAGACGGACTTCGGTTAAGTATAAGAGCAAAATGACAAAAGAAAAACCCCATAATGAATCAGGTACCACCGTGTGACTCATCATGGATCAAACCATATCAAGTAGTGTTCGATTTCTCCGTTCGGACACACCATTTAATTGAGGTGTTCCAGGTGGAGTTAACTGCAAAACTATTCCACAGTCTTTAAGGTGTTGATCCAACTCATTTGAAAGATATTCGCCACCCCGATCTGAACGGAGTGCTTTAACCTTTCTTCCCAGTTGGTTCTCAACCTTATTCTGGTATTCCTTGAATTTTTCAAAAGACTCACTTTTATGCTTCATTAAGTAGACATATCCGTATCTACTCAAATCATCCGTGAAAGTGATAAAATATCTATAGCCGTCTCTTGCGGTGATTGACATAGGTCCACATACATCAGTATGTATGAGTCCTAATAGGTCACTAGCGCGCATTCCAACACCTTTGAAGAAAATTCGAGTCATTTTGCCGATAAGACATGATTCACACGTGCCAAATGAAGAGAAATCAAATGTGGGAATAGTCCCATTCTCAATGAGTTTCTTTACACGTTTTTCATTTATGTGTCCCATTCGACAATGCCATAGATAAGTTTGATCTTTGTCACCAACCTTTAATTTCTTATTATTCACATGTAATATATCTGTGGTTTGATCTAAGATATAAATTCCATTCATGGAAACTTCTTTGCCATAAACCATTTCATTAAAAGAGAAAATACAGCTATTGTCCTTTATTGAAAATGAAAAACCGTCTTTATCAAATACGGAAACAGAAATAATATTCTTAGATAAACTGGGTACATAGTAACAGTTATATAAATATAACTCAAAACCACTAGGGAGCTGGATTACGTATGTTCCCATTGAGACTGCAACAACTCTTGCTCCATTCCCGACTCGCAGGTCCACATCACCCTTTGCGAGGGGTTTGATGTTTTTTAGGCCCTGCAAATGATTACACAGATGAGAACCACAACCAGTATCAAGTACCCAAGTTCCGAAACTTACATGGTTAATCTCAATCATATGAATATAAGATGACATACCAACAGGAGTGACGCGACCTGCTTTTATGTCCTCACGGTACACGGAACAGTTCCTCCTCCAATGTCCAGTCTTGTGACAATGGTGGCATTCAACGTTACCGCCCTTGCTCTTTGCCTTGCCCTGTGAGCCACTAGTCTCACCGGGCCAACTCTTACCGTTTCCTGGCTTTTTAAACTTTGGCTTACCTACAGCTAGGTCGCCATGAGCCTTGCCCTTACCTTTACCCTTGTTGGAAATCGTGAGAACATCCTGCTTCATGCTCCCACTCAATTTCATATCCTTCTCGGTCTGTACGAGAAGGGAGTGTAGCTCATGAGGACTCTTTTTCAAGTCATTCATGTAGTAGTTCGCCCTGAAAAGGGCAAAACCATCATGAAGAGAATGATGCATTCGGTCAATGACAATGCTCTCACTGATTTTACAATCAAGTGCCTCCAGCTTCTCGACATTCTCAATCATGTGAAGAATGTGTGGGCTAACCGGTTGGCCCTTCTGGAGTTTCGCATCAAAGAAGCGACAGGTATGCTCATAAGTAACGATTCTCGGTGCCTTTGAGAACTCGTTAGTGAGCGTGGTGAAAATCTTGTTTGCACCTTGAGCAATGAAGCGTCTCTGCAAATTGGATTCCATTGCAAAGATGAGTACGTTCTTTATCGCACCCGCTTCCATGACGAAGTCACTATAAGCAAGTGACTCGTTAGCTCTTGCATTGGGGCCTGGATTTGGTGGTATTGGCTCAGTTAAGTACTTGTGCTTACCTTCAGCAATGGCAGCATTCCTTAATGATGCCTCCCAGTCCGCAAAGTTGGACCCGTCATTCTTCAGTCTGGTGGACTGATTCATGTGGTCCATGAAAGTTTTGAGCCAGGACTCGCGTGCAAGTGTGGCACTGGGCATAGGGATATCATTATTTCGAGCCATTTGTTATAAGCAGTATTATCAATATAAAACGAATTCTACACTGGGAAAAGAAGAATAAAAACATAATAAGCATACTCATCGTTATGATTTAAGTTTAATGCAAAACTGTTATAAGCGAAGACTCAAGCATTTATACAATTGACCTCCCTCAAGAATTATATAAATGATCCCAAGACTCAATTATCTGTAAATTGATAAGCCAACCTCTTGGCTAATTCTACTGTTAGAATTCTTGGTTGATAAATTTCTGTAAATTCTATCTTTAGTCCATCATAATCACGAGAAACTCTTCGGATTATAATGTTGAGGTTAGATAAGTCAACATAAACTACTTACCCAACGTAGAAGGGGTCACATGGAGAGTAAGGTCCTATATGCCTACCGACGAAGAAGGGATTCATAGTTGTTTGCCCTTATAAAGACTAGTCTCAATTTTAGTTTTAGAGGAAGATCCCATCAACTTTATTTTAATTCATTTTAAGTGAACTAATATCTAGTATGCGAGAATGAATAAACTAAGATGATGGCTTAAAATTGTGTGACATCTTTATGTCCATGATAACTAACATTCAATCTATATGAGTCAATTTTCATGCATATTAGTAGGTGGTTTGGTTTAGGCGGAATATGATGCACTAATTATCATGCGAAGAAAAGCAATAAGAATGGAAAAACGTAAAACAAAAACAAAGTCCTAGTGTGGCCTATCTAGGAAAATGAACATAAATACAACTTTGGAATCCTTCCTAGGACCCGAGAAGCTTGTCTTGATGTTCCATCTTGGTCCATGTAGCGGGAGTGAGCAATCCAATCTCCATCTTTAGTCTTCTCAAAATTACAATTAATAAATTACAAAATAAACCTATTTACATTCTAATTTCAAAACCATAATACTAAAGAAAACCAAAAGGAGATTCGAGATCTCAAAATTACATTAAGATTATGTTTCCATCATTACGAAAACATAATCAACTAAGGCCACACTAGGTATTACAAATTACAACCGATTGCAAAAATACGTAAATTAAACCATTCAACAATTCATACAACTTAAATAAAATGCATCAACTATAAATTAATCATTCAAGACATAATTCCTTAATTATGTAGAGTAATTTATCCAAACCACCTATTTTATAATTATCAAAATTACGTGACAATTCCTCAATTACTCAGAATAATTCCAATCTTAATTCACATTATCTAGTTTCATGAATTAATCCAACATTATTTTAAACCTCTTTAAAATAATTGGGTATCTAAAATTTGTGAACTTTTTCACAACAAACAATTATACATGATAATTATAATGTATAATAATGATTGGCCAAAAATAAACAAAAAACATTTTTTTTATAATTGCCCTCGGCATTCACTAAAAAAAAAAGAAAACAGTTTTTTTTTCAAATGCACTCGGCATTACCCTAAAAACGAAAAAACAAAATTTTTTTCTCTTAAAAATGCTCTCGGCATTTACCCTAAAAACAAAAAAAAAAACAGTTTTTTTTTCTTTTTGAAAAATAACCCTTTTTTTTTCTCAAATTTTTGTTTAAATTCATTTATGAAAATCATATAAAATAATTTCGTGGCCTATGCTCTGATACCACTTGTAGGAAATATCGGTATACTTCATCAAGAAATTCGGATTATAACGAAATTATACTTATGAAATTGCTAGTCATAAACGAAATTGCATAAACAAAAAGTAGATATTAGAATCAACCTTTGGTCCTAGCAAATAGGCCTAAGAACAAATATCGAGATCGATATTCTCCTAATCATTGCACCCAAAATGCTTTGAGAAATGCCTCTCTTTTTGCTAGAATGAGATCCCTAATTTCTAATGATTTTAGGTTTTTTTTATGATGTGAGAATTAGGTCAAAAGGAAGTAAGAAAAATGATTCCCTCTACTCCTCTTAAAACCGTCCAAGGGAGTGAATTAGGGGAAGATATATTTCTTCCTCTTTTTCTCCTTTTTCGGTTTGACCAACCACCAAAAATAAGGAGAAAATCTTCTTATTTTTGGTTGTTATCAAAATGTATAAAATGTGTATTATTGATCAATTGTCATTTATGTCGTCCCGTATTAATAAGTCCACACACAACAGTTTGTAGTCGATTTATTAATACCGGTCTGTCATCATTTATTATGACAATTTCGTATAATATATACATTAACTATAAATATCGCATATTTATAATTTGCTTATTAAATATATCCGTTTACGTTTAATTACGAATTAACATCTTAATTCGTTTAAGCTAACATTATATACATTAATTAAATATAACTGTTTATATTCAATTTACGAATTAACAATTAATTCGTCTCAGCTGATATTATTTAATTGTATTAAATAATCGTCTCATCATCACATTGACTAACTTTTTAGTCAAATACATGGACTAACCTTTTAGTCATATAAGGCATCAATGTGATTATATTTTCATACAATCACATCTCTCAAACACATCCTTTAGGTGTGACTTTTAGGGACCAGTTGATCACCGCCATCAGTATGATAATAACGTCAAACTTCTAGCAAGCCAACCGTTATTAATAAACGTTAATCAACTGATAAAATACTAAGTATACCCTTGTGAACCTATAAGAGATTTATATACGTTATCACACTAACTGTGGAGGACACTAGCTCCAACAGCTTAGGCAAAATGCTTACCGTGGTCGTTCTTTCCCCCTCTTGACATCATTGAAAAGATAAGAACAAACATAAAATGACTAGAATAATATACGACGAGACAAAAGATAAGAACGATTAAGAAAAATAGATAAACCGTAAATACCCATAAGCACTTACGAAAATATAGTAGCATACAAACCAAAGGAACATGTTTTAAAGACTAATGGGCCAAATGAAATAACATGTTTAGAACTACTGGGCCAAGGCACAAGTAGTATGCCAAAATGGGCCGAATAGGAGACTAGTTTATTAAGGCAAAATACACCAAATCAAAACAAAAGAAAGCAAGGCAATTAGAGGAAAGCCGAAAACAGGTGAGGGGCAAGACAAGGCTAAGGGTGACGGGTTTTGTAAGGATTAACATAGTCGGGACGAGTACGGAATTCCAAAGCATCAAGACGATCAAAACAACTTCGCACAAGAGTAGCTTGGGCATTGAGGCTTGTTTCGAAGTTAAGGACCTTCAAAGACAAGGCCTTTGTTGCCTCCAAAGTTATTGCTTGATCCGCTTTCATAACTTTCCCGTCTTTCACCAAAGCACCCCCTTGACTAGTAAGAAAAGAAAGACGATCACCATGTTGAAAGACTTCCTCACGGATAGTTACCAATCCCCTTTCAAAAACCCTCAAGCCTTTTGTTGATGCCCTCCATCCAAGCACAAACCCGAGCATCATCCAAACCGCCAACCAAGGACCGTGGCTGCCCAACACGAGACATAGCCGTAGCCAAAGCCGTGGTTTGCTCCTCTAATTTCGCCATAATAGACCCCATAAACACATCCAACTTTGCTTTCATACCCGCCATCTCAACCTCATTGGCACCCTTATCATTACTCTTTGAAAATACCAACTCAGGTCCATCAAAACCGAGCCCCATCAATTTTATAACACGGTCACACATACCGTCCTTAGCACTCACACCATAACTTTTCCGGCTCACAACCCGCTTAATTTCCATCAACCTCGAAATCCACATACCGTAAGGGAGATCAAGAGTAGTACAATGCTTCTCCTTAGTGACGGTAATGCTAGTTTGAACAATCCGATTAAACACAAGACTAGCCAAATTGACTTTCCGACCTTCTAACCACAAATACAAAATAATAGCTTCATAGCTCGACACCTTATCCCGTCCTCCCCTTCTCGGAACGATTGTGTTCCATAAAAAGTTCAAAAAGAACTTAAGTTTGGGAGAAAGAGGACGGACAAAGATGTTGCTATTTTCGGAAGCAACCGCATCAAAATACCTCTTAATAACCAATTGTTGATCATCATCCACATTAGACCATTCTTGACTCGGGTTAATTTTGTTCCATCATGAAGAGCCTTGAAGGCAGAGCAAAAATCGGCAATGGTGACAGTGATGTCGACACCATTAACGACTGCATGCAACACTCCCCCTTTAACTTTCACCGAAGCAAAAAACTGAACAACTTCAATCGGGTAAGTAGGACCCGAGAACCGACTAACATCACTCCACCCTTGAAAATCAAGAAAATCCACAAAGAACTTTAAAGACGGAATTTGAGACAACCAAGATTTAGGATAATACCTTCCACCATGAATGGAGTACTGTAAAAACCGAGAAACCAAGATGCTTTCGCCCTTTGTCATGCGTACATGGTTTAAACCAGCTTTGGTTGCGCTCTTCGAAGGCTCTCGAAATAGAGTCCTTGAAATCCCGTCCCGAATAACAACCTTGGATTGATTATTTTATTCAACATCTTCTGCTACAACCTTATTCTTCCCGTTATTGAGCCGACACCTTTTTCCCTCGGAAACCGTCTCATCCCGGCCGTGAAACAAGGAGGATGGTGATGATGGATGTTGGGTTGTTGGAGTGAAAGTAGTGGAATTAGGTTGATGGGATGATGGTTGTTGTGGTTGATTTCATGGTTGTGGTTGGTGTTGGTTTCGGGTTGAAGAATGAGTGGTTGCATGTGGAGGAGACATGGTTGAGAAATTGATTGATGAGGATGATGATAGAGATGGTTTGTAAAATTGGTAAAGTAAAAAGCAAGGTCAAGTGGGATGTTGACCTATATGCACGGTTGGGGGTAGATATAGGAGGGAATCTAGGGTAGATTTTTAGAGTAGGAATAGGTTTAGGTGTTTAAATGAATTAGGAAAGTAGTTGATAGAAGATTTTGTATAGATATGGCAACTATGTCATATAAACCGAGATTTGGCATAAAAGAGATTTTGGAAAGGATTTTGATAAAATTTAGCAAATAAGAATTAGTGGTGTATCTTAATTTGTTAAGAGAATGAGTTTGTATGGACCATAAAGACTTAAATAGAGACAGAATATATACGATAAATAAATTTCTATAAAACGTAAATATTCATGCAACGAAATATACGGACACGGTCATACAATCTTATCTCATACTAATCAATCATTGAGAGATTAAACATTTATAGAAGCTTAGGTGCCACCAATTAAACCAATTTCCAACCGTAAAGTCTCAAAATGTCCTCTAGTTAAAGACTTTGTCAAAATGTATGCCCATTGTTTTTCAGTACTACAAAATTCGAGTTTTATATTCCCCTTTTCAACGTGGTCACGTATTAAATGGTGTCTAATTTATGTGCTTGGTACGCGAGTGATGTGCGGGGTTTTTGGATATAATAATAGCACTCGTATTATCGCATAAAATAGGAATACAACCTATGTTAACACCATAATTACATAATTGTTGCTTAAGCCATAATAATTGAGTACATACTAGTCCTGCTGCAATATATTCGGCTTCTGTTGTTGAAAGGGCAACTGAATTCTGCTTCTTTGAACCCCATGTAATAATGCAAGGTCCAACGAACGTGGAAACACCTGACGTACATTTCCTGTCTAGGGAACATCCTGCATAATCGGCATCTGAATATCCGACAAGATCGAAATGGCATTCTATAGAATACCATAGATAAAGTTTGGATGTGCCAATAAGATATCGTAAGATTCTTTTTACGGCCGTCATATGCGATTCTTTGGGAGATGACTGATATCTCGCAGATACGCATACACTGAACATGATACCTGGTCTACTTGTAGTTAAATATAGCAATGACCCAATCATTCCTCGATAAGTTGTTTCATCAACTGACTTACCGTCTTCATCTAGAGTCAATTTCTTATCTGCGACCATAGGAGTAGACATAGCATGGGAATTTTCCATTCTGAACTTCCTAATTAATTCCTTAATATATTTTTGTTGATGAATTTTAATGCCTTCCTCAGTTTGTTGAATTTGCAGACCTAAGAAGAATTTCAATTCTCCCACCATACTCATCTCAAATTCGGAAGTCATCAATTCCGAAAAATACTTGCACAGATTGCGGTTGGTTGATCCAAAAATAATATCGTCGACGTAGATTTGAAAAACCAGAAGGTCAGAATCCTCGGATTTTAGGAATAGGGTTTTATCCACAGATCCTCTCTTAAATCCACTGTCAAGTAGAAATTTCGATAATCTGTCATACCAAACCCTTGGTGCTTGCTTCAATCCATACAAGGCCTTGTCTAATTTAAATACATGGTCTTCAAATTTGTTATCCTTAAATCCAGGAGGTTGTTCTACGAAGACTTCTTCTTGTAGATACCCATTTAGAAATGCTGTCTTGATATCCATTTGGAATTGTTTCATTCCTTTATGAGTTGCGAATGCTATCAGAAGTCTAATAGCTTCAAGGCGAGCAACGGGTGCAAAGGTCTCGTCATAATCTATTACTTCTTGTTGATTATAGCCTTGTACCACCAATCTTGCCTTATTTCGAACAATGACCCCAACATCATCCAGTTTATTTCTGAACACCCATCTGATTCCAATTACAGATTGGTCCTTGGATCTAAGAACTAAGTGCCAAACTTTATTCCGTTTGAATTGCTGAAGCTCTTCTTGCATAGCTATAATCCAATCTGATTCTTCGACAACTTCCTTAATATTCGTACGTTCGATTGTTGATAAAAACGAATAGAAGGAGCAGAAGTTGTTCAAGGATCGTCGCGTTTTTAACACCCTTTTTAATGTTACCAAGTATGCTTTCCATAGGGTGTGAACTCTTATATTTCCATTTTGTTGAAGTACTTGGTTCTTTAGTATTTGAACTTGATCCAACTTCATTTGACTCAGAGTTTAAGGATGTTCCCCCTGAATCCAATCCTGGTGTTGTAGTTGAGTCAGGTATAACTTCAGACTTATTACCTTGATTTGGATTCAATGTTATAGTAACATCATCTATAACATTGGATTGAGGATCCTTATCTTGGGACAAAGTTATAGTATCATCAACTATAACTTTAGTTTTCTTCTTTTTGTCATTTGAAGAATGATCAAGCTCATCATTTGTTCCTACAATCTTATTATCCTCAGTTTCCAATTCCCTCTGGAAAGGCGAAAGTCAGGTTCATCCATGTCTTCTTCCTCATTCTGTAAGGGCTTATCGAACACGTTATCTTCATCAAAAATAACACGAATACTTTCTTCAATACAAAGTGTTCTTTTATTGAAGACCTTATAAGCCTTGCTATGATCCGAATAACTTATAAAAATAGCCTCATCACTTCTAGGGTCGAACTTACTTAACCTATTTTTACCATTGTTATGAACAAAACACTTACTCCCAAAACAACGAAGATGAGAGATATTAGGTTTACGACCTCTTAGAAGTTCATAAGGGATTTCTTTAGGATAGGTCTTATCATAGCACGATTATGAATATAACATGAAGTACTAATGGCTTCAGCCCAAAAATTACGAGGTAGACCACTACACAAAAGCCTTGTACGAGCCATATCTTCTAGTGTTCTATTCATATGTTCAACCGCACCGTTTTGTTCAGGAGTTTGTGGTGCAGAAAAGTTATGTCCTACATCATTAACTCTACAATATTCTATAAAGGCTTAATTATCAAATTCGGTGCCATGATCCATACTAATATGCAGCAGGAGCTAGAGACTAGGGCAACACTGATCAGGCAGCAGGCAAAAATTCCAGTCACACTATCCTGTTAACAACCCCTGCCGGGCCTGCTTTGGGAGGTCTCAAGTATCAGTACAAGCTCAACCACCAGCTGCCACCTTGGCCAGCTGAAACCTTGACCAACTAATATTAGAAAAGTCCTAAGGAGCCAGGCCTAATTCACCCTGCAATCAAGAGAAAATCAAACTAAAAGTCAAGCTGCTGAAAGGGATATAAAGCATAAAGCAAATTGCCATTTCTGGCTAAACAAAGAATGAGTTGTTGCTGGGAAGCTTTTGCTTGTCTCTCCATAATTCAGATACCACCTAAGAGCCAAAGTCAAGGCCTCTACTGCACCCATTCGTCCTTATACTCCCAGCCAAAGCAACACAAAGAGCTAGGAAGCAAAGATGTCACTATCAGTGCAGGATTTCTGTTGTTTTATTGCAGTTTCCTTTAAATCATTTTGTCATCCTTGTAAAATATTTCCAGTACTTTATTTATGTCCTAAGAACGAATCCTAGCCCTTGGATGAGATTTCTAGATTAAAGTTTGTAACAGAATTTCAAGAGGAAGGCCTATATAAGGACCTCTCCTCCAACTGCATTAAGGTAGCTTTTGATGAATATTAAACCTGAGTTTTCTCTCAAATTTAAATCTCCATAACTTGTGCTTAGTCTGTAGTTAAGAGTCAGGCATGTTGACATCTTGTGCTTAGACTGTAAGTGTTGAACAAAGTCTGTTAGTGAGGTTCATTCAATCCTGTGCTCATACTGTGGGTTGTTTGGTCTTGCTGTTAACTTGAGTTGGTTTTTATCTGTGCTTGGCTGTGATAAACTCCAGTTTAAGTTGTCCAAATTGTTAGCTTGCTTCCCTGTGAGTATTCTGTGGGATTTAAGTTGATAATTATATCCCTTGTTCCTTGTTTAGTCTCAAATATCAATCCTATGTCCAGATTGCTTGAATCCTTCTGTCAGGCAGTCTTAATTAAGTTGTCAAAATTACTTAGAGTGCTTCAATTTTCTTGAAATTTTAATCAAAGTTAGTTTATCCATTTAACTAGCCTGTCACCAAATTTTATGATTTTAGCAAGCCATTTGGTATTTTTAGTCAATTCTGAGAGTTCATTGCATCCTGAGAATATCAGGCCAGTCAGGCTAAATTAAAGTCTCAGTATTTGTGTCAGGCCTGGGGTTTGACACTCCAATTTTGGTAATCAGAGCAAGGTTTAACACAATTCCACCTTTGTGTTAGTCTTGGGTTGAGAGAAACTGTGAGTTCATTATCCCTACCTATAACAAAAACACAAAAACAACCATGAGTGAAGAGAGACTTGTTGGTATTGAAACCAGAATAGAAACTCTTGTAGGAAATGTGGACACACTACTCAATGTTGTTCATGTAGTGATGGAGAGGTTTCCAAACCATGATCCAAGAAGACAACCACCTCCCAGAGGAAGAGGTAGAGGTAGAGGTAGAGGCTTCTTTGTGGGAGCAGGGAGAGGACAACCACCACCTGGGTATGAATCAGAATCCGAGGAGAGCATCAGAACACAAGAGGAGGTTCCTGGGCACACAGACAAGCATTTAAAGGTAGAAATCCCTGAATTTTCTGGTAGCCTAAATCCTGATGATTTATTAGAATTGATTAGGGATATTGAGAAAATTTTTGAGTATAAAGGTTACACTGATGTTAAGGCCTTTAAAGTTGCTGTCTTGAAACTAAAGGTTATGCTTCTCTTTGGTATGATAACCTGAAACACCAAAGGATTAGGGAAGGAAAATAACCACTTAGGTCTTGGTCTAAGCTTAAGAAATAGATGTTGAGTAAATTTGTCACCAAGGATTACACTCAAGATCTCTTTATTAAACTGTCCAAACTTAGGCAAGATGAGAGACCAGTTGAGACCTACCTGAGGGAGTTTGAGCAGTTAATCCTGCAATGTGAGATTAATGAAAAACCTGAGCAAAGGATAGCCATGTTTCTTGAGGGTCTTGATAAGAATATTGCTACAAAGGTTAGGATGTAACCCCTGTGGTCTTATGATGATGTAGTTAACCTGTCTTTGAGAGTGGAAAAAATGGGAAAGGCTAAGCCTGCAATGTCTAAAACTACCGCTGGACCTGCATTCAGACCTTTTACTGGTGTCAGGATTAGTAGTACACCTAAACCAGATGTACAACCTATACTAGATAAAGGGAAAGCCCCCATGAACCAGAAAACAAACCCACCTGTGACTAAGGGAAAGATCAAATGCTTTCAATGTCAGTGATATGGCCACTTCAGGAAGGATTGTCCTTCTAAGAGAGCACTGACAGCTATGGAAGTAGAAGAGTGGGAAAGGGAAGGATTAGTTGAGTATGAGGAGGATGAGAACCTAGTGATGGAGGAAATGGAAGCTGAGGAGGAATCAGGCCAAGATCAGGTTGTAGCTTGACACGGCTATTGCAACCCTATCAAAGATAAAACCTAACGGTCTCAACTAAAATGTAGCAGAGGCAGTCGAGTATCGAATCCACAGGGAGGTAATGTAACTATCAGCTGTCTAATTCTAGTCCTACAGTAACAAATAGGGGGGTTGTTAATTTGGTTTCTAAACTACGAGATTAAAGGAAGAAGAAATAAAGTAGAGAGCAGTAAAAGCAGGAAAATCGGTTTAAACTATCAAGAAGAGAGGGACATGTCGGGAATTCGGTTCACTACGGTAGTCTAGTGACTCAGCTGTAAATGATTCAGATGAACTAATGTGAGACGGATGTTGAAAGGTCCTTTCGGTCCACTTTCTATCCTAAAATACCACTAACTTAACTTTCATCCTCATTAGGGTAGTCTACTGTTTATAGCAGGCCTATTTAGTCCAATCTTTCGATCCAGGATTAATTTTAGCCAGATTAAAGGGTGACATAGAAGCGTGCACTCAACTAAGTCGAATAAATACAATTAAATTGCTATAGTGACAGAGTCTCGTAATTAATCCGTCTAATTCATTTACTACATCGTCACATTTCTACCGCAGATCCCCTAATCCCAACATGAAAGGGGTTTAGCTACTCATGTCGCTAATTAAACTAACAGCAATTAATTTCCCAGCAGTAAACATAATGAAATAACAATAAATTGCAATAAGGAAAATTAGGGCAGAAACTAATTGTAACGAAAGCGAAGAATTAAAGCAATAAGAGATTAATTATTATTAAAGGAAGAGAAGAAATTACAATCAATACGAATCCGGCGTAAAGAACACAAATTCCAAGTGAAAGCAATCCCGAAATAAAGTAACAGTGAAGAGGAATAAAGCAACGTAACAAGTTTAACAGTAGAGAGTTTGATAATATGAAAGATAGATAAAAAATGTTCTTAACCTAGTGAACATAGGTTTAAATAGAAAAGCAAACAAAGTTTAGCGAAATAATTAACACACGGGCTGATTAAGCCCATTAACCATCGAAACCACTCGATCGAGTGGATTAAAACCACTCGATCGACCAACTCTTCAGCAAGATCCACTCGATCGACCAAATAGTTACTCGATCGAGTGATTGGTCTTTCTGCAACTTAAGGATCGAGTAGTAAACTACTCGATCGACCATCTTGGGGTGTAGAAACCACTCGATCGAGTGGAAAAACTGCTCGATCGAGTGCTTCATCTTCAATTGAGCTCAATTCTGCCACCAAATGCCTCGTAATGCGTGCCACGACGCCTTCAAATGCAGTATCTCACTCTGGAACAATCCCGTCTCCTCTAAATGCATGCAAAAAGGACGAAAAAGGGTACGATTCCACTACTTTCGCGTTCATTTCTACAAAATGGACAAAACGAACAAAAGTAGCCAATTCGGGGCAAAATACCATAAAAATAATATAAATATGCATAGAAATACGTGCTGAAATAGGCTAAAAAGACTATACATTAGGCACGTATCAAATCTCCCCAAACCAAACCTTTACTCGCCCTCGAGTAAACTCAAAACTAAACTAATGGAACGGAAAAATAACTCAGAGCTAGCTTAACTTGTCTACTTGAACCAATTTAATGCAACAAAAATTAACAGTTAAAGCTAAGCTGTTAATACGCAAACGAATTATAAGCTGTTCAGAAATATAGCCAACCTATCGACCTTGCAAGACCAACAAAATCGCTCTCTCGTGGTCACTCTTCTCTCATGAAGAAAATTCACTCTTCCTCCAAATGCATGCTAAACGGACGGTAAAAGGCTCGATTTCACTACTTTCTGGTTCATTCCTGCAAATAAGACAAAACAAACAAAAGTAGCATATTCGGGGCATTTCGTAGCATAAACTACGATAAAAGCATGGAAATACGTGCATGGAAAGGCCTAAAAAGACTATATAAAATGCACATATCAAATCTCCCCAAACCAAACCTTTACTCGTCCTCGAGTAAACTAAAATGCAACTAATGGAACGGAAATGATAACTCAGAGCTAGCTTAACTTGTCTACTTGAACCAGTTTAATGCAACAAAAACTAACAGTTATAGCTAAGCAGTCAATACGCAAACGAGTTATAAGTCGTTGAAATATAGCCAACCTATCGACCTTGCAAGACCAACAAAATCGGACTCTCTCGTGGTCACTCTTCTCTCATGAAGCAAAGGGTGAATGTTATATGTAAAAGAGAGAAGGAAAGACAGTCACTCACCTAACTGTGACCTACATAGCATGCATGCAACAAAAATGAAAGACAATTCAAGTACTAATGCACACACTCCAACCAATAATGTCCGTCACAAATAGGGCTTACAAATAATATGGGAATAGTGAGGTTCAGGTGAGAAAAGGCAAAACAAGTTATGGTAATGTGGAGGTAAAAGCGTCAAGCTAGTTCCTAACAGGACCATATAAGACCGTCCGAATCTCAACTGACTGAAAAACTAAGTACAAGTGCCCTTCATTTGGCACAAAACTCACTAAACTCAAACACAATCTCCTCAAAAATATAGAATAAGAGTGGAGGAGTCAGACGGTCACAAACTTCCCTTTTTTAATACCGTCTGAATGAACTAACTGAAACAAATCAACTCTTTTTTTTTCAAACTTTTTTTTTTTTTTTTTTTTTTTTTTTTTTTTCTGTTTCACGTACCTGCTTTCTTTTTTTCATTTTTCTTTTTTTTTTCTCTCTTCTTTCACGTTTTCTCTTCTTTTTTCCTTTTTCAATTCTTTTTTTCTCTTTTCCTCCTTCCTCTATTTACACCAACTCCATACAATGAGATATGAGCCAAACTGCAGACGGAAAATCATACCACAAAAGAACATACTAAACTAGCTTGACTAGGCAGGCTTAATTTGGAATGTAGCTAATGGGTCAAAAAGGCAAGTTTTGGCTAATGTGGAGCTAAATGGGTGAAAAATATAAGGAAAGGGAAATTTGCAAACACCTCCCTGCATGTGACACCAACCACAAACCCGAATATGTGCATTTGACAAGAAATTGAATGTCATAAAAGTGCAAAAAAAATGAACATGCTATGCAAGGAGTACTACTCTCAATTCCTAATGAACTGGTCATGAATGTCACCAGTTATGGGCTCTAAAACTCAGAATTTATCAAGTAGTTTGCCAATTTATCAGGTCAAGTCTAAACATACTGCTATATTTGAACAGAAACTCGTAGACTATGCGTATGACAAAGCTAATAACTATCAATAAAAGTGCAAGGCTCAAGTAAAATGACAAGTTATAGTGCAATTTCATCACGGAAATCTACCGTTCCGACTCAACCTATATGCAAAAATAAACGTGAATATTTTTTGAATTTTTCGAATTTTTTAATTTTTAGGGAATTTTTGAATTTTTATGGAAATAAACAACAATGCAGACATAAATTAAATGTGATAACAGAAATGCAATTAAAACAATATGCAGACACATATATGGATGCATAACCTCCCCAAACCAAACCGTACAATGCCCTCATTGTACCAAAACATGGAAAGGAAATGCAAACTAAAAGAGAAAGAGAGTAAATACGGAAAGCTCACAAGATTGCGCGAATAAGGGACCTCCCCAAACCAGCCAGCAACATGGGAGGTCACTAATAGCTCCGAAACATCGTCACAAGAAGCTAATCCAAGCAATGGGCGTCCAAAACAACTCGATCGAGTAATTTTTTTTTTTTTTTTTTTTTTTTTTGCAGGTACTCGATCGAGTAGAAATTTCACTCGATCGAGTAGAAATTTCACTCGATCGAGTAAAATTAGCAGAAAAAGCTCTCGATCGAGTACAAAAAGTACTCGATCGAGTAATCTCCAGTGTATTCCTGCAAAACGCAGTAAAAATTGTCCGCAAACTAACAGAACAAGCTTAGCTGAAATAGTCTATGGTATGAAAACCATTTATTACAACTGAAATGAAATAAAATGTAAAATAAAGTCTCCGGGTTGCCTCCCGGGTAGCGCTAGCTTCAGTCAGGTCCCAGCTCGACCTTCTTTTTCAGCCAACTACTCTAATTGAACCCAATCAAAGCAGCTCAAGGCTCGCAGCAACCTGTCAAATAGCTGCGCATGTGCTACACAAAACTGTAAGTAGCACCATAAAACAGTGATAGCATAGGAAATTAAAATGTAATAACATTTAAGTCTAACAAATTTCCTATGACAGCTCCTAAAAATATCCACAAAATTATTCCTCCCTCCAGCTAAGGGCGGAATATAAAAACTCAAATTAACCGCAGTGGAAAATAAAGCGATTCAGAGCATTGGACTCAAAAACAACGCGAATAGAATTTGGATGCTCGGACGGGTGAAAACGTGTGAGGTGGAGGAATCAGTCCGCTAAAGGAGAAGGTGGGTATTCATCCTAAATGCAAGGGACGGTAAAGTCAATTGGGTCAATTGGGTCCTCTATAATAGGTTCATCTACTATATCATCGTAACTATCCCATTTAACCTCAAGACAGTCAAAATTTTTTTCCTCACTCCCCTTATCAGTAGACTCGTCAGTAGGGAAGTTCTCACTGTCTGTGAAAGAATCATAAAGGAGTTCTAGATTTTCCCTATAGAAAGGATTGTCAACCATGCTAGAAGTCTCCTCTATGTCCTCGTAAAAAATTATGGCATCCTCTAGATTGGTCTCTAAAGTCTCACCTATCCCCACGTCTGAGTCAACATGAAGAGAGAAGTTGGGTTTAAGAGATTCAGTAGCAAACCAATCAAATAATTCTAATACCTCATTTACGGGGATTCCTTCGAAATCCCACTTACCAATAGATTCTAGGTATGCTCGCGTAGGGTCATTCATACCCCGGAAGATAGTCCAAAGACAATTGGAGTTCAGAAAATGCATCTCGTCTGGGCTCGAGCCACTCCAAAAACCTGGCTAAATAAGTACCAAAAATTTCGTTCTCTTCCTGCGGAAAGAGAAGAACGAAAGACATAATAACGGTCTCAAGGAACCGAAGCTCCTTGAGACAAGAAATAAACTAAATAAAAACAAATAAAACTACGCTGCCTCCCCGGCAACGGCGCCAAAATTTGACACGGCTATCGCAACCCTATCAAAGATAAAACCTAACGGTCTCAACTAAAATGTAGCAGAGGCAGTCGAGTATCGAATTCACAGGGAGGTAATGTAACTATCAGCTGTCTAATTCTAGTCCTACAGTAACAAATAGGGGGGTTGTTAATTTGGTTTCTAAACTACGAGATTAAAGGAAGAAGAAATAAAGTAGAGAGCAGTAAAAGCAGGAAAATCGGTTTAAACTATCAAGAGGAGAGGGACATGTCGGGTATTCGGTTCACTACGGTAGTCTAGTGACTCAGCTGTAAACGATTCAGATGAACTAATGTGAGACGGATGTTGAAAGGTCCTTTCGGTCCACTTTCTATCCTAAAATACCACTAACATAATGAAATAACAATAAATTGCAATAAGGAAAATTAGGGCAGAAACTAATTGTAACGAAAGCGAAGAATTAAAGCAATAAGAGATTAATTATTATTAAAGGAAGAGAAGAAATTACAATCAATGCGAATCCGGCGTAAAGAACATAAATTCCAAGTGAAAGCAATCCCGAAATAAAGTAACAGTGAAGAGGAATAAAGCAACGTAACAAGTTTAACAGTAGAGAGTTTGATAATATGAAAGATCGATAAAAAATGTTCTTAACCTAGTTAACATAGGTTTAAATAGAAAAGCAAACAAAGTTTAGTGAAATAATTAACACACGGGCTGATTAAGCCCATTAACCATCGAAACCACTCGATCGAGTGGATTAAAACCACTCGATCGACCAACTCTTCAGCAAGATCCACTCGATCGACAAAATAGTTACTCGATCGAGTGATTGGTCTTTCTGCAACTTAAGGATCGAGTAGTAAACTACTCGATCGACCATCTTGGGGTGTAGAAACCACTCGATCGAGTGGAAAAACTGCTCGATCGAGTGCTTCATCTTCAATTCAGCTCAATTTCGCCACCAAATGCCTCGTAATGCGTGCCACGACGCCTTCAAATGCAGTATCTCACTCTGGAACAATCCCGTCTCCTCTAAATGCATGCAAAAAGGACGAAAAAGGGCACGATTCCAGTAATTTCGCGTTCATTTCTACAAAATGGACAAAACGAACCAAAGTAGCCAATTCGGGGCAAAATACCATAAAAATAGTATAAATATGCATATAAATACGTGCTGAAATAGGCTAAAAGGACTATACATTAGGCACGTATCATAGCTCACCCTGACACAAGGCACAGCTTGGTCTTATGGAGAGTTATGCATTCACAACAGGCACCCTTAGAAGCTGACCAGAGATCTCTGATCTTCAGGAGTAGATGCACAGTTCAAGGAAGGGTTTGTAACTTGATCATAGATGGAGGGAGCTGTACCAATGTAGCTTCCATCACCATGGTCAACAAGCTGAATCTGGTGACTCAAGATCATCCAAATCCTTACAAACTCAGATGGTTAAACAAGGGAGCAGAGGTTAAGGTTGACAAACAATGCCTAGTTCCATTCTCTATTGGGAAAGTGTACAAGGATGAGATACTGTGTGATGTTGTACCCATGGATGCTTCCCACCTGCTGTTAGGGAGGCCATGGGAGTTTGATAGGAATATAACTTATCAGGGGAAGGAGAATGTTTACAGCTTCAAACATGAGGGTAAGAAGGTCACCCTGACCCCCTTACCACCAAATCAAAAAAACTATGGGAGTCTAAATATGTCAGAAGAGGTCAGTGGTGTGTTGTTCTTATCTAAGGCTTCCATGATCCAAGAAATGAAATAGGAGCAACTTGTATTAATCCTGCTATCCAAGGAAGTAACAAAAAGAGAGGGTTCAGAGTTGCCTGTAGAAATTGAACCTTTGATCCATAAGTTCAGGGATGTTTTTCCAAAAGAACTACCTAGTGGACTGCCACCCTTGAGGGGAATTGAGCACCATATTGATCTTGTATCAGGTGCTGTACTACCCAACTGACCTGATTACAGGAATAATCCAGGAGCCACCAAGGAGTTACAACACCAAATTGAGGAGCTTATGAGCAAGGGCTTTGTCAGGGAGTCTCTAAGTCCTTGTGTAGTCCCTGCATTGCTTGTTCCTAAGAAAGATGGAATATGGAGAATATGTACTGACAGTAGAGCCATCAATAATATTACTGTCAAGTATAGATTCCCAATTCCAAGGTTAGACGACATGCTTGATGAACTGAGTGGTGCCAAGGTTTTCTCTAAAAATTGATCTCAGGCAAGGGTACCACCAGGTGAGAATCAGAGAAGGAGATGAATGGAAGACTGCCTTCAAGACAAAACATGGGTTATATGAGTGGCTTGTAATGCCATTTTGCCTCTCAAATGCACCCAACACTTTCATGAGATTGATGACTGAAGTGTTAAGGTCATGCTTAGGTCAGTTTGTTGTAGTGTACTTTGATGACATACTGGTGTACAACAGCAGCAGGGAAGATCATATCAGGCATCTTGACGTGGTCTTTAAAATTCTCAGGGAGCAGAAACTGTTTGGCAAGCTAGAAAAGTGCACCTTCATGGTTGAAGAGGTGACCTTCCTAGGTTACATTGTATCTGGAAGGGGTATATCAGTGGACCAGGAGAAAATTTCAGCAATCCAGTCCTGGCCAGTCCCTAAAACACTCACTGAAGTTAGGGGATTCCATATATTGACTTCCTTTTACAGAAGGCTCATTAAAAACTTCAGCTCAGTTGTAGCACCAATTACTGAGTGCATGAAGAAGGGAGAGTTGCAATGGACTGACAATACTCAGGAGTCCTTTGAAAGAATTAAGAAGTTGATGTGTGAAACCCCTATCCTGAAGCTGCCATATTTTGATCAGCTATTTGAAGTGGAGTGTTATGCCAGTGGAGTTGGCATTGGAGCAGTTTTAATTCAGGCCCAGAAACCAATAGCCTATTTCAGTGAGAAGCTAAATGGAGCTAAACTGAAATACTCTACCTATGATAAAGAGTTTTATGCTATCATCAGAGCCCTGATGCACTGGAATCATTACCTGAAGCCTAAACCATTTGTGTTGCATTCAGACCATGAGGCATTAAAATATATCAATGGTCAACACAAATTGAGTCATATGCATGCTAAGTGGGTGGAGTTCTTACAGTCATTCACTTTTTCCAGCAAATACTGTTGGAATATGTGTCCTCCGACAATAATGCGATCACAACTGTCGATCATGATGATCACATGTTTAAGTCTCATTTTAAAGAATACAATTGGGAAGTAATATTTTACTGTCAACTGGTCCACACATATTGGTAATGATTGGTGACTAGAGTTTGACATTACTTGTCATGCGACGGTGGTGATCAGTTGATCCCCTTAGGTCATACCTAAAGGGTAACACTCTTAATTGATTATTTAATTGATCGTATGACGATACGGGTTAATTAAATTACTTAAAATTGACGGATGATTTTGGAAGTAATATTTACGTATCTCATTATAATTTGATTAAATAAGATACGGTCTAAGTGATCGAATTGTTTTATTACTTAGATGAAATTATTGTTTAAAGAAACAATTGCAATTGAATGAATAATTTATTATAAATACAAGATGTTGTGATTTATAATTGGTAAAATATTTTGGTACAAGTAATTGTGAATTACTAAGTCAATTTTGTATATGACGTATTTTTATTAATGCGTTGATTTTTAATATGTTAAAAATACATAACAATTTTATGTGACATGTGACATATGATAAATTGACAAATTGACAAAGATAAAATGGAATCCATTTTATCTCTAAATGGACCGAAATAATGGGGTGTATTAGGAAATTATTATGTTAATTAACTTAGTGGTAAACATAATCATTTTTGCCTAAACCTAGCCATGCAAACCTAGTGCCTCTTGTGAAGAGCACCTTGCTCATGCATTGGCCCTCTAATCCCCTTCCCCTACCCGGTTTTGCGAGAGGAAATACCATGGGTTTTTCCTCTAATTTTACCTTATACATTACATAAAAATGTTAGAGGATAATTATTCATTCTTACAACCATTTAAAATAAGAGTTTTAGAGAGATAAATTTTCTTCCTTCTTCTCCCTCTCTTAACCGAAATAAGAGAACAAAATAAAGATTTTTGGGTCAATTTTATTTAAATTAATATTGTTCTAGTAATAATAATATTAATTTTTTTTAAGAGATTACCTTGGGTATTAATCCTTGGGAGGGATTCTACACTTAAATCCTTGTTCATCCATTTTAGGAAGCTCAAGAACAAGTGAGTAGGAGAACTCACTTGTGCCCAAATAATCCGAAATCTTCAATGTAAGATGATGATTTCTTCCTTATTTTATTATTGTTTGTATGCATAAGATCAATGTTTAATTTTATGACTAAATTAAATCATCACATATATGAATATATCAAGTAATGAGATATATATTTCTAATAAGTGTTATCAAGAGCCTTAGGTTGTTTGCATGCAAATCGGTTATAGTTTTTCCGAGTTATACGATTAACATATAAAACTCATAAATTTGTGTTATTATGATATATCACGAAATAATTTATGCATGTTAAATTTTCTGGTACTAAAATGTATTTAGGATTTTTGGGTTAATTTATGGTTTTTTATTGTTCATCTTATAAAATAATGGCATTAAAAATGTGATTTTATGATAAAAAATGTCATTTTCGGACTAAAATTAGCTAAACTTCGAATTTTACAGTGGTTTTTGGATATGTTATCACATGTATTATTTTTAGATGACCTGTAAAGTTTCATAATTTTTGGAGTTTTTATGCGCGAAATATGGATTTTTCATGATAAAAATCGAATTTAAATGAAAAATAGGTTAATATGAGAAATATTTCGAATCTGGTTATATAAATTTAGTATGTTGTCACATGCAATTTTACAAGATGTGTATAAAATAATAGACTATAATGAAGTCTTTATGCATGATTTATGAATTTTTGATGAAAAATAACATAAATAGTGACTTAATTAGTGAATAATTGCTAAAACATACTTCATGACTAAGAAAAAACGTCACATGTTGCATCTTATTATCTTTTTCAGATCTAAAATTGAAAAGTTGATGAATATAATTTTTCTCATGTTTTTATGATTATTATTGATAAATCCGATAAACCGCAACATTGTTTTTCCGATACATTTTCGAAATTTTTAACCTAAGTTTTTGAACATTATGAGTGTCATGGTATTTTTTCCAGAATGTTCATGAGTTTAAATTTCAAATTTCAAATTTATTTGAAATTTTTATGATTTATTTGAAGTTTATAGCATTTTATTGTAATTTTGAGTCCACTAATGAACAATTTTAAGAAATATAAGTTAATTATAGTCAAATAGTTAGTGGAGACTAATTTTGAGTCCTAAGTTGGTTGGGGTAATTAACTTGTGCATAAATATGATTTTATGTAATTTATTGTGATTTTAAAAGGTTGAATCACGCAAATCCGTAAAAACCGATTAATATACGATATTGGCTCCTTAAAGGCGATTTAGCATAAAATTGGGCATGTTCATACATATTATAATGCTGCATTTTATTTATGATTGTCATAATTTTATTTTATGTAATTTTGAATTATGTAATTTTTACTTAGTATGGCCTTAGTTTTTAATTGGTATTACCCGAAATGAATGGGAATATCAATTCGGTTGTAATTTATTGTGATCTCGTATCACCGTTTTGTAATTAATAGATTTATTTTATTTTAATTACAAATGTATAATAGGAAATTATGTAATTTGTTATGTAATTTATTTATTCCGGAGTTCCTTGAAGACAGTGTCACTCAAGAAGGCGATACATAAAGACGGTGTTACCTCGAGATGCGTGCCAAAACCGAAGTTCAAGGGACCAATGGAGTTGGTTTCCGAATATGTAATAGTTAATTAGATTTTCTATTTTAGGAAGGCCATACTAGGATTTATTTTATGCTTTGCATTTTATTTATATGTTGCATGCATCGCTAAATCGCCATAACTAAAACATGCATCATTCTTTTAATCGAGTTTATCGACCGTGTCAATTATAATTATCGTAGTTCACCGCTTTAGTTCACTTAAAACGTGATAGATAATAAATTGACATGACCTCTCACTTAAAATAAACAATTGAGATATAACCTTACCAAAAATAGAAACCATGAAACCTATTTCGTGAGGGAGTGCACTCGGCCACACCGGGGTACAAACCTTGTTACGTAGGGGAAGTGGGTGATAAATGTCTATCCACCGAATTTATATTAATGAGGGGTATTTCGGCACACCGTGCTCTAAGTTGATATGAGTTTGGATCATGGACACATTTATTCGAAATTTGGGTTGAACTCAACGAAAGTATTCACGACGATTTCCGGATGTGTTTCGGGCTAGAGATAAATATTAATGTAATTTTATCAACCAAGAGTTCTAAAAGTAGAATCGATTAAGAGGTTAATCCACCAAGTTATGTTAATAAAGGGTATTTCGGCACACCGTGCCCTAAGTTGATATGAATTTGGGTCTTGGAATCATTTATCAAGTTGGGTAGAGGTCACTAGATAAATGCAATAAAACTTGTTTAAATTAAATTTTTACGAGTATTATTATTATTTTGAAAACGACATATGTTTTATTCCTTCTATATTTTGTTTTGTAGACCGCTTTTATTTCTCATAAAAAATGGCCACTCCAAACACCAACGCCACACCTCTCACTAATACTTCATGGCTCCGATCCTTCATGGATCGATGTAAACTTGAAAAGAATGGGTCAAATTTCTCCGATTGGGATGCTCAACTCAAATTAGCCACCCAAGGTGACGACAAGCTTCGCTACCTCACCGAGGCCTCTCCACCCGAACCTAATGCTAGGTCGAGTGCCGTTACTAGGGTAGCATATAAGGCTTACCACAAGGAGTCCGCCGCAATGAAAAATGTGTTGATCTTTGCGATGGAGGCGGATCTCCAAAGGAGAGCCTTTAAGATGGGCACCGCTAATGAAATCTATTCCAAGCTTGTGACAATATTTTAACAAACTCCGTGGATCGTCCAATATGAGGCCGCCGCGGCATTCTTTGATCTCGACTTCAAAGAGGGCCAAAAGGTTAGCCCTCACGTGCTCAAATTGATGGAGCTAGTCGAGACCTTGAAGATTCAAAAGGTTGAAATCCCCAAGGAACTCATTGTAGATAGGATTCTACACTCCTTATCCAAAGTCAAAGCGTATGTTCAATTCCGGGTGAATTTTAACATGCAAGACAAGGACGTGTCTCTTGAAGAGTTGGACAAGTTACTTGTGCAAGCCGAAAGAGACATGGGGTTAAATGTTAACCCACCTAAGGATGTGCTTAACATTAGCACCAAAAGCAAGGGGAAGTTCAAGAAGAATGGGAAGAAGGGTAAGAAGCAAGCTCCCACTTTCACCAAAGCTAAGACTTATGAAGCTAGCACTTCCAAAATCAAGAAGGGTCCTCTTGATAAATGCCATTATTGTAATGGTGTTGGACATTGGAAAAGAAATTGTTCCAAATATCTTGGTGACATTAAAGCTGGAAAGATCACTCCAGTAGGTAAATGACTATCCTTTCTTTATGTTTCTAATTCAACTATGGTATTGTGATACAAAGTTGTGATAATGTATCCCCTTTTTATTGTAAATAGGGCCTCCACCAAGCAAGGACAAGGGAAAAGAAAAGCAAGCTTGAGAAACCATCAAGAAGCTAAGAGTAGCTTCCATGAAGCTTGGCTTTTTATTGTCTTATTTTAATTTATGTTTCGGATTTTAGAACCTTTTGATTTCCGTGTTCGACATGGAAATGTATTTTGGATAATGGTTGTATTTTGGATAATGGTGGCTTGGTTTGCAACCCAAGTCACCCGTTTTATCGTATTTTATCCTTGTTCTAAAATTCGTCTTTATCCGCTTGCTCATAGAAACATATGATCATTTAAAGTGATCTAATAAACAACTATAATGATGATGATTCATTATATGTCCACAAGCTTAAGGCTTGTGTATGATCAATTATAAAGTGATATTGAGTTGATGAACTCTCTTAAAGGAATGTCAATCACCAAGTACACTCATCAAATCTAAAACAATTAGTCAACCTATGAGATAGTCCTCCTTATACTTCAAAAATCATTATTTGTGTCTCATAAACTATCTTTGAATCTCTAGTGTATTTATTCTAAAGATAGAGTGGGAGAAAAATGAAGACACAAAGAACACCAAGAAAAATTTATGTACTTGTGTAAATGAGATCTACGCAAGGGAGAATGATTTGAATAAAGGTATACCTATTTATATAGTATACTCGAATAGATGAGATCTATGGTCTCGAATAGATGAAATCTACATGACAAAAGAGACCAAGTGAAGTAATCAAAAGAATATGTTCTCAAGATAACGAGGAGACCAAAAGAAAGTTTTGGAAGAAGAATGACTAATGTAAAGTCTTAATTGACTAGTTTATGATATTTTGACCAATAATTTCAAATATTGATATTTACTTAAGAGCCTAAATGAATCAAAGTTGCATCCTAGAAAATAAATGAGATTTATGACTAGAAGTTGCAAAGATTGATATACCGATATCCACAAGAGCTAAGTTAAGTATTAACCACGCTAATGTCATTACTTAACCTCATTATGAAAATGAAATGGTTAAACCTCCTTCCGAAAAGGGTATTTTGAGAAGGACGTGTATTAGATATAATTCACATTTAATCTAATGACATTTCTACGCATCATTATAAAATGAATGAGTTAGAGATTAAAATCTCTTTCTATAAGGTTAAGATTGAAACCTTTGCTACATTTTCCAAGGCTTAAGGCTTGCATATGAGCAAAGGAAAATCAAATGTGTATTTCAATGGGGTGCCACCTGAAGTTAGAGCAGAAATTGTGCAGGTCTCAGGCTGCATTGAAGGGACCCTTCCTTTCAAATATTTAGGGGTCCCAATCAAGCCTTCCAAGCTAACTATCAAAGACTGTCAGCCTCTAATAGACAAGGTGTTACAAAGAATCAGAATGTTGGGGACCAAAAAATTGTCCTATGCAGGGAGGTTAGTCCTGGTCAAAGCTGTGTTTAAGTCATTGCACACTTATTGGGCTTCCATTTTCATCTTGCCAAAGGGTGTCATTGCTAAGATTGAAGCTATATGTAGGAACTTCCTGTGGTGTGGAAGCTCTGAATATTCTAAGACTCCTACAGTGGCCTGGGATAAAATTTGTAATGGAAAAAGGCAGGGAGGCTTGGGACTCAAGAATGAAGTCATGTGGAATAAAGCTGCAATTGGTAAGCTTCTTTGGTGGATCCATGCTCACCCTAACAAGCTTTGGGTTCAATGGGTCCATAGCATATACATGAGAGGGACTGCCTGGGACAATTATCAATGCCCTAATAAAGCTAGTTGGACTTGGAAGAAGGTTTGTAAACTGAAAACTGATATGCAGCCTGCTTACAGTCAGAATGAATGGAGTACTTGCCCTGGCAAAGAGTATACCATTGCTAAAAGGTATGCTTGGCTGCATCACTCTAATTCAGATATAGATTGGCATCATCAGGTTTGGAATAAGTGGACTGTTCCTAAGCATGCAATTATAGCCTGGCTGTATCATCATCGGGGTCTCAACACCAAGGACAAGCTCTTTAGACTCAACATTGCTAGTGATAATCTCTGCTGCATTTGTGGAAGTGAGGAAGAAACCCTACAGCATTTGTTTTTTAAATGTCAGTACAGTAAGGCAGTTTTGTCTTTGATTCGTGAATGGACTGGTTTTTGCTTGCCTGAAACTAGAGACCAAGATTGGAGGAGGAATGCTAGACTGTCTAGACTGAAAGTGGGAATCATAAATAACATTCTGAATGCTGTTACTTATCATATTTGGAGGCAACGAAATGGCAGCAGACATGAACTGCAAATCCAAGCACCTGCAGGCTGTCTGAAAATGATACAGTTTGAAGTTCGAACAAAAATTCAACAACAAATCAAGGGCACAATGTCTAGGAGAGATCGTAGTTAGCTTGAAAAGCTTTTGTAATTTGTAATTAGTTCCATGGCTGGCTGATTTTCTTTTCAGCTTTAACTGTTGATGTATTTGGTTCTTGTTTTCTCAATATATTTTTACATTTACCAAAAAAAAAAGATTGAAACCTTTTTCAAAATAGGTATTTTGAAAGGATATGATGGGAACATATATGGTTTTATCTTAATAACTTAGCAAAACAATATATATTTCAATTCTTGAAATGTTTCGATTGAGTAGTCAATTGCGAAACATGTGGAATTAAGTGGGAGTTGGAAATTATCATGTGAAGACATGGAATTTAGTGGGAGCAATCATCTTGTAAAAGTTTATAACTCATTACTCATTGAGAATGACGAGCTAATACCTTCTTTCACAAAGAAGTATTTGAGTTTTCAATTCTGGATGAAAATGGACTATGATGAATCCAATCACATCATGAGATGTTGGATAGGTATTGAGATATACACATCAAATCAACCAGAAACGTAGGTTATTCATATCGATGAAAATGGAATCACCATAAGCAGTCATGGTCATTCATTGAACCTAAGAATGGTTGATCATATGATTATCAGTTACTAATGTTTCCGCCATTAGAATAATCATGCACATGTCCAATAATGAATCATATGCATAAGAGCATGATGAATCATTGGCAAGCCATAGAAGAATCGTCATGAATTCTCGAGGAGAATTCGATGAGCGATTTTTGTGTTGGACAGAATACTCTGTTATGTGTCAAGAGGTTGCACATATTAAAGTTCGAACACGCGTAAGGATTTATGAAAATCCTAAGCTTTTCAAGCTAAAAGGAGAAATAAGAAGTTAGGAAAGATACTTAGTTGAAGTAAGAAGTTACTCAAAACTAATATTTTCTAATATGCTAGGACTTGTGAGAAGTGCTAGGCTAATCATCTTGACAATTGTTGCAAGACTCTACAAAACATTTACCTAGTGCATTGTGAGTGGGTAGAGTACTTGATCAGTGCAAGTTATATCATTCACCACAAATTCATTGGTTATGTGATAAATAACCAGGAAGTTCTTACAAGATAAAGAACTCAAACCAAGGTTGGGAACCTATATGTGTACTTGGTAAGATTCATGCTATGAGAGATAACATGAATGTAAAGGAAAATGTGATAAAAGAAGTTTGAACACATGGACAAATGGCATGTTAAAACTTCTATTGCAATCGACTAGTGTTAATACACTTACGATATGCATCACAAGGTTGTAATACCGTATTAACTACCCGAATATGATGTCGACTTTTGTCGTTTGAGTTATTATTAACTCACCTTATACTTTGTTACATCCAAACGGGTTGTAGAGACAATTGAACCCCGTTAAAGTGAACACGGATTAGCATTGTATTGGCCCATAGTTACTTATATGAGGTGACGTCTCGAAGTGACTAGAATGTGATGCGATTGATGGCAAGTTCAAGTGCCATGGAGTCATATGAGAATGACTAGTCGATCACATAGGCAGACTGTTAGGAACACTTTGTCGGGCCTTATGACCGCTTATAGAGTTCTGGCGAATTTATATAGCTTGGTCGTGGCGAGAGCTACTATAGTATTCTAATGAGTCGATTCTTTTGACTAAAGACTATTCGCCTAAGATGGCACAGTTTCAGATTAATTTTGATTTGTGTTACTACGACCTTCGTAAATGGGGTCAAATGGGCATATTTTGGGTTATGATGGCTGTGGCTAGTCGAAGGGAATGAGTGCGATAGGAATTGTCCACCCCTAGTCAGGGTTATAACAATATCTCAGGGCCACTCGAGGAGTAATGAACTGGAAATGCGTGGCCACGCTCGGAAGATATCTATGGTAGATAAATCCGGTCAATCAGTTATTCTCCAGATCGAGGAAACCACTCTCGATATGATCACTTGCAAGTACGACCTGAAAGACACCTTACATTGAGTGGGAGATAGTAATAGGACAAGAGAATTGGTGACGCACACTTGTCGTGGACAAGTGGGAGATTGTTGGAATATGTGTCCTCCGACAATAATGCGATCACAACTGTCGATCATGATGATCACATGTTTAAGTCTCATTTTAAAGAATACTATTGGGAAGTAATATTTTACTGTCAACTGGTCAACACATATCGGTAATGATTGGCTGACTAGAGTTTGACATTACTGTCGTGCGACGGTGGTGATCAGTTGATCCCCTCAGGTCATACCTAAAGGGTAACACTCTTAATTGATTATTTAATTGATCGTATGACGATACGGGTTAATTAAATTACTTAAAATTGACGGATGATTTTGGAAGTAATATTTACATATCTCATTATAATTTGATTAAATAAGATACGGTCTAAGTGATCGAATTGTTTTATTACTTAGATGAAATTATTGTTTAAAGAAACAATTGCATTTGAATGAATAATTTATTATAAATACAAGATGTTGTGATTTATAATTGGTAAAATATTTTGGTACAAGTAATTGTGAATTACTAAGTCAATTTTGTATATGACGTATTTTTATTAATGCGTTGATTTTTAATATGTTAAAAATACATAACAATTTTATGTGACATGTGACATATGATAAATTGACAAATTGACAAAGATAAAATGGAATCCATTTTATCTCTAAATGGACCGAAATAATGGGGTGTATTAGGAAATTATTATGTTAATTAACTTAGTGGTAAACATAATCATTTTTGCCTAAACCCAGCCATGCAAACCTAGTGCCTCTTGTGAAGAGCACCTTGCTCATGCATTGGCCCTCTAATCCCCTTCCCCTACCCGGTTTTGTGAGAGGAAATACCATGGGTTTTTCCTCTAATTTTACCTTATACATTACATAAAAATGTTAGAGGATAATTATTCATTCTTACAACCATCTAAAATAAGAGTTTTAGAGAGATAAATCTTCTTCCTTCTTTTCCCTCTCTTAACCGAAATAAGAGAACAAAATAAAGATTTTTGGGTCAATTTTATTTAAATTAATATTTTTCTAGTAATAATAATATTAATTTTTGTTAAGAGATTACCTTGGGTATTAATCCTTGGGAGGGATTCTACACTTGAATCCTTGTTCATCCATTTTAGGAAGCTCATGAACAAGTGAGTAGGAGAACTCACTTGTGCCCAAATAATCCGAAATCTTCAATGTAAGATGATGATTTCATCCTTATTTTATTATTGTTTGCATGCATAAGATCAATGATTAATTTTATGACTAAATTAAATCATCACATATATGAATATGTCAAGTAATGAGATATAGATTTCTAATAAATACAAGGAGGGAAAGCAAAATTTAGTGGCAGATGCATTGTCAAGGAGGCAATCCTTGCTGTCAGTCATGGGAAACAAAGTCCTTGGGTTTGAATTTATGAAAGAGATGTACAAGGAAGACTCTGATTTTTCTGAAGAGTGGATAACACAAACTGAAGGACAAATGGTTCCAGGGAGAAAGTATCTCTTGTAGGAAGGATTCATGTTCCAGGACAACCAGTTGTGTGTGCCTAGAGGATCTTACAGGGATCTGCTGATAAGGGAAGTACATCCAGGAGGCTTAGGAGGTCACTTTGGAGTCCAAAAGACATTGGACATTCTTCAGGATTGGTTCTATTGGCCTAGGATGATGGGAGATGTCTAGATCATTCTCAGGAGGTGTTCAGTCTGTCAGCAGGCCAAAATCTCTTTCCAGGCTGGTCCTTATACTCCTTTACCAGTGCCTGATAAGCCATAGGAAGATGTAAGCATGGATTTATTTGTTGCCTTACCCAGGACTCAGAGAGGCAAGGATTCTGTGATGGTAGTTGTTGATAGGTTCAGCAAGATGGCTCATTTTGTGGCATGTAAGAAGACTGAGGATGCTGCCAGTATTGCTGAGCTCTATTTACAGGAAATTGTGAGGCTACATGGGGTACCAAAGACCATAGTGTCTGATAGGGACACCAAATTCATGAGTTATTTCTGGAAAACCCTATGGAGGCTTCTAAAAACAAAGTTGTTGTTCAGTACATCTCACCATCCTCAAACTCATGGCCAAACTGAAGTCCCCAACAAAACATTGGGAAGGATACTGAGGTGCATAGTTAGCAAGTCCTTAAAGGAATTGGGATTTGAAACTGTCACAAGCCGAGTTTGCATTCAACAGGGCACCATCTGCTACAACTGGTCATAGTCCATTTGAGATAGTCTATGGGGTTAATCCACTCATGCCCTTAGATTTATCCAGTGTTCCAAGAGGGGAGATGAACTTTGATGCTAAGGCCAGAGCTGAACAAATGATAAAACTTCATGAATAAGTCAAGAAGCAGATTAAAAAGGCCAATGAAAGGTACATGAAGCAGTCTAAGGTCTCTCAAAGGAAGAAGGAGTTCATGCCAGGTGATCTCGTCTGGATTCATCTAAGGAAAGAAAGGTTCCCAGCCAGGAGAAAGAACAAATTAATGCCAAGAGCTGATGGCCCATTTGAAATTGTTGAAAAGATTGGATCAAATGCCTACAAGGTGGATTTACTATGTGATTATGGAATACATGGTACTTTCAATGTGGGAGATCTCAGTTCTTACTATGATTCAGATGATGAGGAGGCTACAGGCTTGAGGACAAGCCCTGTTCAACCAGGGGAGGCTGCAGTAGGAGCCAAGGACCAGGGCAACACTAATCAGGTAGCGTGCAAAAATTCCAGTCACACTATCCTGTTAACAACCCCTGCCAGGCCTGCTTTGGGAGGTCTCAACCACCTGCTGCCACCTTGGCCAGCTGAAACCTTGACCAACTAAGATCAGAAAAGTCCTAAGGAGCCAAGCCTAATTCACCCTGCAATCAAGAGAAAATCAAACTGAAAATCCAGCTACTGAAAGGGACATAAAGTATAAAGCAAATTGCCATTTCTGGCTAAACAAAGAAGGAGTTGATGCTGGGAAGCTTTTGCTTGTCTCTCCATAATTCAGATACCACCTAAGAGCCAAAGTCAAGGCCTCTACTGCACCCATTCGTCCTTATACTACCAGCCAAAGTAACCTAGCAGCCTAGGAAGTAGCATGTCACCATCAGTGCAAGATTTCTATTGTTTTATTCAGTTTTCTTTAAATCATTTTGTCATCATTGTAAAATATTTCCAGTACTTTATTTATGTCCTAAGAACGAATCCTGGCCCTTGGATGAGATTTCTAGGTTAAATTTTGTAACAGAATTCCAAGAGGAAGGCCTATATAAGGACCTCTCCTCCAACTGCACTGAGGCAGCTTTTGATGAATATTAAACCTGAGTTTTCTTTCAAATTTAAATCTCTATAACTTGTGCTTAGTCTGTAGTTAAGAGTCAAGTCCTATTGACATCTTGTGCTTAGATTATAGGTGTTGAACAAAGTCTGTTAGTGAGGTTTATTCAATCCTGTGCTCAGACTGTGGGTTGTTTGGTCTTGCTGTTAACTTGAGTTGGTTTTTAGCTGTGCTTAGCTGTGATAAATTCCAGTTTAAGTTGTCCAAATTGTTAGCTTGCTTCCCTGTGAGTATTATGTGGGATTGAAGTTGATAATTATATCCCTTGTTCCTTGTTCAGTCTCAAATATCAATCCTATGTCCAGATTGCTTGAATCCTTCTGTCAGGCAGTCTTAATTAAGTTGTCAAAATTACTTAGAGTGCTTCAATTTTCTTAAAATTTCGATCAGAGTTAGTTTATCCATTTAACTAGCATGTCACCAAATTTCATGATTTTAGCAAGTCATTTGGTATTTTTAGTCAATTCTAAGAGTTCATTGCATCCTGAGAACATCAGGTCAGTCAGGCTAAATTAAAGTCTCAGTCTTTGTGTCAGGCCTGGGGTTTGACACTGCAGAATAGATACAAGGTTAGTCTTATATTTATTTTGAACAAGTTTCATAAGACAAACAAACTCATCAAAAGTCTCATCTTTTGAATGAAGAAAGATAGGCCATACATACCTTGAGTAGTCATCTACGAGGACAAAGACATTCCCGGATCCTCCTCTACTCCTTACCTTCATGGGACCACACAAGTCCATGTGTACTAAATCCAGGGCTTGATTCGTGCTTACCACTCTTTTAGGCTTGAACGATGATCTCACATGTTTGCATCGAGCACAAGTGTCACACATCTTTTCTTGATCGAACCTGATTTTAGGTAGCCCTTCAACCAAGTCCCATTTTTTGAGTTTATTCAAAATGGGTGAGCTAATATAACCAAAACGTTTGTGCCACAAACAAGGATCATCAAGTGTAACTTTCATGCATGAAAAGGAGTTAGTAGGCACGACATTTAAATCTACCATATACACATTTCGTTTTCTATGGCCTTAAAAAATAATGCTACTTGTACCTTCAATTATAATGCGATAAACATTTGCATGAAATACAACCTTGTTACCTTTGTCGCATAGTTGAGATATGCTATGTAGATTATGCTTGAGACCATTAACTAGATAAACATCACTGATTGCGTGTGATTTAGTTTTGCCCACACCAGTCACTTTGCCCTTCTTGTCATCCCCAAATGTTACCTTTCCTCCATTGAAAGGTTTAAGTGAAAGACACAAATTCTCATCTCCAGTCATGTGTCTTGAGCATCCACTGTCAAGATACTATTGGTTTTTTTCTTTCACCATTACCTGTAAAAGGATTAGATACAGTTTTTAGGTAACCAAGCTAAGTTGTGTCCTTTATGATTAGTTACTTTATATACTAAATCCTTTCGTACCCAAACTTGTCTAATAATCGTATTTCTAAACCTAGGGTAGTTTTGTTTAGGAGGAGTTCTAGGTCTAGGGGACTCCTTGGGTCTCACATATGTAGTTTCCTTGTATTTTGGTCTATTTTGTTTAGGTTGACAAGGAGTTTGTGAAGTGCTAGGTTTTTTGGTGTAATCAAAGGCCATGTCGTAGAACCAACGAAAGTTATTGTTCCTTACTTCGTTAGGTTCGTCTATAGGGGATTCATCATCCTCGACTGTTGTGTCAACCGTTTTAATAAATACAGTATTTTTTTCGTATATCATGTACACATTTGACACAATTGTCTTGGATATGACCCGTATGACCACAGTAATTGCAAATTAGATATTCAGAGAGATCAGCATATTTTCGTTTCCTGAAATCGTGATCAGAAGGTGTTGATTTGCATTTAGAGTGATCTCTACGGCTGTAGCACTCATGTCCTAACCCCATCTTCATATTATTGTCAGGTTGTTCGGTTAGAAAGTTTAGGACTTTTGTGCTACCTTCCCACTTGGCATGGACTTTCCTTGCATGTAGGAGTAAGTCCTTTAGGGTTTTAATCTCCTCAAGACATTTCGTGTGATCTACGTCATTATCCTTCTTGAAATTGTCACGAAAGTCTTGGAACCTTTTGTTAAGAATAAATTCAACATCTGAGTGTTGTTTCTTAACATTGATCATATCAGTTTTGGATTCTTTCAATTGCTTTGTGAGAGAATCTATTTCTTTCTTTTGGTCTAAAATCACTACTTCATTAGATGTGACTTTAGTCTCTAAAAGTTCTTTGGCTTTTCTAAGTTCTAAAGTTATAGCTTCACTAGCTATAACTTTGGCTTGAAGGTGCTTAATATTAAGCTTTAGGTCTGAGGTTATAGCTTCATTAGCTATAAATTTGGACTCTAGTCCCTTCTTCTCAGCATTAGCAGTATCAAATGTTGTGGCTTTATCTGCCGTAACTTTAGATTTCAACTTTTTAGCTTTTGTCTTTAGAATATGATTCTCCTCAGCAATATCAAGAATCTGTTCATTTAGATCCTTTAGTTCCATATCTTGTTCATGACATTTGTCGAGGGATTGCTCAAAGAATTCAATTAGGGCATTTTTAGATAGTTTCTTAACACACTTTTTGAGTTCAAGATAATTAACCTCATCATCGCCATCTTCATCTGATTCTCCTAGAAAGTAGTAATTTGAGTGAGAATCCGTGCTATCATCGTCGCTGTCAGAGATTAGGTCAAGGCTGACGCTGCTGAGACAAATATTTGCTACTTCGTCATCTTTAGATCCTTCATCATCTTCCGAGTCAAGATCTCCCCAACACGAAGCCATCATTACTTGCTTGAACTCCTTTTTTGTCTTCTCACGTTTTGTCTTGTCTTTAATTTTCTCCCATGTGGTATAATCCTTGATCACATGATCAGATTCTCCAAACTTGAAGCAACCTCTGTTTGCAAATGATGATTTAGACTCTGTTGCTTTCTTATTAAAAGACTTGTTGTTATTAGCAGAAGATTTTATTTTAAAACGATGAGCAAACAATACGTTCTCATCCTCTATGTCGGAGCTGACATCCTCACTTTTCAAGGCCATGTTTTTACCTCTACTCGGTTCTGCATCATCAGCACTTAGAGTTATTTCATGGGCCATGAGGGCACCAATGAGTTCTTGATAGGATAGGTTCACAAGATCTCTCGATTCCTCCATTGTAGTGACCTTGGCGCGCCACTTTTTAGTTAGGCTCCTAAGAACCTTTCTTACAATGTCCTCGGTATCGAATTTTCTTCCTAGGTTTTTCAATTCGTTTATGATGCTTGAAAAACGTGCGGACATACTATCCAAGGACTTATTTGGCTCCATACTGAATAGCTCATATCTCTGTATTAACCGATGTATGTGGTGCTTCCTAACTATGGAAGTACTCATAAGCTAGTTCAAGGTCGTCCCATATTTCCTTGGCTGTTGAGCAAGAAGAGAAGCGATCGAATTCTGCAGTAGTCATGCCATTCTACAATAGGCTTATTGCTTTAGAATTCTTTTCGGCCTTCTTGTAGTCAGCCTCGACATAATCCTCTTCCTTTTTCTCGTAGGTAGTGCCTTCAGTGGATGCAACCAAAATTTTATGCGGTCCGTTTTGGATAATCCTCCGGCACTCCCAATCATGACCCTTCACATAGTGAGTCATCATTTTCTTCCATAAACCATAATTCTTTCCATCAAAGACGGGACACTTGAGGTATTTGGAATCCATTTATCACGTGATAGGCAGCGGAATATAAAACAATAAGATAAATAAAGATAGACAGATCAGCCTCTTTGCGGTTAGGCAATCAAGAGCACGAGGCTCTGATACCAATTGAAGAGTCTATCAATAGCCGAAGTACTCAAGAGGAGGGGTGAATTGAGGATTTTAGAAACTTAGCCAACTTTTTCGATTGTAATTAATTATTTAAAGTTTATTGATTAAACTTTTACTAATTAACTAACCAATGAATTAAAACAAAGTGTAAACAAAAACGAAACAAACGAAAGAGAAGAGAGAGACTGTAACACCCGCGAATTTTCCATTTTGACATTTTAAATTTATTAAACTGTTCGATTACTTTATTTCATATTTTTGAATTATTCAATTTAATTAATTTTATGTCAAACACGATTTTTATAAACGTATTATATAAAAGCTCATTTTTATAAAAATACGTATTATTAAATTATATTTTTGAGGCATAATTTATATAAGAATAAATGTATACATATTTTGGTCGGATAATAATAGTGACAGCAATAGTAATAATTTTTGTCTTAATTCCCGTGTAGCATAAGACCGTCACGTCTCACTTTTGAATCTAAGTTAAGTCCGAATCAATCACAAGTCGACAACTCGTACCTACCTTTTTCACCTCATTCATATAATTCCTTTTTATTTATTTATTTATTCACTCCCTCTCACTTAACACTCAACCCGTCCCTACCCCTACCCTTTCTTCTTTCTCGTTTAACCTGCAACAACAACAAACAATCAGCAAGCCTAAACCACCATTTTTATTTCGACCTTAAAAACCGAGATCCCGCCTCCATTCTCAACCAAATTTGATAAATTTTACACCAATAGCTTCCTCATCTCGTCCTCCTTCTTTGTATGTAAGAAAGAGCCAAGCTTTCATCCCTTTTCAATTCGGCCGTCTTACAAAGGATTCGGATTTTGGGCTAATTTCTTCTATTTTTGGGTTTAAGATCATCCTAGGGCGATTTCTTGGACGTTTAGGAGAGCTAAAAGGTAACGGTGATAGGTTACTCGACAAAAACGTCGAAATTCCGTCTTAGGTGTCGTGTTATGTGTCTTTGTTTGATAAAGTTCCATTCTTTACACCTTTCCTCATTTGTATGCTCCATTTTTACCTCGCTATTTCTGTCTTTATGCTCGGATTCGATGGTTGTGTTCATGAAGATATTGTGTCGAGGTTCCGTCTTAAAATAACGCTTGAATCAGACTCTTTTACACGTATTTCGAGCTGGGTTATGTTAAGTTTGTTGGGTGTTATTCTTGTTTAACTGCGTTTTATTTCCGTCTCAATCCCACTTTATTTTTCCGTCTGGAAACTTAGCTGGTATGGACTGTTTTGGAGCGGTTTTCTCCTCTGTTTTGGACTGTTTCGAGCCCGTATTCTCTCGTGAACTCTATATGCGATTATTGATTAGCTGTGAATTCCTAGAGCACTCTCTTTGTGGAATAAAAAAAAAATATACAGAGACCCCGTTCCTGGAATAAGCTTTGAACAGTCGTATTTTGGGATTGATTTGTTTACTTTTGTAAAACCGTCCGCATGTATTTTTGCAGCTCGGGTTTCTGACCCATATAGAAGGGTGGTTGTGGCTGCTTTGGCTCAGTTTTGGGACGGATAAAATGGTATCTTTAAGGACTGTGTTTGGGGCGTAAGAGTGATTGTTGAGGGACGGGTTTTCTGCGTTTTTTTTGGGACTATTTTCATGATAGTTGTGGTACCTATGTACGCATTTCTAGGACCGCTTTGGGGGACTGTTTTGGTGGCTGTGTACAGCTGCGATACGGCTGTTTTGACAGTTTATTCGGTCTGCTTTGTTGTCCGGTTTGGGCTTCTGGGTGGTCAGTTTGTGAATCGGTCACGGCCTGTTTTGGTACCCGGTTGTGGCCTGTTTTGACGGTCTGTTTAACCTGCTTGTGGTGGCCTGTGTTGGCCTGTTTTGGGGTTGCCTGGGCTGGGTAGTGTGGCTCGGTGGGGATGGTCACGGCTGCCTGGCGAGTGGGCGGCCGTGAGTCAAGGGCGGGTTGGTCGCGGCCTAGTTGATCACGGGTTGGTCACATGTGGAGCTAAGCACAGCTTGTGCAGTCCGCTACTCCCCTCTCCTTCTTGTTCTATGCTTGCTAATGTCTTATACTCTTATTATATGCCTTGAACATGCCTAGTAGCTCTTGGTTCATCTATAAATCATAATGTGTGCTTAGAAATGGTGAGAATGTGGGTCATTTACATTTGGTCTCATACTTTATTATAACTTAATTCGTTAAATATCGTTCATTCATATACTTGTCCCACATTAATCATAAATGTGGAATTTATTATTTATCCAAGTCAAAATTTGATGAAATGTCTTATTTACCTATAATATGAATTTTTAATCCGTTCATTCTCATTTATTTATCGTATCCCAAATATGAGTGAATTATTCTACTTGTTTAATTAAATTGAGTCATTTATAATTGAATGCTTGTTTTGCTTATTATAAATGGTTCATTTCCGTTTGTTTACTTTTTATTCAAGTGACAAATATTAAAGGAATGGGTTAACTATTCACATTCATGAATATAATTTCGGCATGAAATGTCTGACTTGGATTACCATCGGCTCATTACATTATTAGTCTCTTTCCAAGTTGATTCGTATCGCTTGGTTGAGTCGTATTCGTTTGATAATGCCTTTATGCGATACCGTATTGCTTGACTTATCTTTACGCCTCTTTCGGACTGTCCTGCCGATTGTGGGTTTAGCTCATATTTTCCGCCTCTTTCGGACTGTTCTGCCGATCGTGGGTTCTCGATTTCCGATCTGTCTTCGAGTCTTGGATGCGGACTGTTCTGCCGCATGTCGAATCGGGAACTCAGTCTTGTCCCGAGAGTCGCGATTTAGACTAGGACTGAGTCTTGGGAGTACCATTGTCGTCCTACCAGGGGAATTATTTATTGATATATGAGTAGTAAAGGTCTTGCTTGGTTGTAGATATTGGTATTTGTCAGTTGTTTGTCTTGGTCCTATCGGATACTAGGGGTGAGCTATAAGCCCTCTAGTTGCGATATGATCGTCGGGATTGATGTTCCCATCCGTTCTTATGGTGAGATGCAAGCCATAAGTATGAATGTGACATTAGTAGCCACGTCCCGGTCAATGGTTGCTAAGTGGTTTTCCAAATAATGGCTACGGTTTTTATTCTTGTAATTTGCATTGGTTGATCCCTTACTTAACTGTTTCACATGATTCAGATTCTAATCTCATATCTATGTTGTAATTTCTTGAAATGCGTACTTTTGCATAAATGACCGTATTCTTGTCTTTCAGAATATTTAATGGTCTCCCGTGAACAGTTGAATCTTTATTATGCTAATGTTGGCCTATCTTGTTCCATCTCAATTATTTGCCATGTTTACATATAAATTTGATATTCTTATCTTTTGTATGTGTCTTATATGACTTACCTGTTTTAGTTCCTTGTTATGTTCGTTTTGACATTTTGTGGTGGAGAACCTTGAGTTACTCCCACACTGATTGTGCGTTCATGTTTACATGAATGACGGGTATTAGTTGGTGCATTCCCAGGGTGAAGACATGTGTGAGCTAGCGAGCACTTTGGCCTTTTAGTCGGTTTATTAGGATTGTTTAGACTCACCTTTTATTGTATTGTCATTCGAGGGATATCTTTTCCCTCACCTTGACTATCACGTTTGTATAATTTAAACTTTATTTCCGCATTCTTTGTTTGTGATTGGTATTTCAATAAAACCGCGCTTTAAATTTTAGAAGTTTCAAAAATTCCCTATTTTCCGCTTGAATTTATAAGTTATATTTTCCGCTTTATCGCGGGGTGTCACAGTTGGTATCAGAGCCTATGTTGCTCCCGACGCACACACGTGTACCCCAAATTTAAATTTGAACCTGACCTTGAATAATGAATGAGAGATGGGTAGAACTAAGGACCTAAGTTGGTAGTCTCTATGTGTATGCTTCGTGGTAGGTTATAACATGTTTGTTGATTGTCATCTGCTTTTTGTGGCCTTGGATCGACAAACCGTGAGCTTACCCGTGTTGCGATCAAGACTGGTGCCTAGTGCCGGAAAGTGAAGATTTGTTCAACCTTTGAAGAAGGCTTCTTCTTCCTCGAAGAGATACCTCCTTCTTTGTGTATCTTGCCTTATTCTTTATCTCTTAGTGCTTATCCTTCTTCTAAACTCTCTTCTCTTTTATTTTGAAAGTTACTCTTGTACCCCCCCTAACTTGTTCCTTGTTCCTTGTTCCTTGTTCCTTGTTTATCCTCCCTTAAGCCTTTTTATAGTACTCTTTCTTTTGAGGAATGTTGACCTTGGTTGGAAAATTTGGTTTTGTGGAGTTCGTTTGTGGTTGACCCATAACCCTGGTTTGAGAGTTTGATAATGTATATGTTACCATGTAAGAAACGCTAATTGTGGAATTATTAGTTGGTCTAAGTGAGTGATCTTGATTACTACTTGAGGTATAGTATGAGAGTGAGACTAAGCTACATTATTGGATAGTCTTAGCGCTTGCTTTAGTAACTAGAAAGGATAATGGTATGGTTGACACCAATTGTTAAGTTTAAGGACATAGTGTCAATTTTGGTGTTAGGATGAGGAATATGAGGTGATAAAGTGTTGTTACAATTAAGACCTTGTTCCTTGGGAATTCGATGGTAAGTAAGTTTTAGGATGTCAGATTTGAAAGAATACTCCTTGGGATGTTGATGACCATAAATGATTGGTAGTGTGAATTGATATTAGTTGGCTCTTGAGAGTTTTTGAATTGAGAGAGACTTAGTATTGAGAAGTCCTTGTTAACCCTATGGTTTTAGAAGCTTTGAGGTTGTATTGAGTACTTAGATGATGGGATGATGTTGTAGGTGAGTATAGCCTTGTTGGAAACTTTGACTTTGATCTTATGGAAATTGTTCGTGGATGTTTGAGGATTTGAAGTAATGAGATTATACTCATAGTGGAGTGCCTTGTTTCATGGAATTGCTTAGGATGGAGTAACATGAGTGATTTGAGGAAATTCTTGGGAGTGACTATAAGTTTTGTTGTTAGGAAGTTTTCAGAACCGCTTAGAATGATGTTGCTGTTGGAGGTTTGAGTACTTGGCGTTTCCTCGTTGTCTAGTTCCCTTTTTCTTTGACCATAAGTGTTACCATTCATACCTCTCTTTCTCGCTTCATCATGCTCCTCCTTTAAGTTTGAAACTCTATCTTTGACATCCTTGTTGACCTTACTTCGATTCTTACCATAGGAAATTCATCATAGCTCTTTTGTTAGTTAAGTTTGGATTTTCTTAGCGTACCTTGTATTTATGCTGTCTAAGTTACTCTTCTTTTCGTACAATTTCTAAACGTTTAAAGCTATCATTTTTGGTTCATTGTTAAAAATTTATATTACCTTTACAAAATCTTACCTATTTTAAAATGTTCGAAAATGAAAATTTGATTTAGTTCCCTATCTGTTCCTTGAGTGTAAAATTATTTATCATGATTTTAATTGCTAAACCCGAGATTTCTTTAAATTTTATCCAATTTCTGTTAACTTTGATCTATTTATGATTCCTTTGTCAAGGTTTAATATTATATTTTCAGGAATTTAACTCCTTTTTTTGAGTTTAAAAGTGAAACCTTTATTTCCCTTTTGGCTTTTGCAAAAGAAAATTTGAGTGGATTACCTTTTCTATTGATTTTAACGTCGATCGGATGTCAGAACTCGTTATTGGAGACGTTTGATAACTTGTTCTACGCTTGTCGGCGAGTTAATTTTGTTTTAAATTTGTCTTTGACTTGGAAAGTTAGCGTTCTTGTGTGCACGACAAGAGCAATTTCGTTCCATGAATGAGACTTACACTTTTGAAAACTCTTCATTAATGTTTTTGAAAGTATTTTGATTTTGATTTACACAAATGATTTGCCTTTCGACTTGGTTCTGTCGGAAAACTTTAGTTGAAACTTTTGAAAGAATTTTAATTCTTACGATAAGTCACCTTTTAAATGTTTTGGTTACCGATTCCAGATCCAGTTTTATTTTAAATAACCTTTCATTTCTACTTTCAAGTTTCGAGGACGAAACTTTTTAAAAGGTGGGGTGATTGTAACACCCGCGAATTTTCCATTTTGACATTTTAAATTTATTAAACTGTTCGATTACTTTATTTCATATTTTTGAATTATTCAATTTAATTAATTTTATGTCAAACACGATTTTTATAAACGTATTATATAAAAGCTCATTTTTATAAAAATACGTATTATTAAATTATATTTTTGAGGCATAATTTATATAAGAATAAATGTATACATATTTTGGTCGGATAATAATAGTGACAGCAATAGTAATAATTTCTGTCTTAATTCCCGTGTAGCATAAGACCGTCACGTCTCACTTTTGAATCTAAGTTAAGTCCGAATCAATCACAAGTCGACAACTCGTACCTACCTTTTTCACCTCATTCATATAATTCCTTTTTATTTATTTATTTATTTATTCACTCCCTCTCACTTAACACTCAACCCGTCCCTACCCCTACCCTTTCTTCTTTCTCGTTTAACCTGCAACAACAACAAACAATCAGCAAGCCTAAACCACCATTTTTATTTCGACCTTAAAAACCGAGATCCCGCCTCCATTCTCAACCAAATTTGATAAATTTTACACCAATAGCTTCCTCATCTCGTCCTCCTTCTTTGTATGTAAGAAAGAGCCAAGCTTTCATCCCTTTTCAATTCGGCCGTCTTACAAAGGATTCGGATTTTGGGCTAATTTCTTCTATTTTTGGGTTTAAGATCATCCTAGGGCGATTTCTTGGACGTTTAAGAGAGCTAAAAGGTAACGGTGATAGGTTACTCGACAAAAACGTCGAAATTCTGTCTTAGGTGTCGTGTTATGTGTCTTTGTTTGATAAAGTTCCATTCTTTACACCTTTCCTCATTTGTATGCTCCATTTTTACCTCGCTATTTCTGTCTTTATGCTCGGATTCGATGGTTGTGTTCATGAAGATATTGTGTCGAGGTTCCGTCTTAAAATAACGCTTGAATCAGACTCTTTTACACGTATTTCGAGCTGGGTTATGTTAAGTTTGTTGGGTGTTATTCTTGTTTAACTGCGTTTTATTTCCGTCTCAATCCCACTTTATTTTTCCGTCTGAAACTTAGCCGTATGGACTGTTTTGGAGCGGTTTTCTCCTCTGTTTTGGACTGTTTCGAGCCCGTATTCTCTCGTGAACTCTATATGCGATTATTGATTAGCTGTGAATTCCTAGAGCACTCTCTTTGTGGAATAAAAAAAAAATATACAGAGACCCCGTTCCTGGAATAAGCTTTGAACAGTCGTATTTTGGGATTGATTTGTTTACTTTTGTAAAACCGTCCGCATGTATTTTTGCAGCTCGGGTTTCTGACCCATATAGAAGGGTGGTTGTGGCTGCTTTGGCTCAGTTTTGGGACGGATAAAATGGTATCTTTAAGGACTGTGTTTGGGGCGTAAGAGTGATTGTTGAGGGACGGGTTTTCTGCGTTTTTTTTTGGGACTATTTTCATGATAGTTGTGGTACCTATGTACTCATTTCTAGGACCGCTTTGGGGATCATTTTTTGGTGGCTGTGTACAGCTGCGATACGGCTGTTTTGACGATTTATTTGGTCTGCTTTGTTGTCTGGTTTGGGCTTACTGGGTGGTCAGTTTGTGAATCGGTCACGGCCTGTTTTGGTACCCGGTTGTGGCCTGTTTTGACAGTCTGTTTAACCTGCTTGTGGTGGCCTGTGTTGGCCTGTTTTGGGGTTGCCTGGGCTGGGTAGTGTGGCTCGGTGGGGGTGGTCACGGCTGCCTAGGCAGTGGCTGGCCGTGAGCTGGGCAGGTTGGTCGCGGCCTAGTTGATCACGGGTTGGTCACATGTGGAGCTAAGCACAGCTTGTGCAGTCCGCTACCCCCCTCTCCTTCTTGTTCTATGCTTGCTAATGTCTTATATTCTTATTATATGCCTTGAACATGCCTAGTAGCTCTTGGTTCATCTATAAATCATAATGTGTGCTTAGAAATGGTGAGAATGTGGGTCATTTACATTTGGTCTCATACTTTATTATAACTTAATTCGTTAAATATTGTTCATTCATATACTTGTCCCACATTAATCATAAATGTGGAATTTATTATTTATCCAAGTCAAAATTTGATGAAATGTCTTATTTACCTATAATATGAATTTTTAATCCGTTCATTCTCATTTATTTATCGTATCCCAAATATGAGTGAATTATTCTACTTGTTTAATTAAATTGAGTCATTTATAATTGAATGCTTGTTTTGCTTATTATAAATGGTTCATTTCCGTTTGTTTACTTTTTATTCAAGTGACAAATATTAAAGGAATGGGTTAACTATTCACATTCAAGAATATAATTTCGGCATGAAATGTCTGACTTGGATTACCATCGGCTCATTACATTATTAGTCTCTTTCCAAGTTGATTCGTATCGCTTGGTTGAGTCGTATTCGTTTGATAATGCCTTTATGCGATACCGTATTGCTTGACTTATCTTTACGCCTCTTTCGGACTGTCCTGCCGATTGTGGGTTTAGCTCATATTTTCCGCCTCTTTCGGACTGTTCTGCCGATCGTGGGTTCTCGATTTCCGATCTGTCTTCGAGTCTTGGATGCGGACTGTTCTGCCGCATGTCGAATCGGGAACTGTACTGTCCCGAGAGTCTCGCCAGATTTAGACTAGGACTGAGTCTTGGGAGTACCATTGTCGTCCTACCAGGGGAATTATTTATTGATATATGAGTAGTAAAGGTCTTGCTTGGTTGTAGATATTGGTATTTGTCAGTTGTTTGTCTTGGTCCTATCGGATACTAGGGGTGAGCTATAAGCCCTCTAGTTGCGATATGATCGTCGGGATTGATGTTCCCATCCGTTCTTATGGTGAGATGCAAGCCATAAGTATGAATGTGACATTAGTAGCCACGTCCCGGTCAATGGTTGCTAAGTGGTTTTCCAAATAATGGCTACGGTTTTTATTCTTGTAATTTGCATTGGTTGATCCCTTACTTAACTGTTTCACATGATTCAGATTCTAATCTCATATCTATGTTGTAATTTCTTGAAATGCATACTTTTGCATAAATGACCGTATTCTTGTCTTTCATATTATTTAATGGTCTCCCGTGAACAGTTGAATCTTTATTATGCTAATGTTGGCCTATCTTGTTCCATCTCAATTATTTTCCATGTTTACATATAAATTTGATATTCTTATCTTTTGTATGTGTCTTATATGACTTACCTGTTTTAGTTCCTTGTTATGTTCGTTTTGACATTTTGTGGCTGGGAGAACCTTGAGTTACTCCCCACTGACTGTGGCGTTCATGTTTACATGAATGACAGGTATTAGTTGGTGCATTCCTGGGGTGAAGATATGTGTGAGCTAGCGAGCACTTTGGCCTTTTAGTCGGTTTATTAGGATTGTTTAGACTCACCTTTTATTGTATTGTCATTCGAGGGATATCTTTTCCCTCACCTTGACTATCACGTTTGTATAATTTAAACTTTATTTCCGCATTCTTTGTTTGTGATTGGTATTTCAATAAAACCGCGCTTTAAATTTTAGAAGTTTCAAAAATTCCCTATTTTCCGCTTGAATTTATAAGTTATATTTTCCGCTTTATCGCGGGGTGTCACAGAGACACACACGGTTTTTGAAGTGGTTCAGTTTCATAAATCGAAACCTACGTCCACTATTCTCGATTAATAAATTTAGTATCTTTCTACGGATTACAAATTTACTACTCGTACAACTAACCCTAGTTGTAACTCAAGTGAGTATCGTTAAATACTCGAGTGACTAACTTACGCTAATAAGAAAACACTAATGATTCTACTAAAAGTTCACGTTAATGAACGAGTAAGAAATCAATTGAGCACAATTATCTTATAACGATAACAATAAGAACGAATGCATAAGTATATAAAACACAAAACCTTTTTCGAAAATAAACAAAACGGTTTTCCTGCCCTTAAAACACGGTTTTAGCTTTTTAAAATAAAATCAAAATTATGCTCAAGGTCTTTCTTTTAAATGTTGCAAAGTGTAGAGTATTTATAGAACAAGAGGAAGCAAGATACACGATTTCATCGAAACCCCAGAGGCCGAAATTTAAGATATGTAAACAAATCATATCTTATTATTTCTTTCCTTAAAATCTTAGGAAATAATAGAGAATAACTAAAAGATAAGTTTATCAATTATTCTTCTATTATCTTTTCCTTAAACCTTAAGATATGATAAGATTTTCCATAAAAATTTTTTTATCATATATAACCATATCATGCTAAATATAAAAGATATGTTAAGATAATTCTAGAGAATAAAATCTTAACAATAAACAACTTATATCATTAAGCTTACACGAAATCAACACGGCTCATATGCCTCGTTTTTCGTGAAAACCCTAGCTTGACATTAGGTTAGATTTAGGGTTTAAGAGTGTATAGTATTAGAAACCCTAATTAGTATTATGACTCAACTCATAAGTTGATTCAACATGATTACTAATTATAAGCTTAAAATAAAACTACGCTTAATATGAATATGGGCTTCCTTGTAAAATAAATAATTTTTGCTAAAACATTTAAAAGAAACAATAACATTTTTCAAAAACAATTTGAAAATATTTTAGTCGTGCATTATATAAACTTGACATCTCAATGTTATAGTAGAAGAGCTATAACATTGAGCTTATATATAAGCAATGTTATAGCTGTGAGGCTATAACTTTACCAATCTAAGAAGTGCATTCTTATGTTACCATTACGAGATAATCACCTACGCTATTCTAATCTTCTTAGAAGATCTTCGAATGTAGGCTTCTTCATTATTCAAGCTTGATCAATCTTTAACGGAGCTTCATCTTCGCATGAATGCTTGAATAATTCTTCAATATCTTGTAATATCTTGATCCATTATTGAGGGCTTGATCATAATATGTTCTTGTATACTTTCATCACAATTCTTTAAGCTTTGCAAATAAAAAGTCTAATCTGAAGGGACTAAAGAAACAATTACGCGCAATGAGTATATATAATATAAGGCACTCTTGACATCATCAAAACATAAACATATATATCTATATGGTTCAACAAACTCACTATTCTCTCAACCCAAGACTAACACAAAGGTGAAATTGTGTTATAAAACTGGCTCTTGGTACCAATTTGGAGTGTAAACTGTGAGGTTTAACAGGAAAATTAAACAATTCTGAACTTTGGCAATTCTGATAGAACTTCAACAATGCACTGATCTTGCAGATGAAAGGAAAAATAGTAAATGATTCTTAAAATTCATGAAATTTGGTGGTAAATACTATGATTATATGAACTTCAACTGATAAAAATTTGGAGATTTAATTTGCAATCTAACTATTTTTAAAAATCCATTCAAGTCTGACAGCAGTTTGAACTTTGACAGAAGTTCTGATGAATGTTTTGGTAATTTTATACCGAATTAGGTTGAGTAAGGTCAATGTGGTCTTACTCGTTGTATGTTGATTGAGTTGTTTACAATAGTGTTGAATAAGGAAATTAAAGACGTAAATTAAGGTTGACACGTGAGATTTGGTGACGCGGAAAACCCAATGTGGGAAACGACCGCGAGAAGGGACAGTACCCTTCCAAGGATTGCACTAGCTGTTAATATGAGAACGAATACAATGGAGATGACGTGATAACGTAGCTAGCACAACGTATTATGTTTGTATGATAGATCTTGAATGAATCTTCTTCCTTGTCTCCTTGGCTATTTATAGGGTAAGAACCCTAGTTGTCCTACTCCGTTTATGGTAAGCAATATTAGTCCTACCATGCTTCTTTCCATAAACGCGGTCTTGTATTCTATTCTCCCTAATCTCCCTGAATTCTCCCTGAATTCTCCATAGCACGCGGGCTCCTTCTATTCATGGGCTTCTTGTAATTGCTAAGCTTCCTCGGCCCAACTTATTAGACGAAACCAGATGGGCTTACTTCCGATTAGGCCAATATGCAGATTTTGGCCCAAACAGTTTGCCCCTAATTTCTTGTGAGACACGTCTCAAGGTGTCGAATAAGGAATTATCGCCTTTTAAACCTTGCGTCGTCTTTCGCACATCTTCCCAAGCACTCATCATTTCCCTACCCTCTCTCCTTATTTCTCGCGCTCCTCTCCCTCTCTCCTCCTTTAGATTATCAAATCCCCACCTTACCTCATTAATTCCAAAATTCAAAACACCCCCTTCTCTATAAAACCCTTCTTCTCCCCTTCGTTTCCTTGTCGGATTCCGTCATTCTCGCCGCCGCTCTCCACCAGGTACTTTTCCTTTTTTGCAATCTTTCCTTGATCTTCTTCTTCTTTCTTTGTTTTGACCATGGGTAAAACTCATCACACTGCCTCGACCTCTACTCCGTTCAACCAAAACCCGGATCCTACCTTTCCTTCCCGTAATCTTTTCGTCCACCCCCACGACTGTAACTCCTCCCTGACCACCGCTGATATCCCTTTAATAAAGGAGTTGTTGGGTCTTGGCGACAGGGTTGATATCGCTATCCCTGAGCCGGGCCAAAAGGCGGATGCCGTCCGTGCAGGATGGGTTTGCCTCTACCTCTACCCTTTCAGATATGGTCTTCGTTTCCCCTTCCTCAAACTCATGCAAGATTTTCTTCGAACCAACAATTTTGCCATGGCCCAAATTTCGGCCAACATCTGGAGAGTTCTCCTTTATTCTCTGTCAGCCAGCCAGAACACCAGTAGCACCATCTCCTTGGGTGAGCTGGCTCATATTTATAAGATCCGGTCTTTGGGAAGAGGCCAATTTTCTTTTCGCGACAGTGGTGAGATTCCCTTCAGGCACGTGTCAAAGTCGAGGGATGAAAAATGGTTTGAGGATTTCTTCCACCTGGAGAAGGCCTCCATTCAGCCGCCTGCTGACTATATTTTTGAAGATTGGGTCATAACCTCGAGTAAGTAGCTCCCCTGACGCCTGTTTTGCTTCTCCAATGCTTACCGGCTTACTTTTTGCTTCTGTGCAGGCCCCTGCAACCTAACTCGTCTAGGTGACCCGACATCTGCCCGCAACAAACTGTTTTGTATCTCCCTGTCTGAGAGAAAGTTCCCTTACCTGCTACCTGGTTTTTCTCCTACCTCCTCCTCCAACCCTCAACAATCAGCCCACAACATGTCTTTTAGTACGTCACCTCATACTGTCTGGCTAACTGTCTCTGATGCTTGCCATCTTGTTTCTTTACCTGGTATTCCTGACACCTGGCGTCTGGTTGCTTGCTGGTTCCAAAGTTGACCCTCTAGAGGCTATCTTCCAGAGTGCTAAAAGAAAGAGGGCTGCTGCGAGCCATGACGTAGCTTCTGCCTCCAAGAGAAGTGCCCCTGCTGCTCCCTTCCAGTCTCCTCCTACCCATTCCAACACCACTCGTCTTGAGCCTTTGGAAGTTAGCCCGCTATCCCGCCATCCTCCTACTCCACCTAATAGTCCTGCTGCTGCTGCTAGTGGCGGCATCATTGCTCACTTCCATGAGGGCTTTGGGAACATAGATAAGGTGCCATACTGGCCTGAGATCGACCAGATCCTCTTCCCTCCTCTACTGGAAGTCTTCTCAGAATTATTGCCAGAAGAGATGGCGGAGAATGACGTGCACAATGCCTTCATGGTGAGTATTCTTCCTCTTCTACCTGCTCTGAATTATTTATGTCGAACCTGCTAACTCTTCCTTTCCTGATTATAGGCCTTTCAGTTAGCTCTTTATAATAGAAAAATGATCAACGTGGTGCAGACCACTAGTCGAGCTACCAGTGCCAGGAACCAAGAGCTGTTTGGGACCATCGCTGACTTGGAGCAGCAGCGCTGTGACCTGAGGGGACGTGTGGTGGAGCTGAAAGCTGAACTTGCTGGTGCCAAGAAGAAATTGAAGGAGGGAGCTGACCAGCTGGCGCGCACCCAGGAAGTGTGCAGTACTTTTGCTGGCTCCCTTAAGCGCTCTGATGAAAAGATCAGCGAGCTGATCACCCTTGCCACCAATATCGTTGCCTATGCTACATGGCGACGTAAGATCAGCGGGATGCGTGCCGCACTTGATGAGCCTCCAACCCTGCAGGCTATCGAGGAGGAAGAAAGGCAGCTGAGGAGTCTTTATCCGGTTCAGCCTGACTTGAGCGTGCTGATGCCTGAAGTTGGCGAGGTGAATTCTCCTGCATTAATGAAGCAGACAGCTAATGAGGAGGCTGGTTCTTTTCAGGAGGCTGTCGTGGCTGAGGGAGCTCAAGTGGCTGCTGACACGGAGGGCGTGCAACCTGGTCCTGTACCTGAAATGGGAGGTCAGCAGGAGAAGGCAGAGGAGGTGCCAGAAAGGGAGGTCATTGATCTTGCCTCCAGTTAAAAATTTTATTTCTGTTAATGGTAGTCTGACCCTGTGTGGTGCAGACTTGTAAGATTTTTAAACATTTTATTCTTGCATTTTCCTGCCATGGTGGCGGTTGACTGAACTCGGGGCCATGTTTTGGCCATATTTTGAAATGCCCCTTGCCTAGTTTTGGCAAGTTTTGTTTATGTCACAACTTGTGTTGCTCTTTTTTTTTATTTATGTACTTAGCTTAGGATGCTGTCGTGTCAGCCTGCTGGCTAATTTAGGCTAGTCGTGTCAGCCTGTCGAAGCTGAGTTAGAATCAGCTAGCTGCCGTGTCAGTCAAATGACTGATTTAGGCATATGCCGCATTTTGGGTGAAGTGGCCGTTTCAACCTTATGAGGCAGATTTAGACCCGATCGTGTCGGCTGAAAAGATCGATTTAGACTCGCTAGTAGCCGTGTCGATCCAATGACGATTTAGCGTATCTTGTATTATGACTACTTAACCTTGTTCATGACACAAGGTGTGTTCATCATGTTTAAAGCCAACAAGGGCGTACCTTAGGCAAGTTTATCGTCATTCTAGGACCAATGGAACGTTGCAGAATTATGGTAGCTCAGAGATCCCTGCGCTCCATATGTGTGTGCATGCATGCTGGGGCCCTGATTGATTGCGTCGAGTACTTGGTATTGCGAGCTACGTTTTGGGGGTGGTATACATGGTAGCTGGATGAGCTTTAAGCTGTCAGCCAGGCTCCCTTTCGTATGTTCCACAAGCCGCCTGGTGAGGGTGCTCCTACTGGAGAATTTGGGTTAGGCATGTTGGAGTGCCATGTGCCTTGTCACCCCGCATTTGCAGTTAACAGTCCTGCTAGCAACACTTTCAATGTACCATAGATATTAGAATTCAGAGTGATGCATTCAAAGAAGCCTGAAAACAGGAAATTCCACCAGAGCGATGTGAAGTACCTGATGCTGTCTCATGGGGTGCCAGAGCAATTATGGTCCCAGGAAGCTTATAGACCACACAACTCCAACAATAGTTTTAAAGTTTAAAGAAATAAAAGAAAAGAAAATGGAAGAAAATTGGTAGTATGCATATTACTGTTTTTTTTTTGCTTTTTGGATACACTACTCTATAAACTAAACTCTACTTATTGTCAAAAGTGATACCTCTTCAGGTGAAGTATGTTCCATGGTTTGTGTATGATTTGACCGTCCATGGTCATTAATCTGTACGCCTCATGGCCAACAACGCCTTCTACCTGGTATGGTCCTTCCCATTTGTAGGCGAATTTGTCTGCCTTACGATTCTTGATGTTTTGGAACACTTCACGGAGAACCAGGTCTCCTACCTCCAGAAGCCTGATTTTTACGTTCTTGTTGTAGCTTCTGGCGACTGACTGCTTGTAGGCAGCCAGACGTATCTTTGCGCTTGCTCGCAGCTCGTCTATCGTGTTCAGGCTTCTGACCATCTCTGCACTGTTCAGTTCCCCTGTCATACATCCATACCTGTGAGTTGGAACTATAACCTTTGATGGAATCACTACTTCCGCGCCAAAGACCAAGCTGAAGGATGTCTGGCCTGTCGCCGTCTTTGGTGTCGTTCTGTCTGACCACAGCACTAGTGGCAACTCATCTGCCCACTTTCCTCCTAACTCCTGTAGTCTCCTCCTCAAGTTATCCATGATGATTTTATTACTGGATTCAGCTTGCCCGTTGGAATTTGGAGTCCTGGGTGCTGGCTTTTTCAGAGAGATGTTCCACCTGGCACAGTATCCTTCCGCGTCGTTTGAGATAAATTGTGATCCATCGTCACATATAATTTCTGACGGGATACCAAACCTGCAGATGATATTATGTTTGATAAAAGAGATGACCTGTTTGTGCAGCAGGAGCCAGGGACCAGGGCAACACTGATCAAGCAGCAGGCAAAAATTCCAGTAACACTATTGATGTGACCATAATTGGCGCATATTTAGCCCCCGAATTAGCCTTGTTTCCATGCTTTTTAGTGCTTATTTGGGTCATTTCTTATCTTTAGTTCTTTGTTTTGCATATTCTTTGAGATTTTGATCCCTTGGTAGGAAAGGAGTAAGAATCTTGCATTTTCATGGAAAAACGAGACTAAATTGATCGAATTCAATGACCAAGCATCAAGGAGAGACAAGATTAGAAGGCCTTTGTACATATCATAGTAGAAAAGCAATGTTGAGGAAAGATCCTTGAGTCCCCAAGGAAATCCCCAAGGAATTTATGAAGAAAAGGGAAGAAAAGAAGAAGTTACTATGCTGACGGACAATCCGAGCGGATTGTCAATAATCCGTCCGTCCAGCCCCAGCACAATCCGAGCGTCCTTGCCTGAATCCGCTCGGATTCCCCCTCAACAATCCGCCCGGATTCCCCAGAATCCGCTCGGATTCCAACGGTGCAATCCGCCCGTCCCGACCCTATTCCGCCCGGATTTCTTCACAAAGACGGATTGTCTTCTTCAAGCTACGAAAAGAGAAGCCCTTCTCTCAGAAAATACCGGGTCCTCCTTGCTCAACTTAAAAAGTGTAATTACTAGTTTAGCCCTTAGTTAACCCTAATGCATCCTCCCTAATTTTCACTATAAATACCCCATTAGTCTAATTAGAGGAGCATGTTCTTCTTATCAATAATTAGTGTAGTTAATATCAATCAAATCTCTCTTCAATATTGTAATCAAGTATTAATCAAGTTTTAATCCAAGTTTTAGTTCTTTAATCTCTCTCTTGTTCATCCTTTATTTTGGGTAATTGAAGATTATTTGGGTTATTATTGGGAGATTGACAACCTCTCAATCAAACATCAAGTACTTCTATTATTCTTGCTTTATTATTGGAATCATTAGTAGGTATAATCTCTTAATCCCTTTTTAATTATTGCTAATTACTTTCATTTATTCATCATGTTTCATATTGTTGGTATGATTGACAACCTTGCTAGCATGATCAACATGATAATGAGTGAGTAGTCTCTTAGCTAGGGTTAATGGGTGATTAGGGAAACCAACATGGGGAATGATTCATGCTTAAATTAATATGCTTTCATGTTTTATTTGCTTGCTTGTTTTGATCTCAACTCATGCACATGTTATATTTGATGAAATGCTAAGCCTATGAATCCTTGCATTTACTATCATCTCCTATCCTTTCAATGAGACTTGTAAGACATAACCCAACTCGAGTCTCATTAGACCATGCATGTTGTTGAGTAGGGAAGATTAAGTCGACTTGTAGGTGTTGTACAATCTAATCGATTCGGCTCCGGGACCCAAACTTTCCTAGGATTTTAAGATATAACCCAACTCAATCCATCACAACAATAATTGCTTGCTTATAATTTGAGAACATGTTTGTATGATCATATCCCATGATTCTCCTATGATCCCATGACACCCTAGTGCCTTTAATCAATTGTTTACACCCCTTTAATTCATCTTGCTTGTTTATTTTCATTGTTATTCTAGTTTAGTAACCTTCTACATCAACCCAATTTGTGACACCCCTTAGACACCACTAGTTACAATAGAAATCTCATTTCAACTCCCGTCCCTTGGGATCCGACCTTTACTTGCCTCTTTACTAATTGTAGAGTTGTTTGTGGAGCTATAAATTGTGTTTTGATTCGACCGTGACCAACGACCACATCTTAATTTGTGAACACTTAGCGGGATCGCATCAACTATCCTGTTAACAACCCCTGCCAGGCCTGCTTTGGGAGGTCTCAAGTATCAGTACAAGCTCAACCACCAGCTGCCACCTTGGCCAGCTGAAACATTAACCAACTAAGATCAGAAAAGTCCTAAGGAGCCAGGCCTAATTCACCCTGCAATCAAAAGAAAACTAAACTGAAAGTCAAGCTGCTGAAAGGGACATAAAGCATAAAGCATATTACCATTTCTGGCTAAACAATGAAGAAGCTGATGCTGGGGTAATTTTGCTTGTCTCTCCATAATTTAGATACCACCTAAGAGCCAAAGTCAAGGCTTCTACTGCACCCATTCGCCCTTATACATCCAGCCAAATCAACACAGCAGCCTAGGAAGCAACATGTCACTATCAGTGCAGACTTTCTGTTGTTTTATTGCAGTTTCCTTTAAATCATTTTGTCATCATTACAAAATATTTCTAGTACTTTATTTATGTCCTAAGAACTAATCCTGGCCCTTGGATGAGATTTCTAGGTTAAAGTTTGTAATAGATTTCCAAGAGGAAGGCCTATATAAGGACCTCTCCTCCAACTGCATTGAGGCAGCTTTTGATGAATATTAAACCTGAGTTTTCTCTCAAATTTAAATCTCTATAACTTGTGCTTAGTCTGTAGTTAAGAGTCAGGCCTGTTAACATCTTATGCTTAGACGGTAGGTGTTGAACAAAGTCTGTTAGTGAGGTTCATTCAATCCTGTGCTCAGACTGTGGGTTGTTTGGTCTTGCTGTTAACTTGAGTTGGTTTTTATCTGTGCTTGGCTGTGATAAATTCTAGTTTAAGTTGTCCAAATTGTTAGCTTGCATCCCTGTGATTATTCTTTGGGATTGAGTTGATAATTATATCCATGGATCCTTGATCAGTCTCAAACATCAGTCCTGTGTCAAGGTGTCTGGTTTTCTTCTGTCAGACAGTCCTAATTAATTTATCAAAATTACTTAGAGTCCTTCAAAATCCCTGAAATTTTAGTTAGAGTTACTTTATTCATTTAGCTAGCATGTCACCAAATTTCATGATTTGATCAGGCCATTTGGCATTTTAAATCAAATTCTGAAAGTCCATAGTACCCTGAGAATATCAGGTCAGTTATGCTAAGTTAAAGTCTCAGTCTTTGTGTCAGGCCTGGGGTTTGACACTGCAAATTGGTAATCAGAGCAAGGTTTAACAAAATTCGACCTTTGTGTTAGTCTTAGGTTGAGAGAAACTGTGAGTTCATTATCCCTACTTACAACAAAAACACAAAAAACAACCATGAGTGAAGAGAGACTTGCTGGTATTGAGACCAGAATAGAAACTCTTGCAGAAAATGGGGACACACTACTCAATGTTGTTCATGTAGTGATGGAGAGGTTTCCAAACCATGATCCAAGAAGACAACCACCTCCCAGAGGAAGAGGTGGAGGAAGAGGCTTCTTTGTGGGAGCAGGGAGAGAACAACCACCACCTGGGTATGAATCGAAATCTGAGGAGAGCATCAGAACACAAGAGGAGGTTCCTGAGCACACAGACAAGCATTTAAAGGTAGAAATCCCTGAATTTTCTGGTAGCCTAAATCCTGATGATTTATTAGAATGGATTAGAGATATTGAGAAAATTTTTTAGTATAAAGGTTACAATGATGTTAAGGCCTTTAAAGTTGTTGTCTTGAAACTAAAGGGATATGCTTCTCTTTGGTATGATAACCTGAAACACCAAAGGATTAGGGAAGGAAAAGAACCACTTAGGTCTTGGTTTAAGCTTAAGAAAAAGATGTTGAGTAAATTTGTCACCAAGGAATACACTCAAGATCTCTTTATTAAACTGTCCAAACTTAGGCAAGATGAGAGACAAGTTGAGACCTACCTGAGGGAGTTTGAGCAATTAACCCTGCAATGTGAGATTAATGAAAAACCTGTGCAAAGGATTGCTAGGTTTCTGGAGGGTCTTGATAAGAATATTGCTACAAAGGTTAGGATGCAACCCCTGTGGTCTTATGATGATGTTGTTAACCTGTCTTTGAGAGTGGAAAAAATGGGAAAGGCTAAGCCTGTAGTGTCTAAAACTATCACTAGACCTGCATTCAGACCATTTACTGGTGTCAGGATTGGTAGTACACCTAAACTAGCTTCACCAGCTACACTAGATAAAGGGAAAGCCCCCATGAACCAGAAAACCAACCCACATGTGACTGAGGGAAAGATCAAGTGCTTTCAATGTCAGGGATATGGCTACTTCAGGAAGGATTGTCCTTCTAAGAGGGCACTGACAGCTATGGAAGTAGAAGAGTGGGAAAGAGAAGGATTGGTTGAGTATGAGGAGGATGAGAACCTAGTGATGGAGGAAATGGAAGCTGAGGAGGAATCAGGCCAAGATCAGGTTGTAGCGCGCCCTGACATAGGGCACAGCTTGGTCTTATGGAGAGTGATGCATTCACAACATGCACCCTTAGAAGCTGATCAGAGGTCCCTGATCTTCAAGAGTAAATGCACAGTTCAGGGAAGGGTTTGTAACTTGATCATAGATGGAAGGAGCTGTACCAATGTGGCTTCCATCACCATGGTCAATAAGCTAAATCTGGTGACTCAAGATCATCCAAATTCTTACAACTTATATGGTTAAACAAGGGAGTAGAGGTTAAGGTTGACAAACAATGTCTAGTCCCATTCTCTATTGGGAAAGTGTATAAGGATGAAGTATTGTGTGATGTTGTACCCATGGATGCTTGCCACCTGTTGTTAGGGAGGCCATGGGAGTTTAACAGGAATACAACTCATCAGAGGAAGGAAAATGTTTACAACTTCAAACATGAAGGTAAGAAGGTCACCCTGACCCCCTTACCACCAAATCAAAGAAAATATGGGAGTCCAAACATGCCAGAAGAGATCAGTGGTGTACTGTTCTTGTCTGAGACTGCCATGATCCAGGAAATAAAACAGGAACAACCTGTATTGATCCTGCTATCCAAGGAAGTGACTGAAAGAGAGGGTTCAGAGTTGCCTGCAGAAATTGAACCTTTGATCCATAAGTTCAGGGATGTTTTTCCAAAAGAGCTACCTAGTGGACTGCCACCCTTGAGGGGAATTGAGCACCATATTGATCTTGTACCAGGTGCTATACTACCCAACAGTCCTGCTTACAGGAGTGATCCGGCAGCCACCAAGGTGTTACAACACCAAATTGAGGAGCTTATGAGCAAGGGCTTTGTCAGGGAGTCTCTAAGTCCTTGTGCAGTCCCTGCATTGCTTGTTCCAAAGAAAGATGGAACATGGAGAATGTGTAGTGACAGTAGAGCTATCAACAATATTACTGTCAAGTATAGATTCCAAATTCCAAGGTTAGACGACATGCTTGATGAACTGAGTGGTGCCAAGGTTTTCTCTAAAATTGATCTCAGGCAAGGGTACCTTCAGGTGAGAATCAGAGAAGGAGATGAATGGAAGACTGCCTTCAAGATAAAATATAGTTTATATAAGTGGCTTGTAATGCCATTTGGCCTCTCAAATGCACCCAACACTTTCATGAGGTTGATGACTGAAGTGTTGAGGTCATGCTTAGGTCAGTTTGCTATAGTGTACTTTGATGACATACTGGTGTACAGCAGCAGCAGGGAAGATCATATCAGGCATCTTGAAATGGTCTTTAAAATTCTCAAGGAGCAGAAACTGTTTGGCAAGCTAGAAAAGTGCACCTTCATGGTTGAAGAGGTGACCTTCCTAGGTTACATTGTATCTGGAAGGGGTATATTAGTGGACCAGGAGAAAATTTCAGCAATCCAGTCCTGGCCAGTCCCTAAAACACTCACTGAAGTTATGAGAATCCATGGATTGACTTCCTTTTACAGAAGGTTCATTAAAAACTTCAACTCAGATGTAGCACCAATCACTGAGTGCATGAAGAAGGGAGAGTTTCCATGGACTGACAATGCTCAGCAGTCCTTTGAAAGAATTAAGAAGTTGATGTGTGAAACCCCTATCCTGAAGCTGCCAGATTTTGATCAGCTATTTGAAGTGGAGTGTGATGCCAGTGGAGTTGGCATTGGAGCAGTTTTAATTCAGGCTCAGAAACCAGTAGCCTATTTCAGTGAGAAGCTAAATGGAGCTAAACTGAAATACTCTACCTGTGATAAAGAGTTTTATGCTATCATCAGAGCCCTGATGCACTGGAATCATTACCTGAAGCCTAAACCATTTGTGTTGCAATCAGACCATGAGGCACTAAAATATATCAATGGTCAACACAAATTGAGTCACAGGCATGCTAAGTGGGTGGAGTTCTTATAGTCATTCACTTTTTCCAGCAAATACAAGGAGGGAAAGCAAAATGTAGTGGCAGATGCATTGTCAAGGAGGCACTCCTTACTTTCAGTCATGGGAAACAAAGTCCTTGGGTTTGAATTTATGAAAAAGGTGTACAAGGAAGACCCTGATTTTTCTGAAGAGTGGATAACACAAACTGAAGGACAAAGGGTTCCAGGGAGCAAGTATCTCTTGCAGGAAGGATTCTTGTTCCAGGACAACAAGTTGTGTGTGCCTAGAGGATCTTACAGGGATCTGCTGATAAGGGAAGTACACTCAGGAGGCTTAGGTGGTCACTTTGGAGTCCAAAAGACATTGGACATTCTTCAGGATCAGTTCTATTGGCCTAGGATGATCGGAGATGTCCAGATCATTCTCAGGAGGTGTTCAGTCTGTCAGCAGGCCAAAAGCTCTTTCCAGGCTTGTCCTTATACTCCTTTACCAGTGCCTGATAAGCCATGGGAAGATGTAAGCATGGATTTTGTTGTTACCTTACCCAGGACTCAAAGGGGCAAGGATTCTGTGATGGTAGTTGTTGATAGGTTCTGCAAGATGGCTCATTTTATGGCATACAAGAAGACTGAGGATGCTGCCAGTATTGCTGAGCTCTATTTACAGGAAATTGTGAGGCTACATAGGGTACCAAAGACCATAGTGTCTGATAGGTACACCAAATTCATGAGTTATTTTCTGGAAAAACCTGTGGAGGCTTCTAAAAACAAAACTGTTGTTCAGTACATCTCACCATCCTCAAACTGATGGCCAAACTGAAGTCACCAACAAGACATTGGTAAGGATACTGATGTGTATAGTTAGCAAGTCCTTAAGGGATTGGGATTTGAAACTGTCACAAGCTGAGTTTGCATTCAATAGGGCACCATCTGCTGCAACTGGTCATGGTCCATTTGAGATAGTCTATGGGGTTAATCCACTCATGCCCTTAGACTTTTCTAGTATTCCAAGAGGGGAGATGAACTTTGATGCTAAGGCCAGAGCTGAACAAATGCTAAAACTGCATGAATCAGTCAAGAAGCAGATTGAAAGGGCCAATGAAAGGTACAGGAAGCAGTATAAGGTCCCTCAAAGGAAGAAGGAGTTCATGCCAGGTGATCTGGTCTGGATTCATCTAAGGAAAGAAAGGTTCCCAGCCAGGAGAAAGAACAAGTTTACTCCAAGAGCTGATGGCCCATTTGAAATTGTTGAAAAGATTGGATCAAATGCCTACAAGGTGGATTTACCAGGTGATTATGGAGTACATGGTACTTTCAATGTCAGAGATCTCAGTCCTTACTATGAATCAGATGATAAGGAGGCTACAGGCTTGAGGACAAGCCCTGTTCAACCAGGGGAGGCTGCAGCAGGAGCCAGGGACCAGGGCAACACTGATCAGGCAGCCGACAAAAATTCCAGTCACACTATCCTGTTAGCAACCCCTGCCAGGCCTGCTTTGGGAGGTCTCAAGTATCAGTACAAGATCAACCACCAGCTAAAACATTAACCAACTAAGATCAGAAAAGTCCTAAGGAGCTAGGCTTAATTCACCCTGCAATTAAAAGAAAACTAAACTGAAAGTCAAGCTGCTGAAAGGGACATAAAGCATAAAGCATATTGCCATTTCTGGCTAAACAATAAAGAAGCTGATGCTGGGGTAATTTTGATTGTCTCTACATAATTTAGATACCACCTAAGAGCTAAAGTCAAGGCTTCTACTGCACCCATTCGTCCTTATAATTCCAGCCAAATCAACACAGCAGCCTAGGAAGCAACATATCACTATCAGTGCAGACTTTCTGTTTTTTTTTATTGCAGTTTCCTTTAAATCATTTTGTCATCATTGTAAAATATTTCCAGTACTTTATTTATGTCCTAAGAACTAATCCTGGCCCTTGGATGTGATTTCTAGATTAAAGTTTGTAACAGATTTCCAAGAGGAAAGCCTATATAAGGACCTCTCCTCCAACTGCATTGAGGCAGCTTTTGATGAATATTAAACCTGAGTTTTCTCTCAAATTTAAATCACTATAACTTGTGCTTAGTCTATAGTTAAGATTCAGGTCTGTTACCATCTTGTGCCTAGACTGTAGGTGTTAAACAATGTCTGTTAGTGAGGTTCAGTCAATCATGTGCTCAGACTGTGGGTTGTTTGGTCTTGCTGTTAACTTGAGTTGGTTTTTATCTGTTCTTGGCTGTGATAAATTCTAGTTTAAGTTATCCAAATTGTTAGCTTGCTTCCCTGTGAGTAATCTATGGGATTTGAGTTGATAATTATATCCATGGGTCCTTGATCAGTCTCAAACATTAGTCCTGTGTCAAGTTGTCTGGTTTTCTTCTGTCAGGCAGTCCTAATTAATTTATCAAAATTACTTAGAATCCTTCAAAATCCCTGAAATTTTAGTCAGAGTTAGTTTATTCATTTAGCTAGCTTGTCACCAAATTTCATGATTTTAGCAGGCCATTTGGCATTTTAAATCAAATTCTGAAAGTCCATAACACCCCTAAGAATATCAAATCAGGCAGGCTAAGTTAAAGTCTCAGTCTTTGTGCCAGGCCTGAGGTTTTACACTACAGGTTGTCTTTTACCACTGTGAATGCTTCTGCTTCTATCCATTTGGAAAAATAGTCTGTCATTGCTAGCATCCATATTCTGTTTCCTGTAGCTCTAGGCAGAGGGCCCATGATATCCATCCCCATGTCATGAATGGCCAGGGGGAAATGATGGGATGTAGGGGCTCTGCTGGCTAATGTATCATTGGCGCTGAACGCTGGCAGGCGTCGCATTTTCGGGCATATTCTGCCGAGTCTGCCCTCATTGGGGGCCAGAAGTAGCCTTATCTGATGGCTTTGTTTGACAGACTCCTGCCCCCTACATGGTTTCCACATTCGCCACTGTGGAGGGCATGCAACACAGTCTGTGCTTCTTGTTTATCTAAACACCGTAAGTAGGGTCCTGCTAGCGATTTTATAAAAAGCACATCGTCAATTAGTATGAATCTGGAGGCTTTCATTTTAAAACCCCTTATCTCCTTCTTGTCATCTGGCAGCTTGCTGTGTCTAAACCAATCAAGGTATCGTGTCCGCCAGTCCCAGTCATCTGTCTGGTCAGCTATTTGATCATTTGGCTGGACAGCTGTTTGGTCATCCGTGGTTGATAGAACTGCTGCCCCATCTTGCTGATCTTCCAGCTCCCCTTTATCTACTTCTTCTAACTTTTGGATAGACGGTTCTAGTATGTTTGCGATGGGGATGTTAGACAGCTCTGTTGGTTTGAAGGTTACCCCAGAGTTGCCAGGGCATCCATCTCCACATTCTGGTCTCTGGGGACCTGCTTTAGTTTGCAATCTCTGAATTTTTGTTTGAGCTCCTTTGCCACTTTTAGGTAGGCGATCATCTTTGAGTCCCTGGATATGAATTCATCATTCACATGGTTAACTATCAGTAGCGAATCATGGAATATATGTAGGTTCCTGACTCCTAGCTCCAGAGATAGATGCATTCCTAGTATTAGGGCTTCATACTCTGTTTCATTGTTAGTTGCCTTAAATTCACACCGCACTGCTTGCGCTATCAGATCTCCCTACGGTGATCGCAAGATTAGTCCTACATCTGCCCCCTTTTGGTTGGAGGCTCCATCAATGTGAATCTGCCAGACTTCTACCTCCGTGTTCCCTTTGAGGGTTAGGATCTCCTCGTCTGCCAGATTCTGAATAGCTGGGCTGAAATCTGACACAAAATCTGCCAGCGCTTGCGATTTTATCGCCGTTCTTGGATCATACCTAATGTCGTACCCACTGAGCTGCACAGACCATTTTGACATTCTGCCTGATAACTCAGGCTTCCTCATTATATATTTTAATGGGTAATTGGTCACGACATGTATGGTGTGGGACTCATAGTAAGGGTGCAGTTTGTATGATGCGATAACAAGTGCTAGTACCAATTTTTCAAAAAATGTGTACCTGGTCTCTGCTGGCAGCAAAGACTTGCTTACATAGTAGACTGGCTTTTGCTCCTTGTCCTGCTCTCTAACTAGAACCGCACTTACTGCTACCTTTGTGACAACTAGATAGAGAAACAGTGGTTCTCCCTGCTCCGGTTTTGATAGCAGCAGCGGGGTGCTGAGATAGTGCTTCAGCTCCCTGAATGCCTGCTCATGGTCTGTCGTCCATTCGAACTTCTGGCTCTTTCTCAATATATCGTAGAATAGCCTACACTTGTCTGAGGATCTTGAGATGAATCTGCTCAAAGCTGCCACTTTTCCTGCTAGCCTCTGCACATCCTTCGGTTTTTCTGGTGACTCCAGCTGTAATACGGCCTTAATCTGCTCGGTGCTGGCCTTTATTCCCTTTGAGTTATGATGTAGCCCAAGAATTTGATGGATGAGACTCCAAAGGTGCATTTGGATGGGTTTAGCTTCATTTTGTATTCTCTGAGGGTGTTGAATGTTTCTGTCAGATGCTGCATGTGATCCTCATCTTTCTCTGACTTCACTACTATATCGTCAATATATACCTCCATGGTTCTTCCTATTTGCTCTTTATACATCCGGTTGACCAGCCTTTGATATGTGGACCCTGCGTTTTTCAGGCCGAAGGGCATGAAGTTGTAGCAGTATATTCGTCATTCAGACATGAATGTTGTCTTCTCCTGGCTGCCGGATCCATTTTGATTTGATTGTAACCGCTCCAGGCATATAAAAACGTTAACATTTCATGCCCAGCTGTCGCATCCACCATTGCATCAATGTGTGGTAGTTGGAAGGGGTCCTTTGGACATGCTTTATTAAGCTCGGTGAAATCCATGCATACTCTCCATTTTCCATTCTTTTTGGGCACCACTACCACGTTTGATAGCCACTCTGGATACTTTACCTCTCTTATCTTGTTTGCCGCTAGCAGGCTGTCTACCTCCTGGTTGATCACTTTATTCTTTTCAGCTACGAACTTTCTTCTTCTCTGCTGGATGGGCTTGCATCCTGGATCTACGCTGAGTTTGTGTGTTATGATGGATGGGTCTATTCCTATCATGTCATCATGGGACCACGCAAAACAATCCATATTGGCTTGCAGGAACTTGATTAGGTGCTGTCTGAGGTCTCTTGTGCATCCTGCCCCTATTAGCACGGTTCTCTCTGGGTGCAGCTTGTCCAGGTTGATCTGGTCCAACTCCTCGGCTGGAGGTTCAATGTATTCGTCCTGGACATGTTGCTTCTGTAATTGTTATGCTGGGGGGCTGGCAGTGCACTTTAACGCCTTCTTGTAGCAGCCTCTAGCTTCCTCCTGGTCTCCTCGTATTGTCTCTACTCCCCATGGTGTGGGGAACTTTACACATTGATGATATGTTGAGGGGACTGCTTTCATCAGATGCAACCATGGTCTTCCAAGAATAACATTGTAGGTAGATGGTCCATCTATGACCAAGTACCTTACCTGTTTATTGACTCCTCCTACGTAGGTTGGGATCATAATTTCTCCCAATGAGTTAGCTGTCTCCCCATTGAACCCTACCAGCGGGATGGTTTTCTTTTACAAGTCCTTCTCGGTGAATCCCATGTTTTCTATGGTTTTCAGCATGATTAGATTGACCGAGCTACCAGTATCTACCAGAACCTTTCTAACTATGCAATTGGCCATTGACAGTGGTATGATAAGTGCATCATGATCTTCCTGTCCGTCATGTACATCCTGTTCGTCGAAGACTACAGCAGGCAGGTCACTGTGAGAAATTCTACAAGAAGTTTATGGTCTATCTCCCTTAGTCTCAGTAGCACGCCTTGTGGCTGCTGAATATGTCAATCCGCTTAAGTCTGAGCCGCCTGTTATCACGTTTATTATCTTGGTGCATGTAGGTGGCGCTGCAGACTTTACGGAGCCCACCTTATCCTGCTGCTTGCCCCTACGTAGTAATAGGTGGCTCAGTTCCTCCTGCTCGTATAGGCGCCTAATCTCCCTGCGCAGCGTGTAGCAATCCTCCGTGTTATACCCGATGTCATGATGGAACTCCCATTTTTTCTTACTGTCTTTCCGCCATGACTGTCCTTCTACTGGTGGCCTGGGCCACCTTACCCCGTCTCCCATCTCTCTGAGTGCTTTTAGGATTCCTCTGAGACCAGTTGTGAACCCATATTCTGCCAGTGTGGGGAGTTGATGATTCTCTTCTCTGTTGTCAATTCTGTTGACTCCCATACCATATGGCCTGTACCTTTCCTCCTTCTTGCTGGTGAGTTGTTTTCTATTTGACTTATCCATGGCTGATGTGCTGCATACGCTTGGCGTACTTGGTATGCTGGCTCTGGCTAGGATATCATCTTCTAGTCTGATCGCAGCTGCTGTATTTTCTTGCACCGCTTCGAAGCTATGGCAAGGGTGCATAGGTAGCTGCTTATACAGGTCTGACTACTGCTGTTGATACGTCACATTCTCGTACCGCCACCTTCTCATTGTTAAATCTAGTGTTGTACTCTCCAATGGTCTCACTTGCTCCTTGAACAATTCTGTATAGGTCGCCTGCATGCTTTTGTGGCTTCCGGCTGCTTGCGAATTGCTGAGTGAATGCATTTACCAGGTCGGCAAACGTGGATATTGATCTGTTAGGCAAACTTATGAGCCATGGGAGTGTTGGTCCTGATAGTGTGGATTCAAGCCCCTTGCACATACAGGCTTCTTTTACGTGTCCTATAGCTGTTACTTTCATCATTTTCTGCTTATATTGGCTTATGTGGTCAAAGGGATTTGTTGTGCCGTCGAAGAGAGGCATGTTTGGATTTGTGAACCCCTTTGGCATGGCGACAACAGATATTGCATCCACGAATGGCGAGTCAGCATAACTGTCAGGTGGTGCTTTCTCGAGTGGAGGTGGTAGTCCTGGGACTCTGCTTAGCATCTCTCCCAGTTCTAAATACTGCTGGTTGGTCAGGCTTTCGGAGTCCGAGCCACGTCTGTCTGCTACCTGCTGATTTGGAGTGCTGCTTCCAGGTCCAAATTCCCGAGGATTCTGATGTTGCGTGGTGCCTAATGGGGTTGAAGTCACGAGCGTTCCTTGATGCCAGCTTACCTGCGGACTACCTGTGGATCCTGCACCGGGTGTTTGGTTAGTTATCAGGAGGTTACCAACTGGGGTGTTACCTGGTTGTATTTCCGCGCGGCTGGCAGGAAGCCAGCTGTCTGGTGTGAAGTATCCAAGTCCTTATGGGATTATCCTTTCTCCTGTTGGTACTGCTGTCAGATCTAATCTTGTTACCAATTCGGCTGGTATTTGTCGAAGTTGACTCCTGCTGCCTGATGCCCCTTGGGTGAGATCTACTACTGGGGTCGGACCTTCATCCTCCGTGCTTGTTGGTGTGCTGGAATGTTACCTCAGAATGTCTATATGTGCCCAGAGTTCCCTGTTCCTCTTCCTTGCCTCATCTTCTGCCTTCCTCTGGTCTTCTCGCATACCTTCCATGACCTTCTGAAGATTTTCCATGCCACTAAGCAAGGTTTGTGTTGGACATGGCGGTGGAGTGAGGCCTGAACTTCCTGTTCCCCTATCTGATCTGTGTTGTGCCGCTACAGCAGGAGTTCTGGGAGGCAGGGTGACTTTTGTCACGGATGAGGTTCTTGGTGTGTGTCCGGAGGCCTGAGTTTGTGCCGCTGATGCTGGATTTTGAACTGGATTTGGTGGTATCGACGGCTGACCGCTTCCTGACACAGCTGCTGATGTTTCTCTGTCCATTATGTGTCTGAGTAATTAACGATTGACGATCACAATGCCCCACGGTGAGCGCCAAACTGTTTTGGTAATTTTCTACCGAATTAGGTTGAGTAAGGTCAATGTGATCTTACTCGTTGTATGTTGATTGAGTTGTTTACGTTAGTGTTGAATAAGGAAACTAAAGACGTAAATTAAAGTTGACACGTGAGATTTGGTGACGCGGAAAACCCAATGTGGAAAACGACCGCGGGAAGGGACGGTACCCTTCCAAGGATTGCACTAGCTGTTAATATGAGAACGAATACAATGGAGATGACGTAATAACGTAGCTAGCACAGCGTATTATGTTTGTATGATAGATCTTGAATGAATCTTCTTCCTTGTCTCCTTGGCTATTTATAGGGTAAGAACCCTAGTTGTCCTACTCCGTTTATGGTAAGCAATATTAGTCCTATCATGCTTCTTTCCATAAACACGGTCTTGTATTCTATTCCCCCTGATCTCACTGAATTCTCCCTGAATTCTCCCTGATGACTCCATAGCATGCGGGCTCCTTCTATTCATGGGCTTCTTGTAATTGCTAAGCTTCCTCGGCCCAACTTATTAGACGAAACCAGATGGGCTTGCTCCCTATTAGGCCAATATGCAGATTTTGGCCCAAACAATGAATTTATTAACTGAAGGTTTTTTTGGGGTCTTGGGATATAATTACTCACTTAACTCTCCACAGAAGATCACAGGATAATCTAAGCAAACAATTTGAGAATTTAAATAAGAAAAACCACATCAAAGCACAGGAATTCTCAGATTTAAACTCAACAACAATTAAATTCAACCACGGGAATGCACAGGTTTGATTCAATTGCTACAGGTTCTCAATCTCTAATCACATCAATGCACATATTAGAATTAAGCCTGACTTACAACTAAGCTAAGCACAAGTTGTGAAGATTTAATTCAGAGTAAATAACTCAGGGTTTTTTGTTCAAAAGCAGACAGAATGTTTCATTGCAGGCAATGTTCTTTAAATAGAGGTTGCTGGGAGTTGTTGCTCGGTTACATTTGAATCCTATGGCCAGGATTAAGCTAGTACATAAAGCTAAGGACAAATATCTTACAATGTGGGATTGACAATAGGGTAACACTGAAAAAGCTAGGTAAATAACAAGTAAAATGCAGAAAAGTGGTCTCTCAGTCAACTGCTTTTGTCTTTGCTTGGTGAAGGCTTGAAGTTGCTTTGTGAAAGGTTGCAACAACTTTCTAGAGTCTTAAAGAGGATTTGTTTCATCTGGATTATTGTTGAAATAATCTCACTCTTGTTGGTTTGCTTTAGAGCCTTATTTGAACAAAATTGGTAACCTGGTAGTGACCTTTCTCCTAACCATTTCCACTTGATTTGTGACTGAATTGATGCTAAATTAAAATGAACTGATGTCTGGACCCTGGATTTGATTCTTAAACTAGACTAAGCTTTATTAAGGAGCCATTTAGGCACCCCAACACTGGACCTGGTAAACCTCTTCATGACTTGTGGAGTTTATGTGGCAGCTGAGTCAGGATTGTTGCTGACATGTGCCTCAGCTCCTGCTACAGCTAAGGGTAACGAATTTCTTAGTGTTCATGTCACTAGTTTGTGTCTTGACATGACGCGAAGTATTCGAACTATTTCAATATTTCATAATGGTGGCGACTCTACAAATGCAAGCTTGTCAAACCTTTCACCGGTTTCAATGCCTTACAAATCGGTAACGGCCCATGATGTGCTTTGGCTCGCGCCGGAGTTCCGTGGGAGAAGTGTACCTGCCTCGAAACCAATGCGCGGGTGCGGGTGGCTGTGGCCACAATCGTAAAACGATCTCCAAATATTGACAATGCCAACTGAAAAATACATGTCGTCCTATCATCATCGGATGTTTGACGGGATTTCTATAAATGTCAATATCAACAGATAAGGATATCTACACTGTCAGTCTGTCAGTAGGACTGTTGCCTGTTGTTGGAGATGTTGTGGCCTTAGGATCAGCTCCTGGTGCACTTTGTTTTATCGATCTTGTGATAAGGGACGAAGTTAGGACCAAATAATGACCTGGGCCGATTTAAGTTGTCAATGTTTATCCTCATTATTTTTTCATAGGTCGTGACACCATTATTTAGTACGGTCGATAAAAATTTCTCTTTATTGTTTATTTTTTGTATTCTTGGTGTAGGTTATTTTAATTAAAAATAATAAAAAAAATTGGAACAGAGCTAGTATGATTTTTAGTGTATTGTATTAAACATAAAACTAAATTATTATTATAATTATACATTTTTTCTACTCCAATGTTTTACAAAACATTGTAACAATAACTTTATTATATGATTAAAAAGAATTAAAAGCAAATAAGTCTTGTATAAGATAATTTTATATAGAGTAATAGTTTTAACTAAGGTGAGACATCTAAAGTCATGAAATTATTTATTCCGTACTAAACAAGGACTACTCATAATAATAAACGGTTCCCTACTCTATTAGTCATTGATGAAAATTAAATTTTTTAAAAAAATTATACTCCGTACTTTAATAGTGAAGGGACGTAGTATAAATGTATAGTATGGAGGAAATAAATGGTAAAAAAAGGCTATGATGACGCTATCAGGGATCGAACACATGAAAACCAAGGCATCTCCACCCACAATGGATACTTAACCGCTGGGCTAGTTACAGAAAGTTGACTAGTTTACTACTTGTACACTATATATTCCTAGAATGATCACCCGGGCCATGGCCCATTTGGCCAAAACCTAGCTCCGTCTTTGCTTGTGATTGTAGTCTATTTTACAGCTAAGAAGATCAATCGTGAGATTTATGACAAAGGTGCAAGTTGGTGACATCGGGTTCTTTGTACAACAAAGCTTGAAGCAGTTAGTATAAAAAAATGAATGAGAATACATATTCTAAATATTTGGTAATAGAAAATAGGAGAATTGTGTAGTAATTATTGCAAAGAACTTAACTGGCCAGATTGATTCTTTATAGAATACAATCCTTCGCTAAGTCACCACGGTTTAATTTTGATTGTATGTAGCTCAGTATGGAAGTTAATACACCAATATTAAATTTGTACGAGTTTTCTCTCTAAAATGAGAGCTTTCCTCTCACTGAAAGTGAGCTCCCCAATTCTATACCAAAATCAATACTTAATAATCCAATAATCACAATAACCTCCACCAAATTTCTTTTATTAATAATAACCCTAATAAACTCTATTACCTTCCATCCTTTTTATCTTCAATTCGGTAGTTTTATCAGTAAGAACCCTAATTTTAGTTCGAACAGTAAGCGGTGCGGATATCAATTTACTCAAGTATCTTACTTCGATTTGTCATCTACTAAGTACTACGCGGGTTTTCGGTAAGCCTTATTGTTCTTTCTGCTTTGTCTAATTCATCCTTTGTTCACCCGTTTTCTGAGATGTTGTCGGGTTATTATCAATCGATCATTGATGAATCGAAGGAGAGCTGGGCGTCATGTGTGTTTGGTTACCTCGTTGATTATAGAACACTTAGTGTTGGTTTGATTAACAAACTTGTTCGAGATCATTGGGCCATTCGTGGTCGTATTGCTGCATATAAAATGGGCGATCTCTATATTTTTAAATGCTCTAATTTAATGGATAAAAATGATATTATAGATAGGAATATTGCTTTTTTCGATGGCGCTCTAATGGTGTTTAAGAAATGGCTGCCAAATATCTTTCCTCATACCATGAGATTCACAAATGCAAGAATCTGGGTAATGGTATATGGCCTCCCTTTTGAATTCCTTAATTTACATATTGCTTCATTGGTTGGGAGTATGTTTGGTGACGAATTTACATTGGCGGATTCTACAATTTTTCCGGGTGACGAGTTTTTGCGTATCAGGGTGGTAGTAGAGCTTGATAAACCTTTACTTCCGGGTTTTTATCTAGCTCTACAGGATGGGTCTTTAGTGTGGGTGAAATTCAAGTACGAGGGGATAAGTAAGACTTGTATTCGGTGTGGCTGTCTTGGTCACAAGGTTAGTGGGTGTTCTGAAACGGATGTGATAATAAAGAAAAACATTGACACGCTTTTGTCTGAAGTTACTCTTAGGGGTTTTCCCACTTTACCTGCTCAGAACAACTTTACTATGTTTAAATTGGATTTGAGAGTACCTCCATGAAACTCTAGTTCTAGTGTACATTGAACTAGGATGTGGCAGGACAAGAAGTTTCGACACCCCTCTGTTGATTCAAGAATTTATCCGGGTTCGACTTTTGTGCAAGGAATGCAACCTTTTATGGGGCCGCTGCTTCAACCTAAGGAGTGCGAGGGAAATGAATTTGGGCGTCACTTTGATATTCATGAGGATCAATCTCGTGAAACCTTGCTTAAAAGGCATCCTCTGATACGTGACTGTCTTGGTCAGTCTTCTGCCTCTCAACCTGTTGCCCCATCTGTTCATCCAGCATCTTCTTCTTTCAGGATGGCTGCCCCTGAAGTGGACCTGGATACTACTATGACACTGGGCTTGGGTGAGCCCTCTACTCCTCCTCAGCATTTGGATGTTGGTGTGTTTTTTCGTGACTCGTCGGATGCTGGTCCTAGTCTTGCTCCTCGGCATACCTGTGATCCTTTGGATTCTGCTGGTAGGAAAGTAAAGTTTGTGTTTAAAAGAAAGGTACGGAATGGATTCGAGTATTTTAGTAGACCTAAGTTTAAAAAATCTTCTAGGACTAAGTTTTTTTATTTGCCTTTTACTGATGCTTCTTCATTCTCTAATGTTAACCCTTTATCACTCCCTCCTGAGTGTTTGATGGCATTTCTTGGACTGCCTGGGTTTAGTTATACCAAGCCAAAATCTCCTAACATTCAGGGAATAGCGTTGGTTACCGGGGCAAAGAATCGACACCATCAGTCTGATGATTCTGCCCTGGATTGCAACTGTTTTAAGCGGTTAAAATATTCGAATTCACTGGTCTGGGATTTCTCCTTTTCACCGCTAACAGTTTATTCTTCTTTTTTGTCATGTTCCAGCGTTAAAACTTCAGCGCCTTTCTCAGGTCAGGTGGTGGACCTTAAGTCACCACCGGGGTATCAATGACTATCTTTTGCTGGAATTGTAGGGGCTTTGGAGAAGCCGATGATCTTACAATTCCGTATCTACATTAATGTGTCCTTAAATATCATCCGCTGATTTTATTTTTGCAAGAAACACAAACTAATGTCGAAACTGCAGCAATGAAGACTACCCATCTTAGATTTCCAAATTACTTTGGGGTGGACTCTAATGGGCGTAATGGTGATCTTCTTTTGTACTGGGATGACTCTGTAAATATACAAGTTATGTGTAGTTGCCCTCGTTTTATTTTTTGTAAGATGGGCTTTAGTGTAACTCAAGGTGTTTTTAGTGACATGTATGTAATGTTCCTTTATGGGGAACCTGTTGTTCAATATAGGTCTATTTTATGGGACAAAATTTCTAATGTAATATTGGGTTGTTCTCCTTTACTGGTTATTGGCGATTTCAATCAAGTGGAACTACATTCGGATAAACTTGGCGGGTTAGTTTCAATTAGGGGTCAAGCTGATTTTACAGCGTGGAGAATTGAGAACTGTCTCGTTGATATTCCTTTCTTTGGTCCACGGTTTACCTGGATGAATGGGCAACAAGATGAAAATTATATTATGGAACGCCTTGATCGGGCATATGCAACTCAGGATTGGTTTGAACTTTTTCCTTCTACTTCGGTTCTGCTGGTTGGACTCACTTGGAGGTTTAGTTTTCGGTACTTGTCGTTAGGAGCACCTGGACCAAAACACAATTTATAACTCCACAAACAACTCTACAATTAGTAAAGAGGCAAGTAAAGGTCGGATCCCAAGGGACGGGAATTGAGATGAGATTTTCAATTGCAACTAGCGGTGCCTAGGGGTGTCACAATTTGGGGTTTGAATAAAAGATCACTAAACTAAATAGCAATAAAAGTAAACAAGCAAGTTGATTAAAAAGGGATGTAAACAATTGATAAAAGGCACTAGGGTGTCATGGGGTCATAGGGGATTCATGGGAATTGATCATACAAACATATTCTCAAATTATAAGCAAGCAATTATTGTTTTGATGGATCGAGTTGGTTTATATCTTACAATCCTAGGAAAGTTTGGGTCCCGGAGCCGAATCGATTAGATTGTACAACACCTACAAGTCGACTTAATCTTCCCTACTCAACTACATGCATGGTCTAATGAGACTCGAGTTGGTTTATTTCTTACAAGTCTCATGAAAAGATAGGTGATGGGTAAAAAATGCAAGGATTCATAGGCTCGCATTTCATCAAACATAACATGTGCATGAGTTGAGATCACAACAAGAAAGCAAATAAACTATGAAAACATATTAATTTAAGCATGAATCATTCCCCATGTTTGTTTCCCCTAATTACCCATTAACCCTAGCTAAGGAAACTACTAACTCATTATCATGTTGAACATGCTAGCAAGGTTGTCAATCATACCAACAAAGTGAAACATGATGAATAAATGAAGATGATTAACAATAATTAAAAAGGGATTAAGAGAATTATACCTACTAATGATTCCAATAATAAAGCAAAGAATAAAAGAAGTACTTGATGCTTGATTGGAAGGTTGTCAATCTCCCAATAATAACCCAAATAATCTTCAATTACCCAAAATAAAGGATGAACAAGAGAGAGATTAAGGAAATAAAACTTGTATTAAAACTTGATTAAATGTTGATTACAAGATTAAAGAGAGATTTGATTGATATTAACTACACTAAAGATTGCTAAGAAGAACATGCTCTTCTAATTAGACTAATGGGGTATTTATAGTGGGGATTAGGTACATAAATTAGGGTTTACTAAGGGCTTAAATGACGATTAAGTCCTTGAGGAATCGGCGGTCTCTATGGAGACTCCGGTCTCTTTTTCACCGGTCTTAGAAAAAGATGTGCATCCTTCCTTGAAGCTTGTAGAAGACGAAAGTACTGTCTGGGAATCAGGGCGTTTTTGGCACGGGACGGGCGGATATGGGAGCTTCTGGACGGGCGTCTAGAGGGGGTAGACGGGCGTCTTTAGGAGGTTTTGCCCGGGCGTCTTGTGGAGGAAGACGCTCGGATTGTGGTGATGGACGGGCGTCTTCAGGTCAATCCGCACGGATTGTCAAACAGTTTCATTCCTTCTTCTTTTTCTTCCTTTTTCTTCATAAAATCATTGAGGATTACCTCGGGGATGCAAGGATCTTTTCTCATCATTGCCCATCTACTATAGTATGTACAAAGGCCTTCTAATCTTGTCTCTCCTTGATGCTTGGTCATTGAATTCAATCAATTTAGCCTCATTTTGCCATGAAAATGCAAGGTTTGCACTCCTTTCCTACCAAGGATACAAAACCTCAAAGAATATGCAAAACAAAGAACTAAAGACAATAAATGACCCAAATATTCACTAAAAAGCATGGGAACACGGCTAATTCGGGGACAAAATATGCTCTAATTATGGTCACATCAAATATCCCCAAACCGAACCTTTGCTTGTCCCGAGTAAAGAGTTGACAAAAACTAGGACCATTATTTAAACTAACCTAATAACATAGCCGATATGAGACAATTAGCGGGTCTCACTCCGCCCCTTCAACTCACAACAAGACAACCATGAGGTAGGATGCCTTCTTGCAAGGCAAGGTGGGTCTTGCCAAAATGGCGACACATCCAAACACTAAGCACACAAAATCAAGTAATGGATGCATCTACAAAAGAATAGCCACTTTCCTCATCTAAGTGGCGGAAATTATCTACAAGGGAAGCAATTCAAGGGTACACACTCCTTCATAGATACAATTTCTTCAAACTACTAAGCCTAGAAGGATACCGATAAATCACCTCCAAGTTGTGTCAAGCTAGGGTACCTTTGTCCTCAATCGTTAAATGCTTTTGTCAAGAATACTCCCTATGGTGTTAGAAACACTGGAGGATCGCGGAATTCCCCCTCTTGCCTAGACAAGAAGAAGGGTCGTCCCCTCTCTACCATGCAAAAAAATGGATACGATGGATAAAGGGATCGATAGATATTTGAGTTTCACTTTGGGAGTTTGCTTTGTTGTTGTTTTTTCCCCCCAATTTCTTGTGGCATATAATATTTGAGAACACTTTCTTTTGCCATTTCTTTTGATTTTTGGCATTTCAACACTTGACAACTTTTCAACTTTTCTTTGCATTTCTTTTTGAACATTTTCAAAGTCACCCCATATGTAGTGAGGGTGGCTTATATTTGAAGCTTTAGGAGTTCTATTTTTGCTCCTCTTTTCATTTGATGCATTTTGCAAACTTTCTTTCACTTTTCATTTCATTGAACTCAAATCAATTTCTTTTTGTGCCCATTCCCTTTGATGACAAAAATGTGGTAGAACATGGATGATGGATGGATGCATGGTTTCAAGGGTCACCTTGGAATAAACGGTAGCCAAGGAGTTATCACACCACAAGGTACTCTTGACTAGGCCTTAATCCATGGGTCAAAGGATACTAGCATGACACATCCTAGGGTGTTTTACAAGCATTATAACAAGCAAAGTCTTAAGATGAAAAAGCATCTACTAGGGCCTATATACACTTGTCAAGCTTCCCAAGTAGACGGTTTCGTAAAATTTTTCTAACATGCAACTACATGCCATGATGCAACTAGCATATAAACATCCTAATGCATATGCTTCTACCAACTAATATGACATATAATCTAAATGCAAGTCCTAAATTCACATTGTTATACCGCATCAATCAAAATAAAGCCACATAGTCATTAACATAAAGAGGAAAAAGGAGATTGGAAAGATCATGCCATGCGGTCTTCAATATCCTCATGTCTCAGATGTGGCGTAGTCGATCAATGTGAACAAGGATAGAACAAACACAATATATACAACAATATATACATGACTACACTTACAAAGGAAATGAACTTGTTTTTGGATTTTCAAATTTTCAAATTTTTATGGTTTTTCAAAATTTTTTGATTTTTTTGGATTTTTGAATAAAAGTTAAGTTAGAATTCCCCATCCCCACACTAATATGGGCATTGTCCTCAATGGCCAAAATGATGGGAAATTATGCAAACATTGATGCCTGTCGTTGAATGCACCAAAGATAAATTTATAATTCCAACTACAACTATAGATAGCGGTAGCAGGGTCGAACCACAGAGAGGCGATGCAATTATTAGTCGTCTGATTTTAGTCTTAAAGTAACAAATGAGTGGGGGTTTTGATTTGAGTCGGTCTTATAGCTAATGGCAATAGATGAAAAGTAAACTAAGCTAATAGATGAAAACAGATATTAAAAGGGTGCTAAGATGGTCGGTTCACTATAGTTTCGGCGGCAGTACTAGGTAGGTCTAAAACAAACACGTGAGATGGGAAAATAAGAAGTCCTCTCGGTCCATTCTCAACAGGTAGCATCTTTCGATCTCGCTACAGGTCCCTAATATCACTAATGCTAACTTTCGTCCTGAAAAGTGATTTAAAAGGCTAAATTAACTCATCTTTCGATCTCATTAATCTAGTCGTCTTAATAAGGTAGGCTATCTCCCTTCCCTATCTTTCGATATTTATTGGATCGGTCAATTCCTGAACATTCAACTAGTCGCGTGCACTCGATTCGTCAAATATGGAAATTAAATTAATTAAAACGAAGCATATCTCTCGTGACCAGTCGATCGACCAGGGAACCCAGTCGATCGACCATGGCGCATTCTAGGTCTTCCTATTCTAATGCCGCCTATACTACAGATTCCCTCCATCCTAGCACAGGGTATTTAGCTACTTATACTCATTGATAGGACAAGAGTTGGTCGTCACACATCCATCAAACACATTTATAATACTCAACATACAACTAGTTAGTGGTAGTCGAGGTCGATCCATGGGACGGTGTGCTTTGGGTTCTAAGTCTATCTATCTCAATTTGTGCTAGTGTCACAATTGATGGGGTTTGTAGTTGTGTCCAAACTAATGCAAGCGATAAAGTAGAACGAGCAATAAAAGGAAAGATGTAAACAATTGACTAAAAGTGCTAGGATATCATGGGGTTATGGGGGATTCATGGTGTTGATCATACAAACCCGTTTACAAGGTTGCAAGCAATTAATGTTGTGGAGAAACCGAGTTGGTTTATATCTTACGGTTCTTAGGAAGAGTTGGGTCCCGGAGCCGAATCGATTAGATTGTACAACACCTACAAGTCGACTTACTTTCCTCCTAATCAACTTCTATGCATGGCCTAACAAGACTCGAGTTGGTTTATATCTTACAAGTCAAGTTGAGTAGATAAGAGATGGTTGTAAATGCAAGGATTCATAGGCTTGGCATTTCATCAAACATAACATGTGCATAAAGTTGACATCACAACAAGCAAGCAATTTAATCATGTGAACATATTAGATTAAGCATGAATCAATCCCATGTTGGTTTCCCTTAATTACCCACTAATCCTAGCTAAGTAACTACTCACTCATTATCATGGAAAATATGTCATTAATGGTGTCAATCATCACAACAAGTATAAACATGATAATAGAATGAAGAGATGAACAATAAAGATTAAAGAGTAAAGGAATTATACCAAACTTGAGGTGATCCAAATAATAAAGCAAAGAATAATAGAAGAAACTTGATGATTGATGGAAGGTTGTCAATCCTCCAATAATAACCCAATAATCTTCAATTACCCACTAATAAACTTGAATAATAAACTTGAACAATAATTATGGAAAGATTAATGTGTAATTTATGGAAAGATTAAAGAGTAATCTATTCTAAACTACTTCTAATCTAATCTAAGGATAGATTTTCTAGCTAAGAGAGATCCCCTAATAATACTTGATAATTTGATTATTACAAATGGGGTATTAATAGTGGAAATTAGGTGGATGCATTAGGGTTAACTAAGGGCTAAACTAGTAATTACACTTTTTAGATTGAGCAAGGAGGAGCCGGTATTTTCCGAGAGAAGGGCTTCTTTCTTCGTAGTTGGAGAAGACAATCCGTGCTGTGCTGGAATCCGGGCGGAATAGGGTCGGGACGGGCGGATTCTGGCGTTGGAATCCGAGCGGAATTGATGGAATCCGGGCGGATTCTGGCGGGGCAATCCGAGCGTCTTTGGTGGAAATCCGCTCGGATTGTGTTGTGAGGAGACGGGCGGATTGGAGACAATCCGCTCGGATTGTTCTTCAGCAATGATACTTCTTCTTTTCTTCCCTTTTGTTCACTTCCGTTTTATTCTTGTGGGATTGATCTTTAGTCCTTGCTTCCTCTTCATACTAGTCCATCTAGTATCGTCAATAAGCTTCCAAATATGCACGAAAGACGGGAATTTCCGCCTTATTATCTCCTTTTCTACAAAACATATGAAATGCGATAGAAAAGCCAATAGGAAGGTTTTGACGGGTAAAATGGTCATAGAATGTTATAATAGTATGCAAAATAGGCTCAATTAGGAGACTAAATGTGCGCAAATAATGTTCACATCAAATATCCCCAAACCGAACCTTTACTCGTCCCGAGTAAAGAGGTGACTAAAACTAGACCTTTATTTAAACTATCCTACTAATATAGCCGACATGAGACAATTAGCGGGTCTCACTCCGCCCCTTCAACTCACAACAAGACAACCATGAGGTAGGATGCCTTCTTGCAAGGCAAGGTGGGGCTTGCCAAAATGGCGACACATCCAAGCATTAAGCACACAAAATCAAATAATGGATGCATCTACAAAAGAATAGCCACTTTCCTCATCTAAGTGGCGGAAATTATCTACAAGGGAAGCAATTCAAGGGTACACACTCCTTCATAGATGCAATTTCTTCAAACTACTAAGCCTAGAAGGATACCAATAAATCACCTCCAAGTTGTGTCAAGCTAGGGTACCTTTGTCCTCAATCGTTAAATGCTTTTGTCAAGAATAGACTCCCTATGGTGTTAGAAACACTGGAGGATCGCGGAATTCCCCCTCTTGCCTAGACAAGAAGAAGGGTCGTCCCCTCTCTACCATGCACAAAAATGGATACGATGGGTAAAGGGATCAATAGATATTTGAGTTTCACTTTGGGAGCTTGCTTTGTTGTTGTTTTTCCCCCCAATTTCTTGTGGCATATAACATTTGAGAACACTTTCTTTTGCCATTTCTTTTGATTTTTGGCTTTTCAACACTTGACAACTTTCAACTTTTTGCATTTTCTTTTTGAACATTTTGAAAGTCACCCCATATGTAGGGAGGGTGCCTTATTTTTGAAGCTTTAGGAGTCTATTTTTGCTCCTCTTTTCTTTTTATGCATTTTGCAAACTTTCTTTCACTTTTCATTTCATTGAACTCAAATTGATTTCTTTTTGTGCCCATTCCATTTGATGACAAAATGTGTGGTAGAATATGGATGAATGATGGATGGATGCATAGTTTCAAGGGTCACCTTGGAATAAACGGTAGCCAAGGAGTTATCACACCACAAGGTACTCTTGACTAGGCCTTAATCCATGGGTCAAGGGATACTAGCATGATACATCCTAGGGTGTTTTACAAGTATTCTAACAAGCAAAGTCTTAAGAAGAAAAACCATCTACTAGGGCCTATATACACTTGTCAAGCTTCCCAAATAGACGGTTTTGCAAAATTTTTTTCTAACATGCAACTACATGCCATGATGCAACTAACATTTATACATCCTAATGCATATGCTTCTACCAACTAGTATGCCATATAATCTAAATGCAATCCTAAATTCACATTGTTTATACCGCATCAATCAAAATAAAGCCACATAGTCATTAACATAAAGAGGAAAAAGGAGATTGGAAAGATCATACCATGCGGTCTTCAATATCCTCATGTCTCGGATGTGGCGTAGTCAATCAATGTGAAAAAGGATGAACAAACACAATATATACAAAACAATATATACATGACTATACTACAAAGGAAATGAACTTGTTTTTGGATTTTTAAATTTTTCAAATTTTTATGGGTTTTGATTTTATGAAATTAAAGGACATATTTTTGTGATTTTTCGAAAATTTTCAATTTTTATGCATTTTTGGAATATAAATTCCCATCCCCCACTTTATTTTGGACATTGTCCTCAATGTACATGTAGGAGTAGGAATGAAAAAGAAATACATGTTTTTGGATTTTTCATTTTATGGAAATTGAAGTACAAATGCAATGATATGATATGAATGAATGCATGCTCTAACTAAATGCAATTCTATATGACATATATAACAAATGAATGCAATCTAAACTATGCATGATTTAAACTATGGTCACTTATGATCAAACCTCCCCAAACCGATTTAAACACTATCTCTAGTGTAGAAAAGAATAGGATTGGTCATTAGTGACTATGCATGAACTCTAGTCTACATGCAATTATCTATATGAATTATATGACAATACAATTATACTATGAATTAACTAATGTAAATGCAATGAGAAATATAATACAAATGCATGCAAAAGCTACACTAAATGCAATGTATATACAAAAGAGAGAGAGGGAGAGATGGGTATCATACAAATGGAAGTGGTGAAGTAGGCCTCTTTCACTCGTCATCCTCATCTTGATCATAGCCATAACCATGAGAGCTCCCGGCTTGATCGTATCCGGGCGCTTGGCCCCAATATCCTCCTTGGTCAAATCCTCCTCCTTGACCCGAGTACCCTCCACCTTGGCTAGAATGCCCTCCGTCTCCTCTACCCCAAGCTTGGTCCCCATAATTTGGGAATAAGAGCTCCGGTTGTGCCCAAGAGGGCTTAGGACCATCGGGGTCAATATACCCTTGTTGAGCCATGTTATAGTATTGGGGGTAGAGGGCCAAGTAGTTGTCTTCCCTCCCTTTATGCACCCCAAGGTCCACTCTATTCATGAGTGCCATCAAATCATTAATGCCCGGGGTACCGGGGATTGCCGGCCGAAATTCGGTATATGGAGTAGGGTATGGCGGGATAGGTACGTAGGAAGGTGGCCGAATAGGTATTCCCGGCCCTCTACGAGGTGGTTGACGATGTGTCTCTTCCCTTTGAGGGGGATTATCAAGAATTTGGATATCAAGGAGGTAGCTTGGTGGAGGAGAGTATGGGCTCAATCTTGGGTCAATGCCCGGTATCTTCCATCCTTCAAGGATCATTGAAGTGCATCCCTTGGTGTGCCACTCCACACTCCCATCTCGAGTGTAGTTACACCATCGGTGACTGTGGAAGATGGTGTGCTCATCAATCAAAGTCCTCCCCTCAAGAGGAGTATAGGTTCCTCGGGTATTGAACCCGGGACAAAGGTGGTGTGCCAAAATGGTAATTAGACCTCCCATCACGAAGGTTTTGAGTTGGGTGGTCCCTTGAGCAAAATCATGGAACCTAGTAAGTATCTCAAGTGGCGTATTAAATTTATAACGCCTCACCGCTCGAACATTCAAATAGGACTCAAGAAAAGTTAAGTCGATGAGAGTACACCTATCTTGTTCGTACCTCCCATTGATGCAACCGGCTACAAAGCGTTCGGTGAATCGAATCACCGGATGTTGGATGGCAAAGGTATAGCAACGCTTTATATGGGTAAAGTCCCTCCCGGAGATAGCCTTCCAAAGAAAGTCCACACCAAAATTATCGGGCTTTTCGGTATAGTCGGTGGGTACTTCCAGACCGAAAACATAGGCAAATTCCTCAAGAGAAAGAAGATGGTCTAGGTTGCATAACCTAAACTCCATGCCCACATTGTTGTGGGTATCCGCCATAATGCGAAGTCTACTCAAGAATTCAAGGGTGAGACTAAGGTAAGTCTCTTCATGGGCATGGAAAAGTTTCCCAATGCCAAGGCCATTAAAGAACATCTCGGTAGGGTACCTTATCTTAAGGATTTCCAACACCCTAGTGTCTACAAATTGAGTAGGTTCGTACTTTTTACCTAGTAGCTCGACAAATTTTTGGCGGTGGTCGTCGGATTGAAAGAGCACCTCTTGAAAGCGGTTGAGTTGTTCAATGCCTCCCCTCATTAAGGGTTGGGAGCCTTTTGGTAGTACTACCTCTCGTAGTGTTGAAGAGGTTGATCCCTTGCGCTTCTTCCCGAATGATTCAACCAATTTCTTGGCCTTTCCTTTGGTGTTTGTCAATGGTGCCATTTGGATGTTGGTGATGGGGGTGTTTTTGAGGAAGGGATGGTGATTTTGAGGATTGAGATGAGTGTTTTTAGGGTTTGGTAAGGTGAGGAAATGAGGGAGAAAGGGGGTGATTATATAGAAGGAGTAGGGAATCCGAACGGATAAGGTTGGATCAAACCCGTTTTATCCGAAGGAACAGGACAATCCGAGCAGATTTCTGTCGGGACGGGCGGATTGTCGAGGAAGAAGACGGGCGTCTTTGCTAGAATCCGCTCGGATTCAAACACAGCAAACTTCCTCGGCTGAGAAGTGGGAAAAGTCGGGCGTATTGTGCCTAGGACGCGCGGCTTGATCGGGACGGGCGGATTGTGAACAATCCGCACGGATTTTGTCACAGCTTAAAATCTTGTTTCTGGATGACACACGGGACGGGCGTCCCGTGAAGAAGACGGACGTATTGTCCAGGACGGGCGGATTTTCTTGAATCCGCACGGATTCGCCTTCAGTTTTAGCTTTTTCTTTTCCGTGGGTTTTGGTCGGGCGTCCTCCTCTCGATCCGGGCGTCTTCTGGTCTTTTCCTCCTTTTTCTTCCTTTTTTCGTGAAATAACGCACCCCTTCTCACCAATTTTCTCTTTTTCCTTATCTTTTTCTGAAATTTGCTCATGAAACACGTAAGATGACTCTCTCTCTCTTCTCTCTCATGCAAGGAATTAAATGCAAATGGAAATGTACAATATTATACAAAATAAAGGGGTCCAAGAAATATCTTACAAATGGTGGTTTGAGATAGGACTCCACCAAACTAGTTTAATTTTAAATTCTTATCCATAGAGCTCAAAGCTCTTAATAAAAGATCAAAAGCTTGTGAACAAGCTCCAAATAAGCACAAGTATGGGTTGCTCAATTTGAATATGAAATTTGGCCAAGGAGGCTTGTAGAATGTTCTTTTCCTTGCCTTCTCCTTAGCGTTAGAGTTTTCCCGATGCTTCAAATAAATAAACCCATGATTCTTGTCAACACTAAGCATGAAGTGTGGTTCATTTTCATCCGTGGACTTCCACTTACCAACTTCTTCTTCAATTTTGGTGATGATGATAGCATTTCGATTTTTCAATCCTTCCAAGGTAGAAGGAGAATTTTCATGACTTTGATGATTGGATACCATAGGAGTTGAGATTGCGGGTGCCAAATCTTCACAAGTAACCTCACGAGCAATTTTCTCTTTGAGCTTTTTCACCAAGTAGCTCTTGTAAGAAACATTGGCCTTTTGAAGAAGGTCTATCATATCCTCTTCAATGATCATTGGCTCCAAGATAGGTGCCAAGTGGTCTTCATGAAGGATAAAGGAAGGACGTTCTTCTTCATGATAGGGTATCTCAAATGCCTCAAGGATAGGTTCCTCAAGCAAGGTGATATTGTGAGTCCCTCCTCTAGGTTCATCATCATTGTTGCTATTTTCACATGAATCATAAATGTGGGCTTCATGTAACTCTTTTTTCAACACCTCAATGTCCATATCAAAAGACACACCCTTATACTCACAAAGGTTAAGAGTATTTGGTTTGCTCAACCTCATGTCTTCTTCATTGAACACAACACTTTCATAGTCACAAGAGCTCAAGGAACTTGGCTCCTCCCACTTCTCATTTTCCATGTCAAAGGTCACTACTTCAAATTCGCATTTATGCTCAATGTCCAAAGAACGGTGGGGAGTGATTGCTTGGGATTCTCTTAATTGGGCAATTTGAATCCTCAATTCCTCTCTTTGGATAACAATGTCTTTAAGAACATTATCTTCTTTTTGGCTCTCTTCTAGCATTTGTTTGAAGAAGTTTTGTTGATCGCCCATCATTTGGAGAATCATGTTTTGAATGGGTTCATCTTTTTGTTGTGGGTAGGTGTGAAAGTGGTTGTATTGTGGCAATTGAAGTTCATTGTGAAATGGGTATTGGGTGGGTGGTTGTTGTTGATATTGGGTGTGGTGATTTTGGTGGGAAAAATTGGGGTAGTAGTTAGGATTTTCATTGTATGAGTAGTAAGGTAGGTTTGTGTTGACTTGCTCCTCAAACTCCCCATACCCATAGTCATACTCAAAAGATCCACCACATACTCCATAACACATGTCTTGAGTCATCATCATAGCCAAGATAAAGATACAACTACAAACATGGAAACTACAAGAAAACGGTAAAAACGAACCTTGAGGAACAAGTTCCTCAAGGTGAAAGCAAAATCAAAATAGACAAACAAGTAAGAACTTAATCACATAGCACCATCCCCGGCAACGGCGCCATTTTGATAGGACAAGAGTTGGTCGTCACACATCCATCAAACACATTTATAATACTCAACATACAACTAGTTAATGGTAGTCGAGGTCGATCCATGGGACGGTGTGCTTTGGGTTCTAAGTCTATCTATCTCAATTTGTGCTAGTGTCACAATTGATGGGGTTTGTAGTTGTGTCCAAACTAATGCAAGCGATAAAGTAGAACGAGCAATAAAAGGAAAGATGTAAACAATTGACTAAAAGTGCTAGGATATCATGGGGTTATGGGGGATTCATGGTGTTGATCATACAAACACGTTTACAAGGTTGCAAGCAATTAATGTTGTGGAGAAACCGAGTTGGTTTATATCTTACGGTTCTTAGGAAGAGTTGGGTCCCGGAGCCGAATCGATTAGATTGTACAACACCTACAAGTCAACTTACTTTCCTCCTAATCAACTTCTATGCATGGCCTAACAAGACTCGAGTTGGTTTATATCTTACAAGTCAAGTTGAGTAGATAAGAGATGGTTGTAAATGCAAGGATTCATAGGCTTGGCATTTCATCAAACATAACATGTGCATAAAGTTGACATCACAACAAGCAAGCAATTTAATCATGTGAACATATTAGATTAAGCATGAATCAATCCCATGTTGGTTTCCCTTAATTACCCACTAATCCTAGCTAAGTAACTACTCACTCATTATCATGGAAAATATGTCATTAATGGTGTCAATCATCACAACAAGTATAAACATGATAATAGAATGAAGAGATGAACAATAAAGATTAAAGAGTAAAGGAATTATACCAAACTTGAGGTGATCCAAATAATAAAGCAAAGAATAATAGAAGAAACTTGATGATTGATGGAAGTTGTCAATCCTCCAATAATAACCTAATAATCTTCAATTACCCAATAATAAACTTGAATAATAAACTTGAACAATAATTATGGAAAGATTAATGTGTAATTTATGGAAAGATTAAAGAGTAATCTATTCTAAACTACTCATAATCTAATCTAAGGATAGATTTTCTAGCTAAGAGATATCCCCTAATAATACTTGATAATTTGATTATTACAAATGGGGTATTTATAGTGGAAATTAGGTGGATGCATTAGGGTTAACTAAGGGCTAAACTAGTAATTACACTTTTTAGATTGAGCAAGGAGCCGGTATTTTCCGAGAGAAGGGCTTCTTTCTTCGTAGTTGGAGAAGACAATCCGTGCTGTGCTGGAATCCGGGCGGAATAGGGTCGGGACGGGCGGATTCTGGCGTTGGAATCCGAGCGGAATTGATGGAATCCGGGCGGATTCTGGCGGGGCAATCCGAGCGTCTTTGGTGGAAATCCGCTCGGATTGTGTTGTGAGGAGACGGGCGGATTGGAGACAATCCGCTCGGATTGTTCTTCAGCAATGATACTTCTTCTTTTCTTCCCTTTTGTTCACTTCCGTTTTATTCTTGTGGGATTGATCTTTAATCCTTGCTTCCTCTTCATACTAGTCCATCTAGTATCGTCAATAAGCTTCCAAATATGCACGAAAGACGGGAATTTCCGCCTTATTATCTCCTTTTCTACAAAACATATGAAATGCGATAGAAAAGCAAATAGGAAGGTTTTGACGGGTAAAATGGTCATAGAATGTTATAATAGTATGCAAAATAGGCTCAATTAGGGGACTAAATGTGCGCAAATAATGTTCACATCACTCATGATAAAAACAGCAATAAGATTATCAAATAAAGCCAACGAATTCATGCTTAAATTTACTGAACAAAAGACTAGCATAAAGCGATAATTTGGCTTCGGGAGATCTAACCTAGCAATTCTAAACTATCAGCAAATTAAAGCAATGAAACTGAATATAAGAACAGAAAAGTACCGTGAAAGGAATTGCAGAGGAAAGATCAAAACCGAATGCAAAAAGAACTTTATTAATGAAAGAATAAACTAAACTAATGATTAATGAATTGTATGTCAAGAACTTAATGATGAAACTTGATGATTAAAACTGAAACCCAGGCTACGTTTATAGGAATACAACGTAGTTCTTATTTTCCAAAACCTAATTACGATGGGCTTCAAACTTCTCGTTCTTTTAATTTGCGTCAGAGTCACGGTCTGGCCGATCGACCACTGGGACCGGTCGATCGACTAACCCTCGCTATACAGTAGCTTCTGTATGTCGTGCTCTGGTCGATCGACCATGGAGGTCAGTCGATCGACTGGAGTAGCTGGTAGTTGGCTCCTAATTCTTCATAAAGTTGTCTCTCAGGCCTCGAAACGCGCACCAAGTTCATTTCTCGAGTAAATACTTCATGTCAAATTCAATGCTAGGTACTCAGGGACGGGTTTGGCTCGATATCTACTCATTTCCGCATAAATCTGCAATATTACATAAAAATACGAAAGTAGACGAAATGGGGCAAATAGTAGCTTAAACTACACAAATGAGCTCTGAAATGCGTGTAAAATGGGGTATAAAACATCATATTTAGGACACGCATCAAACTTCCCCAAACCAAACCCTTTCTTGTCCCCAAGCAAGAACTAGACTCGATCCTAAAACCTAATGGAACGAGTTCAATCTCAGAGCGAAATGCAAATTGGATAGTCTAAACCAATTTAATGCAACAACCAACAATTAATTAGCAATGTGAATCACGCAAACGAGTTATGGAGTCGTTAAAAAAAACTGCTGAACCGTTCAACTGTAGAGACTTATCAAATCGGACTCTCATGGGTCGCTCATATCACACATAAGCACAGGTGAATAATGTATAAGATAGAAAGAATTCATTTTGTAATGACACTCACCTAACTACGACCTATAAGAACATGTCTGCAATCTAATATGAAAATAATCTCTACAACCATACATATGCATTCCAACCAAACAAATGACCATTACACATGCCGAGGTAAATATGGATATGTGAGGTATGGGTAAGAAGAGGCTAAGACGAATTTGGATAAAAACAGAGTTAAAAGCCAAGCTAGTAACTAAGGGAACCAAATTAATAAACCCTTCCAACTTCTTGCTCAAAATTTCAATCGAAACGGTGCTAATAGCAAGCACAAATCTCACAATCTCCATAATAATTGTAATTCCCCAAATGATGATAATAAAGCATGGGAATAAAATCACCAACTAATCAAAACTCCAACCATGTGATTTTTTTTTTCTTTTCTCGGGCTTCAGTCGATCGACCATGTAGGTCAGTCGATCGACCGCCCTCTACAGTGCAGCACGCGTTTTTCTCTTTTCCGAATCATTTTTCTTCTCTTTTTTTTTTCTTTTCAATTCTATTTTTTTTCTTCTTTCTTTCCTTCCTTTTTCATCTCCCCAACATCATCTCATAATGAGCATTAGCTACCAAAAACAAAGTAACAATCCCAAGAACATAAACTACTAGCTTGACAAGGGCAGGCTAAATGTAGGATGTAGTTATTGGGACAAAAAAGGCTATTTCTGGCAGTGTGGAGCTTATGGTCAAAATGAATAAAGGGAACCTCTTCCACATGTGTCAACAAACCACAGACCGAATGCATACAGGTATTAAGCAGACTAAGTTCATATTTATGCATATTTATATAACATGTCTCATAAGGAGCGACTACTCACATCCTAGATGAACTGGTCATAGATGTCACCAGTTATAGGCTCTAAAACTCAGAAATATAAGTAGTTTGCCAAAAATCTAAGTCAAGTCTCAAGTCCAGCAAATAATTTAACGAAAACTCATAGGTATGAATATGTGATTCTACTAATAACATGTCAATTAGCAAGGCTTAGGCATAAAAAGGCTGCAAATGCAATGTCATCATAGACATACTACCGTTCCGACTCGACCTAAATGCTAAAATAAACGTGCATTTTTTTGTATTTTTTGAATTTTTTTTGAATTTTTTTTTGTATATATATAGGAAATGAAATAAACAATGCAAACGGAAATGATAAACGTGAAACAGAAATGCAATAAAACATGTGCAATGCAAAACCCTTCCCCAAACCAAATCACACAATGTCCCCATTGTGCAAAATCATATAATGAAATAAAAGGGAAACGGGAATTTTGCGATAAATTAACTACACAAGACACGAAATAAAGACTCGGAAACTCACGAGACTTTAAGCGCAGCAAAAGGAAACCTCCCAAACCAGCGTGAGCTAGGAGGTTTCAGTAGCCAGCGGTGCTACCAATAAGTACCTGAAAAGACAAACAATACCACGCATAATTCCGAGAAAACAATCTAAACGCAAAATTATGTGTAAAATAAGAAAACATAAATGAGTCGGAGAATAAAGTGGAGAAAAGACTCCCTAAATTCCGCAAATCGATCAAACACAGCAGGGGAATGATCGAAAACAGGTACAACAGCGTAGGGCGGTCGATCGACCACATCACCCAGTCGATCGACCAGAGTGAACAGGAACAGAAGCTCCTGGAAGTCGCAGCTCAGTCGATCGACCATAGGAGGCAGTCGATCGACTGGAAAACCTGCTGTAAGTTCTGATTTTCTTCGAATTAGCTCAATAACTCGAGCTAATATGGTCTATAAACCTGCAAATACACATAATAGCGCGCCCAAAATTGCGCAAAACCCAAAGTAACAGTCTAAAGTATTTAGAAATCCTAAGCAAACTTATTAAAATGCGAAGTCTCGCGCACACAAAAGCAATAAAAAGAGTCTAACAAAAGCAATAAAATGAATGTTTTGAAAAGCATTTGGTCAACTAATAGTTGATCAAGAATGGCCACGAAATGGCCCACTTGCTCGGCTCCTGGCTACAAGAGGTAGCCTCTACAGTGCTCATCTTCTCGGCTGCACTCTTCTCAACTCCAACATCCGCAGAACTCAATGGATCAACAGCTTCAACATCTTCCCAAGCAATGACCTCTTCTGGCTCATCAAAGTCAAAATCGGACTCCGTCACTTTGATTGGCTCCTCATCAGTGCCATAGCTAAGACATCCTAAACCGCCTCTTTGAACGACTGGCTCCCTCACAGCTGGAGCAACATGCGGCTCTTCCTTCCCCAAACCAGCTCCTGCAATATCCAAAACAGAAAAATCTTCCTCCAATTTGCTCCCAATCTGGGGCGGAGGTGTTATAGCAGAAACAGGCATAGAGACAGGCATATCAGGAAGCACAAAATAGGATTTCTTTTCAGAAACCGTATTACAAGTTACTGGCCACATGGGGTCTTTCTTCTTAGCTGTCTGGGCAAAGACAATGGAATACTTCCCTACTTTGAAGGTCAAAGTCCCTGAGCCAACATCTATAATCGCACCAAAGAGTGTGCGAAATGGTCTACCCAATATGATAGGAATGTGGGCATCCTCGGGCATATCTAGTACAACGAAGTCAACAGGGAAAAAAAACTTTCCTATTTGCACGGGAATGTCCTCTAAGACTCCTATAGGCGGACCGCATCGATCGACCATCTGTCTTTGTCATGTTAGTGACTGCAAACCTAGTCAATTTCAACTTCCTAGCAAGACTCAAAGGCATGACACTAATACTGGCTCCTAGGTCACATAATGCCTTCTCAATAGAAAAGGTGCCAATACTACATGGGACTGAAAAACTACCTGGGTCTTCTAGCTTATGAGGTGCAGTATGGGTCAGATAAGAACACGACTCCTCAGTTAGTGCGACAGATTGCACAGTTTCAAGTGACTTCTTTTTAGACAAAAGTTGCTTCATAAATTTCATGTAAGCAGGCACTTGATTAACTAATTCAAGAAATGGAACTTGTACATTTAAACTACGAATAACATTTTCAAATTTGTTAAATGATACCTGTTCCTTCGTCGGCACCAATCTCTCCGGATAGGGGGCTGAAAGAAGTGACTTAGCCCTCTCCTCTAGGTCTCTCATACCCGCATCAGTGGATTTAGGCTGAAAATCCACCACCTTGTCCTTGTTAAAGCTCGAACCCTCTTCAGACCATCTAAAGAATGAGCCATTAATCGTCATTGGGTCATACTTCGGAACCGGAACTGACCCATCAGCATTTGGGTCTTGCCTTAATATTTTCGGAGTAGTCGTACCCCGAAACAAGTGGTCCCTCAAGTTATTTGGCATTGGAGGACGAAAAGACTCACCATCAGCAGCGTAGTCAGTCGATCAACCATGTATGTCAGTCGATCGACTGACTTCTACAGGAACAGTAGCTGTGTCACTTCGCGGACTGGTCGATCGACTGGGTATGTCAGTCGATCGATCGACATACCCCCTGCGATCGTCTTTTTCTTGCTATTATTCGTTACAGCCTTCTTCTTACTTGGTTCCGCCTCATCTTTTTCAGTGACATCCTTAACCATAGCGGGCCCCTCAAGGGTGGACCCACTCCTCAAAGTAATAGCATTAAGGGTCTCCTTTTGATCCGTATGCGATGGTAAATGTCCCGGAGCTCGAGTTGCACTCTTGCTAGCCAATTGAGCAATTTGACTCTCCAACATTTTCATCCCGGCCTATCTAGCTTAAGACTCTTTCAGCAACAAATTTTTCAACTCGGCAAAATCGGAACCATGGGACTGCTGCTGCTGCGAGACATACGGAGGCTTTTGGTATGGCTGCTGCTGCTTATGAGGGGGCACGTAATTCTGCTGCTGCTGCTGCTGCTGTGGAGGTGGAGTCGGATTTAGGACATTTTGGCTACTCCACCTCAAATTCGGATGGACATTCGGCTCAAAATAAGTGTTTGTCTGCCTATAATGTTGAAAGGCAGCACAAGACTCATAGGAAATCTTTGCAGCTTATCAAACATGTCCTTCTCCTCCACATCTCTTGCAGACGAAAGGACCGTCTAAAACAGCATTCACATGATAGATCCCTCTTTTTGAAGCTCCTCCCAACTCGTACTTATCAAATCTCGCCGTAAGAGCCTCTAATGTAGCTACAGAAGGGGATTCAACACTTCTCCATTGATTTCCCCTGGAATTTCCATACTCAGCTTTATGGGTGGCCAAATCATCAATAATTTTCCACCCCTTAGTTTCTCCAACATTCTCCTGGAATCTCCCATTAGCTGTCGCATCCAGGATAGCCCTCTGATCGTCATAAAGCCCATTATAGAATTGATTGCATAGGCTCCATTTCTCAAACCCATGGTGCGGAATAGTTCGCACCAGCTTCTTGAAACGGACCCACGCCTCATGAAAATTCTCATCAGGACCCTGTTTAAAGCTCGTGATCTGAGCTCTAATAACATTTGTCTTCGAGGCAGAGAAATATTTCTTGTACAATGCTAGGGCCAGCGACTTCCAATCAGTGATCCCGTTAGCAGCTCGATCCAGGTCTCGGTACCACTCTCTTGCAACATCACGAAGAGAGAATATGAACATCGTCTCCTTCACCTGGTCCTGGGTCACACCGGTTGGTGGGGGTATGGAGCAGCAGTAATCAATGAATGTCTCCATATGTTTGGCTGCATCTTCATTTGCAGCTCCCCCAAATTGGTTCCTCTCAACCAAGTTGATATAAGACGGTTTCAGCTCGAATTTTCTATCCGTCCCTGGTAATGCGAATCACTTATAGAGATTCTTAGCTGTCGGCTCAGAGTGACTGGCTATACTTGCTTCTTCAGCCATATCTGGAGATGTGACGGTCTCAGCTGAGGAAGTAGAAATAGGTGACGAAGGTGGATCCTCCTCAAATAAAGCGTTCTCGTAGTAACTGGACAGAGTACTCAGCTCTTCCTCTGTCGGCAATACCCTAGATGATCGTCTCAACTCACGCAAAGTCTTATCAATCTCAGGATTGAACGGTAGTAATTCACCACCCTGTGACCTGCGCATAAGAGGAAACTACAAATAGATTATGAGAATAGTTTAAGGAACAGATGTCCCTTAAACTAAGAGAAAGACTAAAAATAAAACAACTAATAATTTTAAACAATTGCCTCCCCGGCAACGGCGCCAAAATTTGATGCCTGTCGTTGAATGCACCAAAGATAAATTTATAATTCCAACTACAACTATAGATAGAGGTAGCAGGGTCGAACCACAGAGAGGCGATGCAATTATTAGTCGTCTGATCTTAGTCTTAAAGTAACAAATGAGTGGGGGTTTTGATTTGAGTCGGTCTTATAACTAATGGCAATAGATGAAAAGTAAACTAAGCTAATAGGTGAAAACAGTTATTAAAAGGGTGCTAAGATGGTCGGTTCACTATAGTTTCGGCGGCAGTACTAGGTAGGTCTAAAACAAACACGTGAGACGGGAAAATAAGAAGTCCTCTCGGTCCATTCTCAACAGGTAGCATCTTTCGATCTCGCTACAGGTCCCTAATATCACTAATGCTAACTTTCGTCCTGAAAAGTGATTTAAAAGGTTAAATTAACTCATCTTTCGATCTCATTAATCTAGTCGTCTTAATTAGGTAGGCTATCTCCCTTCCCTATCTTTCGATCTTTATTGGGTCGGTCAATTCCTGAACATTCAACTAGTCGCGTGCACTCGATTCGTCAAATATGGAAATTAAATTAATTAAAACGAAGCATATCTCACGTGGCCAGTCGATCGACCAGGGAACCCAGTCGATCGACCATGGCGCGTTCTAGGTCTTTCTATTCTAGTGCCGCCTATACTACAGATTCCCTACATCCTAGCACAGGGTATTTAGCTACTCATACTCATGATAAAAACAGCAATAAGATTATCAAATAAAGCTAACGAATTCATGCTTAAATTTACTGAACAAAAGACTAGCATAAAGCGATAATTTGGCTTCGGGAGATCTAACCTAGCAATTCTAAACTATCAGCAAATTAAAGCAATGAAACTGAATATAAGAACAGAAAAGTACCGTGAAAGGAATTGCAGAGGAAAGATCAAAACCGAATGCAAAAAGAACTTTATTAATGAAAGAATAAACTAAACTAATGATTAATGAATTGTATGTCAAGAACTTAATGATGAAACTTGATGATTAAAACTGAAACCCAGGCTACGTTTATAGGAATACAACGTAGTTCTTATTTTCCAAAACATAATTACGATGGGCTTCAAACTTCTCGTTCTTTTAATTTGCGTCAGAGTCACGGTCTGGTCGATCGACCACTGGGACCGGTCGATCGACTAACCCTAGCTATACAGTAGCTTCTGTATGTCGTGCTCTGGTCGATCGACCATGGAGGTCAGTCGATCGACTGGAGTAGGTGGTAGTTGGCTCCTAATTCTTCATAAAGGTGTCTCTCAGGCCTCGAAACGCGCACCAAGTTCATTTCTCGAGTAAATACTTCATGTCAAATTCAATGCTAGGTACTCAGGGACGGGTTTGGCTCGATATCTACTCATTTCCGCATAAATCTGCAATATTACATAAAAATACGAAAGTAGACGAAATGGGGCAAATAGTAGCTTAAACTACACAAATGAGCTCTGAAATGCGTGTAAAATGGGGTATAAAACATCATATTTAGGACACGCATCAAACATGATGCATGAATTCTACACTAAATGCAAGCTATACTAATCTACACTACATGATGCATGGGTTTTTGTTTATGACGGAGAGCGTAATTTAGATTACCTCCCGTTGCGTATGCATGTACTTCCCCAAACCGAGATAGACATTATTTCTAATGTCCTAAAGTTGGGTGTAGTTCATGCACACAAGATGCAATGCATGAAACTAAATTTGTCATTTTGGATTTTCAAAAGTGGGAACAATAAAATAAGAACACCTTAATGGGGCCGAGGTGTTAGTCCTCAATGTTGCTAGGACTCTCCAACCATGATCAAGATAAAATAAATAAAACAAAGAAAGAAGTAGACAAACCTCAAGAGGGTAGGAGCCTCCAAAGCTTGCTAGTCTTCCACCATATCATCATTGTCATCATCTTCCTCAATAGAAGTGGACTTATCACCACTTCCCTCTTCACTTCCTTGCTCACTTCCTTCATCATCCTCTTCTTCATTAGCCTCTTCTTCTTCACTTACCTCTTCAACAATGTCCTCATTAACAACCTCATCACCGACAACCTCATCGTCACCCGATCTCTCACCCCTAGATGCACTTGGAAAGAAGACTTCCCTATCCGCCCAACTAGGCAAAGGACATGAAGGATCAAGTAATCCTTGCCTAGCTAAATGAAGAAGGGGTGGATATTGGGCTAAGTATGCATCTTCCCGATCCTTATAAGCTTGTTTGTGCATCTCTTGCATAAGTAGAGTCATGTAGTCATTGCTTGCTTTAACACCTTCGGGTTTGAACTCTTGATACTTGAATGGATAGGGTGGTGTGACAATGGAGGAGGAGGGCATTTCAATTTCACCCCTTTGTTGACGGATGATGTATTCGGCTTCTTTTGAGAGGGGAAGAAGGTAGTTGGTCCTATGAACACTCAAACGGCATATCTTGGAAGGCAAAGTAAAAGATCTAGCATCATTGGTGAGCCCCCCATATTTGGTGTCAAGAGGATTATGGGTAACCCACTTGTACTTGTTAATCATGGCATCCATGTCAATGAGATGACCCCCTTTTTTCGCCACATACTTGCCATCCTTGTTGAAATTCGGATCAAAGTACTTAGCCAAAAGAGTGACTAGACCTCCATTTACAATAAAAGTGGTGCCTTGCTTTCCACAATCAACATTGAGCCATCTTTCCACCAAAAGCCTTAGAGAATTGTAAGGCTTGGTGAATTCCCTTCCAATATTTAAGGCCGACTCAAGTAGAATACAATCGAGCTTGGTAAAGTGGTTAGTGTCTTTTTTTGCAATGATAGTGTTCCCGATGACCTTATGCCACACTCTAATGCCCGGATGGTGGACTAATAGAGCGCGACTAGCATGATAGTTCTCAAGTTTCCTTCCGGAAATCGCCTCCCAAAGAGGAGCGGGGTCATATTTTTCGGGTTTCTTGTAATAACTAGGTGAATCACTAAGACCTAATGCTTTACCCAATTCATCAAAAGTGATGCGCCTACTCACATTTGCAAGGCGGAACTCGATGTTTTATCTAGTCTCTACCTTAGTTACTTTCAAAGAACTCAAGAATTCCAAGGTAAGGGAGGGGTATGTCAATTCTCTTGTAGCAAACAATTTTCCCAACCCCATGGCTTCAAAGAAGGCTTTTGTTTCTTCAAGGACACCCAATTTGTTCAAGGCATCTTCACATATGAATTTGGTGGGTATAAAGGATTTTCTAGCATACTTGGCAAATGTATCCCTATGGGAGTTAGAAATGAAAATTACCTCCGGATAGTTTGATAATTGAGCAATTTCCGGAGTTGTTGATGTTGTTGCTTCCAAGGGAGGATTTTGTTGTTGTTGAACTTCCAAGTTTGAACTAGCAACCACCATAGCCAATGAGGCTTTCTTTGCTTGAAGACATTTTTGCCTTGTTGAGAGTTCCTTCGCCTTAGGTGCCTTTGTTGATCCTTTTGTTCTTGCCATTGATGATTATACCAAGAAAAGAGTGAAAATCTTCAATTTCCAAGTATACTGATGTGACCATAATTAGCGCACATTTAGTCCCCGAATTAGCCTTGTTCCCATGCTTTTTAGTGCATATTTAGGTCATTTATTATCTTTAGTTCTTTGTTTTGCATATTCTTTGAGATTTTGATCCCTTGGTAGGAAAGGAGTAAGAATCTTGCATTTTCATGGCAAAACGAGACTAAATTGATCGAATTCAATGACCAAGCATCAAGGAGAGACAAGATTATAAGGCCTTTGTACATATGATAGTAGATGACCAATGTTGAGAAAGGATCCTTGAGTCCCCAAGGAAATCACCAAGGATTTCATGAAGAAAAGGGAAGAAAAGAAGAAGAATTTGTGCTGGGCTACAATCCGAGCGGATTGTCCCCAATCCGTCCGTCTCCTCACAGCACAATCCGAGCGGTTTACTCCAAAGACGCTCGGATTGCACCGCCACATTCCGCTCGGATTCTCTCGAATCCGCTCGGGTTCCATCGCCAGAATCTGCATGTCCCGACCCCAATATGCACGGATTCCTTCACAGCCAATTTCGTCTTCTCCAAGCTACAAAGAAAGAAGCCCTTCCTTCGAAAAATACCGGCTCCTCCCTGCTCAATCTAAAAAGTGTAATTACTAGTTTAGCCCTTAGTTAACCCTAATGCATCCCCCTAATTTCCACTATAAATACCCCATTAGTCTAATTAGAAGAGTATGTTCTTCTTATCAATAATTAGAGTAGTTAATATCAATCAAATCTCTCTTTAGTTTTGTAATCAACAATTAATCAAGTTCTAATACAAGTTTTATTTCCTTAATCTCTCTTTTGTTCATCCTTTATTTTGGGTAATTGAAGATTATTTGGGTTATTATTGGGAGATTGACAACCTCTCAATCAAGCATCAAGTACTTCTTTTATCTTTTGCTTTATTATTGGAATCATTAGTAGGTATAACTCTCTTAATCCCTTTTTAATTATTATTAATTACTTTCATTTATTCATCATGTTTCAATTTGTTGGTATGATTGACAACCTTGCTAGCATGATCAACATGATAATGAGTGAGTAGTCTCTTAGCTAGGGTTAATGGGTGATTAGGGGAAACCAACATGGGGAATGATTCATGCTTAATTTAATATGCTTTCATGTTTTATTTGCTTGCTTGTTTTGATCTCAACTCATGCACATATTATGTTTGATGAAATGCTAAGCCTATGAATCCTTGCATTTACTATCATCACCTATCTTTTCAATGAGACTTGTAATACATAAACCAACTCGAGTCTCATTAGACCATGCATGTTGTTGAGTAGGGAAGATTAAGTCGACTTGTAGGTGTTGTACAATCTAATCGATTCGGCTCCGGGACCCAAACTTTCCTAGGATTGTAAGATATAACCCAACTCAATCCATCACAACAATAATTGCTTGCTTATAATTTGAGAACATGTTTGTATGATCAATTCCCATGATTCCTCTATGATCCCATGACACCCTAGTACTTTTTAATCAATTGTTTACACCCCTTTAATTCATCTTGCTTGTTTATTTACATTGCTATTTTAGTTAGTGACCTTCTACATCAACCCAAATTGTGACACCCCTAAGACATCACTAGTTTCAATAGAAATCTCATCTCAATTCCCGTCCCTTGGGATCCGACCTTTACTTGCCTCTTTACTAATTGTAGAGTTGTTTGTGAAGCTATAAATTGTGTTTTGATTCGGACGTGACCCAACGACCACACCCTTAAATTGTGAACACGAAACGGACCGATCAAAAAATGGCGCCGTTGCCGGGGACGGTGTTAGCTTGATTTAGATTTCTTTTTATTGTTATTAGTTGTGTCTTTCTTCACCTTGGGGAAGTAAAACTCCTCAAGGTTTGTTCTAATTATTTTCGAGTTGTTTGATATTTTGCATGTCTAGAAGGTCACAAGGTGATTTGCTACCTTTTGACCGTGAAATCGAAAGAACCTTGACGAACAATAGGAGACTTGTTAGGAGGAATTTGAGAGGTATTAGTGAAGTTGTTCAACCAACTATTGAGTTCATTAACCCTTTCGCAATAGAAGGAGAGGAAAACCCATTACACAATACCACCCAAAATCAACCTACAATGCCTATATTCTCGTCACACTCCGTACCCACCGAGGAGAACCTACCCAATGGTACTCCTACACCACAACATCTAACCGGAAATTTTATTGCCAAATCCGCCTTCATCCAATTAGTTGAAAGGAGCCAATTTGGGGGGATGCCTAGTGAAGACCCTCATTCTCATATGGAAACCTTTTGCGACTATTGTGATGCAATCTCTCAAACGGGTGTGACTCAAGACCAAATTAGATGGGTCTTATTTCCTTTTTCTCTAATCGACACCGCGAAGCAATGGTTGAAGGGCCTTGATAAGGCCACTCTCGGAATAGATTCTTGGAAGAAGTTGGCTCTAGCTTTCTACAAAAAATTCTACCCACCGGAAAAGACTAACATGCTAAGAGCTCAAATTACGGGTTTTAAGCAAAGGGATGAAGAATCTTTGTATGAAGCTTGGGAGCGGTTCAAGGGAATTTGTCGCTCATGTCCTCACCATGGACTTAGCGAATGGTTCTTGGTACAACAATTTTGGAACGGTTTATATGAAGATTCAAGGAACATTCTCAACATGGGATCAAATGGAATGTTCACCGAAGTTGATGATAATCAAACATGGAACAAGATTGAGGAAATGGCGGTCCATAACTCACAATATAGTAGACCTCGCAAGGCTACTAGAGGAGGAAAGCATGAAGTGGACTCCATTACTCAATTGGGTGCTCAACTTAGTGCTCATATTGACACAATCAATTTGAAGTTTGAAAAAGCTATGGCTATACTTGAAGAAGTCTCAAAATCACCAAAGCATCATGTTAATGCCATGACGGCATCTTCATCAATCCCAAGTGGGATATGTGAGAATTGTGGAACTTTGGGACATGACCAAAGTGAATGTAGGGGAACAAATGAACAAGTGAATGCTTTCCAAACATACAAGAGTGGTACCCCTTATTCCAACTATTACAATGAGAACACCAAATTCCATCCAAATCTCTCATACAAAAGCCAAAATGTTCAAAACCCTCAAAAAACATACACTCCACCACCCATGAGAAACCAAAATCAAAGACCCTTTTACAATCAAAACCAAGGTTACCAAAATCAAAATCCATACAATCACCAAAATGACCAAGGTTTTGATGTCCAAAAAGCGGTCCTCCAAATGCAAAAGAATCAACAAGAATTTTTCACTCAAATGCAAAAAGATAGTCAAGCAAAGGAAACCACCATCAACAACATCCTAGCTCATACCAAGATGTTGGAAACACAATTGACTCAACTAGCATCTTCAAGCTCACAAAGACAAAAGGGACAATTACCACCTCAAAGTAATCCCCCTAGACATGAAACGGTTAGTGCCATTCACTTGAGAAGTGGTACTAGGTATGAAGCACCGAAGAAGCAAGTTGAGGATGAAGTTGTGGAAGCTAGTGATAAGGAAGAAATTGTGCAAAACTCCAAGGATAGAGAATCATCAAAAGAAGAAAGTTCAAAGAAAAATGAAGACAAGGTCAAGGAGAAGGAGCCCATTGTGATTAGACTTCCTTTTCCAAGTCGTCGAGCCAAGCCCAAATTTGATGATCAACTTGGAAAGTTCATGGAAATTGTGAAGAATTTGGAAGTCTCAATTCCTTTCACGGAATTAATTAATCACGTACCGGCCTATGCAAAATACATGAAAGATATCCTCACAAAGAAGAAGTCAATCCGGAAACTTGAGACTATCGCCTTCACTAAGGTGAGTAGTGCAATACTTCAAGGGAGTTCACCTCTAAAACTAAAGGATCCGGGAAGCTTCTCAATACCGTGTACCATTGGCGACACAACGATCAACAAAGCCTTATGTGATCTAGGGGCTAGTGTGAGTGTCATGCCGTACTCGGTGAGTAAAAGGTTGGGGATGGGAGAGCTTAAATGCACCAACATCACACTCCAAATGGCCGATAGATCGACGAAGACACCATTAAGGATATGGGAAGATGTCCCCGTGCGAATTGGGAAGTTTTTCATCCCGGTGGACTTAGTCATTGTTGATATGGAGGAAGATTCCAACATTCCAATCATTCTAGGAAGACCTTTCCTACACACCGCGGGTGCGGTGATTGATGTGAAACATGGTGAGCTCACTCTAGAAGTGGGAGATGAAAGCATAACCTTTAATCTTGACAAGAATATGAGAGCTCCTCGTTTGCATGAACCGTGTTTCATGATTGATCATTATAGCCGAAAGGATGAGAGGAAGAAATCGGAACTCCAATGGAAGAAGAAAATTGAAGATGCTCCATTCAAAGAGCAAGTGAATTGTGACAAGGAGAGCTTGCAAAGCTCATCAAAATCAATCAAAGAAGAAGAGGATGGCCTCATTGGCCAAGAGAAGAAATTGGAGGAATTGTCTCCATCAAATAAAGAGATTTTCAATGATCAACTTAATGAAGTTTGTGGTCTTTGGGACGACGAATTTGAAGGGATTTTTAATCCCTGCATTGGTAATGCCATCGATCAAGACCGACAACAAGGGCCAAGGTCTATTGAAGACCTCTACCATGATAATGAACAAGCTTTTGATCACTTTTTCAAGGTGTTGAGCAACATCAACATCACCTTGAACATGCCCCCTTGACATCTCATCAAGAATGAGAGTTTGGTGGAGTCCTCCCTAAACCACCATTTGTAAATATTTCTAACTCCCTAACTCGCATTTCAATTCTTGTATTGCAATTTTTGTCATTTTTGGATTTTTATTTACTTTGATCAAGATAATTGTCATTTTTGAGAGAAGTGAGGGAGGGACTAATAATTTCAATTGATGTGTAGTGCTTTAGCTTAGTGTGGGGATGACAATTGCCTAGGCTATCCATGCCTTAGTAGTGCCCCCACAATGAAGAACACAAGATTTAAAGAAGAATGGAAGGATGATAAGGGATATGCATTGTACACGGATGGAACTGAATCCGGGTACAAAGGGGTCGAATCCGAGCGGATTGAAGAGAATCCGCCCGTCTTCATGCAATCCGAGCGTATTGGGCTGAAGACGCACGTCTCTATAAGCTGAAGTTTTGAAATATTTTTGACTGTAAGAGAATCCGGGCGTCCTGAACAGCAATCCGCCCGTCTCTGGGAATCCGTCCGTCTTGGATAGAAGACGTCCGTCTTCTTTGCTGAGGAAAACAAGAAAAATTTCCTGGACTCAAATCCGTCCGTCTTCTGGAGAATCCGCCCGTCCCGTATCAAGCAAATCCGAGCGTCTTCTCCTGAATACGCCCGTCTTTAGGCGAGTTTCATCAAACCCAGAAAGTGCAGAATCCGCCCGTATTGGGCAGAAACCGCACGGATTGCCCCTGCAGTTTGAATTTTTCGGTCTATAAACCCCCCCCCCCCCCCACCTTCATTCATTCATTCATTCATAACACTACTTCAAAACATCAAAACCCTCATCCTCTCCATCACAAAAACAAAATCCCTCAACTAACATTCACCAAAATCAAATCAAATCATCCTTTCAACAACAAATTAATCACTCCTTTTTCAATAAAAATCAAAACCAAGCACAAAATCTTCAACCTTTGAGTCGATTTTTGAATTCATAAAGGCAAAGCCTTTCACCTTTAAATCGATTTTGGGTATACTACAAATTGAAGATTTTTCATTCTTTTTTTGGTTAGTTCATCAATGGCAAGGACTAAGGGAACAACAAAGGCAACAAAGGCACCAAAGACACTTTCACAAAGGCAAAAAGCTCTTCAAGCAAAGAAAGCATTGGCTATGGTGGTAGCAACACCAAACTTGGAAGTGCAACAACAACAACAACCTTCTATGGGAGCAACAACATCTTCTACTCCGGAAATCGATCAACTTTTGCATTATCCGGAGGTAACTTTTATTTCCAAAACCCATAGAGATACTTTTGCCAAGTTTGCTAGGAAATCAATTTAATCCACCAAATTTATTTGTGAAGACACCTTAGAAAAGTTGGGTGTCCTTGAGCAAACTAGAGCCTCTTTTAAAGCAATGGGGTTGAAGAAATTGTTTGAAACAAAGGAATTGACATACCCCTCCCTTACCTTGGAATTTTTGAGTTCTTTGAAAGTCACCAAAGTTGAGACTAGGGAAAATCTCGAGTTTCGTCTAGCAAATGTTAGTAGACGCATTTCCTTTAGAGAATTGGGTGAAATTTTGGGTCTTAGTGATGAACCGAGTTATTTTAAAAATTATGGAAAGTATGACCCCGACCCTCTTTGGGAGGCAATTTCCGGAAGGAAATTTGAGGACTTTCATGCGAGTCGTGCTCTTTTAGTCCACCATCCGGGCATAAGAGTATGGCACAAGGTCATAGGAAACATCATTATTGCAAGGAAAGATACCAACCATTTCACCAAACTTGATTTTATTCTTCTTGAATCGGCTTTGAACATTGGAAGAGTACATACCAAGACTTTCAACTCTTTGAGGCTTTTGGTAGATAGATGGCTCAACATTGATTGTGGGAAGAAGGGCACTACCGTTATTGTCAATGGCGACCTAGTCACTATCCTAGCTAAGTACTTTGATCCTAACTTCAACAAGGATAACAAGTATAAAGCAAAGGAGGGTGGTCATCTTGTTGATTTGCATACTATGATACACAAGTATAAGTGGGTTGCCCATAACCCTCTTGACACTAAGTATGGATGGCTCACTAGTAAAGCTAGATCGTTCACTTTGCCTTCAAAGATTTGTCATCTAAGCGTCCACCGGACCAATTATCTACTTCCCCTTTCTAAAGAGGCCGAGTATATTATTCAACAACAAAAGGGTGAACTTGAAATGCCCTCCTCTTCCATTGTCATACCACTTTACCCCTTTGAGTATCAAGAGTTCCAGCCGGAAGGAGTTGAAGCTAGAAATGATTATTTGACTCTTCTCATGCAAGCAATGCACAAGCAAGCCTTTGAGGATCGGAAAAATGCTTACTTGGCTCAATATCCACCCCTCATACACTTAGCTAGACAAGGACTACTTGATCCATCATGTCCTTTGCCTAGTTGGGCGGATAGAGAAGTCCTATTTCCGGGTGCATCTAGGGTCGTTTCGGGTGACAATGAGGTTGTTGGTAATGAAGAAGTTGATGATAACATTGATGAAGAAGCAAGTGAAGAAGGAGAAAAGGATGATGAGCAAGGTGAAGAAGAAAGTGAAGAAGCAAATGAAGAGGTAAGTGGCAATGTGACCACTTCTAATGAGGAAAGTGATGATGATGATGATATGATGGAAGATTAGCAAGCCTTGGAGGCTCCTACCCTCTCATGGTTTGTCTATTTCTCTCTTTATTTTAATTATTTTTCTTGATCATTGTTGGAGTAGTCCTAGCACCATAGAGGACTCACACCTCGGTACCATTGAGGTGTTCTCATTTTATTGCTCCCATTTTCAAAATCCAAAATGACAAATTAGTTTCATGCATTGCATAGTGTGTGCATGAACTACACCCATCCTTGGACATTAGCAATAGTGTCTAACTCGGTTTGGGGAAGTTAATGCATACACAATGAGAGGTAATCTAAATTATCCTCTCCGTCATAACAAAAACCATGCATCATGTAGTGTAGCTTAGTGTAGATTGCATTTAGTATAGAAATCATGCATCATCTTTGCATAATTTCCATCATATTGGCCATTGAGGACAATGCCCATATTAGTGTGGGGATGGGAATTCTAACATTTAACTCTTATTCAAAAACCCAAAAATTTGAAAAAATTTCGAAAATCATAAAAATTTGAAAAATTGAAAACCCAAAAACATGTTTATTTCCTTTTGTAGTCTCGTGTATATATTGTGTTTGTTCTATCCTTGTTCACATTGATCGACTATGCCACATCCGAGACATGAGGATAATGAAGACCGCATGGTATGATCTTTCCAATCTCCTTTTTCCTCTTTATGATTAATGACTATGTAGCTTTATTTTGTTTGATGTGGTATAACAATGTGAACTTAGGACTTGCATTTAGTTTATATGTCATATTAGTTGATAGAATCACTTGCATTAGGATGTTTATATTAGTTGCATCATAGCATGTAGTTGCATGTTAGAAATGTTTTGAAAATGCCTAATTAGGAACTTTGACAAGAGCAACTAAGCCATTACAAATACTTGTTCAACTTAAGACTTTGCCTACTAGAATGGTTGTAAAACACCCTAGATAGTGTCATACTAGTATCTTTTGACCCATGACCCAAGGCCTAGTCAAGGGTTTGCATGTGAGTCACCTATCCAACCTCGTGATGCGATATGGACTTGGTTAACTTGTCTAGGTGACCTTGATTGACCTTGTGGTAAGGCAACCCAAAAATATTTTCTATCAATAAGCTTGAAGTGCTCATTTCAAAGAATTTTGTCATGTGGAAGTAATTTAATGCCAAGGAAACCTCAAATGTTATGAATTGTTGAATGTTGAGAAATTTTAAGTTGTTTTGATGGAGGCGTACCACTTCGATGTGCTTTGGTGCGGGATCCATTGAATTGGGCCCCCACACGGTTGTGAATTCGGCCGCCCAGAGACAGAGTGACTATCACCCCGAAAAGCTATTGTCTAGAGGTTAACCGGTTGCCTAATAAGCGATTGGCGAAAGCAAAGGACACTAGCCCGGAAGGGACAAACCCCATCTTAAATTTTTGAAATGTGAAAGTTGAAATGAGGACAATTTTGAATACTAGTCATATCCACCCATTGTGTATAAAGATTTGAGCATTTCATTCCCAAAAAACCTTTTTGTCAAGCCACTTGGTCGAGCTTGGGACGATCCATGACCTTTACTTTTGTAGAGAATTCGAGACTTGTCATGTCATATGCTACTAGCATCATAGGGATCATCATTGCACCACTATCCGATCGCTCTTGACGAAATCATTTGGAAATTGAGGACGAAAGTAGTCTAGTTTAACACCATTTGGAGGTGATTTAGTGCCATCATCTTAGCCTTAGTAATTTGTTGAACTAGTATTTGTGAAGGATTACATGCTCTTAAATTTGTTCCTCTTTAGTGCCTCCGCCACTTGATGAGGAAGTGGCTATTCTTTTGTAGATGCATCCATTATGTGATTTTGTGTGCTTAATGTTTGGATGTGTCGGGCAAGACCCACCTTGCCTTGCAAGAAGGCATCCTACCTCATGGTTGTCTTGTTGTGAGTTGAAGGGGCGGAGTGAGACCCGCTAATTTTCTCATATCGGCTATATTATTAGGATAGGTTAGTATTGGTCCTAGTCTTTGTCACCTCTTTACTCGAGACGAGCAAAGGTTTGGTTTGGGGATATTTGATGTGACCATAATTAGCGCACATTTAGTCCCCGAATTAGCCTTGTTCCCATGCTTTTTAGTGCATATTTAGGTCATTTATTATCATTAGTTCTTTGTTTTGCATATTCTTTGAGATTTTGATCCCTTGGTGGGAAAGGAGTAAGAATCTTGCATTTTCATGGCAAAACGAGACTAAATTGATCGAATTCAATGACCAAGCATCAAGGAGTGACAAGATTAGAAGGCCTTTATACATATGATAGTAGATGAGCAATGTTGAGAAAGGATCCTTGAGTCCCCAAGGAAATCCCCAAGGATTTCATGAAGAAAAGGGAAGAAAAGAAGAAGAATTTGTGCTGGGCTACAATCCGAGCGGATTGTCCCCAATCCGCCCGTCTCCTCACAGCACAATCCGAGCGGTTTCCTCCAAAGACGCTCGGATTGCACCGCCACAATCCGCCCGGATTCTCTCGAATCCGCTCGGGTTCCATCGCCAGAATCCGCCCGTCCCGACCCCAATACGCACGGATTCCTTCACATCCAATTTCGTCTTCTCCAAGCTACAAAGAAAGAAGCCCTTCCTTCGAAAAATACCGGCTCCTCCCTGCTCAATCTAAAAAGTGTAATTACTAGTTTAGCCCTTAGTTAACCCTAATGCATCCTCCTAATTTCCACTATAAATACCCCATTAGTCTAATTAGAAGAGTATGTTCTTCTTATCAATAATTAGAGTAGTTAATATCAATCAAATCTCTCTTTAGTTTTGTAATCAACAATTAATCAAGTTCTAATACAAGTTTTATTTCCGTAATCTCTCTTTTGTTCATCCTTTATTTTGGGTAATTGAAGATTATTTGGGTTATTATTGGAAGATTGACAACCTCTCAATCAAGCATCAAGTACTTCTTTTATCTTTTGCTTTATTATTGGAATCATTAGTAGGTATAACTCTCTTAATCCCTTTTTAATTATTATTAATTACTTTCATTTATTCATCATGTTTCAATTTGTTGGTATGATTGACAACCTTGCTAGCATGATCAACATGATAATGAGTGAGTAGTCTCTTAGCTAGGGTTAATGGGTGATTAGGGGAAACCAACATGGGGAATGATTCATGCTTAATTTAATATGCTTTCATGTTTTATTTGCTTGCTTGTTTTGATCTCAACTCATGCACATATTATGTTTGATGAAATGCTAAGCCTATGAATCCTTGCATTTACTATCATCACCTATCTTTTCAATGAGACTTGTAATACATAAACCAACTCGAGTCTCATTAGACCATGCATGTTGTTGAGTAGGGAAGATTAAGTCGACTTGTAGGTGTTGTACAATCTAATCGATTCGGCTTCGGGACCCAAACTTTCCTAGGATTGTAAGATATAACCCAACTCAATCCATCACAACAATAATTGTTTGCTTATAATTTGAGAACATGTTTGTATGATCAATTCCCATGATTCCCCTATGATCCCATGACACCCTAGTACTTTTTAATCAATTGTTTACACCCCTTTAATTCATCTTGCTTGTTTATTTACATTGCTATTTTAGTTAGTGACCTTCTACATCAACCCAAATTGTGACACCCCTAAGACACCACTAGTTTCAATAGAAATCTCATCTCAATTCCCCTCCCTTGGGATCCGACCTTTACTTGCCTCTTTACTAATTGTAGAGTTGTTTGTGAAGCTATAAATTGTGTTTTGATTCGGACGTGACCCTACGACCACACCCTTAAATTGTGAAAACGAAAAGGACCGATCATATACCCAAATCGATTTTAAGATGAAAGGCTTTGCCTTTGTAATTTCAAAAATCGACTCAAAGGTTGAAGATTTTGGTGCTTGGTTTGATTTTTGTTGGAAGAGGAGTGATTGATTGTTGTTAAAAGGAAGTTTGGATTTGATTTTGTTGAATTTGGTTGAGGAAATCTTGTTTTGGTGATGGAGAGGATGAGGGTTTTGAGTTTTGGGGTTTATGGGTAGTGTTTTGAATGAATGAATGAAGAAATTAATGTGGGAGGGTGTATTTAAAACACCCGAAAATTTTTAAACTGCAGGGGAAGACGGGCGTCTTTCCTTCGGGACGCTCGGATTCTGCCTATTTTGGGTTCAGGATTCTCGCCTAAAGACGGGCGTCTTTCAGCAAAGACGCTCGGATTCTTTAATTGCAGGACGAGCGTCTTCCTCTGAAGACGGGCGGATTCTGAGACAGCAAGCTTTCTTGTTTTTCACGGGCAAAAAGACGGGCGGATTTCTGAAGACGAGCGTCTTCTCTACCAGGACGCTCGGATTCTTCGACAATCCCAAAATTTCAAATTTTCAGCTCAGATGGACGGGCGGATTTTGACAAAGACGGGCGTCTTTCCTAAAGATGAGCGGATTCCCCTTGAAGACGCTCGGATTCTCCCTGTTTTACCCGGATTCAGTTCCATCCGTGCACTTGCATATCCCTTGTCATTTTTCATTCTTCAAATCCCGTGTTCTTCATTGTAGAGGCACTACTAAGGCATGATTAGCCTAGGCAAATACGATCCCCACACTAAGCTAAAGCACTACACATCAATTAAATCATTAGTCCCTCCCTCACTTCTCTCAAAAATGATAATTATCTTGATCAAAGCATAAAAATCCAAAAATGACAAAAAATGCAATGTAAGAATTAAAATGCGAGTTAGGGAGTTAGAAATATTTACAAATGGTGGTTTAGGGAGGACTCTACCAAACTCTCATCCTTAGTGAGATGTCATGGGGGCATGTCCAAGGTGTTGTTGATGTTGCTCAACACCTTGAAGAAGTAGTCAAAAGCTTGTTCATTATTATGATAAAGATCTTCAATAGACTTTTGCACTTGTTGTCCTTCATATTGGTCTTGATCGATAGCATTACCAATATAGGGATTGAAAATCCCTTCAAACTCATCGTCCCAAAGACAAACTTCATCTACTTGATCACTAAAGGTCTCTTGAGTTGATAGAGACAACTCTCCCACTTTCTTGTCTTGGCCAACAAGGCCATCTTCTTCATTGCTTGACTTTGGTGAGCTTTTCAAGCTCTCTTTGTTACAATTCACTTGCTCTTTGAATGGAGCATCATCAATTTTCTTCCTCCATTGGAATTCCGATTTCTTCTTATCATCCTTCCGGCTATAATGATCAACCATAAAACATGGTTCATGCAAACGGGGAGCTCTCATGGTCTTGTCAAGATTGAAAGTTATGCTCTCATCTCCCACTTCTAGAGTGAGCTCTCCATGCTTCACATCAATCACCGCACCCGCGGTGTGTAAGAAAGGTCTTCCTAGAATGATTGGAATGTTGGAGTCTTCTTCCATGTCAACAATGACAAAGTCCACCGGGATGAAAAATTTCCCAACTCTTACGGGAACATCTTCCCATATCCCTAATGGTGTCTTCGTCGATCTATCGGCCATTTGGAGTGTGATATTGGTGCATTTAAGCTCTCCCATCCCTAACCTTTTACTCACCGAGTACGGCATAACACTCACACTAGCCCCTAGATCACATAAGGCTTTGTTGATCGTGGTGTCGCCAATGGTACACGGTATTGAGAAGCTTCCCAGATCTTTGAGTTTTGGAGGTGAACTCCCTTGAAGTATTGCACTACTCACCTTAGTGAAGGCGATAGTCTCAAGCTTCCGGATCGACTTCTTCTTTGTGAGGATGTCTTTCATGTATTTTGCATAGGCCGGCACGTGATTGATTAATTCCGTGAAAGGAATCGAGACTTCCAAATTCTTCACAATTTCCATAAATTTTCCAAGTTGGTCATCAAATTTGGGCTTGGCTTGACGACTTGGAAAAGGAAGTCTAATCACAATGGGCTCCTTCTCCTAGGCCTTGTCTTCATTTTTCCTTGAAATTTCTTCGTTTGATGGTTCTCCATCCTTGGAGTTTTGCACAATTTCTTCTTTATCACTAGCTTCCACAACTTCATCCTCAACTTGCTTCTTCGGTGCTTCATACCTTGTACCACTTCTCAAGTGAATGGCACTAACCGTTTCATGTCTTGGGGGATTACTTTGAGGTGGTAATTGCTCCTTTTGTCTTTGTGAACTTGAAGATGCTAGTTGAGTCAATTGGGTTTCCAACATTTTGGTGTGAGCTAGGATGTTGTTGATGGTGATTTCCTTTGCTTGACTATCCTTTTGCATTTGAGTGAAAAACTCTTGTTGATTCTTTTGCATTTGGAGGACCGCTTTTTGAACATCAAAACCTTGGTCATTTTGTTGATTGTATGGAGTTTGATTTTGGTAACCTTGGTTTTGGTTGTAAAAGGGTCTTTGATTTTGGTTTCTCATGGGAGGTGGGGTGTATGTTGGTTGAGGGTTTTGAACATTTTGGCTTTTGTATGAGAGATTTGGATGGAATTTGGTGTTTTCATTGTAATAGTTGGAGTAAGGGGTACCACTCTTGTATGCTTGAAAACCATTCACTTGTTCATTTGTTCCCCTACATTCACTTTGGTCATGTCCCAAAGTTCCACAATTCTCACATATCCCACTTGGGATTGATGAAGATGCCGTCATGGCATTAACATGATGCTTTGGTGATTTTGAGGCTTCTTCAAGTTTAGCCATTGCTTTTTCAAACTTCAAATTGATGGTATCAATGTGAGCACTAAGTTGAGCACCCAATTGAGTAACGGAGTCCACTTCATGCTTTCCTCCTCTAGTAGCCTTGCGAGGTCTACTATATTGTGAGTTATGGACCGCCATTTCCTCAATCTTGTTCCAAGTTTGATTATCATCAACTTCGGTGAACATTCTATTTGATCCCATGTTGAGAATGTTTCTTGAATCTTCATAAAGACCGTTCCAAAATTGTTGTACCAAGAACCACTCGCTAAGTCCATGGTGAGGACATGAGCGAAAAATTCCCTTGAATCGCTCCCAAGCTTCATACAAAGATTCTTCATCTCTTTGCTTAAAGCCCGTAATTTGAGCTCTTAGCATGTTAGTCTTTTCCGGTGGATAGAACTTTTTGTAGAAAGCTAGAGCCAACTTCTTCCAAGAATCAATTCCGAGAGTAGCCTTATCAAGGCCTTTCAACCATTGTTTCGCGGTGCCAATTATAGAAAAAGGAAATAAGACCCATCGAATTTGTTCTTGAGTTACACCGGTTTGAGAAATCGCATCACAATAGTCGCAAAAAGTCTCCATATGAGAGTGAGGGTATTCACTAGGCATCCCCCCAAATTGGCTTCTTTCGACTAATTAGATAAATGCAGATTTGGCAATAAAATTTTCGGTTAGATGTTGTGGTGTGGGAGTACCGTTGGGTAGGTTCTCCTCGGTTGGTACGGAATGTGATGAAAACTTAGGCATTGTGGGTTGATTTTGTGTTGGATTTTGTGTTGGGTTCTCCTCACCTTCTCTTGCAAAAGGGTTGATGAACTCAATAGTATTTGGTTGAATAACCTCACCAATACGTCTCAAAGTTCTTCCACCAAGTCTTCTATTGGTTGTCAAAATCCTTTCAATTTCGTGATCAAAGGGTAACAAGTTACCTTGTGACCTTCTAGACATGCAAAATATCAAACAACTCGAAAATAATTAGAACAAACCTTGAGGAGTTTTACTTCCCCAAGGCAAAGAAAGACACAACTAATAACAATAAAGGAAAATCTAAATCAAGTTAACACCGTCCCCGGCAACGGCGCCATTTTTGGTCGGACTCACGATGGAGGTTTACCTTTCGGTACTTGTCGTTAGGAGCACCTAGACCAAAACACAATTTATAACTTCACAAACAACTCTACAATTAGTAAAGAGGCAAGTAAAGGTCGGATCCCAAGGGATGGAAATTAAGATGAGATTTCTATTGCAACTAGTGGTGTCTAAGGGTGTCACAATTGGGGTTTGAAGTAGAAGATCACTAAACTAAATAGCAATGAAAGCAAACAAGCAAGATGAATTAAAAGGGATGTAAACAATTGATAAAAAGCACTAGGGTGTCATGGGGTCATAGGGGATTCATGGGAATTGATCATACAAACATATTCTCAAATTATAAGCAAGCAATTATTGTTGTGATGGATCGAGTTGGTTTATATCTTACAATCCTGGGAAAGTTTGGGTTCCGGAGCCGAATCGATTAGATTGTACAACACCTACAAGTCGACTTAATCTTCCCTACTCAACTACATGCATGGTCTATTGAGACTCGAGTTGGTTTATTTCTTACAAGTCTCATGAAAAGATAGGTGATGGGTAAAAAATGCAAGGATTCATAGGCTCGCATTTCATCAAACATAACATGTGCATGAGTTGAGATCACAACAAGCAAGCAAATAAACTATGAAAACAAATTAATTTAAGCATGAATCATTCCCCATGTTTGTTTCCCCTAATTACCCATTAACCCTAGCTAAGGAAACTACTCACTCATTATCATGTTGAACATGCTAGCAAGGTTGTCAATCATACCAACAAAGTGAAACATGATGAATAAATGAAGATGATTAACAATAATTAAAAAGGGATTAAGAGAATTATACCTACCAATGATTCCAATAATAAAGCAAAGAATAAAAGAAGTACTTGATGCTTGATTGGAAGGTTGTCAATCTCCCAATAATAACCCAAATAATCTTCAATTACCCAAAATAAAGGATGAACAAGAGAGAGATTAAGGAAATAAAACTTGTATTAAAACTTGATTAAATGTTGATTACAAGATTAAAGAGAGATTTGATTGATATTAACTACACTAAAGATTGCTAAGAAGAACATGCTCTTCTAATTAGACTAATGGGGTATTTATAGTGGGGATTAGGTACATAAATTAGGGTTTACTAAGGGCTTAAATGACGATTAAGTCCTTCAGGAATCGCCGGTCTCTAGGGAGACTCCGGTCTCTTTTTCGCCGGTCTTAGAAAAAGATGTGCATCCTTCCTTGAAGCTTGTAGAAGACGAAAGTACTGTCTGGGAATCCGGGCGTTTTTGGCACGGGACGGGCGGATTTGGGAGCTTCTGGACGGGCGTCCAGAGGGGGAAGACGGGCGTCTTTAGGAGGTTTTGCCCGGGCGTCTTGTGGAGGAAGACGCTCAGATTGTGGTGATGGACGGGCGTGTTCAGGCCAATCCGCACGGATTGTCAAACAGTTTCATTCCTTCTTCTTTTTCTTCCTTTTTCTTCATAAAATCCTTGAGGATTTCCTCGGGGATGCAAGGATCTTTTCTCATCATTGCCCATCTATTATAGTATGTACAAAGGCCTTCTAATCTTGTCTCTCCTTGATGCTTGGTCATTGAATTCAATCAATTTAGCCGCATTTTGCCATGAAAATGCAAGGTTTGCACTCCTTTCCTACCAAGGACACAAAACCTCAAAGAATATGTAAAACAAAGAACTAAAGACAATAAATGACCCAAATATGCACTAAAAAGCATGGGAACAAGGCTAATTCGGGGACTAAATATGCTCTAATTATGGTCACATCACTAACATATATACATCCTAATGCATATGATTCTACCAACTAATATGTCATATAATCTAAATGCAAGTCCTAAATTCACATTGTTTATACCGCATCAATCAAAATAAAGCCACATAGTCATTAACATAAAGAGGAAAAAGGAGATTGGAAAGATCATACCATGCGGTCTTCAATATCCTCATGTCTCGGATGTGACGTAGTCGATCAATGTGAACAAGGATAGAACAAACACGATATATACAACAATATATACAAGTCTACACTACAAAGGAAATGAACTTGTTTTTGGATTTTCAAATTTTTCAATTTTTTTTTTTTTTTTTGATTTTTTCTAAATTTTTGAATAAAAGTTAAGTTAGAATTTCCCATCCCCACACTAATATGGGCATTGTCCTCAATGGCCAATATGATAGGAAATTATGCAAGTATGATACATGAATTCTATACTAAATGCAAGCTATACCAATCTACACTACATGATGCATGGGTTTTTTGTTTATGACGGAGAGCGTAATTTAGATTACCTCCCGTTGCGTATGCATGTACTTCTCCAAACCGAGATAGACATTATTTCTAATGTCTTAAATTATGGGGTAGTTCATGCACACAAGATGCAATGCATGAAACTATATATTGTCATTTTGGATTTTTCAATGGGAACAATAAAAGAACACCTCAATGTGGCCGAGGTGTTAGTCCTCGTGTTGCTAGGACTCTCCAACCAAGTCAAAGTTAAATATTGTACAAGTTAACAAAACATTGAATTCTTTCATGAAGATTGAAAATAAAGAGAGGAGATGAGGAAACTTCACTTAAGTTTGAGATGGGTGCCTCATGCCCGCTCCATCTAGCTATGAAGAGATCTTCTAGAGATCGCCATCATCTCCCTCTAGGTCACTATCCCATATTTCCTTGGATGCATCACTTGTATTAGGGTCCCCACCGCAAGATTTGTCGCTCCCTTCATCTTGTCGCCCATTTGCCCCTTCATTTGCTCTTTCCGAATTGGGGAAGAGTATATCCATTTGTGCCCAAGAGGGAAATGCTCTCTCCTCACTAATCTTCCCTCTTTGAATCATATCGTGGTATTAAGGGTAAAGTGCATAATAATTTTCCACGGTAGCTTCATAATGTCGGAAGTGCAAATCTTGGAGAATTCCCGTTACAAAGTCATCACGGGGGAGGATAAAGGGGTTAGGGTGGTTGTACGGTTGATATGGAAAAGGGTAGGGAGGTACTTTGATTTTCTCATCGCGTGGTTGTTGCTCTTGTTGTTGTTGTGGATTTGGTGGTGGTGGTGCTTGCTTTGCTTGGGTTGGGTTTGCGGGGATGAGGTAGGATGGGATTGGTGATAAAGGTCCCCTTCTTGGTGATATTCTTGGTAGTCCGGTCATTGGTAAGTAGATTAGATCACTCCCTTTTGTTATCCACTTGATCTTTTTATCAACCCCCTCAAGGGTTATCCAATGATGATGCACAAGAAGAAGGTCTTCATTTATCCTTGTATTCCCGGAAAGAGGAGTATACTCATTATTCTCATTAAATTTTGGATTGAAATGCTTTGCAATCTTTGTAATGAGCCCTCCATTAACAATGTGTTTCATCCCATCATCATCACCGTTTCTGAACTTAGCCCACTTCTCGAGTAGCACAAGAGGCGCATTAAAGTGGTACCCACCCCTTCCTTGGATATCGATATAGGACTCCATGAACACAAGATCGAGTTCGTTCACTATTGCCGGGTCTCGGCGAGCAAGGAGGGTGCCGGAAAGGAACCGGTAAGTAAGTCTCAAAATAGGATTTTGAATGTGGAAAGCTAGACACTCCTTGATATACATGAAATCTCGGCTGGTCATGGCCCTCCATAGGGGTGCAACACTATATCTCTTCGTTTTTGATGTCCGGTAGGCGAGACATCGAGACCAAGCACATTAGCAAATTCCACTAGAGTCATCATTCTTGAAACACTCTCCAACCTAAATTCTATGCATATCGTTCTATTCAAGGTTGTGATTTTCAAGAAGCTTAAAAATTCAAGAACAAGGGATCGGTAAGTTTGCTCGTGCATGTGGAATAGGGTAGAGAGACCAAACAACTCAAAAAGGGCTTCCATTTGATGGTAAATCCCAAGCTTCCTTAAAGTTCTATGGCATAAAAATTTAGTAGGGAGAATGTTCTTACGAAGAAGCCGGTGAAAAACGAGCCTTTGCACATCATTGACGAATTCAACATTTGAGAAGTCATCAAGCCTTGTAAGATCCACAATTTCTTCATGCTCCCTCCTTAGAGTGTTGATGTGAGAGGTAGAAGAGCTTCCTCTTACTCTTGGTCTTCTTTTATCCCTAAAGGAAGATCCCTTTGGTCCCATTCTTTGATTGTTGAGTTGGAATTTTTTATTTGTTGAAGTATGAAGATGCTCTTTGTGGATTGAATATTGCTTTTGAAACCCTAGAAATTGGGGCTTTTTGATTTTGTGGAATAAAAGAGTGTTTGGGATCTGCTTTGGAGTCATAAGAAGGTGGGTTTTTATAATGCAAGTGGAAGGAAGGGTGATGTGTCACAAATTGTGTGGTGGGGAGAATTAAAATTGGAAAAATCGGGAGTGAAGGCCGCAGGAAGACGAGCGGACTCAGGCTCGGGACGCTCGGATTCTCTCATTCTAGGACGAGCGGATTCCCGGGAAGACGCTCGGATTCTCTTACAGCGAATTTTTGCAAAAATTTGACGCAGCCAAGATGAGCGGATCGAGCACAAGACGAGCGTCTTTTCTGGAGCAAGTCGAGCGTCTTTTCTCATAGCCGAGCGGATTCTGTTACAGGAACTTTTCTTAAAATGTTGCAGCAAAAAGACGAGCGGATTCATCTTCAGACGCTCGGATTCCTTCCGGACGAGCGTATTCTCAATAAGACGGTCGTCTTTGTACAAACCGAGCGGATTCTCTCTTTATACGCTCGGATTTCTTGCCGCGGATTCCCTTTGATTTCCTTGACTCCGATAAAAGCTTCCCCACACTTGAAAATTAGTTCCTTCCTTCATCAAAAATCATTAGTGACCCTCCCTCACTTACTCTCATGGAAAGAATTTATGTTTATGATAAAAGGAATGCAACAAAATTATAAATACAAGTTAGAGGGTTAGTATATTTACAAGTGGTGGTTTAGGGAGGACTCCACCAAACTCTCCCTTTGATGACTCCTTCAAGGATGAGGAGGCCCGAGGTAGGTGACCTCGACCTCTCCAACAAATGCACCCTCATAATATGGCTTCAATCTTTGACCATTGACCTTGAATTTGCTTCCATCTTCCGCCTTGATTTCAAAATCCCCATATTTTCCTACCTCGGTGATCACATAGGGACACATCCATCTAGAGTTCAATTTTCCCGGAAAGAGTCGATAGCGGAAATTGAATAGAAGGAGTTTCTCCCCTTTGTGCAAGGCTTTTTGTTTGATCCTCTTGTCATGGAGCAATCTTGTACTTTCCTTGTAGATCTTGGCATTCTCATAAGATTGTAGTCGGAATTCCTCCAACTCTTGAATTTGTATCGTCCTCTTTTGACCACTCAATTTGAGATCAAGGTTAAGGGCTCGGATTGCCCAAAAAGCTTTGTACTCCAATTCGATTGGCAAGTGGCATGCTTTTCCATAAATAAGCTTGTAAGGGGAGGCTCCTATGGGAGTCTTATAGGCTGTCCTATAAGCCCAAAGAGCGTCATCAAGCTTTGTGCTCCAATATTTTCGGGTCTTGTTCACAACTTTCTCAAGAATTTGCTTGATCTCTCTATTCGAAACTTCAACTTGACCGCTTGTTTGAGGATGATATCCCAAGCCGGTTCTATGTTGAACACCATACTTGGTCAAAAGGGATGCGAGTTTCTTTTCATGAAAATGCGTTCCTCCATCACTTATGATTGCTCTAGGGACTCCGAATCTTGGGAAGATTCTTTTCTTGAAAAGCTTGGTGACCGTCTTCGCATCATCGTTTGGAGTGGCAATTTCCTCCACCCACTTTGAGACGAAGTCTACGGCCACAAGGATATAATTATTCCCATTGGATGTCACAAACGGCCCTTGGTAGTCGATCCCCCAAACATCGAAGATCTCCACCTCTAGTATGCCCCTTTTTGGCATTTCATTCCTCCAAGAGATATTCCCCGTCCTTTGACAAGCATCACAATGAATGATGAATTCCCTTGTGTCTTGGAACATTGTAGGCCAATAGAAGCCCGATCGAAGAATTTTTGCAATGGTTCTCCTTGCTCCATGGTGCCCACCGTAGGGTGATGAGTGGCATCCTTCCAAGATTCCTTGGACTTCCCATTGGGGGATGCACCTCCGGTAGAGCCCATCACTACACTCTTTGTAGAGATTTGGGTCATCCCAAAAGTACCTTTTTACTTCGAATAAGAATCTCTTCCTTTGGTTGTAGTTCAAATTTGGAGGGAGTACTCTTCCAACGATATAGTTGGCATAATCGGCAAACCATGGGGTGATGTGCCTTTCAAGTTGTGTTTGAATGGCCATCAAGATATCGTCGGGAAATGAGTCATTGATCGGCGTTTCTCCTTGTTCATCATGAAACCGGATCCTTGACAAGTGATCCGCCACTACATTTTCGGCTCCTTTCTTGTCTCTTATCTCCAAGTCGAATTCTTGAAGAAGCAAAATCCATCTTAACAACCTTGGTTTGGCCTCCTTCTTTATCAAGAGGTGTTGGAGAGCACGGTGATCCGAAAAGACAATCACTTTGGATCCGAGTAAGTAGGAACGAAATTTGTCCAAAGCATAGACAATGGCAAGAAGCTCTTTCTCGGTGGTATCATAGTTCACTTGGGAGGGATCAAGAGTCTTGCTTATATAGTAGATGGCATGAAGAGCTCTTCCTACCCGTTGGCCAAGAACCGCTCCAACGGCGTAGTTACTAGCATCACACATAATCTCGAACGGTAGTTCCCAATTTGGAGGTTGAATAATCGGTGCCGAGATTAGTGCTTCCTTGATTCTATTAAAGGCTTCAACACACTTATCAGTGAAATGGAATTGGGCATCTTTAAGTAAGAGTTGAGTGAGGGGTTTCGCTATTTTTGAAAAATCTTTTATGAAACGGCGATAGAAACCCGCGTGACCGAGAAAACTTCTCACCCCTCTAACATTCACGGGAGGTGGGAGTTTCCCTATCACCTCAACCTTAGCTTTATCGACCTTGATGCCCTTTTCCGAAATTAAATGACATAAAACAATTCCCAATTTAAAACAAGACTAACATCTTCACATTTTTGCAATACAAGAGAAAGATTATGCAAACATGAGTCAAAGTCTTTTCCATAAACGCTAAAATCATCCATAAAAACTTCCATTGTGGTCTCTAGGTAGTCGTAGAAGACACTCATCATGCATCTTTGGAAAGTGGCGGGGGCATTACATAGGCCAAAAGGCATCCTCCTATATGCAAAAGTACCATAAGGGCATGTGAAGGTGGTCTTATGTTGGTCATCCGGGTGTATGGGGATTTGAAATAATCCCGAATACCCGTCAAGGTAACAAAAGAATTTGTTGGAGGCTAACCTCTCAAGCATTTGGTCAATGAATGGTAGGGGAAATGATCGTTCCTTGTTGCGGAATTCAATTTTCGATAGTCAATGCACATACGCCAACCGGTGATCTTCCTTGCTGGTATTAACTCATTCTTTTCGTTTGTCACCACCGTGGTACCTCCTTTCTTAGGTACCACTTGAACGGGGCTAACCCATAAAGAATCCGATATGGGATATATGATTCCCGCATCAAGTAATTTCATAACCTCTCCCTTGACAACTTCTTGCATGTGGGGGTTTAATCTCCTTTGAGGTTGGATGGTAAGTCTATGGTCCTCCTCTAGATGAATTCTATGCATACAAAAGTTGGGACTTATCCCCTTAAGGTCATCTAGACTATAACCTATAGCCTTTTCATGTTGCTTTAACACATCAAGCAATTTTCCCAATTGGTTTTCATCAAGTCTATCATTAACAATCACGGGTTTGGTCTTTGATTCATCAAGGTAAGCATATTTCAAATTTGGGGGAAGGGGTTTTAAAGTAGGGATTTGTACCTCACTTTCCTCCTTTGAAGGTTCATTGAGAATTTGCTCCATTTCCATTAGACACTCCATTCTCATAGCATATTCAACTTGTTCTTCGGTCTCCTCAATCTCGTCATACTCGAATTCCATGACGAATTCCTCTTGGTCTTGAGCTTGTAAGATGTCTTCTAGGATGGATTGCTCATTTTCTATAGGTTGATATGCTTCCACAAGGATGTTATGTACTAATTCGGATTGCTCATGAGTAAGTTCTTTGTTAGCTAGAGCGGCCTCAAAAAGATCTACCTCCAATTCCCAATACATATTTTTAGCCTCACTTGCTTCCAAGGCTTCCAATGCTTGCATGGGATCTTTGAAGAAAGGTCATACTTAAGTGGTCCTCTACAAAACAATCTATAAGGTCCATCTTGCAAAATATCAAACAACTTGAAAATAGTTAGAACAAACCTTGAGGAGTTTTACTTCTCCAAGGCAAAGAAAGACACAACTAATAACAATCTAAGAAAATCTAAATCAAGTTAACACCGTCCCCGGCAACGGCGCCATTTTTGGTCGGACTCACTTGGAGGTTTAGTTTTCGGTACTTGTCGTTAGGAGCACCTAGACCAAAACACAATTTATAACTCCACAAACAACTCTACAATTAGTAAAGAGGCAAGGTCAGGTCAGATCCCAAGGGACGGGAATTGAGATGAGATTTTCAATTGCAACTAGCGGTGCCTAGGGGTGTCACAATTTGGGGTTTGAATAGAAGATCACTAAACTAAATAGCAATAAAAGTAAACAAGCAAGATGATTAAAAAGGGATGTAAACAATTGATAAAAGGCACTAGGGTGTCATGGGGTCATAGGAGATTCATGGGAATTGATCATACAAACATATTCTCAAATTATAAGCAAGCAATTTTTGTTGTGATGGATCGAGTTGGTTTATATCTTACAATCCTAGGAAAGTTTGGGTCCCGGAGCCGAATCGATTAGATTGTACAACACCTACAAGTCGACTTAATCTTCCCTACTCAACTATATGCATGGTCTAATGAGACTCGAGTTGGTTTATGTCTTACAAGTCTCATTAAAAAGATGGGTGATGGGTAAAAAATGCAAAGATTCATAGGCTCGCATTTCATCAAACATAACATGTGCATAAGTTGAGATCACAACAAGCAAGCAAATAAACTATGGAAACATATTAATTTAAGCATGAATCATCCCCCATGTTGATTTCCCCTAATTACCCATTAACCCTAGCTAAGGAAACTACTCACTCATTATCATGTTGAACATGCTAGCAAGGTTGTCAATCATACCAACAAAGTAAAACATGATGAATAAATGAAGATAATTAACAATAATTAAAAAGGGATTAAGAGAATTATACCTACTAATGATTCCAATAATAAAGCAAAAGCTTGATTAAATGTTGATTACAAGATTAAAGAGAGATTTAATTGATATAAACTACACTAGAGATTGCTAAGAAGAACATGATTATCTAATTAGACTAATGGGGTATTTATAGTGGGGATTAGGTACATAAATTAGGGTTTACTAAGGGCTTAAATGACGATTAAGTCCTTGAGGAATCGCCGGTCTCAAGAGAGACTTCGGTATCCTTTCCGCCGGTCTTTGAAAAATATGCCCATCCTTCATTGAACAAGTAGAAGACGGATTAGCTGTCACACAATCCGAGCGTCCAGGGCACGGGACGGGCGGATTGTGGGTCTTTTGGACGAGCGGATTCGTGGGGTGGACGGGCGGATTGTGGTGGTTCTGGACGCGCGTCCAGCTGAGGAACACGCTCGGATTGCTTGTGATGGACGGGCGGATTGTGGTCAATCCGCTCGGATTCTCTGTCAGCTTCTTCCTTTCTTCTTTTCTTATTTTTCCTTCATAAAATCCTTGAGGATTTCCTCGGGGATGCAAGGATCTTTTCTCATCATTGCCCATCTACTATAGTATGTACAAAGGCCTTCTAGTCTTGTCTTCTCTTTGATGCTTGGTCATTGGATTCAATCAATTTAGCTCCATTTTGCCATGAAAATGCAAGGTTTGCACTCCTTTCCTACCAAGGGATCAAAACCTCAAAGAATATGCAAAATAAAGGACTAAAGACAATAAATGACCCAAATATGCACTAAAAAGCATGGGAACAAGGCTAATTCGGGTACTAAATATGCTCAAATTATGGTCACATCATCTGCATTTACCTATTCTTATTTCAGATCATTCGCCGATTATTGTACGCTTTCTCGAACAATCGAAATCACGTAAGCGACCGTACCGTGTTGATAACTGGTGTCTTCAAATACTGGAAGTAGTGGCTCTTGTTTCTACTGCGTGGAATACTCCAGTTTCTGGATCCTCTTCATATGTTCTGTCCCGAAAGTTGGCTGCTGTTCGGTTTGCTATTCTGAATTGGGTTATTCAACACCGCATTTGCTATGGTATAAATTGGTCATCGATTGAGAACGAACTTGAGCTAGCATCTACTTCTCTTTCGGATTCTGCAGCTGCAAATACATATCAAAACCTGAGATCTTCTCATCTTCAGCTCATTTCTAAGCAGCACGGATACTGGATTCAGCGGGTCAAGACTCGTAAAGAAATTTTGGATGGCCTTCCGACTCGATTTTTATTTAACCGAGTTAAGCAAAGATCTTCCAAGCAGCGTTTGCTTTCTCTTCGAACGCCTGCAGGGAACTGGCTTAATGACCCGACTGAAATTGAATCAGAAATCCTTTCTCATTTCCGTTCTATTACGGGTGCATCTCATTCTTCCCATGTCGAGTATTTTCAGTTTACTGATGCCTTTCTTTCTGAGCTGGATATTCCGTCACTTTCCTCCGCTGAATGTTCTCTTTTATCTACTCCGTTTACTGAGGATGATGTTTTACGCGCGCTTCGTGGTATGGATGGTTCAAAGTCACCTGGCCCAGATAGTATTACACCCCGCTTTTATCAGGTTTTTTGGCCTCAGATTGGACACCTCATGTCTGCGGCCATTTTACAGTTTCTTAATACTGGAATTATGTTGAAGGAATGAAATCACACACATATTGTACTTATTCCGAAAGTGGACCACCCGGAGATGGTTACTCAGTATCGCCCTATTAGTCTTTGCAATGTCATTTACCGCATTGCGTCCAAGTGTCTTGCAAACAGGCTTAAGTTGGTGATTCCATCACTTGTATCTGATTCTCAACAAGCTTTCGTACCTGGACGCCTGATGACAGATAGCTGCCTTATTTCGCACGAAGTTATGCACTATATTAATAAGACGAAAAAGGGTACTAACTGTTTCGCTGTGCTTAAACTTGACATGAACAAGGCCTTTGATCGGGTTTCCTGGACTTTCCTCATGCTGATTATGAAGCACATGGGATTCCCAACTTTCTGGAGAAATATTATTTGGGAATGTGTGTCTACGGTCTCTTACAGGGTTCTTATTAATAGAGAACCTTCTGAAGCTTTCCGATCGTCTTGTGGTCTTCAGCAAGGGGATCCGCTGTCTCCCTATCTTTTTATTATGTGTATGGAGGTTCTGTTGCGGCAGCTAATCAAAGCTGAAAAAACTGGCTCCTTAACCGACCTCAAGATTTCGCGATACGCCCCAATTCTTTCACACCTGTTCTATGTGGATGATGCACTTCTTTGTTGCAAAGCTACTCCTTCGTCCTTTGAGACTTTGCGGGTTCTTGTAGATACCCGTATCCGTCGATATTGGAATTTATAGAGAACCCGACAAACACCCGATGATGATAGGACACATGTATTTCTTTAGTTGTCATTGTCATTATTTGGAGCTCGTTTTACGATGTAGAATGGGCGTCGTCGATGAAGTATTTTATTAATTTAAATGATATTTAAATTAATGTTTTTTAAGTGAGTTCATTTTATTAATTTAAATGATATTTAAATTAAAGTCTTTTTTAAGGTGATTTCAATTTACTTTATTTTATTTTGAATTTATTTTCCCAAGTTTATTTTATTGAAAATAAAATAAATAATTGATTTGAAAAATCATTTTATGAATATATTTGATTTGAAAAATCATTTATTTTAATGTGTTAATTGATTTGAAAAATCGATTTTAAAAGCGAAGAAAACTCGTTTTAGAAGCATGTTTTTGAGCTCGATTTTAGCCCGGTTTTTGGGCCCGTTTTCTTTACGACTTGGCACGAATATCGAGTACACTAACCAACCTAAGCCTCTACCCATCCACCCTTGTTCGAACCCCCTATCCACGGCCCAAATTCCATCCCCAAACACCCCCCAACCAGCCCGCGCATACAAACAGCCCCCCTGTTTTGGCAGCTCAATCCCGAGCCCAAAACCCGCTCCAAACACCACCAAAACCCGTACCCATTAACCCTAACCCATACCCTAGCATCCTACCCATATTATCCTAACTTAATCACCAAGAAAACCCCTCTCAAACCCTCACAAAAGCTGCTGGACAGCAGCTATGCGTGAGCAGGCCCGACTGCCTCTCCCTCTCTTTTACCCTATTTTAACTCCTTATAAATACCACCCCTTGACCATACATTCATTCCGCTAAGTTCTCCATACATCCTACCATCACCCACAAGCTTTAAACCTCAGAAACAAACCCTAATTGCCTCCCAAAAACCCTAAACAAAACCGACACACAAACTGAACTGTTTGTGTGTCCTCCTCGAAAAGCAACTCGTTCCTCCATCAAACCTCCATCAAAACTCGATTTTCTTGTTCCTAATTAACCACATAACATCCATATACACATTAGACAAAGATTTACGAGCCAAATTTCCCTTGAGAGTACACGAAATCCCTCGAAAAACAGTGTTATACACTCTGTTTTCGCGGTTTATTCTTGTCTGTCCAGTTCTGTTTGTGCTCGTTTTTCGTGCCCAATAACCCAAAACGAGCAGGGGTTGCTTTAATATTTCTGTTCTCCTCTCTTTCTAGTTTTCAAAAAATCTTTTAAATCGAATTTTCGTCGTGAAACGAGGGAGATATCATCGTTTGAAAGTTGCTGTCCAGATTTGTCAAAAAACGCGTGTTGCTTTGTTTCTTCGTCGACGACGGCCTCTCGAGATAAAATCTACCATCGATTACGACCCAAGACGGTGTCAACGATACATGTAGGTTGAGGGTGCATCAAATCCTCCGCTTTTCCCTTTTATTTCGTTTGTTTTATGTTTGTTTTTTATTGTCTCGTTTTATTTCGTTTATCGTTTTGTTTATCGTTTAATTAACTATGAAATTAGTTTAGTCCGAGTATGAGTTAAAGTACCACCATGAACACCCGCGTTGACTTGAGATGGGAAAATAAACCGCTACTTCAGTCGGTCGTACACCCCGTCTCATTTACATATCCTCGTGTTCAAGGTAGGGCATAAATAAAACGAATTTCTAACTTCGCTCTTCGCTTTTGACCCCTTTGTTATTTCGGCCAATTCGACATACCCTAGGACCCGTCACATGTTAGTATGACCTCTGATTGTTAACATATAACTCGTATAGATGACATTCGATCACTTAAATAACCTAATTAGACACATTAGGGTACATCGACATAGCTTTAAAAATCGATTAACAATTCTATAACCTAATTGAATACATCTTTCTTATCACTTGATTTCTCGCTAGCATAGGAGTGCGTGATTAGCACCTTCCTATTAACACTCGACGAGTAAGCATTAATCTTATGATATCTGACCTAATTGGACCCTTTAGGCCGTGTAGAATGACACACTCGCGCGTTTCTTCTCAATCGATCAACCTGATTTATAACTTGTTTTCTAATTCGTTTTCTAATCCGTTTCGCAATCATTCGATCTAACCAATGAACCTAACTTAGGAACTAGGTTGGCCTTGTCTTGGCCGTGAGGGTGGCCGTTGGTTTGGGCCGTGAGTGGCCGTGTTTTCCGTCTTTCTCATTTCGTTCTTCTTTCCTTGTTTATCATTTGTTCTTTGTTGTTTTGTAGCTTGTAATTCATAGTTTGTTTATCGAGTTGTAATTTTCGAGTTAGTTTTCTTTTATCGAGTCAAAAAACCTCTTTCAAAAAACCTTAGTCTTGTTTGGTTAGACGGTTGTTCCCCAATGCTTGTAGGAGCGTAGTAAACCGCATGTTGTTTAAAGCAATATGGCCCGGTTTATGCTAATGCATGCTTTGGTGCGTAGCCCTATGTCTAATTCGATAAGATTAAGTAAAAGCACGCATTACGAGGAGTGACCCAAGGCCGTGTGTCATGTAGGCCGTGAGTCACCCCTCTTGTGCACGGTTTTCTAGGCCAAACGGCCGTGTATTGCGTCGTGTGTATAGCTTTGTATTTAGATCGAGTTGTATCTTTAATTTGTTGTTGTGTCGGCATGAAATGCCTGGTTTGTAATAGGTAGATCCCAACGGCTCCCCCATTCCCCCTAAGCCTTGTTTGCTTTCGTTTATATGTTGCTTAGATCAATCAACCCACATGCTAAATTACAACTTTGACAAAGTTAGTTTAGTTGCATCTAAAACGACATAGAAATTGTTGTCACATGATAGGGTTAAAACAACGTTTGCATTTCATACATCGTAGTAGCTATGACCTTGTTTGAAATCCGACACTTGACTTAGTAGAGGCCGTTATTGACGGGCGGGGTTGGGTGTCCTTATGGGCTTCCCAACACGTACCCTCACCCCTTACTCAAGATCTATGGTTTGTGGATCCGTCTAAATACCATTGGATTACGAGAGTCATTCTAATCGAGTGATATAGGGTACAAGTCTTTATCTTTAATCACTCGTAGTCGATTGGCTTTATGCTTTTCGATGAAAGGTGTAAAGTTGACTTGAACGGTTCCAAGTTCCCAAAAAACTTGGTGGCGACTCTAATATGTCTTAATTCGATTCGAAAGAACCTCGAGTCGATTATGCCTGGTGTGGATCCCGCGGACGCAGCCTTCCGAGGGCCTTGTCCACATTTGGCGGCTCACTGGGAAAAGAGGACTAGTTACACTTTGTTTCTAGGGTCTTTTCCTCCGAGGTGAAACTTGAAAAGAAAGTGTTGGAAAGTAAAACATTACTCATAGTGCTACGATTCATGCATAAACCCTTAAGGACTTGCCCGGGCCGTCCCAGCGTTTCTTCGTGATGCGTGGGGGGCGACGTCCCACTATGCTAGGAAGCTGCACATTGCTCGCTTCCACTTCGCCTCGCGTGGTTCTTGATGGTGGGGACGATCTTCTAGGTACTCTACCTTAAGACACCTTGCTCTATAAGACCGCAAAAGGATGGAGGGCATAGACCTTCTTGTAGAAGACTTGCCGAGATTTAGAGATGTCTAGGAGCATACATCCTTATAACATGAGAATGACAATGTGCAATTTGTTTTCCCGAGTCTTTTCGAAATTTCCCATGTCCTTTTCAAAACCGAAATTTTGAACAACTTACTTTCAAAATTAGCATGGTTTTAAAAACGCGGAATGCTGCCCAAATAGGACTAGAATTTTCGGCCCAAAATGAGCTTTTATAGCCGGCATGCTGCCCATTTCAAATCTCATTTTCGAATCAATCTTTCGTTTTTTCAAAACCAATCCAAAATGCCTCTCGAACCTCAACCAAGCATGAAATGCGTCAAGTCGTGTCCGGGTCATGGTCGTGTTAGGCCGGGTGTGTTTCGTTCTAAGAGTCTAGAACACGACCTTGTTGGGTCACCCAAGCTCACCTCTTGGGCTTTGAGTCATGTTGGTCGACCTTTTGGTCTAGGATAGTCCACAAAAAACGTCCAAGCTAGGCCCTTTAGGACGTTTCACTCGAACCCATGGGCTATGTTAGCCCAATCACGGGTTTAGTCACACCAAGTCCAGTTTAGAATCGAGTTATGACAGTTTGAGTCATGTCGTTTTGTCGAGTCTAAAATGAACCGATGTCTAAATCAAACCGTGAGTCGAACCCTTGTTTAGTCAATCTCAAGTCGAGTCTTTGTTTGAGTCAAGTTGGGGTCGAGTCCTTAAGTGTGCAGGGGCTCTTACTTTAAATATTGACTCAGTACGGGGTTTTCTTGTAGAAAGGCCGCCAAAAACCCGACGTCAAGCAATGGAAGATGCTGTTAACAAGCTTACTGAGGCCGTGAACCTCATGATGACCCGAATGGATGCAATCGAATCTAAGCTGGGTGAAGATTCCCCTCGACCACTGACTGATCTGGAAAAACGGTTCAAGTTCATCGAAGACCGTCTGAAACTCTCCCAGGGGAAGAACATCCACTATGAGAATGCTAGGGCCTATGCCCCAGTTCAGGATAAGTTGCCCACGAACATGGTACTCACTGACATCCCAAAGTTCAAGGGCACCGAAGATCCGGTCCACCATGTTAAGGCCTATAAAGGGTACTTAGCACTGAAGGGAGTACCTGCTGAAATGCTCTCTGAAATTTTCGCTCAATCTCTGGATGAACACCCGAAGGCGTGGTTCTACAATCTGGACCTAAAGAACTTCCCTACTTTCGAAGATATCACGGTGGAGTTTTGTAAGCACTATGCTGATAATGTCGAGATTCAAACCAACATAAGAACATTGGAAGTGATGACACAGAAAGACAAAGAAGGTTTTACTGAATTCCTTGCAAGATGGCGCGCTGAAAGCGTGAAATTAGCCAAGAAGCCTGACGAAGTTGAAATGGTAGATAAGTTCGTAAAGAATCTACGACCTATTTACCGCAATGCTCTGAAATACCAGAATTTTGGCTCTTTCAAAGAATTGATAAGAATCGGGATAAAGGTAGAAGATGATGTCATAAGGGCAGAGGCTGAAAAGCCGAAAGGGTACCAAGGGGCCTCATCATCTAAGGGCAAGGCCCCAACAACGACCCATATTGATGAAGCCATCAATCTCTTAGAAGGGCAATCGAAGAAGTCGCAGCGCCAAACACCTAGGGCATTCACCGATATTGGATGCACTTATACATACGTTCTCCAAAGGCTCATAGCCCAAGGAAAGTTGAAGCCCATTGGTCCAACTCCGGATCCACCTGCTGAACAACAAGGCAAATGGTACAAACCGAATGCCTACTGTGCCTTTCATCAAGGGAAAGGCCATGATACTGAAAGGTGCTATCGACTGAAGCACGAAATCCAAGACATAATTGAGAATGGAACACTCCCGATCCCAACTGTTAAACCCAATAACATCACCAATCCATTTGGCGATCACACTAACTTTGTTTCTGTCGAAGACAATGTCGATTATTCCCATCTTATCCGCCCATGTCACTTGAAAGGGGTGTTTGTCGGGAAAATATTTGTGGATTGCTGTGAATTCTTGCCAAACCCGAAGAATGAAATTCAAATCGGGAGTCTCGCTCTAGAATGTACTCCTCTCATTAACGAAGTTAATAAAAGACAATTCGATTCACCAACCTTCATCACTGGCGTAGATCCTCAGAGGACTACCTCAGGATGGAGGCAGACCATCAAAGGGATCAAGGACCAGAGCCGAGCATCTAAGCTGACATATGAACAAGAGAAAGCTCAAGACCGGATTTGAAAAATTATGAGTCGGGATCTGTTTTCTTTTCTTAGTCGAGTCGAGTCTAGGACTTTCTTTTCTTGAAGTTGAGTCGTTTGTCCCGCGATGACCTAGGGTGTGTCCTAGGAATCGTTCCTTTGAGTCTGTTAAGCAATTGCCTTTCCAATAAAAGTTGCAGTTTCGTTTCCAAATATGTCTTGTTTCCAATCCTCAATCATTCCGAAACATGATAAAATGCACAACACACTCAAAGGAATTCCTGGGGTAGAAATATGTCCTGTTTCAAAATGTAAGGTACACTAGGATCCCGTATTTGATTCCTTTACCTATTCCATGTCTGGTGGTAGAAAACCTCCATCTGAACCAATGTTTGTGACAAGCTTTTAGATGATTCTATGACAAACCCGGACTAGCTCCTTGTTTCCCCTATCAATGACGGAAGGCAAGCCCATCCCCACAAAATCATCCCCTCTCGAAGAGAGAAGAAACCAACCCGTTCTAACAAGGAATTGTTAATTCTAACCCAATTTAGTTGGCGAAGCCCAGTTTTTAAGGTGTATCCATTTATGACTAAGAGAATGAATAGAAGATCATTTTCAAAGAGAGAAAAAAAAAGATGAAAAAGAATGAAAAAAATGAGAAAAGGAGAAAAATTGGAAAAATGAAAAGAATGAAAAGATGAAAAGATGAAAAAAAAAGGATGAAAGAAAAATGAAAAATGAAAAAAGATGAAAGAAAAAGAAAAGGAAAAAAGATGTTGAAGTTATTGTGGAATGCCTTTTTGGTTGAATGTCGAAGTTACGGAAGCCAGAATTCAAGTCAAGTACCCATAGTTGAGGTTCAATGGGCGAAGCCCAAAAGCGTAAGTAGTGACCTCTTTACCCTCTAAGTCCTTCCTGAGACGGTTACAAGGGAATAGTCAGGAATTTTGAGAATCATTCCGCTTGTGCTGTTACACCTAGCCTTTAGGGACCAGATATGGAGATTTGAACCCACATTGTTTTCCAACCCATTTGCACTCGGGTTTCATCAAACCCGAGACACCTTTTCCAACCACGATGTAAGTCATAACCCATTGGCCTTAGCACCAGAAAATGAACCTTCAGAATGATGGTCCACTATTCAAGCCTTTTGTTGCCAAGCTCCACATCCCAAAGAACCACAACCTTTTGTACCAACCCTAGACACGGGATTTAACAGTACTTTACAGGCTAGAATGGGATACGACATGATACCATAGGTGAAACCTTCGAGTGTGTACACACAATCAAAATGCCAATTTAATGCACCTTGATCGAACTACGTCGGATTTGATTCGCTCCACGCGAATACGTAGGCAGTCCTTCAGAATAAGGGATTCAATCCACTCATCAACCAAGTTGTCATCTTGTCGGTTTATTACGGGTCTTAACCAAGTCCAAATGAAGCCACCTTTGTTTGAGTTGGTCTTAGTACTCGATGTAGGCTAGGATAAGGATATAGGTTCGGATGAGAAGTGTCAAGTCTTGGAATGAGCTTCATCTAACGGTGTAGGCAAAGATGCTCAGTCAGATAGATGCGGGTTTGTGTTGGGAACAGAAAATATGAAAAACCCGCTGAAAAGAAAGAAGGCGTGGACAAAAAATAGTAAAATCCCGATGAAAAGAAAGAAGGCGGTGGCAAGAAATGATGAAACTCGCTGAAAAGAAAGGAGGCGAGGAGAAGAGTGACAGAATGTTCCCAACAAGAGTGATGTGTGATGTCTAAGTGTTCTCATAAAATGAGTCCGTGTTTAGTGTCTGGGCGAAGCCAACGTTGTTGCTCTGTGAGTTTAATCCACCTTGTCAATGCCAAGTGATCTTGATTCCCATGTGCCCTTGGGAGCACGCCCATGCCATACGATATCTCCATCCCAAGTTCGACGACCTTGTGATTCCCATTTGCCATCTTTTGGCGCCGGAATGGCCAATATACATTTCTACCCCCCAACAAGTCTATAATTGAATTAAAACCCGTGTACACTTACGGTTTTATTTTCTTTTTTTGTTTTACGGTAGCGGGCTACGCCCACGTTGTTTACGAGTCATACAGAGTGTCTGTGTCGTATTTCATGCTCACCCATCAAGGTTTGATTTCAAAAATTCCAAAATTCCAAAAATTTCAAAATTTCAAAATTTCAAAAACTACCTTTTGCGAATTGCGGATAGATGATCCAAGTAATAGAATCTTTGCGGGTCGATGACCCAATCATTCAAAATTTTCAAATTCAATTTTGAAGGGTCGATGGCCCAACATACCAAGTGATGTCAAATTTAAACTTCGGGTCGATGGCCCAATTATTCAAAATTTTCAAATTCAATTCTCGGGTCGATGACCCAGTATTTCAAATAATCCAATTTCAGGATCGATGATCCAAATGTGCTTATGTGATGATTATTGCTAGTACATTTTCTATGTTTCAAATATAGCAGGATATGCTTCAACTGGGGGCTCTAAAGTCTCCGCCTTTAGAGCCATCACAAACTGGGGGCTCTGAAGCCGTTAGCTTCAGAGACCATTATCAAGATGTAAAGGATGACATCCACTCAGAATTCAATTCAATACAAGAGTATGAAATGGAAGAATTCCGTAGCTGAAAGCAAATGATGAAAGCGGCGGCAACCTCCTTGGAAAGTCCCGTCCCATTTGGGCACTGCCAAAGAGATGATAAATTTTGGGCAAATGTCAGCAGATGATGAATTTCGGCAAATGCCAGCAGATGATAAACTTTGGGCATGTGTCAGCAGTTGCCGAACTACGACGCGGGTTTGATTCCGTCAGAAACAGATACGTAGGCGCCTAAGGATAAGGCTCAATTCACCATATATGCAATTTGTGGGTCGACGACCAATGACAATTTGACACAACAGAAGCAAGAGTCAATCCCCAACGAAGTTTCAGGTATGATCTCTTCTTATGGCTGGCGAGCTTATAAACGCAAGTCTAATGGACTATAAACGACCCGCAGAATCCTCAGGTCGAAAGGGACTGGGGTATACTTTGACTTTCGCCTTGTCCAAGCCTCAGTCAAAGTGGGGGCTCTGTAGATACCCGTATCCGTCGATATTGGAATTTATAGAGAACCCGACAAACACCCGATGATGATAGGACACATGTATTTCTTTAGTTGTCATTGTCATTATTTGGAGCTTGTTTTACGATGTAGAATGGGCGTCGTCGATGAAGTATTTTATTAATTTAAATGATATTTAAATTAATGTTTTTTAAGTGAGTTCATTTTATTAATTTAAATGATATTTAAATTAAAGTCTTTTTTAAGGTGATTTCAATTTACTTTATTTTATTTTGAATTTATTTTCCCAAGTTTATTTTATTGAAAATAAAATAAATAATTGATTTGAAAAATCATTTTATGAATATATTTGATTTGAAAAATCATTTATTTTAATGTGTTAATTGATTTGAAAAATCGATTTTAAAAGCGAAGAAAACTCGTTTTAGAAGCATGTTTTTGAGCTCGATTTTAGCCCGGTTTTTGGGCCCGTTTTCTTTACGACTTGGCACGAATATCGAGTACACTAACCAACCTAAGCCTCTACCCATCCACCCTTGTTCGAACCCCCTATCCACGGCCCAAATTCCATCCCCAAACACCCCCCAACCAGCCCGCGCATACAAACAGCCCCCCTGTTTTGGCAGCTCAATCCCGAGCCCAAAACCCGCTCCAAACACCACCAAAACCCGTACCCATTAACCCTAGCCCATACCCTAGCATCCTACCCATATTATCCTAGCTTAATCACCAAGAAAACCCCTCTCAAACCCTCACAAAAGCTGCTGGACAGCAGCTATGCGTGAGCAGGCCCGACTGCCTCTCCCTCTCTTTTACCCCTTTTAACTCCTTATAAATACCACCCCTTGACCATACATTCATTCCGCTAAGTTCTCCATACATCCTACCATCACCCACAAGCTTTAAACCTCAGAAACAAACCCTAATTGCCTCCCAAAAACCCTAAACAAAACCGACACACAAACTGAACTGTTTGTGTGTCCTCCTCGAAAAGCAACTCGTTCCTCCATCAAACCTCCATCAAAACTCGATTTTCTTGTTCCTAATTAACCACATAACATCCATCTACACATTAGACAAAGATTTACGAGCCAAATTGCCCTTGAGAGTACACGAAATCCCTCGAAAAACAGTGTTATACACTCTGTTTTTTGATTTATTCTTGTCTGTCCAGTTCTGTTTGTGCTCGTTTTTCGTGCCCAATAACCCAAAACGAGCAGGGGTTGCTTTAAGATTCCTGTTCTCCTCTCTTTCTAGTTTTCAAAACATCTTTTAAATCGAATTTTCGTCGTGAAACGAGGGAGATATCATCGTTTGAAAGTTGCTGTCCAGATTTGTCAAAAAACGCGTGTTGCTTTGTTTCTTCGTCGACGACGGCCTCTCGAGATAAAATCTACCATCGATTACGACCCAAGACGGTGTCAACGATACATGTAGGTTGAGGGTGCATCAAATCCTCCTCTTTTCCCTTTTATTTCGTTTGTTTTATGTTTGTTTTTTATTGTCTCGTTTTATTTCGTTTATCGTTTTGTTTATCGTTTAATTAACTATGAAATTAGTTTAGTCCGAGTATGAGTTAAAGTACCACCATGAACACCCGCGTTGACTTGAGATGGGAAAATAAACCGCTACTTCAGTCGGTCGTACACCCCCGTCTCATTTACATATCCTCGTGTTCAAGGTAGGGCATAAATAAAACGAATTTCTAACTTCGCTCTTCGCTTTTGACCCCTTTGTTATTTCGGCCAATTCGACATACCCTAGGACCCGTCACATGTTAGTATGACCTCTGATTGTTAACATATAACTCGTATAGATGACATTCGATCACTTAAATAACCTAATTAGACACATTAGGGTACATCGACATAGCTTTAAAAATCGATTAACAATTCTATAACCTAATTGAATACATCTTTCTTATCACTTGATTTCTCGCTAGCATAGGAGTGCATGATTAGCACCTTCCTATTAACACTCGACGAGTAAGCATTAATCTTATGATATCTGACCTAATTGGACCCTTTAGGCCGTGTAGAATGACACACTCGCGCGTTTCTTCTCAATCGATCAACCTGATTTATAACTTGTTTTCTAATTCGTTTTCTAATCCGTTTCGCAATCATTCGATCTAACCAATGAACCTAACTTAGGAACTAGGTTGGCCTTGTCTTGGCCGTGAGGGTGGCCGTTGGTTTGGGCCGTGAGTGGCCGTGTTTTCCGTCTTTCTCATTTCGTTCTTCTTTCCTTGTTTATAATTTGTTCTTTGTTGTTTTGTAGCTTGTAATTCATAGTTTGTTTATCGAGTTGTAATTTTCGAGTTAGTTTTCTTTTATCGAGTCAAAAAACCTCTTTCAAAAAACCTTAGTCTTGTTTGGTTAGACGGTTGTTCCCCAATGCTTGTAGGAGCGTAGTAAACCGCATGTTGTTTAAAGCAATATGGCCCGGTTTATGCTAATGCATGCTTTGGTGCGTAGCCCTATGTCTAATTCGATAAGATTAAGTAAAAGCACGCATTACGAGGAGTGACCCAAGGCCGTGTGTCATGTAGGCCGTGAGTCACCCCTCTTGTGCACGGTTTTCTAGGCCAAACGGCCGTGTATTGCGTCGTGTGTATAGCTTTGTATTTAGATCGAGTTGTATCTTTAATTTGTTGTTGTGTCGGCATGAAATGCCTGGTTTGTAATAGGTAGATCCCAACGGCTCCCCCATTCCCCCTAAGCCTTGTTTGCTTTCGTTTATATGTTGCTTAGATCAATCAACCCACATGCTAAATTACAACTTTGACAAAGTTAGTTTAGTTGCATCTAAAACGACATAGAAATTGTTGTCACATGATAGGGTTAAAACAACGTTTGCATTTCATACATCGTAGTAGCTATGACCTTGTTTGAAATCCGACACTTGACTTAGTAGAGGCCGTTATTGACGGGCGGGGTTGGGTGTCCTTATGGGCTTCCCAACACGTACCCTCACCCCTTACTCAAGATCTATGGTTTGTGGATCCGTCTAAATACCATTGGATTACGAGAGTCATTCTAATCGAGTGATATAGGGTACAAGTCTTTATCTTTAATCACTCGTAGTCGATTGGCTTTATGCTTTTCGATGAAAGGTGTAAAGTTGACTTGAACGGTTCCAAGTTCCCAAAAAACTTGGTGGCGACTCTAATATGTCTTAATTCGATTCGAAAGAACCTCGAGTCGATTATGCCTGGTGTGGATCCCGCGGACGCAGTTCCCGAGGGCCTTGTCCACAGTTCTGTTCAAGGAATTTGAGTCTGCTTCGGGACAAATTATAAACCTTAATAAATACTTAATTAAATTCAGCCCGAATGCACCTGAGGATTACCGAGCGCATTTGACTTCTATTTTGAAGATGAATCATGTTCCCACCTTTGGTACTTATTTGGGAGTTCCTATTGATATCCCTCGTAAAAGGTCTGAGCTAATTCATCCTTATATTGATAAAATTACTACTCGCATTGTATCCTGGTCTGCTCTCCATCTCAGCCAACCGTGTAAATTGATCATTATTTCGGCAATCTTGCTCGCTTCTCTGAATCATGTTTTCTCCTCGGTACCTGTCCCTCTCACTGTCTGTCGTAATATTGATGCCCTGCTTGTGACTTTCTGGTGGCGAAATGATTAGAATAAACATTCTATTCACTGGCTTTCGCAAAATGTTCTGCAAGCACCAAAGGAATATGGTGGTCTAGGCATCAAAAACACTCATCTATTGAGTCAAGCCTTGCTTCTTAAGAATTTATGGCGTATTCATTCACATCCAACAGATTTATTGGCAAGATATTTAGTTCCGAAGTATGGCCGGGACTTGCATATCCCTTTAGTTTGGTCTCGTGTTTCTCAACCGTCGTTTGTGTGGTCGGGCATTTGTCAAGCCGTTAGTGCAGCTAAGAACGGCATTTGTTGGAAGCTTGCCAGTGGAAAGTTAATTGATATTTGGTCAAGTCGTTGGGTTAACAGTAATATCCCGTCTGTTATCTATCCTACTCCAGATCCTCCACCATCTTTTTTCGATTTCATACTGGAATCGGGTGACTGGAATCCTACCATGGTCTTCCGATATTTTTCGCCTTACTGTGCAAAAGAAATTATTGCTTCGGAACTTTGTAGATACCCGTATCCGTCGATATTGGAATTTATAGAGAACCCGACAAACACCCGATGATGATAGGACACATGTATTCACTAGTTGGCTTCGTCATTATTTGGAGTTCGTTTTACGAGGTAGAATGGGCGTCGTCGATGAAGTATTTCATTATTTTAAATGATATTTAAATTAATGTTTTTTTAGTGAGTTCATTTTATTAATTTAAATGATATTTAAATTAAAGCTTTTTTTAAGTGATTTCAATTTAATCTATTTTATTTTGAATTTATTTCCCAAGTTTATTTTATTGAAAATAAAATAAATATTTGATTTGAAAAATCATTTTATGAATATATTTGATTTGAAAAGTCATTTATTTTAATGGATTATTTGATTTGAAAAATCGATTTGAAAAACGAAGAAAACTCGTTTTGAACACTTGTTTTTGAGCTCGATTTTAGCTCGTTTTTTGAGCCCGTTTCTTTTACGAATTGGCACGAATCTCGAGTACACTAACCCACCTAGACCAATACCCATCAACCCATGTTCGAACCCCCTCACAAGCAGCCCAAATTCTTGTTCAAAACCAACCCCAAGCAGCCCGCATAAAACCGCAAACAGTCCCCTGTTTTGCGAGCCAATTCCCGAGCCCAAAACCCGCTCCAAACACTACCAAGACCCGTACCCATTAACCCTAACCCATACCCTAGTATCCTACCCATATTATCCTAGCTTGATCACCAAGAAATCCCCCAAAACGAACCCTAGAAACCCCTCCCAAAGCTGCTGGACAGCAGCTCTTTCCAGCTAGCCCGATTGCTCCTTACTCCCTTTTAACCTACTTTAAACCCTTATAAATACGACCCCTTCACCATACATTCATTCCTCTAAGTTCTCCATACATCCAACCATCACATAGAAGCTTTAAACCTCAGAAACAAACCCTAAACATCCTCCAAAAACCCTAAACAAAACCGACACACAAACTGAAACTGTTTGTGTGTCTCCTTCGAAAACCCTTTCGTTCCTCCATCAAATCACCATAAAAATTCGAGTTTCTTGTTCCTAATTAACCATATAACATCCATATACACATTAGATAAAGAATTACGAGCCAAATTGCCCTTGAGAGTACACGAAATTCCTCGAAAAACAGAGTGAAATAACACTCTGTTTTCGCGGTTTTTCCTTGTCTGTCCAGTTCTGTTTGTGCTCGTTTTTCGTGCCCAATAACCCAAAACGAGCAGGGGTTGCTTTAAGATCCCTGTTCTCCTCTCTTTCTAGTTTCCAAAACATCTTTCGGATCGAATTTTCGTCGTGAAACGAGGGAGATATCACTGTTTTAAAATTGCTGTCCAGAAACTTTCCAAAACGCGCGTGTGCTTTGTTCTTCGTCGACGACGGCCTCTCGAGATAAAATCTACCTTCGATTACGACCCAAGACGGTGTCAACGATACATGTAGGTTGAGGGTGCATCAAATCCCCTTCTCTTTCCTTTTTTATTTCGTTGTTTTTATGCTTTTTTTAGTTTGTTTTTTTCGTTTGTTTTGGTTTGTTTTTCGATTGTTTTAAATTAACAATGAAACTAGTTAGTCCGAGTATGAGTTAAAGTACCACCATGAACACCCGCGTTGACTTGAGATGGGAAAAGAAACCGCTCCTTCTGTCGGTCGCACACCCCCGTCTCATTTACATATCCTCGTGTTCAAGGTAGGGCATAAACAAAACAAGTTATCTAACCTCGATCTTCGCTTTCGACCCTCTTACTGTTTCGGCCAAATCGATGGACCTTAGGACCCGTTGCATGTTAGTTTAACTTCTGATTGTTAACCTATGACGTAATTAGATGACTTTAAATCAATTTAATAATCTAATTAGACACTTTAGGCGGCTTCGACGTAAGTTATAAAATCAATCGACGATTTCTGTAAATAATTGAATGCATCTATCTCTTTCACCTAATTTCTCGCTAGTATAAGAGTGCGTGATTAGCACCTTCTTATTGACACTCGATGAGTTAAATTAATTAGCGAATTTGACCTAATTAGACCCTTTAGGCCGTGTAGAATGCACCCTTGCGCGACAATCAATCAACATCGTTTTTAACTCGTTTTCTAACTTGTTTTCGATTCCTTTTCGCAATCATTCGATCTAATCAATGAATCTAACTTAGGAACTAGGTTAACCTTATCTTGGCCGTTGGTTAGGGCCGTGTGGTGGCCGTTTTCTGTACCTTTCTCGTTTTGTTTTATGCCGTTCGTTTTCTCGTTGTTTCATTGTTTGTAATTTATTGTTGGTTTATCGAGTTGTAATATTCCAAGTTTGTTTTCTTTTATCGAGTCAAATGATTTCTAAAAACCTTAGTCTTGTTTGATTAGACGGTTGTTCCCAATGCTTGTAGAGGCGTAGTAAACCGCGTGTTGTCTAAAGCAACATGGCCCGGTTTATGCTAATGCATGCTTTGGTGCGTAGCCCTATGTCTAATTCGATGAGATTAAGCGCGAGCACGCAATACGAGGATGACCCAAGGACCGTGGGTCATGTGAGCCGTGGGCCACCCTCATGTGCACGGTTTTCGAGGCCAATTGGCCGTGTGTTTTGTGTCGTGTTTTGTTTCGTTTGTAGCAATTGTAATTAGATCGAGTTGTAATTTATTTATTGTTGTGTCGGCATGAAATGCCTGGTTTGTAATAGGTAGATCCCAACGGCTCCCCCATTCCCCCTAAGCCTTGTTTGCTTTTGTTTGTATGTTGCTAGATCAATCAACCCACATGCTAAATTACAACTTTGACAAAGTTAGTTTAGTTGCATCTAAAACGACATAGAAATTGTTGTCACATGATAGGGTTAAAACAACGTTTGCATTACATACATCGCAGTAGCTATGACCTTGTTTGAAATCCGACACTTGACTTAGTAGAGGCCGTTATCGACGGGCGGGGTTGGGTGTCCTTATGGGCTTCCCAACACGTACCCTCACCCCTTACTCAAGATCTATGGTTTGTGGATCCGTCTAAATACCATTGGATTACGAGAGTCATTCTAATCGAGTGATATAGGGTACAAGTCTTTATCTTTAATCACTCGTAGTCGATTGGCTTTATGCTTTTCGATGAAAGGTGTAAAGTTGACTTGAACGGTTCCAAGTTCCCAAAAAACTTGGTGGCGACTCTAATATGTCTTAATTCGATTCGAAAGAACCTCGAGTCGATTATGCCGGGTGTGGATCCCTCGGACGCAGTTCCCGAGGGCCTTGTCCACAAACTTCCTGCTCCAAACATTGACGACTTTCTTTACTGGAAATATACAGAAGATGGTGCTTATTCGTCAAGGTCGGGCTATTTCTTCCTTTGGTCACAGTCTTCTGCAGCCTAATGTATCCGACCTTTTGTCCATAAATTTCCTTGGAAGCATGTGTGGCGGAAAGGAGTTTCGCCGAAGTTCTCAATTATGTTATGGCGGATAGCTCATAATATTATGCCAACAAGTGATAATTTGATATCAAAAAATGTGCAAGTTGACCTGGACTGTCAACTATGTCGGACTTCGCCTGAATCAGCGGACCATTTATTTCGATCTTGTTCTATTACACAGCATGTGTGGAAATCATCCGCCCTTGGGATAAATGCTTTAGCTAACCCCTCCATCTCCTTTATTGCTTGGATTGCAGACTTCATATCATATCTTCATCGTCAATCAATGGTAACTAATCAAAAGTGGCTTTGCCTTTACTTTTGTTGTGTTCTTCAAGCCATCTGGACTACTCGAAACTCGGTGATCTTTCGGAACCGTATTGTTGCTCCCGCGTTCACTTGTCGCCTTATTGATGATCTGCTTCATTCACATATTCAATTATCTGAGGTTCGCTCTTCACTGTTGAACTCCTCTTCTGTGTCTTTTTCGCCTTACCTTGTTTCAGGCCAACCATTACTTCAAGAAGATGCGGTCACAATCTCTATCTCAATACGCTGAGTCTCAACAACGATTTGTTTCACCTGTTGTATCTCTAATTCTGTTTTGGGGTATTCCAAATCGAATGTCGTATGGGCAAGATCATCTTTTGACGCCTCTACTAGAGCTCTTCTATTGGCTATGCGGTATGCTCAGTCTGTGGGGCTTAGTTCTGTTTGTTTTCAGGTTACTTGTTGTAAACTATCTTCAGTTCTGGCAAGATCTTTGCCAGTACCAATTAGTGTGCGGAATTCCTTCCGAGAAATCCGTGCTTTTTTTGTACTTTATCCTCACTGGTCTGTAAGCCTGGTTACGGGCTAACTACATGTACACGTGTTTGTTTTCTTTAATATAATCAGTTTATTATTGTCAAAAAAAATATTAAATTTGTACAAAATGTTTGTACTGCCTCTTAACATGAGTTTCATATTTGCCCACTTCCGTAAATCTTCTTAAGATGATTTTAAATTAAGATAAGAAAATGTCAACATTTTATAGTAACAAAAAGTGATATTTTAATGGCAAAATGTTATAACTAAATTTGTCAAAATTTTTACAATAAATTAATAGTGACATTTTAGAGTAAAAAGGTTTCATTTTATCTGTTTTAATTTTAGATAAGTTATGCCGCAAATCATTTCTAAGGCTAAATAAGTAAAGTTGACATTCAACTCTACTTTGATTCCTTTTGAGGATGCCGATGGTTAATGTCTTTAGAAATGATTTACGGTGTAACTTATTATAAGCAGGTAAATATTAATTTTACAATATCTAATGTAAAAAAAATCGGTCATTAAGTTGCTCTATTTACAACAAATAAATAAACAATGACGCCATATGACAACCACCTTTTCCTTGTAAAAATTATACATTGCCGTCAGACATACAATTACACATAACTGTCCTTTGAATTTCACGGACAAAAGAACTAGTTTTCATATAGAACCATCTTAAACTAAAACGACTCTCACAATCAATTTAAACAAGGTTAAGTAAAGAGAGATAGAAAGAGAAAGCCGCCATCTCTAGGGTTTGCATTTTCGAAAATTTTGATTGATCTCTTTGCTTCAATGACTAAGAAATCTAACAATTCTCCTAATGTTAAACATCATATCATGTCAAAAAAATCGAATACATCAAGTGTTATAGAATCAGAAAAGGAAACGTTGGTTGGGAGACCAAATATTGAGGAGGGGCTGAAGCATAAAAACATTCATGATATTACTGGGATTCTTCCTTTTCAACTGCATGAAATACAAGTAGAAGATGTTGAGGAAGAGTCTGAACCTAAACAAGAGGAACAAGGAAATGATGAGGAAGGGGAATGGTATCAAAGGCATGGAAAAAAATTATTCAAATGATTGATGAAGAACCATTGGACCTTTTACAATTAACGGATGATGATGTCAAAGATGAACTTACTTACTGGCAGCAGGCAGTTTATGGGTTCATAGTAGGGGCAAATCCACCTTGGCAGATCATGGAGGGATTCCTGAAAAGAATTTAGAGTAAGTACTCAATAGACAAAATTTATTTTTTACCAAATGGAATTTTCTTGGCTAGATTTCATACTGAGGAAATGAAACAAGCAGTATTGGACAGTGGTCATTTTTTATTTGATAATAAGCCACTTATTATTAAATCTTGGATGCCTGACATTGAGTTAGAAAAGGAAGAAATTAAAAATGTACCTGCATGGATACGGCTGCATGGACTTCCTCTGAAATTTTGGGGTAATAGTCTACCCAAATTAGCAAACCTGGTTGGCAAGTATGTTAAGAGTGGCACAGCAACTGACCAGAAAACAAAACTGGGTTTTGCTAGAGTCGTGGTAGAATTGCAGTTGGGGCACAAATTCCCAGACAAGATTAAGTTTATGGATGAAAAGAACAGAGTGGTTTAAATTCCCATAGAATATGAATGGAAACCAAGTGTATGCACTAAATGTAAACAGATTGGACATGAATATGATAAATGCCGAAAGAATAAAGGAAAACAAATGATACAAGTTAAGAAAATTTGGAAACCTGTATAGCAGGTGCATAAGCTAGTACAACTTATTCATTCAACTGGTACTCCTGAGATCAAGCAACAGCAGGACATCAGTTCTACAGTTAATGAGGCAGAGGTGACTCCTAAGACCATACCTATTCCATTAGCAATAGGGACAATGTCTCCTGTCAGGCTAACAAAGGCAACTAGGCATGGGTTAGATGATATGGGCAGGAGCACTCAAGTTTCTCTAACTTATATGGAGGTCTTGAGTGGTCAGAGCACTCATAAAGAAGGTATAGGCATAAGTGGTATTGATTCTCTCACTCTAAACCCATGATGAGTTTGGGTTTTTGAAATGTGAGGGGTATGAATAGGGAGGCTAAGCAGAAGGTTGTAAATAGTTTTTTGCATAAGAATAATGTAGGAGTATATGGTCTTATTGAAACAAAGGTCAAGGCTAGTAGTATTAATAAGACTATGAATAATGTTTTCAAGGATTGGAGTATCTCTTCTAATAATGCTCAACATCAAGGGGGGAGAATTTGGGTTCTTTGGAAGCCTCATATGGTGGATATTCTATTCTTAGAGTATGCTGCCCAGTACATTCATATGCAAGTCCTGGATAAAGTCTCTAGGTTCCATTTTCATTACACTATTGTATATGCCTTTAATGGTGTGAGTGAGAGGGAACCTCTTTGGGATAGTCTCAGAAGAATTGCTAGGGGTATAAATGGTCCTTAGGCAGTTGGTGGGGATTTTAATTGTGTGTTATATGATCATGAGAGGTTGGGAGGTAAAGTGAGTATAGCTGAGACTGAGCCTTTTCATAATTGCTTGGATTTCTGCCATCTGATTGACAGCCAAGCCGTAGGGGTCTTCTAACCTGGAATAATAAGCAACCTCCAGAGACCAGGAAATATAGCAGGCTGGACAGATTTCTGGTCAATGCTGAATGGATAAGTGTGTTTCCTGATTTGTTTGCTATGTTCTTACCTGAAGGATTATTTGATCATAATCCGTGTGTGGTATGCAAGGACAACATGGATAGACAAAGGAACATACCCTTCAAGTATTTTAACATGTGGAGCTCTACTCCTCAATTTCAGACTATAGTCACAGAAATCTAGTCACAAGTTTTTGAAGGGACCAAAATATACAGGGTGATTAAAAGAATGAAAGCATTAAAGCCAAAATTAAAACAGTTCAACATATGTCATTTCTCTGATATTGAAAATGCTACTGAGCTAGCTCTGACTGAACTATCTCTGATTCAACGGCAATTAGTTGTAAACCCTAATGACCTGCACCTTATGGGATTAGAATATGAAGCAAATCAAAAAGCAAATAGGTTACAAAATGCAAGAAATGGTTTTCTCAGGCAGAAGGCAAAGGCACATTGGATTAGTAAGGGAGATGTTAATAGTGCTTACTTTCATGGTGTAATCAAAGCTAGGAGGAACAAAAATGTTATACATGAGATTAGAGGCCACACTGATCAGCTCTATACTGATGAGAAAGGCATTCAACAAGCCTTCTTGGATTATTACCAACTTCTCCTTGGTTCAAAGAATCATACCACAAAAGTTAGTTCAAGCATAGTGAAAAGGGGGTTAACTTGTTCAATTCAGCATAGACAACAACTCTTGGAGCCTGTTACTAGGGAGGAAATTAAAGAGATCCTTTTTCATATCCCTAATTATAAAGCACCTGGACCTGATGGGTTCTCTACTAAATTCTTTAAGGATACCTGAGACGCTACTGGGGGAGATATTACAGATGCTATCATTGATTTTTTTTCATTCAGGTGCAATACTAAAACAGCTAAATGCTACTTTGATCACTCTGGTTCCAAAGGTGGACAGACCTACTACTGTTTTACAATTTAGACCAATAGCATGTTGCAATGTCATTTATAAATGCATTTCTAAAGTGATTTATAACAGATTAGCAAGAGTACTCCCAGATCTGATATCACTGAACAAGGGAGGCTTCATTCAAGGTAGAAGCATCATGGAAAACATCTTAATATGTCAGGACATCATTAGACTATACAAAAGAAGAGTTGTGTCTCCAAGATGCCTATTGAAAATTGACTTACAAAAGGCATATGACACTGTGGAGTGGGTTTTTTTTAAACAAATGCTATTGGCCATGAAATTCCTTGAACAATTTATTGGTTGGATAATGCAATGTGTGACAATAGCTACCTACTCCCTGAGTTTGAATGGTGAGATGTTTGGGTTCTTTAAGGGCCAAAGGGGTTTGAGTCAGGGGAATCCCCTATCTCCCCTTCTTTTCACAATTTGTATTGAGTACTTATCCAGATTGCTGACTCATGCTAAGGTCATGGATTTCCACTGTCATCCCCTGTGTAAAGAAATGAAGTTAACACATCTGATGTTTGCAAATGACCTACTTCTTTTTTGCAAAGGTGATGTTCAATCTATTATGACTCTACTCAGAACTTTCTCTACTTTCTCAAGTGCAACTGGTCTGAAGATGAGTAAAGGAAAGTCAAATGCCTACTTCAATGGGGTCAAAGATGAGGTTAAAAGGGATATCTTTCATGTCTCTAGCTTTATAGAAGGGAAGCTACCCTTCAAATATTTGGGGGTCCCAATCAAGACTACCAAATTAAATGCCCATGACTGCAGCCCACTAATTGGAAAAATAGTGAGCAAAATTAAGGGGTTGGAAGTCAGAAAATTATCATATGCAGGTCGTTTGGTACTGGTTAAAGCTGTCTTGAAAACTTTCCACAATTATTGGGCTATAATGTTTATACTTCCAAATGGGGTCATTGCTCGAATTCAGTCCATTTGTAGGAAATTTTTGTGGGATGAAGGAGTTGATTATACCAGGACTCCCTTGGTTGCCTGGGACAAGGTTTGCAAACCAAAAGCAGAGGGTGGTCTGGGACTTAAAAACGACACCATTTGGAATAAGGCAGCAGTGGGTAAACTTGCCTGGTGGATTCATACCAAGTCTGACCATTTATGGGTCAAATGGGTGAGTCATACCTATCTTAAAGGCACTGAATGGCAAGAATATACTCCTACGAGTGATTCAAGCCGGTATTGGAGAAAAATTTGTCATATAAAAGCACAAATGGAGGAGCCTTTCCAGGGACAATGGCTAAACCAGAAAGGAAAGGAATATACGATCGCAAAAGGGTATGAGTACCTCAGGGACAAAACGAGAAAGTAAATTGGGTCAATTTGGTATGGAATAGCATGACAATACCAAAACACAGCATAGTGGAATGGTTATATCATCACAATGCAATGAACACTAATGAGAAACTCCATAAAATCGGCATAATTAAGGATAATACCTGTCACATCTGTGGTAATGATATTGAAAATACAAGTCACATGTTCTTTGAATGCGACTACGGCAGAAGAGTCCTTGCATGCATTGAGAAATGGATTGGAACTAACATACCAAGAAGTAACATTCTTCACTGGAGATTGAGGATGATGGGTAATAAAAAACGCCAGAACATGATGAATGTGATCATCAATGCGTGCATATATTATATATGGCGACAAAGGAATCTGAGTAAGCATGAGATGCAGGTGATCAGACCAAGCAAACTTGCGGAAATCATCAGCAGAGATCTGCGAACTTGGTTTGGGAGCTTAGTCAAGGGACGGAAGGATGTTGATGGTGATTGGATTCGTAAAATCTGCAGATGAAGAAGATGATAGGCGTTTTTTTCTAGGGTTCTTATGTTAGAATAAAGTGAGTTATCTGATTTCGTTGTTGAGGCTCAGATAGGATAAGGATGTGGTTTGCTTAGAGCCCGCTTCCCTTGTTGGGTTGTAATGTTTTTTTTTTCGAGTTTGTTGGATCGAGGTAGCCCGTTATTATGGGCTGTTTGTTTCCGTGTATGGTAACGTTTTTTTTCGATTGAATGAATATACTTACATTTCATCAAAAAAAAAAATAAGTGAAGAGAGTTAATTAGATTTTAGTCTCTTTTGAAATCAACTTTTTAAAATTTTTTCTCTTTTGAATTTTTTTTCCTTAAATTACCCTTTTAAGTTGCATTTTATTAACCTAAAAATGATTAAAAACTCCAATTAAGTGACTTATTTCATTTATTTTTGAAATTTGGGTTTTTTGTCAGAAGGTACCTAACATTTAGGCCACTTTGCATTGAGGTACCTAACATTATTTTTTTTTGTCCAAAGGTACCTAAAGTTTATAATTCACTTGCTAAGAAGTACCAATAAACAATTTCTGTTAAAAAAACTTAATTTTAAGGCTTGACCAGACGAAAACCTGAATTTGTTTGCTTCTCTCCTTAATCCCTTTCTTAAAAACTATTAATAATCATATAATTTAACCTATTTATCTCATCTCTAATCATATTTAATATATTTACTCCCCCACTTCACCACCTTTTCTCTCCGCTTCATCTCCTATTCCGACCACCTTATCTCCTTCCTCACCTTAAATGAAGGGCAATTATACGATTTGAATGAAAAAATATGGTTTTTGTTAGGTCAAGACGGAATTTTGACTTTTTTTTAACGAAAAACGTTAGTTGGTACTTGTAAACAAAGGACATATATAAACTTTAGGTATCTTTGGGCAAAAAAATTAATGTTAAGTATCTGCGCGCAAAGTAGCCTAAATGTTAGGTACTTTTTGACAAAAAAAAACCCCTTGAAATTTCCCTCTATTTATGATCTACATAATTATACCTTTCAAATATAAATTAGATAAGCCACACAAAAAAATGGGATGTGCTCAATCCAACACACAAATTTACTACATCCAACACATTTTTTCACCTTATTCCGATTTTATCCTTCTCATTTTTTACACCCAAATGGAGAGACAAATAAAAAAACTAAACTAAGAAATCCCAATTAATTACTACCACCATAGACAACCAGCGCACCACCCGGATTCCGCCATTGACCGATAACGGAGAGAGGGGAAGGGAGCCTCAGAGACGGAGGGTCGACGACATCAAAGTTGACGGACAAATAAAAAACCTTAAATATAAGAAATCAATTAAATATCCCGAAGGACAACCAGTTCGCAAACCGAGATTTAACCACCGACCGTCGACGGAGATAAGGATAAGATAAGTCGGCGACGGAGAGTCTATTGCGACGGAAGTTGACAGCCGTTCGTTGGTGTTGAGGAAGGGAGAAGGGGACTGGGGTCGTGCTAGGGATTGGGTCGGTTCCGGTCGACGGTGATGGAGTTCGACAGCGCTGGAGTGTTTGGACGATCGATGAGGCAAGGTGGTTGTGGGTCGTCGGAGGTTGGGGATGGGTGGTCGAGGGTGGGGGATGGTGGTCAGAGTCTGGGGATGGTGTGTGAGAGGCGGATTTTTTATTTTTTTATTCCCTTTTAATATGAAGGGTACTAATGGAATCTAGAGGTAAAATGTGCGGGATGTAGTAAAATTGTGTGCGGGATTTAGCAACTACGAAAAAATAAGTTAAAAAAAGACGAAGAAATAAGTGACTATTGGAATTTTGAAATAATTATTGATTAAAAGAAGAAGCAAAAGAAAAAATGGAAGGAAATCAAAGTGAGATAGATGAGTAGTAGATTATTTCCCAGCACCTGATTTACGTATGGTATGGTATCGTATCGTATCGCATTGTAAACGTGGTGTTTGGTCTTCATTTTATGGCAGATACTCCTTAATTCCTGATTTCACTACTCGACACTTCGACACTACCAACCTCCCTTTAAAGTCTATTGTTGTTGATTGTTTTCTCCTTTGATCTCATTTCCATCTGATCTCCATGGTTATTGCTCATTCCTCAGCATGCCCTCCTTTTCTATTCCCCGCTTTCATCCTCCCAGGTAATCAATCAATTATCAATCACCCATCCTTATATGTATATAATAATCATCCACTTTTGAAACGTGATTAAATATTTTAATTCACATGCATGTGATGACAAATGTGTGCAGAGTACTGCAGAGTGTGTTCGGAAATCCCGATAAGAACAAGAGCAGTAACAGCAACAGGAACAGGAACGAGGAAGAGAGCACAAGCAGCAGATCAGTATCATTAAATACAAGTGCAACAATAGAATGCTATGCATGCACACAGGTTGGGGTCCCAGCCTTCCACTCCACCAGCTGCGACCAGGCGGGACACCCTGAATGGGAAGCCTTCGCCGGGTCATCCCTCTACCCGCACCGACGACCCACCACCGAAGGCTTATCCCGCCGTAAGAAGCGACGTCCGGAAGGGATTCTGGACCCCAGAAGCGAAGCCGTCAGAAAATGGAACAGGGTCATACTGCTAGCACGTAGCTTCGCCTTGGCAGTTGATCCTGTTTTCTTCTATACATTGTCGATTGGGAGAGGTGGTTCCTGTCTTTACATGGACGGGTTGTTAGCCCTTGTTGTAATGCTTATTCGTACCTGTGTGGATGCTGTTCACCTTTGGCACATGTGGCTTCAGTTTCGGCTTGCTTACGTGTCTAGAGAGTCCTTGGTAGTAGGATGTGGTAAACTGGTGTGGGACGCACGTGCCATAGCCTTTCATTATCTGCGTTCTCTGAATGGCTTCTGGTTTGATCTTTTCGTTATACTTCCTATTCCTCAGGTATACTAATTACTATACTTGTTATCCACTTTTGCGCGCTACATTCTCAATTATCGTCTTACCAAGCTTTTATTTATATGCATATTGTATCCAGAATGTTAATTAGTTTTTGTTTCAGAATAGCAAGATGAGAATATAATTTTAAATCATTAATCCAAGCTATTTATTTAACAAGAACAACGATAATACAATCAAAATTATACTTAGCCATGGGAATGACAAGCCCACATTTCAATGATTTTACTGTACAAATGCATTTGGGAATAAAGTTCATAATGGCCTACAAAACTCACCCCGGCCCCAATATTGTGGATACGCCACTCTATCTGTAATATCTATCGTCGCAAATCAAGTCTATCAAGCCTTGATATTTATTTTAATAATAAAGTCCGTTGAGGTTGTCTCTGTATGCACTATTATGGTACTCATGTTATTTAACAAACTCCGTCTCTCAACAATCCTAGCATAATTAAGATACGCTTTTCAAGGCATTAGTATCAAGAACTAATTCTCAAATGTTCGTTTATACACTGCGTTCTCTTTTCAATATGTTTAGCAAAGCCTTTGTATAAATAGTCTGATGAAGTTTGTAATGAGCAACTTGAACATAATACAATCATATACTTCTACTCATGTCAACGTTTATTATAAATTGACGTGGCTTCCAAAGCCTGCAAATGAACGCTTTCCAAAAGCGTTCGCATCTTTGAGTTATTTTGAAAGTTCACTTACTGACTAGGATCGTCATATCCTAACGTATTTGGAAACTTGTAGTCATACTAATACTGGATGTTCTCTAACTACGGCAAAATGGCCACAGTCAATTTTCAAGGCAGCAACTGTTATATGACTATTGACTATGAGTACTGGTTTCTCGTTTCCCCACAGTCTATTCTGTATACTTTTCCCGTTGTCATTCTACCGCGGGGATTTTTAATGGAAGAATTCCAAGCATGTATAGCACTAGTGGGGGCTGATAGGAGCATACTCATCGGAATTACTGCTGCTAGATAAAATCTACTATTGAAAGCTTTAATCCGTTCATGTTTCAAACAATATTAATTAGTCACCGCGGAGGTGGTCTCGTATTAATATCGTTTGAGAACCCACCCATATTCATTAACTCTGATGGCTCCGAATAATTGCCCCATTTGTTAGATAAAATGGCACGTCCCATGATAATATTACTCCGTATAATGAAACTGCTGCAGATAAAAGTATAAAACTAGTTCTCTCATTCAAGGGTTTAAGGCATTTGAAAGATATAAACTGTACGTAGTAACTAAAAATGGGTTTAATACATTAATAAAGAAAATGCTCAATTAAATCATTCGTGAATAATCAATGTTCTCGTACGTGTAACTCCGTAGTCGCTTCATCTGCGTATTATTAAGCGCAATTTGTTTTGGCTATGATTACAGGTTGTCTTCTGGTTACTCGTGCCTACATTACTCAAACAAGATCAGATAAGGTTTCTAGTGACAATACTCGTGCTTATTTTTCTGTTTCAATTCCTCCCTAAAGTATATCACAGCATAGCCTTAATGAGAAGAATGCAAAAGGTTACTGGATACATATTTGGAACAATATGGTGGGGTTTTGGTCTCAATCTCATTGCTTACTTGATAGCATCTCATGTAAGTAACACTTCAGTATTTCCGTTTACCATTTACCCGTCTAAAAGTAGTGCTTTGATATTTCACCACATTGTGTAAACCATGTGGCATTCAGGTGGTTGGAGGATGTTGGTATGTTCTTGCGATACAACGGGTCGCAGCATGCCTTGCTCAACAGTGTAAAGACAGGAATTGCAACGTGTCTTTGTCGTGTGCAAAGGGTCCTTGTTACCAATTTTTCCGAAAAGCAGACACTAAAGAAAGATGTGTCACCAACTCGACGCCTACCCAAAGCTCGTTGTGCTTGGATGATAATGGTCCTTTCAGTTATGGCATCTATGGTCAAGCTCTTCCTGTCCTTTCCAGTAATACCATCGTTATTAAGATCTTTTATCCTATCTCTTGGGGTTTGTTCCAGCTCAGGTAAGTTTGCCATCCCAATTACAGCATAAGTTTGTGAATTCCTGAATGAAGTACGATCCTTCATTTGACACTTCATTTTAGGCCAAAAAGAATAAAAATTATATGTATGAGTCATGTTCCCACATTTGCTGTTGAGTCATGGATAAACCGAGGCATTGGGAAATGTTGTTCTCATTTACTCCTTCCGTCCCAATAGTTTGTTTACCTTTTTTATTCTTTGTGTGGGGTATTTTAATCAATGGTATACAAACGATTGGGACGAAGGGAATATCTGCCAATAGTCTGATTAAGTGCATCCTCATAAACTTATGACCTGAAGTCTAATGAGCATATCTTGTGGAATTTTTTTTTTCCTGGGCCTGATCAAATGTAAGAGGTATCCTCTACTGACCCTAGAATCTTTAGTATTGCATCATGTGCATCTTATCTGCTGTTTGTTAGCTCATGAAGTGTTCAGTGTTTCATCTCCACCATTTCTTACGGCGGTATGTTCTTTAAGATGATTTCTTGAGAACTTATTTGTCTAGGCATGAATTCAGAGGCATAGGGACGTCAGTATTGACGGTATTAGTGTTCTGTCATTGCTTTGTTTCAGCTCTTTTGGCAATAATCTTGATCCAACATGTCAATGGGCAGAGGTGTTGTTCTGCATGGGCCTTGTGCTTGGTGGCTTAATGCTTTTCACCTTATTGGTTGGAAATATTCAGGTCAGATGGTTTTTTTTTTTTTTTTTTTGGTTTTGCGTTTAGTCTTTCAAAGATGTTGCTATTGTGGCACAATATGAACATGAAATATGGAGGTTAAATTACACAGGTGTTTCTTCATACTATGAAGGCGAGGGGAAGAAAACTGCAGTTGAGATGTCGGGACATGGAATGGTGGATGAGGCGGAGACAATTACCTTCTCGTCTGCGACACAGAGTTGCTCATTATGAACGCCAGAACTGGCAGACCACTGGCGGGGTCGACGAGATGGAGCTGATCAAAGACTTGCCTGACGGTCTTAGGAGAGACATCAAACGCTATCTTTGCCTTGATCTGCTTAAAAGGGTAACATTCCCATCAAATTATAACTTATATGGTGAAATAAAGAGATTTTAAGAGTAACACTAGTAAATGCATCGAGAATTGCATCAACCATTCACTACTTCTGAATATAGTAAGGGCAGATAGTTTTAAGAGCCATTTGTGCTCAACTCCATATTTAAACGTCAAATAATAAAAAGGCCGTTTATTACTACAGTGAAATGGTATAAAAGATGGTCTAGGAATGGATGGGCCTCATTATTAATGTAAGCCAAGTGCGATTTGTAATTTCGTGTTATTGTAATCTTATCATCTGTAGGTTCCTCTGTTTGATTGTTTGGATGATCTTATACTTGACAACATCTGTGACAGACTCAAACCACTGATCTACTGCAAAGATGAGAAGGTACACAAATATGCAGTCTTAATTATTTGAAACTTCAATTTGGCTGCGTGTAGCATACTAACACGACAGTTTGAGTGAAATTTGTTTCGTCAAATATGCGTGTATTTAATTATGACCTGTGCGTGCAGTCGAATTTGCATAACTTAGGACTAATGCATTATGGTCTGTCCATTTTGAATTAGATTCTGAGGGAAGGAGACCCCGTGCAAAGGATGATATTCTTAGCTCGTGGCCGAATCAAAAGCAACCAAAAACTTAGCAAAGGATTGATCGCAACAGATGTTCTTGAGGCGGGTGCGTTTTTAGGTGATGAGCTTTTGTCTTGGTGCCTTAGGAGACCGTTTGTCCATCGTCTTCCATCGTCCTCAGCGACATTCGTTTGTCTGGAATCAACGGAAGCATTTGGTCTGGACGCATATGACCTGCGGTACATTACCGACCATTTCCGGTACAAATTTGCAAATGACAGCCTGAAGCGAACGTTGAGGTACCATTCTTCGAACTGGAGGACCTGGGCAGCAGTTAACATACAGTTTGCTTGGCGACGTTATGTGAAGAGAACTAAAGATTCAGTGAGTCATATGACATCCGAGAATGGTAATGCTGAGAAACGGCTACTTAAGTTTGCTGCTATGTTTATGTCCTTTAGGCCACATGATCATCTGGACTAGAACCAGGCAGTCAGTCATCTTGGGTTCTTATTGCCGTATTTGCTATGTTTATTGTGGATAGCTTTAAGAAATATTCTTCCAAAATAAGTGTCATGGTTAGCTTTGACCATATTATGATGGATCAATGCCGATGTTTGTGCTGCAAATTCAACCATTAATGTACAGACCAAATTGGACAAAAGCAATCTTCTACTAAACACAACAAAAAAAAATAAACAAACTATGAGATCGTGATTACGGTGTACTAGTATTGATGCCCGGCTTCGCCCGGGCTACCTCTACTTACCATTAATTTTTTTTTTTTCATTAAATAAAATTACTTAAAGTTGTATAACCAATAAATTTATCATTAATATATTTTTCTATGACATATCCTAAAAGTACGATGAAATAAATTTTGAGACAAACTTACTATTCCCGTTATTAATATTTTACCCTTATTAATGAAACAATAGTAATAACATTTCACTACTTGTCCGTAATCATTGTTCCTTTCACTACTCCCGCCGTAATTATTGTTACTTTCACTATTGTCGCATTAATATTAATTATTTTACTACTCCTGTTGTTGTTTCTACCACCTTCACTAATCTCGTTGATAATATTATTACATTACTATTCAAATGAGTTATTACTATCATATAACTATATGCAAGTCTAAGAGAATTATATATTTATATAAATATATTATATATATGCATTAAATCAAATCGAAAGATGCAATATTATATATTATGGAATCTAACTTGAATTATTTATAATCTACCTATTATATTTTTGTATGTTAAATAATTAACATATCTATACCTCTAATAAACTATAAAGTTTAATAAAATTGCATAGATTCTAAATTTAATATATAGTTTTGTGATGATAATAATTAATACTCCCTCTGTCCCGGTCAATTGTTGTCCTTTCATTTTGGCACAAAGACCAAGGAAAGAGGAGAATGCCAATAATTAAATGACAAGTGGAACAAATTGAATGACAATGATCAAATTACTCATCAAACTCATTCTTAAAATAGAAAGGACAACAAATGACTGAGACACCCAAAAATTGAAAAGGACAACAAATGATCGAGACAGAGGGAGTACCATAAGTGTGCATGTTTATACTAATTAATTAATTTATTTTAAGAAAATTGACCATCTTCTAGTCTTCTATAAATATTTAGGAAAATTACCAAACATCTTCTTTCTTTTAGTCTCGTTGAAATTTACCATCTTAATTAATTATTTTATTTTAAGGAAATTGACCATGTTTTAGTCTCTTACAAATGTTTAGGAAAATTATCAAGCTTCTATATAATTTAATTTTAACCCAAACTATATAATATTTGCATTGAGATCCCTTTATCGGGTCCATCACACGTGCTATTGATTTAAAACTATATAGTATAATTAATTTATATAACTTTCTTTAATTACATTGAAGTCCCTTGGTTTCTAGATTTAATATATAGTATTAATTTCTGGAGACTCGAGAGCGTCTATTCAAGTGAAATTAGCTTGGCCCTGAAACTAAATCACTTTAGGTGTATTGAATCAATAGATGCAGGGGAAAAGGGCAAGTAAAATGATTAAATGACATGAAACAGAAATAGTAGATGGATTATACATCTGATGTATTACCACCAATTCAATAGTTTTCGAGCATTTTAATAAAAAATTTGAGTTTTGTTTTAAAAATTATGAGTTTTACTATAAAGTTTATGAGTTTATTCACTTAAACATTAAACTCTAAAAAATTAAAATAAAACTCAAAAATATTACATATAAATTTAGTAAACTTTGAGTTTTGAAGGAAAAAAATTAAAATCTAACTTATAAATTTTAATAAGCTCAAAAAAAATATACATATGCTCAAAAACAAATAAAGTTTGAGGTAATAAGTTCAAAAAATATACATATATGCTCAAAAACAAAAAAGTTGGAGGTAGTACATCCGATGTATGTTCCTTTTTCTCAAACAGAAATATCATGCTGACAATTCTGGACCCTATCGATGAGGGCAATCGTGGTGGTTGTCCAAGGGAGCATCAATAGAGTAGCAGGGGTGTGGTTAGTTGGTTGGTTGGTTGGTGGGATTTGGGTATGCGGTGAAAATCTAGGTATTGTAATTTCTTTTCTTTTTTTGGTGAAACAATCTTTTTATTGGGGTGGAAGCCTGGAAGGAGGGTGATAGCTTTTACGAGATCAATGACTAAAACAATTGGTCTCCCTTGTGACGGGTCACTATTTGTGGCGGGTATTTTGTGAGTTAAAATAGTAACAAAATGGGTTAGTGGAGAAAGGGGACCACATAAATAGTGTTGCAGAAAGAGAAAAAGTGGGTACTTTGTGAGGTAAAATGGTATCCGTCACTTAAGAGTGACGGATATGTGCCGTCACAAATGAGAATTTGTGATATTTGTACAACCTTCCTAGTTTTAGTAATAAAGGTACAACAACAATATCCCTCAATCAAAAAAAAAAAAGGTACAACAACAATAATTATTATATTGACAATAGATCAAATATTCCTTGGATCTTTGGTGAAGTAGGATTAATATTGGAAGATATGGAGTTCAGATTGAAAATGGAGGACATTCATTATTTGTGTTATTAAGGACAATTTTCCAAAAAAAAAAAAAATAATAATTGTTTACGACAGGACAGAGAAAGCTCCGCAAACAGTTGCATATACAAATGCAGGAATCATTCGTCCAATTCTCAACAAATATTATCAACTAATCACCATAAACGTCATTAAGAGTTCTTCTGGAGTACATACAAGTTACGCTAGCTTCATGCTCCAGTAATTAAGGACATAAGACAACATTGCAATAACATACTCAATTTGTGAATGCCTATCTATCTCATTCTTATGTACACTAATAAACATCTACTTCACTTGGTTTACGGTATACATTCTCTCAGATCCGGACAGACCACTTCAAACATGCAAAATGTGTTACCAGATATGAAATCAAGTTCATAGATGCATCTCAACCTTTGGTTTAATCCAAAATCCAATCCTTAACATCAATTTATCAATGTCATATCAGTATCTTGCGATGGTATTGTTCCTTTGGTCATATGCAGGCGTCCACCATCATCTCGGCTCTGTGCAGCCTGGCTCCTAACAAATTCTTCAATCTTCGCCTTCAACTCAACATCAGGAATTAACATGTCTGGACTAAGTGGGGAACGATTGAACGGATCCGTCTACAATAGCAAAAGAGTTGTATAAGTTCATTACATCGATGGTGTCCTCGACTCCTTGGATGCTGAAGCTTAGTTTTTTTATAAAAAAAACCATGATTTTTAAATAATACTCCATTTAAATTATGGAGTATTATTTTCATTTGACTTTGGTAGTGTAACAATGTTGGCTTTGACCAACATTATCTCAAAATAGACGGTAGTTAAAAATTTTGAAACAAATATTATGAAAATTTTGATAAATCAATACAAAGTTTACATTATATGAGGAGAAACTAAAGGTTAAAGTGACATTAGTTGACCACCAAAGTCAAACAGGGGCAATAATTGTGGATGGAGGCAGTAATAACTTTACGGGTTTACCATTGTAACGAAATGAACGTAAGTGCAGAGCAATATAAATTCAAAGGTAAGGAATTATTACGCTATCACTCAGCAGATGCCTCAGGATGACTGAACGATCGATAGTTACTCTGGATGAAGGCAATATAACCGGGTCTTTCATGAGTGTGTACTGCATTTAAACTTAGTTATCAGTAAAAACTCAATCATATTTGTATCCAATTCAAGATTTAATCTCTCAAAATGATTTAACACCTGAATAGGATCCAAAAATTCATCAGGTATATCTCCAAGGGCGTTTTCTACGTCCATGGCTTCAGCAGCAGCAATTTTAGCTTTTCTGCCAAGCTCAACGAACTCCTGTATTATCCTCCCATCTTCACCTATTCTTCTCAGAACATCAGCTCCAGCGCTAAACAACTGACAAAATAAAAGGAGCTCATTTTCAGCTATTCAAAATAATAAGATGGAACATGACCGCTACAACAAAAATAATGCCTTAATCCGAGAATATCTGGGGGCCGATCCTGAATCCTCACAAGGAAAGGCTATAAGGAACACACTAGGAGGAAATCTAAACGGTTTTTATTAAAATGGCAGTCAACGAAAATGTACCTGTTCATTGTATGACCGCGTATCCGTGGAAATTGCAGCAGGAAAAACATTCCCTACATCTCCTCTAGCCAGATGAACATAAATGTTCACAATCTAGAAACACATCAATGACAAAAGACGAAAGTATTAACGTTTTTGGTTCAGCAAATATTTATTACACACATCATGGTTCAGATTCGGCCATTCGGATCTGCTGATAATTGGAGGGAAAAAAGCATGGGAAGAAAAAAACGAATCAGCATGCCTAAACAAAATCACGTGCCAAGGTTAGTCAAGGACAAAAAAAAATAAAAATAAAAGACTTTCTTTTATGTAAAGTGAGTTTTGGACTTTGGTAGTGTTGGACAAGTAGCATACTAGGTAGTTGTTCGCATGTGAGGTAGTATTTGACAAAAGAAAACCCAAATAAACACCCATCCAATTGAGATTACCAGATAACCCTATGAGAGGAAGGAAACCACTCACCTGTTTAAGTAAATGCTTTGGTCGAAACTCATATTTCTCAGGATCCTTCAAGCTAAGTGATTTCCTTTGTGGCCCCGCCAATTGTAGCATAAAATAATTAAGCATGCCAGCAACTCTTTCAACCTGGATTATAAAATGGTTGCTTCAGCTAACAAGGTACAGGAATTCATCTTTAATACGCAGTTGTCAGAACGTTTCAGAAACACGTAAATGAAGAGAATAGAGGTCAAACTATAAGTACCATTTCGGGAAGAAGGAAAGGTGATGTAATTTGCTCGGAAGTGAATGCCATCAAACTAACATCTTCATTAGCCAATTTCATGTCAATTCTAATTATCTGAAGCAATAAACATCCTTCGTAGGTCAGCTAACATTACAATACATCCAAACTTGAAATAATATAAAAAGTACTGCAGAAAGAAAGAATATGATCACTGTAATGCAAATTAAACCAACATTTTCTTGCGAATGGAAAAGACGAGTTCTCTCCTGCCTCTCCTGAGCAGGTCTCTGTTCCCATTCAGCAGTATTAGACATCTCAGCTTCCAGGGCTTTTAGCTCAAGGATCTTATTAAGACTTTCATCAAGAAGGAAAATGCTATCATTAATCAGGAAATTCAAGAAATTAAGATAGACACCCTTCTCCTCATCCTTCGCAATCTGGATAAAATGTAAATCAAAGTGATTTAACATACAAGGTATCTGAAGGATAACTAATTCCACGTATTCACAAACAGTGTACCTGTCTCCAAACATTACGGTGACTGGGAACCTGCCAAAGGTATTCAAGAAGCTCCGCAATATTATGGCGGATGTTGAATTTATCATAGAACTGCATGCAACAACAAAATGATAGAAGTGATTCGAGCTTCATCGAATTGATGAATTGAAGACAGAACCAGAACATAAGAACAATAGAATGACTGGTACGGGTGAGTACACAATTACCTGTGTGTGAGAACCGGTGAATTCAATGTCAACATATAGCTTTAAAAGATTCCTGACAAGACATTTGAGAGATAACTGATGACCTTCAAATAAACTAGCTGTTGCAGAAGATCCGCTGCCAAGTGAAAAAGAAAAATGATCACATGAATAGATTAATCAGTTGCAACCGAAAGCATACAAGCTTCCTAAAATTGATTATGAAAAACCTCCAACTCTTCATACTGTCTCAGGGTCTAGACCTGGTAAAATGAACCTGAACCCGAACCCTAAAAACCGATCGAATATATCTGGATACTTGATTGAAAATCCGATATAAATAAACCTGATTAGTACCCAAACCAGGCCCAATCCGAATCAAATCGATATTGAACCGAATACAATATACCCGAAAGATACCCAAGCTTGAATGCATCTAAACCAATACTAACCGAACCGATTTTAACCTGACTTTAAAATATTTATTTTCTCGTAAAACACACTTTTGTTTTTTTTATTGTTTTTTATTTATTAATGATACTTTGAATTATTACATTTATATAATGAATGTTAAGCCAATTTTTTGACACCCAACTCAAGAAAAGTATGACCCGAAACTCAATTGGAGTTTTATATTGGCCTGACCCGATCCGTCCCCGACTGGCCGACTCGAAATAGCACAAACCGAAATAAACACAGCCGAAATCGAACTAAGGTGAACTTGAATAAAATTGAACCGAACCGAATGACCTGTTTGCCACCTCTATGTCCGACGTCCAACACTCGGACATAGATAGACATGTCAATACTTACTTTTAAGCTTCATAAAATAGCTAAGGCCGATATTTGGACAAGCAACCGTGTTTGATTCTTTCAACTAAGTATATGCATAAAAAAGGGTAAGACTATATAAGAACGAGTACCATCACAAGTTAAAATTACCTTCTGCGGGGCATCCAACAGTTCAGCACTTCGACCATTTTTGCTCTTAAATAAGGATTTCTAATGTACTCAGGGCTGGCCATAAACATAATTATAAAGTTCATGAAATCGTCCTAAAAACAAGGCAAAAGAAAAGACCATCAGCTCTGAAAAAAGAAGAAAATTTAAGGCTCATATGGAAAATCTACAATCATGTTCTTACCAACATGACACCATCCAGAGCTTTTGGGATCCTAGATGCAAATATTAGCAAATCCATTGCATCTTCAACAAAATGTTCTGGCATACAAGCAAACTCCATGGGGCATTTTGCCGGCACAGGTAATTTAAAACCACCAACCAGGCCAGCCAACCAGATCAACATCAATCGGTAAAAAGACAAGGCATTTTGAATAAGTCCTCCATCCTAAAGATAAATTAGTTTGATAAGTGTCTCAGACAAGAAAAAGATAGTAAAAATGAGAGGGATATTGGTAGAATATATTCACTTCCCAACACTTCCAACCATAGAGCAACTTGAGTGCTATCTTATCTCTGCGGGGCAGTTTTAGTAGAACGCAACTATCTCGATCTTACTGGAGACGAACACATAGCCGGACAAGCTAACTCATAATCCAAATTATCCCAAACCAGCCTGAATTTAGCTGGACCTAAACAGCCCATTACCACTAATTGACTCGAAAGTAACACACCATAACATACCCAAACCCAAAAATTATATGAACCAAACAAAAAGCAACAAACTCGAAAAGACCCACTGGCATCAAACAATGTTAAGAACCCATTCAACAACATTACCACAGTCCACAGTGCATCAAACAACAACAACAACAACAACAACAACAACAACAACAACAACATTACCCTAGTGCCTCAAACAACAACATTACCATAGTGCATCAAACAACAACAACAACAACAAGGTAAATGGACTATGTATCATATTATAAAGGGAACATTAGGCATACTCGAAGTATTTGTGCTTCATAGCACATTTTTTCTTGTGAAAATGACTCAATTTCTTGTTCGAGGCGAGCTATATCCATCTCCAATTGACGCGAAGGACCTTGTTCTAGTAAGGCTTTATAAGTAGCAAGGTTATCTTCACATCTTGAAATATCCTGTGAGGGGAAATAAAAAAGGGATATCAGGAAAACCCGCGATGTTTTGGTCAATAACAGACATTTATGAAACATAAAATTACATGTAAAAACAACACGTCATATTTGATATCCACCTCTGTAGCAGATAAATATAACCCTGTTTGCCAACCATCTCTCACCTGAACTAGATGCTTGAAATCCGACAATGCTTTTAATAACCCTAAATTTAGAACCCTTGCTGTCATAAAGAAGCATTCACAGATGAAAGGGTATTTAACTCCATCATTATTAAAGGATGATGTAGAATTTTGAACAGGTGGGCAGCCTTGGCTATTGTTGGGACTGGATGATTGAGGAGATGAAGACAAGCGGTTATGCCCAACATTATTTCCCACGATGCCAGCTGATCGTCTAGCATTAAGCTCAGAGACGTAAGCAGAAACTTCTTCAGAAGATGCATGCAGTGCAGTCAATTCCCTAAGAATGGTTCGTCAAAAGTTGTGATTAAATGAACAGAGAATATAGGAATATAAACACTAACATTTTACAAAATAAACTGATTTATGACGAAAAATATAATCCATCCATTTTTCTATTTTCTTCTCATTTGCTTTTGCGCAGTCTCCTAGACATGACTTTGACTGTAATTCTAGATACGTTTATGTTAGCTTTTTGTCATAAATAATATTTTCTGAACGATATTTCGGTAATACATGTAAAATATTGTCTTTACGTAAAAGTTTTTTTTTTCCAACATATTTTACGGTCAAATTTCGGTAACTTTGACCCTAAAAAAGCAAATGGGAAGAAGTAGAAAAATCGAGGGAGTATAAATTTGGAAGACATGTCTCGCACCTTAAACCCAAGCGCTTGCTATTAAATACATATGTAGGATCAATTTTACCAAGCTTAGAGAGATTTGCATCTAAAAATGGCTCACAAAGCCTTAGCATAACAGAACTGAGATTAACAAACATGCCCGAGCTTGCACATGTCAATGGATCAACCTACAAATAGATTTGTCAACCATGTGTTAAGAAAAGAGAGCACAAGATATAAGTAAGAATTTAGTGGCTTTATCTATATAATGCTGGCTCAATTTCACCTATACAAAATTGCCACTGGGCCTAGCCATTGTTATGAAAAAAATAAAAAGGTGTTTACCTGCAAAGCAGCCCTTGAGGCATTGCTGTTAATCACTGCTCCCAAGAACTCTAGAACTTTCTCACGGGTATCTGTTTTTTTCAGGAGATGGTAGATAACCTCATGGAGACCATCATATAAATTATTCATAACAGTCTTTATAGTAGCGAATGACGTCGACAGAAGAGCTGGATGACGAGAAGCTTCAGAGAAGCATTGCTGACTGTTAAAGGAAAGTAGAAACTATATCCATCAATATTTCGGTATAACGCTTAAGCATAAGAGCAATCAAACATAAATATGAAAATCCATTTGCAGTTTCAGCAAAAATTATTCTTATTGAATAATAATAACCCACACATTCCACCTCTCTTTTAGCATCTTATTCATTTTTTTTATTTTTGAGCCAGATAGTACTATTCCATTCCTTCCCCCTGCACTAGTTTTTCCCAATGATCAATTTGTCCAAATATTGTTCACTATCACTCCATCTCCTATTTCTGCCTTCTCCATACCTCAGTGTCAAGTGCCAACCCCACCATATTGCGTACAAATACAACCCAACTATAGTGAAAGAATTTTATCAACATATAACCAACAGGATTTAATAGTATACACTCGCTTCAACCTGAATTCGTGATAGAACCTTTTCTACCATTTTTATTTCTCGAAGAACCAATATGTTGAAGAGTAAGCAAGAAAAACAAAGGAGAAGGAAAAAAAACACAAAAAAAGGAACCATGTCCGATTGAATCTTTATAATATATTTTGCTTACCGCAACCACTACTGCTTGGATAGCAGTACTAAGTTTAAGAAAAGAAAAATAATTTGTCAGACAACACCAAGGAAGTCAGGGAGGTGAAGCAGACGCCAGAGGCTAAAGGTTGGTGACACATGAGATGTTGGCAAAGAGATAGATTGAGAGAATGGGATAATTCAGAGAGAGTCCATTTATAAGGCTCGAATCTCTTAATTCAGGTTCAAAATGTGGAACTAATATATTACAATACTCAAACTCTACAGATAACCATGATAACATCATAAGACTATAAAGAAGAAGTGAATTTTCCTAGTTTTTTGAACTAATGAGGCAATCAATCAACTCCAGTATGATCATTCTCTTAAGTCCATTAGTTTAAGTATGCAGGCATATAGCCAGGACTATCAATAACAACAACAGAAGCAACAACTACGGCCATGACAGGGGGCGAAATGTGTGCCCCCTTACCATGTGTTATAAACAAAGATAGGCTCTTTTCTGGCAACAAGCGTTCCAGATTAATACATAACAATATCTAACTATGAAAAAGGCGACATTACTCAGAGTATATATCAAACCTCAACAACTGATTTCACCCGTAAATAGTGCTGAACTAAGAGGATGCAAATGAAGTTTGAATGAAGCAAATAGAAACACCATCAATAAAGTAAAAAAAGGAAGAAACATTACCCAACATCAGGCTGACTTTTGAAAAGTGAAGTATCAGGCAATGCACTAATATGAAAAAAAGGCCCCAAAATACTAGCAACCTCCATAGCACGACCATTTAAGAAGGAACCAGGAGGCATCCACCAGCTATGAGTAACCAAAGCTTTGGCCCCAGCCGGAATCCTAACCAAATAAATCAAAGCCCTTAAGGGCAGCTGAAAATTCCCCAAAGCTGACTCCCTAACAACCTTCTCCCTTAAATTATCATACAAATTCTTAAAAATAGGTTCTAAAGTATCGAAATCAGCATCCATAAGCAAGTCATCCAAAAACCCAGATGCAGATTTGACCTCACCAAGACTAGTGCTACTACTCCCTCCAAAAGCGTCAATGGAGGCGCCCCCGACTTGGGAGTAAACAATGGGTAGCAAAGGGGATAACTTTCTAGACGAAGCAGCAGAAGAATTGGTATTATTAAAATTGGAATCAAAAGTAGGAAACATATCAGGGTTACCGAGGTGAATCCTGCAATAAGAAACAGCAAGTTTTTTGGATTGATAAACAACATCTTCCATCTCGGAACGCAAATGGTTGTCCTTGATGTTGATAATCTTTTTACCCTCATCAAAAGCGCGACTGTGACAGCCAACGAGATAATCAAAAGGGGGTTGGGCAGCCGGAAACGGGTTAGAAAGACGATCGATTAAAACCCTCTCCATTAAATCTCTAGAAAGGCGGAGTTGTTTGCCTTCAGAGAGGATTTCAGCAGCGGTGAGTTCAAGGTAGATGACGCGAGGATCGGTGGATTCCGATAATGAAACAAGGAAGATTTTACGAAGGATAATGTCTTCTACTTCTGCTGGGCTTCTCTGGGGTTTCGGAGTCGCCATGGTTGCTTGTTGGTTGATCAGTGAGAGAGAGAGAGAGAGAGAGAGATGAACAAATCAAATAGGTTGCTGGGAATTCATACAAACGTAATCAAGTCAATTTCAGAGTTGGGGTAGTCTAGGATGTTTGAGTCTCTTCAATTATCTAAGGAGGGGTTTCCAATAATCAATCCATACGGTGCACTTCGTATTATGATGACTATAAAAAAGTACTTCAACTTATGGCGTATTGCCTTATTTATACTACTGCCCTTTATATCCTTCCTTAAATAGGTTAGGAAATAAAAAGATTCCTATAATAATAAGAAAAATTAACCAAACTAAGATGTCTCTCTTATTTTTTCATATCATACCTTTTTTTTTCCTAAACCTAATAGTTAACTCAGATATTTTTTTCCTAAAATCGAATCTGCTCTGCTCTAAAAGTTTGAACAATGGATCATAATTTTCCAATTATAGTCGAGTAACTAGAATTCAAGCCCGGGTCATATCTTAACAGGTTTCAGAGTAATTATCATGAGAATAACATTTAAAAATACTTCTTACTTTGGAACAACTATCTACTAATCTACCTACAAGTGTTTAACTCAATTTGTCCAGGATAACTACAGTAGAGTTGATACAAAACCGAACATATCTTAGTTAAGTTCTAAATTGATCTGTTATGGAACATGTTACGAAATTTACCTGATTCAAAATTGACTCGTAACAACTTACAACAATAATTTGTAATACTTGAGATAAATGAGCAATTCAAATATACTTTTTTTTATTTGCAACAATTACAAAGAGTCAAGTTTTACGAACCACTTCGAGCATATTAGAGTCATTGAATTCTTATTCGTATTAATCAAATGAAGGAGGTCGGCAGATGTATTTGTTATTTTATTATTTTGCATTATCTTATGATATAATTTCTTTATCTTGTAATTAATAGTTGTCTATTTTTTCTTTACGTAGTTTAGCTTAGTTATATTTAGGTTAAGTTTTATAATTTTGGTTCAGTTAGTTAATTAAGTTTGTGTTCTATAGTTTTCTTCTTGTCTTAGATCCTATAAGATCAGCTCAATTCTATTTAGGTCATGTTTATAAATTCAGTTGAGATAGTTAACTAACTTTGAGTTCTATAATTTTGTTCTGGTCTTCTTAATTCATTTTTGTTATTCGGTCGACTTTATATAAGTTCAGCTCAATTCAAGTCCTATAAGTCTAGTTTAGTTTAGATCCTCCAAATTCATTCAAGTTAAGAAAGTTTTAACCTAAAAGATAAGGCCTTACTTATAATATTCGAGTTTATTAATCTTGTTAAAATCCAGACTATATAAATATAATTCTCATTTTAAGTTTATTACTGTTTTTTTTTGTAAGGTGGTAGAGTGGAGTTGAATGGATGAAAAAGGAAATATGGTAGAGTGGAGTTGAATGGAGGAAGTATTAAGCTCAAAAATTTGGTACATCAGTATATATCCTCTTCAAGGATTTACATACATTCTGTTATCTAAAAAATGGAATACATCATTGCACTACATTCTCTATTTTACTTTGGAATTGATAATGCTTTGAATCCAATCTTGCTCTTTGGCTGATAGTGGTTGCGTGTTCTTGCTCTCAAACCTCAGAAATACATTCTTGACAATTGCGGCAACCCGTGTTTTAGGATGCTGCAAACAAAACTGGTGCCTAGCTTGATTGCGTGCCTGCCATATGTCATATACTAGCCCTACATGACAAGCTGAAATTATTTGCCTCTGTGCTTTACTTCTCCCTCTTCTACTCTTAATCCATTGATGCATATTCTCATGATAGAAGTTCACCCTTATCCTCTGGTTGCATTGCAGTCACACAACATTTTTTATAATGACACTTATAAAATAAGTGTTCATGAGTGTCACTTTCATTGTGGCAAAGCAAACATATATCATCTTGACTTATCCCCATCTTCATTAACCTGTCTTTAGTTAGCAACTTCTGGTGCATACTCAGCCAATAAATGAATTGGTGTATTGGCACATTGCTCATATTCCATGTCAAAGTGTAGCATGGGATCTGAGACCTGTTAGTAGCCGGCCAATGATATCCTTCTTCCACGGTGTACGTAGCCTTTCTCATTGTCTATCCGCTTATCATTCAGGTAACCATTCTTAAACAGTTGCGTAATTGATGACTGATTATTTTGGATCGTTTCCCCTCTTTATTCTCATGCTTTTTGACCCCTTTTGGCACGGTTTTAACCCCGATTCACTTGCATTTTGCCCTTTTATTCCATGTGATCTTATATTAAGAATTCCCGTCTCAATTTATAGGGAATAAGCCGAGAAAGAGGCAAGACGGAATAAGGAACAAGCGCGGGCTAAAGATTGTGTTAGCATGAGAAGAAGAGTGGGAAATTGATGAAGAGGTGTCTCTACCGGCAGGCCGACAGCCGGTCCACCGGCAGGGAACCCACTCCCACTACTCTAGACACAAACGAAGTCAAGAAGAGGTGTCTCTGCCGGCAGCCCGGCAGCCGGCCCACCGACAGGGAACCCCTCCCAATACTTAGTCGCTTTTGAAGAACAATTTGTAGTAAGAATTAAAAGAGCTCGCTGTCGGTTGGAGGCCTGGCAGCCGGTCAGCCGGCACACGCCACCATTTATTGAAGAATTGAAGAGAAAATCAAGCAAGAGGTATTCTCTGCCGGGAGGTCGACAGCCGGTCCACCGGCAGAGAACAACCCCAGCTCAAAATTTGCCTCAGGAAGAAAAAGACATGATGTCGTCCGGTGTGCGGGCACAGGACGCAAATTCGGATTTGGGCTTCTTCTTTTCCTTCCTTTATGTTTAATTCAAAGGGGTAGTATAAATACCCCTTCCCTTAATCATTTGAGGAGACAACCCTAGATTTCAGAAATTCTCTAAGTTTATGCAAAAATTATTAAACTAAGTATTAATATTTCCTTAATTAGACCTTAATTACTTACTTAATTAACATAGATCTACTTAGTTTCAATTGTTTACATTTGGTTATTGGCTTGTATTTTGGAGATATTGAAGAATTTCTCCCTTAATTCAATCAAAGTATCAATCTTTCCTAATTGTTGGTATAATTCTCTTCCTTATTTACTTTGTTTATTCAATAGTTTACATTTCCTCTTGATATTTAGTAATTGTTCATCTTCATATAATGTTTGTTGTCATGTTTGTTTGTTTTTACTCATTTGTTTACATTTGCTTTGTAACCATGTGTGAGTAGTCTCCCACTAGGGTTTAGGGGGAAACCTAGTTAGGGGTTTAGGTTAATCAAATGGGTTGTTAACATGTGTTTTTGGGTGGTTATATTAGTGTTCATAATCATGCATTGAAGGTGTTTGTTGAAATATGTGTATGAAAGTTCATACTTTTCTACAATTTGTGCTTAGCTTCTTTATGAATGAGAGTTTGTATGGTTGCTTGATAGCATGTTTATGATGAGATAGGATACTAAATGATGATTCTTGTGTCCATCTTAAGATGAGGTTAAGAAATTAACTCGCTTTCTACGCTAATATCTACCCGGAAACCTTTCGACACCCCTTGATTGACCAACCTTGCTTAAGGGAACCCGACTACCCTAGTTCTTAAATCAATCGTTTACACATTTAGATAACTACTTGCTTTAGCTTGAATTTAGTTGTTAGTCTTAAACAAATCCCCATCTCTACTTGACTAAACTTAGACTTGACCAAATTTTCGTGTAAGCCCTCGTCATCCTTGAGATCGACACCCTAATTACACTACTTAATTTGGGTTTATTATAAATTATTTTTGATAGTAGAAATAACGATCAAAACATATACTCATCTAATGGCGCCGTTGCCGGAGATGACGTTAAGCTATACTTAGTTTGTTAAAAGTCTTGGCTTTAGTTTTACATCACTTGCTAGTTTGTATTAGTAGTTGTGTGCTTCATTGTAGAGTGTGTGATTTTTGCCTTCTCCTAGTGTGCAAAAAACACTAGGAGACTAACGGTTTATCGAGTGCATGCCTAGGAGGAATCATCAAGCTTTGCTCTTCAACCCCGATCCCGAGAGGCTCTTTCGAACCTTGAGGACAAGTACTCTTGATAGAGTTAGGAATCCTCCTCAAGCAAACATAGACCAACCAAACTTACTCACTCTACCAATCATTGAAACCACAACCCAACTTCAACCAAACGACACAATTGAGACTCCAATAGAAAACCCATTTCACAACCTTCAAATTCCAACTCCACCTCAATCACCACGCTCTCAAATACCAAACCCACCATCACAAATGTCTTTACGCGACCATAAACGGCCCAACCATAATGATGCTTGTAACCCAATTAACTTTGGTCCCTTGGCTCCAAATAATTTCGAAATGCACCCCGCCCAAGTGGGCTCGATAGAAAAGGATTGTTTTAGTGGGAATGTCGATGAAGATGCTCATGCCCATATTAGGAGGTTCAAGAGCAAGGTGAGCATGATGAAGCGAAATGGAGTGTCCGAGGAGATTTTGAGGTTAATGTTATTCCCATTCTCTCTAACGGGGAAAGCGGATCGTTGGTTGAATGTTCATCCACCGGACACATTTACCACATGAGATGCTTTAGCCAAGGCATTCCTAGCAAAGTATTACCCGACATCTAAGACTGTCATGCTCCGGAATGAAATTCATACTTTCCAACAAGAAGAAGGGGAGTCCCTAGGTGAGGCATAGGATAAGTACCTAGATCTCATTGCTAGTTGTCCTCACCATGGGATTCCGGCTTGGTACATTACTCAAACCTTCTTTTAAACTTTGCTACCTAGGACCAAAGACATGGTGAATGCCTCCGCAGGAGGGGGGTTCGACCATTTGGGTGATGATGAGGGTACAACTCTCATTAAAAAGATGGTAGATTCGGAAGCCAACTACGGTACAAGGGGCAACGTGCTTAGAAGGAATGGCCGGTATCCGAAGGAAAATTCCACTACTTCGAACGCCGAAACCAATGCCAAACTTGACTTACTCACCAAGCAACCCATGCCCAATACCAATCCTGTAACACCCGCGAATTTCCCATTTTGACATTTAAAATTTATTAAACCGTTTAATCATTTTATTATATATTTTTGAATTATTCAATTTAATTAATTTTATGTCAAACACGATTTTTATAAAAGTAATATATATAAAAGCTCGTTTATATAAAAATACGTACGATTAAATTATATCTTTAAGGCATGATTTATATAATAATATATGTATACGTATTTCTGGTCGGATAATAATAATGACTGTAATAGTTTCCGTCTTAACTTCCGTCTAGCAATAGACTGTCACATTTTCATATGTAAGACTATCCTTAATCTCGACCAATCAAAATTCAACAACACGCATACACCTACTCACTCACACCCCACATTTATATATTATTATTATTATTATTATTATTATTATTATTATTATTATTATTATTATTATTATTATTATTATTATTATTATTATTATTATTATTATTATTATTATTATTATTATTATTATTATTATTATTATTATTATTATTATTATTATTATTATTATTATTATTATTATTATTATTATTATTATTATTATTATTATTATTATTATTATTATTATTATTATTATTATTATTATTATTATTATTATTATTATTATTATTATTATTATTATTATTATTATTATTATTATTATTATTATTATTATTATTATTATTATTATTATTATTATTATATTATTATTATTATTATTATTATTATTATTATTATTATTATTATTATTATTATTATTATTATTATTATTATTATTATTATTATTATTATTATTATTATTATTATTATTATTATTATTATTATTATTATTATTATTATTATTATTATTATTATTATTATTATTATTATTATTATTATTATTATTATTATTATTATTATTATTATTATTATTATTATTATTATTATTATTATTATTATTATTATTATTATTATTATTATTATTATTATTATTATTATTATTATTATTATATAGTATGGTTAGTAGTAGTACTACCCGTGTGACCCCCACCCTGCACACCCTTGCTTTTCCTCATTTCTTCTTCTCCTTTTCGAGTAAACAGCAGCAGCAGCAACAATGAACATCAACAACAAACACCCATTTTCGTTCCCTCCAATCCCAGATTTCTCCTCCGTCTCTCAACCAAAATGCATAATTTTCATGCCATTCTCTTCCTCTCTTCTTCCTCCTCATTTCTAGGTAAGAAAGTCTTAACTTTGTTGAATTTTCGAAATGGGCAATTTGTGACAAACTCGGTTTTGTGACCAATGTTACTCGTTTTTCCTCATTTCTAGTTGAAGACGGAAGTAAAGCTCGGGCTTGGGACGTTTTCACTCGAGAATTCGAGAGTTAAAGGTAACGATGATAGGTTACTCGACAAAATGTTGAACTTTCGTCTTATGGGTTGTTTTCTGTGCTTTTATTCGGTAAAGTTTGGTTCTTGCGTCTTTTCTCCTTCATATGTAAAGTTCCGTCTCATATTGTTGTTGGTAAAGGCGACTTTGGGATGGTTGTCCTCTGTTTTGGAGACCGTCGTAATAGGGGTCAATTAGATAGAGTAATGGTGACTGTTGAGTGAAGATATGAGACGGTTTGGGTGCGTGTTTGATCTCTGTTCTGGGACGAGTGAAGTGAGTTGTTTTTGAGATTTCAATTCTTGTAGTAGTTGTGCTTTGGCTCCGTCTTGGGAAAGTTTAAGAACTCGTATTTAGTGACTCGGTTTGGTGCCTCGTCAGTGGTTGTTTTGCTCTTGTCTTGGTGACGGGTTGTGGCCTGAACAGGTGCGGCCTGGTTGGGACCGTCCTGGTGGCCTGTTTCAGGTGGCCTCATGGCTCTGATTATGGGCAGGATTGGTGGTGATATCACACGATTGTGGTGGCTGTGTTAGGTGGTCAGTCGGGTGGGGCAAGGGCTGGTTGTAGGGAAACGGATATGGGCTGTTCAACGGCCTCTTGAGTCGTGGTATTAGTTTGCTCTTGGCGCAATAATGTTGGTCTTTTGAAATTACTTAATTTCCGTCTCGTGTTTTTATGTAACGTAATTCATTAATATCGTTCTCTCACATATCGAGTTGTTGGGCTCATTTGATTTTAGTAAATGGGCTAGCTATATATGGTAATTTGGGCTAGTCATATTTATAAATTGTTTGGGCGCTAATTCGGTTTATTTAAAATATAATTAAATATATATTCGTCTCGTATTTCATATAACGTAAATCATTAATATTACCTCTTCACATAGTCTATAAATCAAGGGACTAATTAAATTGTATCTCATACAATTAATTAGTTGTCTATTGGGGTTCGTTCCTTTAGGTGTGACCGAAAGGGGTCAGTTGATCACCGTCGTCTCCCGACAATAACGTCAAACTCTAGTCAGCCAACCGTTATCGATTTACGTTAATCAACTGACGAGGATCAAATAATTAAATATCTGATGATATTCTTTTAATGAGATTTATTATGTAAACGCACTATTGTGGAGGACACTAACTCCAACAATCTCCCACTTGCCCGACACAAGGTGTGCGCTACCAATTCTCTTGTCCGTTTTAATCTCCCACTCAATTCAAGTTGTCTTTCAGGTCGCACTTGCACATGAACATATCGCGAGTGGTTTTCTCGATCGGGAGTGTGACTACATGACCGGAAAAATCTCTCACAGATTACTTCCGAGCGTGGCCACGCATTTGTAGTCATTAACTCCCCGAGTGGCCTTGAGATATAATTACCCAACGTGGGTGGACAATTCCTGTATGCCCTATCTATCCTATTGCACAATACAGATCACCATGACCTAGTAAATGCCCTTTTGGCCTCCTTTCACGGCACGACCTAGGACAAAAACCAAAGTCACTCGGAAACTGCACTTGCTCAGATAATAGTCTCCAGTCAAAAGAATCGACTCATTAGAACATCTTAGAGATCCCCGCCACGACTAGGCGTCTATAATAGAACTTAGGGACTCTCTAAATGGTCACTGTCCGGTAAAGTGTCACACACTCTGCCTATGTAATCGACTAGTCATCACTTATGACCTTATGGTGTTGAACAACCATCAATCGACTTACAATCTAGTCACTCCGAGACGTCACCTCATTAAGTGACTAGGGACAAAATACAATGTTCATCTTATTCACTTGAATATTGTTCAACATTGTCTCCACAACTGATTCAGATAAACAAGGTATTCATGTTTTCAGTCAACCTGAATAATTGAGTTCTTAAGAGACTCAAACAATGAATGCGATCATCACCTATGTAAATATCAATACTCTATCCAATATTTACATAACGATCTTTAGCAATTAAGGTATACTCTTTAATCACATTGACATGACATAACCATCATGTCTACCTTATGCCAACGGCTTTGGTTAGAGGATTAGCAACAGTTGTATCACTCTAATTTCCATTGCTATTTTCCTTTGTTCTATGCAATCTTTTTATCACATATAGCCTTTCTAAGTACATGTCTAAACAAGTTTTTAGACTCTGGTTCTAAAGCCAGTCAAACACTCCCACTGTTTTCACAGTCTCTCGGGAGACGATATTCGGCTAACAAAACTACTCTAGTTCCATTAAATTCCGGTTATCAACTATCTCTCTTACAACATCGAATGTGAAGGAAAAGTAGATCTATATACTTACTGTGGACAGCGGGCTGCCCACGGGGGCGCTTGGGACGAGGGGAGCTCGGAAACAACAAGCGTTTGCATTTTGTAAGGAGTCGCCACCAATTTTTATGGGAAATTGGAACCGTTCGAATACCTCATGTCATGTCAAGACACAAAGTAGTGACATGAACACTAAGCAATCGTTACCCTTAGCATTCTATGTCTAGAATGACTCTCGTGGATGCCAATGAACACGGGTGCTCACGGAGATCTGGAGTAAGGGGTGAGGGTACGTATTAGGAAGCTCTTTTGATCGAACACCTAATCCCGCCCGCCTCGATAGCGGCCTCTACTAATGATTAGGGGAGTTATTCGTACTTGATATATTGTCGGCTATATGCATGCAATGCAACATCCATTGATTAATCCTAACATGTGAGAATTAGCTAAGTCGGTTGACAATTAGTTAGCATACAATTGGGTCGAAATTGGGATTAATGTTCATTTACATGTGAAAGCACACAAACAATAGGATGAATACAATAAAAGAAAATTACATTAAAGGAAATTACATTAATTACAACGGATTAGGCGATTTATGTCGAAAATACCTTTAAAACGGATTATTGGATAAAAAGAAATAAAAGAATAAAAGAAATAAATTACGAACAGGAATTAGCGTGAATACGAGTATTAGTCGGTTAATACGCAAGCTAATTAAACTACGTCTAGGCGAAAAAGGAGTTCGAGAGACGAACTCAACCTGAACAGCGCGAAAGATCGCGCCCTTTGGAAGAGGCGCAGCAGTTGCCGCGTCTGTTCCAAGGGTGAGTTCTGGCTGTGAAGCCGGAACTACAAACCGTTAATGTTGATTGCTAAATTTAATGATGGATTAAAATAATTAGTCGGATGAAAGTGATTTAATGAATTATTTACATATGAATGGGTCAATAAAACAGTAAAACATGGAATTTAGACGGATTAAGCGGATTAATCATGTGAAGGGTCGATGTTAATGAATGGGATTAATTAAACTAACATGAATAAAACAAACTAAACAATTAATTAGACTAAACATGACGAATGATGACGAACATGGATGCAAATATATCAATGACGAATCTCAGAAACTCAACATGAACAAATTGAATCTCTAAAATCCGGGTTTGAATATTAATGACGAAAAACCCGTAAATATTGATTATTTAGGATTTAAGTCGGAACAATTAAACATGTGAATGAATTATATACGATATACATATGAATTATATGCTAATATGATGGATTAATAACAAACAAACGAAACAAACAAAAATAATTGAAATAACGAAAGACGAAGGAAGAAGAAAGGAAGCGAGAATGCGGCGGCCTCACGAAGAGGCGCAGGTGCTGCGCTCCTTCAAGAGGCGCGGCGATTCTTTGCGTCCTTTCTCTTCGTCATCTCTTTGGAAATCCGTAAAAAGGGAGTTTTAAAGCACGGTTTTAGAAATCGGTTTTAATGGTGTATTCGACATAAATCTTACAATGGTGATACGATAAAGTAAAATACAATAAATAAAAGGAATTATACACCCTCAGACTTACATGTTGATGGAACGAGAAGAACTAAGAAAATCGATTAGTGATGCTCGACGCGAATGCAAGGAAAGAGTGCCCTCGTGAGAGGAAAATGATTTAACAAGTTGATTAATTAGATTGATTAAGTGTAGTGGTCAAATTGGTCGGTCATGCAACGGAGAGGTCTGGTACCGGAAGGATCCGAGCTTACGTGGTCGAAGGTTCAAGCACGTAGGCGCCAATTAGTAAGAACGAAGTCTAGAATGCAAAGGGAGAAGAGAAGGGCGGACACTCGCGTGAGAAATATGAGGAACGAAAGCTCCTATTTATACTAATCACACGGAGGAATAGGGTTTCGGAGACTCTTTGGAAGTGAATCTCGGAAAGATATAAAAAAGATACGTAAATCATGCAAAGAAGGGCCTGGGAAGAGGCGCAGCGGCTCTGCGTCTCTTGGAAGAGGCGCAAAGACTGCTTGCGTCTATTCCCGTGAGGTTTCCTCTGTTTAAGAAAGATTTCCGTGTTTAAGTTATGGTAGGACGGATTTAATTCGATTATCTTTTGAATATTACGGGATATTATTTGCCAAAAGATAAAATTTGAGAAATATGGAATAGAAATATCCTAACATTCCAAACATTCGACTCGGGATTTAACAGGTTATCGAAAAATGGAGACGGTTTTTGACCCGGACTCCGAATGTACTCTAATTACTGCCAAAACGACCGTATCGGCACGTAGATGACAACTAAGAGGTTGACATTAATTTTTGAGCAATCACTTGACGATAATCTTACGAACTGTCACTAATCGTTCCGCGAATCAAACATGCGGCCCAATCATCACCGGGTGGTTTGCGAGGGGTGCAGAAACGAGGTGTCTACAGAGCCCCCACTTTGACTGAGGCTTGGACAAGGCGAAAGTCAAAGTATAGCCATCAGTCAATCGAAGATTACAACCTGACGACTATGGCGACGCGAGGCCGCTCAAGGGGTCTGAACCAAGGACCTGTCGTCGGGAACATTTTAGAGTCCGTCGACTATCGGGGAGGGTCGTTTAAAGTCCATTAGACTACGTAAGGAAGCTCGACCACCATAAGAAGAGATCATACCTGAGACACCCCTGGGTGAAGCGGGACTGAAGACGCTTCGAAAGAAAAAAAATCATTGGTCTGAAGATAACTCGGTGTCTGAAGGCATTAGGAGGTCACAGGGAACTTTGGTCGAACTCTGCGGGGAACAAGAGATATATAACAAAAAATAACAAAGGGACGTCGGTAGAAACTGCTGGGGAAGTCTGCTTGCGTCGGTCTCAAGCGAACTTTGGCGAAATTTAGAGGCTGAATTTGCTTGCGTTGGTCTCAAACAAACTCTTGTTGGGGAATACACTGATGATTTTGGCGGGAATCTGCTTGTCTCTGTCCTCAAGCAAACTCTCGTTGGGTGATTATTTTGACGATTAGGGGCATCTTGATCGTCATGGGAGAAACTTCAAGTGAGCGATCTTGCAAAATACCACATCACAAAAAACAAAATGAGCAATACTGCAAAATACTGCTGCGAGGGATAAAATGAATTTGGACGATACTGCAAAATATTGTCGCGCTGGATAAAATGTGGGCCGGAACGAAGAAAATCGTCGAAACGGACCAAAATGATACAAATGTCATCGAGGAAGAGGCGCACCAAAGATGGGCCCACAAATAACGAACTCACAACGAATTTTCGAAAATTCGTAAGGAGGGAACAAAAGGAAGAGGCGCAGCAAGAGCTGCGTCTCTTGGAAGAGGCGCAGCGCCTGCTGCGTCCTTTCCCCATTTTGACAATTCTGCGTAAAAACGCGAAATCAGAAGGGTTTTAATTCATTATTTCGAAACACGGATCCTTCAATTTCTCTCTCAAACCTTCACCATTTCCGTCAAGGTTGGATTCAAAAGCTTGCTTGAAATATGACTAATCGAGGTATGTGTTTTAATCTTCCATTAATCATCCGTATTTGTCGAATTTTGAGCTGCAAACATTAGGGTTTTCGACCCATTTACTCGAAAATTTGGGGCTTTTCCCCCAAATGGATTTGCTTTGCCAAATTGATGCTAGAAATGGATAGTAGGCAATGTTAGGAACATAACCATGTATTCACTTTGAATTTTCATCGAGTTTTGAGCCCTTGAGCGAATTTTGAGACGGTTTCACAGCTAGATCGAAAATAGCTTCGAAAACGGCCTTAGGATTGCCTATTTGTGATGAAACTTGATATTTGGGACCCTTGGGTGATGGGTAATCTTCCTGTCATCTCGGAATTTTGGTTGGTGACAACTTTTGCAGGGCACCTTTCTAGGGCATAACCGCCATTATAGCGAAATGCTGCCGAATTTTCGACTCGAATTCGGAACTAGGCTTTGACTTTGACTTGACTTGACCCAATTTGTCACATGAGTGATTGAATTGGTGAGAACATGGCCAAGGATGGCCAGAAATGGGGAATTCCCGGGCCTTGGAGGCTCGAAAAAATTCTTAACAAAGGCTTGTCGTCACGTGACGCGGCCTGAATTCACTTTAATGCTGCAGGTGATGATGCTTCTACTTCGGGGAGGACCCCCATGGACATAGACGCTGTTACTATTGAGGAGGCTTTGGAGCAGGCTTTCACCGACGCGGTGATGGCTACCGCAGACGAGGTTCCCGAGGAGGAGGCTGCTGAGGAGGAGGAGATTCCGCGACGGGCCCACCTTGGACGGGGGGGTCGTCAGCCGAGAGGAGCTCCCACGTGGGCTGAGACTTGGGAGAGTAGACACCTTGTATGGGCTGCAGAGGGTCACTTGTCCTACAGGACGGTGAAGAGCTTGGTAAATAGGAATTCCCTAACTCATTACTTATCCTCTTTCTGTTTTTTTTGCTCAAATTTCCTTCAAATTTACTTCAGAACTAAAGATAGCTTTATTTCGAATCATAATAGGAGGCCGGGAATATCCGGTCGTTCTCGGGGTACACGACGGCGATGGAGCACTACGAGCGGCTGTCGGAGGAGGAGAGGGCCATGATCGAGCGTGGAGCGTTCGGTCCTCCGGTTCGTGTCCGGAGGGATATCGTGAAGAGGAAGTTGCGGGCCAACCTTAGCCTGGTCCGCGCTTTCTTGGATCGATTTTGGGATACGACTTCCACGTTTCACCTGCCTTTTGGTGAGGTGGGAGTCACCTTGGAGGATTACGGCATGATTTCTGGTCTGCCGTGCGGGGCTGAGGAGATGGTGTGGCCGGAGACTGGCATGAGAGCGGATTCGGCCGAGGCGAGGAGGTTGATCGGCTGGAACCTGTCGCCGAAGGCTGTTTGCGGTCTTGCGGGTTTGGTACCCAGTACCTATGTTCGAGATTACTTCGCGGGGAAGACCCCGGCATCGGTGGTGATCGATGGGAGGGAGACGGCTCCTCCTCCTTGTACACCGAAAAGGAGGGCTCTTTGTGGCTTTGGTGGTTCTTGTCTTCGATTTACCTCGGAGACAAGGGTGAGAGGTCTGTCGGCGACGAAGCTTCTTCCATTTCTTGCGACACGAGCTCCCTAGGGCGTTGGGATTGGGTCACTGCTGGTTTTGCGGTCCTTATCCGCTTCATGAGGGCCATGGTTCGTCCGGAGTTGATGGAGAAGGGGACTTCTCCTGGCGCTGTCGGACCTGGGCTATTGTTGGAGGTATGAACCTTCCTTTGGACCAAAATAAATTCCTTTCTTTTATCAAAGATCGAAAGATCGTCATTGACTATTCCGTTTTACAGGCGTGGGTGTACTCTTACTTCCCGGGCCTCGCGCCCAAGAGGACGGAGCCGTTGGAGAGGGCCTATCCCGTGGTGAGGGATTGGGTCATGTCTTGACGAAGAGCAAGCGTTCTTCTCACAATGTATACCTGCGGGATGTGAACGCCCTTGGTGAGCGTGAGTATCCCGTTTGTATGCATTTATACTTCTTTCCCTTCATCGATCACAGAATGATCTCTGTCTTTATCTTGTTGCGGTGGGTGCCCGGACCTTGGGCGGAGTATGCCGAGGCACCTCCTTTTGTTCGAGGTCCTTCGACCTAGGAGCCCGAGTCACCGTTTGTTGTGGACGTCGATGGGTCCGGTGTGGTACTTAGGCGAGCGTTTGGCTCGTCAGTGCTCTCGGGGCGCGTTGACGGTTCCCGTTGATCCTCCTAGGACGATGTTCGAGGAGCCTTCCGAGGCCGAGAGGGAGGCGGACTTGGCCGGTGCCGATGGTGACGACCTCCTTCGCACTGTGAGGACTACTCGGCATTCCTTTACGGGAGGTTGGCGTCGCGAGTGGTGGTGAGTATCCTTTTATTTCTCTTTGATTGACTTTGGGAATTTCGATGAAAGATCACCGATTAATGAGAGTCGTTTGTCTTTGCAGGAGGTTGAGGCGGCGGGCATCGAGCCCCCAGTGTATCCCGAGACTCTCGAGTACACCGACGCGACCGGGAGGACGACGATCTCCGAGTTGCGTGATTTTGACGTGGCTGTGACGGATGCTGGCCTCGACGACTGGCAGCATCTGATTCGGAGGGTGAGCCTCTGGCTTATTCACATTGGATTAAACTTGTTCAATTTGCTGAGAATTTCTTTTGAAAACCCAGGTCGCGCCATCTCGGTTCGTGGCACTATGGAGGGTGGCCAACCGGTTGCGAGCTACCGCCATCGAGGCACTCGTCGGTGGTCGAGGTCGTCAGGTATGAACCTTATTTGATCTCTTTTGACTTTTTGATTTCCAGTTTTGTTTTTTCGATTGACATGAGCCAATTTGCTGCTGTTCTCAGGCCGATCGTGAGCTGGAGCGAGAGTTAGCCCAGTCCCGGGAGGAGACGGCTCGTTTGTCGAGGGAGCTCGAGTTTCGGGATGCCGAGATCGCCGCTCTTATGGCGAGGGTTGCCGAGTTGGAGGGTGCTCGTGATGAGTCTGCGTGGTTTTTGTAGTCTTGATTTTGAACATTTTTGGATTTTGTTTGGGGCGAAGCCCCCAGCTTTGTCGACTTGGATTTGTTTGGGGTGAAGCCCCGATTACATCTGGACTTGTTTGGGGCGAAGCCCCGATTTGTACATTTGCTTTTTTGTTGTATATACGACGGCCCGAGTGCCTTTTGCTTTCTTTGGGTTGTGTTGTTTGTACCGCAGTTAGCTTTTGGACAAGTTTGGTAGACAACGGTTTGTACCGTCATGCTGCCGAAATTTACATAGAAAAAACACATTCATTTACATTTTTATATACACATAAGGCCTTTAATTAGTGCAAAAAAATGAGACTCGAAAAGAACGCGAAAATGCAAAAAATTTTGTCGGAAATGACCGGACGGTAGGGAGGGTTACCCCCGCAAAAAAAGAAAAAAAAGAAATATATAAGTTAGAAAATGAAGAAAATAGAAATGAAATGACTAAATAAAAGTGAAAATGAAAAAAGAAAGAATTAAAATGAAAACTAAATATAAAAATGGCCGAAAATGTTGACGTCGCCTCGAAATGCGCGTTCCTGGATCAAGGAAACCTGAAGCATGGTAAATTTCGCGGATTTACCAAAATAAAATCCCGTAGGAATAGGAAATTATTCGTTTATAGAATTAGGAAAGATCCAAACACGGAAATCACGAAGTGATGCTAGGGAAGAGGCGCAAAGAAGAGTCGCGTCCCTTTGAAGAGGCGCAAGTGCCGCGCCTGTTCCCAAGCGGTCGGTTACGACAGATTTTTGGAAACAAGGAATTAGTATAAATAGAAGCGTCGATGAAGCTTTAAATCATACAATTCTTCCGTCTCTTCTTCGTTGATTCACATATAAAACTCCCCGTAAATTTTCAAGAGAAAATTATCATCATGAATACTCTAGAGATTCGCTTGAAGGAATGGACTAACGAGTTTTCGAATATTGAGAAACATGACATGGGTGCTTACAACCTTGGGTCTCTGTTGAGTTTGAAGCTCATTAAGGTAGTAAAGCCGTTCTTGGATGCTTGTCTTGATTATTGGGATCCAAATTATCATGTTTTCGCGTTCCCAGGAGGTGATATTTGTCCTTTTCCGGAGGAAATTGCTGCTATTGGCGGGTGGGACCCTGAACATCTACCTGCCATCCCTTCCACTTCACAAGGGTATAAGAGTAAGTTTAGAGACTTGCTTGGACTTACTAGGCTTGAGGTAGATCGTCTTGTTACTTCGAAAGGCGTGCGGATGTTGGATTTCATGGATCGATTCATCAACAGGCCGACCCTCTTTCTCTTATGTTGCTAGGAGGAGAGCATTCGGCTTCTGTTTGCTTCACGTTTACGTCTTTCGGGGACATGTTGATGAAGATTTGAGAGGTGATCCCCGCCTTTATTGGGTCTTGTTGAGCAAATGGAGTCACGAGAGCCCACTTGCTTGTGTTTAGGGGAGATTATCTTGGGCTTGGATAATAGGAAATCCAACCGCGATCTTCCATTTTTGGGGAGTCCCGTCATCTTACAGGTAAAAAGACACCCCTTTTTTTTTTTTTTTTTTTTTTTTTTTTTTTTTTTTTTTTTTTTTTTTTTTTTTTTTTTCGCTTTCTTTTTTTTTGGGTGTCTAATACCTGTTTTGGTAGGTTTGGCTTATGGAACGGCTCCGATTGCTCGAGCCCCCAGTTCATGCACTTTCCTATCATGCCCGTATGATTTCGATGAGGACGAGGTTGTACATGGTGGACTTCACCCGGGTCTGTGACTATTGGAAGAACAAGCTGAAGAATGACGATGGCCCTTTGATCAGGTGGGTTGTTCCGTGGTGGCACCTCAAGTCTGTCACTGGAGTGTCTTCTTTGGATCCTACGAGGTCCGTGCGCATCCCTGGATTGGAGTTTATGGTATGCATCTTTCCTGAGAGATTGATGAGGCAAGTCGGGTTGAAGCAGATGATTCCCAGGCTTGACACCGTTCCGCAGACTGCCATGGCATTGACTACCGAGAGCCGAAGAGAGTGGGCTGTGAAGTGGGCCCAAAGAAACATGTGGTTCCTGAGTTTCTCCTCCAATGCCTTGTGGGTGTCGGATTCTTATCTGAGATGGAGGAAGGCCGCAACTTCGGAAGAGCGCGAAAGACTGAGGAAGCGTGAGCCCGTTGACTACAAGGTGCGCGAAGGAGAGAAAGAGAAGGAGAAGCATCTGACCGAAGGAGAAGAAGAAGCCGGCTTTCAAGTCATTCATCCTTCGAAGAAATCGAAGACTACTCCTGTCGCAGAGACGGTGGTTGGCAAGAATGGGAGAGTCAGGCCTCGAGAAAGACCGTTGGTGATTAGGTCTGAAGTGGTGCAAGAGCGCCCGGCTCGAGGTCGTGATAAGAAATATGACAAGAACGACAAGGGCAAGGGAAAGATGGAGGAATAGCCCAAGTCTTATTTATTATTTGATTATTATTATTATTGTTGTAATAAAAGGAGGGATTTTTAGAATCCTAGCCTAGTCTACTTTTAATAATTGCCGTATTATTATTACTAGAAATTGAATGAAATAAAAAGGTTAAGTGGTTATGAAACCGTTGTTATTTTCTTTAATTATTCTTGTCGAATTTCAAATGCAATGCAAATGTCCTTCTATTTACATTTTAAATAAAATGGTGGGTTGAATCCCGTGAAGGATTGCCTACGTATTCACTTAAAAAGCGAAATCAAACCCTTGCGCGTAGTTCGAGTAAATGTAAAAGAATAATTGTTCGAAGCAAGAGCTTGTAATGAACATAGAAAATAAGCATGAGCTTTTGCTTACTCGGGAGGTGCGAATTTAGTTTGTTTGATGATATGAGGATGACAAGTTTGCCAAGATGCAAGAGCACAGTGACATTCAGATGGGCCAGGGGCCGTTTATTTAGTGCCGCAAGAGCGACACGCGGGTTTACGCGAGGCGCGTTTCTGTTCTATCCTAGGCATAGTACCGTTTCAGTTGGTCGAGATTTGTGGGGTTTGAAAACTCATTCCCATCTAGGTCCAGTGATTCTAACCGCACCCCACGGGAGTATCGATTTGACTAGATATGGTCCGGCCCAGTTAGGTTTGAATTTTCCCCTTGGGTCGACAGGTAAAAGAGCTCTGACCGATTTGAGAACTAAATCTCCTTCTTTGATGTTTCTTGGCCTAACCCTTTTGTTGAAAGCTCGTTTGATACGTGCTTGATATGTTTGGACATTATGTAAGGCACGAAGCCTGCGTTCATCCAGGAGGATGAGTTCTTCATACCTATCCCTCTTCCAATCGGCTTCAGGGATTTGACTTTCGAGTAGAATACGTAAGGATGGTATTTCTAGCTCGACTGGTTGTACGGCTTCCATGCCGTAAGTCAAATAGAAAGGAGTAGCCCCAGGTGGGCGTCCCGACGGATGTTCGATACCCCATAAAGCGAAGGGTATTTTGCTTGGCCAGTCTCTGTAATTGTCAGTCATTTTCTTGAGGATTGTGACGACATTCTTGTTAGCCGCTTCTACCGCGCCGTTAGTCTGTGGTCTATAGGGCGATGAGTGATGATGCTTGATTTTGTACTTGGCTAGCAATTGTTCGGTTTCGGCTTGGAAGTGGGACCCATTATCGCTGATGATCTCATGTGGGCAACCATATCGGCAGATGATGTTATTTTGTATGAATTTGGCTACATTTTTGGCCGTAAGAGCGGTGTAGGAAGCCGCTTCTACCCATTTGGTGAAGTAGTCAATTGCTACTAGGATGAAACAGTGACCTCCTCGTCTCTGGGGGTTATTTTCCCAATTATGTCAATTCCCCACGCGGAGAATGGCCAAGGAGATGTCATCGTATAGAGCAACGAAGGGGGACATGTTTGTACATTCCCAAGATTTGGCAATTGTGGCAATGCCTCACATATTTGATGCAATCGGATTCCATTGTGGTCCAATAGTACCCTAGACGTGTGATTTTCTTTGCCATCATAGGTCCACTCATATGAGGACCGCATTCTCCGTCGTGGACTTCTTCCATCACTTTTTGTGCCTGTGAATGATCAAGGCAACGCAGAACTACACCAAGAGGTGTTCTTTTGTATAATTCTCCTTGCATGAGGACGTATTGTGAAGCTAGTAGGCGTATAGCTCGTTGTCCCCTCTTATCCATATCCGGTGGATAGGTACCATTGAGCTTGAAGTTCAGGATTGCTTGGAACCAGGGTTCCTGTGCGATTTCTTCTTCGTCGGTAATTTGATGGACATAAGCCGGCTCTGACCGTCGTTCGATACACAAAGGCATTTCCATCATGTAATCTGGTATACTTATCAAAGATGCAAGTTTCGCAAGAGCGTCCGCAAATTGATTTTCCTCTCGAGGTAGGTGCAAGTAGGTTACGTGATCAAAGAATTGAGCGACTTGGTCAATCCTAGCTTGATAGGGTGCTAGGCTTTCGCTTCGGATTTTCCAGGATCCCGTAACTTGGTTGATGATTAGTGACGAATCTCCATGCACTCGGAGGTTTTTGATGCCTAAGCTTACTGCCGCTTGTAGTCCAATTAAACAAGCCTCATACTCTGCGGCGTTGTTTGTCACCTCGAAGTCGAGTTTGACAGCGATCGGTGTATGCTCACCTTCAGGAGAAATGAGCAACACTCCTATCCCAAATCCTCTTAGGTTTGATGCTCCATCAAAGTATAGGTCCCAGGAGTCTACATCTGTTTGAAGTATATCCTCGTCGGGAAATGACCAAGTATCTATGGCTTGTGCGTCGTTGATGGGATTTTCTGCGAAGAATTCGGCGACGGCGCGACCCTTTATTACTTTTAGTGGCACGTATTTGAGGTCAAATTCTGAGAGCATCATGGTCCATCTTGCTAGGCGTCCATTGAGGACAGGTTTCTCGAAGAGGTATTTGACTGGATCCATCTTGGAGAATATTTTGACGGAGTAGCTAAGCATGTAGTGGCGTAGCTTCTTTGTTGCCCACACAAGAGCGAGGCATGTCTTTTCGAGTTGTGAGTATTTGCACTCGTATTCCAAGAACTTCTTACTTAGATAGTAAATAGCTCTTTCTTCACTTCCTACGGTTTGAGCTAGCATGGCACCCATGGCGGTTTCGATTCTGTGAGATACAAACCAAGAGGTTGATCTTGTTGCGGTGGCATGAGCACTGGTGGTTTAGCTAATATCTCCTTGATTCGGTCGAACGCCTTTTGACAGTCATCGTCCCACATGGTGTGGTCTGTCTTCTTGAGTTTCTTGAAGATAGGCTCGCAAATCATTGTAAGTTTCGATATGAATCGACTTATGTATTGAACTCTTCCCAGGAATCCTCTGACTTCTTTCTCTGTTTGAGGTTGTGGCATTTCAATCAGAGCTTTGATTTTCGAGGGATCTATTTCTATACCTCGTTGGCTAACGACGTATCCTAGGAGTTTGCCAGATGTTACCCCAAATGTGCATTTCTGAGGATTGAGTCTCATGTTATACTTTCGTAGCCTTGCGAAGAATTTGCGAAGGTTCGCAATATGTCCCTCTCTCTCTTTGGATTTGACGATCATGTCATCTACGTATACCTCAACTTCTTTGTGCATCATGTCATGTAAGAGTGTAGTTGCGGTGCGTTGGTATGTAGCTCCGGCGTTGATCAATCCGAACGGCATTATTGTATAGCAATAGGTTCCCCATTGGGTGACGAACGCGGTCTTGTGCATGTCTTCCATGGCCATTTTGATTTGGTTATAACCCGCATATCCATCCATGAAGGATAGCAAAGCGTGGTCTGCAGTGTTGTCCACCAATATGTCGATGTGGGGTAGAGGAAAGTCATCTTTCGGACTTGCTTTGTTCAAATCTCTAAAGTCAACACAAACTCGGATTCTCCCATCCTTTTTGGGTACGGGTACTATGTTAGCCACCCAATCTAAATACTCGGAAACTTTGATGAACCCGGCTTTGAATTGCTTATCCACTTCTTCCTTGATCTTTAGGGCCCATTCTGTTCTCTCATCCGTCAAGCTTCATTTCTGAGGCTTGAAACCTGGCTTAATCGGAATTCTATGCTCGGCAATGTCCCTGTCGATCCCTGGCATGTCTTTGTAGGACCAAGCGAAAACGTCTTTGAATTCATTTAGGAGGTCTATGAAGTCGGCCCGTTCGGTCGAGCTCAAGGTAGTCCCTATCCTAAGTTCTTTGGGTTCTAGTTCGGTTCCTACATTGATGGGTTCGGTGTCCTCAATTCACGGTCCCCCTTCCCCTTCCCCTTCCTGTAGTATTTCTTTGGCTACGTAGGGAGGTATTTCGGTCAAGTCCGGGTTTTGGTCATCCTCGGTATCATCATAAACAGCAATGCACTCAAAATAACGCAAAGAGTAAGCGAAACCGATTTATTCATATTAAGATTTGAGTAAAGTTGAAACAAAGAAGCCAACCGATCCATGGTCGGTGGCGGCAAAGGAACGATGGTTGGGGCATTTCCCGAACTACTGTGACTACTTGAAAGTAAGCTAGGAGAAACGAAGGGAGTGGGGATGACGACGGGAGTAGACTCTCTAATGACTTCTCTAGACTCGACTCGACTCCGACTCCGACTCGATTCGAATTCGTCGTCTTCTGGCTCTTCTTTGAACATCTCTCCTTCTCCAGTGGTGAGCTTGAAGAGTCTTCCTTGATTGTTGGTCCATTTGATTGATTTTCTCCATCCTTTCTGCTGCTTTGCATCGATTTCTGTGATTAATGCGGTGGGGTTGAAGCGATCGTCTTGAAGTATTGTAGTAATGATCTCATCCTGCGCGGCCCTAACAAATCGGTCCTCTCCAAATAGGAGGCTAACAGCTTGTTCGTCTAAGCAAGGTGCTTGACGGGTTTTGACGGTAGGAACCGTTTCTGGAGGGATAAAGTAGCAATCGTGAAAGATCTCGATTCCGGCTAACTTCCTCTCAAGGTAATGCCAAGGTTCGGGAAATCCGTGATAGAGTTCCGAACTTCCTTCTTGAACGAAGTATCCATTCAAGGTGGGGAGATATGGCCTCATTCGGACTCCTACATACTTGCGATTTTGGACTTGAGCAAGCATTTCGAGAACTTCTTCAGTTGTGGGTTTGTACCCTAGTCCAAGTGGTATTCTTGATGAGTTGCCTTTTTTGTATGGCGCGAAGGTGTTCTTCCGAATTGGGTTCAAAGGCATTCCAGGGAAGTATCCCTGATTCTTGAGTATGTGATTGACCACTAAGTTAGAGTAGGGATTATAGTACAAGGGTGCCAACTCGCTTTCTATGACACTTACACTTTGGAAGCCCCCAAGTTCGTATATGGGATCTGCAAGGACTTGATTGCTTGATTGTTTCTCAATTATTGCCTTGATAGGCGACGAAGTGATTGTCACAACTTTGCCATTGAGTGGGATCTTGATCTTTTGGTGAAGGGTGGATGTTACTGCTTTGGAGGCATGAATCCAAGGCCTTCCCAGAAGTATGTTGAATGAAGCTTTGATGTCCACTATTTGGAAGTTGACCTTTCGCTCGATCGGTCCCGTAGCTATGGTTAGGCTAGCAAGTCCAACCACTTTTCGTCGCGTACCGTCATATGCGCGTACACCTTGATTTGTAGGGGTCCAATCCGACTCTTTCATGCCTAGTTTATATGCCGTTTTGAGGGTATGACGTTGACCAGCGAGCCATCATCTACCAAGGTCATTGGCACATTTTTCTTTAGACAGGATGACAAGTGATGTATAGAGCAAGGTTGTGACTAGTGCCAAAAGGTGGCAAGTCTTCGTCTGAGAAAGTAATAGGATTACTTAACTTCGGTGATTCTTGGAAGACCAAGTTGACTATATCTTCGGGAGTAGAGTTATGCGCTACATTCAATTTGGCCAAAGCTTGCAGTAAAGCTTGGCGGTGTGGAAATGAGCTTGCCACTAGTTGCCAGACTGAAAGATCAGCCTTGGTCCTTTGTAATTGCTTGAGCAAATGATCGGTGGGGTCGTCTTCGTTGTCATTTGGTGTGATGACATTGGTTGGGCTGTTTTGAGTAGTACTTTGGTATGGACGGCCCGAGCGAGTTAGGTGATCCACATCTTGGTCTTCGCCATTTTGGACTATTTCTTTTACCAAAGAGTTTTCAATGAGGTATTCGTCTTCATCGTCATCGGCCCAAACCCCATTGATTGCGGCTAGTTCCCTCATTCTCATGATGTCGCTTTCTAGTTGTATGATTTGATCAACTAGTCTATCGACCAAGGCGACTACTTCTTGCATAGTGGCATTTTGAGAGAAGGTCAATGGTATGCGTTCTTTAGGCGTTGCCTTGGGATCGCGTAAGATCATTACCATGTTTTCTAGTTCCCACACTTGTCTATCTACACTCCTTGCCCATGCGATGAAGTCGGAAATGGTAGGGGAGATGGTAGAGTAGAGTCTTTCCTTCTCAATTGCATGAATTTCATTTTCGGTGGGAGAAATGAGATGTGAGCAATCTAAGGTAGATTCGTCATTTGTAATCACTAGAACTCCAAGAGGATTCTGAGTGTTGTTGGGCTTACCTCCTGGTGGAATTGGAAGCCGACCATCTTCGATCATATCCTGAAGCACATGTTTCAATTTGTAGCATTTTTCTGTGTCGTGCCCCTTGCCCCTATGGTATTCACAGTAGGAATTTTCATCCCAAAACTTGGACTTCCTTTCGGGTTCGGGAGTAGGTCCAATGGGTTGGAGTTTGCCTTGCTTCATTAGCCTTTTCAGAGCATTGGAGTACGTGTCCCCAAGGTTTGTGAACTTCCTTGGTGGGCTAGTTTTCTTGGATGGCTCGAGAAGGTTAACTTCGTCGGTCTTGCTAGTAGAGCCGTATGAACGACTTGTGGACCCTTGATATCCTCGACCCACCGTTTTGGACAAGAGTCCTTTGCGGATGTCATCTTCAATTCGTGTCCCCAACACGGTTAAATCTTTGAAAGTCTTGATGTTTTGATATCTCAAATGGTTGGCATATATGGGCTTGAGATTGTCCACGAATTTCTCCACAAGAGTGGCCTCATCTGGGCGTTCTACTAGTTGAGTACTAGTCTTCCTCCACCTACTTAGGAAGTCGGTGAATCCTTCTTTGTCATTTTGGGTAAGAACCTCTAGAGTGCGCATGTTGACTTGGATCTCGGCATTATCCGCGTATTGTTTCGAGAACTCAATGGCGGCGTCCTCCCAAGTAGCGACCTTTTTGTGATCTAAAGTGTAGAACCATTGCTTTGGGATGGTGTCAAGAGATGAAGGAAAGATCCTTAAGAACATCTCGGGTTTGATGCCTTTGATAGACATGTAGTCTTTGAAGGCGCGGATGTGGTTCAAAGGGTTCTCGTGTCCTTTAAACTTAGGGATATCCGTCATGCTAAAGTTAGTGGGCAATTTGGAATTGACGGCTTCATACTTACGATTGTTCTCCCTGTAAATGTCATCCCCCTTAAGGTACATCAATTGCTCCTCTAGGTATTGGAGTCTTTTCTCACCGCATTGTCCCCATGAGAGGATTCTCATCTTTGGACTCGTCATCGGAAAAACCTAGTACTTCACTTTTAATGGGAGGTAGCTTTCCCTCTACATCAAAGATGCGGCCTTCGATAAGCTCAAGGTGGTCATAGGTTTGTTCTTGAGTGAGTTGCATTTGGGTTATCGCGGCCAGGATTCGATCATTACTCTCTTGAATTTGCTGGAGGTTCGTATCATCACTTGACCCAGGCATCTTGGAAACTGGATAAGAGACCGGCGACGAATCAAAACACGATCGACCATTCTATCACATTTGCTAAAAGAGGAAAAGTTTTGACTCGTGAAGTGGGTGTGTGCCACTTGTGTTGAGTGAGTTTTTGAAGAAAGACAAGGTCTTTGAAAATGTGTGTCCTAGCCAACTGTAGTGTAGTTGTAGGAGTGGACTCGAAGTGAGGTTTGAAATGGGCTTGTGGCCCGAATTTTGACTTGACAAACGGACAGAGTTTTGACCGGACTTTGTACTAATTAAAGGCCCTATTTTCGAAATTCTTGATTGAAAACGGGTTTTGATTTTTTTGAAAATGATTTGTTTTGAAATGGTGATCACATAAGGTTTTGCATATTTATACAAGCATTATAACGGGATGCTGAGTGCGTTTAGAAGGGTTTTGGTTTAAAGGGTGGGTTGCCATACCGAACCATCAAACCCGAAGTCTGTGGAGAGGCTCGTGCCAAACAAGAGTAAGGCCGATTCCTAGTCCATTTCCTCAAGTAGTGAAAGTCCTTGATACAAACAAGAGTAAGCATCATGGTATGGATGACGTCAATCGCTATCCATCCTTAGGCCCAAATAAGAATTAGGACCGTTTAGACGGGACGATTGGTCGAATGGGTTGGGTTGGGCCTAGGAAGGCCGCTTAAAACGGTCTAGGAAGACCGAGTTATGAAAACCGACAATTGTCTTGTACAAACTTATTCCCTAACCTTGTTCAAGTTTCACCCTAGCTACACGTAAGTGTATGTTCCCCAGCGGAGTCGCCAAACTGTGGACGACGGGCCGCCCACGGGGGCGCTTGGGACGAGGGGAGCTCGGAAACAACAAGCGTTTGCATTTTGTAAGGAGTCGCCACCAATTTTTATGGGAAATTGGAACCGTTCGAATACCTCATGTCATGTCAAGACACAAAGTAGTGACATGAACACTAAGCAATCGTTACCCTTAGCATTCTATGTCTAGAATGACTCTCGTGGATGCCAATGAACACGGGTGCTCACGGAGATCTGGAGTAAGGGGTGAGGGTACGTATTAGGAAGCTCTTTTGATCGAACACCTAATCCCGCCCGCCTCGATAGCGGCCTCTACTAATGATTAGGGAGTTATTCGTACTTGATATATTGTCGGCTATATGCATGCAATGCAACATCCATTGATTAATCCTAACATGTGAGAATTAGCTAAGTCGGTTGACAATTAGTTAGCATACAATTGGGTCGAAATTGGGATTAATGTTCATTTACATGTGAAAGCACACAAACAATAGGATGAATACAATAAAAGAAAATTACATTAAAGGAAATTACATTAATTACAACGGATTAGGCGATTTATGTCGAAAATACCTTTAAAACGGATTATTGGATAAAAAGAAATAAAAGAATAAAAGAAATAAATTACGAACAGAATTAGCGTGAATACGAGTATTAGTCGGTTAATACGCAAGCTAATTAAACTACGTCTAGGCGAAAAGGAGTTCGAGAGACGAACTCAACTGGAACAAAGCGCAAGCGAGATCGCGCCATTTGGAAGAGGCGCAGCGATTGCCGCGTCTGTTCCAAGGGTGAGTTCTCGTGTGAAGCGGAACTACAAACCGTTAATGTTGATTGCTAAATTTAATGATGGATTAAAATAATTAGTCGGATGAAAGTGATTTAATGAATTATTTACATATGAATGGGTCAATAAAACAAGAAAACATGGAATTTAGACGGATTAAGCGGATTAATCATGTGAAGGGTCGATGTTAATGAATGGGATTAATTAAACTAACATGAATAAAACAAACTAAACAATTAATTAGACTAAACATGACGAATGATGACGAACATGGATGCAAATATATCAATGACGAATCTCAGAAACTCAACATGAACAAATTGAATCTCTAAAATCCGGGTTTGAATATTAATGACGAAAAACCCGTAAATATTGATTATTTAGGATTTAAGTCGGAACAATTAAACATGTGAATGAATTATATACGATATACATATGAATTATATGCTAATATGATGGATTAATAACAAACAAACGAAACAAACAAAAATAATTGACGAATAACGAAGACGAAGGAAGAAGAAAGGAAGCGAGAATCTGCGCGGCCTCACGAAGAGGCGCAGCAGTATCTGCGCTCCTTCAAGAGGCGCAGCGATTCTTGCTGCGTCCTTTCTCTTCGTCTCTCTCACCGGAAATCCGTAAAAGGAGTTTTAAAGCACGGTTTTAGAAATCGGTTTTAATGGTGTATTCGACATAAATCTTACAATGGTGATACGATAAAGTAAAATACAATAAATAAAAGGAATTATACACCCTCAGACTTACATGTTGATGGAACGAGAAGAACTAAGAAAATCGATTAGTGATGCTCGACGCGAATGCAAGGAAAGAGTGCCCTCGTGAGAGGAAAATGATTTAACAAGTTGATTAATTAGATTGATTAAGTGTAGTGGTCAAATTGGTCGGTCATGCAACGGAGAGGCTGGTACCCGGAAGGATCCGAGCTTACGTGGTCGAAGGTTCAAGCACGTAGGCGCCAATTAGTAAGAACGAAGTCTAGAATGCAAAGGGAGAAGAGAAGGGCGGACACTCGCGTGAGAAATATGAGGAACGAAAGCTCCTATTTATACTAATCACACGGAGGAATAGGGTTTCGGAGACTCTTTGGAAGTGAATCTCGGAAAGATATAAAAAAGATACGTAAATCATGCAAAGAAGGGCCTGGGAAGAGGCGCGGCGACTCTGCGTCTCTTGGAAGAGGCGCGAAGACTGCTCGTCTATTCCCGGAGGTTTCCTCTGTTTAAGAAAGATTTCCGTGTTTAAGTTATGGTAGGACGGATTTAATTCGATTATCTTTTGAATATTACGGGATATTATTTGCCAAAAGATAAAATTTGAGAAATATGGAATAGAAATATCCGGAACATTCCGAACATTCGACTCGGGATTTAACGGTTATCGAAAAATGGAGACGGTTTTTGACCGGACTCAATGAATGTACTCTAATTACTGCCAAAACGACCGTATCGGCACGTAGATGACAACTAAGAGGTTGACATTAATTTTTGAGCAATCACTTGACGATAATCTTACGAACTGTCACTAATCGTTCCGCGAATCAAACATGCGGCCCAATCATCACCGGGTGGTTTGCGAGGGGTGCAGAAACGAGGTGTCTACACTTACATATTCATATATGTTATGATTTAATTTGTCATAAAATTAACTAATGATCTTATGCATGCAAACAAATAAACAAAATAAGGAAGAAACATCCATTCTTACATTGGATTTTCGGTTCAAATGGGCACAAGAGAGATCACCTTTCACTCTTGTTCTTGAGCTTTCCTTTTGGATGAACAAAGACCCAAGTGTAGGATCTCTCCCAAGGATTTATACCCAAAGCTTACTCTTAATTAAAATTAATATTATGAGTACTAGATAATATTAATTCTTGTAGAAAAATGACCCAAAATAATTTGGTTTTTAATCTCCCAAAAACCGGTTGGGAGAGAATAGGAGAGGAAGTATTTTCTCTTTCTAAAATCTTAATTTTTGATAAGTAAGAATGAATGAATAATACACCCTCATGCATGTAGTGTATATCAAAAATATAAGACAAAAACCCTTTGCCTTTTCTTTAGTAAAACCGGGTAGGAGGGAAGAGGAGGGAAGAAAGGAGACCCAATGCATGCTCTTGTTTGCCTTCACAATGCAAACTAGGGTTGCATGGCTAGGCTATTAGTGAATGATTATGTTTTCCACTAATTTAAACAACACAAGATTAGCCTAATTCTCCCCTTTAATTTCGGTACATACATAAAATGGAATCCATTTTATTTTTGTCAATTTTGTCTTATGTCACATGTCATATGTTACATAAATTTATTATGTATTTTTAACATATTAAAAATCAACGTATTAATAAAAATACGTCATATACAAAAATCGACTTAGTAATTCATAATTACTTGTACCAAAATATTTTACCAATTTACAAATCACAATAAATTGTTTTTATAATAATTCATTCAATTTCAATTGTTTCTATAAACAATAATTTCATCTGAGTAATGATACAATTCAAATACTCAGACCGTATCTCATTTTAATCAATTTCAATGTGATACGTAAATTTTACTTCCAAAATCGCCCGTCAATTTTCAAGTAATTTAATTAACTCGTAACATTATACGATTAATTAAATGATCAATTAAGAGTGTTGCCCTATAGGTATGACCTAGGGGATCAACTGATCACCACCGTCGCACGACAGTAATGTCAAACTCTAGTCAGCCAATCATTACCGATATATGTTGATCAATTGACAGTAAAATATTACTTCCCAATTGTATTCTTTATAATGAGACTTAAACATGTGATCATCATGATCAACAGTCGTGATCGCATTATTGTCGGAGGACACATATTCCAACAATCTCCCACTTGTCCTCGACAAGTGTGCGTCACCAATTCTCTTGTCCTATTACTATCTCCCACTCAATGCAAGGTCTCTTTCAGTCGTACTTGCAAGTGATCATATCGAGAGTGGTTTCCTCGATCCGAGAATAACCGATTGACCGGATTTATCCACCATGGATACATTCCGAGCGTGGCCACGCATTTCCAGTTCATTACTCCTCGAGTGGCCCTGAGATATTGTTATAACCCTGACTAGGGGTGGACAATTCCTATCGCACTCATTCCCTTCGACTAGCCATAGCCATCATAACCCAAAATATGCCCATTTGACCCCATTTACGAAGGTCGTAGTAACACAAATTAAAGTTAATCTGAAACTGTGCCATCTTAGGCGAATAGTCTTTAGTCAAAAGAATCGACTCATTTGAATACTATAGTAGCTCTCGCCACGACCAGGCTATATAAATTGCCAGAACTCTATAAGCGGTCATAAGGCCCGACAAAATGTTCCTAACAGTCTGCCTATGTGATCGACTAGTCATCTCACATGACTCTATGGCACTTGAACTTGCCATCAATCGCATCACACTCTAGTCACTTCGAGACGTCACCTCATACAAGTGACTATGGGCAAATACTATGTTAATCCGTGTTCACTTTAACGGGGTTCAATTGTCATTACAACCCGTTTGGATGTAACAATGTATAAATTAAAGATAAAAGACAAATGTGATTGTGAATATGAACAAAAACAACACTTTTATTTCATTTCAAAATCTAACAAAAACTTGGTACACGTTTAAGTCCCATGGACGTAACATGTCCATCATGCTTAACCTGCGATAAAGGCTTGGTGAGCGGATCGGCTATGTTGTCATCTGTCCCAACCTTACAAATCGCAATTTCCTTTCTCTCAATGAAATCTCTTATTACATGATATTTTCTAAGTACATGTCTAGATCTATTACTAGACTTCGGCTCCTTAGCTTGGAAGATTGTCCCACTATTATCAAAATAGAGAGTGATGGGATCATTGGCGGTAGGTACTACTCTTAGACCTTCCGTGAATTACCTGATCCACACAGCTTCCTTGGCGACTTCGATCTTTGCTATGTACTCACCTCCGTTGTTGAATCATGATTCTGACTTCCTTGAAGCTTCTCCAGCTAACGGCACCACCATTGAGCATGAAAACAAAACCAGCTTGTGATTTCATGTCATCTCTATCTGTTTGGAAACTTGAGTCCGTGTAACCATTAACACAAAGTTCGGTGTCTCCTCCAAACACTAAGATAGAATCCTTAGTTCTTCTCAAGTACTTAAGGATGTTCTTGACTGCAATCCAGTGACTCTCACCTGGATTTCCTTGATATCTACTCGTCATGCTTAAAGCATACGAGACATCAGGACGTGTGCATATCATGGCGTACATGATTGATCCAACAACGGAAGCATAAGGGATCGTCTTCATGCGTTCAACATCATGGGGTTCGGAGGGAGATTGAGTCTTGCTCAATATCGTCTCGGTTACCATAGGTACCAAACCCCTTTTGGATTTGTCCATGCTGAACCGTCGAAGAATCTTATCAACATAAGACTCTTGACTTAGTGCCAATATCCTCTTGGATCTATCTCTATGGATCCGGATACCTAATATGCGTTGTGCTTCTCCTAAATCCTTCATTTGGAAGTGGTTACCTAACCACTTCTTAACAGAAGACAATATTGGAATATCATTTCCAATGAGTAGTATGTCATCAACATACAAGATTAGGAACACAACATTGCTCCCACTAAATTTCATGTATAAACATGGTTCCTCAACACTTCGAGTGAAACCATTTTCCTTTATAACATGATTGAATCGATGATTCCAACTTCTAGATGCTTGCTTAAGACCATAAATGGATCTCTTAAGCTTGCACACTTTGTTAGGATTTTTAGAATCAACAAAACCTTCGGGTTGTATCATGTACACCTCCTCTTCTAAATGCCCATTTAGAAAAGCGGTTTTGACATCCATTTGCCATATTTCATAATCATGAAATGCGACAATCGCTAACAAAATCCGTATGGATCTTAGCATGGCTACGGGGGCGAAGGTCTCATCATAATGGAGACCTTGGACTTGGGTAAATCCTTTTGCCACTAGCCTAGCTTTGTAGACATCATCATGTCCTTCTATTCCAGTTTTGACTTTGAATATCCATTTGCATTGAAGAGGTCTTGCCCCTTTAGGTAAATCTACCAAGTCCCAAACTTGGTTTTCAAGCATAGAATCCATTTCGGATTTCATGGCTTCAAGCCATAAGGAAGAATTAGGACTAGAGATTGCGGCCTTGTAGGTGGCGGGCTCGTCACTTTCCATAAGAAACACATCGAGTGTTCCATCTTCCTCAATAAGTCCCACATATCGATCGGTATGGCGAATTACTCGACCCGTCCTTCTTAGTGGAGTAGGTACAACCGCGTTAGACGACGAATGAACTTCTTCTTGCGTCTCTACCTCGGTTTGTGGCTCTTGAACTTCGTCAAGTTCAAAATTTCTCCCACTCTGTCTCTTAGAAATAAATTCTCTTTCTAAGAAGACAGCCTCGCAAGATACAAACACTTTGTTATCTTGAGGTTTGTAGAAGTAGTATCCTCGAGAGGTCGAGGGGTAACCTACAAAGATGCATTTTTCGGATCTTGGGGCAAGCTTGTTGTCGTTCTTAGTCTTGACGTAAGCATCACATCCCCAAATCTTCATATAGGATATATTGGGGATCCTTCCCGTCCACATCTCACATGGAGTCTTTTCGGTGGACTTTGTGGGACTATTGTTCAAAGATCGAATTGCGGTTTGAATCGCAAATCCCCAAAACGAGTTTGGTAACTCGGTTTGACTCATCATGGATCGAACCATATCAAGTAGGGTTCGATTCCTCCTTTCGGCAACACCATTGAGTTGTGGTGTTCCGGGTGGAGTAAGTTGTGATATAATACCACAACCTTTCAAGTGTGAATCAAATTCAAGGCTAAGATATTCTCCACCACGATCGGATCGTAGTGCCTTAATCCTTTTGTTCAATTGGTTCTCTACTTCGTTTTGAAATTCTTTGAATTTCTCAAACGCTTCACTCTTATGCTTCATTAAATAGACATACCCATGTCTACTCAAGTCGTCGGTGAAAGTTATAAAGTAGTCATAATTTCCACGAGCGGTGATACTCATTGGTCCACATACATCGGTGTGTATGAGTCCTAATAGTTCACTAGCTCGTGTCCCTTTACCACTAAAAGGATTACGAGTCATCTTGCCAAGTAGGCGATATTCGCATGTACCATATGATTGATAATCAAATGGTGTAATCACATTAGTCGAAATTAATCTTTTGATGCGATTCTCGTTTATGTGACCTAATCGACAATGCCAAATGAACGCTTCACTTGGGTCACTTGATTTGAGTTTCTTTGATTGAATGTTATAGATATCATTAGTCGGATTTGAGGTCTCTAAAATGTAAATGCCATTGATAGAGGAAGCTTGGCCTATAACCAAGTCGTTCCTAGAAATAGTACAACAATTGTTCTTAATGACAAAACAAAAACCGTCCATGTCTAGCATGGCGATTGAAATAATGTTTTTAGAGAGCATAGGCACATAAAAACAATTATGTAAATACAACTCAAATCCGTTAGGCAAAGCTAAAACATAAGTTCCTTTGGATTCGGCCGCTACCCGAGCTCCATTTCCAAGGCGTAGATCCACATCTCCCTTGCTAAGCCTCTTCACGTCTCTTAAACCCTGTAAATGATTACAAAGGTGAGAACCACAACCGGTATGTAGTACCCATGTCGTAGTGGAAGTATAATTTATATCAATAACATAAATTTCTTTAGGAATTTTACCTTTTGGAGTGATTATTCCTTCCCTTATATTTCGCAAATATACGGGACAATTCCTAAGCCAATGTCCCATGCCATAGCAATAATGGCACTCATCATTAACTTGCTTGAAGTTTTTGATTTTCTTTCCCTTCTTCTTGAACTTTTTACCCTTTGAAGCAAGAACTTGATTCCTTGAGCTCCCACTAGTTTTGGCATCTTTATTTTCCAGAGACAAAGACCTTATAGATTGTATGAGGTAGTCTTCCTGAGACGGACTCACACGAGGTCTAGTAGGTGGTTTAGAAGAAGTGATGAAGTTAAGGTTTCCATCCGAACCTATCCCAAAATGAAGTTCTCTAGTAGTGTCGAAATCATTGTTGGAGCAAACTTTGTCAAAAACATTGTGGTAAGACTCAATGGTTATCGGTGCGGTAGCAATTGATGGATTCATTGTAATGAACTACAAATATGGAGGAAAAGGAAATATTAACATTCGTCTTTTTAAATCATACTTGCAAATTAACAAGATATGAACATTTATATAGTGACCTCTACCCAACTATAATAAATGATTCCAAGACCCAAATTCATATCGACTTAGGTACGGTAGGGCCGATACATCCTTTATCAATATAACTCGGTGGATTAACGTTTAATCGATTCTAATTTTAGAACTCTTGGTCGATAATATTACATTAACAATTATCTTTAGCCCAAAACACATCCAACAAGGGCACGGTGTGGCCGATACATCCCTTATCAAAAACTTTTGTTGAGTTCAATCCAAATTTCGAATAAATGTGTCCATGATCCAAATCCACATCAACTTGGGCACGGTAGGGCCGATTCATCCCTTATCAACATGAATTCGGTGGATAGACATTTATCACCCACTTCCCCTATGTAACAAGTTTTGTACCCCGGTAGGGCCGAGTGCACTCTCTCGCGAAATAGGTTTTCATGGTTTCTACTATTTGGTAAGGCTATGTCTCAATTAATTGTTTTAGCGAGAGGTCATGTCAATTTATTGTCTATCACGTTTTAAGTGAACTAAAGCGGTGAACTATGATAATTTTAATTGACACGGTCGATAAACTCGATAAAATGACAATGCATGTTTTAGTTATGGCGATTTAGCGATGCATGCGACATATAAATAAAATGCAAACATAAAAAAAAAAATCCTAGTATGGCCTTCCTAAAATAGAAAAACTATTTAACTATTACATATTAGGAAACCAACTCCATTGGTCCCTTGAACTTCGGTTGTGGCACGCATCTCGAGGTAACACCGTCTTTATGTATCGCCATCTTGAAGAAATCCGTCTTTGGGAACTCCGAGATAAATTAAAATTACATAACAAATTACATAATTTCCTATTATACATTTGTAACTAAAATAAAATTAAATCTATTAAATTACAAAACGGTGATACGAGATCACAATAAAATTACAACCGAATCGATATTCCCATACATTTCGGGAAATACCAATTAAAAACTAAGGCCATACTAAGTAAAATTACATAATTCAAAAATTACATAAATAAAATTATGACTATCATAAAGAAAATGCAGCATTATAATATGTATGAACATGCCCAAATTTATGCTAAATCGCCTTTAATTAGCCAATATCGTATATTACTCGGTTTTTACGGATTTGCGTGATTTCAACATTTTATAATCACAAAATTACATAAATTCATATTTATGCATAAGTTAATTAACCTAACCTCTTAGGACTCAAAATTTAGTCTTCACTAATAATTTGACCATAATTAACTCATATTTCTAAAATTGTTCATTATAGGACCAAAAATTACAAAAATAAGCTATAAACTTCAAATAAATCACAAAATTTCAAATAAATTCAAAATTTGAAATTTAAACTCATGAACATTCTGGAGAAAAATACCATGACACTCATAATGTTCAAAAACTTAGGTTAAAAATTTCGAAATTTTTCCGGAAAAACAATGTTGCGGTTTATCGGATTTTAACAAAATAATCATAAAGACATGAGAAAAAATATATTCATTAACTTTTCAATTTTAGATCTGAAAAAGATAATAAAATGCAATATATGATGTTTTTCTTTAGTCATAGAGTATGTTTTATTAATTTTTCATTAATTAAGTCACTATTCATGCCATTTTTCCTCAAAAATCCATAAATCATGCAAAAAGACTTCACTATAGCCCATTATTTTACACACATCTTGTAAAATTGAATGTGACAACATACTAAATTTCTATGACCAGATTCGAAATTTATCTCATATTAACCTATTTTTCACCTAAATCCGAATTTAATAATGAAAAATCCATTTTTCGAGCATAAGATGTCCAATAATTATGAAAATTTAAAGGTTATCTCAAAATAATATATGTGACAACATATCCAAAAATCACTGGAAAATTCGAAGTATAGCTAATTTTAGACCGAAAATGACATTTTTACTCATAAAATCATATTTAAATGCCATTATTGTAAAATATGAACAATAAAAATCCGTAAATTAACCAAAATATCCTAAAACATTTTAGGACCAGAAATTTTAACATGCATAAATTAATTTCGTGATATCTCATAATAACACAAATTATTCAAGTTTTATATGTTAATCTTTATAACTCGGAAAAACTTTTAACCGATTTGCATGCAAACAACCATGGCTCTTGATACCGATTGAAGGAAAAGTAGATCTATATACTTACATATGCATATATGTTATGATTTAATTTGTCATAAAATTAACTAATGATCTTATGCATGCAAACAAATAAACAAAATAAGGAAGAAACATCCATTCTTACATTGGATTTTCAGTTCAAATGGGCACAAGAGAGATCACCTTTCACTCTTGTTCTTGAGCTTTCCTTTTGGATGAACAAAGACTCAAGTGTAAGATCTCTCCCAAGGATTTATACCCAAAGCTTACTCTTAATTAAAATTAATATTATGAGTACTAGATAATATTAATTCTTGTAGGAAAATGACCCAAAACAATTTGGTTTTTAATCTCCCAAAAACCGGTTGGGAGAGAATAGGAGAGGAAGTATTTTCTCTTTCTAAAATATTAATTTTTGATAAGTAAGAATGAATGAATAATACACCCTCATGCATGTAGTGTATATCAAAAATATAAGACAAAAACCCTTTGCCTTTTCTTTGGTAAAACCGGGTAGGAGGGAAGAGGAGGGAAGAAAGGAGACCCAATGCATGCTCTTGTTTGCCTTCACAATGCAAACTAGGGTTGCATGGCTAGGCTATTAGTGAATGATTATGTTTTCCACTAATTTAAACAACACAAGATTAGCCTAATTCTCCCCTTTAATTTCGGTACATACATAAAATGGAATCCATTTTATTTTTGTCAATTTTGTCTTATGTCACATGTTACATAAATTTGTTATGTATTTTTAACATATTAAAAATCAACGTATTAATAAAAATACGTCATATACAAAAATCGACTTAGTAATTCATAATTACTTGTACCAAAATATTTTACCAATTTACAAATCACAATAAATTGTTTTTATAATAATTCATTCAATTTCAATTGTTTCTATAAACAATAATTTCATCTGAGTAATGATACAATTCAAATACTCAGACCGTATCTCATTTTAATCAATTTCAATGTGATACGTAAATTTTACTTCCAAAATCGTCCGTCAATTTTCAAGTAATTTAATTAACTCGTAACATTATACGATTAATTAAATGATCAATTAAGAGTGTTGCCCTATAGGTATGACCTAGGGGATCAACTGATCACCACCGTCGCACGACAGTAATGTCAAACTCTAGTCAGCCAATCATTACCGATATATGTTGATCAGTTGACAGTAAAATATTATTTCCGAATTGTATTCTTTATAATGAGACTTAAACATGTGATCATCATGATCGACAGTCGTGATCGCATTATTGTCGGAGGACACATATTCCAACAGAATGTTGTAATGTACTTAGCTTTCGTTCATGATTTGTACGTATAACACTTATACATACACATCCTTCATATGACATCTTTTATGTATGACTCCTCATACATATTTGCTTTATGCATGTATAACTTCTTATACATATGTGTATAACTTCTTATACATATTATTCTTTATGCACATAGCACTTTTACATGCTAACCATTCCTTTAACAAGGCCCATAACATCTTATAAGCATAGGAATGTTTTCGTGTAATCCTTTTACACGAAATTCATAGATTCCTCAAAACTACAAGAGTAAATTGTCAGTGCTTCTCAAGTACTCGAGAATGCTCTTGATAATCATCTAGTGACCCTCACTAGGAAATGATTGGTAATTACTTATCATATTCTCAATATGATAAGTCCCAACGAGAGAAGCTTTTATCATATTTAATAGATCCTGCAGCGGAAGCACAAGAGATCATATTAATTGTTCAACAACTTGAACGAGTCAAAAATCTTATCACATAAGTCTCTTGACTAAAATGCTAATATCCATGGAGATCTATCTCATTAGATCTGGATGTTTAAGATGCGCCATGCTACTCTCAAATATTCACCCGAGAATATTTCAAGTCACTAATATGTAAAACACATATTTAGACTAAGAAACATCACCTTAGCCACATTTCTAGTCACTAATATGTCAAGCACATATTTAGACTAAGAAACTCACTTTAGCTCCCACTAAACTCCATGTATCATCATGATACCTCGACAACTCGAGTAATACCATAATGATTAATGACATGATTTAACCCAAGGTTCCAACTCTTTGACGTATATAAGATCACAAAAGAGATCTTTCAAGCATGCTAGGCTTCTTAGCATTGACAACATCAACAAAACTTCTCCCTTTATAAGATACATTCAAGGAGAAAGTTTCGTTATCCTTTTGCCTAAACTCATCCTCATGAGAGGCTATATTGCTAAGACCATACGAATTAATAAAGGCATTTGGGTTGTCACAAACTCTCTATAACAAGCCCAAATTTTAAACATCTTATGTAACCTTTACGACAAGATCAAGGTAACCTACCAAAGTATTCACCTTAAATCAAGTCTCGAAAACATCTTGTGTTTCCTTCCTTATCACATCTTGTGTAAGGAGACCAATTCGAATTGCATGGTGACACGCCATCACATAGAGTTCATGCTATAGAAAAGCCTTTGATGAGGGTTTAAGATTCGTCACTTTTGAAAAGTAACGCAATATTATCGCAAAATTATCTCCTTATACAATAAAGAACCTCTTCTTGCATTGTACTCACCACTGAGCCTTAATAAAGAACGTCTTCTTGTATTGTACTCACCACTGAGCCTCAATAAAGAACGTCTTCTTGCATTGTACTCAGTTTGTGGGTCTTGGACTTCCGTAAGTTAAAAATTTCTCCCACTCTGTCTTCCAGAAAATGAAAATCTTTCTGGAAAGACAGCATTACGAGCCACAAACTCTTTGTTCTCGTTTTTGAGGAGTAAATGTAACACTACGGATTTTCCTTGGTGACTACTCGACCGAGTAGAACCTACTCGGCCGAGTAGTGCTGAGGTTGTGTATTGTTTTGGTTCTGCCGAGGAACACTCGGCCGAGTGAAGTGAACACTCGACCGAGTATGGGACACTCGGCCGAGTATACACTTACTCGACCGAGTGTCCGGTTTGGCGGAGTGTTATTTCGACGGTTTGATTAGGGAGCGTTTAAGATTTATTTTATATCCGCGTCAGTTTGCAAAATATCATTTCTACTTCATCATTCTTACGTAACCCTAATCTCTCCCTAATTACTCCCTAATCACCCCCTTTGCTTTGTTGATTGCGAAACCTTCGGAGTCCTTACGTACATTTCCTCATCCTACTGTTGGTAAGTGTTATTCTATGTTGTTTGTATTCGTTGGGGTTACTGTATGTTTACGGAATTTGGGAAATATGGGGATTGTGCAAAGTGTAATTGTATTATGTGATTATTGTTGTAGGTGACAATATGATATTCGTTATGCATTTGTATGGTTGATTGCAGCGTAAGCGGATTGCGAAAAGGTAGGGTTTCCCCCTACTCAGTACTGTTAATTGATTGAGATTACTATTGTATTGTAATTGTTGTTATCTGCTGATCATCGGAGTATGGGTGTTGTGGTGACGGTGGTGAGATGATTGTGTAGTGACAGCTGTGATGCTGTGGTTTGTGTGATTGTGGTGGAGTCACTTGCGGGAGTGGCTTCACACCCTAGTTCGCCCTCCGTGGAACCCGCCACGGGAGGGGATGTGCACATTAAGGGACAGGGATGGTTAGTCGCTCGTTGATGAGCTGGACTAGGTGGGGATGGGCTGCGGTCACCCACTGGCGGCGAGGATTACCTGTTGCGATGGGTAATCTGGCAGGGCTACACACTTCGGTGTGTAGTCGGTTACTGTGCGAGATCGATGATCAGCTGGTTGTATTGTTGTCTTATATTGATTGAGTAGTACTGACCCCGTGTTGTTGTTTTGTAAAACCTGCGGTGATCCATTCGGGGATGGTGAGCAGATTGTGACAGGTAATGCAGATGTTTAGCTATGGGACAGTCATGGGGAGTCATCACGTCAAGTCTAGCTTCCATTGTTATGAGTTTAGATGTCTTGGATTTCATTTGTTTTAGGTGCCGGAATCGTCGGCTCTGATACCACTTTGTAACACCCCCTCATACTAAGGTACCTTACCAAGGACTACCCTAGCATGAAAGGCTGTTACCATCTCGGTTTCCCGAGGTTAGTATATCAAAGTTACAAATTCCAAACAACATTTATTAAAGTATAAGAGTTAAAGATTACATTATCTCAGACCAACTCAAAATAAACGTACAAGGTCTCAAAACAAATGAAATCCAAGACATCTAAACTCATAACAATGGAAGCTAGACTTGACGTGATGACTCCCCATGACTGTCCCATAGCTAAACATCTGCATTACCTGTCACAATCTGCTCACCATCCCCGAATGGATCACCGCAGGTTTTACAAAACAACAACACGGGGTCAGTACTACTCAATCAATATAAGACAACAATACAACCAGCTGATCATCGATCTCGCACAGTAACCGACTACACACCGAAGTGTGTAGCCCTGCCAGATTACCCATCGCAACAGGTAATCCTCGCCGCCAGTGGGTGACCGCAGCCCATCCCCACCTAGTCCAGCTCATCAACGAGCGACTAACCATCCCTGTCCCTTAATGTGCACATCCCCTCCCGTGGCGGGTTCCACGGAGGGCGAACTAGGGTGTGAAGCCACTCCCGCAAGTGACTCCACCACAATCACACAAACCACAGCATCACAGCTGTCACTACACAATCATCTCACCACCGTCACCACAACACCCATACTCCGATGATCAGCAGATAACAACAATTACAATACAATAGTAATCTCAATCAATTAACAGTACTGAGTAGGGGGAAACCCTACCTTTTCGCAATCCGCTTACGCTGCAATCAACCATACAAATGCATAACGAATATCATATTGTCACCTACAACAATAATCACATAATACAATTACACTTTGCACAATCCCCATATTTCCCAAATTCCGTAAACATACAGTAACCCCAACGAATACAAACAACATAGAATAACACTTACCAACAGTAGGATGAGGAAATGTACGTAAGGACTCCGAAGGTTTCGCAATCAACAAAGCAAAGGGGGTGATTAGGGAGTAATTAGGGAGAGATTAGGGTTACGTAAGAATGATGAAGTAGAAATGATATTTTGCAAACTGACGCGGATATAAAATAAATCTTAAACGCTCCCTAATCAAACCGTCAAAATAACACTCCGCCAAACCAGACACTCGGTCGAGTAAGTGTATACTCGGCCGAGTGTCCCATACTCGGTCGAGTGTTCACTTCACTCGGCCGAGTGTTCCTCGGCAGAACCAAAACAATACACAACCTCAGCACTACTCGGCCGAGTAGGTTCTACTCGGTCGAGTAGTCACCAAGGAAAATCCGTAGTGTTACAATCTTCCCCCCTTAAAAAGAACTTCGTCCCGAAGTTCACACTCTACTATAAAACAAAGCACAACACTACGCCACAAGGCTATACCAACCACATATAACAACACCAAGGAACTATACAAGTCACCACAAAAATCATTACCCCGACTCAAAGCAAACATCGAACAAAACAAACCACGACCGCGAAGTTCCAACCCAACCTATAAAACATGGACACTTAACACCAACTCCACAAACACATGGCTCACGATATCGTCTCAACTATAGCATAGGCTCTCAATACTGACTCCATAACATTACCCAATAACCACAAAATAATGTTGCCAACCTTGTATCACTTCCATAACACTCAATAGCACTCAATCCACAAAAGAAGATCAATCATCAAAACGGAATGTTACATTCTATCATCCTTAAAACGAACTTCGTCCTCGAAGTTTACTCAACACATAAACATCATCTTCCGACTGTCAAAACTATTGGACTCATAATCGTAATCATTCAACTGTTAACACTATTGAAATATTCTCTCATTCCTTAACATCGGACTACTACAGCACGATCATGACCTTATTAAAATCAACACAAATATCCGTCCTTTATGCTACACCAACACTCTACTTCCAATTATACTACCATATGCACAACCATAAAAATCCGTTTTGATGATTGATCTTCTTTTGTGGATTGAGTGCTATTGAGTGTTATGGAAGTGATACAAGGTTGGCAACATTATTTTGTGGTTATTGGGTAATGTTATGGAGTCAGTATTGAGAGCCTATGCTATAGTTGAGACGATATCGTGAGCCATGTGTTTGTGGAGTTGGTGTTAAGTGTCCATGTTTTATAGGTTGGGTTGGAACTTCGCGGTCGTGGTTTGTTTTGTTCGATGTTTGCTTTGAGTCGGGGTAATGATTTTTGTGGTGACTTGTATAGTTCCTTGGTGTTGTTATATGTGGTTGGTATAGCCTTGTGGCGTAGTGTTGTGCTTTGTTTTATAGTAGAGTGTGAACTTCGGGACGAAGTTCTTTTTAAGGGGGGAAGATTGTAACACTACGGATTTTCCTTGGTGACTACTCGACCGAGTAGAACCTACTCGGCCGAGTAGTGCTGAGGTTGTGTATTGTTTTGGTTCTGCCGAGGAACACTCGGCCGAGTGAAGTGAACACTCGACCGAGTATGGGACACTCGGCCGAGTATACACTTACTCGACCGAGTGTCCGGTTTGGCGGAGTGTTATTTCGACGGTTTGATTAGGGAGCGTTTAAGATTTATTTTATATCCGCGTCAGTTTGCAAAATATCATTTCTACTTCATCATTCTTACGTAACCCTAATCTCTCCCTAATTACTCCCTAATCACCCCCTTTGCTTTGTTGATTGCGAAACCTTCGAGTCCTTACGTACATTTCCTCATCCTACTCGTTGGTAAGTGTTATTCTCTATGTTGTTTGTATTCGTTGGGGTTCTTTTTGTATGTTTACGGAATTTGGGAAATATGGGGATTGTGCAAAGTGTAATTGTATTATGTGATTATTGTTGTAGGTGACAATATGATATTCGTTATGCATTTGTATGGTTGATTGCAGCGTAAGCGGATTGCGAAAAGGTAGGGTTTCCCCCTACTCAGTACTGTTAATTGATTGAGATTACTATTGTATTGTAATTGTTGTTATCTGCTGATCATCGGAGTATGGGTGTTGTGGTGACGGTGGTGAGATGATTGTGTAGTGACAGCTGTGATGCTGTGGTTTGTGTGATTGTGGTGGAGTCACTTGCGGGAGTGGCTTCACACCCTAGTTCGCCCTCCGTGGAACCCGCCACGGGAGGGGATGTGCACATTAAGGGACAGGGATGGTTAGTCGCTCGTTGATGAGCTGGACTAGGTGGGGATGGGCTGCGGTCACCCACTGGCGGCGAGGATTACCTGTTGCGATGGGTAATCTGGCAGGGCTACACACTTCGGTGTGTAGTCGGTTACTGTGCGAGATCGATGATCAGCTGGTTGTATTGTTGTCTTATATTGATTGAGTAGTACTGACCCCGTGTTGTTGTTTTGTAAAACCTGCGGTGATCCATTCGGGGATGGTGAGCAGATTGTGACAGGTAATGCAGATGTTTAGCTATGGGACAGTCATGGGGAGTCATCACGTCAAGTCTAGCTTCCATTGTTATGAGTTTAGATGTCTTGGATTTCATTTGTTTTGAGACCTTGTACGTTTATTTTGAGTTGGTCTGAGATAATGTAATCTTTAACTCTTATACTTTAATAAATGTTGTTTGGAATTTGTAACTTTGATATACTAACCTCGGGAAACCGAGATGGTAACAGCCTTTCATGCTAGGGTAGTCCTTGGTAAGGTACCTTAGTATGAGGGGGTGTTACAGTAAAAACCAAGTGGTTTAATTTTGGATAACCCTCACAAATACATAAATTGGTTCTGAACATAAACATTTATGATCCCAAATGTATAAAAAGACAAGTTAGGGACTCTCCCTATCCATATCTCATATGGAGTCATTTAGGCTATTATAGTCGGGTTTTAAACTTTTAGTGAGAAAATAGCTTACAAAATTGCGAAAAACCTCAAACCATATCTCATAAAGTTTGGTTTATCTTCTTGATTACACCATACTCTATGGTTCACAATCTTCTTAGTGATCATCAAGGTCATTACTTGATATTACCCATTTGACCTTCAAAGTCATTACTTTGAAACTTCCGATCAACATTTTGATCTTGTCGTGCTTTTGGTTTATTACTTCATTTTGAAAATATTTCACGCTTCAAAAATCACTTTTATGTCTTATTAAATAGATACGAGGTTATCATATCCACTTAACATTACGGTAAAAGTAACGAAGTATATATATATAACCAACTATCGGCCTTACACATCCGTATGTATATGGTCAATCACCTCACTATTGTGTTTCTTTTCTGTAAAAGAAAACATAATAAATGAACATACCATAAGATTCTCAATCAAATGGTTGTACGATGTGCTAATCGTTTATACGTGAAACGAATTTTCTTGAGGTTTGATCAATTGGGTTCACCGGATTAGAGACTTTAAAATCTACAAGATAGTATAATATTTAGTTTTCGTGAAGAATGTAAAATTCCTCTAACTTGAGTGGTCTAAACCAACCACCAAGTTATCATAGGAGTAGGTACAACCTTTTGTTTTAAATCACATGAGTGATGCCTTCTATGTATAAACATAGATGATTACATTCTTTTAAAACCAAATTTAGGTACATTTGTCCCTATCGAAATCGTTGCTACTCTAGCATCATTTTGATACAAAAATGTCCTATGCTAGACGTCTTACGTTTTGTCAATTCATGTAAATTTCTTTACAAAGAAATGACCCATACTTGGTATCTCATACCAAGATATTGGAACTAGCCTATCCTTTGAGTAGATATCTCCTTCAACTTTGTCTTATCGCATACATCTAGGGTTGCTTCTTATTAACTCCCACTCACTTTCACATTTCTCTTTGCTTCAACAAGCAAAAATGAATCTTATGAAGACCTCTCTTCAAGTCATTCGTGATATTGTATACACTTAGTAAGAGTGAATTACTATAAAGTGAGTCCAACATGTGGCAAAATCTCAATTTCTTGCGAAATTGGACTACCTAACCGTTCAATTGTCTTCATATGCCTAAACTCTTTAGCGCATAAACAATCTATTTGGCCTTTCTCGAAGTGAGCCATTTGACGGTGTCATATTGGAGTATTCTTTGTGTTTTTGAAAACTCTTTTTGCAAACTTTTGAATTACTCTTGAGTAATTAAAACTAATATGTCATCATCATGACATAGGTGTCACTTTCGAAATCAAGACTCTCTTGATAAAATGTGACTCCCTTTCAAACTCATAATAAGAGTTTTCTACATCAAACCCCCTTTTTAAATATGTATGGATGTTAAGTTGTATAATAATCGCAATAATTGTTGTAAGCTTATGTAGGTGAATTAGTAAATCATGTTACCAATCATTGCTACCGAATTCTTTCAAGGAAACCGCTTTCTATGAAAGAACGAAACGAGTATAATTATAAATAGAAGATGAAGGAGGATGAAGTGCGCGATGTCATAGTATATACATTAATGAAAAAGAACGAAAGATAGGAAAAATTAACATTCAATGTTTTAAAAATTACTTGTGAAAACATGTTCAACAAGTTTTAACATTTATATAATGATCTCCCACTAAATTATATAAATGATTCCAAGACCCAAATTTTAAACAAAAATGAGCATCGCTTGGGCGAAACATCTCATAATTGTGTAAATTCGGTAAGTCACGTTGACTAATTCTACCTCTAGAACTCTTGGTCGACGAATTTCCTTAAATCCATCTACTAGCCCCGGAACACAAGACCGTCTTATATCCCGTTGAGTCCAACCAATTTTGGCGTGTGATAACCGCTTACCACCCTACTTACTCAAGGTAAAAAGAGAACACCCCGCTTGGGCGAGCGTGGCTCCAATGAACAAGAGATTCATAGGTGTTACTAATTGGTAAGGCTAATCTCAATTTTAGTTATGTGAGAGATCTTGTCAATTTAGTCATAAATTCCCTATAAGTGAACTAAGTCGGTGAATGTAAATGACGTGAATTGACAATCGCGAAAATAAAATGCATGTGAATGGCGATTTTGGCATGCGCGAAAAATAAAAACAAGCAAACAAGTAAGCATATGAAAAATCCTAGTATGGCCACCTAGTTAATAAAAAATTAGTCTATTACATTTCGGAAACCAACTCCTTGGTCCCTTGCCTCTTCATTCCAAAAGTGGCTTCTTTTTGTGGGATTTGGAACACCTTCCAAAAATAGACTCCGTCTCGATGTAATCCGTCTTTTGGAAACGCCGGTAAGAAGAACTATTACAATTGAATTACATAGCTATTCCTATTATACATTAATTAATAAAATAAATAAAACTATTAATTAGTTACACACCGACGATACGAGATCGTATTTAATTACAAACGAATCGATATTCCCATTCATTTCGGGTAATAACGATTAAAATAAACTAGGCCATACTAGGTACAATAAAATAAATACTTTAAATAAATGACAATCATTCATTCAACTTAAATAAATATGCTTAAAATGCTGTAAAATGATGCCAAAATCGCCCTATCTATCAATCGTTGGTATCCATCTCGGTTTTTGTGGATTTAATCGATTTTCAACATGTAAAAATCAATAATCAACTCTTAAATCTCATTTAAGTCCCAACTAATTGTCCAAACTATTTTGGACCTCAAAATTAGTCCTCAATAATTTTATGATGAAAAATTAGTTTGATTTGGTGATATTTTGCTAATTTAATCGGTAAAATCATAATTTTTAAGTAAAAATCCAAAATAATTGAAAAATTACCCAAAAAATTGAAACAAAAAATAGTGGCAATGGAAATAGTGGCAATGGAAGAGTCATGTAGTGCTCATATCCGTAACAAGATGTCCACTAAACTTGGTGACCCGGGAAGCTTTTCAATTCCTTGTATAGTTGGTGGTGTTCCTATATTAAGAGGTCTTTGTGACTTGGGAGCAAGTGTGAGTGTCATTCCTTTAAAAGTTGCAAAGAAAATTGGCATTCATAGTCTTGCTCCTACTACCATGACTCTCCAATTGGCGGATAGGTCCGTCAAGCGCCCTTTGGGAGTGCTTGAAGACATACCCGTCAAAGTTGGGAAGTATTTGATCCTGGCTGACTTTGTTGTCCTTGACATCCCGGAAGATAGCCACACCCCCATTATCCTAGATAGGCCATTCTTGGCTACCGGAGGAGTGCTTATTGATTTGAGGAATGAGCGGCTAACCTTTCGGATTGAAGGCGACAATGTCGAGTTTAATCTTCCAAATTTGATGAAAGGACCCAAGGTTGAAAGAGTAAGTACTATTAAAGTGATTGATGAAGTAGTTCATGCGGTGGCTCGAGAAGAGGCGGAGATGGAAGAGGTCTTCCAAATCTCCCTACATGATGAGGAAATGAAGGAAGACCATGAGATCGATGATGGAACTTTTGAAGAAGGTGGAGGAACTTCTCCCTCCCAAGGTACAACTCAATCCTCTACCTCCCTCACTCAAGTATGCCTTTCTTGGTGAGGGGGAATCTTATCCCGTGATAATCAATGCCAACCTTAGTGAGGCTCAAGAACAAAAACTTTTGAAAGTCTTAAAAGCTCACAAAAGCTCACTAGGGTATATCATTGAGGATATCAAGGGACTAAGTCCAAGCTTGTGCATGCATATAATCATTCTAGAGGAGGGAAGTCAATCCAAGGTTGATGGTCTAAGGCGAATAAACCCCAAGATGGCCGAGGTTGTGAAAAACGAAGTTTTAAAATTACATGAGGTCGGGATTATTTACCAAATCACCGATAGTAAGTGGGTGAGTCCGGTCCATGTGGTACCCAAGAAAGGAGGGGTAAACATGGTGGAACAAGAGGACGGGACTCACTTGCCTACTAGACCGGTGACCGGATGGCGAATGTGCATAAATTATAGAAAACTGAATGCCGCCACCCTTAAGGACCATTTACCCATCCCCTTCATCGACCAAATGCTAGAGAGGCTAGCAGGGCATGCCTATTATTGCTTTCTCGACGAATACTCCGGATTTTTCCAAATCCCAATCCACCCGGAGGACCAAGAGAAAACAACTTTTACATGCCCCATCGGAGTTTATGCATATCGTAGAATGCCATTCGGGTTGTGCAATGCACCCGGTACCTTTTAAAGGTGCATGATGGCTATATTTTCGGACATCCTCGAGAAAAGCATGGAAGTCTTCATGGACGACTTTAGTATCCATGGAGATTCCTTTGATCATGGTCTAGTCAATTTGACGAATGTGTTGAAGAGATGTGAGGAGCACAACCTTGTCCTAAATTGGGAGAAATACCATTTCATGGTAGAGGATGGGATTGTGCTCGGTCACGTTATCTCTAAAAAGGGTATTGAGGTCGATGGTGCTAAGGTTGCGGTAATAGAAAACTTGTCACCTCATTCCAATGTGAAGGGAGTGAGGAGTTTTCTAGGCCATGCCGGGTTTTATAGGCATTTCATTAAGGATTTTTCAAAGATAGCAGAGTCATTGACCTCACTACTTCTCAAAGATGTGCCTTTTGTGTTTGATGAACCTTGTCTTGAGTCTTTCCATAGGTTGAAGGAAGCATTGGTTACGGCTCCAATAATTCGGGCACCGGATTGGAACCTCCCATTCGAGATTATGTACGATGCGTCTGATTTTACGGTGGGCGCGGTATTAGGCCAAGTGGTTGACAAGAAACACCATGTCATCTACTACACTAGCAAAACTCTTGACCAAACGCAATGTAATTATTCAACAACCGAAAAGGAGACGTTGGCCATTGTGCATGCCATTGAAAAATTCCGGCAATACTTAGTTGGCTCTAAGGTGGTGGTTTACACCGATCACACCGGCTTAAGACAACTCATGGTGAAAAAGGATGCCAAGCCGAGGCTTTTGAGGTGGGTTTTATTACTTCAAGAGTTCGACTTGGAGATCAAGGACAAGGCCGGCTCGGAAAATGTTGTTGCCGACCACTTATCAAGATTGACCATTGAAGACCAAGGAATTCAAGATCAAGTGGGCCGATTAATGAATGGCTAAGGGAAGATAGTCTTATGGAAGTTAGCACCAAAACTCCTTGGTTCGCGGATCTTGCTAACTATTTGGTAAATGGGTTTATTCCGGATGACTTTGAACCAAGAGAAAGGATAAAGTTGAGGCATGATGCCAAGCGATTTTTGGAATGATCCCCACTTATTCCGTAAGTGTGGGGATGGGATATTCCGGAGGTGAGTATCTAGAGAGGAGGGCATGGAAATTGTTGATAGAGTACACAATTCGGCCTATAAAGGACACTTGGCCACTTCAAGAACCATTGCCAAGATCCTCCAAGGCGGATTTTATTGGCCCTTTATGTTCAAGGATATTCACTACTTGGTAAAATCGTGTGATGCGTGTCAACGCACCGGGAATATCGAAAAGAGGAATGAGATGTCCCTCACAAACATATTGGAGATTGAGCTCTTTGATTGTTGGGGTATAGACTTTATGGGACCATTTCCCAACTCTTGTGGAAACGAGTACATATTGGTGGCGGTAGACTACGTGTCCAAATGGATTGAAGCGGTAGCCTCTCCTACCAATGATAGTAAATTCGTCATGAAACTCTTCAAGGGAACAATTTTTCTAAGGTTTGGGATCCCGAGAGTGGTTATAAGTGATGGTGGATCCCACTTCTGCAAGAGCACCTTCAAAGCATTGCTAGAGTCACACGGAGTGCGGCATAAAACCGCCCTTGCCTACCACCCTCAAACTAGTGGGCAAGTGGAGGTTTCTAACCGTCAAATCAAAGTTATCTTAGAGAAGATGACTAGCAAGAGCCGGAAGGATTGGTCCCAAAAGCTCCCGGATGTGTTATGGGCATTGAGAACGGCATACAAGACTGCTCTTGGTACCACACCCTACAAGCTTGTGTATGGGAAGGCATGTCATTTTCCCGTTGAGCTAGAGCACAAGGCTTGGTAGGCTCTCAAAGAAATGAATTTTGACTTTGATGCCGCCGGAGAAGTTCGGTTTCTCCAAATGAATGAATTAGAAGAATTGAGGTTGGAGGCTTATGAGAGCTCCAAAATTTACAAGGACCAAACGAAGAAATGGCATGATGCCAAAATCATGAAGAAAGATATAAGTGTGGGAGACCTTGTTCTCCTTTTCAATTCCAAGGTGAATGTGTTCCCGGGCAAGCTTAGATCGAGGTGGTCGGGACCCTTCAAGGTGATGAACATATTTACTTATGGTGCCTTTGAACTTTGGAGTGAGTAAGGTCTAATCTTCAGAGTCAATGGGCAACGAGTTAAGCGTTACTATGAAGGAGATGACAAAGGTTCGATTGAAGTGCTCTATCTCGGGGAACCCCTTCCCGAGGAGGAGTCAAGTTGAAATTTTTGAACAATGATTTGGTTTGGTGGAATTCCATGAGAACCACCACTTGTATATAGCATGCATGTAATTAGAAAATGAGAGGATTTTAAAATATCATTCTTGGCACAAATTGGATTGCAAAGCGGGGCCCTTCACTTGACCCAATTTCCGACATGAGGCATCGGTTTGAAAGTGGGAAACACGAGAAAATGGGTGAGTGAAGGAGTCGGGATTTATTTTACAAAGGCAAAAGAAGAAAACAAGTTGAATTTCATGAATAGTGACTCCTTGCCGGTAGGCCGGCATCCGGTGCCTCCACCGGCACCGAGTCATTCTTATTTTGAAGAAGAAAAGCTAATAAATGAAGGAGGGAGTATCCTCCACCGGCAGGCCGGTAGGCCGGCTCACCGGCAGAGGAATACATTAGCAAGGAAAGCTGAAGAAAGGGAAGAAGAGTGGTCCTCTGCCGGCAGGCTAGCAGCCGGCTCACCGGCAGAGAGACTCACTATTGAGGAAAAAATGAAGATAAGGAAGGAGGAGTGTCCTCTGCCAGTGGACCGGCAGCCGGTGACCTCACCAAAAGCAAGTGCTTTATTTCTGGGAATAAAATTTCAGATTTTGAAAAAAGGGGGAGGGTTCCTTGCCGGCAGACTGGCTGCCGACACCCATACCGGCACAGACACGCAAAACTCGTTAAAATTCACCGGTGTTCCCCCTTTCTTCCTTCATTCTTTTCCAATCTTTATTCTCTCTAAACTCCCCTTTCCCCTTTCCTACTACAACCAAACTCCATTAAAACTCCATTAAACCACCACTAAACCTTCACCAATCAACCACCCATCACTCCTCCTTCACTATTTACATTCCAATCAATCAAGAATGGCAAGCAAGAGAACTAGGGCGGATCTTGTGCGGGCACAACAACAACAACTAGTTGAGGCGGCGGCTACCGATACAAACCCGGATCCCGACTTTTCGGATGTTGTGTTTGCAACGCAAGCTCAAAAAGGTAAATTTATACTCTTTAAAAATCGCTCCCTCACCCCAATTAGGTTTATTTGTCGTCCCGCCATGAGAAGCTTGGGTTTGGATACGGAGACTTTTGCTTTATTTAAGGGGGTTGGTATGAAGGGAATGTATGACATCCATGAGGAGACCTACCCCCGTCTTACTTGGGAATTTCTAAGTAGTTTCCGTATTGATAAACATCGCCAAACCTCAATGGTAGCCCAAATCCATTTCCGTCTTATGAACCGAGACCATACTATGTCCCTTGCCCGTCTTTGCCAAATTTTTGGATTGACAAATTCACCTTCCCATAAGGCACCCACGAATATGCATTTTTCCCAGGTATGGAAGGCCATTTCGGGGTTAGAAGATAAAAATGGTGTGAAAAGGCCCGCAATTTTTTGTCATAATGCACCGATGAGAATTTGGCACCGATTTATGGGGTGCACGGTCTTTGCTACCGATGAGCCGTGGGTTTTACGCACAATTGAGCTTGAAATTTTGGGCTCTTATTTACTCAAAACTCCAACACCCTATGAGATTAATGTGGGTCATCACTTGCCCCTTCATTTGTCCAATTTGGCTAAGTCTCCGGGGCAAAAAGTTCCCCTCTATGTGGGTGGCCTCATCACCCGAATAGCCAAGAATTTAGACCACCCGGTGGATTTATCCACCATGAATTGGCTTCGCGGAGACACTTACATCACAAAAGATTACTTGACAAAGAGGCTTGAATGGATAAAAATAAACCCCTTTGATGGCCTAGAATATTGGCAAATACAAAAACGAAACTCAATCCCTATCCCTAATGCATCCAAATTCAAAATCAAACTCGGTGAAGAATCCTATCTCCTTGAAATCCAAGCGGAGGAAGCCCCGACCCAACCTCCTCCCTCTCATCTAATCACCTATGGGAGGGACAACCCGGTGGAGACCGCATCTAGTCTCCGTTAAACGATGCCTAACCCCTCCTTCCAACCTCCCCCCTTTCCAATCTCAACCTTTGAGTGCTCCATTTGGTGAGTGCTCCTCAAGCCAAGCTCCTCAACTGACCCCACTCCACTTCGACTTAATTGCGTTTATGAATGACATGAGGTTGGGGTTGCAAACGGCTGCAAGTGAGAGGCTCGGTTTGCAACAAAGAATGGACCACATCTACTTCGACCAATCGGTGGGTCAATTCCCAATCTATGACGAGTATAGAAGGAGGCAATACAACCACCCTTCCGGCCTTTACCCTTTATTATAACAGGAATTCTCACAGAGACAATGTCCTACCAGGGAAGAACTTGCAGGGTGATCTAATCAAAATAGATAGCCTGACTAGTATAATTGAACAAATAAAGGAATAAATGTAAAAGTATGACACATAAATTTATACGTGGAAAAACCCTGGGAATAAGGGAAAAAACCACGGGCACCAAGCCAGGAGGGATTGTTACTATGACTTTAGAAAGTCTGACAGGGAATGTGTATGTCAGCAAAGTATACAACACGGCTGCTTAGTAGTAATGCTAAGATTTTTAGTTGAATACAAGTATGAGAGTAAAGTGAGAGTGAGTAGATGTGTAAAACAAGTGATCCCTTTCTTTTCTTCTTCTCTTCTATTTATAATAACTTTGCAACGGCTCCTTCAGGTTGATTTTACGGTTTCCTAGTAAATAGGACTCGTGCCCTATTTACCCGGAGGTGGTTGCTTGACTTTTGTAACATTTCAGCCGTTAGCCTTGTTTGGTCAAATCTTCTATGCTTTCGTGTTGAATGTTGAATGGGTCTTCCTTGATTATAGGAACTGTTTTTCTAAGTCTTGACCTTGCTTCAATCGTTGCCTGCCTGGCCCTGATTATGCTGACTTTGTGGTTAACGTGTTATCCCTTCATGTCAGGCCTAGAAGATGCCTGACTTGTCTTTCCCTCCTGGTTGGTGCCTAATCAGGCGTTCTGATTACTTTGTATGAGATGACTTTTGTCAGGCTCGGCTTTGGGTATTTGCCTGACTCATGTCTGACAGGGCAGGATAATTTTGGGCCCAACAATTGCCCCTTATCTTCTTATTCCAATGGATCTGGCCAGGAATAAGGAGATAAAAATTCGGCCCAGGCAAAAAATGTATAAGATTATTTTACCGGAAAAGAGTTTGAGTTTGCTTCAACTTCTATAACGGCTAGTTTCCATAAATGAGGTAGTGATGTGAACATTATTTGCGCACATTTAGTCCCTTAATTGAGCCTGTTTTGCATACTATTATAACATTCCTTAGCCATTTTATCCGTCAAAACCTTCCTATTTGCTTTTCTAGTGCATTTCATATGTTTTCTAGAAAAGGAGATAAATGAGGCGGAAATTCCCATCTCTCATGCTTATTTGGAAGGTTATTGATGATATTGGATGGACTAGTATGAAGAGGAGGCAAGAACGAGAGCCAACAACACAAGAATAAGAGGTATGCAAGAGGAGGAAAAGCAAGGAAGCCATTCATGAAGAAATTGCTCGGAGCCCAAACCAAGAGTTTCTCCTTTGGCTCTAAAAGTATGCTAGATGGAACGGCGTCGAAAAAACAAGTGATCTAGGCTTTTGAATCACTCCAATAGGAGTCCGGATGAGAAAATGACGTCCGTTTTACAATCCGAGGTCAAACAAAGAAGCTGTCCGCCAATCCGCTCGTCCCGAGACCAATCCGCTCGTCCCGAGACCAATCCGCTCGTCTGCTACAGGAATCCGCTCGTCCACCCCCCCAAATCCGCTCGTCTTACCCTCTTTTTATCCGAGCGTCCCGTGCTTGAATCCGCTCGTCCTCTGCTCCAACAATCCGAGCGTCCCGAGACCAATCCGCTCGGATTCCCTTACAGCAACCTTCGTTTTCTTCTTTCTCCATGAAAGATGCGCATCTCTCCGAAAGACTAGTAAAAAGGAGACTGGAGTCTCTCTTGAGACCGGCGATTCCCTACCAACAATTAGCATTGTTAATTTACTATTTTACCCTTGCTTAACCTAATGATGCTCTACTATATATACCCCATTTGTAATAATCAAACCATCAGGTTTTCATTAGGCTAAATCAATCCTTCCTTAGATTAGATTAGGAGTAGATTAGAATAGATTACTCTTTAATCTTTCCACAAATCTCACATTAATCTCTCCTTAATTATTGTTCAAGTTTATTATTCAAGTTTATTATTGGGTAATTGAAGATTATTGGGTTTATTGGGAGATTGACAACCTTCCATCAATCATCAAGTTCTTCTATTATTCTTTGCTTTATTATTTGGATCATCTTAAGTTGGTATAATTCCTTTACTCTTTACTCTTTATTGTTCATTTCTTCATTCCATTATCATGTTTATACTTGTTGTGATGATTGACACCATTAATGACATGTTTCCCATGATAATGAGTGAGTAGTTCTTTAACTAGGATTAATTGGTAATTAGGGGAGATAAACATGGGAAATAATCATGCTTAATCCAATATGTTTTCATAATTAAATTGTTTGCTTGTTGTGATGTCAACCTATGCACATGTTATGTTTGATGAAATGCTAAGCCTATGAATCCTTGCATTTTTACCATCTCTTATCTACTCAACTTGACTTGTAAGATATAAACCAACTCGAGTCTTGTTAGACCATGCATAGAAGTTGAATAGGAGGAAAGTAAGTCGACTTGTAGGTGTTGTACAATCTAATCGATTCGGCTCTGGGACCCAACTCTTCCTATGAACCGTAAGACATAAACCAACTCGGTTCCTCCACAACATTAATTGCTTGCAACTTTGTGAACATGTTTGTATGATCAACTCCCATGAATCCCCTATGAACCCATGACATCCTAGTGCTTTTAGTCATTCGTTTACATTTCTTAGTTCATTGTTTGCTTTACTTTATTGCTTGCATTAGTCTAGGACACAACTACAAACCCAAACAAATTGTGACACTAGCATAAATTGAGATAGATAGACTTAGAACCCAAAGCACACCGTCCCATGGATCGACCTCGACTTACCGCTAACTAGTTGTTTGTTTAGTATTATAAATGTGTTTGATTGGGAGACCCGACGACATCACCCACATCAGGTAGGTTCATCAAACCCTAAGAGAGTCATGATTAGGTTTGTCCACTTGTGTTATCCATTTGTGATTTTGCGGCTATAAATACTCTTGCACCGTTTACCTTACTTCCACATTCTCATTCTCTAAATTCTTCTTTCTTTCTCTAGAATTTTCTTTGTGAATTTGCCTTCTCAGAAAAAATCAATCCTCAATCCCAACTAAAAAATGGCCCGAGGAAGAAGAAAGACAGCTGCATCCAAGGCTGCTGCTGAGGTTGAAAAGGTTCTTGTGGTTGTTGATGTTCCTGAAATCATTCCAGAAGATGAGGTTGTGGAGGTTCCTGCCCCTCCAAAAATTCTGTCCATGACGCACAGGGGAGTTACTTATACCCCTGTGAAGGCTTTGTCTGCCTCCTTTCCTGAGGCTAATCAATTGAAGCCTGCTTTTGAGAATTATTTAAAGGGCAGGGGTCTTCTCCCTGCTGAGGTTGAAGTTTGGATTCCTGAAAGTGGTCCAGTCAGGGCTAATTGGTGTAGTCTTGGCTGGTTCTGTATTTTTTAATGGGCGTTCAAAGGGGGCTGTCAGCTTCCACTTTCTCCATTTATGGCCAAAGTTCTCAGGGCCGTCAGGGTTTCTCCTTTCCAACTCATGCCAATGGTTTTGAAAATTGTTCATTCTGTTGAACAACTGTGTGCCAAGCATAAGTTGGTGATTACTTTTGAAGATTTTAAAAACGTCTATTATCTGAAGAGCAATTCTACTGGGCGTTTCAATCTTCGAGTCAGGTCGAAGATGGCTCATTTGATCTCCAATTTTGACTCAGATGATGATAAAGGATAGGCACAGACCTATATGTTCATCAGGGCTGATTCTATTGCCCCTGACTTGGATTATCTCAGCTATCTTGCCGTTGAGGGAAGTAATTTCTTTTTCCTGCATTCAATTTTAATTAGAGATAACTTATTGATTTTTGAAAATAGGCTTACTTGATTTGTCCTTGTAGTGGTTGACTGGGCTAATAATCCTGATGTTGAGGGATTGGCTGATCGGATTGCTGCTTTTATGGCCTTAACTGATGAGGAGAGGACGTGGCATGCCTGTCTAGGGCAAGCACCTATGCCTCGTTTCAAGAAGGCTAAGTTGAGCACCTATAAAGCTGTTAAGGGTGCCAAAGCTTCAGGGGCTTCTTCGTCAGGCAGTAAGTTTGTTGTCTTTGCTTTGTAGTTTATTTTGTCTGAATATATGTTAGTATTACTGATATAGGGTCTCGTCGTGTAGCTACCAGGGGGGGGGGGGGATGTTCCTTGAACAAACAATTTTTAGATATTACTAGTGTTTTGTCCTACCCATGAGGGATGTTTCCTGGGCAACTTTGGATCTATTTTCTTTGTCTTGATGCAATTTGAAGGCATTTTCCTGTTCCTTTGAATATCTTGGTTTGGTGCCTAATTTGGATCATAGGATATTAGGTTTATACATGGAATAGTTTTAGGTGGGAAATGTTCCAAAATCTGGGGATCATTTCTCCGTCCAGGGTTTGCAGCCTGTAGGCTCCCTGTCCTACTCTTGAATCAATCAGGTAAGGTCCTTCCCATGTGGGAGCTAGCTTACCGGCATTTTTGTCTTTGGTATTAGGGAAAACTTTTCGCAGGACTAGGTCTCCTTCTTTGAATACCCTGATGTTTACATTTTTGTTGTAGCTTCTGGCTACTATTTGTTGGTAGGAAGCTATCCTGATCTTGGCTGCATCTCTTAGTTCTTCAGTCAGGGTCAGGCTATCTTGCAGTAGTGGCATGTTCTCCTCTATAGTGTTCAGGCTGCTTCTGGTGGTTGGTACATGGATCTCGGCTGGGATTACTGCTTCACAACCATAGACCAGGGAGTAAGGGGTCTGGCCTGTGGATGTCTTAGGTGTGGTTCTGTCAGCCCAGAGGACTAAAGAAAGTTCTTCAGCCCATCTGCCTTTTCTTCTTTTTAGTTTTATCTTAAGGCAACTAATTACCACTTTGTTGCTGGATTCTGCCTGACCATTGGCCTTTGGGTAGCCTGGCGTGGAGGTTACCAGGTTGATGTTCCATTGTGCACAAAAAGCCATTGTCCTCTTTCCCACGAACTGAGTACCATTGTTACAGACTATTTCTGATGGGATGCCATATCTACATACTCCCTCCCATCCAGACCAAAGGTTACATTGACTTTTTGACACTATTCATGATTGTAGAGAATATTTGGTATTTTTTGCAATATATAAGAGAAAATATAGTCATGTGAGATCTTGTTTGATTTATCGTAATGAATGCTATAAGAATATCAAATTTTTATAATTTTTAATAATGTGTAACTAAAGATAAGCACGTTGCAAAACGCGCCTCGATAAGTGTGATAAAGTCAATGTAACCTTTGGTGTGGATGGGAGGGAGTATGATGTTACGTTTGATAAATGATATGATATCCTTCTCTTTGACTTGCCTGTATGAGTCTGCTTCTATCCATTTTGAAAAGTAGTCTGTCATGGCTAACATAAAAACTTTTTGTCCAGGAGCTTGTGATAGCTTGCCTACAATGTCTATTCCCCACTTCATAAACGGCCAGGGAGCTGAGATGGAGTGCAGTAGCTCTGATGGTTGGTGGATGAATGGAGAATGGAGTTGGCAGCTTCGCACTTGGAGCTGTAAGCTATGCAATCAGCTCTAAGGGTTGGCCAGAAGTAGCCTATCCTTAGAACTTTGCTTGCCAGGCTTCTGCCACCTTTGTGATTTCCAAAGTATCCATCCTGTATGTCCTCAATAACCTGTCTAGCTTCATGAGGTTCCAGGCATCGCAGGTAGGGTCCAGCCTTGTTTCTGCATCCAGGAGACTTTTACTTACATAGTAGACAGGGTGTTGTTGGCCTTCAACCTTTTTGGTTAGGACTCCACTTACTGCTATTTCAGTGACAGATAAGTAAACCGTCAGGGGTTCTCCTTTGTTAGGCTTAGCTAGTAGTGGAGGAGTAGTCAGGTAGGTTTTTAAATCTTGGAAGGCTGCTTCGTGTTCAGGCAACCATTTGAATGATTTGTTCTTCCTGAGGAGGTCATAGAAGGATCTGCATCTTTCTGATGATCTGGATATGAATCTATTCAGGGTTGCAACTCTTCCTGTTAACTTTTGGATATCTTTAACTGATTTGGGAGATTCCAATTCCAGGATGGCTTTTATCTGTTCTGGGCTGTCTTCAATCCCTCTTTTTGTCACCATGTATCCAAGGAATTTGCCTGAAGAGACTCCAAAGTGGCATTTGGAAGGGTTGAGCTTCATATTGAATTCTTCCAGGATCTTGAAGGCTACTTCTAAATCTTTTACATGATTTTCAGCCTTTTTTTATTTAACCACCATATCATCAATGTAGACCTCCATTGTATCACCTATTTGATCTTTGAGCATCATGTTGACCAGGCGTTGGTAGGTTTCCCCTGCATTCTTCAGGCCAAAGGGCATTGCTGTGTAACAATATATGCCCCTTTCCGTGATGAATGTAGTGTTTTCTTGGTCAGCTGGGTGCATCTTGATCTGGTTGAATCCACTTGAAGCATCCATAAATGTTAACAGCCCATGCCCTGCTGTAGCATCTACCATGGCATCAATATGAGGAAGTGGGAATGGATCTTTTGGGCGGGCTTTGTTTAGGTCTGTGTAGTCTATACAAACTCTCCAGTTGCCATTTTTCTTTTGTACCACAACCACATTTGCTAGCCATTCAGGGTACATGACTTCTCTTATCATTCCCATGTCTAGGAGTTTGTCCACTTCTTCATTAATGATAGAGTTGCGTTCAGGGGCAAACTTCCTCCTTTTCTGTTGCACAGGCTTAAATGATTTGTCAATATTGAGTTTATGGGTAATAATATTGGCGTCTATACCAGTCATATCAAACTGGGACCAGGCAAAGCATGAAAATTTATTTTTAAGAAAACTTACTAGTTCTGGTCTGATATTGTCAGGGACATCAGATCCCACCAGTACATGTCTGTTAGGATATTCGGGGTCTAAAATTACCTGATCTGTCTCCATTTTGGTTTCTGCCACATAAGTGCTCCTGACAGGGTACTGTAATTGCTAGGCGAAAGACTTAGGCTCTGTTCTTTTCTACGCTTATTTTCACTCACTTGATTCACTCACTCTATTCTATTCGATTCGATTCACTCGATTCGATTCGATTCGATTCACTCTATTCGATTCGGTTTAGCTCGATTTAGTTCGATTCAGCTCTATTCGATTCGATCCAGCTCATTTCACTCTTATTCATTTAGTCCAGCTCACTCACTCCATTCATTCAAATTGACTCACTTGATTCGGCTCCACTAAATTAAGCCAATTTCAATTTTGCGAATCTTAAACTTAATAGTTTTTATTAATATTATATTAATATTAATATTAATATTAATATTAATATTAATATTAATATTAATATTAATATTAATATTATTATTATTATTAATATTAATATAAATATAAATATTTTATTATTTATTATTTATTATTATTTTTATTTATTTATTTGTTATTATTATTATTATTATTATTATTATTATTATTATTATTATTATTATTATTATTATTATTATTATTATTATTATTATTATTATTATTATTATTATCATGTTCATCATCAATTTATTATTAATTAATCATCCTCATTATTGTTATTATTATGAATATTATGGTTATTAAAATCAATAATATTCATATTAATATAATTAATACTATTACTATTACTATTACTATTATTATTATTATTATTATTATTATTATTATTATTATTATTATTATTATTATTATTATTATTATTATTATTATTATTATTATTATTATTATTATTATTATTATTATTATTATTATTATTATTATTATTATTATTATTATTATTAATATGAATATGAATATTAATTAATAATAATATTATTAATAACATTGTTAATTTTAATATTACTATTATTAATACCTAATTATTTTTTCATATACGAACTTTACTCTTTCACACACACTTTTTCATAACGTTCTATTTTGTACCCTTTTCACCTCAAACTGAACCAAGTGAACTCTTAAATCAATATTTTTCCCTAAAACTTAATTTAATTGCTCAAATGACTTAAAACTTACAAGATGAATTCTAATTTTTAAAATAATTAATTAATTTACTTGTTATCAATTATTAATATTATTTGTTGAGTTTTAATTAATCAACCAAATTTTATTTATTTGTTAAAGATGAAATTAGGGTATGTCGATTTTTATTTATCTAATTAATTAAATTAGGATTGTTGGTGCTTTGTGGTGGTTACCTAATATGTCAAATTAGGATGATAAACGGCTAAACTTTGAACATCAATCTAGCAAATTGGTGCTCCATTATTTCACCTAATTAGATTGATGGCGAATCGTGATTCATGGTGGCTACCTAGTTAATCACTCAAATTAGTTTAATTATTATTATTATTATTAATATTATTATTATTATTATTATTATTATTATTATTATTATTATTATTATTATTATTATTATTATTATTATTATTATTATTATTATTATTTTTATTATTATTATTTTTATTATTATTATTATTATTATTATTATTATTAATGTTCGTCTTCTTCTTCTTCTTCTTCTTCTAATAATAATAATAATAGTAATAATTATAATAATAATATTAATATTATTATTAATACCTATAATAATAATAATAATAATAATAATAATAATAATAATAATAATAATAATAATAATAATAATAATAATAATAATAATAATAATAATAATAATAATAATAATAATAATAATAATAATAATAATAGTCAGGGTGAAATCTGCTAAAGCTGCTTTGCTCTCCTGTCAGGAGCAGCTCCAGCTATCTCCTTTGGATACTCAGCTGTTGCTCCATGAGAAGCAGCTCCAGGTGGAGTACTCCCAAATTAAACGTGCTGAAATGCAGGATTTGGTGCAAAGGGCTAAAGTCAATGATGTCAAGTTGGGTGATGGTTGTACTAAATTTTTCTATAATAAGATTGCGGCTAGAAAGGCTAGAAACACTATTGGGAGTATTTTGGATGAGAATGGGAAACTGAGGACTGGACTATCAGATGTAGCTGCTGGGTTTGTTGCCTACTATCAGAACTTACTTGGCTCTGCTTCCTCTGTTTCCCCTCTTCCCCCTGAGCTCTTCCATCATGGCCTTCTCCCCCAGGCCTCTCATCATGGGCTAGTCAAACCTGTTCAGGCTAGAGAAATTCTTGATGCTCTGAAATCTATTGATAGGAACAAGAGTCCTGGTACTGATGGATACCCTTCTGGCTTTTTCTTAGATGCATGGGAGGTGGTGGGGCATGATTTTAAGGAGGCTGTGCATGATTTCTTTCAACATAGCAAGCTCCCTAAATCGCTACTTCTACTCTTCTCCTTTCTGGTTCCTAAAATGGACACTCCCTCCTCAGTTAAAGACTTCAGACCCATTGCTTGCTGTACTACTTTCTATAAAGTGGTCAGTAAGATTTTGGCCACTAGATTGCAGGGTGTGCTGCCTCACATTATTGGCCCTGAGCAAGCTGCCTTTATAGCTAACAGGGATCTTTCTGACAACTCTATGATGGCTTATGAGCTAGCATCTAAGTATGGTAGAGCCTATATCACTCCTAGGTGTTTACTTAAGGTGGATATTAGGAAAGCCTTTGATTCTGTTAGTTGGGATTTTCTCCATAGTGCCTTAAAGCTTTTTGGTTTCCCTCCTAAATTTGTGGAATGGTTAATGGCCTGTGTTACTTCACCTTATTACTCCCTTAGTATCAATAGAGGTGTGGAGGGCTTTTTTCCTGGGAAGAAAGGATTAAGACAGGGAGATCCTCTCTCCCCTTACCTGTTTGTCATTTGTATGGAGGTGTTGTCCAGGCTACTCAGGAGGTTGCCAAGGTATGATGGGTTTTCCTACCATCCTAAATGTGTCCAACTTAACTTGACTCATCTTGTCTTTGCTGATGACTTGCTGGTCTTCACAAGGGGTGATCTCCCTTCTGTCCTTGCCGTGGCTCAATGTCTTGATCAGTTTGATTTACTATCAGGACTTCAAGCTAACCCTGCTAAAACTAGTCTCTATTTGGGGGGGGGTGGCCTCTGAAGTCAGATCTCTCATTTTGGCTGCCACTAGGTTCAGTGAAGGGGAGTTTCCTTTTCGCTATCTGGGCTTGCCCCTCTTTAACTCAAGGATTTCTAATGCTATGTACCAGCCCCTGTTGGAGAAGATTAAAAATAAAATTTCTCATTGGACAAACAACTCCCTGAGTTATGCAGGTAAAGCCATTCTCATCAACTCAGTCATTTTTGGGATGCATAACTTTTGGGGGGCTAGTGTTCTGCTTCCTAAGGGTGTTATTAAAAAAATTAATAAGCTCTGCAAGGATTTCTTATGGGGGATAGAGGATGGCACTAGGAGGCATGTTTTTCTCAGTTGGAAATCCCTTTGTAATCCAAAATCTGAAGGAGGTATTGGTATAAAAGAGATTCTTAGCTGGAACTGGGCACAGATGATGAAATGGGTTTGGAAACTTCTGTATAGACCTCACAGTATTTGGTCAAAATGGATTCATCACTATGTTCTTAAAGGAGGGGATCTCTGGCAGGCTACTACCAGTATCAGTCATTCCTGGTACTGGAATAATGTCGTCAAAATGAAAGACTTATTGATCTCTAAGGCTGGTTCAATTAGCTCAGCTGTTGACTGGATAGATGCTTGTTCTGGCTCTACTTTTCATATTGGGCAGATGCATTCTATGCTTCGACAGCCTGCAAATCTGGTTAGCTGGGGGGCACTGGTTCATCATACCTGTGTTCCTAAGCATGCTTTTCTGGGGATGATGGAAATGTGGAATAAGCTGCCTACTGTGGATAATCTAATTCAGAGGGGGCTCTATCTGGTGAATAGGTGTGTGCTTTGCTGCTGTCAGAATGAGAGTCTGGGACACTTATTTTTCCAATGCTCTTTTGCTGCACAGATCTGGTCTAGCATTGCCTCCTGGTTGCAGGTTTGCTCTTTCACTTCTTTGGAGCTGGTTATCAGTTGGTTCATGAGCTGTGTCCCTGGCAAGGGCATGGCTAGCAGTAGGAAAAGAATTGGCCTACTGGCTACTCTTTACTACATTTGGAAAGAGAGGAATGGAAGGATCTTCAAGGGCTTGCATCATACCGCTGATTTTCTTTGCACTCAAATTAAGTTTGTGGTTTGTAATCGTGCTGCTTAGGGGTTTTTAGGCTTCTTTGTATTGGTTTTTCTATTTTGGTTTCTTTGTTTTACTTTGGGGGGCTACTCTGGTCTCCCTTGTAGAAAAGATGGACAGGGTCTTGTACTTTCACTCCTATTTTGATGATATATAGATCCTTGCTTTTCTGCAAAATAATAATAATAATAATAATAATAATAATAATAATTATTATTATTATTATTATTATTTATTATATTTAGTATTAATATTAATATTAATATTAATATTATTTCAGTTCAATTCAGCTCTAATCAGCTTAGTTCAGCTCAGTTCAGCTCCATTCAGTTCAGTTCAGTTCAGCTTAGCTTCATTCAGTTCAGTTCAGCTCAGTTCAGTTCAGCTCAGCTCCATTCAGTTCAGTTCAGCTCAGTTCAGTTTAGTTCGGCTCCATTCAGTTCAGTTCAGCTCTAAAAAGCCAGAAAGAACAGGGCCTTACTTGCCTTGGAAGGTTTTAATGATTCAGTATAACATTCCTGGGCAGACTTTTGTTCACCTTTAATGGTTGCTATTCCCCATTCTGTTGGTATCTTGACGCATTGGTGATAAGTTGAAGGGATAGCTCGGACATTATGGATCCAAGGCCCGCCTAGGATGGCATTGTAAGATGACAGGCAATCCAAGACTCCAAATCTCTCATATGAGGAGACACCTTCAACGTATGTTGGCAGGTAGATTTCTCCCAGAGTGTTCTTTGTTTCACCACTGAATCCTACCAGGACATTTGATTTCTTTATGATCTGCTTTCATCAATCTTCATTGCTTTCAGGACGTCAAGCATGATTCGGTTGACTGAGCTGCCCCCATCTAGTAAAATTCTGAGGACACGTGCAGTTCCTATTTACATGGTAATGACCAGGCCGTCATGATGTACATCAGGGATTCCCACTTCCTCTGTTGTGTGTCCTATGTCCATGTGGAACTCACACCATCTCTTTGTGTCTTTTCTTGAGTTAGGGTTGTCTGTCTTCTTTGGCCACTTGACAATGTCTCCCATGTTGTCAAGCCTTTTGATCAATCCTGCAGTGTCAACAGAGAAGTTATATTCTTGAATAGGGGGATAAGTATAGGAGTTACCTCATTGTTCATGTGCATAGTTGACTTCTGATCTGTCAGGCCTTGTATAAGGGGATGGCCTGGAACTGCTTCCTTTGTGATTGGAACTTTTCCTGTTGGACCTGTCATATCCTGGGTTGTTGTCAGTGGTATCTGCTTTGAAAACTTTATCCTCTTCTAGCCGGATGTAGCCAAGGGCTAATGCCTGGACGTCTTCAAAGGTCTGGCAAGGCTTCATAGTCATTTCATTATAGAAATCACTGTCCAGTGGTAGCCCCTGCCTGAAAGCTTGCACAAAATGCTCCAACATCACATCTGGGAATTGATACTTTCTCTTTGTTGAATCTGGTCATGAATGCTCTAATTGATTCGCCAGGCTTTTGCTTGATCCTGTATAGATCACTAGATCTCTTTTAAAGTTCCCTGCTGCTGGCGAATTGGTGGTTGAAGGAGTTTATTAGGTCAGCAAAGGACTTGATGCTTCCATTTGGTAGATTTATATACCATTGTAGGGCAGGTCCATTCAGGGTTGTTCCAAATCCCTTGCACATGAAAACTTGTCGTAGTTCACTAGGTATGGAGGCTGCCAACTGTGGACACGGGGGGCCCACGGGGGCGCTTGGGAAAACAAGCGTTTGCATTTGTGGAGTCGCCACCAATTTATTGTGGAAATTGGAAACCGTTCGAATGCTTCGTGTCATGTCAAGACACAAAGTAATGACATAGACACTAAGAACTCGTTAACCTTAGCATTCTATGTCTAGAATGACTCTCGTGGACGCCAATGAACACGGATGTTCACAGAGATCTGGAGTAAGGGGTGAGGGTACGTATTAGGAAGCTCTTTTGATCGAACACCTAATCCCGCCCGCCTCGATAGCGGCCTCTACTAATGATTAGGGAAAATCATCTATACTTGATATGTTGTCGATTATATGCATGCAATGCAACATCCATCGTTTTAATCCTAGCATGTGAGAATTAACTAAGTCGGTAAACACGTAATTTAGCACTTATTAATGTCGAATTGGAGTTTAAAATTAATTACATGTGAAGAACAAGCAAACAATACGATAATAAAGAGTATAATAAATAAAATACGATAATTAAAATTACAACAATTACAATGATTTAATGATTTACGTCGAAAATACGTTTAAAACGGATAATTTGAGAAAAGAAAAAGAAAATAATTAAGGTTAGAAAACGGACAGATTAGTGATGATATTACAATTAATAGTTAATTAATACGTAAAACTAATAAACTAGGTCAAAGCAGAAACGGAAGTTCAGGGATAGAAATAACCCTGGAACAGGTGTAACAGAGCCGCGTCCCTTGGAAGAGGCGCAGTGGTCACTGCGTCTGTTCCTGAAGTGAGTTCTGGCTGTGAAGTCGGAACTGCATATCGTTAATGTTCATTGGTGAATTTAATGATCGATTATTGGGATTCGACTCAAGTAGAAGTGATTTAACAGGTTATTTACATGTAAATTGGTCATAAAAGCAATAAAGAACGAACTTAAATTAATTAGAACGAATTATAGACTAATTATGGGTGAATTAAAGGTTAATAAGAGATTAATTACCACTAATTTAGGTCAAATTACTAAGACGGAAATGAATGTAAGACGCGATACTGATGAAAATATACAAAGGTCGAATCCCAGAGATTTGATATGAATGAATCGAATCTCAAAAATCCGGGTTTGATTTTAATGACGAAAACCCGCAAATATTGATTACAAGGGATTTAAGTCGGGATTTAAAGATGATAATTGTACATGTTATGATTATAATTATTATATACGAATGAAAAAGAAGAAAATAAGAAAGAAAAACGAAAGAAGACGAATTAACAGGAAGGCGAGGAAGAAGAAGAAAAGTAGGAACTGCGGCAGCCTCAGGAAGAGGCGCAGCAAATGCTGCGACTCTTCGAAGAGGCACAGCAGTTGCTGCGTTTCTTCTCGACGTCTGTCTTCTGTTAATCCGTAAAAATAGGTTTGATAAAAGGGTTTTATAAATCAGTTTTAAACATGCTGTCGACGTAAACCTTACAATAATTTATTCAATAATAAAATACAATAATAAAACATGGGATTTACACCCTCAGACTTACATGTTTGATGAAAGAGATTAACTAATTTAACGATTAGTGATTGCTCGACTCGAATGTATGATGAAAGTGCCCTCGTAAGAGGAATTAAATTAAATTGATTAAGTTGATTGAGTGGAGTTGGTCAAATTGGTCGGTCATGCAAAACGAGGCTGGTACTCAGAAGAATCCGAGCTTACGTGGTCGAAAGTTCAAGCACGTAGACGCCAATAAGCAAAGAGCACGGTCTTAGAATGCAAAGGGAGAAGAGAAGGGCGGACACTCGCGTGAGAAATATGAGGAACGAAGGTCCCTATTTATACTAATCACACGGAGGAATTATGGTATGACTGAAACTTTGGAAACAAATCTCGAAAAGATCTTAAAATACGCAGAAAAGAGCTGGGGAAGAGGCGCAACAGCCACCGCGGCTCTTGGAAGAGGCGCAGCAGGTGCTGCGTCCTTTCCCCAAAAGTTTCTTCCTGCGGAAGAAAGATTTTCCGCGTTTCTGTTATGGAATTGCGGTAGATCTCAACTTCCTTATTGTTTAAAATATAATTTCGGGATATATTTTGCCAAAAGATTAAAAGATTAAAATTATGGAATAGAAATATCCGGAATATTCCAGAACATTCCGACTCGACATTTTAAACGGTTTATTAGAAAATGAAGACAGTTTTTTGACCCGGACTCCAAATGAACTCTAATTACTGTCAAAACGACCGTAATGGCGCGTAGATGACGACCAAGGGTTAGACACAAGTATTTGAGCTATCACTTGACGATAAACTTACAAATTGTCATAAATCATTCCGTGTACAAACATGCGGCCCAATCATCACCGGGTGGCTTGCGGGAGGTGCAGAAATGAGGTATCTACAGAGCCCCCACTTTGACTGAGGCTTGGACAAGGCGAAAGTCAAAATATAGCCATCAGGTCAATCGAAGATTACAACCTGACGACTATGGCGACGCGAGGCGGCTCAAGGGGTCTGAGCCAAGGACCTGTCGTCGGGAACATTTTAGAGTCTGTCGACTATCGGGGAGGGTCGTTTAAAGTCCATTAGACTACGTAAGGAAGCTCGCCAGCCATAAGAAGAAACCATACCTGAGACTTCTTTCCTGAGATGCTTCCGGAGGCGTGTATAAGCTAAGGGTAAGACGAAGCTAAGGGTAGGAACTAAAGGATATATAAAGGTTGTGCTAGGGGAGCGGGATCCTAAAGGAAAACATCGGCGAGAAGGTGGCCTAAGGGTAACTAAGGTTTTGGGCGTATGAACCCGGAAAAAGGCGATTTCAAGGAGTGCGATCCTATCGGTGAAGGCTAAGTGTAGGAACATGGGTAGTTGGTGTGAGAACATATGGAAGGAACAAAACGTAACATAATATTGAAGGCAGCAGGACGTCGGTAGAAACTGCTGGGGGAATATGCTCGCTTCGGTCTCAAGCGAACTCCATATCTTGAGAGGTACAATCGGCTGTCATGAACTCTCGCTGGGAAAATAATTGAGGCGTGTCAAAACACCGTCGGAGAAAACCTGCTCATTGTTGCAAGTGAAGTCTTGATAAAATACTGCGACAATTCACAGTCTGCTCGAAAATACGGGTTCGAACGAAGAATAAATATCAAACGGACCAAATTTACGATATATGGTGTTGGAGAAGAGGCGCACCAAAGATGGGCCCACGAATAACGAACTTGTAACGAATTTTTGAAAATTGAATTGGAGGGAAGCTAAGGAAGAGGCGCAGCAAGAGCTGCGATTCTTGGAAGAGGCGCAGCACCTGCTGCGTCTTTTCCTGGGTTCGTCCCTGTCTGAGTAAAAACTCGACAGAACCCGTGTTTATTCATTATTCATAAAACACAAAAATTCTCTAAAACTCTCTCAAATTTCGTCGACATTCCGCCAAAACTTGATCAAGATCTTGCATTTATTATGACTAATCGAGGTATGTGTCTCATTCTTGCTTAAACATCCGCATTTTGCTTAATTTGAGCCGAAAAAATTAGGGTTTTCAATCCTAATATGTCGAAAATTTGGGGCTTTTCCCCGAAATGAATTTGCCTTGTGGAATTGATATTAGAAATGGATAATTGATAGTGTAAGGAACATAACCATGTGTTCTTTTTGAATTTTCATTGAGTATTGAGCATTTGAGTAGAATTGAGACGGTTTCTCAACTGTTTCGTAAATTGCTTCGAAAATGACCTTAGGAATGCCCATTTGTGTTGAAATTTGGTATTTGGAATCCTTGTGTGATGGGTAAACTTCCTACCATCTCATATTTTTGATTTCTGGCGGCTTTTTCAGGATACTTTCCTATGGCATAATCGCCGTTATAACGAAATGCTACTGAAATTTCGACTCAAACCCACGACTAGGCTCGAATTTAGACTTGACTTGACCCATTTTACCACATGAGCGGTCGGGTTTTGAAATAAATGGCCAAAGATGGCGAGAAAAGAGCTATTTTCGGAGCTTGAAAGGCTTGAAAACACCCTGACTGAGGCTCGCCGTCACTTGACGCGGCCTAATTTACTCTAATTTTGCAGGTGACGTGGCTTCTACGTCGGGGAGGGCTCCCATGGATGTGGATACTGACTTCGAACATTCTCTTACTTTTGAGGAGGTGTTAGAGGAGGCGTTTGCTGAGCAGGCTGCTGAGGAGGTTGCTGAGGAGGAGGCCCCAAGGCGGGCCAACGTCGGACGAGGTGGTCACCAGCTAGCGAGGCACCCCAGTGGGCTGATAAATGGGATGACCGACATCTCATTTGGGTAGCGGAGAGTCACCTGTCTTACAGGACGGTGAAGAGCATGGTAAATCTCAAACTCGTCACTCTCTCATTATCTTTCTTTACTCATTTATTTGTCGTTTCATTTCTCTTTCACTTCGGGCTAAAGATAGCTTTGCGTCGAATCGATATAGGAGGCTGGGAACATGAGGTCCTTTTCTGGCTACACGATGATGATGGAGGCTTACGGGAGACTGTCGGAGGAGGAGCAGGCCATCATCGCGCTTGGAGCTTTCGGAGCTTTGGTTGGAGAGTGGAGGGAGATCAAGGGAAGAAAACTTCGGGCTAACCTTTGCTTGATTGGAGCCTTCCTTGATCGGTACTGGGACACGACCTCGACCTTTCACATGCCTTTTGGCGAGGTCGGGGTCACGTTGGAGGACTACGACATGATTTCTGGTCTGCCGAGTGGAGTGGAGGCTGTGGTGTGGCCGTCGACGGCCATGAGGGTGGACTCGATCGAGGCCAGTGATGTGACCATTATTTGAGAATATTTAGCCCCCGAATTAGCCTTGTTCCCATGCTTTTTAGTGCATATTTAGGTCATTTATTGTCTCTAGTCCTTTGTTTTGCATATTCTTTGAGGTTTTGTTCCCTTGATAGGAGAGGAGTGCAAACCTTGCATTTTCATGGCAAAATAGAGCTAAATTGATCGAATCTAATGACCAAGCATCAAAGAGAAGACAAGACTAGAAGGCCTTTGTACATATTATAGTAGATGGGCAATGATGAAGAAATCCTTGCATCCCCGACTAAATCCCGGAGGCTTATTGGAAGAAGAAAAAAAGAAAAGGAAGCTGTAAGACAATCCGCCCGTCCACCCAAAGAAGACGCTCGTCCAACACGAGCAGAATCCGAGCGTCTTTGTGGAAGGGACGCCCGTCCATCAACACGACAATCCGCCCGTCCAGCGCAAGAATCCGCTCGTCCAGCAGCCAGGCAATCCGCTCGTCCCGACACCTTGGACGCTCGGATTCCCTTACAGCCCCATACGTCCTTTCTTCATGCTCCGTGAAAGATGCGCATATTTATGAAAGACCGGCAAAAAGGAGACCGACATCTCTTTTGAGAGGAGCGATTCCTCAAGGACTTAATCGTCATTTAAGCCCTTAGTAAACCCTAATTTGTGTACCTAATCCCCACAATAAATACCCCATTAGGCTAATTAGATAATCATGTTCTTCTTATCAATCCTTAGTGTAGATTATATCATTCTAATCTCTTCTTAATCTTGTAATCAACTTTTAATCAAGTCTTAATATAAATCTCATCTCCTTAATTTCTCTTTTGTTCATCTTTCATTTGGGTAATTGAAGATTATTTGGGTTATTATTGGGAGATTGACAACCTTCCAATCAATCATCAAGTACTTCTATTATTCTTTGCTTTATTATTGGAATCATTAGTAGGTATAATTCTCTTAATCCCTTTTTAATTATTGTTAATCATCTTCATTTATTCATCATGTCTTGCTTTGTTAATATGATTGACAACCTTGTTAACATGCTAAACTTGATAATGAGTGAGTAGTTTCCTTAACTAGGGTTAATGGGTAATTAGGGGAAACCAACATGGGGGATGATTCATGCTTAAATTAATATATTTTCATAGTTTATTTGCTTGCTTGTTATGATATCAACTCATGCACATGTTATATTTGATGAAATGTGAGCCTATGAATCCTTGCATTTTTTACCCATCACTTACCTTTTCAATGACACTTGTAAGACATAAACCAACTCGAGTCTCATTAGACCATGCATGTAGTTGAGTAGGGAGGATTAAGTCGACTTGTAGGTGTTGTACAATCTAATCGATTCGGCTCCGGGACCCAAACCTTCCTAGGATTGTAAGATATAAACCAACTCGATCCATCACAACAATAATTGCTTGCTTATAATTTGAGAATATGTTTGTATGATCAATTCCCATGAATCCCCTATGACCTCATGACACCCTAGTGCTTTTAATCAATTGTTTACATCTCATTTTAATCATCTTGCTTGTTTACTTTTATTGCTATTTAGTTTAGTGATCTTCTCATCTCAACCCAAATTGTGACACCCCTAGACACCGCTACTTGCAATCGAAAATCCTACATCAATACCCGTCCCTTGGGATTCGACCTTTACTTGCCTCTTTACTAATAGTAGAGTTGTTTGTGTAGTTATAAATATTGTTTTGGTCTAGGTGCGTTTAACGACAAGTAACCGAAAACTAAACCTCCAAGTGAGTCCGACCAAAAATGGCGCCGTTGCCGGGGATGGTGTTAACTTGATTTGATTTTCTTAGATTGTTATTAGTTGTGTCTTTCTTTGCCTTGGGGAAGTAAAACTCCTCAAGGTTTGTTCTAATTATTTTCAAGTTGTTTGATATTTTTCATGTCTAGAAGATCACAAGGTAACTTGTTACCCATTGATCACGAAATTGAAAGGACTTTGACAAACAATAGAAGACTTGCTAGAGGTACTTTGAGAGGTATTGGTGAGGTTGTAGATATTCAACCAAACACTATTGAGTTCATCAACCCTTTTGCAAGAGAAGGTGAGGAGAACCCAACACCAAATCCAACACAAAATCAACCCACAATGCCTAAATTCTCATCACATTCCGTACCAACCGAGGAGAACCTACCCAATGGTACTCCCACACCACAACACTTGACCGGAAATTTTATCGCCAAATCCGCATTTATCCAATTAGTCGAAAGAAGCCAATTTGGGGGGATGCCTAGTGAAGACCCTCACTCTCACATGGAGACTTTTTGTGACTATTGTGATGCGATTTCACAAACCGGTGTAACTCAAGACCAAATTCGATGGGTCTTATTTCCTTTTTCTCTAATCGGCACCGCAAAACAATGGTTGAAAAGCCTTGATAAGGCTACTCTTGGAATTGACTCTTGGAAGAAGTTGGCTCTAGCTTTCTACAAAAAATTCTACCCTCCGAAAAAGACTAACATGCTAAGAGCTCAAATTACGGGTTTTAAGCAAAGGGATGAAGAATCTTTGTATGAAGCTTGGGAGCGGTTCAAAGGAATTTGTCGCTCATGTCCTCATCATGGACTTAGCGAGTGGTTCTTGGTACAACAATTTTGGAACGGTCTTTATGAAGACTCAAGAAACATTCTCAACATGGGATCAAATGGTATGTTCACCGAAGTTGACGATAATCAAACTTGGAACAAGATTGAGAAAATGGCGGTCCATAATTCACAATATAGTAGACCTCGCAAGGCTACTAGAGGAGGAAAGCACGAAGTGGACTTCATTACTCAATTGGGTGCTCAACTTAGTGCTCACATTGATACCATTAACTTGAAATTCGAAAAGGCCATGGCTAAACTTGAAGAAGCCTCAAAATCACCAAAGCATCATGTTAATGCCATGGTAACATCTTCATCAATCCCAAGTGGGATATGTGAGAATTGTGGAACTTTGGGACATGACCAAAGTGAATGTAGGGGAACTAATGAGCAAGTGAATGCTTTTCAAGCATACAAGAGTGGTACCCCTTATTCAATTATTACAATGAAAACACCAAATTCCACCCAAATCTCTCATACAAAAGCCAAAATGTTCAAAACCCTCAACAAACATACACCCCAACTCCCATGAGAAACCAAAATCAAAGACCCTTTTATAACCAAAACCAAGGTTACCAAAATCAAACTCCATACAATCAACAAAATGACCAAGGTTTTGATGTTCAAAAAGCGGTCCTCCAAATGCAAAAGAATCAACAAGAGTTTTTCACTCAAATGCAAAAGGATAGTCAAGCAAAGGACATCACCATCAACAACATCTTAGCCCACACAAAAATGTTGGAGACTCAATTGACCCAACTTGCATCTTCAAGTTCTCAAAGGCAAAAGGGGCAATTACCACCTCAAGGTAATCCCCCAAGACATGAAATGGTTAGTGTCATTCACTTGAGGAGTGGTACGAGATATGAGGACCAAAGAAGCAAGTTGAGGATGAAGTTGTGGAAGCTAGTGACAAAGAAGAGGTTGTGCAAAACTCCAAGGATGGAGAACCAACAAAAGAAGAAGTTTCAAAGAAAAATGAAGAGAAGGCCAAGGAGAAAGAGCCCATCATGATTAGACTTCCATTCCCAAGTCGTCAAGCCAAACCCAAATTTGATGACCAACTTGGGAAATTTATGGAAATTGTGAAGAATTTGGAAGTCTCGATTCCTTTCACGGAATTAATCAATCATGTGCCGGCCTATGCAAAGTACATGAAGGACATCCTTACGAGAAAGAAGTCGATCCGGAAGCTTGAAACTATAGCCTTCACTAAGGTGAGTAGTGAAATCTTTCAAGGGAGTTCACCTCCGGAACTTAAAGACCCGGGAAGCTTCTCAATACCGTGTACCATTGGCGACACCACGATCAACAAGGCTTTATGTGATCTAGGGGCTAGTGTGAGTGTTATGCCGTATTCGGTGAGTAAAAGGTTAGGGATGGGAGAGCTTAAATGTACCAACATCACACTCCAAATGGCCGATAGATCGACGAAGACACCATTAGGGATATGGGAAGATGTTCCCGTGAGAGTTGGGAAATTTTTCATCCTGTTGGACTTTGTCATCGTTGACATGGAAGAAGACTCTAATATTCCGATCATTCTCGGTAGACCTTTCTTGTACACCGCGGGTGCGGTAATAGATGTGAAGCATGGAGAGCTTACTCTAGAAGTGGGAGACGAGAGCATAACTTTCAATCTTGACAAGACCATGAGAGCTCCCCGTTTGCATGAACCATGCTTTATGGTTGATCACTATAGCCGGAAGGATGATAGGAAGAAGTCGGAATTCCAATGGAAAAAGAAAGTTGATGATGCTCCATTCAAAGAGCAAGAGAATAGCAACAAAGAGAGCTTGAAAAGCTCACCCATGACAAGTGAAGAAGATGGCCTCATTGGCCAAGACAAGAAGGAAGGAGAGTTGTCTCTATCAACTCAAGAAATTTTTAATGATCAAGTAGACGAAGTTTGCGGTCTTTGGGATGATGAGTTCGAAGGGATATTCAATCCCTATATTGGTAATTCTATGAACCAAGACCATCACGGAGAACAACAAGTGCAAAGACTGATTGAGGATCTTTATCATGACAATGAACAAGCTTTCGACTACTTCTTCAAGGTGTTGAGTAACATCAACAACACCTTGAACATGCCCCCTTGACATCTCACATTGGATGAGAGTTTGGTGGAGTCCTCCCTAAACCACCATTTGTAAATATTCTAACTCCCTAACTTGCATTTCAAGTTTTACATTGCATTTTTGTCATTTTTGGATTTGTATTTTTGTGCCTTGATCAAGATATTCATCATTTTGAGAGAAGTGAGGGAGGGACTTATGATTTTATTAATGTGTAGTGTTTTGACTTAGTGTGGGGATAGCAATTGCCTAGTCTATTCATGCCTTTGTAGTGCCCCCACAATGAAGAATACAAGAATTGAAGGATGAAAATGATACGGGTTATGCAGTACCCACGGATGGACCTGAATCCGTGTGGACGGGGATGAATCCGAGCGTCTCATAAGGGAATCTGCTCGTCCTGATGAATCCGAGCGTCCTATACCACCAGACGCTCGTCTGGTAGAGCTGTGCAATTCAAGAAAATGGTCTGTCACATAATCCGAGCGTCCCAGTGCAGAATCCGCTCGTCTGAAACAAGACGCTCGTCTTGCAGATAAGACGCTCGTCTTTATGCTGTTGATTTTTTAAAGAAATACCCTGTAACAGAATCCGAGCGTCTTTTAAGGAATCCACTCCTCTCACATTGGGGAATCCGCTCGTCTTTGCACAAAGACGCCCGTCCCATAGCGTCTTTTCCTGAAGCAAATCGCGCAGAATTCGAGCGTCCCAGACCCCAATCCGCTCGTCCCTGCTGCTGTTTTTCAAAATTAACGGGTCTTTTAAACCCTTATTCCCTCATTCATTTTCATTTCTCCTTCATTCAAACACTACCCTCAACACAAAAACCCCAAAAACCCTCATCCTCCAAATCAACAAAACAAGATTTCCTCAACCAAATTCAACAAAATCAAATCCAAACTTCCTCCCAACAACAATTAATCACTCCTTTTACAACAACAATCCATTCAAACACCAAAATCTTCAACCTTTGAGTCGATTTTTAAGATACAAAGCAACATCCTTTCATCTTAAATCGATTTGGGCATAACTAAAAATTGAAGATTTCAATCTTTCCTTGGTGTAATCAACAATGGCAAGAACAAAAGGAGGTAACAAGGCACCCCCAAAGAAGACACTTTCAAAAAGGCAACAAGCACTTCAAGCAAAACAATTGTCTAAGGCATTGGTAGTTCATGAGGCAAGGTTAGAGGTTCAACAAGGTCCCCCTATGGAAGCTACAACATCAACAACTCCGGTCATTGAGCAATTATCTAAATATCCGGAGGTAATTTTCACTTCCGACTCTCATAGGGATAAATTTGTTCACTTTGCTAAGAAGACCATTTTGCCTACAAAATTTATTTGTGAAGATGCTTTGACAAAGTTGGGTGTTCTTGAACAAACCAAAACCTTCTTTGAGGCCATGGGATTGGGTAAATTGTTTACCATGAAAGAATTGACATACCCCTCCCTCACATTGGAATTTTTGAGTTCCTGGAAAGTTACAAGGGTGGAAACTAGAACCCGCATCGAGTTTCGTCTTGCAAATGTGAATAGACGAATCACTTTTAGTGAATTGAGTAAGATTTTGGGCCTTAGTGATACCCCGTACTATGAAAAGATCCCCGAAAAGTATGACCCCGCTCCTCTTTGGGAGGCAATCTCCGGTAGGAAATTTGTGCGCTTTCATGATTGTCGTGCTCCATTTGTCCACCATCCGGGCATTAGAGTGTGGCACAAGGTCATTGGGAATACTTTGATAGCAAGAAACGGCACTAATCATCTTACCAAGCTCGATTTTGTTCTTCTCGAGTCGGCCTTGAACATAGGAAGGGAATATACTAAGCCATATAATGCTCTAAGACTTTTGGTTGAAAGATGGCTTAATGTCGATTGTGGTAAAGAGGGCACCGCTTTTATTGTGAATGGAGGCCTAGTTACCTATTTGGCCAAGCACTTTGACTCAAACTTCAACAAAGACAACACCTATGTGGCGGTCAAAGGAGGCCATCTCATTGATATGGACACCATGATTCACAAGTTTACATGGGTCAAACATGCTCCTCTTGACACCAAATATGGGTGGTTAACCAAAGAAGCTAGGTCCTTCACTTTGCCTTCAAAGATTTGCCGATTGAGTGTTCACCGACCCAACTATCTTCTTCCACTCTCCGAGGAGACCGAGTACATTATTCGACAACAAAGAGGCGAGATTGATGAGCCCTCCTCCTCCATTGTCACACCACCCTACCCATTTGAGTATCACGAGTTCCAACCAAAGGATGTCGAGGTAGAAAATGATTACTTGACTCTACTCACGAGGGAAATGCACAAGCAAGCTTACAATGATAGAGTGGATGCTTACAAGGCCCAATATCCGCCCCTCCTACATCTAGCTCGGCAAGGACTTCTTGACCCATCATGTCCTTTGCCTAGTTGGGCGGATAGGGAAGTTTTCTTTCCTAGCACCTCTAGTGGTGGAAGACCGGGTGGAGAGGAGATTGTTGATGAAGAAGGTGAAGAAAAAGAGGTTCAAGAGAATGTTGAAGAAGAAGAAGCTCAAGATGAGGAAGGAGAAGAAAGTGAGGAAGAGCAAGGAAGTGAAAGCGGGAGTGGAGATGATTCCACTTCTATGGAGGAAGATGATGATAATGATGATATGATGGAGGATTAGCAAACCTTGGAGGCTCCTACACTCTTTCGCCCCTCTTATGGTTTGTCTACTTCTTTTGTTTTCTTTATTGTATTTTGATCATTTGTTGTGGAGTCCTAGCAACATGGAGGACTAGCACCTTGGCCCCATTAAGGTGCTCTTTTTATTGTTCCCACATGAAAAATCCAAAATGACAAATTGTAGTTTCATGCATTGCATTCCGTGTGCATGAACTACCCCGAAATTCAAGACATTAGAAATAATGTCTATTTTGGTTTGGGGAAGTACATGCATAAGCATCGGGAGGTAATCTAAATTACGCTCTCCGCCATAACAAAAACCCATGCATCATGTAATGTAGCTTAGTATAGTTTGCATTTAGTTTAGAAATCATGCATCATGCTTGCATAATTTCCTATCGTATTGGCCATTGAGGACAATGCCCATACTAGTGTGGGGATGGGAAATTCTAACTTGACTTTATTCAAAAATCCAAAAAAAAAAAAAATCAAAAAATTTCGAAAAATCCAAAAAATTTGAAAATTTGAAAATCCAAAAACATGTTCATTTCCTTTGTAGTGTAGTCTTGTAAATATTGTTGTATATATTGTGTTTGTTCATCCTTGTTCACATTGATCGACTACGCCACATCCGAGACATGAGGATATAGAAGACCGCATGGTATGATCTTTCCAATCTCCTTTTTCCTCTTTATGTTAATGACTATGTGGCTTTATTTTGATTGATGCGGTATAAACAATGTGAATTTAGGACTTGCATTTAGATTATTTGGCATATTAGTTGGTAGAATCATATGCATTAGGATGTATAAATGTTAGTTGCATCATGGCATGTAGTTTGCATGTTAGAAAAATTTTGTGAAACCGTCTACTTGGGAAACTTGACAAGTGTATATAGGCCCTAGTAGATGCTTTTTATTCTTAAGATTTTGCTTGTTAGAATACTTGTAAAACACCCTAGGATGTGTCATGCTAGTATCCTTTGACCCATGGATTAAGGCCTAGTCAAGAGTACCTTGTGGTGTGATAACTCCTTGGCTACCGTTTATTCCAAGGTGACCCTTGAAACCATGCAACCATCATTCATCCATGTTCTACCATACATTTTGTCATCAAAGGGAATGGGCACAAAAAGAAATTATTCAAATTTGAGTTCAAGAAAGGAAAAGAAAAGAAAAAGTTTGCAAAATGCATCAAAAGAAAAGAGGAGCAAAAATAGACTCCTAAAGCTTCAAAAATAAGGCACCCTCACTACATATGGGGTGACTTTGAAAATGTTCAAAAGAAAATGCAAAAAGTTTAAAAAAGTTGTCAAGAATTGAATTGCCAAAAATCAAAAGAAATGGCAAAAGAAAGTGTTCTTAAATGTTATATGCCACAAGAAATTGGGGGGAAAAACAACAACAAAAGCAAACTCCCAAATAAAACTCAAATACTATCGATCCCTTTATCCATCGTATTCATTTTTGTGCATGGTAGAGAGGGGACGACCCTTCTTCTTGTCTAGGCAAGAAGGGGAATTCCGCGATCCTCCAGTGTTTCTAACGCCATAGGGAGTCTACTCTTGACAAAAGCATTTAACGATTGAGGACAAAGGTAACCTAGCTTGACACAACTCGGAGGTGATTTATTGGTATCCTTCTAGGCTTAGTAGTTTGAAGAAATTGCATCTATGAAGGTGTGTGTACCCTTGAATTGCTTCCCTTGTAGATAATTTTCGCCACTTAGATGAGGAAAGTGGCTATTCTTTTGTAGATGCATCCATTACTTGATTGCATGTGCTTTAATGTTTGGATGTGTCGTCATTTTGGCAAGACCCACCTTGCCTTGCAAGAAGGCATCCTACCTCATGGTTGTCTTGTTGTGAGTTGAAGGGGCGGAGTGAGACCCGCTAATTGTCTCATATCGGCTATGCTATTAGGTTAGTTTAAATAACGGTCCTAGTTTAATCACCTCTTTACTCGGGACGAGCAAATGTTCGGTTTGGGGATATTTGATGTGACCATTATTTGAGCATATTTAGCCCCCGAATTAGCCTTGTTCCCATGCTTTTTAGTGCATATTTAGGTCATTTATTGTCTCCAGTCCTTTGTTTTGCATATTCTTTGAGGTTTTGTTCCCTTGGTAGGAGAGGAGTGCAAACCTTGCATTTTCATGGCAAAATAGAGCTAAATTGATCGAATCTAATGACCAAGCATCAATGAGAAGACAAGACTAGAAGGCCTTTGTACATATTATAGTAGATGGGCAATGATGAAAAAATCCTTGTATCCCCGACTAAATCCCGGAGGATTATTGGAAGAAGAAAAGAAGAAAAGGAAGCTGTAGGACAATCCGCCCGTCCACTCAAAGAAGACGCTCGTCCAACACGAGCAGAATCCGAGCGTCTTTGTGGAAGGGACGTCCGTCCATCAACACGACAATCCGCCCGTCCAGCGCAAGAATCCGCTAGTCCAGCAGCCAGGCAATCCGCTCGTCCCGACACCTTGGACGCTCGGATTCCCTTACAACCCCATACGTCCTTTCTTCATGCTCCGTGAAAGATGCGCATATTTATGAAAGACCGGCAAAAAGGAGACCGACATCTCTTTTGAGAGGAGCGATTCCTCAAGGACTTAATCGTCATTTAAGCCCTTAGTAAACCCTAATTTGTGTACCTAATCCCCACTATAAATACCCCATTAGGCTAATTAGATAATCATGTTCTTCTTATCAATCCTTAGTGTAGATTATATCATTCTAATCTCTTCTTAATCTTGTAATCAACTTTTAATCAAGTCTTAATATAAATCTCATCTCCTTAGTTTCTCTTTTGTTCATCTTTCATTTGGGTAATTGAAGATTATTTGGGTTATTATTGGGAGATTGACAACCTTCCAATCAATCATCAAGTACTTCTATTATTCTTTGCTTTATTATTGGAATCATTAGTAGGTATAGATCTCTTAATCCCTTTTTAATTATTGTTAATCATCTTCATTTATTCATCATGTCTTGCTTTGTTAATGTGATTGAAAACCATGTTAACATGCTAAACTTGATAATGAGTGAGTAGTTTCCTTAACTAGGGTTAATGGGTAATTAGGGGAAACCAACATGGGGGATGATTCATGCTTAAATTAATATATTTTCATAGTTTATTTGCTTGCTTGTTATGATATCAACTCATGCACATGTTATGTTTGATGAAATGCGAGCCTATGAATCCTTGCATTTTTTACCCATCACTTACCTTTTCAATGAGACTTGTAAGACATAAACCAACTCGAGTCTCATTAGACCATGCATGTAGTTGAGTAGGGAGGATTAAGTCGACTTGTAGGTGTTGTACAATCTAATCGATTCGGCTCCGGGACCCAAACCTTCCTAGGATTGTAAGATATAAACCAACTCGATCCATCAAAACAATAATTGCTTGCTTATAATTTGAGAATATGTTTGTATGATCAATTCCCATGAATCCCCTATGACCTCATGACACCCTAGTGCTTTTAATCAATTGTTTACATCTCATTTTAATCATCTTGCTTGTTTACTTTTATTGCTATTTAGTTTAGTGATCTTCTCATCTCAACCCAAATTGTGACACCCCTAGACACCGCTACTTGCAATCGAAAATCCTACATCAATACCCGTCCCTTGGGATCCGACCTTTACTTGCCTCTTTACTAATAGTAGAGTTGTTTGTGAAGTTATAAATATTGTTTTGGTCTAGGTGCTCTTAACGACAAGTAACCGAAAACTAAACCTCCAAGTGAGTCCGACCAGCCAGGAGGCTGATCGGCTGGAACCTAGCGGCGAGTGCTGCTACGGTTCCCAGGTTAGTGCCGAGCTCCTACGTCAGGGATTACTTCGTGGGTAAGACCCCGGCGTTGGTGACGATGGACGGGAGGGAGGTGGCTCCTCCTCCTTGTACGGTGGAGCAGATAGCTCGTCTGTGGCTCTGGTGGTTCTTGTCTTCAGTCTACCTTGGAGACAAGGGGGAGAGGCTGTCGACGAAGATTCTTCCCTTTCTTTCTGACCTGAGTGACCTAGGTCGTTGAGACCGGGTCACTCCTGGCTTTGCGGTCCTCACTCGCTACATGAGGGCCATGGTTCATTCTGAGCTGCTGGAGAAGGGGACTTCTCCTGCTACTGTCTGTCCTGGACTGCTGTTGGAGGTATGAACCTTCATGAAAGATCATTTCTTCTTCTTATCGAATCGTGAAAGATCGTCATTGATGATCTTGTTTTGCAGGCATGGGTGTACTCCTACTTTCCGGGCTTCGCGCCAAAGAGGACGAAGCCTGGGCCGAGAGCTTATCCCGTTGTGAGGGATTGGGTGATGTGTCATAGGAAGAGCCAGTGCTCTTCTTACGATGTCTGTCGACGGGGCGTGAATGCCCTGAAGCTGAGTAACGTAAGTACTTTTGAATCACTTTTCCTTGTTTATTCATTACTTCTTTTAGAAGCGATCATAAGAATGACCTTTTGTTTGCTTGTCTTAGTGGGTGCCCAGACCTTGGGTGGACTACCTTGACGCTCCTCCTTTTGTGGCCGAGGTCCTTTGAACTAGGAGCTTGAGTCGGTTGCTGTTGAGGACGTCGATGGGTACAGTGTGGTATCTGGGTGAGTGATGCGACCATAATTGGCGCATATTTAGCCCCCGAATTACCATTGTTTTCATGCTTTTTAGTGCCTATTTGGGTCATTTCTTATCTTTAGTTCTTTGTTTTGCATATTCTTTGAGATTTTGATCCCTTGGTAGGAAAGGAGTAAGAATCTTGCATTTTCATGGCAAAACAAGGCTAAATTGATCATATTCAATGACTAAGCATCAAGGAGAGACAAGACTAGAAGGCCTTTGTACATAGCATAGTAGAAGAGCATTGTTGAGAAAAGGATCCTTGAGTCCCCAAGGAAATCCCCAAGGAATTCATGAAGAAAAGGGAAGAAAAAGAAGAAGGAAAGCTGCTGAACTACAATCCGAACGGATTGTAGAGAATCCGTCCGTCCTCGCCATCGAGCGTCCTCACCAGAATCCGCTCGGATTCCCCATGCCCAGTCCGAGCGTCTTGTTCCTTGATCCGCTCGGATCGTCCATCCCAGATCCGGCCGTCCCGACTCCCGGCCGCACGGATCACAAAGACAAAGACAGCTTTCGTTCTTCAAGCTACGAAATGGAGAAGCCCTTCTCTCGGATAATCCCGGAGGCTCCTTGCTCAACTTAAAAAGTGTAATTACTAGTTTAGCCCTTAGTTAACCCTAATGCATCCTCCCTAATTTTCACTATAAATACCCCATTAGTCTTATTAGAGGAGCATGTTCTTCTTATCAATAATTAGTGTAGTTAATATCAATCAAATCTCTCTTCAATATTGTAATCAAATATTAATCAAGTTTTAATCCAAGTTTTAGTTCTTTAATCTCTCTCTTGTTCTTACTTTATTTTGGGTAATTGAAGATTATTTGGGTTATTATTGGGAGATTGACAACCTCTCAATCTAGGATTCAAGTACTTCTATTATTCTTGCTTTATTATTGGAATCATTAGTAGGTATAATCTCTTAATCCCTTTTTAATTATTGCTAATTACTTTCATTTATTCGTCATGTTTCATTATGTTAGTATGATTGACAACCTTTCTAGCATGATCAATATGATAATGAGTGAGTAGTTTCTTAGCTAGGGTTTAATGGGTGATTAGGGAAACCAACATGGGGAATGATTCATGCTTAAATTAATGTGCTTTCATATCTTATTTGCTTGCTTGTTTTGATCTTAATACATGCACATGTTATATTTGATGAAATGCTAAGCCTATGAATCCTTGCATTTACTATCATCTTCTATCCTTTCAACTTGACTTGTAAGACATAACCCAACTCGAGTCTTGTTAGACCATGCATGTGTTAAGTAGGGAAGATTAAGTCGACTTGTAGGTGTTGTACAATCCAAGAGATTCGGCTCCGGGACCCAAACTTTCCTAAGATTGTAAGATATAACCCAACTCAATCCATCACAACAATAATTGCTTGCTTATAATTTGAGAACATGTTTGTATGATCATATCCCATGATTCCCCTATGAACCCATGACACCCTAGTGCTTTTAATCAATTGTTTACACCCTTATTTTATTTATCTTGTTAGTTTATTTTCATTGCTATCTTAGTTTAGTAACCTTCTACATCAACCCAATTTGTGACACCCCTAGACACCACTAGTTACAATAGAATCTTCATTTCAATACCCGTCCCTTGGGATCCGACCTTTACTTGCCTCTTTACTAATTGTAGAGTTGTTTGTGAAGTATAAATTGTGTTTTGTATCGACCATTGACCAACGACCACATATGCTTAATTGTGAACACCAAATGGCTCCGATCAAAAATGGCGCCGTTGCTGGGGACGGTGTTTAATTGATTTAAGATTTCTTTTATTGTTTTTAGTTGTGTCTTTTTCACCTTGGGGAAGTAAAACTCCTCAAGGTTTGTTCTAATTGTTTTCTAGTTGTTTGATATTTTGCGAGAATGGATTTCATAGATTGTTTTGTAGAGGACCATTTGAGTATCCCTTACTTCAAGGATCCCATGCAAGCATTAGAGGCCTTAGAAGCAAGTAAGGCTAAGAGCATGTATTGGGAGTTGGAGGTGGATCTCTTTGAGGCCGCTCTAGCTAACAAAGAACTCACCCATGCACAATCCGAGTTGGTGCATAATATTCTAGTGGAAGCATGTCAACCCATAGAGGATGGGCAATCTATCCTAGAAGATATTCTACAAACTCAAGAGCAAGAGGAACCCATCATGGAATTTGAATATGATGAGGTTGATGAAAGTGAAGAAGAATATGTCATGAGAATGGAATGTCTAATGGAGATGGAGCAAATTCTCAATGACACTCCAAAGGAGGAAAGTGAGGTACAAACTCCTACTTTGAAACCCCTTCCCCCGAATTTGAAATATGCTTACCTTGATGAATCAAAGACCAAACCCGTGATTGTTAATGATAGACTTGATGATGACCAATTGGGTAAATTGCTTAATGTGTTGAAACAACATGAAAAGGCTATAGGTTATAGTCTAGATGACCTTAAGGGGATTAGTCCCAACTTTTGCATGCATAGGATTCATCTAGAGGACGACCATAGACCTACCATTCAACCCCAAAGAAGATTGAACCCCCACATGCAAGAAGTTGTCAAAGGAGAAGTCATGAAATTACTTGATGCGGGAATCATATATCCCATATCGGATTCTTTGTGGGTTAGCCCCGTCCAAGTGGTACCTAAGAAAGGAGGTACTACGGTAGTGACAAATGAAAAGAATGAATTAATACCCACAAGAATGATCACCGGTTGGCGTATGTGCATTGACTACCGTAAATTGAACTCCGCAACAAGGAAAGATCACTTCCCCTTACCATTCATTGACCAAATGCTTGAGAGGTTAGCCTCTAACAAATTCTTTTGTTACCTTGACGGGTATTCGGGATTCTTCCAAATCCCTATACACCCGGATGACCAACATAAGACCACCTTCACGTGCCCTTATGGCACTTTTGCATATAGACGGATGCCTTTTGGATTATGTAATGCCCCCGCTACTTTCCAAAGATGCATGATGAGTGTCTTCTCCGATTATCTAGAGACCATAATGGAAGTTTTTATGGATGATTTTAGTGTTTATGGAAAGGACTTTGACTCATGCTTGCATAATCTTTCTCTTGTATTGCAAAAATGTGAAGATGTTAGTCTTGTTTTAAATTGGGAAAAGTGTCATTTCATGGTTAATGAAGGAATTGTTTTGGGTCATTTGATTTCGGAAAAAGGCATCGAGGTAGATAAAGCTAAAGTTGAGGTGATAGAGAAACTCCCACCCCTCGTGAATGTTAGAGGGGTGAGAAGTTTTCTCGGTCACGCGGGTTTTTACCGTCGTTTCATAAAAGATTTTTCTAAAATAGCAAAACCCCTCACTCAACTTTTGCTTAAGGATGCCCAATTCCAATTCTTGACGAGTGTGTTGAAGCTTTTAATAGAATCAAAGAAGCATTGATCTCGGCACCAATCATCCAACCCCCAAATTGGGAGTTACCTTTTGAGATTATGTGTGACGCTAGCAACTACGCCGTTGGAGCGGTACTTGGCCAACGGGTAGGGAGAGCTCTTCATGCCATCTATTACATAAGCAAAACCCTCGACCCTTCTCAAGTGAATTATGACACGACCGAAAAGGAGCTTCTTGCCATTGTATATGCTTTGGATAAATTTCGGTCCTACTTACTTGGATCCAAGGTGATTGTATTTTCGGATCACCGTGCTCTTCGACATCTCTTGATAAAGAAGGAGGCAAAACCAAGGTTGTTGAGATGGATTTTGCTACTTCAAGAATTTGACTTGGAAATAAGAGACAAGAAAGGAGCCGAGAACGTAGTGGCGGATCACTTGTCAAGGATCCGGTTTCATGATGAGAATGGAGAAACCCCGATCAATGACTCATTCCCCGACGATATCTTGATGGCTATTCAAACTCAACTCGAAAGGCACATCACCCCATGGTTTGCCGATTATGCTAACTATATTGTTGGAAAAGTGCTCCCTCCTAACTTGAACCACAACCAAAGGAAGAGATTCCTATTCGAAGTGAAGAGGTACTTTTGGGATGATCCAAACCTCTACAAGGAGTGTAGTGATGGGCTCTACCGGAGATGCATCCCTCAATGGGAAATCCAAGGAATCTTGGAAGGATGTCATTCATCACCCTACGGTGGGCACCATGGAGCAAGAAGAACCGTTGCGAAAATCCTCCAATCGGGTTTCTATTGGCCCACAATGTTTCAAGATACAAGAGAATTCATCATTCATTGCGATGCTTGTCAAAAAACGGGAAATATATCTTGGAGAAACGAAATGCCACAAAGAGGCATCCTAGAGGTAGAGATTTTCGATGTTTGGGGAATTGACTACCAAGGACCCTTTGTGACATCCAATGGGAATAAGTACATCCTTGTGGCCGTAGATTATGTTTCAAAGTGGGTGGAGGCAATTGCCACCCCAAATGATGATGCAAAAACGGTCACCAAGCTTTTCAAGAAGATAATTTTCTCAAGATTTGGAGTTCCTAGAGCTATCATTAGTGATGGAGGAACACATTTCCATGAAAAGAAGCTTGCATCCCTTTTGACCAAATATGGTGTTCAACATCGAACCGGCTTGGGATATCATCCTCAAACAAGCGGTCAAGTGGAAATTTCAAATAGAGAGATCAAACAAATTCTTGAAAAAGTTGTGAACAAGACTCGGAAAGATTGGAGCACAAAGCTTGATGATGCTCTTTGGGCTTATAGGACGGCCTATAAGACTCCCATTGGTGCCTCCCCTACAAGCTTGTATATGGAAAAGCATGTCATTTGCCAATCGAATTGGAGTACAAAGCTTATTGGGCAATCCGAGCACTCAATCTTGATCTCAAATTGAGCGGTCAAAAGAGGATGATCCAAATCCAAGAGTTGGAGGAATTCCGACTACAATCTTATGAGAATGCAAAGATTTACAAAGAAAGAACAAAATTGCTTCATGATAAGAGAATTCGACAAAAGGCCTTGCACAAGGGAGACAAAGTCCTTCTATTCAATTCCCGCTACCGACTCTTTCCGGGAAAATTGAACTCTAGATGGATGGGTCCCTATGTGATAACCGAAGTTGGGAAGTATGGAGATTTCGAACTCAAGGCGGAAGATGGAAGCAAGTTCAAGGTAAATGGTCAAAGATTGAAGCCATACTATGAAGGAGCATTTGTTGGAGAGGTCGAGGCTACCTACCTCGGTCCTCCTTCTCCTTGACATCTCATCAAGAATGAGAGTTTGGTGGAGTCCTCCCTAAACCACCATTTGTAAATATACTAACCCTCTAACTTGTATTTATTATTTAATTGCATTTGTTTAATAGCATAAGTTCTTTTCATGAGCACAAGTGAGGGAGGGTTACTAATGAGTTTTTGAATGAAGGAAGGAGAAAATTCCTAAGTGTGGGGATGCATTGAAAGAAAGGAGAAGAAATCAACACTCGCAGCAAGAATCCGTGCGTCTCTCTGGAGATCCGGACGTCCTGGCGAGAATACGGACGTCAAGGGAAAAACCGCGCGTCCACCGTGTTGAGAAATTGAAGGTTTCTGGACTGATGAAGAATCCGAGCGTCCTAAGGAAGAAGACGCCCGTCTGAGAGAATCCGGCCGGATTAGTGGAAAGACGCTCGTCTTTTCCCCTGAGCATTTCAAAGAAAAATCTCTGTCGAAGAATCCGCCCGTCTTCTCAAGAAGACGCCCGTCTCGACCTTGAAGAATCCGAGCGTCTTATGCTCGGGACGCTCGTCTTGAGGCGAGAAAAATTCTGGGATTTTACTCGTGGCGAGAATCCGGGCGTCTTGCCCGTAATCCGCCCGTCCCGTGAGAGGAGAATCCGAGCGTCTCAGCTTCGAATCCGCTCGTCTCCCTGCCCGTTTCTCGACCCGACTTTTCTCAATTAAATTACACCCCACCACCCATATAATGACACATCACTACTCCTTCCACTCACCCTATAAAACTCACCCCCTTGTAACTCCCATACATATCCAAATCACTCTCTTCACCCTCAAAATCAAAAACCCCCAAATTTTCTAGGGTTTCCAATTCTCAATCAACAAAGAACAACCTTAGCAAATCTTCAAACAAAATAACCCAAATCAAAAGAACTCAAGGATGGCACCTAGAAGATCCTCCTTTAGAAATGCAAGAAGACCTAGGATGGTGGGAAGTTCCTCTACCTCACATCTCAACACCATTAGAAGAGAGCATGTGGAAATTGTAGACCTCACAAGGCTCGACGACTTCTCGAATGTTGAATTCCTTGATGATGTGCAGCGATTGGTCTTCCATCGACTCTTAAGTAAGAATATTCTTCCCACTAAATTCCTTTGTCATGATACTTTGAGAAAACTTGGAATTTTCCACCAAGTGGAGGCTTTATTTGAGGTTTTTGGTCTTTCAACACTCTTTCGCATGTTTGAACCCACCTATCGGTATCTTGTGCTCGAATTCTTGAGTTGCTTAAAGATTACCACTTCAAACAAAGTGATTAGCATAGAGTTTAGGTTGGAGAATGTCTCTAGAACAATGACCCTTGTGGAATTTGCGAGAGTGTTCGGTCTTGATGTCTCGCCTACCCGAACATCAAGACCCAAGAAGTATAGTGTCGCACCTTTGTGGAGGGCCATGACGGGTCGGGACTTCATTCTTACCAAAGAGTGTCTTGCTTTTCACATCCAAAACCCAATCTTGAGGCTCACATACCGATTTCTTTCGGGTACCCTCTTCGCCCGCCGAGACCCGGCTATTGTGAATCAAATGGACCTCATGTTTATGGAATCCTATCTAAACATTCAAGGAAGAGACGGGTATCATCTCAATGCACCTCTAGTCTTGCTAGAAAAGTGGGCGAAATTCCGAAATGGTGATGATGATGGGAAGAAGCATATAGTAAATGGTGGACTCATAACAAGACTTGCAAAGCACTTTAATCCTAGGTTCAATGAGAACAATGAGTACACTCCACTCTCGGGAGGAATGAGAATTAATGAAGACCTCCTTGTTGTCCAACACCATTGGATAACCCTTGAGGGGGTTGATAAAAGGATCAAATGGTTGACAAAAGGAAGTGATCCTATCTACCTTCCGATGGCCGACCTACCTCGAGTCTCCCCAAGGAGAGGAAGCTTGTCCCCAATACCCTCTTACCTCATTCAAAGTCAAGAAAGGCAAGATCCACCCCCACAAGCTCCTCCACCACAACAACAAGAACAACAAACTCAAGGTGAAAAGATAAAGGTGCCTCCCTACCCCTTTCCCTACCAACCTTACAACCATCCGAATCCCTTCATCCTCCCCCGTGACGACTTTGTCACGGGAATCTTGCAAGACTTGCACTACCGTCAATATGAAACCAAGGTGGACAACTATTATGCTCTTTACCCTCAATACCACGACATGGTTCAAAAGGGACGGATAAGTGAAGAAGGAGCTTTTCCTTCATGGGCTCAAATGGAGTTGCTCTTTCCTAACTCGGACAAGGCCAATGAAGGGGAAAACGGTTGCAAAGGGGAGGAGAGTGGCGACTCTTGTGGAGGTGATACGGTGAAGCTTGAGAGTGAAGAAGATGAATTCATGGATCCAAGTTTAAGTGATGCTTCTAGGGATATTTGGGATACCGATATTGAAGGAGATGATGCCGATTTCTAGGAGATTACTTCATCACTAGGTGGAGCGGGCAAGAGGCACCCACCTTAGTTCAAGTGAAGTTTTCTAATCTCTCCTCTTTATCTTTATTTTTCATGAAAAGAACTTTGCATCTTGTTTGTTTGTATTTTATTTAACTTTGACTAATTGTTGGTTTAGTCCTAGCAACATCAAAGGACTCACACCTCGGTTCCTTTGAGGTGTTCTTTATTGTTCCCACTTTTGTAAAATCCAAAATGACAATCTAGTTCCATGCATAGCATAGCATGTGCATGAACTCCCCCATGCTTTGACATTAGCAATAGTGTCTTACTTGGTTTGGGGAAGTTAATGCATACGCAACGGGAGGTAATTTAAATTATCCTCTCCGTCATAACAAAAACCATGCATCATGTAGCATAGCTTAGTGTAGAATTGCATTTAGTATAGAAATCATGCATCATCTTTGCATAATTTCCATCATTTTGGCCATTGAGGACAATGCCCATATTAGTGTGGGGATGGGAATTCTAATACTTAACTTTTATTCAAAAACCATAAAAATTGAAAAATTTCAAAAATCATAAAAATTTGAAAAATTGAAAAACCAAAAACAAGTTCATTTCCTTTGTATATATTGTCTTGTATATATTGTGTTTGTTTCATCCTTGTTCACTTTGATTGACTATGCCACATCCGAGACATGAGGATATTGAAGACCGCATGGTATGATCTTTCCAATCTCATTTTTCCTCTTTATGTTAATGACTATGTGGCTTTATTTTGATTGATGCGGTAAAACAATGTGAACTTAGGATTGCATCTAGAATTATTTGGCATATTAGTTGGTAGAATCATTTGCATTAGGATGTGTATATGTTAGTTGCATCATGGCATGTAGTTTGCATGTTAGAAAAATTTTGTGAAACCGTCTACTTGGGAAGCTTGACAAGTGTATATAGGCCCTAGTAGATGCTTTTTATTCTTAAGACTTTGCTTGTTAGAATACTTGTAAAACACCCTAGGATGTGTCATGCTAGTATCCTTTGACCCATGGTTTAAGGCCTAGTCAAGAGTACCTTGTGGTGTGATAACTCCTTGGCTACCGTTTATTCCAAGGTGACCCTTGAAACCATGCATACTTCTATCATTCATCCATGTTCTACCATATTTTTGTCATCAAAGGGAATGGGCACAAAACAAAAAGAAATCAATTTGAGTTCAATGAAATGAAAAGTGAAAGAAAGTTTGCAAAATGCATCAAATGAAAAGAGGAGCAAAAATAGAACTCCTAAAGCTTCAAATATAAGGCACCCTCGTTACTAATTGGGGTGACTTTGAAAATGTTCAAAAGAAAATGCAAAAAGTTGTCAAGTATTGAAATGCCAAAAACCAAAAAGAATGGCAAAGAAAGTGTTCTCAAAAAGTCAAATGCCAAAGAAATTTGGGGGGAAAACAAAAACAAAAGCAAACTCCCAAATGAAACTCAAATTCTATCGATCCCTTTATCCATCGTATCCATTTTTGTGCATGGTAGAGAGGGGACGACCCTTCTTCTTGTCTAGGCAAGAGGGGGAATTCCGCGATCCTCCAGTGTTTCTAACACCATAGGGAGTCTAGTCTTGACAAAAGCATTTAACGATTGAGGACAAAGGTACCCTAGCTTGACACATTTTGGAGGTGATTTATTGGTATCCTTCTAGGCTTAGTAGTTTGAACAAATTGCATCTATGAAGGATTGTGTACCCTTGAATTGCTTCCCTTGTAGATAATTTCCGCCACTTAGATGAGGAAAGTGGCTATTCTTTTTGTAGATGCATCCATTATGTGTTTTTGTGTGCTTTAAAGTTTGGATGTGTCGCCATTTTGGCAAGACCCACCTTGCCTTGCAAGAAGGCATCCTACCTCATGGTTGTCTTGTTGTGAGTTGAAGGGGCGGAGTGAGACCCGCTAATTGTCTCATATCGACTATTATTATTAGGTTAGGTTAGTATTGGTCCTAGTCTTTGTCACCTCTTTACTCGGGACGAGCAAAGGTTCGGTTTGGGGATATTTGATGCGACCATAATTGGCGCATATTTAGCCCCCCGAATTACCATTGTTTTCATGCTTTTTAGTGCCTATTTGGGTCATTTCTTATCTTTAGTTCTTTGTTTTGCATATTCTTTGAGATTTTGATCCCTTGGTAGGAAAGGAGTAAGAATCTTGCATTTTCATGGCAAAACAAGGCTAAATTGATCATATTCAATGACCAAGCATCAAGGAGAGACAAGACTAGAAGGCCTTTGTACATAGCATAGTAGAAGAGCATTGTTGAGAAAAGGATCCTTGAGTCCCCAAGGAAATCCCCAAGGAATTCATGAAGAAAAGGGAAGAAAAAGAAGAAGGAAAGTCATTGAACTACAATCCGAACGGATTGTAGAGAATCCGTCCGTCCTCGCCAGTCCGAGCGTCCTCACCAGAATCCGCTCGGATTCCCCATGCCCAGTCCGAGCGTCTTGTTCCTTGATCTGCTCGGATCGTCCATCCTGATCCGGCCGTCCCGACTCCCGGCCGCACGGATCACAAAGACAACACGCTTTCTGATTTCGTTCTTCAAGCTACGAAATGGAGAAGCCCTTCTCTCGGATAATCCCGGAGGCTCCTTGCTCAACTTAAAAGTGTAATTACTAGTTTAGCCCTTAGTTAACCCTAATGCATCCTCCCTAATTTTCACTATAAATACCCCATTAGTCTTATTAGAGGAGCATGTTCTTCTTATCAATAATTAGTGTAGTTAATATCAATCAAATCTCTCTTCAATATTGTAATCAAATATTAATCAAGTTTTAATCCAAGTTTTAGTTCTTTAATCTCTCTCTTGTTCTTACTTTATTTTGGGTAATTGAAGATTATTTGGGTTATTATTGGGAGATTGACAACCTCTCAATCTAGGATTCAAGTACTTCTATTATTCTTGCTTTATTATTGGAATCATTAGTAGGTATAATCTCTTAATCCCTTTTTAATTATTGCTAATTACTTTCATTTATTCGTCATGTTTCATTATGTTAGTATGATTGACAACCTTTCTAGCATGATCAATATGATAATGAGTGAGTAGTTTCTTAGCTAGGGTTTAATGGGTGATTAGGGGAAACCAACATGGGGAATGATTCATGCTTAAATTAATGTGCTTTCATATCTTATTTGCTTGCTTGTTTTGATCTTAATACATGCACATGTTATATTTGATGAAATGCTAAGCCTATGAATCCTTGCATTTACTATCATCTTCTATCCTTTCAACTTGACTTGTAAGACATAACCCAACTCGAGTCTTGTTAGACCATGCATGTGTTAAGTAGGGAAGATTAAGTCGACTTGTAGGTGTTGTACAATCCAAGAGATTCGGCTCCGGGACCCAAACTTTCCTAGGATTGTAAGATATAACCCAACTCAATCCATCACAACAATAATTGCTTGCTTATAATTTGAGAACATGTTTGTATGATCATATCCCATGATTCCCCTATGAACCCATGACACCCTAGTGCTTTTAATCAATTGTTTACACCCTTATTTTATTTATCTTGTTAGTTTATTTTCATTGCTATCTTAGTTTAGTAACCTTCTACATCAACCCAATTTGTGACACCCCTAGACACCACTAGTTACAATAGAATCTTCATTTCAATACCCGTCCCTTGGGATCCGACCTTTACTTGCCTCTTTACTAATTGTAGAGTTGTTTGTGAAGTATAAATTGTGTTTTGTATCGACCATTGACCAACGACCACATATGCTTAATTGTGAACACCAAATGGCTCCGATTAGTGAGCGCTTGACTCGTCAGTGCTCTCGTGATACTTTCACGGTTCCCATCGATCCTCCTTGGACGATGTTTAGGGAGCCTTCTGACGCCTAGAGGGATGTTGACCTGGCAGACGTCGGTGGCGACGCTCTTCTTCTTCCTTGTGAGGAGTACTCTGCATTCATTCGCCGGAGGCTGGCGTACTGGCCGGTCGTGGTAAGTGCTTCATTTTCCCAATTTGAGTTGACTTGATAAAATGATGAATGATCATCAAACAAATAATTCATTTGAATTTTCAGGAGGTTGAGGAGGCGGGCGTCGAGCCCCCAGCGTACCCCGAGACCCTCGAGTATACTAACGCAGCGAGGATGACGACGATCTATGAGCTCTGCGACTTTGGCGAGGCGGTGACAGATGCTGGCCTAGAGGAGTGGCAGCACTTGATCAGGAGGGTAAGCCTCCGATTCCGTTAGCTTTTGCTGTTGTATAAGAATACACTTGTCCATTTTATTGAAAACCTTTGTTTATTGAAATGCAGGTGGCGTCGTCTCGGCACGTGGCATTGTGGAGGGTGGCCAACCGGCTTCGGGCTACTGCCATTGAGGCATTTACTGGTGGTCGAGGACGACAGGTATGAACCTTTCGTTTACTTCATTTTGAATTTTGTAATTTCCTTGCATTTGAAATGATTGAAATGAGGCATTTCTTTGTCATTTACAGAGGGAGCGCGACCTGGAGCGTGAGTTAGCGCAGTCCCAGGAGGAGACGGCCCGCCTGTTGAGGGAGTTGGAGATTCGAGACGCCGAGATTGCCACTCTCGAGGCCAGGGTCACCGAGCGAGGTGGCGACCAGAAGTAGTTGTCTTTCACTACAAGAAAAACTAAAACAGGCGACCGAAATTTGGCGACTGATATATTTAGTCGCCAAATTGGCGACTGATTTTCAAATTGGCGACTGAAAACAGTCGCCAATTTGGCGACTGGCTTTTTTAAAAAGGGAATCAAACTTGGCGACTGATTTTTGCGTAGTCGCCAAATTGGCGACTGAAATTCAGTCGCCAAAATGCATTTCAGTCGCCAACTGTTTTAATGGAAACCAGGCTGTCTTTTTTAAAAAGGGAATCAAATTGGCGACTGATATATTTAATTTGGCGACTGAAATAAGGGTAGTCGCCAAATTGAAAAAATCAGTCGCCAATTTTTTTAATACATTCAGCGCTCCTCTCTCCTACTTTACTCTTTGCGAAAAAAAAAGGGAAGAGCGATTTGGCGAAGCGACGACACCAACCAACAACACCACACAACCACCCTTCCACCGCCACATCCACCCTCTTTAATTAGGTTAGTTGTTTTTGTTTAATTTCAGTTTATTTAGTTTAATTTGGTAGATTAATTTATAGTTAGTTTGATTAATTTGTGGTTAGTTGGTTAGATTTATTTGTAGTTAGTATGTTTGATTAATTTGTAGTTAGATTTAGTTTAATTTGTAGTTAGATTTAGTTTAATTTGTGTTTGAATTAAAAGGGAATGATTAAGGGGGTTTTTGTGGGGTGGGCCGTGGTGGGGTGGGTGGCGGTTCGGCCGTGGGTGGGCCGTGGAGGGGTGGTTGGCGGTTCGGCCGTGGGTGGGCCCACCGATGGCGGTTCGGGTCGTGGGGTGGTGTTTGGTGTTGGTAGGTAAGTGAAACCGTTTCATTATCATTAGTATTAAGCTAAGTGGAACCGTCTTAATTAATATTATTATTAATATTAAGCTAAGTGAAACCGTCTTTTGCATTAATGGAATTAGCTAAGTGGAACCGTCTTTTGGATTAAGAGAAATTAGCTATTAGCTAAGTGGAACCTTCTTTAGGACTTGATTTTGATAAATTTAGTTTGATAATTCATGTTATTGATGAATTGAGGTAGAATAACCTTGTTATTTTTGTTTTTCTTTTCTCTTTTCGGGGTTGTCACCGCTACGCTAGGCACCACCGTCGCGTAGTCGCTGTTGCTTCTTGTTTTCTTTTCATTTTTGCTTTTACTTGATTAGGTAACCTCCTCTTACCAGTTACCTTTTAAATTTACTAATTTTAGTTCAAATTATGTTACGGACTTTAGGATAGAAGCCTTTATTATGTGGTTGAATTGGGCTATTGATTGACTTAATTAATTTAGTACTAGATTGTGTTGTTGTTTGATTTGATGTTAACTTAGTACCCGTTCAAGAATTACTCATTAGGAGTAATTCTTGAATAGTCCCCATTTTGGGACTGTCTTTGTACGTTTCAAGTCATTTAGGTAGTAAACACGTACTTATGATTTATTAATGAGGAATGAGTTTGGTGGCGATCCCTTTAATGTTCTCCGAATACATGTATATGTGGAGTAATTAGTTATTTTACATAGATGTGTATTTGGAGAACTGAAGGGAATTGCTGCCGAATTTTTTCCTCATTAATAAATTACAAGTGTGTTTGCTAGTGACTTGAAACATACATTGACGGGTTTAGGTTGGAGTGATAAGGACCCCATTCGAAGATGGATTACTTATTGACAATATTTATATATTGTTTTCATATGTTTATTGTATAATGTGGAGTATAATGTTTAAATTTTGTATGTAATATTATTGTTATTTTTTAAAAATGTTTAAATTATGTTGGGGTCTTCTTTAGATTAAAATGAAGAGATTGGAACGTTCATGGATGTATGAAGGAAGATTAGACCATTCCAATAAGAAAAGACGTCCTACCGCTAGATTTATAAAGGGTGTTAGCGAGTTTATTGAATTTGCTAAACAACAAGATGAATATGACTTGGTAGACAAAAAACTTAGGTGCCCTTGTGCCAAATGCAAAAACCTGAAATACCAGCTTGACATTGTAGTAGAAGAACATCTCATTATAAACGGGTTTAAGCCAAATTATTACAATTGGATTTCACATGGAGAAGCATATTCTCCAATTCATGAACAAACTCACACCCAACAAATACAAAATGATGAGAACCCATATAGAGAGATGGTTGTTGATGCTATGTATTCCACTATTTTTAATAGTGATGACCATACAACTATTTCCGAAGAACAACCGCCACACCCACAAGCAAAAGCCTTTCTTGACATGTTAAAAGCCTCAGAAAAACCCTTGTATGAAGGAAGCAGAATGACATTGTTACAAGCCGCTTCTAGGCTAATTACCTTGAAATGTGAGTTTAATATGCCATTTGTTGCTGTTGATGTCATTGCCTCGTTCCTTGAGGAATCTTTCCCCGATGATAATATCATGGCCCGAAGTTTCTATACTACCAAAAAAGTAGTTAAAGGTCTTCAGTTACCGCATGAAAAGATTGATGCATGTCCTGAAGGATGTATGCTATTTTGGAAAGATGATGCTTTGCTTGACAAATGTAAAGATTGTGGGGCGGATAGATATGAGACAAGTGAAGGAGATACAGTTTTGGTGTTGAAAAAAGGCAACGGTAGTAAGAGGGCTAAAAAGAGTAAGAAACCAATAGCATGTAACCAATTGTTTTACTTTCCTCTCGCACCAAGACTTCAAAGAATCTATGCCACCAAAAACATTGCCGAACAAATGAGATGGCACAAAGAAAACCCACGTGCTCCGGGGAAGATGAGTCATCCTAGTGATGGGGAAGAATGGAAACGATTTGATCAGATGTATCCTGATTTTGCCAAGGAACCCCGCAATGTACGACTTGGCTTGTGTACAGATGGATTTGATCCTTTCGGTAATTTTGGGAGGAAGTATTCTTGTTGGCCCGTTATGGTCACACCATACAATTTACCACCTTGGTTATGTATGAAAAGACCATTTATCTTCTTGTCACTTATTGTTCCCGGACCAAAAAGCCCGAAACGTAATTTGGATGTTTATTTACAACCATTGGTGGAGGAGTTGAAATATTTGTGGGAAGTTGGGGTGGAAACTTATGATGTGTCCAAAAAACAAAATTTTCAACTTAAAGTTTCCCTTTTGTGGACAATAAATGATTTTCCTGCCTATGGTATGCTATCTGGGTGGTCTACACAAGGACAAAAAGCATGTCCTTGTTGCATGGAGGAAAGTAAAGCATTTTGGCTTCCCAATAGCAAGAAAATAAGCTGGTTTGATTGTCATTGATGCTTCTTACGAGAGGGAAATCCACATAGGAGGAACAAGAAAGCTTTCATAAAAGGTAAAGAGGTGCTTGATGCCCCTCCGAAACGAGTGCCTGGGGATGAGATATGGAAGACGGTATGTGATTTACCATCCCCTATTGAGGGTACCGAGGAAGAATTTAAAGAATTGAAAAAGCAGAAAAACGGTTGGTTTAAAAGAAGCATTCTTTGGGACCTTCCTTATTGGAAGACAATGTTGATAAGACATAATTTGGATGTAATGCACATAGAAAAGAATTTCTTTGAGCAACTAATTGACATGATCATGGATGTAGAAGGTGAAAAATGTGATAGCATTGCTTCTAGAAAAGATTTGCAGAAATTTTGTCATCGTCCCAAATTACACATTCGCGGCGACGGGTCTAAGCCAACATCCATTTTCACTCTCGACAAAGCTAAGAGAAAGGTATTGTGTGAGTGGTTACAAAATTTGAATTTTCCTGATGGGTATGCATCAGATTTTAGCCGATGTGTTGATCTTAAGAAGTTGAAGTTGCAAGGCTTGAAAAGTCATGATTGTCATGTTTTCATGGAGCGATTATTACCCGTTGCTTTGAAACACCTCGTGCCGAAAAATGTTTGGAATACAGTTGTTGAGATTAGTCAATTTTTCCGAGATTTATGTGCCTCTTCAATATGTGTTGATGACATGATTCGTCTGGAAGAGCAAATACCACAGATATTGTGTAAGCTTGAAATGATCTTTCCTCCTGCATTTTTTAACTCCATGGAGCATCTACCGGTTCATTTGCCATATGAAGCCAAAGTTGGGGGACCCGTCCAATATAGGTGGATGTATCCATTTGAAAGGTAATTAAGATAATCTAGCCACTTTTAAATTAAAATTAATAATAATAACTAATCTATTTATTATATGTTAACTTTATTATTAATAAAACTCATCATTAACTTTTATAGGTTTCTTAATCATTTGAAGAAAAAAATTGGTAATAAAGCTAGGGTGGAAGGTTCTATATGCAATGCTTATTTAACAGAAGAGATTGCAAACTTTTGTTCTCTTTACATTGAAAAACATATAGAAACCAAAGCATAAAACTTGAATGTTGAGAAACCGGATGAAGTAGACGGAAGTTTACCCGAATTTTTTCAAACTCAAGATGATGAAGGGTGTTCATCAAAGGGGCAAACACGATATTTGGATGATAAGGAGTATAATCGTGCCCACCTTTACGTGCTATCTAATTGTGACCTATTGGAGTCATACGAAACACAGTTTGTTAATGATTTCATTCAGAGGAATCCTAATATAAGTAAGGATGATGTTTGGGACAAACATGAGGACCAATTTCCATCATGGTTTCAGAAACATGTAATTGAGTTGAATATTCAAGATGATTTGATAAGAAGTTTGGCTTTTGGTCCTTCAAAAATGGTAAAAACGTGGAATCGATACTCGGTTAATGGGTTTAATTTTCAAACATTCAACCACGGTAAAGGTAAGGCTAGGTGCAATTAGGGGGTTACTATTTCTTCTCTTGATGACAACGAATACTATGGTATAGTTGAAGATATCTTTGAAATTAGTTATAGTGGACGTGACCGAGCTTATAAAACTGTCTTATTCAAGGTTGACTGGAAGGATAATTCTGTGGCTGGAATGAGAGTACATGAACAATACAAGCTTGTAGAAGTGAATCGTACTAGAACATACTCTAAGTATGATCCATTTATACTTGCACATCAGGCTCATCAAGTGTATTTTGCTACTTATCCAAGCACAACAAAGGATAGAAATCAAAATGCGTGGTGTGCAATCTTTAAGACAAAGGCACGGTCACAAGTTGATACAACTTTTTTCCAAGAAGAAAACGTTTCAAATGAAACACTTTTGTCTCCACCCGATGAAATCAACTATGAGCATGAGAATAAAGATGGTGAAGACATGGAAGAGGAAGAATATTATGATGTGGAAGAGAGACTTCCGGGGGAGGATGAGGCGGAGGAGGAGGAGAGAAGGGAAGAAGAGGAGGAGAGGAGGGGGGAAGAGGAGGTGAGGAGGAGAAGGGAGGAGGAGAAAAGGACGAGGAAGGACGAGGGGTTTGGAGAGGAAGATGATTATGATGATGATGATGACGATGATGAGGATGAGGATGAGGATGAGGATGAGGACGAGGGGTTTGGAGATGAAGATGATTAAATTGGTATAATTTTGTATTCCTCAAGAGTAAATTATTAAAATTTAGAAGTCTGTATAATTTTCATTTATCATTATTTGTGTTAATTTTTATTTGTATTACTGCAGATGGCTGGAGCAGGTCGAGGTAGGAAGCGTGGAGGCGGCTCAAGTTTTGGACAGAGTACGCGTGCGGAGCAGGAGGAGGAGTTTGTGCAGCAGGATGCGATGCAGACAGACGGTGACGGTAACGGTGAGGACACTGACGCTGCCGACGAGCCAGTACGGGTGCCGATACGGTACACTTCGGATCATCGGATGATTCTTGAGCCGTCGGGATTATGGTAAGTTTTATTCTTTATTAGTCTACTATTTTTATTTCTTTCTTTCTTTTTTTTTGTAAAATAATAATTGTTTCTAATTTTACATGTTCAAAATAAATGCAGGTTTATGGACGATTGCGTGGTACGAGGTGTCACGAAAAGCACGAAGAGTAATTTCGTGGGTCCAATTCCTACATCGTGGACACAAGCTTCTAATGCACAAAAAGAGGCGTGGTTCAATAACTTTCGGGTATATATTTTCCGTAATTCTTTGTTTTAGAAACCAAATAATTAATTTTGATAAATTTTTTAAGAACCAAGGTTATACTTTTATTTTATACTAATATGAAATTTTTTCGCTTTTTTTTTTGTAGCTATCATTTGCTTGGTCACCGTCTCAAGAACAGAATGTCCGTAACAGGTACGATGACGTCGGTACTCGATGATATCGGGACGTGATCTGGAAGGTAATTAGGCGCCCGAAGGAACCAGAGCACATGAAAGGTATTTAATTAACTTGTTTGGTTATTTGTATTAATTAGCATATACTCTTTTATATTATAAATAATATCAGTAACTTATTAATTATGATTTCATATGTGTAATTGCAGGTGACAAGTATGAAGGCTTAATAAAGCATACCAAAACTGAAGCTTTTCAGAAGAAGTCTAAGCAAGCAACCCTCAACAAAAGAGGAGGAAAGGAAGACGGCGTGAACGAGCCTACTCATTACGCGGGTTCACGATCGTTCTGGGATAAAGTATTGGGTGTAAGTTTGTCTATTATTTCACACTTTTTTTTGTTTTCAATGCAACATGTTTATTTTATGTTAGATTTTTTGTTGATTTTCTAACATGTATGTTTTTTTTTTTCATTCATAAAGGAAAGAAGAAGTCAAAGCCGATTGCGACGGTACCGGAACTGTTTCTGGACACGCATTCTAGGGTTGACCACAAAGGGGTTAGAACTTGGACTAAGCCAAAAGACAAGCAATTATATGTAAGTTTTCCCTAACACTTAATTTTTGTTAATTTATTCTCTTTTAAAATGTCGTATATAAGGTGGTTACCATATTAACTTACAACCATTTGTTTAATATTGTAGGAAGCATTTGAACAAGAAAAAGCCGCCAATCCAGAAAAACCGGATAATGACATATGGTATGAGTTGGTGGATGGCTTCAAGAAAGGGCAAGTGTATGGTACCGGAAGTTAAACACCGGCTTTCTATGAGAAAACGCGTAGAAGATCGACTTCAACAATTCCCAGCAACACGTATCAACCGGGAATTATTAGTCAACTTCAAAGTCAAATAAGAGAGCGTGATGAACGTGATGCCAAACGTGATGAAGAACTTGCCAAACGTGATGAAGAATTCCGCCAAATGAAGGAAAGAATGGAAATGTTTGAGAATTGGTGGCAAGGTTGTAACCCCGGACCTAGATCCAACTACGATCCAAATGATCCGCATGGTCCACATGGGGGGAGTGGAGCTGGTGTTGGCTTCCAAGTAAGATGATTTTAGCATGTAAGCTTGTAAAACTTGAACTTTAGACTTGAACATTAGAATAGCTTAGCTTGTAAAACTTTCATTTTCAATATATGAAATGAAGTTTGAGAAAATGGGAGGTGTTGGGTTGAAATGTATGGTGTTGTGTGTGTTGAAATTTGGGATGTATGGTGTTGTGGAACATCGGTTTTTATGCAGGTTGTAAATATTTGGCTAGTAATGAAAACGAAAAAAACCACAAAAACATACAGTGGCTTTGGCGACTGAAAAGGCCTTTGGCGACTGATTTGAGGTAGTCGCCAAATTGGCGACTGAACTTCAGTCGCCAAATCTGATTTCAGTCGCCAAATTTCCTCAGCCAAACTGGCTACGTCACCCAAATTTGGCGACTGAATTGAGGTTTGGTGACTGAAGTTCAGTCGCCAATTTGGCGACTACCTTAAATCAGTCGCCAAATTGGCGACTACCATATCAGTCGCCTTTTTTGTCATTTGGCGACTGATTTTTCAGTCGCCAAATTTGGCGACCGACTTTAGTCGCCAAAGTTAGAAAAGGCGACTAAGGTCCGCGACTGACGTTTGGCGACTGATTTCAGTCGCCAAATTGATTTTGGAGACTGATTTCAGTCGCCAAAATCAGTCGCCTGTTTTAATTCTTTTTGTAGTGTTTGTTTTTTGTCGCTTCTGTTGTTGTCGTCGGTTGTACTATACACATTTTGTACATTTAGGACTTCATTTTGGACTTGTTTTGGGCAAGAGCCCCCGGTTTGTTGTACATATAACATTTTGGTTGTATATATGACGGCCTGAGTGCCTTTGCTGCTGGGTTGTATGTTCGTTCCTGCAGGTTAGCTTTGAACAGGTTTGGTAGATGACGGTTTACGCCGTCATGCTGCCGAAATTTACATAGAAACTGCACATAGAACACATATTGTACATATGGCTTAAACTAGCGCAAAACAAATAAAAGACCTAAAAATGCAAAAAACTTGCCTAAAAATGAGCGAAAATTTGAAAAAAATGACCAGACGGTAGGGAGGGCTACCCCCTAAAAAAACGAAAAAAAAGGAAATGTACAAGTTTGAAATGAAATGTGAAATGGGAGTGAAATGGTTCCCCCAAAAAAGAAAATAAAATGAAATGGGTAAGTGTGCTTATTTGACGGAAATGTCGATTTTGTCTCGAAAGGCGTGCCCGGAAAATTAGAAAACATAAAATATGGTAATTTGACGGAATTACCAAAATAATATCCTATTAGAAATAGGAAATTATATCAAGAGGAATTAGGAAAGATCCAACGCGGAAAAATCGCAGAAACCCTCTGAGGAAGAGGCGCAGCACGAGCTGCGACTCTTCGAAGAGGCGCAGCAGGTGCTGCGCCATTTCCCCAGTTTGCCAGTTCTGACGGATTTTAGGAAACAACTTTTAGTATAAATATAGACGTCGAGGGAGCTTTTATTCACATAATTCTTCCGTCCTTCTTCCGTCTAAAACTTTCCTATTACATTGAAAAATTTACAAATCATGGATGCCTTGGAAAACCGTCTCAAAGATTGGACAAATGAATTTACAAACGTCGAGAAGCATGATATGGGTGCCTTCAATTTGGGGTCAATCTTGAGTCTGAAATTGGTGAAGGTTGTAAAACCATTCTTGGATGCTTGTCTCGAATATTGGGACCCTAATTTCCACGTGTTTGCCTTCCCTGGAGGTGACATCTGTCCTTTTCCTGAGGAAATTGTTGTAATTGGAGGATGGGGCCCAGAAAATATGCCTGCTATACCCTCTAGCTCTCAAGGGTACAAAAACAAGTTTAGAGATTTGCTTGGACTGACTAAAGCTGAGGTTGACCGTCTTGTAACCTTAAAAGGAGTTTGTATGCTCGATTTTATTGATCGATTTATAAATAGGGAAGACCCTTCTATCTCTTATGTGGCGAGGCGTAGGGCATTCGGGTTTTGCCCACTGCATGGTTATGTTCTCCAAGTGCATGTTGATAAGGAAATGAGAGAGGATCCTCGTTACTTGGGCTTGATTGAGCAAATGGAGCTGCGCAGGAGCCCAACTTGTCTGTGCCTAGGAGAGATCATTTTGGGGCTGGATAACAGGAAAGCCAACCGCGAGCTTCCTTATTTGGGAAGTCCCATTATTTTGCAGGTAAGAACCTTCGTGTACAATACCAACCGTTTTTTTTTCGTCTTTTTTTTTTCTCTTCTTTTTTTTTGGTTTCGTTTTTTTTTTTTTTTTTTTTTTTTTTGGATATTAATTCCTGTCTTTGGTAGGTTTGGCTCATGGAGCATCTGCGATTGATCGAGCCCCCAGCTAATGTACCTGGATATCATGCTAGGTCGATTGCTATGAGGACCAGACTCTATATGGTGGACTTCACTCGGGTTTTCAACTATTGGGAGAACAAGCTGAAGAATGAAGATGGTCCCTTGATCAGATGGGTTGTGCCATAGTGGCATCTCAAGTCAGTTACTGGAGTGTCATCTTTAGATCCTACTCGATCGGTACGCATTCCGGACTTGGAATTCATGGTATGTGTTTAGGTATTTTTACCCAAATCGATTAATTAGGGTCAATGTAGTCTATATTCGCTGGTTGGATGTATGTTCGTTCGTACGTCGTTGAGTAAATAGGAAAATAAAGTGCGCAATATAAATTGACACGTAAGATTTTGGTGACGCGGAAAACCCAATGTGGAAAAAACCGCGGGAGGGACGGTACCCTGCCAAGTATTGCACTATATGAATAGGAGGATGATTACAATTATGGTACGAGGCTAATCCTGCTGGCCCTAGGTGTCAGGCCTGCAAGATCTAGAATGAACGTATGTTATTTGCCGAGATGTGATCTTGAGCGTTGATGTATGAATACCGGTGTTCAATGAGTATGTTGTGTTGAATGTCTTCTTCATTCGCTTCCTTGGCTATTTATAGGGTAAGAACCCTAGATATGTCCTATCTCGAATATGGAAAGGGAATATTATTTCCATAAGGACTTCTTTCCAAACCCGGACTCCCTTGCCAATTTTCCCCGATCTCCCTAACTTCTCCCTAACTTCTCCCTAACACTCCTTTCCTTAACGCGGGCACTTTCTATGACGGGCTTTTGATCCTTCTCAAGCCCGTTTCCCTTTTTCCTGACCGCGGGCTCCCTTCCTCCTTGCCACTTCTTTCATAATCTTTATTTTATCAAATGGGCCTTCTTTATCATGCTATTTTTAGCCCAAACAGTTTGCCCCAAATTTCTTGTGAAGTACGCTTTCAAGTATCGAACAAGGAATTTACGTAACCAAATGCTAGAAAACCCTACGCCGTCTTTTTACTCCTTCCCATGCAACCTATCATTTCCAGCCGCCCTACTCCTCTTTCTCCGCACCCAACTTCCTCTCTCCTCTTTATAACCCCAACGTCTCTCTTCCACTCTCATTAATCACTTCAAATCATTTCAAAAACTCTTCTCTCTTAAACTCTCAATCTTCCTTCCCCTTTATTTTTCACCGGCTTCACTGTTCCCCTTCCCCGTCTCCACCATCAGGTAATCCATCTCCTCTTCTTCTTTTAATCTTCATTTTCTCTCTCCACCATGGGCAAAACCCGATAATCCTCGTCAACCCCTACACCCTCCAACCGTAATCTTGACCCTACTTTCCCTTCTCGGGGACTTTTTAAACACCCACATGATTGTGACTCTGCCCTAACTCCGGCCGACATTCCTATGATCAAGAATCTGCTGGGTCTTGGTGATGGGGTGGATATCGCCATCCCTGAACCGGGACAAAAAGCTGACGCCCTCCGTCCAGGGTTGGTCTGTTTCTACCTATACCCGTTTAAATATGGCCTTCGTTTTCCTTTCCCTAAACTCGTCCAAGATTTCATCTTTACCAACAATTTCGCCATGGCACAAATTTTTGCTGCCATATGGAGTGTTCTTCTCTATTCTCTGGCCGCTGGTCAGAGTACTGGTAAATCCGTCACTCTGGGCGATCTAGCCCACATGTACAGCATCAGATCCCTGGGCAGGGGTCAGTTCTCATTCCGGGGCCATGGAGAGGCTCCCTTCAGACACGTGTCAAAATCCCGTGATGAGAAATGGTTTGGGGACTTCTTCTATGTAAGGAAGGACTCCATCCAGCCTCCTGCTGTTTACATTTTCGAGTAATGGGTTCTGACTTCGAGTAAGTAGCCTCCCTAACGCCTGATTTATTTTATCTCGCTGCTTACTAGTTTACTTCTTCGTCTTCGTGCAGGCCCCCGTTACCTTACCCGTATTGGCGCCAAGATTCCTGCCTGCAGCAAGCTGTTCAGCGTTCCTGAGTCTGAGGGAAAGTTCCCAGACCTGCTTCCTGGTTTTTCACCTGCTTCCTCCTCCAATCCTCCCCAATCAGCTCACAGTATGACTTCTGGTAAGACTTCTGCAACCATTCTTATTTGCATGCTGTTTCCGCTGATGTTTTAATCATTCTGCCGTCTGAGACTACGTATGCTTGCAGGTTCAAAAGTTGATCCATTGGAACTCATCCTCTAAAGTGCTAAAAGAAAGAGACCCTCTGCCAGCCCTGACGTGGCCTCTACCTCCAAGAGGAGTGCTCCTGCTGCCTCTTTCCGGACTCCTCATGCAGTTTCTAGTTCAGCTGCACCAGAGCCCTTGGAAGTCAGTCCGCTGTCTCGTCATCCGCCTACTCCTCCTGCTAGTCCTCGCGCTTCATCCAGCGAAGGCATTACTGCTCACTTCCCCGAGGGCTTTGGGAATGTGGACAAGGTGCCGTACTGGCCGGAGATTGACCAGTTGCTCTTTCCTCCTGTTAAGGAGACGTTTTCGGAATTCTCTCCAGAGGAGATGGCTGAGAACGACGTGCATAATGCCTTTATGGTAAATACTCTTAGTCTTTTACTTGTCTGTCCATCTGCTTCTTGCTTAAATTCTGCCCCTCAACTCTCTTGCTGACTTCTGATTATTTATGCCCCAGACTCTTTAGTCTGCACTCTACAACAAGAAGATGATCAACATAGTGCAGACCACCAGTCGTGCTACCAGTGCCAATAACCAGGAGCTGAAGGAAACTGTTGCAGATCTGGCACAACAGCGGATTGATCTGAAGGAGCGCGTGATGGAGCTGAAGACTGAGCTTGCTGTCACCAAGAAGAAGTTGAAGGAGGGGGCTAATCAGCTGGCTCAAACCCAGGCGGTGTGCAGCACTTTCTATGACTCTCTGAAGCAATCTGAGGAGAAGATCAGTGAGCTGATCTCCCTGGCCACCAACGTTGTTGCCTATGCCACCTGGCGGGGAAAGATTAGCGGGATGCGTGCTGCCCTCGAGGAGGCTCCTACCCAGCAGGCCATAGAGGAAGAGGAGAAACAGCTGGAGATGCTCTACCCTACCCAACCTGACCTGAGCGTGCTGATGCCCGAAGTTGGTGAGGTGAATTCTTTTGTGTTGGCTGAGCAGACTGCTGGGGGTGATGCTGGAATGTCCCAGGATGCTGCTGACGGAGCTCAGGAAGCTATGGCGGCTGAGGATATGCAAGCTGGTGCAGTACCTGAAATGAGTGGTCAGCAGGCAGAGGAGGTGCCAGAGGTGGAGGTCATTAATGTGACCGATAATTAATTTTTTATGCTTTGATGAACTTTTTGGTAGTCTGGCCCAGAGGTGGCAGACTTTGTAAGTTTTAAACTTGTTCTGTGGTTGCTCCGCCAAGGTGGCGGTTAAACTTTGGGCCGTAATTTGGCCGTATTTTAAAATGCCCCTTGTCATAGTTTGGCAAGGTTTAGCTTATATATCGTGTGTTCGTTTGTTTATCTTCCCTGTTTTTAGGAAGTTTGTGCCGTGTCAGTCTGCTTGACTGATTTAGGCGAGTCCTGTCACTCCGAAAAGGCTAACGTTCTGACTCAGCTAGCTGCCGTGTCGGCGATGGTGATTTAGGCGTATCAATGTGAGGAGGAGTGGCCGTGTCAACCTTGAGGGTCGATTTAGACCGGCTGGTCGGCCTGAAAAGACCGATCCGGACCAAGCTAGTTGCCGTGTGTCGTACCGGATGGTGATGATTTAGGCGTATCTGCATTTTGGACTACTTAACCTTGTTCATGACGCAAGGTGTGTTCATCTCATTTTATGCCAACAGGGGCGTCATTGAGGCAAGTTTATCGTCATTCTAGGACCAAATGGAGACGCTGCAGGACTCTGGTAGCGCAGATATCCCTACGTTCCATGTTCGTTTTTGCATGCATGCTGGGGCCCTGATTAAGTGCGATTAGTGCGAGCTACGTCAAGGGGTGGTATCGGGGGTAGCCGGATAAGCGTATTCACCACAACCAGGCTCCCTTTCGTATGTTCCACGTCCTTTGGTGAGGGTGCTCCTTGTGGAGAAAATAGGTTGGGCATGTTAGAGTGCCGTGTGCCTTGTCACCCCGCGTTGGCAGTTGACAGTCCTGCTAGACATCCTTTCAAAGTACCATAGACACCAGAGTTCAAAGTGATGTACTTAGAGAAGCCTAAAAATAAGAAAATCTATTAAAATGATGTAAAGTACCTGTCGCCATCTCATGGGGTACCAGAGCAATTGTGGTCCCAGGACGCTGCCAGACCACACCATCCAATAGTAGTTTAAAGTTTTAAAAATAACTAAAGATACAAGAAATAAGAGTGAAACTGGCAGTATGCCTACTACCGGATTTTTATTTTATCTTTAAAAATGATTTGGCTTCTCATAGTACATTATTCTGAAAGCTAGAGTCTACTTATTATTAAAAGTAATATCTCTTCAGGTGAAGTATGTTCCATGGGCGTTGTATGATTTGATCGTTCATAGTCATCAGTCTGTATGCACCATGGCCAACAACTCCTTCTACCTGGTATGGTCCTTTCCATTTGTAGGCGAATTTGCCTGCTTTTCGATTCTTGGTGTTCTGAAACACCTCTCGGAGAACCAGGTCTCCTACCTCTAGAAGCCTGACTTACACATTCTTGTTGTAACTCCTGGCCACTGACTGTTTGTAGGCAGCCAGACGGATTTTTGTGCTTGCTCGCAGCTCGTCAATTGTGTCCAGGTTTCTAGTCATCTCTGCATTGTTCAGTTCCCTCGTCATATTTTCATACCTGTGAGTGGGAACTAGAACTTCCGATGGAATGACCGCTTCCGCGCCAAACACCAGGCTGAAGGGTGTTTGACCTGTTGCTATCTTTGGTGTCGTTCTGTCTGACCATAACACTAGTGGCAATTCATCTGCCCACTTTCCTCCTAACTCCTGTAACCTCCTTCTCAGATTGTCCATAATGATTTTATTGCTGGATTCAGCTTGTCCATTGGACTTTGGAGTCCTAGGTGCTGACTTTTTCAAGGTGATAGTCCACCTGGCACAGTATCCCTCGGTATCGTTGGAGATGAATTGTGAACCATTGTCACATATGATTTCTGATGGGATACCAAATCTGCAAATGATGTTTCGTTTTATGAACGAAATGACATGTTTGTCTTTTACCTCCGTGAATGCTTCTGCCTCTATCCACTTGGAGAAGTAATCTGTCATTGCTAGCATCCAGGTTCTGTTTCCTGTGGCCCGTGGTAAGGGGCCTACTATGTCCATGCCCCATGCCATGAATGGCCAGGGGGAGATGATAGGGTGCAGAGGCTCTGCTGGCTGGTGGATCATGGGAGCTGAGCGCTGGCAGGCATCACATTTTCGTGCGTACTCTGCTGCATCTGCCTTCATTGAAGGCCAATAATATCCATGTCTGAGGGCTTTATTTGCCAGACTCCTGCCCCCTGCATGGTTTCCACATTCGCCGTTGTGGAGAGCATGTAACATAGTCTGTGCTTCTTCCTTGTCCAGGCACCGTAGGTAGGGGTCTGCTAGCGATTTTCTGAATAATATATCATCAATGAGTATGAATCTGGAAGCCTTTATTCTAAAAGCTCTCACTTCCTTCTTATCATCTGGTAGCTTGTTGTGGCGCAGCCAATCTAGGTAAGGTGTGCGCCAGTCGTCTGCTGGATCGGCTACTTGGCCAGGCGCCTGCCTGTTTGGCCGAGAGCTTTCACCTTCCTCTGTAACTGCTTGGATTTCCTTTTCGTTTTGTGGATCCTCCAGTTCACCCCTGTCTATTTCGTCTGCCTTCTGGATAGAAGGTTCTAGCATATGTGCTATTGGAATGCTGGATAGCTCTGTTGGTTTGAATGTTGCCCCCAGGGTTGCTAGGGCGTCTGCTTCCACGTTCTGATCTCTGGGGACCTGTTTAAGCTTGCAAGTTTCGAATTTTTGTTTTAATTCCTTTGCTACTTTTAGATATGCGATCATCTTCGAATCTCTGGCTATAAACTCATCATTCACATGGTTGACTATTAACAGAGAGTCACTGGATATGAGCAGGTGTCTGACCCCTGACTCCAGAGCTAGCTTCATTCCCAATATCAAGGCCTCGTATTCTGTTTCATTGTTGGTTGCCTTGAATTCACATCTTACAGCTTGCGCTACCAGGTCTCCCTGTGGTGATCGCAGAATTAATCCCACACCTGCCCCCCTTTGGTTGGAGGCTCCGTCGATATGCATCTGCCAGACTTTTGTCTGCTTGCTTTCCTCTAAAGTTAGGATCTCTCAGTATCTCCGCCCGGTTCGGATGGCTGGATCAAGTCCGACACGAAGTCGGCCAGTGCTTGTGATTTGATTGCTGTTCTAGGGTCGTATTGGATGTCGTATCCACTGAGGTGTACAGACCATTTAGACATTCTTCCTGACAGTTCATGCTTCCTCATGATAGCTTTTAGCGGGTAGTTAGTCACAATATATATGATGTGTGACACGAAATAGGGACGCAGTTTGCGAGATGCTACTACCAATGCTAGTACTAACTTTTCAAGAGATGTGTACCTGGTCTCCGCCGGCAGCAGAGACTTGCTTACGTAGTATACTGGCTTCTGCTCCCTTTCTTGCTCTCTGACCAAGACAGCACTCACTGCTACTTCTGTGACGGCTAGGTATATGAATAATGGTTCTCCTGGCTCCGGCTTTGATAGTAGTGGCGGGCTGCTGAGATAATGCTTCAGCTCTCTGAAGGCTTGCTCGTGCTCAGAGTTCCATTCAAACTTCTGACTCTTCCTTAGCACGTCGTAAAATAGTCTGCATTTATCTGAAGATCTTGAAATGAACCTGTTCAGGGCTGCTACCTTTCCAGCTAGTCTTTGAACATCTTTAGGCTTCTCGGGTGATTCCAGCTCTAAGACAGCTTTGGTTTGCTCGATGCTGGCTTCTATTCCTCTTTGAGTTACAATATAGCCTAAGAACTTGCCAGAGGATACTCCGAAGGTGCACTTAGATGGGTTTAGTTTCATCTTGTATTCCCTGAGGGTGCTGAATGTTTCGGCCAGATGTCGCATATGATCTTTGGCTTTTTCTAATTTCACCACCATGTCATCAATATACACCTCCATTATTCTTCCTATTTGTTATTTGAACATTCGGTTAACCATCCTTTGATATGTGGAGCCTGCGTTCTTTAGGCCGAATGGCATGATATTGTAGCAATATATTCCTCTTTCGGACATAAATGTTGTTTTCTCTTGATCTACAGGATCCATCTTGATCTGATTGTATCCACTCCATGCGTCCAGGAATGTTAACATCTCGTGTCCAGCTGTTGCGTCCACCATTGCATCAATATGAGGCAGCGGGAATGGATCTTTAGGGCATGCTTTGTTGAGATCGGTGAAGTTCACACATACTCTCCACTTCCCATTTTTTTTAGGCACCACCACTACATTAGACAACCATTCTGGATATTTTACTTCCCTTATTTTCTTTGCTGCCAGCAGGCTATCTACTTCCTGGTTGATTACCTTATTTCTCTCAGCTGCAAACTTTCTTCTTCTCTGCTGAATGGGTTTACACTTTGGGTCCACGCTAAGCTTATGTGTTATAATGGATGGATCTATGCCTATCATATCATCGTGTGACCATGAAAAGCAATCCATGTTATCTTGCAAGAACTTGACTAGCTGCTGTCGTAAGCTTCCTGTACATCCTGCTCCAATAAGCACGGTTCTATTTGGGTGCAGCTTGTCCAGGTTGATCTGATCTAGCTCTTCTGCTGGGGGTTCGATGTATTCGTCCTGGATAGGTCGTCAGAATTGCTATGCGGGAGGGTCAGTGCACTTGAGTGCCTTCTTATAGCAACCTCTAGCTTCCTCCTGATCTCCTCTTATCGTTTCTACTCCCCATGGGGTGGGGAACTTTATGCACTGGTGGTATGTTGAAGGGACTGCTTTCATCTGGTGCAACCATGGTCTTCCCAAGATGACGTTGTAAGTAGAAGGGACATCTATAACCAGGTACCTGACTTGTTTGTTGACTCCTCCCACATAGGTTGGGATGACTATCTCACCTAGCGAGCTGGCTGTTTCTCCGCTGAAGCCTACTAGCGGAATAGTCTTCTTCTGTAAATCCTTCTCGCTGAATCCCATGTTCTCTATGGTTTTCAGCATGATTAAGTTGACCGAGCTTCCTGTATCTACCAAGACCTTTCTGACTGTGCAATTGGCCATTGACAAGGTGATAATAAGTGCGTCATGATGTTCTCGTTCATCGTATGTATCTCCTTCATCAAAGCTTATCGCTTTGGCGGTCGTGTGAAATTCTCGCAAGAATTAGTGGCTGTCTCCTTTGGTCTCGGTGGCATGTCTCTTAGTCTGAGTATGTCGAGCCGCTTAAGTTTGAACCGCTTTGTTATCACGTTTATAATCTTAGTGCATGTGGGTGGGTCTCACTTGCGGAACCTACCTTATCCCGCCGCTTGCCCCCACGTTGTAATAGGTGGCTCAGCTTTCCTTGTTCGTACAGGCGCTCGATCTCTCTTCTCAATGTGTAGCAATCCTCAGTGTTGTGTCCGATATCACGATGGAATTCACACTTCTTCTTGCTATCCTTTCTCCAGGCTTGCTCTCCTACTGGTGGGTTGGGCCACCTGACTCCGTCTCCCATCTCCCCGAGTGCCTTCAAGATTCCTCCGATACCGTAGTGAATCCATATTCGCCGGGTGGGGAGTAGCCGGTTTTCCCGATTCTGTTGACTCCCCTCCCATATGGTCTGTATCTCTCGTCCTTCTTGTTGGTGGTTTGCTTTCTTCCCGATTTCTCCACTACCAAGTACTAGAAATACTCGGTGTGCTCTGTAAGTCGGCTCGCTAGGATATCTTCCTCTAGTCTGATCGCGGCAGCTGCCTTTTCCTGCACTGCTTCAAAACTATGGCAGGGATGCATAGCCAGCTGCTTGTATAGGTCTGAGTCGTGGTGGAGGCCTCTTCAAGGCTTCTACTGTTGTTGAGACATCACACTCTCGTCATCGCTACCTTCTCATTGTTAAACCTGGTATTGTATTCTCCAATGCTCTCTCCTACCCCCGGACGATTCTCGTACGGATCTCCCGCGTGCTTCGTGGTTTTCTCGCCGCTTGCGAACCGTTGAGTAAATACGTTCACCAATTCAAGAAATGTAGATATCGACCTGTTGGCGTGCTTACAAACCATCGGAGTGCTTGGTCTGTTAGGGTGGACCTGAACCCTTTGCACATGCAAGCCTCCTTGACTTGCCCTATAGTCATTCTTTGTCATCATTTTCTCGCTTATACTTTGGCTAATATGATCAAAGGGATCTCTTTGTCTTGCCGTTGAAGAGAGGCATGTTTGGATTTGTGAATCCCTTTGGCATGGCCGTGATGGATATGGTGTCCACGAATGGTGAGTCGGCGTAATCGTCTGAGCCGCTTTCTCGAGTGGGGGTGGTAGCCCGGAACCCCGCTCAACATCTCCTTTAGCTCCAATCTCTTTGATTAGTTATATTGGTCAATCTGGGTCCGCCTTTGTCACCGTCTCGCATATTTCCTCCTGATCCGGGTTCTTGAAGATTCTGATAAGCTCCGGCAGCCAGGGGGGTTGTGGTAACGATTGTCCCCTACTTGCGCTTCATTTCTTTGGTTTGACTTGACTCGGATCCTCGCTACATGTGTCCGATCGATTCTTTGTAGGACTGGCGATGGGAGGCCACCTGTTTGTATCCCTACGTAGCCAGCTGGCTGCCAGCTATCTGGTATGAGGTATCCTAACCCTCGTGGGGTTATTCTTCCATCTGACGGTATCGTAGCTAAATCCAATCTTGTAATTATTTCAGCTGGTATCTGCCTGCTGCCTGATGCTCCTTGTGTCAGATCTACCAAGGGTTATCTTCCTTCACCTGTCCTGTTCGCTGGAGTGTTGGACTGCTGCTTTAGGAGATCAATTTGTGCCCAGAGCTCTCTGTCTCTCCTTCTTACCTCAGCATCTTCTCTCCTCTGGTCTTCTCTCATGTTTTCCATAGCTTTCTGAAGATTATCCACGCCAGTAAGCAAGATTTGCGTGGGACTAGGTGGCGGAGTGACGCCTGAGCTTGATATTCCTTTGTCTGATCTGGTCTGAGCTAAGACAGCAGGGGTCTTAGGAGGTAAAGAGGCTTTTGTTGTCGGTATGATTCTTGAGGTATGTCCGGGAGCCTGCGTGGCCACTGTTGATGTTGGATTTTGAGTAGATGGTGGTGGTGGCGATGGATGCCTGCTCCCTAGCACGGCTTCAGATGTTTGCTTATCCATTGTGTATCTAAAATATCATCGATTGACGACCACAATGCCCCACGGTGGGCGCCAAACTGTTTAGGTATTTTTACCCAAATCGATTAATTAGCGTCAATGTAGTCTATATTCGCTGGTTGGATGTATGTTCGTTCGTACGTCGTTGAGTAAATAGGAAAATAAAGTGCGTAATGTAAATTGACACGTAAGATTTTGGTGACGCGGAAAACCCAATGTGGGAACAACCGTGGGAGGGACGGTACCCTGCCAAGTATTGCACTATATGAATAAGAGGATGATTACAATTATGGTACGAGGCTAATCCTGCAGGCCCTAGGTGTCAGGCCTGCAAGATCTAGAATGAACGTATGTTATTTGCCGAGATGTGATCTTGAGTGTTGATGTATGAATACCGATGTTCAATGAGTATGTTGTGTTGAATGTCTTCTTCATTCGCTTCTGTTTTAGCAGGATTTTCCCTGAATGGGTCCGGCTTGATTAAAGAATAATTTGGGTATCTAGCTCTATAAGTTTAGAATATTGTAAATGAATAACAGGGAAAAATTAAGTATAAAGAATAATATTTATATTATTTAGATAAGCTGGATACAAATTTGTTTAAGTAATTGTGTGCTCGAATAAGTAGTGAAGTGGTTTAACACTGATGAATAATGAATGAAAATACAAATGCCAGATTACAATATTTATAGTTATACAAATATAAACGTTACATTGATCTTCAACGTCTTCCTCTTTTGTTGGAGCTGTTACCGGATTAATAGGGCACATTCCCTATTAGTTCGGTTGACTCGTTCTCCTTTGATTATTTCTTCAACTCGTTCTCCTCTCGTATGTCCAGGTTCATTGGTAATATAGCTTCGTGGTTAGACTTGGTCTTCCTTGAGAATAGGACACGAACATTAATCTTGTTATAATCATTTTGCTGCTCTTCAGCTTAATCCAGCCTGTTTAGGTGTATTGCCAGGCTATTCTGTGCTTACCATCAGGCCTTTCTTCTGGGACTAAGTAGCTTATTCATCCTGTAATATTCTTCATCTGTCTGACAGTGGTTAGAATTGTCCGGTCTCCATTTGCCCCAATCAGCCTTGTAAGGTCAGGCCAGGTTACAGTCAGGCCAGGCTAATCTGGGCCTAACAATTGCCCCTTGACATTTTACCCGTGCTGGATCAGGCCAGGAGTGAGATGTCAACTTTACCGATTTAAACAATAAAGAGAATCATATTTACTCAATGACTCTTAGACTCCTAGTTACCGTTAAACACTGCAACGGCTAGGTGATGTCATGCTGACAGTTTTGCAATTTCTAGGGTTTTTGCACCGTTACTCCTTTCCTATAAATATGGTATTTGCGATGGATTTTTTTTTCACAAAATTTCTTCCACTTTTCTTGCTCAACTTTCTCTAAAATTCTCCCCTATTTCCCAGGAGTCTTATTCTGTCAACTTATAATTTCCGTCAATAAACTAAATAATAAAGGATATGGGAGCCAAAAAGCGTCCTGCACCCTAGAAAGCTGCTGCACCCCAGAAGGCTGCTGCTGAGCCTGAACCCATAAACGTCCAGGAGGAAGAGGTGATGGAAATTGATCCTCCTGCTCGTTCTGTGGCTTTTAAATACCAGGATTCTATTTTCACTGCCCTTCAATCTCTGGATCCTTATTTTCCTGAGGAAAACTTAGTGAAAACAAACTATGATAGGGTTTTAAGGTAGAAGAAAATAATTCCTGAATCGACTGAGGTATGGATTCCTGAATCTTGTCCAGTCAGAGCTAATTGGGTGTCGCCTGGTTGGTTCTGTATCTTTGAATGGGCGTTCAAAGCGGGTTGTAAGTTACCTTTTACTCCTTTAATGATTGATACTATTCGTGCTATGGAAGTATCACCTTTTCAGATTATGCCAATGGTTTGGAAACTTGTTCATTCCATAGAAAATTTATGTGCTAAACATAATCTTGTAATTACTATTAACGATATCAAGGCAATATATCATATGAAAAATCCTTTTGATGGTCGTTTTAATTTGAGAATCAAGTCGAAAATGTCTCCATTAATTACTAACCTGAACTCTGGAGATGATAAAAGCTGGGCAAAGACTTTCATGTTCGTCCGGACTGAGAGCCTAGGGTCAGGCTTTGATTATCTGAGATATCCCCCTCTGGAAAGTGATAGGCTTCCTATACTGTTAATTTGCAATATATATTATACGAAATTAGGATGTTTTGAGTTTTTTACCTTTGTATTTGATGATTTTTGCAGCCCCTGATTGGAACTCTGATCCCCTCGATGAGGAAGCTATTTCCAGGATATAGGCTTTCCTCGCTATTCCTGAGGAAGAGAGGGCCTGGCCTGCTAGTCTGGGTAGGGAATTATTGCCCCGGTATATGAAGACTAAGCTGAGTGCTGTCAGGGTGCCCAAAGGCAAGCCTAGTTCCACTGCTCTTTCCTGTATGTTTTCTGCATGTTTTTGTGTTTGATTATTGTCCTGCTATGACTTATCTTCTCATATTCATGTGCATTCTTTATATATTCAGTGTTCAGGTCTTCTGCTAGGTTGTCCAGCTTTACTGCAAAAGATTTAAAGGCTGGGGTAGCTAGAATTGCTGAACAGTCCAAAGAGCCAGGAGGCTACTGGGAGTGACAAGACTCTTGACATTCTGGTTTCTGATGTCCAGCCTCCCCAGGATCCACCCAGGCTAGTATCACCGGAGATAGTCCAGGCTCCCAAAAGGAGGAGGGAGGATATCGTCCCTGAAGAGGAGGAGAAAGAGAAAGAGAAAGAGCCTATTCAGGCTCAACCGATCAGGAGTATCAGGCAGGTGTCTGCTAGGATTGATGATATGGACGCTGCCCGGGCACGAATAGATGAATTTTTGGCTAAGATGGGCAGCCAGCTTTTATCTGCTAGTACCCTTGAATCTTCTACTAAGGTGGTTTCTATCTTGACTTCTCTTGTGACAAAGGCTGCTGAACTTGCATCTCAAGCTAAGGAGGTTGGTTGTAAAGAGATATTTTAATTGTTATATGTTGTTTGTATTGCTTGTATATTTGGCTGATTGATTTTATTTCTTGTAGGGATTGGATGTCGGGTTGGCTACCACTTGTCAACTCAGGGATGCCCAGGCCAGGGTTTCTAGCTTGGAAGAGAAAGTGGATAAAGTTAACCGGGAGCTGCATACATCCAGGAGTAATGAGGTAGTACTTCAATCTCAGCTGGGGACAGCTAGAGAGGCATCCAGGGTGCTATAGTTTGTGAGGTGGTCAAAAAATGCCGAGAAGGCTGCCAGCAAGAGTTGGAGGTCAGTAAGGGAGGAATTGGTGCACGAGAAGCAGGCTATGCAAGATCACCGAGGAAAAATGAAGAGCTTGGCGCCGAGAAAGAACTAGTGGAGGCGCGGCTTGCCGATCTTTGCTCGCCGCCTTTTTGGGAAAGGCCGGGTTGATGCTATGAGGGATCCGGATTCTGATCGGGCTAATTGGGATCCGGACAGTGATGAGGCAGCATTGGATGCCCAGTATCCTAATTTGGCCAATATGGGTCAAGAAGATGAGGTGGATTCTCCTCCTTCCAAGGGAAAATCTGGTGATCAGGAAATGGCGGATGGTTGTGAGTCGGTTACTGGTAAGAAGCCTACTTAGTTTGGATGATTTTTTTTTTTTGACCCATCCAGGAGGGGTGTTCCTGGAATGAATATTTAGGTATTTTTTGGCTCATCCAGGGGGAATGTCCCTGGAATGGATAATTAGGTTTGTGGCAAGACCAGTTATTTTGGGTAAATAAATATTTGGTCTTTGTTGGTTCCTTTTTGTGTTTTGATAAGGCATTTGTAGTATTGAATGTCTTTACTGGATCTGGCCAGTTATTCAACTGGATCGGGCCAGTTTTTTGTGCTGGATCTGGCCAGTTTATTATGTTATGGGTGGGGTTGTTGCCTGTCTGGAGGGCTTACGTCCCCTGCCTGTCTGGAGGGCTTATGACCCGTCTATGTTATACAATCCAGGAATAGATTTTCCAGGTTTGTATGTTAAGTTGAGCTCAATATTTTAAGGCTGTTTTGCAAATCAAAAATTGGGTATCAGTTGGATATTGGTGGGGTGGCCCCCAATCTTTAAGATTTGTTTTAAATAAAATGCAGTATGTAAAACAAGTATTGAAGATTCTACTTGGTAAAAATAAGAATATTGACAAGTATTTGGGCACATAATAGAAGAAATGTGAGCATTTATTCATATAATGGCAAGTATCATACATTTAGTTTCACATCAGGTCAGGCAAGAAATGTGAGCATGAAAATTATACCTGGACCGTGAGATATACTCTATATGTGAAATAGTTTTAAGTGTGCAATATTCCAAGCTCTTGGGATCATTTCGCCGTCCAGGGTTTGTAATCTATAAGCTCCCTGACCGACTATTGAGTCAATTAGGTAGGGACCTTCCCAGGTTGGGGCCAATTTGCCAGCATTCTTTTCTTTTGTGTTTTGGAAGACTTTCCTGAGGACAAGGTCTCCTACCCTGAATACCCTGGCTTTGACAGTCTTGTTGTAGCTTTTTGCAACTCTTTGCTGATATGCTGCCAATCTAATGCTGGCTGCATTTCTTAATTCTTCCGTTAAGTCCAGGCTATCCTCTATTAGAGGTATATTGCTTGTTATTGTGTTCAAGCTGCATCTGGCTGATGGAATGTCGACCTCAGCCGGGATTACTGCTTCACATCCATAGACGAAGGAGTAGGGGGTTTGGCCTGTGGATGTTTTAGGCGTGGTTCTATCAGCCCAGAGGACCAGGGGGAGCTCTTCAGCCCATTTGCCTTTCCTTCTTTCTAGTTTCTTCTTTATGCAACTGATTACTACCTTGTTGCTGGATTCTGCCTGACCGTTAGCTTTTGGATATCCTGGCGTGGAGGTTACCAGGTTGATGTACCATTGAGCACGTAAGGTCGCTGCTTTTTCTTTTTCCCACGAATTGCGTGCCATTGTCACATACTATTTCAGAGGGGATGCCATATCTACATATGATGTTGTGTTTGATGAATGCTATGACATCCTTTTCCTTGACTTGCCTGTATGAATCAGCTTCTATCCATTTGGAGAAGTAATCAGTCATGGCTAGCATGAAAACTTTTTGTCCGGGTGCTTGAGGTAGTTTCCCTACTATGTCCATGCCCCACTTCATGAATGGCCAGGGTGCGGATATGGAATGTAGTTCCTCAGATGGCTGATGGATATATGGTCCATGAATCTGACAAGCTTTACATTTAGATCTAAATTCCAGGCAGTCGGCCCTCAAGGTGGGCCAATAATAACCTGTTCTGAGTACTTTGCTTGCCAGGCTTCTTCCACCTTTATGATTTCCACAGTATCCTTCATGGATTTCGATAATATCTGCTCGCTTCTTGTGGTTCCAGGCATCCGAGGTACGGCCCAGCATGCGATTTCTTAAAAAGCACGTTGTTAATAATAGTATATGAAGCAGCTTTTATTTTTAGTGCTCTGGCATCTTGTTTATTTAGGGGAAGGATTCCCTGTTGTAGCCAGTCATAGTAGGGTTTTGTCCAAGAATTAACAACATAAATTGGAAAACTTTCATCTTGTTTATTTATTGCAGGTTCCAATAAATGTACGATGGGTATTTTGTCGAAGTCAAGGGGACTGAAGTTGGATCCTAGGCCGGCTAAGGCATCGGCCTGGGTATTCAAGTCCCTGGGAATTTGGTCAATATTAAAATTGCGGAATTTTGCTTTTAAAATTTGAACAATTTCCAAATAGAGTATTATTTTTGAGTCTTTTGCAGTATATACTCCGTTTACTTGGTTGGAAATAAGAAAGGAATCAGTACGTACCTTTAGGTTTTGTACACCAAGGTCAATACATACCTTTAATCCAGCTATTAGGGCTTCATATTCTGCCTCATTGTTGGTAGCCTCAAATACACAGCTTATAGCCTGTACTATCTTATCCCCCTGTGGCGATTTTAGTACTACCCCCAGGCTTGTGCCTCTCATATTAGCTGCACCATCGACAAATAGGGTCCATTCTAGGTCTGTTTGGTCGCTGGTCAGTTTATTTACCTCTTTTATCAGGTCGGGTTCTAGGGTCGGACTAAAATCAGCCACAAAGTCTGCTAGTGCCTGTGACTTAATTCCTGTCCTTGGTTCAAATGTTATGTTGTATGTGCTTAGCTGGATGACCATTTGCACATTCGTCCGGACAATTCTCGGTTTTCCTAAGTACGGACTTGATAGGAAGATTGGTTCTGACTATTATAGGGTGGCTTTCAAAGTATGGTCTTAATTTTGTGCAACACATAATTAAAGCTAAGACATATTTTTCAAGTAGGCCATACCGATCTCTCGCATCCAGGTAGACTTTTACTTACGTAATAGACGGGTGTTGTTGTCCGTCCGCTTCTTTTGACCAAGACCGCAGCGGATGGAAGTTTTCGTGATCGAATTATACTTGTCGAGGTTCATCTTTGACTGGTTTTGCCAGCAAGGAGGATAGGATAGATATGTTTTCAGTGTCTTCAAAGGCGGCTGATGATCGGGGTCCATTGAAAGTCCTTGTTCTTCCTTAGCAGTTATAGAATGATTTGCACCTCTCTGATGATCTTGAAATGAATATGTTCAGGGCCGCTATTCTTCCAAATCGACTTTTGTATGTCTTTGACCGTCTTTGGTGGTTCTAGCTCCAGGATAGCTTTGATCTGTTCAGGGCTGGCTTCTATTCCTCTTTCTGTCACCATATAGCCCAAGAATTTGCCTCTTTGAGACTCCAAAGTGACATTTTTGTGGGTTGAGCTTCATATTGAATTTCTCCAAAGATTTGAAAGGCTACTTCCAGGTCTTTGACGTGGTCTTCTGCCTTTTTTGACTTGACTACCATGTCATCTATGTAGACTTCCATGGTATCTCCTATTTGGTCTTTGAACATCATGTTGACTAGCCTTTGATAGGTTGCTCCTGCATTCTTCAATCCAAAGGGCATAGCAGTATAACAATATATTCCTCTCTCAGTGATGAAAGCCGTGCTTTCCTGGTCTGCAGGGTGCATCTTTATTTGATTGAATCCGTTGGAGGCATCCATGAATGTTAACATCATCCACCATTGCATCGATGTGTGGCAGGGGAAATGGATCTTTTGGGCAGGCTTTGTTTAGGTCGGTGTAGTCTACACAGACTCTCCAATTGTTGTTTTTGTTTTGGACGACTACTACATTTGCAAGCCAGTCAGGGTACATTACTTCCCTGATCATTCCCATGTCCAGTAGCTTGTCAACCTCTTGGTTGATGATTTCATGTCTCTCTGCAGCAAATTTTCTCCTCTTTTGCTGTACAGGCTTAAATGATTTGTCAATATTCAACTTATAAGTTATAATATCAGCATCCATACCAGTCATATCAAAATGCGACCAAGCAAAGCAGGATATTTTAGTTTTAAGAAAGCTGACCAGATCGGGTTTGATCGAGTCCGGTACATCAAACCCTACAAGTACCTTCCTGTCAGGGAACTCTGAATCTAAAATGACCTCTCCTGTTTCCATCTGTGTTTGTGCAATATATTCTTCCCTGACAGGTGACTTTAATTGCTATGCGAGGGACTTTCCTGACTTTGAAGGTTTCAAAGCCTGGGTATAGCATTCCTGAGCCGTCCTCTGTTCTCCCCTGATGGTGGTTATCCCCCATTCTGTTGGAATTTTCACACATTGATGGTATGTTGATGGGATTGCTTTGACATTGTGGATCCATGGTCTGCCCAGGATTACGTTATATGAGGATAGGCAATCCATTACTCCAAATCTTTCATATGAAGCCACGCCTTCCACATAGGTTGGCAGGCTGATTTCTCCCAGGGTGTTCTTTGTTTCTCCGCTGAATCCAACCAGGACGCTGGATTTCTTGATGATCTTTCCTTCATCTATCTTCATAGCTTTTAGGACGTCAAGCATTACCAGGTTGATTGAGCTGCCTCCGTCTAACAAGATTCTTGATACCTTAGCTGTGCCAATTTGCATGGTGATTACCAAGCTGTCATGGTGTAGATCTGATATTCCCTGCAGGTCCGAGTCATCAAAAGTAATAGCGGGAAATGACTTGGACCTGGAAGGGGGCTGAAGTCTGGATTCCCTGGATATTCTCTTGGCAGCTGAGCTGGTCAGACCACATATTTCTGATCCTCCATTTATGAACTTAACTTCATAGATGGGGGGAGGAGGAGGAGGATCTCTGTCGTTCCCTGGATCTCTCTTGTTTTGTCCTTCATCTTTGTTCTTTGGCTGCTGGATTAAGTCCTTCAAAAAGCCTTTCTTTAGGAGATATGCCACCTGTTTCCTGAGTTGGATGCATTCTTCCGTGGTGTGCCCGATGTCCTGATGGAAGTCACACCATCTTGTTGGGTCTTTCCTGGGGTTGTCTGATTTCTTGGGCCACCTGACTGTATCTCCCAGACTTTCTAGGCGTTTGATTAATCCTGCAGTATTAATAGAGAAGTTATATTCAGGAATAGTTGGAAGGCTAGAAAGGTTACCTTTGTGCTCTTGTGCCATGTTGACTTCAGATCGTTCGGGCCTGGAATAGGGTGTTGATCTGGGGTTGCTTCCTTTCTGGTAGGAGCTTTTCCTGTTAGTGTGTCCATAGCCTTGCTTTCTTCCGGATGAGTTCGTCCTGAAGTTGAGATCTTCCTCCAATCTGACATGCTCTAAAGCGATGGATTGAACAGTGGCAAAGGTTGGGCATGCTTTCTTGGTCAAATCAGCATAGATGTCACTGTCAAGCAGGACTCCTTGCCTGAAGGCTTCTACCGCTGTTTCTTCATCACACCTGGGAATGGCCACCTTCTCTTTGACAAATTTTGCCAGGAATTCTTTGAGAGATTCTTCAGGAAGTTGTTTTACCCTGAACAGGTTACTGGGTCTTTTGGCCATGTCTCTGCTGCTTGCAAATTGTTGGTTGAAGGCATTGATCAGTTCTGCAAAATTCTTGATACTTCCATTTGGGAGATTAATGAACCATTGTAATGCTGCTCCGGTCAGGGTTGTACCAAAGCCTTTACACATGCGGACACTGCCCGAGTTCACCGGGTATTGAGGCAGCCAACATCTTCTGTTTGAATATAGCAACGTGATTTTGTGAATCAGAGGTTCCATCATAAGTTCTCATGGATGGGACGGTGAATTTCTTGGGAGGTCAATCTTTGCAATTTCATCTCAAAGGGTGAGTCAAAAAGTCACAATTTCTACCTCGCCACATGGTCTGGTACTCCGGGTATATTTTCTATTTTGTTGTGGAGTTTTTGGATTTCCTGAAGCATAGCCATCATTATTGCTGCTTCAGTTTTGTTTGTTTCATCATTGGAAATGATTGGGGTACTGGATAATGTATCCTTCTCCGGGGTTCCAAAATTGGAAAAGTCAATGTTTTTGATAATGGATGAGAATGGGGTTCCTGGTTCGAATCTGGTCTTGGAGCCCGAAGCCTGATTTTCCAATTTTTTCCTCAGACTAGACTCAGATTCCTTCAGCCTATTGATTTCTGCTTCTGCTTGGGCTGCCTTCTCTTGGATTGTCTCCAATTCTTTGATTTTGGCCAGGGCAGCCGCTAATTGTTGTTCTGGGGTGAGTTCCACCATTTTTGTGTGTGAATATTAAATGAAAAATGATAAAGGGAATTTTTATTGGTTGAAGAACTAGATGCCCCACGGTGGGCGCCAATTATTTTAGCAGGATTTTCCCTGAATGGGTCCGGCTTGATTAAAGAATAATTTGGGTATCTAGCTCTATAAGTTTAGAATATTGTAAATGAATAACAGGGAAAAATTAAGTATAAAGAATAATATTTATATTATTTAGATAAGCTGGATACAAATTTGTTTAAGTAATTGTGTTCTCGAATAAGTAGTGAAGTGGTTTAACACTGATGAATAATGAATGAAAATACAAATGCCAGATTACAATATTTATAGTTATACAAATATAAACGTTACATTGATCTTCAACGTCTTCCTCTTTTGTTGGAGCTGTTACCGGATTAATAGGGCACATTCCCTATTAGTTCGGTTGACTCGTTCTCCTTTGATTATTTCTTCAACTCGTTCTCCTCTCGTATGTCCAGGTTCATTGGTAATATAGCTTCGTGGTTAGACTTGGTCTTCCTTGAGAATAGGACACGAACATTAATCTTGTTATAATCATTTTGCTGCTCTTCAGCTTAATCCAGCCTGTTTAGGTGTATTGTCAGGCTATTCTGTGCTTACCATCAGGCCTTTCTTCTGGGACTAAGTAGCTTATTCATCCTGTAATATTCTTCATCTGTCTGACAGTGGTTAGAATTGTCCGGTCTCCGTTTGCCCCAATCAGCCATGTAAGGTCAGGCCAGGTTACAGTCAGGCCAGGCTAATCTGGGCCTAACAGCTTCCTTGGCTATTTATAGGGTAAGAACCCTAGATATGTCCTATCTCGAATATGGAAAGGGAATATTATTTCCATAAGGACTTCTTTCCAAACCCGGACTCCCTTGCCAATTTTCCCCGATCTCCCTAACTTCTCCCTAACACTCCTTTCCTTAACGCGGGCACTTTCTATGACGGGCTTTTGATCCTTCTCAAGCCCGTTTCCCTTTTTCCTGACCGCGGGCTCCCTTACTCCTTGCCACTTCTTTCATAATCTTTATTTTATCAAATGGGCCTTCTTTATCATGCTATTTTTAGCCCAAACAGTATGCATCTTCCCGGAGAGACTGATGAGGCAGGTGGGCCTTAAACAGAGGATTCCTAAGCTTGATACTGTTCCTCAGACTGCAGTGGCACATACTACCGAGAGTCGTAGAGAGTGGGCCCTCAAATGGGCTCAGAGGAACATGTGGTTCCTACATTCTTCTGTTAGTTCATTGTGGGTATCAGATTCCTATTTGTAGTGGAGGAAGGCTACCACTCCCGAGGAGCGCGAGAAATTGAGGAAGCGTGAGCCTGTTGACTACAAGATCCGTGAGGTAGCGAAGGAGAACCAGAAGCATTTGACTGAGGGGGAGGAAGAAGCCGGATTCCGAGTTGTTCATCCGTCGAAGAAACCGAAGACCTCTCCTGCCGCATAGATGGTGGTTGATCAAAATGGTAAAGCTAGACCGCGAGAGAGACCTTTGGTGATTAGGTCCGAGATAGCACAGGAGCGCCCGGCTCGTGGTCGAGATAAAAAGTATGATAAAAATGACAAGGGCAAGGGAAAGATGGAAGTGTAGCCTAAGTCGTAGTATTATTTATTATTATTATTATTATTATTTGTAATAAGTGGTGGGGTTTTTAGAATCCTAGCCTATTTATTATTATTTTTTAGCACTTTTATATTATGTGGCGTACTATTATTTTTTATGGAGGAAAAAATGAATAAAAGATTAATTAGTTATGAAACTATTGTGATTTCCGTTTCTTTTATTATTCTTGTCGAATTTCAAATGCAAATGCAAATGCAAATGTCCTTCTATTTAAATTTAAAATAATGGGTTGTATCCTGTGAACGATTGCCTACGTATTCATTTTAAAAATGAAATCAAACCCTTGTGCGTAGTTCGAGTAAATGTAAAAGAATAATTGTTCTAAGCAAGAGCTTGTAGTGAACTAGAAATTGAGCACGAGCCTTACTTACTCCTAAAAAACAATTCGATTAATTTGATGACATGAGGATGACGAATTGTCAAAATGCAAGAGAAAGGTGACATGAACTTTATTTTAGCGGGCCAGGGGCCGTTTTTATTTCGTGTCGCATGAGCGACACGTGGGTGTTACGCGTGGCGCGTTTTTGTCCTATTCTAGATATAATATCATTTTAGTTGGTCGAGGTTAGTTGGGTTAGCAAATTCGTTCCCATCTAGGTCTGTGATTCTAACCGCACCCCCCGGGAGTATGGACTTGACCAAGAACGGTCCGGCCCAGTTGGGTTTGAACTTTCTTCGTGGATCGACAGGTGGAAGAGCTCTAACCGATTTGAGGACTAAATCTCCTTCTTTGATGTTTCTAGGCTTAACCCTTTTGTTGAAGGCTCGTTTGATACGTTCTTGATATGTTTGCACATTATGTAATGCGCGCAATATTCGTTCATCCAAGAGGATGAGTTCTTCATATCTATCTCTTTTCCAATCGGCTTATGGAATTTGACTTTCGAGTAGAATGCGTAAGGATGGGATTTCTAGTTCAACTGATTGCACAGCTTCCATGCCGTAAGTCAAATAGAAAGGAGTAGCCCCAGTGGGCGTCCTAACAAATGTGCGATATCCCCATAAGGCGAATGGTATCTTACTTGGCCAATCTCGAAAATTATCGATCATTTTCTTGAGGATTGTGACAACATTCTTGTTGGCTGCCTCCACTGCGCCATTAGTTTGTGGTCTGTATGGCGAAGAATGGTGGTGTTTGATTTTGTACTTGGCTACCAATTGTTCAGTCTCAGCCTGGAAATGTGACCCATTGTCACTGATAATCTCGTGTGGGCAACCATATCGACAAATGATATTGGTTTGTATGAACTTTGCCACGTTTTTTGCTGTGAGACTGGTGTAAGATGCTGCATCTACCCATTTGGTGAAATAGTCGATAGCCACCAGAATGAAGCAGTGACCTCGTGTTCCGGCTGGGGTGATCTTCCCGATGATGTCGATTCCCCAAGCAGAAAATGCCCAAGGAGATGTCATGGTGTAGAGTAGTGAAGGAGGGACGTGTTGCACATTCCCGAAGATTTGGCAGTTCTGATAATGTCTGACATATTTGATGCAATCGGATTCCATTGTGGTCCAGTAATATCCCATGCGCGTGATTTTCTTTGCCATCATTGGTCCACTCATGTGAGGGCCACATTCTCCATCATGGACTTCTTCCATCACTTTCTGTGTCTGTGAATGATGAAGGCAACGCAAGACTACACCAAGAGGTGTGCTTTTATATAATTCTCCTTGCATAAGGACGTATTGAGAAGGGAGTAGGCGTATAGCACGTTGTCCTCTCTTATCCATATCCGGCGGATAGGTGCCATTGAGCTTGAAGTTTAGAATGGCTTGAAACCAAGGTTCCCTTGGGTTTTCTTCTTCATTTGTGATTTGGTGCACATAGGCTGGTTCTGACCGTCGTTCGATGCATAAAGGCATTTCTACCATATTGTCTGGCATGTTCACCAGAGATGCAAGTTTTGCAAGAGCGTCTGCAAACTGATTTTATTCTCGAGGTAGATATAAGTAAGTCACTTGATCGAAGAATTGGGCAACTTGGTCTATCCTGGCCTGATACGGGGCTAGACTTTCACTTCGAATTTTCCAAGATCCCGTAATTTGGTTTATGATCAAGGATGAATCTCCGTGAACTCGAAGATTCTTGATGCCTAAACCTACTGCCGCTTGTAGCCCAATGAGGCAAGCTTCGTGATACCCGTCGTTGTGAGTACCAAAGATAAAATTTATAATCTCCTATTAAGACTAACCTAGGCTAGTGGTAACAGGGTCGATCCGTAAGGAGGCAGTTGTAAACTTTAGTTGATTAATGTTCAGTCTGAGGTAACTAATATGGGGGTTGATTTGAATTGGTCTAAAACTAATAACAGTAAAAATAAAATAAACTAAAAGTATGATTTAAACAGACAAAAGAAAGGCACTAGGATGATCGGGTCATTATAGCTTCGGCAAAGAAACTAAGTCGGTCTGAATTAAACACAGGTAAGGCGGGAAATAAGAGGTCCTCTCGGTCCACTCCTAACAAATAGCATCTCACGATCTCGCTATAGGTCCCTAATGTCACTAATACTAACTTTCGTCCTGAAAAGTGACTAATGGTCTAAACTATACCTATCTTTCGATCTTAGCACAGTTTAGTCGAATTAATTGAGGGTCAAATAACTTTCCCTATCTTTCGATCTAATGGGTCAGTCACAAAATAGGTATCTAACTGGTCGCATGCATTCGATTTGTTAAATACAAGATTAAAGACAATTAAAACGAGGGATAACCTTACAAGGTCGGTCGATCGACCAACAAGGTCGGTCGATCGATCGACACGCGGTTCAGGCCGTGTCTAATCTAGTGCCGCCTATGCCATAAATCGCCTACATCCTAGCACTAAAGATTTAGCTACTCATGCTAAAGATGAAGACAACAATGAAACTAATAACAACTACTGAATTCATGCTTTAAAATAAATAACAACGATGATAAAACGATAATTGGCTTTGGGGCACTTAACTATCAAACCTATACTAACAATAAAAGTAAAACAATAAACTCAATACTAGGGCAGAAGAAATACCGAGATTCAAGAGGAAAGATTAAGAACAATGGCAGAATTTTCAATGCTAAAGTTGATAACCCAAAACCCTAACTCGGAAAATAAGCTAAATTATTGTGATGTGAAACTTAATGTATTCTCCGATATATTATTCGATATCAAAACTAGATGCTGGTGTTACGTTATATAGCAATCAACGCAACAACCTCTTTCTAAAACCTAAACTTCACGGGCTTTCTAAATCTCGTCTGGAATCGAAATCTGGTCGATCGACTAAAGATGATGGTCGATCGATCGCTCCTCAAAGAATAAAGTAGCTTCTGGAAACCGAGCCTTGGTCGATCGACTGACTAGGTTGGTCGGTCGACTGGCTAAGCTGCTACTTGACTTCTTTTAACTCGTGGACTTGTCTTTCGGGCCTTAAATTGCGCACCAAGCTCGTTCTCTAAGCAATTCCTTTACGTCATTTGCAATGCAGATTACTCGGGGGCGGATTTGGCTTGATTTCCCGTCGAATTCTTCACATTTCTGCAATAAAGTACAAAAACACGAAAGTAGAGGAAAATAGTGTAGACACCTCGTTTCTGCACCCCTCGCAAACCACCCGGTGATGATTGGGCCGCATGTTTGATTCGCGGAACGATTAGTGACAGTTCGTAAGATTATCGTCAAGTGATTGCTCAAAAATTAATGTCAACCTCTTAGTTGTCATCTACGTGCCGATACGGTCGTTTTGGCAGTAATTAGAGTACATTCGGAGTCCGGGTCAAAAACCGTCTCCATTTTCTGATAGCTGTTAAATCCCGAGTCAGAATGTTCTGGAATGTTCCGGATATTTCTATTCCATATTTCTCAAATTTTATCTTTTGGCAAATAATATCCCGTAATATTCAAAAGATAATCGAATTAAATCCGTCCTACCATAACTTAAACACGGAAATCTTTCTTAAACAGAGGAAACCTCCTCGGGAATAGACGCAAGCAGTCTGCGCGCCTCTTCCAAGAGACGCAGAGTCGCTGCGCCTCTTCCCAAGCCCTTCTTTGCATGATTTACGTATCTTTTTTATATCTTTCCGAGATTCACTTCCAAAGAGTCTCCGAAACCCTATTCCTCCGTGTGATTAGTATAAATAGGAGCTTTCGTTCCTCATATTTCTCACGCGAGTGTCCGCCCTTCTCTTCTCCCTTTGCATTCTAGACTTTGTTCTTACTAATTGGCGCCTACGTGCTTGGACTTCCGACCACGTAAGCTCGGATCTTTCCGGGTACCAGCCTCTCCGTTGCATGACCGACCAATTTGACCACTACACTTAATCAATCTAATTAATCAACTTGTTAAATCGTTTTCCTCTCACGAGGGCACTCTTTCCTTGCATTCGCGTCGAGCATCACTAATCGATTTTCTTAGTTCTTCTCGTTCCATCAACATGTAAGTCTGAGGGTGTATAATTCCTTTTATTTATTGTATTTTACTTTATCGTATCAACAATTGTAAGATTTATGTCGAATACACCATTAAAACCGATTTCTAAAACCGTGCTTTAAAACTCTGTTTTTGCGGATTTCCAGTAGACAGACGAAGAGAAAGGACGCAGCAACTGCTGCGCCTCTTCGAAGGAGCGCGGCACCTGCTGCGCCTCTTCGTGAGGGCCGCCGCAGCTTCTCGCTTCTTTTCTTCTTCCTCCGTCCTCTGTAATTCGTGTCAAAATTATTTCTTTTGTTTTGTTCGTTTGCTAATTCGTTCGTATAATTATTCATCATTAATAATTCACATGTATATTTAACATTCATTCACATGTTTAGTTCATTATCATTCCGACTTAAATCCCTTATAACCAATATTCGCGGGTTTTCGTCATTAATATTCAATTCGAGTTTTAGAAGTTCAATTTCATCATATTGAGTTTCTGGAATTTACCTTTGATATATTTTCATATTTTTGTCATATATTCGCCATATTCATCATGTTTAGTTAATTTATTTGTTTAGTTTGTAATTATTAATCATTCATTAACATCGACCCTTCACATAATTAATCCGTCTTTAATCCGTCTCATCCATGTTTTACCGTTTTTATGACTTTAATCATATGTAATTAATTCATTAAATCACTTTCATCCGAGTAATTATTATCAATCAATCCTTAAAATTAACAATCAACATTAACGGTTTGCAGTTCCGGCTTCACAGCCAGAACTCACCCTTGGAAAGACGCAAAGAATCGCCGCGCCTCTTCCAAAGGGCGCAGCGTTCTCGCTGCGCTGTTCCAGGGTGAATTCTGCCTCTGAACTCCTTTTCTGCCTTGACGTAGTTTAATTAGTCTACGTATTAATCCACTAGTACTCGTATTATCACCTTCTGACTTATTCGTATTTCTTTCTAATTTATTCACTTATTCCTTTTTCTCAAATAATCCGTTTTAAAGGTATTTTCGACATAAATCGCCTAATCCGTTGTAATTAATGTAATTTCCTTTAATGTAATTTTCTTTTATTGTATTCATCCTATTGTTTGTGTGCTTTCACATGTAAATGAACATTAATTCCAATTTCGACCCAATTGTATGCTAACTAATTGTCAACCGACTTAGCTAATTCTCACATGTTAGGATTAATCAATGGATGTTGCATTGCATGCATATAGCCGACAATATATCAAGTACGAATAACTCCCCTAATCATTAGTAGAGGCCGCTATCGAGGCGGGCGGGATTAGGTGTTCGATCAAAAGAGCTTCCTAATATGTACCCTCACCCCTTACTCCAGATCTCCGTGAGCACCCGTGTTCATTGGCATCCACGAGAGTCATTCTAGACATAGAATGCTAAGGGTAACGATTGCTTAGTGTTCATGTCACTACTTTGTGTCTTGACATGACATGAGGTATTCGAACGGTTCCAATTTCCCATAAAAATTGGTGGCGACTCCTTACAAAATGCAAACGCTTGTTGTTTCCGAGCTCCCCTCGTCCCAAGCGCCCCGTGGGCGGCCCGCTGTCCACGCTTTGGCGACTCATTGGGGAACATACACTTACGTGTAGCTAGGGTGAAACTTGAACAAGGTTAGGGAATAAGTTTGTACAAGACAATTGTCGGTTTTCATAACTCGGTCTTCCTAGACCGTTTTAAGCGGCCTTCCTAGGCCCAACCCAACCCATTCGACCAATCGTCCCGTCTAAACGGTCCTAATTCTTATTTGGGCCTAAGGATGGATAGCGATTGACGTCATCCATACCATGATGCTTACTCTTGTTTGTATCAAGGACTTTCACTACTTGAGGAAATGGACTAGGAATCGGCCTTACTCTTGTTTGGCACGAGCCTCTCCACCGACTTCGGGTTTGATGGTTCGGTATGGCAACCCACCCTTTAAACCAAAACCCTTCTAAACGCACTCAAAGATCCCGTTATAATGCTTGTATAAATATGCAAAACCTTATGTGATCACCATTTCTAAACAAAACCATGACGAATTTTCAAAAATCAAAACCCGTTTTCAATCAAGAATTTCGAAAATAGGGCCTTTAATTAGTACAAAGTCCGGTCAAAACTCTGTCCGTTTGTCAAGTCAAAATTCGAGCCACAAGCCCATTTCAAACCTCACTTCGAGTCCACTCCTACAACTACACTACAGTTGGCTAGGACACACATTTTCAAAGACCTTGTCTTTCTTCAAAAACTCACTCAACACAAGTGGCACACACCCACTTCACGAGTCAAAACTTTTCCTCTTTTAGCAAGTGTGATAGAATGGTCGATCGTGTTTTGATTCGTCGCCGGTCTCTTATCCAGTTTCCAAGATGCCTGGGTCAAGTGATGATACGAACCTCCAAAGAAATTCAAGAGAGTAATGATCGAATCCTAGCCGCGATAACCCAAATGCAAATCACTCAAGAACAAACCTATGACCGCCTTGAGCTTATCGAAGGCCGCATCTTTGATGTAGAGGGAAAGCTACCTCCCATTAAAAGTGAAGTACTAGGTTTTTCCGATGACGAGTCCAAAGATGAGAATCCTCTCATGGGGACAATCTGCAGTGAGAAAAGACTCCAATACCTAGAGGAGCAATTGATGTACCTTAAGGGGGATGACATTTACAGGGAGAACAATCGTAAGTATGAAGCCGTCAATTCCAAATTGCCCACTAACTTTAGCATGACGGATATCCCTAAGTTTAAAGGACACGAGAACCCTTTGAACCACATCCGCGCCTTCAAAGACTACATGTCTATCAAAGGCATCAAACCCGAGATGTTCTTAAGGATCTTTCCTTCATCTCTTGACACCATCCCAAAGCAATGGTTCTACACTTTAGATCACAAAAAGGTCGCTACTTGGGAGGACGCCGCCATTGAGTTCTCGAAACAATACGCGGATAATGCCGAGATCCAAGTCAACATGCGCACTCTAGAGGTTCTTACCCAAAATGACAAGGAAGGATTCACCGACTTCCTAAGTAGGTGGAGGAAGACTAGTACTCAACTAGTAGAACGCCCAGATGAGGCCACTTTTGTGGAGAAATTCGTGGACAATCTCAAGCCCATATATGCCAACCATTTGAGATATCAAAACATCAAGACTTTCAAAGATTTAACCGTGTTGGGGACACGAATTGAAGATGACATCCGTAAAGGGCTCTTGTCCAAAACGGTAGGTCGAGGATATCAAGGGTCCACAAGTCGTTCATACGGCTCTACTAGCAAGACCGACGAAGTTAACCTTCTCGAGCCATCCAAGAAAACTAGCCCACCAAGGAAGTTCACAAACCTTGGGGATACGTACTCCAATGCTCTGAAAAGGCTAATGAAGCAAGGCAAACTCCAACCCATTGGACCTACTCCCGAACCCGAAAGGAAGTCCAAGTTTTGGGATGAAAACTCTTACTGTGAATACCATAGGGGCAAGGGGCACGACACAGAAAAATGCTACAAGTTGAAACACGTGCTTCAGGATATGATCGAAGATGGTCGGCTTCCGATTCCACCAGGAGGTAAGCCTAACAACACTCAGAATCCTCTTGGAGTTCTAGTGATTACAAGTGACGAATCTACCTTAGATTGCTCACATCTCATTTCTCCCACCGAAAATGAAATTCATGCAATTGAGAAAGAAAGACTCTACTCTACCATCTCCCCTACCATTTCCGACTTCATCGCATGGGCAAGGAGTGTAGATAGACAAGTGTGGGAACTAGAAAACATGGTAATGATCTTACGCGATCCCAAGGCAACGCCTAAAGAACGCATACCATTGACCTTTTCTCAAAATGCCACTATGCAAGAAGTAGTCGCCGTGGTCGATAAGCTAGTCGATCAAATCATACGACTGGAAAGTGACATCATGAGGATGAAGGAACTAGCTGCAATCAATGGGGTTTGGGCCGATGACGATGAAGACGAATACCTCATTGAAAACTCTTTGGTAAAAGAGATAGTCCAAAATGGCGAAGACCAAGATGTGGATCACCTAACTCGCTCGGGCCGTCCATACCAAAGTACTACTCAAAACAGCCCAACCAATGTCATCACACCAAATGACAACGAAGACGACCCCACCGATCATTTGCTCAAGCAATTACAAAGGACCAAGGCCGATCTTTCATCCGCAACTAGTGGCAAGCTCATTTCCACACCGCCAAGCTTTACTGCAAGCTTTGGCCAAATTGAATGTAGCGCATAACTCTACTCCCGAAGATATAGTCAACTTGGTCTTCCAAGAATCACCAAAGTTAAGTAATCCTATTACTTTCTCAGACGAAGACTTGCCACCTTTTGGCACTAGTCACAACCTTGCTCTATACATCACTCACATCTGTCTAAAGAAAAATGTGCCAATGACCTTGGTAGATGATGGCTCATGGGTCAACGTCATACCCCTCAAAACGGCATATAAACTAGGCATGAAAGAGTCGGATTGGACCCCTATAAATCAAGGTGTACGCGCATATGACGGTACACGACGAAAAGTGGTTGGACTTGCTAGCCTAACCATAGCCACGGGACCGATCGAGCGAAAGGTCAACTTCCAAATAGTGGACATCGAAGCTTCATTCAACATACTTCTGGGAAGGCCTTGGATTCATGCTTCCAAAGCAGTAACATCCACCCTTCACCAAAAGATCAAGATCCCACTCAATGGCAAAGTTGTGACAATCACTTCGTCGCCTATCAAGGCAATAATTGAGAAACAATCAAGCAATCAAGTCCTTGCAGATCCCATATACGAACTTGGGGGCTTCCAAAGTGTAAGTGTCATAGAAAGCGAGTTGGCACCCTTGTACTATAATCCCTACTCTAACTTAGTGGTCAATCACATACTCAAGAATCAGGGATACTTCCCTGGAATGCCTTTGAACCCAATTCGGAAGAACACCTTCGCGCCATACAAAAAAGGCAACTCATCAAGAATACCACTTGGACTAGGGTACAAACCCACAAACAAGAAGTTCTCGAAATGCTTGCTCAAGTCCAAAATCGCAAGTATGTAGGAGTCCAAATGAGGCCATATCTCCCCACCTTGAATGGGTACTTCGTTCAAGAAGGAAGTTCGGAACTCTTTCATGGATTTCCCGAACCTTGGCATTACCTTGAGAAAAAGTTAGCCGGAATCGAGATCTTTCACGATTGCTACTTTATCCCTCCAGAAAGGGTTCCTACCGTCAAAACCCGTCAAGCACCTTGCTTAGACGAACAAGCTGTTAGCCTCCTATTTAGAGAGGACCGATTTGTTAGGGCCGCACATGATGAGATCATTACCACAATACTTCAAGACGATCGCTTCAACCCCACCGCATTAATCACAGAAATCGATGCAAAGCAGCAGAAAGGATGGAGAAAATCAATCAAATGGACCAACAATCAAGGAAGACTCTTCAAGCTCACCACTGGAGAAGGAGAGATGTTCAAAGAAGAGCCAGAAGACGACGAATTCGAATCAGAGTCGGAGTCGGAGTCAGAGTCAGAGTCTAGAGAAGTCATTAGAGAGTCTACTCCTGTCGTCATCCCCACTCCTTTCGTTTCTCCTAGCTTACTTTCAAGTAGTCACAGTAGTTCGGGAAATGCCCCAACTACTGTTCCTTTGCCGCCACTGACCATGGATCAGTTGGCTTCTTTGTTTCAACTTTACTCAAATCTTAATATGAATAAATCAGGTTCTGCTTACTCTTTGCGTTATTTTGAGTGCAATTCTGTTTATGATGATACTGAGGATGACCAAAACCCGACTTGACCGAAATATACTCCCTACGTAGCCAAAGAAATACTACAGAAAGGGAAGGGGGACCAAGAATGAGGACACCGAACCCATCAATGTAGGAACTGAACTAGAACCCAAAGAACTTAGGATAGGGACTACCTTGAGCTCTGCCGAACGGGCCGACTTCATAGACCTCCTAAATGAATTCAAAGACGTTTTCGCTTGGTCCTACAAAGACATGCCAGGGATCGACAGGGACATTGCCGAGCATAGAATTCCGATTAAGCCAGGTTTCAAGCCTGTAAAACAGAAGCTTCGACGGATGAGAACAGAATGGGCCCTAAAGATCAAGGAAGAAGTGGATAAGCAATTCAAAGCCGGGTTCATCAAAGTTTCCGAGTATTCTGACTGGGTGGCTAACATAGTACCCGTACCCAAAAAGGATGGGAGAATCCGAGTTTGTGTTGACTTTAGAGATTTGAACAAAGCAAGTCCGAAAGATGACTTTCCTCTACCCCACATCGACATATTGGTGGACAACACTGCAGACCACGCATTACTATCCTTCATGGATGGATATGCGGGTTATAACCAAATCAAAATGGCCATGGAAGACATGCACAAGACCGCGTTCGTCACCCAATGGGGAACCTATTGCTATACAGTAATGCCGTTCGGATTGATCAACGCTGGAGCTACATACCAACGCACCGCAACTACACTCTTACATGACATGATGCACAAAGAAGTTGAGGTATACGTAGATGACATGATCGTCAAATCCAAAGAGAGAGAGGGACATATTGCGAACCTTCGCAAATTCTTCGCAAGGCTACGAAAGTATAACATGAGACTTAATCCTCAGAAATGCACATTTGGGGTAACATCTGGCAAACTCCTAGGATACGTCGTTAGCCAACGAGGTATAGAAATAGATCCCTCGAAAATCATAGCTCTGATTGAAATGCCACAACCTCAAACAGAGAAAGAAGTCAGAGGATTCCTGGGAAGAGTTCAATACATAAGTCGATTCATATCGAAACTTACAATGATTTGCGAGCCTATCTTCAAGAAACTCAAGAAGACAGACCACACCATGTGGGACGATGACTGTCAAAAGGCGTTCGACCGAATCAAGGAGATATTAGCTAAACCACCAGTGCTCATGCCACCGCAACAAGATCAACCTCTTGGTTTGTATCTCACGGTAACCGAAACCGCCATGGGTGCCATGCTAGCTCAAACCGTAGGAAGTGAAGAAAGAGCTATTTACTATCTAAGTAAGAAGTTCTTGGAATACGAGTGCAAATACTCACAACTCGAAAAGACATGCCTCGCTCTTGTGTGGGCAACAAAGAAGCTACGCCACTACATGCTTAGCTACTCCGTCAAAATATTCTCCAAGATGGATCCAGTCAAATACCTCTTCGAGAAACCTGTCCTCAATGGACGCCTAGCAAGATGGACCATGATGCTCTCAGAATTTGACCTCAAATACGTGCCACTAAAAGTAATAAAGGGTCGCGCCGTCGCCGAATTCTTCGCAGAAAATCCCATCAACGACGCACAAGCCATAGATACTTGGTCATTTCCCGACGAGGATATACTTCAAACAGATGTAGACTCCTGGGACCTATACTTTGATGGAGCATCAAACCTAAGAGGATTTGGGATAGGAGTGTTGCTCATTTCTCCTGAAGGTGAGCATACACCGATCGCTGTCAAACTCGACTTCGAGGTGACAAACAACGCCGCAGAGTATGAGGCTTGTTTAATTGGACTACAAGCGGCGAAAGATTAGGCATCAAAAACCTCCGAGTGCATGGAGATTCGTCACTAATCATCAACCAAGTTACGGGATCCTGGAAAATCCGAAAGAAAGCCTAGCACCCTATCAAGCTAGGATTGACCAAGTCGCTCAATTCTTTGATCACGTAACCTACTTGCACCTACCTCGAGAGGAAAATCAATTTGCAGACGCTCTTGCGAAACTTGCATCTTTGATAAGTATACCAGATTACATGATGGAAATGCCTTTGTGTATCGAACGACGGTCGAGCCGCTTATGTCCATCAAATTACCGACGAAGAAGAAATCGCACAGAACCCCGGTTCCAAGCAATCCTGAACTTCAAGCTCAATGGTACCTATCCACCGGATATGGATAAGAGGGGACAACGAGCTATACGCCTACTAGCTTCACAATACGTCCTCATGCAAGGAGAATTATACAAAAGAACACCTCTTGGTGTAGTCCTGCGTTGCCTTGATCATTCACAGGCACAAAAAGTGATGGAAGAAGTCCACGACGGAGAATGCGGTCCTCATATGAGTGGACCTATGATGGCAAAGAAAATCACACGTCTAGGGTACTATTGGACCACAATGGAATCCGATTGCATCAAATATGTGAGGCATTGCCACAACTGTCAAATCTTCGGGAACGTACAACACGTCCCTCCTTCGTTGCTCTACACAATGACATCTCCTTGGCCATTCTCCGCATGGGGAATCGACATAATTGGGAAAATAACCCCAGCAGGAACAGGAGGTCACTGTTTCATCCTAGTAGCAATTGACTACTTCACCAAATGGGTAGAAGCGGCTTCCTACACCGCTCTTACGGCCAAAAATGTAGCCAAATTCATACAAAATAACATCATCTGCCGATATGGTTGCCCACATGAGATCATCAGCGATAATGGGTCCCACTTCCAAGCCGAAACCGAACAATTGCTAGCCAAGTACAAAATCAAGCATCATCACTCATCGCCCTATAGACCACAGACTAACGGCGCGGTAGAAGCGGCTAACAAGAATGTCGTCACAATCCTCAAGAAAATGACCGACAATTACAGACCGGCCAAGCAAAATACCCTTCGCTTTGTGGGGGTATCGAACATCCGTCAGGACGCCCACTGGGGCTACTCCTTTCTATTTGACTTACGGCATGGAAGCCGTACAACCAGTCGAGCTAGAAATACCATCCTTACGTATTCTACTCGAAAGTCAAATCCCCGAAGCCGATTGGAAGAGGGATAGGTATGAAGAACTCATCCTCCTGGATGAACGCAGGCTTCGTGCCTTACATAATGTCCAAACATATCAAGCACGTATCAAACGAGCTTTCAACAAAAGGGTTAGGCCAAGAAACATCAAAGAAGGAGATTTAGTTCTCAAATCGGTCAGAGCTCTTTTACCTGTCGACCCAAGGGGAAAATTCAAACCTAATCGGGCCGGACCATATCTAGTCAAATCCATACTCCCGTGGGGTGCGGTTAGAATCACAGACCTAGATGGGAATGAGTTTTCAAACCCCACAAATCTCGACCAACTGAAACGGTACTATGCCTAGGATAGAACAGAAACGCGCCTCGCGTAAACCCGCGTGTCGCTCTTGCGGCACTAAATAAACGGCCCCCCCATCCGAATGTCACTTTGTGCTCTTGCATCTTGGCAAACTTGTCATCCTCATATCATCAAACAAACTAAATTCGCACCTCCCGAGTAAGCAAAAGCTCATGCTTATTTTCTATGTTCATTACAAGCTCTTGCTTCGAACAATTATTCTTTTACATTTACTCGAACTACGCGCAAGGGTTTGATTTCGCTTTTTTAAGTGAATACGTAGGCAATCCTTCACGGGATTCAACCCACCATTTTATTTAAAATGTAAATAGAAGGACATTTGCATTGCATTTGAAATTCGACAAGAATAATTAAAGAAAATAACAACGGTTTCATAACCACTTAACCTTTTTATTTCATTCAATTTCTAGTAATAATAATACGGCAATTATTAAAAGTAGACTAGGCTAGGATTCTAAAAATCCCTCCTTTTATTACAACAATAATAATAATAATCAAATAATAAATAAGACTTGGGCTATTCCTCCATCTTTCCCTTGCCCTTGTCGTTCTTGTCATATCACGACCTCGAGCCGGGCGCTCTTGCACCACTTCAGACCTAATCACCAACGGTCTTTCTCGAGGCCTGACTCTTCCGTTCTTGCCAACCACCACCTCTGCGACAGGAGTAGTCTTCGATTTCTTCGAAGGATGAATGACTTGAAAGCCGGCTTCTTCTTCTCCTTCGGTCAGATGCTTCTCCTTCTCTTTCTCTCCTTCGCGCACCTTGTAGTCAACGGGCTCACGCTTCCTCAGTCTTTCGCGCTCTTCCGAAGTTGCGGCCTTCCTCCATCTCAGATAAGAATCCGACACCCACAAGGCATTGGAGGAGAAACTCAGGAACCACATGTTTCTTTGGGCCCACTTCACAGTCCACTCTCTTCGGCTCTCGGTAGTCAATGCCATGGCAGTCTGCGGGACGGTGTCAAGCCTAGGAATCATCTGCTTCAACCCGACTTGCCTCATCAACCTCTCAGGAAAAATGCATACCATAAACTCCAATCCAGGGAGGCGCACGGACCTAGTAGGATCCAAAGAAGACACTCCAAAGGATGACTTGAGATGCCACCACGGTACAATCCACCTAATCAAAGGGCCATCGTCATTCTTCACTTGTTCTTCCAATAGTCACGACCGGGTGAAGTCCACCATGTACAACCTCGTCCTCATCGAAATCATACGGGCATAATAGGAAAGTGCATGAACTGGGGGCTCGAGCAATCGGAGCCGTTCCATAAGCCAAACCTACCAAAACAGGTATTAGACACCCAAAAAAAAAAAAAAAAAAAAAAAAAAAAAAAAAAAAAAAAAAAAAAAAAAAAAAAAAAAAAAAAAAAAAAAAAAAAAGGGTGTCTTTTACCTGTAAGATGACGGGACTCCCCAAGAATGGAAGATCGCGATTGGATTTCCTATTATCCAAGCCCAAGATAATCTCCCTAAGCACAAGCAAGTCGGGCTCTGCAGCCTCCATTTGCTCAACAAGACCCAATAGGCGGGGATCACCTCTCAAATCTTCATCAACATGTCCCCGAAAGACGTAAACGTGAGGCAAACAAACCGAATGCTCTCCTTCTAGCGACATAAGAGACAGAGGGTCGGCCCCGTTGATGAATCGATCCATAAAGTCCAAAGATCCGCACGCCTTTCGAAGTAACAAGACGATCTACCTCAAGCCTAGTAAGTCCAAGCAAGTCTCTAAACTTACTCTTATACCCTTGTGAAGTGGAGGGGATGGCGGGTAAATGTTCGGGTCCCACCCGCCAATAGCAATTTCCTCCTCCTAAAAGGACAAATATCACCGCCCGGGAACGCGAAAACATGATAATTTGGATCCCAATAATCAAGACAAGCATCCAAGAACGGCTTTACTACCTTAATGAGCTTCAAACTCAACAGAGACCCAAGGTTGTAAGCACCCATGTCATGTTTCTCAATATTCGAAAACTCGTTAGTCCATTCCTTCAAGCGAATTTCTAGGGTATTCATGATGATAATTTTCTCTTGAAAATTTATGGGGAGTTTTATATGTGAATCGACGAAGAAGAGAAGGAAGAATTGTATGATTTAAAGCTTCATCGACGCTTCTATTTATACTAATTGCTGTTTCCAAAAATCTGTCAGAACCGACCTGCTTGGGAACAGGCGCGGCACCCGCTGCGCCTCTTCAAAGGGACGCAGCTCTTGCTGCGCCTCTTCCCTAGCATCACTTCTGTGATTTCCGTGTTTGGATCTTTCCTAATTCTATAAACGGATAATTTCCTATTCCTACGGGATTTTATTTTGGTAAATCCGCGAAATTTACCATGCCTCAGGTTTCCTTGATCCAGGAACGCGCATTTCGAGGCGGCGTCAACATTTTCGGCCATTTTTATATTTAGTTCTCATTTTAATTCTTTTTTAAATTCTTGCTTTTTTCATTTTCACTTTTATTTAGTCATTTCCTTTCTATTTTCTTCATTTTCTAACTTATATATTTCTTTTTTTTCTTTTTTTGCGGGGGTAACCCTCCCTATCGTCCGGTCATTTCCGACAAAATTTTTGCATTTTCGCGTTCTTTTCGAGTCTCATTTTTGCACCAATTAAAGGCCTTATGTGTATATAAAAATGTAAATGAATGTGTTTTTCTATGTGAATTTCGGCAAAGATGACTGGTACAAACCGTTGTCTACCAAACTTGTCCAAAAGCTAACCTGCAGTACAAACAACACAACCCAAAGAAAAAAAGGCACTCGGCCGTCGTATATACAACAAAAAAGCAAATGTACAAGCAATCGGGGCTTCGCCCCAAACAAGTCCAGATAGTGCAATCGGGGCTTCGCCCAAACAAATCCAAGTCTGAAACCGGGGCTTCGCCCAAACAAAATCCAAAAATGTTCAAAATCAAGACTACAAAAACCACGCAAACTCACTGCCGAGCACCCTCCAACTCGGCAACCCTCGCCATAAGAGCAAATGATCTCGGCATCCCGAAACTCGAGCTCCCTCGACAAACGAGCCGTCTCCTCCCGGGACTGGGCTAACTCTCGCTCCAGCTCACGATCGGCCTGAGAACAGCAACAAGTTGGCTCATGTCAACCAATTCAAACAAAACTGGAAATCAAAAAGTCAAAAGAGATCAAGCAAGGTTCATACCTGACGACCTCGACCACCGACGAGTGCCTCGATGGCGGTAGCTCGCAACCGGTTGGCCACCCTCCATAGTGCCACGAACCGAGATGGCGCGACTGCGTTTTTTTCAAAAGAAAGTCTCAAAAATTGAACAAGTTTAATCCAATGTGTTCTTACGCAAAGGTGAATAAGCCGGAGGCTCACCCTCCGAATCGATCTTTGCCCGATCGTCGAGGCCGATCCGTCACAGCCACGTCAAAATCACGCAACTCGGAGATCGTCGTCCTCCCGGTCGCGTCGGTGTACTCGAGAGTCTCGGGATACACTGGGGGCTCGATGCCCGCCGCCTCAACCTCCTGTAAAGACAAACGACTCTCATTAATCGGTGATCTTTCATCGAAATTCCCAAAGTCAATCAAAGAGAAATAAAAGGATACTCACCACTACGGCCAGTACGCCAACCTCCCGTAAAGGAATGCCGAGTAGTCCTCACCAGCGAAGGAGGTCGTCACCACCGCACCGCCAAGTCCGCCTCCCTCTCAGCCTCGGAAGGCTCCCCGAACATCGTCCTAGGAGGATCAACGGAACCGTCAACGCGCCCGAGAGCACCGACGAGCCAAACGCTCGCCTAAGTACCACACCGACCCATCGACGTCCACAACAACAAATGACTCGGGCTCCTAGGTCGAAGGACCTCGGCAACAAAAGGAGGTGCCTCGGCATACTCCGCCCAAGGTCCGGGCACCCACCGTGACAAGATAAAGACAGAGATCATTCCCGTGATCGATGAAGGGAAAGAAGTATAAATGCATACAAACGAGATACTCACGCCGCTCACCAAGGGCGTTCACATCCCGCCGGTATACATTGTGAGAAGAACGCTTGCTCTTCGTCCGGTACATGACCCAATCCCTCACCACGGGATAGGCCCTCTCCAACGGCTCCGTCCTCTTGGGCGCGAGGCCCGGAAGTAAGAGTACACCCACGCCTGTAAAACGGAATAGTCAATGACGATCTTTCGATCTTTGATAAAAGAAAGGAATTTATTTTGGTCCAAAGGAAGGTTCATACCTCCAACAATAGCCCAGTCCGACAGGCGCCGGAGAAGTCCCCTTCTCCATCAACTCCGGACGAACCATGGCCCTCATGAAGCGGATAAGGACCGCAAAACCAAGAAGCGGTGACCCAATCCCAACGCCCTAGGGAGCTCGGGTCGCAAGAAATGGAAGAAGCTTCGTCGACAACCTCTCACCCTTGTCTCCGAGGTAAATCGAAGACAAGAACCACCAAAGCCACAAAGCGAGCCCTCTCGCTCACCGTACAAGGAGGAGGAGCCGTCTCCCTCCCATCGATCACCACCGATGCCGGGGTCTTCCCCGCGAAGTAATCCCGAACATAGGTACTGGGTACCAAACCCGACCGCAACACCTTCGGCGACGGTTCCACCGATCAACCTCCTCGCCTCGGCCGAATCCGCTCTCATGCCGCCTCCGCCACACCATCTCCTCGGCCCGCACCTGCACTGTAAATCATGCCGTAATCCTCCAAGGTGACTCCCACCTCACCAAAAGGCAGGTGAAACGTGGAAGTCGTATCCCAAAATCGATCCAAGAAAGCGCGGACCAGGCTAAGGTTGGCCCGCAACTTCCTCTTCACGATATCCCTCCAGACCTGAACCAGAGGACCGAACGCTCCACGCTCGATCATGGCCCTCTCCTCCTCCGACAGCCGCTCGTAGTGCTCCATCGCCGTCGTGTACCCCGAGAACGACCGGATATTCCCGGCCTCCTATTATGATTCGAAATAAAGCTATCTTTAATTTTGAAGTAAATTTGAAGGAAATTTGAGCAAAAGAAAAAACAGAAAGAGGATAAGTAATGAGTTAGGGAATTCCTATTTACCAAGCTCTTCACCGTCCTGTAGGACAAGTGACCCTCTGCAGCCCATACAAGGTGTCTACTCTCCCAAGTCTCAGCCCACGTGGGAGCTCCTCTCGGCTGACGACCCCCTCGCCCAAGGTGGGCCCGTCGCGGAATCTCCTCTTCCTCAGCAGCCTCCTCAATAGTAACAGCGTCTATGTCCATGGGGGTCCTCCCCGAAGTAGAAGCATCATCACCTGCAGCATTAAAGTGAATTCGGGCCGCGTCACGTGACGGCGAGCCTTTGATTAAGAAGTTTTCAAGCCTCCGGAGCCCCGAAAGCTATCCTTTCTGGCCATCCTTGGCCATATTCTCACCAATTCAATCACTCATGTGACAAATTGGGTCAAGTCAAGTCAAAGTCAAAGCCTAGTTCCGAATTCGAGTCGAAAATTCGGCAGCATTTCGCTATAATGGCGGTTATGCCCTAGAAAGGTGCCCTGCAAAAGTTGTCACCAACCAAAATTCCGAGATGACAGGAAGATTACCCATCACCCAAGGGTCCCAAATATCAAGTTTCATCACAAATGGGCAATCCTAAGGCCGTTTTCGAAGCTATTTTCGATCTAGCTGTGAAACCGTCTCAAAATTCGCTCAAGGGCTCAAAACTCGATGAAAATTCAAAGTGAATACATGGTTATGTTCCTAACATTGCCTACTATCCATTCCTAGCATCAATTTGGCAAAGCAAATCCATTTGGGGGAAAAGCCCCAAATTTTCGAGTAAATGGGTCGAAAACCCTAATGTTTGCAGCTCAAAATTCGACAAATACGGATGATTAATGCAAGATTAAAACACATACCTCGATTAGTCATATTTCAAGCAAGCTTTTGAATCCAACCTTGACGGAAATGGTGAAGATTTGAGAGAGAAATTGAAGGATCCGTGTTTCGAAATAATGAATTAAAACCCTTCTGATTTCGCGTTTTTACGCAGAATTGTCAAAATGGGGAAAGGACGCAGCAGGCGCTGCGCCTCTTCCAAGAGACGCAGCTCTTGCTGCGCCTCTTCCTTTTGTTCCCTCCTTACGAATTTTCGAAAATTCGTTGTGAGTTCGTTATTTGTGGGCCCATCTTTGGTGCGCCTCTTCCTCGATGACATTTGTATCATTTTGGTCCGTTTCGACGATTTCTTCGTTCCGGCCCACATTTTATCCAAATAGCGACAATATTTTGCGATTCGTCCAAATTCATTTTATCCCTCGCAGCAGTATTTTGCGATTGCTCATTTTGTTTCGTGCATGGTATTTTGCGATCTTGCTCACTTGAAGTTTCTCCCATGACGATCAAGATGCCCCTAATCGTCAAAATAATCACCCAACGAGAGTTTGCTTGAGGACAAGAGACAAGCGATTCCCGCCAAAATCATCAGTGTATTCCCCAACAAGAGTTTGTTTGAGACCAACGCAAGCAAATTCAGCCTCTAAATTTCGCCAAAGTTCGCTTGAGACCGACGCAAGCAGACTTCCCCAGCAGCTTTCTACCGACGTCCCGCTTATTATTTTTTGTTATATATCTCTTGTTCCCCGCAGAGTTCGACCAAAGTTCCCTGTGACCTCCTAATGCCTTCGAGACACCGAGTTATCTTCGACCAATGATTTTTTTTTCTTTCGAAGCGTCTTGATCCCGCTTCACCCAGGGGGTGTCTCGGTATGATCTCTTCTTATGGTCAAGCGAGCTTCCTTACGTAGTCTAATGGACTTTAAACGACCCTCCCCGACAAATCGACGGACTCTAAAATGTTCCCGACGACATGTCCTTGGTTCGGACCCCTTGAGCCGCCTCGCGTCGCCATAGTCGTCGGGTTGTAATCTTCGATTGACCTGATGGCTATACTTTGACTTTCGCCTTGTCCAAGCCTCGGTCAAAGTGGGGGCTCAGAGACACCTCGTTTCTGCACCCCTCGCAAACCACCCGGTGATGATTGGGCCGCATGTTTGATTCGCGGAACGATTAGTGACAGTTCGTAAGATTATCGTCAAGTGATTGCTCAAAAATTAATGTCAACCTCTTAGTTGTCATCTACGTGCCGATACGGTCGTTTTGGCGATAATTAGAGTACATTCGAGTCCGGGTCAAAAACCGTCTCCATTTTCTCGATAGCCGTTAAATCCCGAGTCGAATGTTCGGAATGTTCCGGATATTTCTATTCCATATTTCTCAAATTTTATCTTTTGGCAAATAATATCCCGTAATATTCAAAAGATAATCGAATTAAATCCGTCCTACCATAACTTAAACACGGAAATCTTTCTTAAACAGGAGGAAACCTCCTGGGAATAGACGCAGAGTCTTTGCGCCTCTTCCAAGAGACGCAGAGTCGCTGCGCCTCTTCCCAAGCCCTTCTTTGCATGATTTACGTATCTTTTTTATATCTTTCCGAGATTCACTTCCAAAGAGTCTCCGAAACCCTATTCCTCCGTGTGATTAGTATAAATAGGAGCTTTCGTTCCTCATATTTCTCACGCGAGTGTCCGCCCTTCTCTTCTCCCTTTGCATTCTAGACTTTGTTCTTACTAATTGGTGCTTGGACTTCCGACCACGTAAGCTCGGATCTTTCCGGGTACCAGCCTCTCCGTTGCATGACCGACCAATTTGACCACTACACTTAATCAATCTAATTAATCAACTTGTTAAATCGTTTTCCTCTCACGAGGGCACTCTTTCCTTGCATTCGCGTCGAGCATCACTAATCGATTTTCTTAGTTCTTCTCGTTCCATCAACATGTAAGTCTGAGGGTGTATAATTCCTTTTATTTATTGTATTTTACTTTATCGTATCAACAATTGTAAGATTTATGTCGAATACACCATTAAAACCGATTTCTAAAACCGTGCTTTAAAACTCTGTTTTTGCGGATTTCCGATGAGACGACGAAGAGAGAAAGGACGCAGAATCGCTGCGCGCCTCTTCGAAGGAGCGCGGCACCTGCTGCGCCTCTTCGTGAGGCTGCCGCAGTTCCTGCTTCTTTTCTTCTTCCTCCGTCCTCTGTAATTCGTGTCAAAATTATTTCTTTTGTTTTGTTCGTTTGCTAATTCGTTCGTATAATTATTCATCATTAATAATTCACATGTATATTTAACATTCATTCACATGTTTAGTTCATTATCATTCCGACTTAAATCCCTTATAACCAATATTCGCGGGTTTTCGTCATTAATATTCAATTCGAGTTTTAGAAGTTCAATTTCATCATATTGAGTTTCTGGAATTTACCTTTGATATATTTTCATATTTTTGTCATATATTCGCCATATTCATCATGTTTAGTTAATTTATTTGTTTAGTTTGTAATTATTAATCATTCATTAACATCGACCCTTCACATAATTAATCCGTCTTTAATCCGTCTCATCCATGTTTTACCGTTTTTATGACTTTAATCATATGTAATTAATTCATTAAATCACTTTCATCCGAGTAATTATTATCAATCAATCCTTAAAATTAACAATCAACATTAACGGTTTTGCTCTTCGCTTCACGCCTGAACTCACCCTTGAACAGACGCAAAGAATCTGCCGCGCCTCTTCCAAAGGGCGCATGCGGTCTGCTCGCGCTGTTCCAGGGTGAATTCTGCCTCAAACTCCTTTTACGCCTTGACGTAGTTTAATTAGTCTACGTATTAATCCACTAGTACTCGTATTATCACCTTCTGACTTATTCGTATTTCTTTCTAATTTATTCACTTATTCCTTTTTCTCAAATAATCCGTTTTAAAGGTATTTTCGACATAAATCGCCTAATCCGTTGTAATTAATGTAATTTCCTTTAATGTAATTTTCTTTTATTGTATTCATCCTATTGTTTGTGTGCTTTCACATGTAAATGAACATTAATTCCAATTTCGACCCAATTGTATGCTAACTAATTGTCAACCGACTTAGCTAATTCTCACATGTTAGGATTAATCAATGGATGTTGCATTGCATGCATATAGCCGACAATATATCAAGTACGAATAACTCCCCTAATCATTAGTAGAGGCCGCTATCGAGGCGGGCGGGATTAGGTGTTCGATCAAAAGAGCTTCCTAATACGTACCCTCACCCCTTACTCCAGATCTCCGTGAGCACCCGTGTTCATTGGCATCCACGAGAGTCATTCTAGACATAGAATGCTAAGGGTAACGATTGCTTAGTGTTCATGTCACTACTTTGTGTCTTGACATGACATGAGGTATTCGAACGGTTCCAATTTCCCATAAAAATTGGTGGCGACTCCTTACAAAATGCAAACGCTTGTTGTTTCCGAGCTCCCCTCGTCCCAAGCGCCCCCGTGGCCGGCCCGCTGTCCACAAATAGGGAAATATAGGCATATATTGCACATTTGAGCTCTGAAATGCGCGTAGAAAAGAGTGTGAAACATCGTATTTTAGACACACATCAAATCTCCCCAAACCAAACCTTGCTTGTCCCCAAGCAAGAACTAGACTCGATCTAATGGAACGAGTTCAATCTCAGAGCGAGATGCACAAGTAAAACCTAAGCCAATTTAATGCACAACTAACAATCAATCAGTAATGTGAATCATGCAAACGAATTATAAAGTCGTTAAAACCTGCTGAACCGTCAACTGTAGAGACTTCTCAAATTGGACTCTCGCGGTTCGCTCAAATCACTCAATTAAGCACAGGTGATATATTTGTAAGATAGAAAGAATTGACTTTGTAGAGACTCTCACCTGACTACGACCTATGAGAACATGCCAGCAATAAAATATGAAAGTGATCTCTACGACCGTACATACGCATTCCAACCAAACAGATGACCGATGACACATGCCGAGGTATAAATGGGATATGTGAGGTATGGGTAAGAAGAGGCAAAACATTTTATGGTAAAGTGGAGGTACAGGTGATCAAGCTAGTACCAAAACGGAACCAAATGGCAACATCCAACTCCTTTCTCATAAACGAATGAACGGTGCTATAGCAAGCACAAAACTCACAAATCTCCAAAATACTAAATCAATAAACTCCCCATAGGATATAAACGAAACATGGGAGCAAAAATCGCCAAAAGATAAGGATTAAATTATGCGAATTGATTTTTTTTTCTTTTTTCTCTTCGAACTTCAGTCGATCGACTATATAGGGCAGTCGATCGACCCATTTGAACAGTACAGAACCTCTTTTCTTTTTCGAATCATTTTTTCTTTCATCTTCCTTTTTTTTTCCTTTTTTTTTCTTTCATTTCATTTCCCAACTATCGTCTCAACAGAGCATATGCTACCAAAAACTGAGTAACAATCCCGAGAACACAGACTACTAGCTTGACAAGGGACAGGCTATGTGTAGGTTGTAGTAAATAGGACAAAAAGGATATTTTTGGCATAGTGAAGCTTATGGGTAAAATGAGAAAAGGAAACCTCTACCACATGTGTCAACAAACCACAAACCGAATGCACACAGGTATTAAGTAGATCGAATTCATATTCATGCAAATTAAGGAAACATGTCTCATAAGGAGTACTACTCACATTCCTAAATGAACTGGTCATGAATGTCACCAGTTATAGGCTCTAAAAACTCAGAAATATGATGTAGCTTGCCAATTTTCAAAGTCAAGTCTCAAGTTTAAGCAAGTAATTCAACGAAAACTCGTAGGTATGCATTTATGATTCTACTAATAACATGTAAGTCAAGCAAGGCTTAGGCAAAACAGGTGCAAATGCAAAATCATCCTTGAAATATTACCGTTCCGACTCGACCTATATGCTAAAATAAACGTGCATTTTATGGAAATTTTTGAAATTTTTCAATTTTTATTTGAATTTTTGATATATGTGAAAATGAAATAAAAAATGCAAACCAAAATTTAAACGTGAATGCAAACAAATGAATGAAGTGCGACGCAAAACCCTTCCCCAAACCAAATCGCACAATGTCCCCATTGTGCAAAATCATATGATGAAAGCAAAGAGAAATGGGAATTTGCGAGAAAAGGGAAATAAAAACACAATGACAGAAAGTAAAGACTTGGGAACTCACAAGACGTTAAGCGCAGTAAAGGAAACCTCCCCAAACCAGCGTGAGCTAGGAGGTTTCAGTAGCCAGCAGTGCTACCAACAAGAGTGCCTGAAAGACAGAAAACACCACGCATAAGACCGAAGAAAACAATTTTAAAGCGTAGAAATTGTGCATAATTGAAACAAAAGAAGAAATAGATGATTCGACGGAAAATAAAGTGGAGTAGAAAACTCCCTTGAATCCGCATATCGACCAAACACAGCAGGGGAGAGGTCGTGAACGAATATAGCAAAGATGAGAGTCGATCGACCTAAAGAGGCGATCGATCGACCACTGTGGTTGTGAACAGTAGCTCAGTAACCCGCAATTCAGTCGATCGACCAATTGTGCCAGTCGATCGACTGAAAACACTGCTGCAGTGTCTTATTTATTCGTAATTGCTCGATGATTTGAGCTAATAAGCTCTAAATACCTGCAAATACACAATAGCACGCGCCCAAAATTGCGCAAAACCCAGAACGAAGTCTAAAACATTTGAAAATTCTAAGCAAACGAAATAAAGGCGAAGTTTTCGCAAGACACAAAAAGCAATAGAAAATAGTTCGAAAGCAATAAAATGAAGTTTATAACGAACTTGATCAACTAATAGTTGATCAAAAAGGACCACGGGATGGCCCACTTCGTCGGCTTCTGGCTACTAGAGGTAGCCTCAATGGTGCTCATCTTATCAGTTGCACCCTTCTCAGCTTCAACAGTTGGAGAACTCAGCTGATCAGCTTCGTCATCTCCCCAATCAAGGGCTCCCTCGGAATCGTCGGAGTCCAAATCAGTCCATCTCACCTTGGTTGGCTCATCTTCCACTTCCTCATCAGTCCCATAGCTTAGGCATCCAAGACCTCCTCTTTGAATGATAGGCTTTGTCACAGCTGGAGTATCCAACGGCTCTTCCTTCCCCAAACCAGCTCCTGCATTATCTAAAATAACAGATTCTTCCTCCTTTTTGCTCCCAATCTGGGGCGGAGGGGTTAATACAACAGTAGTAATAGGGACAGTCGATTCAAGAAGAACAAAGTACGATCTCTTTTCAGAGACCGTATTACAAGTAACTGGCCACATGGCGTCCTTCTTTTTAGCAGGTTGGGCAAAAATGATAGAGTGTTTCCCAACCTTGAAGGTCAAGGTTCCTAAACCGACGTCAATAATCGCACCAAGCGGTGTGCGAAAATGGCCTACCCAAAATGATGGGAATATGGTCATCCTCAGGCATATCAAGGACAACAAAGTCGACAGGGAAGAAAAACTTCCCTATCTGAACGGGTATGTCCTCTAGGACTCCTATAGGCTCGACCGCAGATCGGTCAGCCATCTGGACTGTCATCTCAGTGATAGCAAACCGGGTCAACTTGAGTTTCCTAGCTAAACTCAAGGGCATGACACTTATACTGGCCCCTAAGTCACACAATGCCTTTTCGATAGAAAAGGTACCTATGCTACAAGGGACGGAAAAACTACCCGGATCCTCTAACTTAAGGGGCGCAGTGTGAGACAGATAAGAACAAGACTCCTTGGTGAGTGCGACGATGCACCGTTTCAAGTGACCGCTTTTTGACAACGGTTGCTTCATAAATTTAGTGTAGGCGGGTACTTGGTTAACTAGCTCAAGGAAGGGGACTTGCACATTCAAACTACGGATAACTTTCTCAAACTTATTGAAAGATACCTGTTCTTTGGTCGGCACGAGTCTCTCCGGATATGGGGCTGTAAGGAGCACCTTAGCCCTCTCCTCTAATTCGCGCGCGCCGACGTCCTTGGACTTTGGCTGGAAGTCCGTCACCTTTTCTTCGTTGTAACTAGACCCCTCCTCAGACCTTCTCAAATGAGACCCATTGACCGTCATTGGATCGAACTTGAGCCGGATCGACCCATCAAGACTCGGTCCGCTTCCAAAACTTTCGGGACTGTGGTACCCCGAAACAAGTGGTCTCGTAGATTAGTTGGCATTAAAGGACGAAACTCTTCAACATCAGCAGTGATATTGGTCGATCGACCATCCTCCTCAGTCGATCGACTGGTATGCACAGTTCCAGAAGCTCCAGGAACCCGTGTTTCAGTCGATCGACTAGGTATAGCAGTCGATCGACTGATTTTCCTGGCAGACGTCTTTTTCTTTGAATTGTTCTTTGAAGCTTTCTCTTGGCTTGTTTCTGGCTCATCTTTCTCGATAGCATCCTCAACCATGGCAGGACCATCAAGGGTGGACCCGCTCCTCAAGGTGATGGCATTTAGGGTCTCTTTTTGTTCGGGTTGAGTGGGTAAGTGTCCGGGAGCTCGAGTGTTGCTTTTACTAGCCAGTTGAGCAATTTGGCTCTCAAGTAACTTCATCCCGGCCTCTCTTGCTTGGGACTCCTTTAGCAACAGATTCTTAAGCTCGGAGAACTCAGAGTTTTGTGATTGTTGTTGTTGCGGCACATAAGGAGGATTCTGGTATTGCTGTTGCTTTTGATGAGGCGGCACATATGGTTGTTGCTGCTGCGGGTGTTGGGTTGGATTTTGAACATTTTGGCTCCTCCAACTCAAGTTCGGATGCGGTGGCTCGTAGTAGGTGTTTGTCTGCCTATAGTGTTGAAAGGCAGCACAAGATTCAAAGGGGCTAGGGCAATTTTTCGAGACATGGCCCTCAACTCCACACCTTTCACATACGAAGGGACCGTCTGACACAGCGTTGACTTGGTATATCGCACCCTTAGAGGCTCCTCCTAGCTCATATTTGTCAAATCTCGCGGTGAGAGCCTCAAGTGCAGCAATAGAGGAAGATTCAGCAGCTCTCCTCTGGTTCCCTCTCGAATTCCCATACTCGGCCTTGTGGGTAGCTAGATCGTCAATGATCTTCCACCCCTTGGTTGCTCCCAAATTTTCAGCGAAACTTCCATTGGCAGCAGCATCCAAAATGGCCCTCTGATCATCGTACAACCCATTGTAGAAATGATTGCACAAACTCCACTTAGCAAACCCATGGTGCGGTATGGTTCGCACCAACTTCTTGAATCGGACCCATGCCTCGTGGAAATTTTCATCCGGCCCTTGTTTAAAACCCGTGATTTGGGCTCTAATAGCGATCGTCCTTGAAGCTGAGAAGTACTTCTTGTAGAACGCCAATGCCAATGTATTCCAATCGGTGATATCCTGAGCGGCTCGGTCCGGATCTCTATACCATTCCCTTGCGATCGCGAAGGAGAAGATGAACATTGTCTCCTTGATCTGGTCCTGGGTCACGCCATTTGGTGGGGGAATGGAGCAGCAGATAGTCTATGAAGGTCTCCATGTGCTTAGCCGCATCTTCGTTTGCGCTCCCCAAACCGATTTCTCTCAACCATAGTGATGTAGGCGGGCTTTGGTTCGAATTTTCCGCATCTCCCGTGGTTCGAACCCCTTGTATAAATTGTCGGCTGTCGGCTCGGAAAAACTAGCTATACTCGCTTCCTCGGCCATGACTGGAATTTCCGGAGAAGTAACTGTCTCGGTGAAGAAGTGGAAACGGGTGAAGATCAGGGTCTTCTTGAACGATTCGTTCTCGTGATAGCTTGACAGTACTCGGCTCTTCCTCTCGTCGGTAATACTCTTCGTGTTCGCCTCAACTCGCGCAAGGATCTCTCAAGCTCGGGTTCAACGGTACTAATTCCCCACCCCGTGACTGCGCATAAGATGAAACTACAACAAGAATATAAGAAAAGTTTAAGGAACAAAAGTCCCTTAAACCGAGAAAGACCGAAAATAAAAACAACTAAAATTAGGACTATTGCCTCCCGAAAACGGCGCCAAAATTTGATACCCGTCGTTGTGAGTACCAAAGATAAAATTTATAATCTCCTATTAAGACTAACCTAGGCTAGTGGTAACAGGTCGATCCGCAAGGAGGCGCTTGTAAACTTTAGTTGATTAATGTTGATCCGAGGTAACTATTATGGGGGTTGATTTGAATTGGTCTAAAACTAATAACAGTAAAAATAAAATAAACTAAAAGTATGATTTAAACAGACAAAAGAAAGGCACTAGGATGATCGGGTCATTATAGCTTCGGCGGCAGCAAACTAAGTCGGTCTGAATTAAACACAGGTAAGGCGGGAAATAAGAGGTCCTCTCGGTCCACTCCTAACAAATAGCATCTCACGATCTCGCTATAGGTCCCTAATGTCACTAATACTAACTTTCGTCCTGAAAAGTGACTAATGGTCTAAACTATACCTATCTTTCGATCTTAGCACAGTTTAGTCGAATTAATTGAGGGTCAAATAACTTTCCCTATCTTTCGATCTAATGGGTCAGTCACAAAATAGGTATCTAACTGGTCGCATGCATTCGATTTGTTAAATACAAGATTAAAGACAATTAAAACGAGGGATAACCTTACAAGGTCAGTCGATCGACCAACAAGGTCGATCGATCGATCGACACGCTGGTTCAGCCGTGTCTAATCTAGTGCCGCCTATGCCATAAATCGCCTACATCCTAGCACTAAAGATTTAGCTACTCATGCTAAAGATGAAGACAACAATGAAACTAATAACAACTACTGAATTCATGCTTTAAAATAAATAACAACGATGATAAAACGATAATTGGCTTTGGGGCACTTAACTATCAAACCTATACTAACAATAAAAGCAAAACAATAAACTCAATACTAGGGCAGAAGAAATACCGAGATTCAAGAGGAAAGATTAAGAACAATGGCAGAATTTTCAATGCTAAAGTTGATAACCCAAAACCCTAACTCGGAAAATAAGCTAAATTATTGTGATGTGAAACTTAATGTATTCTCCGATATATTATTCGATATCAAAACTAGATGCTGGTGTTACGTTATATAGCAATCAACGCAACAACCTCTTTCTAAAACCTAAACTTCACGGGCTTTCTAAATCTCGTCTGGAATCGAAATCTGGTCGATCGACTAAAGATGATGGTCGATCGACTGCTCCTCAGCAATAGTAGCTTCTGGAAACCGAGCCTTGGTCGATCGACTGACTAGGTTGGTCGGTCGACTGGCTAAGCTGCTACTTGACTTCTTTTAACTCGTGGACTTGTCTTTCGGGCCTTAAATTGCGTACCAAGCTCGTTCTCTAAGCAATTCCTTTACGTCATTTGCAATGCAGATTACTCGGGGGCGGATTTGGCTTGATTTCCCGTCGAATTCTTCACATTTCTGCAATAAAGTACAAAAACACGAAAGTAGAGGAAAATAGGGAAATATAGGCATATATTGCACATTTGAGCTCTGAAATGCGCGTAGAAAAGAGTGTGAAACATCTTATTTTAGACACGCATCACTTCGTATTCTACTGCGTTATTTGTCACCTCGAAGTCGAGTTTGACAGATAGTGGTGTATGCTCACCTTCAGGAGAAATGAGCAACACTCCTATTCCAAATCCCCTTAGATTCGATGTTGCATTAAAATAAAGGTCCCAAGAGTCTACATTGGTTTGGAGTATATCCTCATCTGGAAATGACCATGTGTCTACTGCTTGGGTGTCGTTGATGGGATTATCTACGAAGAACTCGGTGACGGCGCGCCCTTTTATAACCTTCAGAGGTACGTATTTTAGGTCGAACTCTGAGAGCATTAAGGTCCATCTTGCCAAGCGTCCGTTGAGAACAGGTTTTTCGAAGAGGTATTTGACAGGATCCATTTTGGAGTACACCTTGACGGAGTAGCTAAGCATGTAATGGCGTAGCTTCTTTGTTGCCCACACAAGAGCGAGGCATATCTTTTCGAGTGGTGTGTATTTGCATTCATATTACAAGAACTTCTTACTAAGGTAGTAGATAGCTCTCTTTTCTTTTCCGATGGTTTGTGCTAGCATAGCCCCCATGGCTGTTTCGGTCACTGTGAGATATAAACCAAGAGGTTGATCTCGTTGAGGAGGCATGAGCACTGGTGGTTTGGCTAGTATCTCCTTGATTTTGTCAAACGCCTTTTGACAGTCATCATCCCATATGGTGTGATCTGTTTTCTTTAGCTTTTTGAAGATGGGTTCACAGATCATGGTAAGTTTCGATATGAATCGACTTATATATTGAACCTTGCCTAAAAATCCCCCAACCTCCTTCTCTGTTTGAGGTTGTGGCATTTCGATTAGAGCTTTGATTTTGGAAGGGTCGATTTATATTCCTCGTTGACTGACGACATATCCCAGAAGCTTGTTGACGTTACCCCAAATGCGCATTTCTGAGGATTTAGCCTCATGTTGTACTTTCGTAGTCTTAGGTAGAATTTGCGAAAGTTATCAATGTGCCCCTCTCTATCATTGGACTTGAAAATCATATCGTCTACGTACACCTCTACTTCTTTATGCGTCATGTCATGTAAGAGCGTGGTTGCAGTGCGTTGATACGTAGCTCCAGCATTGATTAATCCGAACGACATAACAGTGTAGCAATAGGTGCCCCATTGAGTAACAAAGGCGGTCTTATGCGTGTACTCTATGGCCATCTTGATCTGATTATATCCCGCGTACCCATCCATGAAGGACAACAACGCGTGATCTGCCGTATTGTCCACCAATATGTCGATACGTGGTAGAGGAAAGTCGTCCTTGGGACTCGCTTTATTCAAGTCTCTAAAATCAACACAAACACGGATTCTCCCATCCTTTTTGGGTACGGGTACTATGTTGGCTACCCTGTCTGAATACTCGGAAACTTTGATGAACCCGGCTTTGAATTGTTTATCGACTTCTTCTTTGATCTTAAGAGCCCATTCTGTCCTCATTCGACGAAGCTTCTGTTTTACAGGTTTGAAACCTGGTTTGATTGGAATTCTGTGTTCTGCAATGTCCCTGTCGATCCCTGTCATGTCTTTGTAGGACCAAGCAAAAACGTCTTCGAACTCATGCAGGAGGTCTATGAAACTAGCCCTTTCGGTTGGGCTCAAGGTTGTCCCTATCCTAAGTTCTTGGGGTTCTAGTTCGGTTCCTACGTTGATGGGTTCAGTGTTCTCTATAACTGGTGCCCCTTCCACCTCTTGTAATATTTCTTTGGCTATGTAGGGAGGTAGTTTGATGGAGTCTGGGTCAGGGTCATCCTCATTATCATCGTAAATAGAATTGCATTCAGAATAACACAAAGAGTAAGCAGAATCTAATTTATTCATGTTAAATTTTGAAAAGAGTTGAAAAAAAGAAGCCATCTGTTCAGTAGTCAGTGGCGGTAAAGGGATAGCTGTTGGGACATTTCCCAAACTACTGTTACTACTCGATACTATGCTAGGAGAAACAAGGGGATTGGGAGTCACGACAGGAGGAGACTCTCTAGGGACTTCTCTAGACTCCGACTCTGATTCCGACTCCGACTCCGACTCTAACTCGAATTCGTGGTCTTCTGGTTCTCCTTTGAACATCTCTCCTTCTCCAGTGGTGAGCTTGAAGAGTCTTCATTGGTCGTTTGTCCATTTGATCGATTTTCTCCATCTTTTTTGCTGATTTGAACTGGTTTCAGTGATTAATGCGGAAGGGTTGAAATGGTCGTCTTGAAGTATCATGGTAATGATCTCGTCCTGTGCAACTCTAACAAATCGATCTTCTCCAAACAGAAGGCTAACTGCCTGTTCGTCTAAGCAAGGTGCTTGACGAGTCTTGACGGTAGGAACCGTTTCTGAAGGAATGAAGTAGCAATCGTGAAAGATCTCGATTCCAGCTAGTTGCCTTCCCTTGTAGTGCCAAGGTTTGGGGAACCCATGAAAGTATTCTTGACTCCTTTCTCTAACGAAGTATCCATTCAGGGTAGGGAGGTAGGGTCGCATTTGGATTCCCACGTTCTTACGGTTTTGGAACTGTGTGAGCATCTCTAGAGCTTCATCTTTCGTAGGTTTGTATCCCAATCCTAATGGTATTCTTTGAGAGTTTCCTTCCTTGTAAGGTGCAAAGGTATTTCTTCGGACAGGATTCAATGGCATTCCCGGGAAGTATCCCTGAGACTTGAGTATGTGGTTGACCACTAGATTGGAATATGGATTGAAGTACAAGGGTGCCAGTTCACTTTCTACAAGGTTTATGCTATGGAAGCCCCCAAGCTCGTATACTGGATCTGTAACCACTTAGTTGCTTGACATCTTTTCTATTACTGCCTTAATAGGTGATGAAGTGATCGTCACTACTTTGCCATCTAGTGGAATCTTGATTTTCTGGTGGAGGGTGGATGTTACCGCTTTGGAAGCGTGAATCCAAGGCCTTCCCAGAAGTATGTTGAATGATGCTTCGATATCCACTATTTGAAAGTTAATCTTTCGCTCAATCGGCCCTGTGGCTATGGTGAGGTTGACTAGTCCTACTACCTTACGTCGTGTACCGTCGTATGCGCGAACACCTTGGTTAGTAGGGGTCCAATCCGACTCTTTCATGCCCAACTTATATGCTGTTTTTAATGGTATGACGTTGACCGCAGAGCCATCATCTACCAAAGTCATTGGCACATTATTCTTTAAACAAAGGACCGTAATGTATAGAGCCAGGTTGTGACTAGCGCCGAAAGGTGGCAAATCCTCATCCGAGAAAGTAACTGGGTTACTTAGCTTAGTTGAATCTTGAAAGACCAAGTTGACTACGTCATCAGATGTAGCGTTGTGTGCCACGTTTAATTTAGCCAAGGCTTGCAGCAAAGCTTGGCGATGAGGGAATAAGCTTGCAACTAGTTGCCAGACTGAAAGATCAGCCTTTGCCTTTTGTAATTGCTTTAGCAAGTGGTCAGTAGACGTATCTTCGCCATCATTTGGGGTGACGACGTTGGTGTTAGTAACTGAACCATTAGCTATGGGACCATTCTGAGCGACATTTTGATACGGACATCCTGAACGAGTACGGTGGTCTATATCTTGGTTTTCACCATTCTTGACTATGTCCTCACTAATCTTGACTAGGTAGTGCTCAGTGAGGTATTCGTCTTCATCATCATTGGCCCATATGCCGTTGATAGTAGCAAGCTCACTCAACCTGATGATTTCAGCTTCTAAGTGGGTTATTTGATCAATTAGGTTATCAACCACAATTATCACTTCTTGCATTGTAGAATTTCTGGAAAGATTTAGTGGCGTACTTTCTTTAGGTGTAGTGCTTGGATTGCGGAGTGCTTAGGTGTAGTTCTTAGGTTCTCCTTTGAACATCTCTCCTTCCCCAGCGGAGTCGCCAAACTGTGGACACGGGGGGCCCACGGGGCGCTTGGGAAAACAAGCGTTTGCATTTGTGGAGTCGCCACCAATTTATTGTGGAAAATTGGAAACCGTTCGAATGCTTCGTGTCATGTCAAGACACAAAGTAATGACATAGACACTAAGAACTCGTTACCCTTAGCATTCTATGTCTAGAATGACTCTCGTGGATTCCAATGAACACGGATGTTCACAGAGATCTGGAGTAAGGGGTGAGGGTACGTATTAGGAAGCTCTTTTAATCGAACAACTAATCCCGCCCGCCTCGATAGCGGCCTCTACTAATGATTAGCGAAAATCATCTATACTTGATATGTTGTCGATTATATGCATGCAATGCAATAGCCATCGTTTTAATCCTAGCATGTGAGAATTAACTAAGTCGGTAAACACGTAATTTCGCACTTATTAATGTCGAATTGGGGCTTAAAATTAATTACATGTGAAGAACAAGCAAATAATACAATAATAAAGAGTATAATAAATAAAATACGATAATTAAAATTACAACAATTACAATGATTTGATGATTTACGTCGAAAATACGTTTAAAACGGATAATTTGAGAACAGAAAAAGAAAATAATTAAGGTTAGAAAACGGACAGATTAGTGATGATATTACAATTAATATTTAAATAATACGTAAAACTAATAAACTAGGTCAAAGCAGAAACGGAAGTTCAGGGACAGAAATCTCCCCGGAACAGGCGCAGCAGAGCTGCGGCCCTTGGAAGAGGTGCAGTGGTCACTGCGTCTGTTCCTGAAGTGAGTTCTGGCTGTGAAGCCGGAACTGCATATCGTTAATGTTCATTGGTGAATTTAATGATCGATTATTGACATTCGACTCAAGTAGAAGTGATTTAACAGGTTATTTACATGTAAATTGGTCATAAAAGCAATAAAGAACGAACTTAAATTAATTAGAACGAATTATAGACTAATTATGGGTGAATTAAAGGTTAATAAGAGATTAATTACCACTAATTTAGGTCAAATTACTAAGACCGAAACGAATGTAAGACGCGATACTGATGAAAATATACAAAGGTCGAATCCCAGAGATTTGATATGAATGAATCGAATCTCCAAAATTCGGGTTTGATTTTAATGACGAAAACCCGCAAATATTGATTACAAGGGATTTAAGTCGGGATTTAAAGATGATAATTGTACATGTTATGATTATAATTATTATATACGAATAAAAAAGAAGAAAATAAGAAAGAAAAACGAAAGACGACGAATTAACAGGAAGGCGAGGAAGAAGAAGAAAAGCAGGAACTGCGGCAGCCTCAGGAAGAGGCGCAGCAGATGCTGCGACTCTTCGAAGAGGCGCAACAGTTTTTGCGTTTCTTCTCGATGTCTGTCTTCTGTTAATCCGTAAAAATAGGTTTGATAAAAGGGTTTTATAAATCGGTTTTAAACATGCTTTCGACGTAAACCTTACAATAATTTATTCAATAATAAAATACAATAATAAAACATGGGATTTACACCCTCAGACTTACATGTTTGACGAAACGAGATTAACTAAGTTAACGATTAGTGATTGCTCGACTCGAATGTATGATGAAAGTGCCCTCGTAAGAGGAATTAAATTAAATTGATTAAGTTGATTGAGTGGAGTTGGTCAAATTGGTCGGTCATGCAAAACGAGGCTGGTACTCAGAAGGATCCGAGCTTACGTGGTCGAAAGTTCAAGCACGTAGACACCAATAAGCAAAGAGCACGGTCTTAGAATGCAAAGGGAGAAGAGAAGGGCGGACACTCGCATGAGAAATATGAGGAACAAAGGTCCCTATTTATACTAATTGATAGGACAAGAGTTGGTCGTCACACATCCAATCAAACACATTTATAATACTCAACATACAACTAGTTAGCGGTAAGTCGAGGTCGATCCATGGGACGGTGTGCTTTGGGTTCTAAGTCTATCTATCTCAATTTATGCTAGTGTCACAATTGATGGGGTTTGTAGTTGTGTCTAGACTAATGCAAACAATAAGGTAAAACAAGTAATGAAAGGAAGGATGTAAACAATTGATTAAAAGTGCTAGGATATCATGGGGTCATAGGGGATTCATGGTTTTGATCATACAAACATGTTTACAAAGTTGCAAGCAATTAATGTTGTGGAGGAACCGAGTTGGTTTATGTCTTACGGTTCATAAGAAGAGTTGGGTCCCGGAGCCGAATCGATTAGATTGTACAACACCTACAAGTCGACTTACTTTCCTCCAATTCAACTTCTATGCATGGTCTAGCAAGACTCGAGTTGGTTTATATCTTACAAGTCAAGTTGAGTAGATAAGAGATGGTTGTAAATGCAAGGATTCATAAGCTTGGCATTTCATCAAACAAAACATGTGCATAAAGTTGACATCACAACAAGCAAGCAATTTGATTATAAAAACATATTAGATTAAGCATGAATCAATCCCATGTCGGTTTCCCCTAATTACCCATTAATCCTAGCTAAAGAAACTACTCACTCATTATCATGGGAAACATGCCATTAATGGTGTCAATCATCACAACAAGTATAAACATGATAATAGAATGAAGAAATGAACAATAAAGATTAAAGAGTAAAGGAATTATACCAACTTAAGATGATCCAAATAATAAGGCAAGAATAATAGAAGAAACTTGATTGATTGATGGAAGGTTGTCAATCTCCCAATAATAACCCAATAATCTTCAATTACCCAATAATAAACTTGAATAATAAACTTGAACAATAATTAAGAAGAGATTAATGTGTAATTTGTGGAAAGATTAAAGAGTAATCTTTTCTAATCTACACCTAATCTAATCTAAAGAAGGATTTTTTTCTAGCTAAAAAGATGTGTCAAAGGATTATTACAAATGGGGTATTTATAGTGGAAATTAGGTGGATGCATTAGGGTTAACTAAGGGCTAAACTAGTAATTGCACTTTTTAAATGGAGTAGGGAGGAGCCGGTATCTTTTGAAGGAAGGGCTTCTTTCTTTGTAGCTTGGAGAAGAGGAAATCGCGCTGGGCTGGAATCCGAGCGTCTTTGGGAGAATCTGGGCGGATTGGTGAAGAGGAAAACGGGCGGATTGGGGAGAAGACGCACGGATTCCGTGCATTGTGGACGGCCGGATTTCAGAGAATCCGCTCGGGTTGGACTTCAGTTTTCGTTTTCTCTTCTATTCTTCCCTTTTCTTTACTTCCATTTTATTCTTGTAGACTTGGTCTTCAGTTCTTGCTTCTTCCTCATACTAATCCATCAAATGTCGTCAAATAGCTTCCGAGTATGCACGAAAGACGGGAATTTCCGCCCTATTCTCTTCTTTCCTACAAAACATATAGAATGCGATAGAAAAGCAAATAGGAAGGTTTTGACGAATAAAATGGCCAAAGAATGCTATAATAGTATGCAAAATAGGCTCAATTAGGGGACTAAATGTGCGCAAATAATGTTCACATCAAATATCCCCAAACCGAACCTTTACTCGTCCCGAGTAAAGAGGTGACAAAAACTAGACCTTTATTTAAACTAACCTAATAATATAGCCGATATGAGACAATTAGCGGGTCTCACTCCGCCCCTTCAACTCACAACAAGCCAACCATGAGGTAGGATGCCTTCTTGCAAGGCAAGGTGGGTCTTGCCAAAATGGCGACACATCCAAACATTAAGCACACAAAATCACATAATGGATGCATCTACAAAAGAATAGCCACTTCCTCATCAAGTGGCGGAGGCACTAAGGAGGAACAAATTTAAGAGCATGTAATCCTTCACAAATACTAGTTCAACGAATTACTAAGGCTAAGAGGATGGCACTAAATCACCTCCAAATGGTGTTAAACTAGATTACTTTCGTCCTCAATTTCCAAATGCTTTTGTCAAGAGCGATCGGATGGTGGTGGAATGGTGATCCCTATGATGCTAGTAGCATATGACATGACAAGTCTCGAATTCTCTACAAAAGTAAAGGTCATGGATCGTCCCAAGCTCGACAAAGTGGCTTGACAAAAAGGCTTTTTGGGAATGAAATGCTCAAATCTTTATACAAAACGGGTGGATATGACTAGTATTCAAAATTGTCCTCATTTCAACTTTCACATTTCAAAAATTTAAGATGGGGTTTGTCCCTTCCGGGCTAGTGTCCTTTGCTTTCGCCAGTCGCTTATTAGGCAACCGGTTAACCTCTAGACAATAGCTTTTCGGGGTGATAGTCACTCTGTCTCTGGGCGGCCGAATTCACAACTGTGTGGGGGCCCAATTCAATGGATCCCGCACCAAAGCACATCGAAGTGGTACGCCTCCATCAAAACAAATTAAATTTCTCAACATTCAACAATTCATAACATTTGAGGTTTCCTTGGTATTAAATTACTTCCACATGACAAAATTCCTTGAAATGAGCACTTCAAACTTATTGATAGAAAATATTTTTGGGTTGCCTTACCACAAGGTCAATCAAGGTCACCTAGACAAGTTAACCAAGTCCACATCGCATCACGGGGTTGGATAGGTGACTCACATGCAAACCCTTGACTAGGCTTCGGGTCATGGGTGTAACACTACGGATTTTATAGGCTGGTACTCGACCGAGTATAGCCTACTCGGTCGAGTAAAATGTGTTGGGTATTCTGTTTGGCTACTGCCCAGGAATACTCGGCCGAGTATGGGTAATACTCGACCGAGTAGAGGATACTCGGCCGAGTATACTCTATACTCGACCGAGTATCCGGTCTGACGGGTAATATTTTCCGCGGTTGATTAAGAAAGGATTAGAGTTATATTGAGACGCATTTTACAGTTTCTAAAACATTTTACAAAACCTAAACTACACAATGTAACTCTAATCCTCTCCAAATCTCCCTCTCATTTGCGTGGATTGTTCGTGAGTCTAACGAATCTTGCCTTGCGTCAATTATGTCGGTAAGTCTCTAATTTCATGAGTCTCATTAAGTTGTCTTTTAGGGTTTTGCCCTAATTATTATTTTGGGTTAATTTGGGGGTTTAGGGTTTGGTCATTATATGTGTGTTGATTGTTGATTATAATTGTTGTAGGTGATGATGTGGTAATTGCTATGCATATTGTATGATTGATTAGAGCATATCGGATTGCGAAAAAGGTAGGGTTTCCCTACTCGATTCTTCGTTAATTGATTTAAGACTGTGCTTGTGCTGTAATTGTTGTTATTCGCTGATCATCGGAGTATGGGTGTTGTGATGACGGTGTTGGTGTGGTTGTGTTGTGACGGTTGTGATGTTGTGACAGCTGTGATGCTGTGTGTGTATGATTGTGGTGGAGTCACTTGCGGGAGTGGCTTCACACCCTAGTTCGCCCTCCGTGGAACCCGTCACGGGAGGGGATGTGCACATTAAGGGACAGGGATTGTTAGTCGCTCGTTGATGAGCTGGACTAGGTAGGGATGGGCTGCGGTCACCCATCAAGGCGGCGAGGATTACCTGTTGCGATGGGTAATCTGACAGGCTACACACTTCGGTGTGTAGTCGGTTCTTGTGTGAGATCGATGATCAGCGGGTGGTAATGTTTGTTGTCTTATATTGATTGAGTAGTACGACCCCGTGTTGTTGTTTTGTAAAACTGCGGTGATCCATTCGGGATGGTGAGCGGATTGTGACAGTGATACATTTATTGAGCTTGGGCGATCATGGGAGAGTCACCACGCTGGATTAGATGACACCATCACGAGCCTTAGTTATTGTTTTGGTAGTTGTTGCCTTTTGGATAATTCGTTTATTAGATTTTGGAGACTATGTAACTTTTATAACTACCGTACATTAATAAATGTGTTTGGACTGTTGCTTTTGATATATACTAACCTCGGGCAACCGAGATGGTAACAACCTTTCATGCTGGGGTAGTCCTGGTAAGGTACCTTGGTATGAGGGGGTGTTACAAAGTGGTATCAGAGCCGACGATTCCGGCACCTAAAACAAATGAACCCAATGAACTTAGGGAGTCCAAATAAAATGAACCCGGGGAGAGTTGTTTGGAGCTGCCGCAAAGACTTGGGAGACGTCCCGAAGTCGCATTAAGGCCCTTACGATCTCAAGCCGGTCACATGGGGGAAACTGTTGTATGTTTGAGTCATGTGAGTTTGATATCTATAGTTTGAATCTTGTGCATGGTTGGATGAAATGATGAAAGAAGTGGAATGTGATAGTTGTTGAAAGATGCATCGAGGATTGTTGATGTTAAACTTTGAGCATGAATATGTTGGCATGTTAAGTGTTGGAACATGGTAAAATATGAAAGGTGAAGTGTGAAATTGTATCTGGTTGATATTGAGCATGAAGAATGTGATCATGTTACCTGTTTAATACAATGTTGAACATGAAGTATGGTAGTGGTACATGTGCATGTGAACATGATGATTTTAATGCTTGATTGTTGGTAGAAGCATGTGATTAAGGTCATGCGTCTATATATGTGAATGTCGTGTTTAATTTTAATGTGAGTATGATAAAAGTGCCTCTATGTACTGGTTTCTTGAAGTATTGAATTGCTATTGTTGCCTTATGTATGTCCAAGTTGTTTTGGCTTAGGAAACTTGATTTGTAGAAAGAACGATTACGGAAGGGTTGTTTTAAAACTGTCATAAGTCTAGTTCTAGAAATGATATTGCTGTGATTCCAAGTTGAGGTGATAGCTTGTCTTCTTACGATTCTAACGATAGGTCACACGCCCAAAACGACCTAGTAACGAGGGAGATATGACTGTTTTACGAAAACTGGTCGGTGCTGAGAACTGCGCCGATACTCGACCGAGTAGTCCCTACTCGGCCGAGTATCTTTTATACTCGACCGAGTATTCCATATTCGGCCGAGTAATCTCTCTGTGATAATACTGTTTAGCGTCTGGAGTCGTGAACTCGGTCGAGTAGTCTCATACTCGACCGAGTAAGGTCTACTCGACCGAGTATTCCCAATACTCGACCGAGTAATCCTTCTGCGACAATTGAGTTTGCTTCTGGAGTCGAAAAGTCGACCGAGTAATATAGTTACTCGACCTAGTATGTTATGTACTCGACCGAGTACCTCATTGGATGGCCACTTTGAGTCGGTGGCTATGTTCTTACTTTTGTTTTGAGCCGGTGGCTATGTTTTTACATTGTTTTGAGTCGTAGAGTATATACACATGTATGTTTTGAGTCTTAACGCATTCTTTTATATGTGAGACGATCTGGATACGTAAGTTACCAAATACTATGATAGGGAGAATGCCGGGTTATGAGGGACATGTGTTGGATAAGGAAGACATGTGAGAGATAGTGGAAACAGAAAAAGGAAGAATGTGAGCTAATTGAGGCAAAGAGCATGTTTTGTGAGATATGATGAGTGATATAGTCGTGTGTTGAGTAGTATAAAAGTAAGTGTATATGGACAAGGGTGATGTAAGTGTAAAGAAGCATGAGAATGAAAGATTGAGATAAGGGACACGAATAGTGGCATATTTGGATGTGTAAGGATTTATGGAGGAAGACAGCTAGGATAGAGTTGCTTAAGGATATATGTAATGGAAGGTTGTTGTAAGAAGATAGGAAATAGAGGTATATAGTGAACTTAAAGGAAGTTATGTCGCGATGTGGATTTGTAGATAGTGGCTAAGTTTGGGAAGTTGGAATATCAAAGGGGTGAGCCTAGTGTGTAATTCTTTGGACAAACGGTATGAAGTGAATTTTGGTTTCTAGAGATGCGAAAGGGAGATACGACTAATTGAAGAGTAACTGTTAGTGTGCGGACTTGATGGTGACAAGGGTGAGTGTGAAGCAAGATGAGAGATGATAAATGATAAGAAGAATGATAAGATATTGAGATGAATTAATGGAATTAGAGTTGTGGAGCTATGGAAAATAAACAAATGACTAAAGAGTTAGGTAGAAAGAGAAAGGAGATGACTTATTAATTGGCATTATTGAGTAAAAGGAGGGAAAGAGGGATGGAAGTAAGTTGAGAGAACGTTGACCGGAGTTAAGGAGCATGAAGGTAGGAAATTATGAAATGTACGATATCCCCACTAGAGGGTGTGAGTTAATGGTTATATAGGAGAGCAGGACGACGTGTTAGCCGTGAGTTTCGAGGTATTAAGGGAATAAGGAGCTTGTAGAGTGTTTGCACGATCTGAGATTTTGGTGGAGAGTTAGGTAACGATATGATAAAGGATAGAATTGGGAATAATGTTGAGGTAAATCTTGTTGATGGATTGGATGTTCGTTATTTGGGATGATAACCAAAGAGAGAAAACGGATTGTGATATTAAGAAGTGATAGTAAGAGAGTGGTCACATGAAGGATGTTGGTGCCATAGTATTGTCACTAGTGGTTGAGGATGATGTTACTTTAGGGAAAGTAGTTGTTCTAATGAGGTTGATTTTGTAGAGACCAGATAGATATATATGGTTGTGAGAGAGTATAAGATGTGGTTATATGAGGCGGTTGTTAGTAGTTGAGTATTAACGGTATGGTTACATTTGGCAGGGGGTGATGATTATGCGAATGGGAGAATATGTTATGAGGGGTGTACGAGTTAAGCTCGGGTGAGAGGTAACTTTTAACAGGTGGTAACTTACGTGATCAGGATTGACTAGTTAGATGTGATTATGGGTCTATGATGTGTATAAATGTTTGTGTGAGGTTCTGACCTCACGAGAAGCGGTAGGGTGTGATAGTCATAAAGTTGTTATATGAATGTTTGTGATATATGTTGGGTACGACAATCTATTGGAATAAGGTTCAAAAGGTAATAATTTGATTGATCTGGCATGGATAGTTAAAATCGTATGTGTATTGATGATACATGTTTATTCCGTGAAAAGGTATGGATGATAGGCATGAGATTCTTATATGTTTATTCCGCATAAAATGTTGTGTTATGGTCGAGTAAAGCAGTTTTGAGTAAGTTTTCTTGTCCGGGAGAGTTATACTTGAGTCGGTGTTTGTGGGAATTATATGTGGGCGTGATGTTTATCGATGTGGTTGTTGTGTCTCGGGTGGAGATCCGGGCACGGTACTTCGTGTTGTGATGCGGGCATTTTGCGGCTGCGGTGCGGTGTTGGTGGCGGTGTTGCGATGCCGTCACCGGTTGTGGTGGAGTATACGGGGTGGTTACGATTTGAGTTTCGAAAGTCTGATGCACGATTATGCACAGATTGTTGTTTTGTTCTTTTGTTTTTCTTGTGAGTTTTAGTTAGACATGTAGACTTGTTGTTTGTTTGTTGATGTTTCTTACCGTTTCATTTGGGAATGAGGGTAGAGTATGATATGAAAGAGAGTTGTATATGTTTCGTTGTTGTCATGGTATAGTGATATTTTGTTGATGGGACACGGTTGGGATATGTTGTTACAGTAATTTTGATCTTGTCCTAGATGAGGCTTTGGTAGACATGTTAATGGCAAGTGATTTGTAGAACATGTGTGGTAATGATCTGATATATGCAGGTGGTTCATAATCCTTTGTTGAGACAGTGAGTGTAGGGTGTTGGGTAATTAGTGTCGTGTTAAGTTATGTATGAGTCTTGCGGTAATGAAAGAAAGGAACTTGAGGATCGAGTGTGAGTGTACGTAACAAGTGTGGATCGTGAGTTATGCTTTTGGCGATAAGAGTTTTATATAGTTTATATAGAGAGATATGTCATGTCGCGGTAATGTGGAAGAGTTAGAGTGTTTGTTATGATCAGGATTGTGTGGTTTTGGTTAGATGGAGTGCAGAATGAGTTGAGGTATGAGAACTGTTTAAGTAAGAGAGCCTTGGATATAGGTATAGTAAGTGTTTAGATTATAGGCGGGTATCTTTCACATGTGGTGGTGATGAAGATAATGAGAGGTATAGCTAAGGATCTAGTATTAGTGAGTTACGAGGACGTAACATGTGTCTTAAGAGGAGTAGGATGCGGCAAAGAGCGGTTGAGGGTTGTGCATGTTGTAATATTATTGGACGTAGAGTGTTGGTGTAGCATAAGGAATGGATGGGTACATATAGTGGTTGATAGTGTTAAAAGGCCATGGCTGTGCTTCTAGCAGTTCGATGTTTAGGAGTGTGGGAATTTTTTTTTTCGATAGTGTTGATAAAAGTGGATGATGATATTTATGAGTTCGAGATTTTTGGCAGCTGGATGATGATGTTGATGAGTGTGAGTAAACTTCGAGGACGAAGTTCCTTTTAAAGGTGGTAGAATGTAACATTCCGTTTCGATGGTTGATCTTGTTTGTGGATTGTCTTGGTATTGAGTTGCTAGTGAATGTTATGGAAGTGAGACAAGGTTAGCAACGTTATATTGTGGTTATTTGATAATATTATGGAGTCAATATCGAGAGGATATGTTATCTAGTAAGCGTGGTTAGTGGAGCTGGTGTTAGGTGTTCATGTTTTATAGGTTGGGTTGGAACTTCGGGGACGAAGTTCTTTTTAAGGGGGGAAGATTGTAACACAACGGATTTTATAGGCTGGTACTCGACCGAGTATAGCCTAATCGGTCGAGTAAAATGTGTTGGGTATTCTGTTTGGCTACTGCCCAGGAATACTCGGCCGAGTATGGGTAATACTCGACCGAGTAGAGGATACTCGGCCGAGTATACTCTATACTCGACCGAGTATCCGGTCTGACGGGTAATATTTTCCGCGGTTGATTAAGAAAGGATTAGAGTTATATTGAGACGCATTTTACAGTTTCTAAAACATTTTACAAAACCTAAACTACACAACGTAACTCTAATCCTCTCCAAATCTCCCTCTCATTTGCGTGGATTGTTCGTGAGTCTAACGAATCTTGCCTTGCGTCAATTATGTCGGTAAGTCTCTAATTTCATGAGTCTCATTAAGTTGTCTTTTAGGGTTTTGCCCTAATTATTGTTTTGGGTTAATTTGGGGGTTTAGGGTTTGGTCATTATATGTGTGTTGATTGTTGATTATAATTGTTGTAGGTGATGATGTGGTAATTGCTATGCATATTGTATGATTGATTAGAGCATATCGGATTGCGAAAAAGGTAGGGTTTCCCTACTCGATTCTTGTTAATTGATTTAAGACTGTGCTTGTGTTGTAATTGTTGTTATCTGCTGATCATCGGAGTATGGGTGTTGTGATGACGGTGTTGGTGTGGTTGTGTTGTGACGGTTGTGATGTTGTGACAGCTGTGATGCTGTGTGTGTATGATTGTGGTGGAGTCACTTGCGGGAGTGGCTTCACACCCTAGTTCGCCCTCCGTGGAACCCGTCACGGGAGGGGATGTGCACATTAAGGGACAGGGATTGTTAGTCGCTCGTTGATGAGCTGGACTAGGTGGGGATGGGCTGCGGTCACCCACTGGCGGCGAGGATTACCTGTTGCGATGGGTAATCTGGCAGGGCTACACACTTCGGTGTGTAGTCGGTTCTTCGTGTGAGATCGATGATCAGCTGGTGGTAATGTTTGTTGTCTTATATTGATTGAGTAGTACTGACCCCGTGTTGTTGTTTTGTAAAACCTGCGGTGATCCATTCGGGGATGGTGAGCAGATTGTGACAGGTGATACATTTATTGAGCTTGGGCAGTCATGGGAGAGTCACCACGCTGGATTAGATGACACCATCACGAGCCTTAGTTATTGTTTTGGTAGTTGTTGCCTTTTGGATAATTCGTTTATTAGATTTTGGAGACTATGTAACTTTTATAACTACCGTACATTAATAAATGTGTTTGGACTGTTGCTTTTGATATATACTAACCTCGGGCAACCGAGATGGTAACAACCTTTCATGCTGGGGTAGTCCTGGTAAGGTACCTTGGTATGAGGGGGTGTTACAATGGGTCAAAAGATACAAGTATGACACTATCTAGGGTGTTTTACAACCATTCTAGTAGGCAAAGTCTTAAGTTGAACAAGTATTTGTAATGGCTTAGTTGCTCTTGTTAAAGTTCCTAATTAGGCAATTTTTAAAACTTTTCTAACATGCAACTACTTGCTATGATGCAACTAATATAAACATCCTAATGCAAGTGATTCTATCAACTAATATGACATGTAAACTAAATGCAAGTCCTATGTTCACATTGTTATACCGCATCAATCAAAATAAAGCCACATAGTCATTAACATAAAGAGGAAAAAGGAGATTGGAAAGATCATACCATGCGGTCTTCATGATCCTTATGTCTCGGATGTGGCGTAGTCGATCAATGTGAACAAAGATAGAACAAACACAATATATACAACAATATATACACGACTACACTACAAAGGAAATGAACTTGTTTTTGGTTTTTCAATTTTTCAAATTTTTATGGTTTTTATTTTTATGAATTTAAGAGACATATTTTTGTATTTTGCAAAATTTTTTCAATTTTTATGTATTTTTGGAATATAAATTCCCATCCCCCACTTTATTTTGGACATTGTCCTCAATGTACATGTAGGAGTCGGGATAAAAAGGATATACATGTTTTTGGATTTTTGGATTTTTTTGAAATAAAGTACAAATGCAATGATATGATAAGTATGAATGCATGCTCTAACTAAATGCGATTCTATATGATATATATAACAAATGAATGCAATCTAAACTATATTATATGATGCATGATTTCTAGTAAACTATGGTCACCTATGATCAAACCTCCCCAAACCGATTTAAACACTATTTCTAGTGTAGAAATGAATAGGTTTGGCCATTATTAACTATGCATGAATTCTAATCTATATGCAACTATCTACATGAATCGTGTGAGGTATAAACAATGCAATTATACTACATGAACTAACTAATGTAAATACAATATGAAAAATAATACAAATGCATGCGAAAACTACACTAAATGCAATGTATATACAAAAGAGAGAGAGAAAGATGGGTATCATACAAATGGGGGTGGTGAGGTAGGCCTCTTTTACTCATCATCTTCATCTTGATCATAGCCATAATGATGACAGCTCCCGGCTTGATCATACCCGCTTGCTTGACCCCAATACCCTCCTTGGTCAAATTCTCCTCCTTGCCCCGAGTACCCTCCACCTTGGCTAGAGTGCCCTCCGTCGCCGCGTCCCCAAGATTGGTCCCCTTGATTTGGGAACAAGAGCTCCGGTTGTGCCCAAGAGGGCAAAGGACCATTAGGGTCAACATACCCTTGTTGAGCCATGTTATAGTATTGGGGGTAGAGGGCCAAGTAGTTGTCTTCCGTCCCTTCATGTACCCCAAGGTCCACTCTATTCATGAGTGCCATCAAATCATTAATGCCCGGGGTATTGGGGATTGCCGGCCTAAATTCGGTATACGGAGTAGGGTATGGTGGGATAGGTACATAGGAAGGTGGACGAATAGGTCTTCCCGGTGCTCCACGAGGTATTTGGCGGTGCGGCTCTTCCCTTGGAGGGGGATTGTCAAGAATTTGGATATCAAGGAGGTAGCTTAGTGGAGGAGAGTATGGGCTCAATCTTGAGTCAATGCCCGGTATCTTCCAACCTTCAAGGATCATTGAAGTGCATCCTTTGGTGTGCCACTCTACACTCCCATCTCGAATGTAGTTACACCATCGGTGACTGTGGAAGATGGTGTGCTCATCAATCAAAGTCCTCCCCTGAAGAGGAATATAGGTTCCTCGGGCATTGAACCCGAGACAAAGGTGGTGGGCCAAAATAGTAATTAAACCTCCCATCACGAAGGTCTTGAGTTGGGTGGTCCCTTGAGCAAAATCATGGAACCCAGTAAGTATCTCAAGTGGCGTATTGAAGTTATAACGCCTCACCGCTCGAACATTCAAATAGGACTCAAGAAAAGTTAAGTCGATGAGAGTACACCTATCTTGTTCGTACCTCCCATTGATGGTACCGGCCACAAAGCGCTCGGTGAATCGAATCACCGGATGTTGGATGGCGAAGGTGTATCAATGCTTAGGGTGGATAAAATTCCTCCCGGAGATAGCCTTCCAAAGAAGGTCCACACCAAAATTATCGGGCTTTTCGGTATAGTTGGTGGGTACTTCAAGACCGAAAACATAGGCGAATTCCTCAAGCGAAAGACAATGGTCTAGGTTGCATAACCTAAACTCCATGCCCACATTGGTGTGGGTATTAGTCACAATGCGAAGACTACTCAAGAATTCAAGGGTGAGACTAAGGTAAGTCTCTTCATGGGCATGGAAAAGTTTCCCAATGCCAAGGCCATTAAAGAACATCTCGGTAGGGTACCTTATCTTAAGGATTTCCAACAGCCTAGTATCTACAAATTGAGTGGGTTCGTACTTCTTACCTAATAGCTTGACAAAGTTTGTGTGATGGTCATCGGATTCAAAGAGCACCTCTTGAAAGTGGTCGAGTTGTTCAATTCCTCCCCTCATTAAGGGTTGGGAGTTCCTTGGTAGCACTATCTCTCGCGGCGTTGAAGAGGTTGATCCCTTGCGCTTCTTCCCGAATGATTCAACCAATTTCTTAGCCTTTCCCTTGGTGTTCATCAATGGTGCCATTTTGGTGTGGGTGATGGGAGTGTTTTTTAGGATGGGGGGGGGGGGGTGATTTTTGAGGATTGAGATGGGTGTTTTAGGGTTTGATAAGGTGAGGAAATGAGGGAGAAAGGGGGGTGATTATATAGAAGAAAGAGGGAATTCGAACGGATAAGGTTGGGTCAATTCCGTTTTATCCGAAAGAACAGGGCAATCCGAGCGGATTTCCATCGGGACGGGCGGATTGTGAGAGAAGAAGACGGGCGTCTTTGCTCGAATCCGCATGGATTCTAACACAGCAATTTTCCTTGGTTGAGAGGTGGGAAAAGTCGGGCGTCTTGCGTCTGGGACGTGCGTCTTGTTCTGAATCCGCCCATATTCTGGTGCAGCACTGATGAGAGTGTCGTCGTGGCTCTCAATCAAACACATTTATAATACTCAACAAACAACTAGTTAGTGGTAAGTCGAGGTCGATCCATGGGACGGTGTGCTTTGGGTTCTAAGTCTATCTATCTCAATTTATGCTAGTCTCACAATTTGATTTGGGTTTGTAGTTGTGTCTAAACTAATGCAAGCAATAAAGTAGAACAAGCAATAAAAGGAAGGATGTAAACAAATGATTAAAAGTGCTAGGATATCATGGGGTCATAGGGAATTCATGGTTTTGATCATACAAACATGTTTACAAGGTTGCAAGCAATTAATGTTGTGGAGAAACCGAGTTGGGTTATATCTTACGGTTCTTAGGAAGAGTTGGGTCCCGGAGCCGAATCGATTAGATTGTACAACACCTACAAGTCGACTTACTTTCCTCCTAATCAACTTCTATGCATGGTCTAACAAGACTCGAGTTGGTTTATATCTTACAAGTCAAGTTGAATAGATAAGAGATGGTAAAAATGCAAGGATTCATAGGCTTAGCATTTCATCAAACATAACATGTGCATAAAGTTGACATCACAACAAGCAAGCAATTTAATCATGTGAACATATTAGATTAAGCATGAATCAATCCCATGTTTGTTTCCCCCAATTACCCACTAATCCTAGCTAAGTAACTACTCACTCATTATCATGGGAAACATGTCATTAATGGTGTCAATCATCACAACAAGTATAAACATGATAATAGAATGAAGAAATGAACAATAAAGATTAAAGAGTAAAGGAATTATACCAAACTTGAGGTGATCCAAATAATAAAGCAAGAATAATAGAAGAAACTTGATTGATTGATGGAAGGTTGTCAATCTCCCAATAATAACCCAATAATCTTCAATTACCCAATAATAAACTTGAATAGTAAACTTGAACAATAATTAAGGAGAGATTAATGTGTAATTTGTGGAAAGATTAAAGAGTAATCTATTCTAATCTACTCCTAATCTAATCTAAAGAAGGATTTTCTACTCTAAAACAACATAAAGAGCCCCCTTGATTAATTACAAAGATGGGGTATTTATAGTGGAAATTAGGGAGGATGCATTAGGGTTAACTAAGGGCTAAACTAGTAATTACACTTTTTAAGTTGAGCAAGGAGACTCCGGGATTGTCCGAGAGAAGGGCGTCTTTCTTTGAGCTTGAAGAACACGAAAATCTCTGGAAAGGAATCCGAGCGGATTAGGGTCGGGACGGCCGGATTTGGGCTGAAGAATCCGAGCGGATCCTTGGGCAAGACGCTCGGATTGGTGAGGGGGAATCCGAGCGGATCCTTGGGCAAGACGCTCGGATTGGTGAGGGGGAATCCGAGCGGATTGTAGGGAATCCGGGCGGATTCTCTTACAGTGAATTTTCTTGTTTTTCCTAGCCAGAAGACGGGCGGATTGTGGACAATCCGAGCGGATTGTAGGAGACGAGCGGATTCTGTCTCGGGACGCGCGGATTCCCGAACAGCTTCTTTGTTTGAGCTCGGATTGTAAAACGGACGTTATTTTCTCATCCGGACTCCTATTGGAGTGATTCAAAAGCCTAGATCACTTGATTTTTCGATGCCGTTCCATCTAGCATACTTTCAGAGCCAAAGGAGCAACCCTTGGTTCAGTTTCCGAGCAATTTCTTCATAAATGGCTTCCTTCTCGTCATCCTTGCTTTTAACCCTTATGAGTCTTCTATAAACTCTTTATTCCCACATACTTGGACATCATTCTTGCCTCCTCTTCATACTAGTCCATCTAATATCATCAATAAGCTTCCAAATATGCACGAAAGACGGGAATTTCCGCCTTATTCTCTCCTTTTCTACAAAACATATGAAATGCGATAGAAAAGCAAATAGGAAGGTTTTGACGGATAAAATGGCCAAAGAATGTTATAATAGTATGCAAAATAGGCTCAATTAGGGGACTAAATGTGCGCTAATTATGGTCACATCAAATATCCCCAAACCGAACCTTTACTCGTCCCGAGTAAAGAGGTGACTAAAACTAGACCTTTATTTAAACTATCCTACTAACATAGCCGATATGAGACAATTAGCGGGTCTCACTCCGCCCCTTCAACTCACAACAAGACAACCATGAGGTAGGATGCCTTCTTGCAAGGCAAGGTGGGTCTTGCCAAAATGGCGACACATCCAAGCATTAAGCACACAAAATCAAGTAATGGATGCATCTACAAAAGGAATAGCCACTTTCCTCATCTAAGTGGCGGAAATTATCTACAAGGGAAGCAATTCAAGGGTACACAATCCTTCATAGATGCAATTTGTTCAAACTACTAAGCCTAGAAGGATACCAATAAATCACCTCCAAAAGGTGTCAAGCTAGGGTACCTTTGTCCTCAATCGTTAAATGCTTTTGTCAAGAATAGACTCCCTATGGTGTTAGAAACACTAGAGGATCGCGGAATTCCCCCTCTTGTCTAGACAAGAAGAAGGGTCGTCCCCTCTCTACCATGCACAAAAATGGATACGATGGATAAAGGGATCGATAGTATTTGAGTTTCACTTTGGGAGTTTGCTTTTGTTTTTGTTTTCCCCCCAAATTTCTTTGGCATTTGACTTTTTGAGAACACTTTCTTTGCCATTCTTTTTGATTTTTGGCATTTCAATACTTGACAACTTTTTGCATTTCTTTTTGAACATTTTCAAAGTCACCCCAATTAGTAACGAGGGTGCCTTGTATTTGAAGCTTTAGGAGTTCTATTTTTGCTCCTCTTTTCATTTGATGCATTTTTGCAAACTTTCTTTCACTTTTCATTTTATTGAACTCAAATTGATTTCTTTTTGTGCCCATTCCCTTTGATGACAAAAATGTGGTAGAACATGGATGAATGATAGATGGATGCATGGTTTCAAGGGTCACCTTGGAATAAACGGTAGCCAAGGAGTTATCACACCACAAGGTACTCTTGACTAGGCCTTAATCCATGGGTCAAAGGATACTAGCATGACACATCCTAGGGTGTTTTACAAGCATTCTAACAAGCAAAGTCTTAAGAATAAAAAGCATCTACTAGGGCCTATATACACTTGTCAAGCTTCCGAAGTAGACGATTTCGCAAAATTTTTCTAACATGCAAACTACATGCCATGATGCAACTAACATATAAACATCCTAATGCAAGTGATTCTACCAACTAATATGACATATAAACTAAATGCAATCCTAAGTTCACATTGTTTATACCGCATCAATCAAAATAAAGCCACATAGTCATTAACATAAAGAGGAAAAAGGAGATTGGAAAGATCATACCATGCGGTCTTCATATTCCTCATGCCTCGGATGTGGCGTAGTCAATCAATGTGAACAAGGATGAACAAACACAATATATACAAAATTACACTACAAAGGAAATGAACATGTTTTTGATTTTTCAATTTTTCAAATTGATTTTTCGAAATTTTTCAATTTTTATGCATTTTTGGAATATAAATTCCCATCCCCCACTTTATTTTGGACATTGTCCTCAATGTACATGTAGGAGTAGGAATACAAAAGGAAAACATGTTTTTGGATTTTTGATTTTTTTGAAATAAAGCACAAATGCAATATGATATGAATGAATGCATGCTCTAACTAAATGCAATTCTATATGACATATATAACAAATGAATGCAATCTAAACTATACTATATGATGCATGCTAAATGCTTAAGTCACCTATGATCAAACCTCCCCAAACCGATTTAAACACTATTTCTAGTGTAGAAATGAATAGGTTTGGCCATTAGTAACTATGCATGAATTCTAATCTATATGCAACTATCTACATGAATTATATTACAATGCAACTATACCATGAACTAACTAATGTAAATGCAATATGAAAAATAATACAAATGCAAGCTAAATGTATATGTATATAACTAAATGCAAAGTGAAAGGAAAGGGTATCTTACAAATGGTGGTTTGAGGTAGGACTCCACCAAACTAGTTCAAATTGTAGAAATTCTTGTCCATAGAGCTCAAGGCTCTTAGAAGAAGATCAAAGGCTTGTGAACAAGCTCCAAATAAGCATATGTATGGGTTTCTCCAAGTGAATACGAAATTTGGCCAAGGGAGCTTGTCATATATTCTCTTCTTCACCTTACCCTTAGCACTTGAGCTTTCCCAATGCTTCAAACCAATTAGCCCATGATTCTTGTCATCATAAGGTAAGAAGTATGGTTCATGGTTGCCCGGAGACTTCCACTCACTACCCTCTCTTTCACTTTCGGTGATGATGATAGCACTTTGATTTGTCAATCCTTCCAAAGTAGAAGGAGAATTCTCATAACATTGATGATCGGATACCTTAGGAGTTGAGATTGTGGGTGCCAAACCTCCACAAGCACGTTCATTTGCAATTTTGTTCTTGAGCTTCTCCACCAAGTACCCTTTATATGATGTTTTGACCTTTTGGATAAGGTCCACCATATCCTCTCCAACAATCATTGGCTCCATGGTAGGTGCCAAGTAGTCTTCGTGGGCAATAGGGAAGGGACATTCATCTTCAAAATAAGATATCTCAAATACTTCAAGGATAGGCTCCTCAAGCAAGGTGATATCACAAGTCCATCCCTTAGGCTCGTCATCATCGCTATCTCCATAAGAATCATAAATGGGGGCTTCACTCTTCTTCACCAACTCTTTCTCCAACACCTCAACATTTACTTCAAATGACACACCCTCATACTCACAAAGGCTAAGAGTATTTGGCTTACTCAACCTCATGTCTTCATCATCAAATACCACACTTTCATACTCACAAGAGCTCAAGGAGGTTGGCTCTTCCCACTTCTCATCAAAGGTAACTCCTTCAAACTCACATTCATGGTCAATGTCCAAGGAGTGGTGGGGGGTGATTTCTTGGGATTCTCTCACTTGGGCAATTTGAATCTCCAACTCCTCACATTGGGCAACAATGCCTTGAAGAACATTGTCCCCCTTTTGGCTCTCCTCTAGAATTTGTTTGAAGAAGATTTGTTGGTCTCCCATCATTTGGAGAATCACATTTTCAATGGGTCCATCTTCTTGTTGTGGGTAGGTGTGAAAGTGGTTGTATTGTGGCAATTGAAGTTCATTGTGAAATGGGTATTGGGTGGGTGGTTGTTGTGGATATTGGATGTGAGTGTTTTGGTTGGAAAATTTGGGGTAGTAGTTAGGATGTTCATTGTATGAGTAGTAAGGTAGGTTTGTGTTGACTTGCTCCTCAAACTCCCCATACCCATATTCATACTCAAAAGATCCACCACATACTCCATATGTAAAGTCTTGAGTCATCATAGCTAAGACAAGGAAACAACTACAAGCATGGAAACTACACAAAAAGGGTAAGAACAATCCTTGAGGAACAAGTTCCTCAAGGTGAAAGCATAATCAAAATAGACAAACAAGTAAGAACTTAATCACATAGCACCGTCCCCGGCAACGGCGCCATTTTGATGGGAGTGTCGTCGTGGCTCTCAATCAAACACATTTATAATACTCAACAAACAACTAGTTAGTGGTAAGTCGAGGTCGATCCATGGGACGGTGTGCTTTGGGTTCTAAGTCTATCTATCTCAATTTATGCTAGTGTCACAATTTGATTTGGGTTTGTAGTTGTGTCTAAACTAATGCAAGCAATAAAGTAGAACAAGCAATAAAAGGAAGGATGTAAACAAATGATTAAAAGTGCTAGGATATCATGGGGTCATAGGGAATTCATGGTTTTGATCATACAAACATGTTTACAAGGTTGCAAGCAATTAATGTTGTGGAGAAACCGAGTTGGGTTATATCTTACGGTTCTTAGGAAGAGTTGGGTCCCGGAGCCGAATCGATTAGATTGTACAACACCTACAAGTCGACTTACTTTCCTCCTAATCAACTTCTATGCATGGTCTAACAAGACTCGAGTTGGTTTATATCTTACAAGTCAAGTTGAATAGATAAGAGATGGTAAAAATGCAAGGATTCATAGGCTTAGCATTTCATCAAACATAACATGTGCATAAAGTTGACATCACAACAAGCAAGCAATTTAATCATGTGAACATATTAGATTAAGCATGAATCAATCCCATGTTTGTTTCCCCCAATTACCCACTAATCCTAGCTAAGTAACTACTCACTCATTATCATGGGAAACATGTCATTAATGGTGTCAATCATCACAACAAGTATAAACATGATAATAGAATGAAGAAATGAACATAAAGATTAAAGAGTAAAGGAATTATACCAAACTTGAGGTGATCCAAATAATAAAGCAAGAATAATAGAAGAAACTTGATTGATTGATGGAAGGTTGTCAATCTCCCAATAATAACCCAATAATCTTCAATTACCCAATAATAAACTTGAATAGTAAACTTGAACAATAATTAAGGAGAGATTAATGTGTAATTTGTGGAAAGATTAAAGAGTAATCTATTCTAATCTACTCCTAATCTAATCTAAAGAAGGATTTTCTACTCTAAAACAACATAAAGAGCCCCTTGATTAATTACAAAGATGGGGTATTTATAGTGGAAATTAGGGAGGATGCATTAGGGTTAACTAAGGGCTAAACTAGTAATTACACTTTTAAGTTGAGCAAGGAGACTCCGGGATTGTCCGAGAGAAGGGCGTCTTTCTTTGAGCTTGAAGAACACGAAAATCTCTGGAAAGGAATCCGAGCGGATTAGGGTCGGGACGGCCGGATTTGGGCTGAAGAATCCGAGCGGATCCTTGGGCAAGACGCTCGGATTGGTGAGGGGGAATCCGAGCGGATCCTTGGGCAAGACGCTCGGATTGGTGAGGGGGAATCCGAGCGGATTGTAGGGAATCCGGGCGGATTCTCTTACAGTGAATTTTCTTGTTTTTCCTAGCCAGAAGACGGGCGGATTGTGGACAATCCGAGCGGATTGTAGGAGACGAGCGGATTCTGTCTCGGGACGCGCGGATTCCCGAACAGCTTCTTTGTTTGAGCTCGGATTGTAAAACGGACGTTATTTTCTCATCCGGACTCCTATTGGAGTGATTCAAAAGCCTAGATCACTTGATTTTTCGATGCCGTTCCATCTAGCATACTTTCAGAGCCAAAGGAGCAACCCTTGGTTCAGTTTCCGAGCAATTTCTTCATAAATGGCTTCCTTCTCGTCATCCTTGCTTTTAACCCTTATGAGTCTTCTATAAACTCTTTATTCCCACATACTTGGACATCATTCTTGCCTCCTCTTCATACTAGTCCATCTAATATCATCAATAAGCTTCCAAATATGCACGAAAGACGGGAATTTCCGCCTTATTCTCTCCTTTTCTACAAAACATATGAAATGCGATAGAAAAGCAAATAGGAAGGTTTTGACGGATAAAATGGCCAAAGAATGTTATAATAGTATGCAAAATAGGCTCAATTAGGGGACTAAATGTGCGCTAATTATGGTCACATCAAGCACAAAATTTTGTTTCTGGGTTACATATGGGACGGGCGTCCCGTGAAGAAAACGGACGTATTGTCCAGGACGGGCGGTTTTCCGCGAATCCGCACGTCTTCCTCTACAGCGTTATTTATTTTTCTGACGTGGGCCCTGGTCGGGCGTCTTCTTCTCGATCCGGGCGTCTTCTGCTTCTTTCCTTCTTTTTCTTTCTTTTTCGTGAAATAACACACCCTTTTCACCGATTTTCTCTTTTTCCTTATCTTTTTCTGAAATTTGCTCATGAAACATGTAAGATGACTCTCTATCTCTCTCTCCACTCTCATGCAAGAAATTAAATGCAAATGCAATAATGTACAATATTATACAAAGTAGAGGGTCCAAGAAATATCTTACAAATGGTGGTTTGAGATAGGACTCCACCAAACTAGTTCAATTTGTAAAAATCCTTATCCATAGAGCTCAAGGCTCTTAATAAGAGATCAAAAGCTTGTGAACAAGCCCCAAATAAGCACAAGTATGGGTTGCTAAATTTAAATATGAAATTTGTCCAAGGAAGCTTGTAGAATGTTCTTTTCCTTGCTTTGTCCTTAACATTAGAGCTTTCCCGATGCTTCAAATAAATAATCCCATGATTCTTGTCGACACTGAGCATGAAGTGTGGTTTATTTTAATCCGTAGACTTCCATTTACCAACTTCTTCTTCAATTTCGGTGATGATGATAGCATTTTGATTTTTCAATCCTTCCAAGGTAGAAGGAGAATTTTCATAACATTGATGATCGGAAACCTTAGGAGTTGAGATTGTGGGTGCCAAATCTTCACAGGTAGCCTCACGAGCAATTTTCTCTTTGAGCTTTTTCACCAAGTAGCTCTTGTATGGAACTTTGGCTTTTTGAAGAAGGTCTATCATATCTTCTTCAATGATCATTGGCTCCATGATAGGTGTTAAGTGGTCTTCATGAGGAATAAAAGAAGGACGTTCTTCTTCATGATAGGGTATCTTAAGTGTCTCAAGGATAGGCTCCTCAAGCAAGGTGATATCATGAGTCCATCCGTTAGGTTCATCATCATTGTTGCTATCTTCACATGAATCATAAATGGGGGCTTCATTTAGCTCGTTTTCCAACATCTCAATGTTCACTTCAAAGGACACACCCTCATACTCATAAAGGTTAAGAGTATTTGGTTTGCTCAACCTCATGTCTTCCTCATTGAACACAACACTTTCATAGTCACAAGAGCTCAAAGAGATTGGCTCTTCCCATTTCTCATTTTCCATATCAAAGGTTATTACTTCAAATTCGCATTTGTGCTCAATGTCCAAAGAATGGTGAGGAGTGATTGCTTGGGATTCTTTTAATTGGGCAATTTGAATCCCCAATTTCTCTCTTTGGGCAACAATGCCTTGGAGAACATTATCCCCTTTTTGGCTCTCTTCTAGCATTTGTTTGAAGAAATTTTGTTGATCTCCTATCATTTGGAGAATCACTTTTTGAATGGGTTCAACTTCTTGTTGTGGGTAAGTGTGAAAGTGGTTGTATTGTGGCATTTGGAATTGGTTGTAAAGTGAGTTTTGGGTGGTTGGTTGTTGTGGGTATTGGATGTGGTGATTTTGGTGGGAAAAATTGGGGTAGTAGTTAGGATTTTCATTGTATGAATAGTAAGGTAGGTTTGTGTTGACTTGCTCCTCAAACTCCCCATACTCATAGTCATACTCAAAAGATCCACCACATACTCCATGTACCAAGTCTTGGGTCATCATTATAGCCAAGATAAAGATGCAACTGCAAACAAGGAAACTACAAGGAAATGGTAAAACGAACCTTGAGGAACAAGTTCCTCAAGGTTAAAGCACAAATAAAAATAGACAAATAAGTAAGAACTTAATCACATAGCACCGTCCCCGGCAACGGCGCCATTTTGATAGGACAAGAGTTGGTCGTCACACATCCAATCAAACACATTTATAATACTAAACATACAACTAGTTAGCGGTAAGTCGAGGTCGATCCATGGGACGGTGTGCTTTGGGTTCTAAGTCTATCTATCTCAATTTATGCTAGTGTCACAATTTATGGGGTTTGTAGTTGTGTCTAGACTAATGCAAACAATAAGGTAAAACAAGTAATGAAAGGAAGGATGTAAACAATTGATTAAAAGTGCTAGGATATCATGGGGTCATAGGGAATTCATGGTTTTGATCATACAAACATGTTTACAAAGTTGCAAGCAATTAATGTTGTGGAGGAACCGAGTTGGTTTATGTCTTACGGTTCATAAGAAGAGTTGGGTCCCGGAGCCGAATCGATTAGATTGTACAACACCTACAAGTCGACTTACTTTCCTCCTATTCAACTTCTATGCATGGTCTAACAAGACTCGAGTTGGTTTATATCTTACAAGTCAAGTTGAGTAGATAAGAGATGGTTGTAAATGCAAGGATTCATAGGCTTGGCATTTCATCAAACAAAACATGTGCATAAAGTTGACATCACAACAAGCAAGCAATTTGATTATAAAAACATATTAGATTAAGCATGAATCAATCCCATGTCGGTTTCCCCTAATTACCCATTAATCCTAGCTAAAGAAACTACTCACTCATTATCATGGGAAACATGTCATTAATGGTGTCAATCATCACAACAAGTATAAACATGATAATAGAATGAAGAAATGAACAATAAAGATTAAAGAGTAAAGGAATTATACCAACTTAAGATGATCCAAATAATAAGGCAAGAATAATAGAAGAAACTTGATTGATTGATGGAAGGTTGTCAATCTCCCAATAATAACCCAAAAATCTTCAATTACCCAATAATAAACTTGAATAATAAACTTGAACAATAATTAAGGAGAGATTAATGTGTAATTTGTGGAAAGATTAAAGAGTAATCTTTTCTAATCTACCCCTAATCTAATCTAAAGAAGGATTTTTTTCTAGCTAAAAAGATGTGTCACAGGATTATTACAAATGGGGTATTTATAGTGGAAATTAGGTGGATGCATTAGAGTTAACTAAGGGCTAAACTAGTAATTACACTTTTTAAATGGAGTAGGGAGGAGCCGGTATCTTTTGAAGGAAGGGCTTCTTTCTTTGTAGCTTGGAGAAGAGGAAATCGCGCTGGGCTGGAATCCGAGCGTCTTTGGGAGAATCCGGGCGGATTGGTGAAGAGGAAAACGGGCGGATTGGGGAGAAGACGCACGGATTCCGTGCATTGTGGACGGCCGGATTTCAGAGAATCCGCTCGGGTTGGACTTCAGTTTTCGTTTTCTCTTCTATTCTTCCCTTTTCTTTACTTCCATTTTATTCTTGTAGGCTTGGTCTTCAGTTCTTGCTTCTTCCTCATACTAATCCATCAAATGTCGTCAAATAGCTTCCGAGTATGCACGAAAGACGGGAATTTCCGCCCTATTCTCTTCTTTCCTACAAAACATATAGAATGCGATAGAAAAGCAAATAGGAAGGTTTTGACGGATAAAATGGCCAAAGAATGCTATAATAGTATGCAAAATAGGCTCAATTAGGGGACTAAATGTGCGCAAATAATGTTCACATCACTAATCACACGGAGGAATTATGGTATGAGTGAAACTTTGGAAACAAATCTCGAAAAGATCTTAAAATACGCATAAAAGAGCTGGAAAAGAGGCGCAACAGCCACTGCGGCTCTTGGAAGAGACGCAGCAGGTGCTGCGTCCTTTCCCCAGAAGTTTGCTCCTGCGGAAGAATGATTTTCCGCGTTTCTGTTATGGAATTGCGGTAGATCTCAACTTCCTTATTGTTTAAAATATAATTTCGGGATATATTTTGCCAAAAGATTAAAAGATTAAAATTATGGAATAGAAATATCCGGAATATTCCAGAACATTCCGACTCGGCATTTTAAACGTTTATTAGAAAATGAAGACGGTTTTTTGACCCGGACTCCAAATGAACTCTAATTACTGTCAAAACGACCGTAACGGCGCGTAGATGACGACCAAGGGGTAGACACAAGTATTTGAGCTATCACTTAATGACAAACTTACGAATTGTCATAAATCGTTCCGTGTACCAAACATGCGGCCCAATCATCACCGGGGGGCTTGCGGGAGGTGCATAAATGAGGTATCTACACCAACATTCTTTGTTTGAAGTAGGCTACATGGTTTTATGGGTCTGTAGTTCCATCATAGATTCTCATTGATGGCACCACAAACGTTTCTGGTAGATCTATCTTTGCTATCTCATCCACGAAGGGTGAGTCAGCATAACTTTCTCGATTTGCTTCTTCAATGGCTGTGGGTACTCCAGGGATCTTCTTAAATTTCTCATGGAGTTTCTGGATTTCCTAGAGCATGGCCATCATTATTGCTGTGTTGGTTTTATCTGGTACAGCCTCTTCATTTGGGATTTCTTCTGAGTCTGTATCACCTTCTCCTGCTCTGGATTTTGATGGAGTTGGAGTACCAAAGTTGGAGAAATCAATGTTCCTGATGATTGAAGAAAATGGTGTGCCAGGCTGAATTTTTAATTTTGAGCCTGAGGCTTTGTCTCCTAGCCTTTGTTTCAGACTAAATTCTGATTCCTTTAGTTTCATAACTTCAGCTTCAGCCTGGGCCATTTTCTATTTCAGTTGTTGCATTTCCAACAATTGTTGTTGAGCAGTAGCCAGTTGTTGTTCAATGCTATCTCCAGTCATTTTTTGAAATTATTTTTGTGTTGTTTGGATTTAGGTTTTGATTATTTTTTAGCTAGATGCCCCACGGTGGGCGCCAATTGTTATAACATGAATTCTTACAGAGACAATGTCCTGCCAGGGAAGAACTTGCAGGGTGATCTACCTCAAAATAGATAGCCTGACTAGTATAATTGAACAAATAAAGGAATAAATGCAAAAGTATGACACATAAATTTATACGTGGAAAAACCCTGGGAATAAGGGAAAAAACCACGGACACCAAGCCAGGAGGGATTGTTACTATGACTTTAGAAAGCCTGACAGGGAATGTGTATGTCAGGCAAAGTATACAGTACGGCTGCTTAGTAGTAATGCTAAGATTTTTAGTTGAATACAAGTATGAGAGTAAAGTGAGAGTGAGTAGATGTGTAAAACAAGTGATCCCTTTCTTTTCTTCTTCTCTTATATTTATAATAACTTTGCAACGGCTCCTTCAGGTTGATTTTAGGGTTTCCTGGTAAATAGGACTCGTGCCCTATTTACCCGGAGGTGGTTGCTTGACTTCTGTAACATTTCAGCCGTTAGCCTTGTTTGGTCAAATCTTCTATGCTTTCGTGTTGAATGTTGAATGGGTCTTCCTTGATTATAGGAACTGTTTTTCTAAGTCTTGACCTTGCTTCAATCGTTTCCTGCCTGGCCCTGATTATGTTGACTTTGTGGCTAATGTGATATCCCTTCATGTTAGGCCTAGCAGATGCCTGACTTGTCTTTTCCTCCTGGTTGATGCCTGATCAGGCATTCTGATTACTTTGTATGAGATGACTTTTGTCAGGCTCTGCTTTGGGTATTTGCCTGACTCATGTCTGACAGGGCAGGATAATTTTGGGCCCAACACCCTTCCTACTTCCTTGAGCCGGACGGTGGTTATCCAAAGGACGGGAGCTTTGCCTACGCCGACATCAATATTCGGCCCGACTACTTTGCTCCCCCGGTCTTCCCCTCTCCAGCCTCTTAAGGGGAGGGGCATGATACAAGATGGTTTGGAGGAGCACCCTCCATTTTTAGTAACCCCGAGCTTGGAAGTGGCTCGGGAGGGAGGACGGAGGTTTTCATTGACACAACTACGGGGTTGGATGACACATCCGCGGCCATGAACACGGATGACTTCATCCGGGAGTCCGAGTTCGGGACCGGGGAGGAGGAGGATGATGATGAGGACAACGAGTCCTAGGAGGCCTAGTTTTTGGTCTAATTTTGCTCCCACTCAAATCCAAAGCCGAGTGTGAATCCCTTAATCCAAACTCTCTCATTCATATTTATTTTTTGTATGCATTTAGAGTACTTGTAATATAATTAGATTAGTAACTCATTTATTTGCATTCATTTAGGCTTGCATTAGATTTAACTTTTGTAAAATATTGTCACATATAGGAATTGCATTCATTTAGTATACTTTGCATCGTAATTTCAATATTGCATATAGGATAGTTCATGCATTGCATCCCCTTTTCAAATATACAAAAAAAAAAAAATTGAAAAATCAAAAATCACAAAAAGATGCACTTTACTTTCCGAATCTCCTTCACACACTATGTAAATAAATAATTGTGGGGAGGAAATTCCATAAATCAAAAAAAGAATATGCAAAAACATGTTTTTAATTTTCAAAAATAAAAAAAACCCAAAAAGATGTTGCTTTTATTTTCATAAATTTGCCTCCTACCCACACTTCCTCCGTCACCGGACATTGTATATAATAAGTGTGAGGAGGAGGCCCAAAAAAAAAAATCAATCAAAAACATGTTATGTACTTTCGAAAAAAATCCCAAAATACCAAAAACACGTTCTTTATTTTGAAAAATAACAAAAAATACAAAAATATGTTATTTCTTTTCCTATTCTCTCCCTATACTTTGTTCCATTGAGGACAATGTAAATTTCAAGAGCGGGGAGGGAAATATCCACTTTGTGCATATTGTTTATATTTGTGTTTGTGTTTGTGTGTGTGTGTGTGTGTGTGTGTGTGTGTGTGTGTGTGTGTGTGTGTGTAAATTTAAGAAAATTCAAGAAAATGCCTAAAAATTGAAAAATATCAAAATTCCAAAAAAATATTGCATTGTATATACTCCCTCCTATTCACCATTTTCTTCCCTATTTCCTTTTACGGATTATTCACGTTTTCTTCCCTATTTCCTTTTTTAGGTTGATTTGTGTGGTCCAAATTCAATAGCATGTTGGGTAGTGTATTTTATGTGGTCCAAATTCAATTTCTTATTTCTTGTGCAAAAAGGAAAGGGGGAGAAAATGGTGAATAGGAGGGAGTATATGTTTTCTAACAAGTGGCACATGCACTTACGGGACATTAGAGGCATTGGGAGACTAGAAGACCGCTTGGTTTGATCTTTCTTATCCCATTCTCCTTTCCCTATTCCTTTTCTTTTACAAGTTGTTGTATATATGGAGGAGGATGGGCTTTTTTGATGAGGATGTTCCATTTTGGAACTTGGTTTATGTGTTTACGTGATGCTAGGTTAGAAAAAAATTGTTTGCATGTTTAATCTTGTTGATAGTTTAGAATTGCATCCCGTATCTTGTAAATAGTTGTTTGTGCTTTAAATTCTGTTTGCATCTTGTGTGTACATATCTTTAACAAATGTGGTCTAGGAGGGGAGCATGATACCCCTATGATTAAACCGTCTTGGTCGTGTCTTTCCCCTATTAGTGTCTTGCACGCATTGACCTCCTTGTTAGGGTATTTGCTTGCAAATACCCGGGAAATGAGGCTAGACCGGAAAGTATTGACCACTTTGTGAGACCAAGACTGTAGTTTAGACCTAGATTTCGACATAACTACTTACATGTGAGATCTAGAGCCTCCTTGGTACCGGTACATCCATGCCCGGTCTCCCTTAGGTGTGAGTAGGCTCCTTGCATGGCATGTCACATCACGACTCATAAGCATGACGTCCTTTCCTTTTTAGACCATGAGATGTTCATTTGTGTGCATATTTTGAAACAATTAGTTGCATTTCATTCTTGAGCCTCACATTGCCAAATAGGCCTAACTTTTCGACTCTTTAGACTAGCACCTACAAAACTAACTACATACCATAAACAACCTTCCCTTATCAAGAAAGTTGATTACATGTTGTTGGTTGTATAAAGAAGGGTGTTTTGAGCCTTAGTTGATGAGTGAGTCGGGATAATGGTTTTATTTGGTTTGTTTAAATAAAGAGGTTTTGATAAAGAAAAGAAAAGAAAATAGAAAAGAAGAAAAATGTAAGGAAAAAGATAAATTTTACTTGTACTTTGTTTGGTGTGAAAAATCCGTGCAACACTCCTTTTATCAATGGAGTAGAAAAAGGCGTTGCAAAAATAAAGGAGCATATGATGTTTTTCCTAAGTGAGTCGGGTTTATACAATTTTTGCTTGATTTTGGCAAACCAATTTCTTGTTAGGGTGTAGACGTTATTCATTGGTTGCAATAAGGTGATGATTTTCGTGATTTTTCCAAAGTTAGCCGGGTTTGCACAATTTTTGCATAAATTCGGGAAACCAATTTTTGTTAGGGTGTAGACGTTACTCATTTGTTGTAATAAAGTGAAAGAATTGGAATTTTGGCAGCTTCTTGATGTGTACTGACACGTCTGTCGCGTACCTGTCAAAAATAACCAACTGGCTCTAACTAATATAGCTAGGGAAGTCGGGTCGAATCCACAGAGAGGTAGGAAATTGTCTGCTAAAACTAGATTCGTCAAGGTAACCAATTTGGGGGTTTATAAGATGTGATTTCTAAACTAAGAGGATGAGGAAAAGAGAAATAAACGGAAGGAGTTTAACAGATAAAGGAGAATAGCTAAGACAAACGGTTCACCATAATCATCTGGTCGAGTAATCTAGGTCCCAGGTCAATGCAGTACGGTCTAAGGGGTAGCGAATGTCACCTTTCGGTCCTTAATTCACCCTAAAGTGTAAACAGTTTAACTTTCGCCCTCGCTGCAATACTCTATTGTTCGCTACTAGTCTGCCTCTTCCAACCTTTCGGTCCAGGTCAAGGTCCACTAAGAATAAAGGTCTAACCGCGTCGACTCGATTAGGCAATTACAATTAATTGTAGCATTTAAACAACAAAGACGGTACTGGCATTAACCTAGTAGATCGATTACTCTCCCTTCATATTATGGATCCCCTATAGTCTTAGCATGGGAAATTTAGCTACTCATGACCGTCGGATTAACAATCACAATAACCAAGTAATTAAAACTAAGCATGGTGATAATACTATGGGGAAACCGATTGAACAATTATAAAGCAAAGAGAAAAAGGATTTAAAAGCAGTAAATACGATTAAGAAATAAACTAGATTGATAATACCGAATCTGAGCAGCAATGTAGAGAATAAAAATCCAAAGAACAGTGACAGAAGTAGCAGTCGAAATGTACGTGGTGAAGAGATCGGAGTAGCGTGATGTTCTCCTCAGTCTTATACTAAAATTCCCCCTCTCAAACCTAATCTATGGACTAATTACAAAAGCCCATAATTAATTAGGCGGAAATTGGCTGAAACACGTGACACCACTCGATCGAGGGGATACACGTCACTCGATCGAGCAATATCATCACCAAATCACTCGATCGAGCAGATGTGACCCACTCGATCGAGCACCCCTAGCATAAACTCCTCGATCGATCCCTCAATCAGCTCGATCGATCAATCTTGAGTGTATAAAGCATTCGATCGAGCAGTTAACTACTCGATCGAGCTACATAGGCACGTCAGACCTTGGATTGCTTTCCAAACTCAGCTCATACGTCTTCCAAGTCTTAGATTTCCAAGCTCCAGCTCCTTCTTTCCATGAATGCATGCAATTGGGACAGTTAAGGCTCGATTTAGCTTCTCTTCAGTCAATTCCTGCAAATTACAATAAACAGACCAAAGTAGAATATTCGGGGGCATTTGTAGCCGGATGCTACATAAAAAGCACAGAAATGCGTGTAAAAATGAGGTGAAAACCTTATATAAAAGACACGCATCACATCTCCCCAAACCAAACCTTTGCTTGTCCCCAAGCAAATATGAATGCAACTAAAGGATGAACAAAGGAACGGGACCAACGCATCAGCTACAAAGCACCCACTAGAACCAATTTAATGCGATAACATGACAAAGTAGCAGTGAAAAGTGCAAACGAGTTAAATTAACGTTTCAAACTTACTGAACCGTCGACCTTGCAAGACTCAAAAGGTATCGGACTCTCACGGGTCGCTCGTCACTCAAAAACAGGCACAGGGTGAGTATATATGTGAAAGATAGAAAGAAGTAAGACACTCACCTAACTCGATCTATAAGAACATGCATGCAGTTAACATGAATAAAGTCTCTACAACCGTACATATGCATTCCAACCATACTAATGACCAAGACACGTGCCGAGGACTTATATTTGGGTAAGTGAGGTAATGGGTACGAAGGGGCTAAAATGAATTTGGATATGTGGGGTTAATAGCCAGGCTAGCAACAACGGATCCAAATAGTAACTGCATCCCAACTTCGTACTTATGACATTAAGACAAAACGGTGCAAAATTATGCACTAACTCACAAGACACCAAATATCGTCAACTCCCCACAAAATATAGATAAGGTATGGGAGTGTGAATCATTGTACAATTCTCATTCTTTTTCAAATGTAACTTTTCTGTCTTCCTTTTTTTTTTCTTTGCTTTTCGCAATTTTTTTCCGCTCTTTTTTTTCTTTTTTTCTTTTTCTTTTTTTCTTTCCCTTCAATTCTTCCACCGTCTTCGGAAATCAGATAAAATAACCAAATTGCAATAAACGTTCCAAGAACTACGCGTTACTAGCTCAGCTAGGGTAGGATGTATTATAGACAGTAGTTGATAGACAAAAAGGGCAATTTGGCTATGTGAGGCTCGTGGGTAGAATGAAATAAAGGGGACTGCCTCTCCTAACACGTGTCACCATCCACAGACCGAATGCATACAGGTATTAAGAAGACTAGACTCATGCTTATGGAAATTGATGTTACATGTCTTAGAGAGAGTACTACTCACATCCTAAATGAAACTGGTCATGAGTGTCACCAGTTTACAAAGCTCTAACCTCAGAATGTAATGTAGCTTGCCGACATAGTGAATCCAGTCTATTCGTTCAGGTAAGGAAGAAACAAAAACTCGTAGATTATGCACATAATCACGCCAACTAGATGTCAAGAATATGCAGGGCTCAAATAAGGATTCAATGTAGCGTCAATGTTCAAACGTTCCGACTCAAATTAAACATGAAATTTTTGAAATTTTTTTTTTGGATTTTATGAAACAAACAACGATGCATGCGAAAATAATAAATATGGAAGCAGAAATGCAATGAAACATGCAGACACAGATATGGATGCATACCTCCCCAAACCAAACCGTACAATGTCCTCATTGTAATAAAAAGAGGGAAAGAAATGCAAACTGAAAGGAAAAGGAGAGGCGGAATCGGAAAACTTACAAAACGTCTTAAGGAAGGACCTCCCCAAACCGACCATGAACATGGGAGGTCAAAGAAAGTCAAGCAGTGGCTCCATAGGCGTAAAACAGCAGCTGGAAGTCATAACCATTCGATCGAGCACCTGGAACAGCTCGATCGAGTGAAGAATCACTCGATCGAATAAACGCGGGTTTGGACCTGGTCGATCGAGGACATTATTACTCGATCGAGTAACAGCTGCATCAGAAAGTGCTCGATCGAACACAATTTCATTTGATCGAGTACTTTGACCTGCAAAAGACGCATAAAAGCAAGGAAAGTACAAAGGAGGTTCATAAAACAGCGTCTAAAGTTCAACGTAAAGCTAAAGAAAAACAAATAGTTCAACAAAAGTAAAAAAAAACAGTCCGGGCTGCCTCCCGGAGAGCGCTGGTTTAAGAGGTCCCGCACGACCTTTCTGGCATCAATTAACTGGCGCGTCGAGCTCATCGAAGCGCAAGACTTCAACGCGGTTGTCCGCTTCACTCGCCTCGTGGTAATGCTTCACATACTGGCCATTCACCTTGAATCTATGACCCTCGGAATCTTCAAGCTCTACGGATCCAAATTTGGTAACAGCTGTCACTGTATATGGACCACTCCATCTGGACTTCAGCTTGCCAGGAAATAGTCTCAGCCGGGCATTAAACAGCAGCACCTTCTACCCCACACGAAACTCCCGAGGTAGGATCCTCTTGTCGTGCCATCTTTTCGTCTTTTCCTTGTAAATGCGCGAGCTGTCATAGGCATTAAGCCTGAACTCTTCCAATTCATCTAGCTGCAAAAGACGATTCTGACCACACAATTTAGGATCATAATTAAGCTCACGAATTGCCCACCAGGCCTTACATTCCAGCTCAACAGGTAAGTGACACGATTTCCCATAAACTAACCTATAAGGTGATGCACCAATTGGTGTCTTAAAGGCTGTTCTATAAGCCCATAATGTGTCATCTAGCTTAAGACTCCAGTCCTTCCGTGATTTAGAAACTACCTTAGACAAGATTTCTTTTAACTCGTGATTAGAGACCTCTACCTGACCACTAGTTTGAGGATGATACCCCAAACCACGCCGGTGTTGGACACCAACTCTAGACAGTATGGAAGTGAGTTTCTTTTCCTTAAAATGCATCCCCCCATCACTAATGACGACCCTAGGGACACCAAAACGGGGGAATATGATCTTTTTAAACATCTTTATCACGGTCTTACCATCACAATGAGGTGAAGCAATTGCCTCAACCCATTTTGACACATAGTCTACAGCTACTAAGATGTACCTGTTACCTTTACTGGACGGGAACGGTCCTTGGAAATCAATGCCCCAGACATCGAAAACCTCAACCTCTAGGATGCCGTTTTATGGCATCTCATTGATACGTGCATTTTATATAGTCTTTTTAGCCTATTTTATGCACGTATTTCTATGCTTTTATCGTGGTTTTATGCTACGAAATGCCCCGAATATGCTACTTTGGTGTATTTTGTCTTAATTGCAGGAATGAACCATAAAGTAGTGGAATCAAGCCTTTTACCGTCCGTTTAGCATGCATTTGGAGGAAGAGTGAATTTGGAGCGGGAATGTAGCTATTTTGAGATGCGCAAAGAAGGAAAATAGCTAGGTGAGCAAAGGAAGAACTTCAAATTGCTAGTGCCTACTTTGGAGAGCCATATCTCGAGTTCTACAACATATATTCAGGGGATTCTAATTGGAGATGAAAGTTTGTCCTTTTAGCTTTCCAATGCCACCGGAATCACCCTGTTTGACAAAGTAACGAAGAAATGGCAGCCGTTTGAAGTTCAGTGCGCGAAGCAGGAATTACGCGCTGAGAAGTGCTCGATCGAGAACTATTTCTATTCGATCGAGAGCCCATTTGCTCGATCGAGAGCCACTTCTTCTCGATCGAGTAATTAAAAGGAAAGAAGTCCTCGATCGAGAGGAATTGTTCTCGATCGAGAGGAATGCTAAGGAATATCATTCGATCGAGAGCCTTAAGTGCTCGATCGAGCAACAACCCTTGACGGGCTGGGCTTTTAAGCTTTATTTTCCGCAATTAGGTTAATAAATCCTATTTTCTTATAAATAGGAAAGTTAGGACGACATTTTGTTCTCTCTTCTCTTCTCCTTTTATCATCTAACACTTTGTCACTGCTACTTTTGCTACTGTTCTTTCATTGCCGGATCATTTATTTCAGTAATCCTTTCTTCCCTTTTCTCTCTTTAATTTAATTTAATGTTTATTATTTGTTCTTTCTTTATTTCTTGTTCTCCCTTAATTATGCATAGCTAATTCCCCTAGTATGTTAGGATTAGGGAAGCCGTGGTAGCGATGTTTTAATTGACTTGATTAGATTAGTCTTGCGATAAGAATTGTATTAGGCAATATAATTGTTATCCGGTTGAATGAATGCATGCAGGAGACCATAAATTTAGTTAACCCCGACCTAGATCGAAAGATTGGAAGGGAAGGCTTGCTTAATTACAATAGGGTATTGCAGTGAGGGCGAAAGTTAAGCTGTTTACGCTCTAGGGCGGTTTAAGGACCGAAAGGTGACGACCATAGCTCTTCTTATCAATAGTCTAATCGCCTTAGTATTCCCGATAGTATAAGATCTGAAAGCTGCCACGGTAGACCGACTCCTAGCATACTTCCTTTCTCTTATTTTTAACTTCCTTTATTCCTTTTCTCTTGCCTTTAGCTTCAGTAATTTAGTTAGTCAAATCAATCAAACCCCAGCATTGTGACATTTAGACAGATAACAGACAAATAGATAGTACACCGTCTCCCTGTGGAGATCGACCCTACTTACCGCTGACTTCTGTTAGTAGTACTTAGGTATTATATTTTTGGTACGAAACGACAGTATCAAATTTTGGCGCCGTTGCCGGGGAGGCAATCTATTTATTTATTTGTTTAAATTTTATCTGTTTTTAGCCTCAGGGGATTTTTCCCTTGAGGCCGTTAATCTTTTTCTTTGAGTCTTTGTTTTGATAGGCCTTACAGGTACTACCTAGACAGTTCTAGGTGAAAGACAATCAAAGGGAAGGCTTGAGTACCTTTGACCCATCACCGATGTCCCATTATATGGAACAAATGGTGATCTCTGCGGAGATGTGGTCTGCCGAGCACAATGCGATTGTAGTTGTGCCGCCACATCCACCCTATCAATGGCCACCGCAACAAGACCCTCCAGATATACAAGAAGAAGAAATTGCGGAGCTGAAATCTTATTTGGAGACACTTGCATCTCAAGTGCAAGCTCAGCAAGATTTTAATAGACAATTCCACGCTCAATTCCTTGAGCTCGAGTCTGTAGTTGCTCAGATAGCAGCTGAGATGGAGCTAGAAGAGATCGCGGAGTGGACATATTCAGTGGTGACGCTTGTATCACAAATGCAAGAGAGAAGTAAAAATATGGACGCTCGATTCCGTGAGCTCGAGTCTGTAGTTGCTCGGTTAGCAGCTGAGATGCAAGAAGAAGAGGTATACCTTGCTGAGAGCGGTTTCTCCCCTGAGAAAACCGTGTTGCCCAATGCTGAGGATGACCTCTATAACTCGGATGACGAGTTCCTATCATATTTCACTGTCCCACGCGAAGATTTCAGCCCTGTACAGGAGGAATCACTCGATCGGGTGACTAATACTAGTCGATCGAGTGATTTTCCAGGAGAAACAGCTCGATCGAGTGATTTTGTTACTCGATCGAGTGGAATTCAGGAGGAAGTTGGTCGATCGAGTGACTATCCTACTCGATCGACTGACTTGGCCATTGGGAGCATTGATGCGTTACTTGGGGTCGTTTTAGACGATAATTTTGATGATAATAACGGATACGGTGAGTCCCCCTTATTCAAAGCCGAGCTGGATGCGCTTGAGGCTGAGATTTACGGGACGAATTCCACTGAGGGCGACGAAAGGACTGCTGAGTCGGTATTTGCTCCTAGCACGGATGAGGTATTACATTCCTTTATCAGTGATTCCGTCGTTGAGAGCAACCAACCTGAGGTAGTAAATGGTAATTTTATTATTGTTTGTATACTGCCTCGTCTGATTCATGCTTTTCCTTTTAATGTTTTACCCCCTCCCATGTGGACGAATAAATTAGCAATTATTCACCATCCTTGTCGTCTCAATTTTGTCAATCTGAAATGGAACCCTACTTTATTGACAATCGCTCCCGCGCTCCTTTATTTTGTGGATAAATTTAGGAGCGCACATAGGAAATTTGTTAGACTTAAATGTTTACACATTTTTATTTCCTACTTTGCTATTCCACTTTGGTGCTACTTACTTTTTTGTGTAGCACATGCGCAGCTATTTGACAAGTTGCTGCGCGCTTTGAGCTGTTTTGATTGTGACTAATTAGAGAGCTCGAAGAAAAGAAGGTCGAGCTGGGACCTGACTGAAGCTAGCGCTACCCGGGAGGCAACCCGGCGATTTTATTTTGCTTTTTATTTACTTTCAGTTGTAATAAATGGTCCTCGTACCATAAACTATCTCAGTATGCTTGTCTAGTTAGTTTGCGGGCTGTTTTTCATTGCGTTTTGCAGGATCACGCTGGGAACTACTCGATCGAGTAGTCATTCTACTCGGTCGAGCACTTTTGCTGATGAATTCACTCGATCGAGTGATTAATCTACTCGATCGACCACCTGCAAGATGAGGAACTACTCGATCGACTGTTATTCTCTTCGATCGAGTAGTTTTTGGATGCCCTTTCACGCTTTTGACTTGGATTAGCTTCCTGAGATGGTTTCCCGGACCTTTAGCAACCTCCCATGTTCATGGTCGGTTTGGGGAGGTCCCTTTATTCGCGCATTTTGTGAGTTTTTCCGCTTTTACTCTCTTTCTCCTTCAGTTTGCATTTCCTTTCCATGTTTTGGTACAATGGGGGCATTGTACGGTTTGGTTTGGGGAGGTTGTGCATCCATATCTGTGTCTGCATTTTGTTTTCATTGCATTTCAGTTATCACATTTAATTTATGTTTGCATCGTTGTTTATTTTTGTTAAAAATTCAAAAATTCCATAAAAATCAGAAAATTGTTAAAATTAAAAAATTTCATGTTTATTTTAGCATATAGGTTGAGTCGGAACGGTAGATTTCAATGATGAAATTGCACTGCGTTTGTCTTTTTGCTTAAGCCTTGCATTGAATTAATTATCTTATTAGCTTTGTCTTATTGCATATCTACGAGTTAATGTTTAATTTAGCTGAACGAATAGACTTGACCTGAAATTTTGGCAACCTACTTATAATTTCTAAGGAATTAGAGCCTTATAAACTGGTGTCATTTATGACCAGTTTCATGTAGGATTGTGAGTAGTTACTCCTTGCATAACATGTATCATCAATTTGCACAAATATGAAATTCAATTGCTTTTTGCCGTCATACATTCGGGTTAGTGGTTGGTGTCACATGCAGGGAGGTGCTTACAATTTCCCTTTCTTTCATTTTTACCCATAAACTCCACATTAGCCAAATTTGCCTGTTGACCCTCAACTACATTCCAAATTTAGCCTGCCTTGTCAAGCTAGTTTAGATTGTTCTGCGGTATCTTGTCTATTGTATCAAATTTTGGCTCATATTCTATTGATTTGGAGTTGGTAGGAAGGAAGGAGGAGAAAAAAGAATTCGAAAAAGAAAAAAAAAACGTGATGATGAAAAAAAAAAGGAAATGAAAAATGAAAAAAAAGGAATTCGGAGAAAGAAAAAAAAGAAGAAACCGAAAAAAATAGAAAGAAAGAAAGAAAAAAAAAGATGTAGTTTGTTGACGGTTTCTGCTCCTATGTTCTATCTTATATCATTTGAGGAGTATGTTTGGTTCGGTTTGGTGAGTTTTGTGCCAAATGAAGGGCATATGCTTAATTCATAATTGAGTAAGAATCGGATGGTGTCACATGGTTTTGTTTAGGTACTAGCTTGATCACCTATACCTCCACATTCCCATAAATGTTTTGCCTTTTCTTACCCATTGCCTCACTTACCATATTTTTGTAAGCCCTCGGCTGTGACAGGACCTTGTTTGGTTGGAATGTGTGTACGGTAGTTAGAATTGTTTATCATATTAGGTGCATGCATGTTTATGTGGGTCGTAGTTTAGGTGAGCGACTATTTTTCTTTCTCTCTTACATATATATGCTTACCCTTTGCTTCATGAGAGAAGAGTGACCCGTGAGAGTCCGATTTTAAAGGTCTTGCAAGGTCGACGGTTCAGCTTTATTATAAACATCCTATAACTCGTTTGCATTTGACTGTTTAGCTATAAGTGTTAGTTGCTGCATTAAATTGGCTTAAGTGGGCATTTGTAGCTAGCTCTGAGTTATCTTTTTCCGTTCCATTAGTTGCATTTAGTTTACTCGGGGACGAGTAAAGGTTTGGTTTGGGGAGATTTGATACGTGCATTTTATATAGTCTTTTTAGCCTATTTTATGCGCGTATTTCTATGCTTTTATCGTGGTTTTATGCTACGAAATGCCCCGAATATGCTACTTTGGTGTATTTTGTCTTAATTGCAGGAATGAACCATAAAGTAGTGGAATCAAGCCTTTTACCGTCCGTTTAGCATGCATTTGGAGGAAGAGTGAATTTGGAGCGGGAATGTAGCTATTTTGAGATGCGCAAAGAAGGAAAATAGCTAGGTGAGCAAAGGAAGAACTTCAAATTGCTAGTGCCTACTTTGGAGAGCCATATCTCGAGTTCTACAATAGATATTCAGGGGATTCCAATTGGAGATGAAATTTTGTCCTTCTAGATTTCCAATGCCACCGGAATCACCCTGTTTGACCAAGTAACGAAGAAATGGCAGCCGTTTGAAGTTCAGTGCGCGAAGCAGGAATTACGCGCTGAGAAGTGCTCGATCGAGAACTATTTCTATTCGATCGAGAGCCCATTTGCTCGATCGAGAGCCACTTCTTCTCGATCGAGTAATTAAAGGGAAAGAAGTCCTCGATCGAGAGGAATTGTTCTCGATCGAGAGGAATGCTAAGGAATATCATTCGATCGAGAGCCTTAAGTGCTCGATCGAGCAACAACCCTTGACGGGCTGGGCTTTTAAGCTTTATTTTCCGCAATTAGGTTAATAAATCCTATTTTCTTATAAATAGGAAAGTTAGGACGACATTTTGTTCTCTCTTCTCTTCTCCTTTTATCATCTAACACTTTGTCACTGCTACTTTTGCTACTGTTCTTTCATTGCCGGATCATTTATTTCAGTAATCCTTTCTTCCCTTTTCTCTCTTTAATTTAATTTAATGTTTATTATTGTTCTTTCTTTATTTCTTGTTCTCCCTTAATTATGCATAGCTAATTCCCCTAGTATGTTAGGATTAGGGAAGCCATGGTAGCGATGTTTTAATTGACTTGATTAGATTAGTCTTGCGATAAGAATTGTATTAGGCAATATAATTGTTATCCGGTTGAATGAATGCATGCAGGAGACCATAAATTTAGTTAACCCCGACCTAGATCGAAAGATTGGAAGGGAAGGCTTGCTTAATTACAATAGGGTATTGCAGTGAGGGCGAAAGTTAAGTCATTTTACGCTCTAGGGCGGTTTAAGGACCGAAAGGTGACGACCATAGCTCTTCTTATCAATAGTCTAATCGCCTTAGTATTCCCGATAGTATAAGATCTCGAAAGCTCGCCACGGACCGACTCCTAGCATACTTCCTTTCTCTTATTTTTAACTTCCTTTATTCCTTTTCTCTTGCCTTTAGCTTCAGTAATTTAGTTAGTCCAAATCAATCAAACCCCAGCATTGTGACATTTAGACAGATAACAGACAAATAGATAGTACACCGCCTCCCTGTGGAGATCGACCCTACTTACCGCTGACTTCTGTTAGTAGTACTTAGGTATTTTATTTTTGGTACGAAACGACAGTATCACTCATGTCTCTTCGAAATGTTCCCTGATCGTTGGCAAGCATCACAAGCTGAAACAAAAGACTTGGCGTCGGCAAACAAAGAAGGCCAAGAAAAACCGGATCGAAGTACCTTAGCCACGGTGCGCGATGGACCGTGGTGACCACCATATGAAGAGGAGTGACAGCCTTCCAGGACTATTTTGGTCTCCCACTGCGGAATACACCGTCTCGAGAGACCGTCTCGCACATTCCTTAAACAAGTAAGGATCATCCCAGAAGTACTGCTTAGCGTTATAAAGAAAACGCTTCTTTTGCTGATGAGAAAGGTCGGGCGGCAGCTCGCCACTGACAACGAAGTTAGCTATATATGCATACCAAGGCTCTTGGTTAACAATAGACGATACAACAGCAAATAAAGTATCGTCAGGAAAAGAATCATCAATGGGTAGAGAATCTTCCCCTTCTTGTTGCATCAGCCGCGACAAGTGATCAGCTACAACGTTCTCAGCTCCCTTCTTATCCTTAATCTGCAAATCAAACTCCTGAAGAAGGAGTATTCATCTCAGTAACCGTGGTTTAGCCTCCTTCTTAGCAAGGAGATGCCTCAAAGCTGCATGGTCAGTGAAAACAGTGACTTCTGACCCAACTAAATAAGTACGGAACTTCTCTAAGGCATAAACTACAGCTAACAGCTCTTTCTCAGTGGTAGTGTACTTCACTTGAGCCTCATCCAGAGTTCGGCTCGCATAGTAAATAGCATTCAAGGCTTTGTCTTTCCTCTGGCCAAGCACCGCTCCTAGTGCATAGTCACTCGCGTCACACATGATCTCAAACGGTAAGTCCCAGTTGGGAGGTTGTATGATCGGCGCGGAGACTAAGGCCTGCTTTAATAACCTGTTAAAAGCAGAAAGACAAGCATCAGTAAACACAAAAGGGGCATCCTTAATCAGCAATTGTGTGAGTGGTTTAGCAATTTTGGAGAAATCCTTGATAAACCGGCGATAAAAGCCGGCGTGCCCAAGGAAGCTCCTCACCCCCTTAACATTAACAGGAGGTGGTAATTGCTGAATCACTTCCACCTTTGCTTTATCAACTTCTATTCCCCTATCAGAAACCAAGTGCCCTAAGACAACTCCCTCGTTGACCATAAAGTGGCACTTCTCCTAGTTCAGCACAAGATTAACCTCAATACAGCGCTGCAACACTTTCTCAAGGTTAGACAGACAGTCAGAAAAATCACTTCCATATACACTAAAGTCATCCATAAAAACTTCCATGATAGACTCAATATACTCTGAAAATATCCCCATCATACACCTTTGGAAGGTGGCAGGGGCATTGCACAAACCAAAAGGCATTCTACGATACGCAAAAACGCCCTTAGGACAGGTAAATGTAGTCTTGGCCTGATCGTCTGGGTGGATAGGGATCTGGAAGAACCCTGAGTACCCGTCTAAATAGCAGAAAAATTTATGAGAAGCTAACCTTTTTACCATTTGATCAATAAAAGGAAGGGGAAAGTGATCTTTCTTAGTTGCGGCATTTAGCTGTCTGTAATCTATACACATCCGCCAACCAGTCACTACTCGAGTTGGTATTAATTCATTCTTCTCATTCTTAACTACAGTTGTCCCTCCTTTCTTCGGGACCACCTGTACTAGACTCACCCATTTAGAATTACCGACAGAATAAATAATACCTGCATCCAGCAGCTTCATTACTTCACCCATCACGACATCCTGCATCTTCTGGTTCAGCCGGCGCTGACCCTGTCTGCAGGGTTTGTGATCCTCCTCCAGCTCTATCCTGTGCATACAAATATCGGGACTAATCCCCGTGATATCGTCCAGTGAATAGCCCATTGCTTTCCTGTTTTTCTTAAGTACAGCTAACAAAGAGGTCAGCTGCTCATCACTAAGCTTGGCACTAACAATGACTGGATATTGCTCTGTATCGTCTAAGAAAGCATATTTAAGATGAGAAGGGAGAGGCTTACGTTCCGGTACCTTTACCTCTATGGAGCAAAGAGTGCTGATCATTTGTTCCACCTGCTCTCCTTCATGCTCATCTAAATCATCAACAAGCAAATCCAACGCAGCGTCATCGTCCTCTGGGCTATCTGCACACTCATCAAAAAGCATGAGAGCTTCTAGTGGATCCTTCATAAAAGAACCCGACCAGAAGGCATATATAGACTCATCAATGATATCGACTGAATAGCAAGTGTCCTCTATCATTGGGTGGGCTAAAGTACTGGGCAAACTGAATATGATAGCGTCATCCCCTACTGCAAGGGTCAGACGCCCTTGTCTGACATCAATAACGGCCCCAGCTGTACAAAGGAATGGTCTTCCTAAGATAATTTGGGTCCGGGTGTCCTCAGCTATATCCAAAAAATTGAAATCTACTAGGATGTAAAGCTTGCCTATTTTCACAGGCACATCCTCTAAGACACCTAAGGGTCTCCTAACAGATCTATCAGCCATCTGTAGGGTAATGTTAGTCACTTTGAAGTGACTCATCTTCAGTTTCTTGCAGACAGGAAGTGGCATGACACTTACACTGACACCTAAATCGCAAAGGGCCTTATCAATAACCATATTGCCTATGAAACAAGTAATAGAAAAACTGCCCGGGTCTTTCATTTTTGGAGGGGCCTTATTTAACAGCAGGTTACTAGACTCTTCCATAAATGAAATTGTCTCAAATTCACTCAAATTTCTCTTACGTGTCACGATATCCTTCATAAACTTAGCGTAAGTGGGTACCTGAGTAACAAGTTCGGAAAAAGGGACAGTTACCTGGAGGTTCTTCACGATGTCCACGACCTTACCGTACTGTTGCTCGATCTTTGCGTCCTTCAGACGACTTGGGAAAGGTACCCTGGTAGCGATGAGTGGTCCCGCAACCTTTTCTTTACCCTTATCAATGCGTGACGTCTCCACAGTAGGGGAAGATGACATGGTGGCGGTATTAGATAGTGGATTAGGATGTCCGCCACTTAAAGTACTGGATCGAGTACTTTTGTCGCTCGATCGACCTTGTTCTTCACTCGATCGAGTGATTTCTTCAGCATAGTTGCTCGATCGAGTAATAGTGTCACTCGATCGACCGTCTTGGAATTCTGCACCTCTCGATCGAGCACCATTTTCACTCGATCGAGTTACTGGACGATTAGAACCGCTCGATCGAGTAGAAGAGTCACTCGATCGAGTGGTTACAGCACACGCAGCGAGTATTTCCTGCAAAAACTCGTCTAGATCATCATCCGAGTCATCATCAGCTGTCAAAACCTCGTCTTCTTCATGAGTAAAGTCATTCTGAAAACTCGTTGCACCGACTGGATCGCAAATTGGAGGAGGCTTGGCTTGGTCTGTCGCGAGTGTTAACTGCGCGACTTGTTCCTTCAACTCCGATATAACCATTTCAGATTGCCGTGACATACTCAACATGATGGATTTCAATTCGGCAATTTCTTCTCTTGCAGAAGGAGAGACCGGCTGTGGTACTGGCGTAGAAGGGGTAGAAACGCTCTTTATCTCTTCATATAGCTGGGAGAAAGGAACTCCCTGCTTGTATTTCTTATATGCAAGGGCGCGCTCTACACCTGCCATGCATTCATAAAGATCGTGCCCTTCCTCGCCACATCTACCACATGGCTCTGTATGCTCTGTAATCGTAGGCATATTGTCAAGCAACTTTCGAAGCAACAGCTAATCTGCAAAACTGATCAAAACTTTGCAGAAAATGAGATCAGCCTCAAGGAATAAATTCCTTGAGACAAAAGACAAACTTAATTAAAGCAACAAAATTGCGCCACCTCCCCGGCAACGGCGCCAAAATTTGACACGTCTGTCGCGTACCTGTCAAAAATAACCAACTGGCTCTAACTAATATAGCTAGGGAAGTCGGGTCGAATCCACAGAGAGGTAGGAAATTGTCTGCTAAAACTAGATTCGTCAAGGTAACCAATTTGGGGGTTTATAAGATGTGATTTCTAAACTAAGAGGATGAGGAAAAGAGAAATAAACGGAAGGAGTTTAACAGATAAAGGAGAATAGCTAAGACAAACGGTTCACCATAATCATCTGGTCGAGTAATCTAGGTCCCAGGTCAATGCAGTACGGTCTAAGGGGTAGCGAATGTCACCTTTCGGTCCTTAATTCACCCTACAGTGTAAACAGTTTAACTTTCGCCCTCGCTGCAATACTCTATTGTTCGCTACTAGTCTGCCTCTTCCAACCTTTCGGTCCAGGTCAAGGTCCACTAAGAATAAGGGTCTAACCGCGTCGACTCGATTAGGCAATTACAATTAATTGGAGCATTTAAACAACAAAGACGGTACTGGCATTAACCTAGTAGATCGATTACTCTCCCTTCATATTATGGATCCCCTATAGTCTTAGCATGGGAAATTTAGCTACTCATGACCGTCGGATTAACAATCACAATAACCAAGTAATTAAAACTAAGCATGGTGATAATACTATGGGGAAACCGATTGAACAATTATAAAGCAAAGAGAAAAAGGATTTAAAAGCAGTAAATACGATTAAGAAATAAACTAGATTGATAATACCGAATCCGAGTAGCAATGTAGAGAATAAAAATCCAAAGAACAGTGACAGAAGTAGCAGTCGAAATGTACGTGGTGAAGAGATCGGAGTAGCGTGATGTTCTCCTCAGTCTTATACTAAAATTCCCCCTCTCAAACCTAATCTATGGACTAATTACAAAAGCCCATAATTAATTAGGCGGAAATTGGCTGAAACACGCGACACCACTCGATCGAGGGGATACACGTCACTCGATCGAGCAATATCATCACCAAATCACTTGATCGAGCAGATGTGACCCACTCGATCGAGCACCCCTAGCATAAACTCCTCGATTGACCCCTCAATCAGCTCGATCGATCAATCTTGAGTGTATAAAGCATTCGATCGAGCAGTTAACTACTCGATCAAGCTACATAGGCACGTCAGACCTTGGATTGCTTTCCAAACTCAGCTCATACGTCTTCCAAGTGTTAGATTTCCAAGCTCCAGCTCCTTCTTTCCATGAATGCATGCAATTGGGACAGTTAAGGCTCGATTTAGCTTCTCTTCAGTCAATTCCTGCAAATTACAATAAACAGACCAAAGTAGAATATTCGGGGGCATTTGTAGCCGGATGCTACATAAAAAGCACATAAATGCGTGTAAAAATGAGGTGAAAACCTTATATAAAAGACACGCATCATGTACCTCCACATTTTTCCAAAATGGTGCTTGCACCAACCCCGTTTTGTCCCGTCACCTAGCCCCGTTACAACCCTTGTTTCTCTTTATGCACATTTCCTTTTTTTTTGCATCTCATGAATGGTCTTGTAGGAGAGGATTCCACGTTAGATTGCGGGCGTGTCTCACGAGTCGAGTAGTTGAGTGATTTTGGTTACTTTTTGGCACAAAAATCACCCATTCTCAAAAGAAAATGAGAGACTAGTGAAAACCATGAGAAAGTCGGTAGTCTAGGTCCCCTTAGTCATGGGTCAATTTGGTCGAATCTTGTGCGTGTCATGTCAATCTTGAAGGTTAGGCTTTGTTTCCCCCTTTCCCGCCTTTGAATTTGTTTCCTAGGCATTTGGTTGTCATATTGAGGTTGCTTGAGCCACCACTAGGGCATTGACACCCCGCCAAGACAATGAGATGGTATCTCCTGACCGAAACCTTTAATTGTTCAAAGCAAAACCCTCCGCTTAGATGAGGAAAGTGGTTGACTTTTTGAATGATGCATCCTATGCATGCTTGATTACGTGCTTAAATGTTGGATGTGTCTAGATTTTCCGCAAGCCCCCACTTGCCTTGGAAAGGAGTGCATACCTCATTGCATTTCATTGTGAGTTGAAGGGACGGAGGAGGCCTGTTAATTGCCTACCATTGGATGTTATTAGTCTAGATTAGCATTTAATTGACTAAGGGTCGTGTTTTTGCTCACTTACTTACTCGGGGACGAGTAATGTTTAAGTGTGGGGAGGTTTGATGATTGATTATTTTGGACTGTTTCCCCTCTTTATTCTCATGCTTTTTGACCCCTTTTGGCACGGTTTTAACCCCGACTTGCTTGCATTTTGCTCTTTTATTCCATGTGATTCTATATTATGAATTCCCGTCTCAATTTGTAGGGAATAAGCCAAGAAAGAGGCAAGACAGAATAAGGAACAAGCGCGGGCTAAAGATTATGTTAGCATGAGAAGAAGAGTGGGAAATTGCTGAAGAGGTGTCTCTGCCGGCAGGGAACCCCCTCCCACTACCCTAGACACAAAGGAAGTCAAGAAGAGGTGTCTCCGCCGGCAGCCGGCCCACCGGCAGCGAACCCCTCCCAATACTTAGTCGATTTTGAAGAACAATTTGGAGCAAGAATTAAAAGAGCTCGCTGCCGGTTGGAGTCTCGGCAGCCGGTCAGCCGGCACACGCCACCATTTATTGAAGAATTGAAGAGAAAATCAAGCAAGAGGTATTCTCTGCCAGGAGGTCGGCAACCGGTCCACCGGCAGAGAACAACCCCAGCTCAAAATTTGCCACAGGAAGGAAAAGACACGTTGCCGGCCGGCGGGCCGGCACAGGACGCAAATTCGGATTTGGGCTTCTTCTTTCCTTCCTTTATGTTTAATTCAAAGAGGTAGTATAAATACCCCTTCCCTTAATCATTTGAGGAGACAATCCTAGATTTCAGAAATTCTCTAAGTTTATGCAAAAATTATTAAACCAAGTATTAATCTTTCCTTAATTAGACCTTAATTACTTACTTAATTAATATAAATCTACTTAGTTTCAATTGTTTACATTTGGTTATTGGTTGTATTTTGGAGATATTGAAGAATTTCGCCCTTAATTCAGTCAAAGTATCAATCTTTCCTAATTGTTGGTATAATTCCCTTATTTACTTTGTTTATTCAATAGTTTACATTTCCTTTTGATATTTAGTAATTGTTCATCTTCATATAATGTTTGTTGTCATGTACTCATTTGTTTACATTTGCTTTGTAACCATGTGTGAGTAGTCTCCCACTAGGGTTTAGGGGGAACCTAAGTAGGGGTTTAGGTTAATCAAATGGGTTGTTAACATGTGTTTTTAGGTGGTTATATTAGTGTTCATAATCATGCATTGAAGGTGTTTGTTGAAATATGTGTATGAAAGTTCATACTTTTCTACAATTTGTGCTTAGCTCCTTTATGAATGAGAGTTTGTACGGTTCCTTGATAGCATGTTTATGATGAGATAGGATACTAAATGATGATTCTTGTGTCCATCTTAAGATAGGTTAAGAAATTAACTCGCTTTCTACGCTAATATCTACCCGGAAACCTTTCGACACCCCTTGATTGACCAACCTTGCTTAAGGGAACCCGACTACCCTAGTTCTTAAATCAATCGTTTACACATTTAGATAACTACTTGCTTTAGCTTGAATTTAGTTGTTAGTCTTAAACAAATCCCCATCTCTACTTGACTAAACTTAGACTTGACCAAATTTTCGTGTAAGCCCCCGTCATCCTTGAGACCAACACCCTAATTATACTACTTAATTTGGGTTTATTATAAATTGTTTTTGATAGTAGAAATGACGACCAAAACATCTACTCATCAGTAATAGAGTAAATTTTTTCCAGGACCAACTACAATCAATCTGCTGGAATTTCATACCTCTGTCCAATGCTGCCTTTTCATATATACATTGTTAACCCACTTCACCCAAAGACGGTCCATTCTAGAAGCTAAGTTTATTATTGTTTGGATCATTCATTAATCGTGTAAGTAAATGAGATGCATGCAAAAGATGTTGCTTTTGTGATTGTTAGTTGTTACATGTGTTGTTTTCTTCTATTTTCAAAATACAAAGTCACTTATACACCTGTTGAATTTATGTATATGTCACTCATGTTCTATCTTTTATAACTCTACAACAAAGATTGTTACAATATAAATAAATTATTTTATACTTTCTCTTTTTCAAAGAATAATTTATATCTGCTTTATTTTATGAGGGACAAATAAAACAAATGTAACTTTTGATTAAAACTAGTCGTTGCGCCGCGCCCTCCCGGGCGCGGAGCCCCGATTTGCGGTTCTGTGCGTAGTAAGCTTAGAGGAAACTCTGCGTATATTTAACGTTTCTGTGTATAGTACATTTTGTGTATAAGCCTGCCAATCTGGGGTAATAAAGTAAAAGCTATATTCCCCTGCCTGTTTGCAGTTTTACCTTTGAGATTAGGACGCGCCAAAGCAAATAGTGCATAGAAAGTGAACAACATAGCATTGTAGAAAAGATAGTTACTTATACACAATATTTAATGGGGATCTATTATCCGTTTGTTACTAAATAAGCGCAACTTCCAAGAGCCGGTTCTTTATATGCCTTTGCAGTTTATAACAAAACACCCTAACATTAGACGCCCGCTGTTTATCCGTGGCACAGCAGTTAATAAGCTGCTAAGGTTGGGTTGTGTTGTATAGGTATTATGGCATGGTGATTTACCATGGAAGGCAGCAAATATAAAAGTCATCGTGTAGGTGTCGTGCGTTATGTGTATAGGATAGTCTGTGAATTACTTTGCCGATCTGGACCAAACCATGTAGCGGCCATATTCGCAGCTTGACTACATTATTGTGGGTGGGCATCATTATATAGAATGAAAGTCATAATAAAGGTATGAATATACAGGATAAATATGATTATGAATTTATGATGGGACAAAGTGGGGAAGTATATAAGGACAACAATGTAGTTTGTTAAAAAAAAAATAGTTACTTATACACAATATATAGGGTACATCTAGTAGCCATATGTTACTAATTATCTGCTACTGTCAGGAATTAGCTGTTTTTTTTGCTTCCGCTACTGCTAGGAATTTGGTATAGTGAGTAATACATGGTATGATTTTGGAGTCAGCGGAAAGAAACATACTCCCTCCGTCCCGGCCATTTGTTATCTATTTCCTTTTTAGGGTGTATCATTCATTTGTTATTTATTTCTATTTTGGGTAAGTATTGGACAAGTGGGCTAGTGTATATGCAAGTGGACATACCTTCTTTATTTTATTAAGTCTATTTCACATTTATATTATTTCCTTGGTCTTTGTGTAAAATAGAATAGATAACAATTCATTGAGACGGAGGGAGTATTATGTTCAGTACGTCATGGATACTCCGAAAGCATTGTAAAAGGTGCACGATACAACACACGGTAGTAAAACACGTCATGAGTATTGCAAGTATAAATAGGCGCGGCTTTTAATACTGTTACCGTCAGTAATTATTGACATACAAACGACCTACCTTATACTCGCCAAGTAACATGTCGCCCAAGGAGAAAACGGAGCTATAAGGAGAATGAAAAGTTGCTAGAAAGGGAAATACAGTAATAATAATGTGTGTACACTGAGAAACTTCTAACTTTAAAAAATTATGAACCTCTCTTTCTAGGATATCCCCGCATGGGGATAGAAATTTGCACTCCACATGAAACTTTTTCAACTGAGACTCGTAATAAATATGAGAACTTGGTTATCATCCAAAGCATCCTATAGAATATAGATTGTCAAACTTGCGATTATGCTCGAATTCGGATATAATACTACAAACCAATAAGTAAGTATATATGTGACGATCAACAAAATAAATATGGTTTTTTTTACAAAAACAATAGTAAGATTCTTGTTATTTATACTTTTACAAGACCAAGAACTCGTGAAGCGTTAACTTTGCTAATTCTTTGCTAATTCTTTGCTAATTGTTGATTTCACAACTACAAAATTAATGGAAAAATATAGTGTAATAGTCACTCCATTAAGGGAGTAATTGTTCCCTACCTCTCACCCCAAGTAATGCATTACCTCCATATGGAGGAAATAATTCCTCCCTCGCCTCCTCTTTCCAGCCTCCACAACCACCACTAACCACCAATCTCCTCCTATTTCTTCTTATTTTAGCTCTCATTACTCACTTAATAATTACTCTCATTCCAAGCAAACCCTTAAGGATAATCAACGACAAAGAAAATGTAAGGAAGGGGCGCAACATATCAAAAGAATCAAATTAGTAAGGACTTGCCGATTTTAATAGTATACCTTGTCAATGCTTATTGTACCCAAGTTTCCAGCTCCTAGTGCACATCAAAGCATTCATTAGTTCAGGTTCCAAAGACGCTACCAAAGACAGCATCGTCTTATCAGCTTCCCTTGGCTCCTTGTAATATGCTTTATGAGAGGTTGCGACAGATATAGGTACAGCCAATTGCCGCTTCCTATCCTAACTTATGAAATCCCACTTAATCATGGATGGATGTAGGAAGATTCTTGTCCTCGTCCTCATCGGCATCCTCATGGCCATGGTCGTGCTCCTCTAACAACCACTTCTTCCTTCTACAAAAACACTGTAAAAATAAATCAGAAATTTGCCAATCAATTGATATTTTTGGCTATTCTCCAAAAATGGATATGAAAAGATTGATTGCGTAGTATAAAGTAGGGCTGTAGGCTTTTGAGTTAAAATATTTTTCTTAAAACAGGGCAATGTAGACAACACCATTCCTCTGGAAGTCAAGAATGCCTTTGAAGCTGGTTCGGTTGTTCGTGGCCAATCCTCCGCCATTATCCATCCTATCATCGCGGATTTAGATTCTCTTAATGTTGTTGTTTTAGTCTTATTTAAGTTGTACGTTTCTCTTAGGTATGGCTTTGTAGTGCTAGATTTAGTTATCGGGTTTCTGGTACTACCTAGTCGAGTAGCTTACGTGGTTGCCTGTAAAACATTGTAAGTTATTCACCTGCCGTTGTCAAAAAAAAAAAAAAAAAAAAAAATATTTGAGGCATTCATAGACCAAAGGCCTTGATTCCGACCTGTGAAGCTATTTGCTATATTTAAAAAATTAACAAAGAAATATTGCACGAAGGCATGTCAAGATGAAACTAAAGAACAAACAACTCCATGATCCCACCCTCTACCCACAAATTCCAAGGACCACTTACCCCAAATCTTCTAAAAACAATAGCTGTAATAACTTGGAAGGCATAAACAACCTCCATTCTCATAAGTCAAACTTTGATGACGACAATATGAGATTATAATCAATCTGGTCTGTTTTATACAGAAAACTTTGGCTAACAAATCCACAAGTTAATCCAGTTCTGTTTCTAAGCATTTCGATTCATCTCAAACCCATTCTTATCTAAGCGCGTGCTCACTTGAAAGAACCAGATAATAAACCACAGAAAGAATGCTCACACAGTTACCTTGATAGACTTCATTAATCTCTTGAATCTTGGATGTGGCACCATCCTCATCTTTTGCTATCTGGGTGCCATTTCTACAGCGCAAACCATCATCAAAACATACCAGTAAACTTCCTTAAACTTTAAATATACAAGCTTGACAAACCAAACATCATAATAAACATGAAAAAGTAATAAAACTAACCAATGCATGGCGAACGTAATTCAACCGAATGGATTTGCCAATAGCATCATAATCCACTTCCAAAATCCTATAATAATCCCACACTAAAAAAACTCAACGAGTAGCGGATCCAGGTTTTTTAGTTTAGGGAGCAAATTGATAATGCAATAAGGTAAAGTAAGAAAAAAAAAACTACAAGTCTACAAGTCTTAATAATGCACCTCGTCGTTTTGATGACGTGGAGAAATAAAATCAGTATAATTACAGTAAATGCAGATTAACCCAGATACAAAAATTTAAAAATTCCACCCAACACTATGAATTTTACGAATAATTGTAATATATAAGAGAAATGAAGTCAAAACTAAAGGAAAAATTATCTTGTTGAAGAAGAGACGACACTATTTCGTTTACAGCAGACCACATAAGGAACCGACCTGATCATGATGCACTTGCAAAGTCCCATTTCCACAATGGCCCGTTTCAAAACCATTATTATATCTAACTTATTCTTTCTCACATTTACTTTTTCTTTGGCTTTCTCGTAATTTCACTTACTTTTCTTTTACCAGTTCCCTCTCCTGAAGTTACCAACATGGTATTGTCGTTTGCAACACATTTGTACAAAAATTATAAAATATATAGTAAGAAGAAAACAAAATCAGAAGATTGGACATAAACGTACATTCTTAAGAAGTTTCTCCATAACAGCTTGTGAAAATTCCTGGTCTTGGTTCCGAGACAACTTTTACTTTCTTCTTAGGATGGTATAAATGCCTTTAGACCTTGAACATACTCTCCTTGGAATGAGTCGATGAATTCTTCGTACAGAAGATATGTCTCATCTTCTGCCCTCTATATTAAACATCAAAAGTATCAGGAAAAAAACTCACAAACCCATGCAAGGTTCCCAGTCTCAAATCATAACATAATTTCACCTTCATCTTCGCCTTGTTTTCTTCTCCATGTTTCTGAAAAGGAGTCTTCCTGTAAAACGAGTTCATCTCTCTAGAAAACACAACCTAAAATAAATAACATGTATGGTTTCCGTCTTAGTCATTTGCTTACCTTAAATATTCATTGTCAGGGGTATGTTAAACAAAGTTAAACCTGTGATTAGGACAGAAGGACTCAGGAGTATCAGAGCTAAATAGTTTCAGAAGCTAAAAAACTATGCCATAACGCACTGAATTAAAGGGGAGACTGACTGACTTCTTTTTGTGTGTTTTAGTAGAGAAAAGGAAAGAGGTCAGAAAACCGCTAGTTGTGGTATAACCTTTGAAGAGATGCAAGGTTTTCCTCCCTAGAGACATTCTGGATTTTTCCTACCTCCTATAATTAATGACCTGCATCACACTACCAGCATTAACTAATTTCTACAAGCGCCAAATTTTCTATGTTATCTACTACTTGTTTCCCAAATTCATTGCAGATGGTTGCAGGACTATGAAAAACCGATAAGAAAGTTTTAATGCAAAGAATTAGGGTTTTGGTGCCTCACAGGAAAATTGATTAGAGTCCCAAGACCTATGTACTTTAAACCTGCAAGATTATTGGCATAATATAGGAGTATTGTTGCAATAGGTGCCCTTAGCCACAATGACGTTATGGATTAGTGCCCTTGTACTGATACATGTTAACCTTATTGCACTACAACATAATATATCTATAGCGTCATTTAATTTGGCATATTGCGGCATAAGTAAATGCCGCGAAAACCAATAGCACCGTTTGTGCAAATGCCGCCAGATCCAATGTCGCTAAAGGTTCTTGGTGGCATTTGTTGTATATGCTGGTAAAAGGCTAAATAAACGCCATCTAAGCCCTTTTTATAGATTTCGAGATCCATAATTTTTCCTTTTCCTTTAATACAACTTTTATTTCATTGATATGCGTGAAATTATTTTTTTATGCTTTTTCGCTATTTGGTTTTATATTGTATAAAATAAAACTTAAAAAAGGGCAAAACATATAAAATAATAGAATATATATATTGAAAATAAAAATTGTCATTACAAAAGGCTTATATCAATATCCATTCAATACATTAACACCTAATCAAAACATAACCTACGCATAAATTGGTCTCAAGCAAAAGTCAAAATTGCTCGAGTCATCGCTATTGGAACATTCACAAAAGCTTCAATTTTGGGCCGGGATTCCGCAGCACATCCATTACTTCTACTTTGACTATGATAAGGCTTTGTCATAACCAAAATGACATACATCCTTCAGCTAAATTCCGGGCAAAATGTCATATATCCTTTTACCACAACTTATGCAATTTGTCAGCATCAGTGGAGGTCATTAGAGGTCAGACGACGCTACCTCACTTGTGCTTACAGTCATAGCTCGCGACATTCTTCATTGTGATAAATTGACCGGTATATCTCCCCCTCTGCATACTGACCAGTGTACCAAAATATAGAACAATTCAAAGTACACACACCTGATATATGACGTGGCCAAACTCGCCAATTGTATCCTTCAAAAGCAGCATCCTGCAATTTAACAAACCAAAAACATGATAAGTCAGCTCAATGGTGTTATTTTATATACATATAAAATAAAAAAAAATTAGCTCATGCAGAAATGCAAAGTACGAATACATGATAGATTATTTGGCTAAGGCTACGTGGGCAGTACCTTTAACAACTTTGAGCTATTTTAGAAGCTAAAAAACACTTGCGTCGCGTATGTACTGTGAGACATCTCTACCAAAAACACTTGCGTCGCCTATTTACTTATGATGCATCAAACAAGTATCAAATTAAACAAATTATACCACTTCAATTTTGTGAAGCCTTAAACAAGTATCAAACAAAGCACATCAAGGTTTCAAATTACATTTATCAACTTTGAGAATGGGCATATAATACGGCTATAAACGCTGTATAATACAAAAAAAGGGAAAAAACATATGCAAGCATCCTCTTACTCGTAGCACTCTTAAAGAGATAATGATATCTCTCGATTTCCAATTCATTCCCCCAACAAAAACATAAACAAACATATAAGTATCAAACAAATTTAGATGTGTAACAAATTTCAACAAACTTAAACCATAGTTTGTGGTACGACATGCTTTTGGCCACTCGTACGTAATAAACACTCTCATACAGTTATAAGAATGAAATATACAAGAAGACTTGCAAGTTAACAGAACTTTAAAAATCAGACTAACCAGTGAGCGAGAGAAGATCCAGGGACCGAAGTCATTCATGAACGATGGAGCAGCATCTACAATAAACAGATTTATATATGTAACTACAGCCACATTGTTAATTACCAACAACAAAAAAATAGAAAGTAAAAGCACTGTGAACCTTTGAACAACTTCCTTGAGCGTTCAACAACATCTGAGTCGTCATCAGTAAGAGCCACTCTTGAGCCAAGTGCATACATCTTCAGTTGCAAGACGGTCTCACACAAATTCAAATTAAACAAACACAAATTTTAGAGCAAGACGGTCTCACACCGTGAGACGGTCCTTTTCTACAAAGTTTCATTCATTTATTGTTATCAATAAAAGCGTAAACTTTATATAAATTATTTGTCTCAAGCTATGAAACCGTCTCACACAATAATTACTGTCCAACTTAACAAAAGTTTTAAGCTTAACAAATTCCTTTTACTACTTGCTAGTTGATACACAATGTCAGTACCATTACTACATTAATGCTTCGTGCCTGTGTTGTTATTTTTGAATTTCATTTAGTCTACCTTTGGGCGTCAACTAAACAATTTAGCTTAATAAGATTCAAATCAATTACTTATAATCACATATAATAAATAAAAGTAAACAGCCAAACATTTGGACACTAAGAAGACTGCAAAAATTTCAAAGTTCCAATTACAGGCAATATGGTCAAGTGAAAATAAGTTGGAAGAAGACCTCAAACCACTAAATATCCTAGGACCAAATACATTCCAACAATCAGAAAAGAGAACCAAAAATGCACTACTCTTTGGTTGGAATATTGCGCTTCTTTTTGATGTAGGAACCCGTCATTCGACACAATTATAAACACGAATTTTGATACAGGTCATCCAAAAATAAAGGTAAGACTTAAGATAGCTCATGTTCTACCTCATATTGAGATACAAGGGTAATGTTATTATACTCGAATTCGAAAACAGACAAGTTTCTATGAGCATGCTCTAAGAATGTATAGCGAAGCTTAAATTTCACACTGCATATCATAGATAGCTTCGGCAAGAAACTTGTTTCACTGAGAACTAAATCAGAATGCAAATTATGAAAATTGTAAATTTGCAATGCAGTAATTCCCCCATTTAATACGTCAATTTGCTTATAAATTCCTATATCTCGGATATCAATGGGCATCAAAGGGCCTACCTTGCATGAGAACCTTTCGAAATACATGAAATTACCAAGACAAGATCAAACAAACATCATCAAAATCAAGATTACAACTTTGCAACTTTCTGGAGTAAAAATCAAAACAAGGTCAAACTATACAGTGTAAATTCAAGAGTAAAAAAAAATTAGTATAAACTAATTAAGCTACTCCAAATTAACGAAAAAACTAATTTCTGACATAACAACAGAATTAATTGACAAAACATTTGAGTGTAAATCTAACAAATTGACAAAACAACACAAAAATGTTCAAATCAATCAGGAAAATAGAGGGCATATGATTGATGATTAAAAAAGAGGAGGAAGAGAAGATCAAACCTGTGGAGATAAAAGCACCGATCGACAATATGAAGTTAGGGTTTGGAGGTGTAATTTTTGAGAGAGAAAAGGATTTGAAGTGTCTTGTGTTTTTTTTGGAGGTAATCAAATTTTGTGAAATAATTTGGGGGAAAAGAGCGGTAAAAGGGCCCGCGGAGCCAAAACAGGGTTATTACGGCATTTGGATCATTTGTCAGGTTAAATGCCACGTTAAGTGTATGTAAGGTGGCATTTCTATTATTCGCCCGCTAGATAAATGCAATTAAAGATTTGCATTGGTGTAGTGTTGATTTAAGATAGCGCCTCCACGCAGATTATTCCTATAATTCCAAAGAGGAATAAAGAGCAGGGATTAGGGAAATGCATAACTAACAACACATAACTTAGAAAGTGAGTGCAAAAGGAAGAATGATGTGAATGCAAAAAGAGCAAGGGATTTCATAACCAACCTTTGGACCAAAGTTGAGCCGGAATATTCCATCATAAGTGAGGTATAGCACTATAGCTCATAGAAGGGTAAGAAGAAGACTTCACTTTGAATGACAGCAATTCCCCTCTTTGCCTCAGGAATCCATAGGAACTTTTCAAATTATTCAAAAGTCTTGAACATAAAATCCAAAATGAATGGAGGCAGTCCCAATTTCGATAGGTTGTTTTTGAGTGTCAAAGGAGAGCTATATAACATAAGAAAGCGCAATGAAAAGTTAGAAAACTAATAGGTTAGCACGATAATCTCAGGAACATGAACATGTTAGAAGTGAACGATATAAAATATATATACAGAGTAAGGAGTAAGAGACATTAACATAACAAGAATCTAAAGTTAGTTGCGTCGGGAATCAGAACAAGATCATTTCAAAGTCTTAGTGTGAAAAGTTCACCAAAGTTTCTATCCAAGTATAAAGATGGCTGGTTCAAAGCAAACATATTAAAATTAAAGTTATTTTACTCGGACAAAGAGCAAGTTGATCTATACAACGTCATTGACTTAAAAACTTAACGAGAGTGTTCATCTCATGCTCGGGAGAAGTCATGCTTTCACTTCATTAAACAAAGATACACATCTTGTTTGGTGCAAGCATATACAGATGTAAAACTTAAATAGAATGTCCATCTCATGCTCAGGTACATATGTATCTTTGCGCCTCCCGGTCTCGGCCAACAGTAAAGGCTTTACAAACCCCATACTAACCCTATACTACAGAATCAAAGTCTCCACGCCATTTCCACAAAATGGTAGGATAACTACACAGAAAGTCCAGGCTACCTATTAAAATGAATAGATTAAGAGAGCGGAGGAAGAGGGTACCCATTGAGCATGTTTCCAGGTGAGACCACAGTAGATATTTTTGAAGAAAATGACTGTAATAGCCAGCTAAAAAACAGCCGTAACCTCGCTAAAAAAAGATTCTCCTACCTGGGGTCACTGAAAACCAAACTCATGTTTGGTGTTAGATCACAAGTCTGAAAATAATACGAAGAAGTCAAATTATAGGGTACCATACTACCATATCCTAAGTAAGACGGAGGAACCATAAAAATTAAAAATGATTCCGAAGAATGAATCACCTAATTTCCACGCAAAGTCCCTCACGAACGGCAATCCCATGTCACGTGACCGCATATAGACAGGAGACTGACGCAGCAAAAGAAGAAAGACGGCAATGGAGAGACCGCAATAGAGATTAGGCAAGTGAAATCAGTTCCCTTGTTTTGGCGTTGCCGATACTTTTGACAACCTTAAAGCGCTGCCGAACTGTTGTTCCCTCTGCTTGCGCCTAAAATGCAATACTTAGCATCGTAAAAGTTAATCCGAGAAAGGCGAGATAAAAACAGAAACAAACAAAAAAAGATTCCGGGAAATTCAGCACATATTTCCTGCCCCCATGCTCCTCATCAACAGCAATCCCATGACCTGTGATCGCATATACACAAGATATCGTCACAGTAAAAGAAGTAAACGGCAATGGAAATAGCAAACCAATCAATCAATAATCACAAAAAAATAAAAAGTAGGAATGAGGGCAATCAAATAAGGACTTGTGCTTTGGAACCGCTGATGCGATTGTCAACCTCAAAGCGTTGCCGACATCAAAACGGCGCCGAAACTGCAATGTTCAGCACCTGTAAATTTAAACCAAGAAAGCTGAGGTCAAAATAATAAACGAGACTAAGGAAAAACATAAGTAAACAAATTAAGACGGTCAACCAGCAGCCTGAAGACACTTCCATAAGATAAAAAATAGTAACTAAACGTACATAAACAGATTAAGGCAATGACCAAGTAGAAGGAAAAACCTTTATGTCTGAGCTGGAAGCTGCTGCAATGTTCAGGACCATAATTACCTTTCCAGTTTCCTGGCCAAAAAAAAAAAACATGCCTTGGCACCACGCATACACATGATACAACAACATCAGAAGACAATATCCGTCAGTGGATCAATTAAAACAGATTAGTATTTACCGAGAAAAAAGCATAAAAAATCAGGCCAAAGGAATCGGTACCTCATGCCCTGGTATAGCTGACACAATTGTCAATCCTAAATGCGTTGCCAAGATAGAACAGACGATCCCCAGTAGGGCCGGATCTGCAACGTTAAACAACTGTAAATGCAAATCGAGGAAGTTGAAAACAAGGTAATAAACAGTCAAAATAAAGGAGTACACACACAAACAATTTAGGAAGGCAGTAAGGGGTTCGAAGACACCACAAGTAAGCCGACGTTCAGGCCGCAGACTCTACCGGTACCTGAATGGACAACATATTAAGACGACCACCGAGAGAGCATGAGGCAAAAACTCAATAATTATAATAATAATAACACAACCAATAACAGTCACAATAATAAAGCAAATACATGTAAATGCAAGAAACTCAATATACAACAGCCCAGAAAATGACTGAAAAGGCAAAAAAGGACAGCGCACAACGGAAGTTTTTTCATATGAACCGAGCAGAAATTGTCATCAACCCAAACCTTTGTAAGATACCTACAAAGACAACCTTGTTAGCTGAACTCCCAACCGGATACAATTGAAGTTGAAACCTTAATTTGCAGAAAAACCGGGAATTAAATAGCAATTGAAATTGAAATCAAAACCCTAATTTAAAGAAATTAAAGGATTTAAAGAAAGGGAAAGGAATTTTTTCAGGAAAGGGAGAATGAGAAGTAGAAATGAATACCAGTAATGTAGATAATAATAATTTCCGCCGCAGCCCCCTCACCAACAGCAACCCCATGCCCGTTACCACATGTCCACATGCTCCCAAACCCTTTACGAAAAACAATGAAAAGTTCATCAATAAAATCAACAACAACACAACCACCAAACACCACAACAACAACAATAATAATATTAATAATATTAATATTAATACTAATAACTATCTACATCGCCAGAAATAATAAGGCATAATCAAAATCGCAAAAACCGTAAACAAATACGATGAGATAATCAATCTCACACAGCACCAACAACAACCAATATCAAAAAAGGAATCATTATAAGACCCTAACAAAAATAATAAAGAAATAGATCTGAATAAACGAAGACAGGCGCGATTCAGGGAAAATACCTTTGAGAGGAATTGTTAGGGTTGACGGAAGGAGTTGTATCGTGGAGTGAGAAGAGAGATATGGATGAGAATGAAAGGTTAGAACGACAGAAAGAATAGATAAGAGTGTGGCTGTGAGTTAAAGAGAAATGGAGGGAGGAGATTCAACAGGAGAAACCAACGGAAGGTGAGGATTTCAGCGGCACTATTCATATGAATAGTAGTAGTAAGTATAAACTTTTTAAGAGTTTAGGATTAGAGTAAACCCCTATCTAACCCGTCATATGTGGTGTACTTTTTAACATTCCAGATAGTTATAAGTGGTCGACATTCACTTGCTTTTAGGAAACATCAATATTACCAACAATACGTACTATTTTCATATTCACAAACAAAACCACTAATCTTGCCAGCAAATTAGTAAGTTTACATAAAAAAGAAGTAACATAAGACATCATCATCCGACCATATCTGATATTTTAATAATTAATTAAATGCTTCTTATTTTAATATTTTATCATCTAAGTAGTTTACAATTATTGAAGTCTCTAATTTAGTCGGCTTATATTGTAATGTAAGATCGTTCACAATCTCCCTTTTACTTTAAGGTTATTTATTTGTTTAAAACGGTTAAAAGTATCGCAGTCCGGTACGATCTTTGATCAGCTCCATACAATGAATACCATATTAGTACTCCGTCTGTTGTATATTTGTAAATGAGTAGTAAGGTTAAATTATGCTTTCATACTCTACTTTTGTCAAACTATAGAACATATATACTGTAAGAGTAATCAAGCTTGATGAAATAACTTGCAAAAAGAAGGAGTTCTAGAATCATAAATGTATGTGATTGCTTGATTAATAAATGTAAAAAGGTAGTATAAGTAGTTTGCACAACATCTTACGTTATTAAATTGAGTTTTCGTAGGTAATGCTCATGAGAAGTCTTTTTAGCTTTTAATGTTTTCAACTACATAGAAAAAAAAACATTATTAAAAGTCATAAAAAAATAAAAAAAAATCATATATTTATACTACACATGAGAAGTATCAAGCATTCGGGGAGGGGGTTAAATACATGAACATTTTCAGATTTAAAATTTTGGTTATGAATACTTATATAAAATGAGACGTAGTTGATTAATACTAAACTTTAGCATTCAAAATTAAATGAATCTCTATAATTTTTGTTTTTAAAAAAGGGTTATTTAATAAAAATACTCCATATACTCCAAATTATATTTAACTACCATTACAACCAACTATTATACCCGTCATATTTTAACAAAAGTGCCTCTGTATTGACCTGTTTTAGCAAGTAAAAACAAGCGTGGTCCCCACTTTTGTTCTTAACTTCATCTTCCTCCTCCATGTTAACCTGCAATTTTTCTCCTCTCCCCGTTCTCATGCTTCATTATCTATTCTCCCTCTTTACAATAGGGTTTTGTAATTTTTTTTTATCCAAATCCTGGATTATTGTTCGTCGGTTTTCGTTTTATTACGGTTTTTTGGGTTTTTCAATTACATATCTGGTATTGTCAAAATATGATAATTTCGATTTCCTAAGTTTTTTAGTGGGTTTTTAATTCGAATTTCAAGTGTGTTTTCTAAATGTTTATTAAATTTTCTTGGTTTTTTCGGATATATTGATTTCGATTTTTTGGGTTTTTTTTTTGTATTCAATGGATTTCGATTTTTTTGGGTATATTGATGAAGGAAACACAAGATTGAAAAGATTAATAAGAACAATTATGATGATAGAGAGAGAAAGCGATTTCTAGAGATCTTCTTACTTTCTTCAGCAATGACGAGAAGCAGGAGGATTTCGTCTCCGAGTAGTACATCAAAAATACCTAAAAATAATATTACATCATCTACTACTAATCCACAAAATAGAACTATTACGGTAAATAATAATAAATCGAGTGAATCAGACTCACAGGTAACTGAGGCGGAGAGTTCGTCCATGGCGGAAATTCGAGCTTTCAACCTTGATAAGGAATTGATATCAATTCAGGAAGACAAAGTAACTGAGGATGAAGAATGGACAGTGGTAAGCAATCGAAGGAAACAAAAGCAACCTGCAGTGACGGGTAAGGTACCTTCTCTGAAAATTGATATTAATGACGTGTCTCCGGAGCTGAAATTTTGGTCTACTGCAGTTTCATGCTATGTCCTTGGTGCGAATCCACCGAGTCCTGTTTTGGGGGGTTTTGTGAGGCGTATATGGAAGAATTTTTCGATTGTTTCATTATCTTATCAACCAAATGGTGTCTGTTTGGTTTGTTTTAAGACTAAGGAGGAGAAACAACATGCTCTTCAGTCAGGTCCTTTGTTCTTTGACAATAAACCTTTCATTGTTAAAGACTGGGTTCCTGGAATGAAGCATCTAAAGGATAAACCAGATGTCATCTCTGTATGGATACGTCTCCATGACCTGGATGTTAAGTATTGGGGACTTGCCTTACCAAAAATAGTTGGACTGGTGGGTAAACCATTGTAGTGACCAGGCTATGAAGAACAAGGATTTTTTAGGGTTTGCTAGGTATTTGGTAAAAGTGAAGTTGGGTGAACAACTGCCTGATTCTATTGAATTTATAGATGAAAATGATGTCTGCCAGAAGCAATTGGTGTTATGAATGGAAGCCAGTTGTATGTACTGTTTGTAATGGAATTGGGCATGAAACTGGTCTTTGTAAGAAGAAATTGGAAGATCCAAAGCCTAAAAAGGTCCAGCAAGTATGGAAACCTAAAGTTACTGCTCCCTCTAAACCTTTAGGCAACCTGGCTAGTAGTCAACCAGGTGGACTGAGCAAGAATGATGCAGTGCTTCCTGTTCTGCAACCTAATATGGTAGTTACACCTTTGCCATATCAGGGTTCTGTGCTCAATTCCCTGACTCCTGCCAGAATCCTGAACAGGTTTTCTAAGAAAGGGGAGGGGCAAACAGGTTCCACATTTGTTGATGTTCTCAGCTACTCAATTAGGAAGAATCTGATGAATAACATGGGGAAAGGGATGTCTTCTCTAAATATCAATGGGTAGTGTGGGTTTTTGGAATGTTAGAGGCCTCAATAAAAAGAATAAGCAGGGAGATGTTAGGCGTCTACTGCATCAGAATAAAGTAGGGCTGCTTGGATTAATGAAGACTAAAGTGAAATCTATAAATATTAATATTGTTCAAGCTGGGCTTGGGAATAAATGGATGTTTCTTAATAATAATGACTTAAAAGAGGGAGGCAGGATTTGGCTTCTTTGGGACCCTGGTCAGTTTACTGTTAGCCTGATGATGAAAGATGAGTAGGTTATTCATGTTCCTGTTGAGCACTTACTTACTGGTTTCTCTTGGGTCTATTCCCTAGTCTATGGGTATAATAAGGATTCTGAGAGAGCTGGGTTATGACAATCCCTTCTCCAGTGCAAGGCATCTGTTTCTGGCCCCTGGCTCATCATGGGGGACTTCAATAATGTTCTTCATTCGGGGGAAAGGATTGGTTCTGATGTGCCCCTGGCTGAATTAAAGACTTTCAATTGTGTGTTGACCAGTGTGGGTTATATGACCTTGTGACACAAGAGGCCTTCTTCACTTAGAACAACAAACAAGAGGAACATAATAGAGTTTTCAGCAGGATTGACAAGGTGTTAGCTAATGATCAGTGGCTTCTTAATGGCCCTTCATGTATTGCTTCTTTCCTACCTGAGGGTGTAATACTATGGTTTTATGAGTCTCTGGGTACTCTATCGAGTGGACCTTACTCTGTCGAGTAAGGGTGTTTTGGATTTTAAAACAGTAGTCTGCCTGTAGGATACTCGATCGAGCATCCTGGGTACTCGATCGAGTAAGTGGCACTCGATCGAGTACGTCAGCTACTCGATCGAGTATCTCGGTTTACGGGTAATGTTTTGTCGGGTTTTTTTAATAATGCGATGAGGTATATAAAGCTTTCCGTCATCATCACTAAACACTTTTTATCAAACCTAATTACTTCAAAAGAGATTTTAACTACGTACTTCGCATCTTTCGCATTATTGACAAATCCCGGAGCTTGGGAGGTCGGAATTCATCGTTCGTTACATCCTTGTGATCCTTGCGTCGAGGGTAAGATCTACGTACCGATTTTATAGTATTTTATTAAGTTTGTTTAAACCCTAATTTGGGGATTTGGGGGTTTTGTTGGCTTTTATGATTGTTAGTAATTATGTGATCATATGTTAGGAGGAGGATTCGTAGAAGAGGCTTTTTGATAACAACTGTGAGATCGTCTGATTGTATTGCATTCCAGGTAGGGTTTCCCTACTCAGTATTAGTCACATATGTGTTGGTTGTGATTTATGATTGTTGAATATTATCATACGAGTATTGTGACGGTTGTTGGAATTCATTACTGCTGGTAGTTGTGTTTGATTGTATCTGTCTGTGATCTTCGGGGTGCATCCCTGGCTGAGTGGGGTCACTTGCGGGAGTGGCTTCACGCCCATTATTCGCCTTCTGTGGAACCCGCCACAGAAGGGATGTGCACATTAATGGATTTGGGTTGTTCGCTCTATGGTATGAGCGGGGCTTAGGTGGGAACGGCTGCTGTCCCCCACTGGCGGAGTGGAGTAACCTGTTGCGACGGGTACTCTGGCAGGACTACACACTTTAGTGTGTAGTAAGTGAAGAGGAGTCGACTGTGGAGTTTGGGTTATGTGACGGTTGAGATGTGTTGGTTTCTGTCTTATAGTAATTGTATATATGATTGTGTGATTAGTACTGACCCCGTTTATTGTTTTAAAAACTGTGGTGATCCATTCGGGGATGGTGAGCAGTTATTGAGCAGGTATGAGTCGAGACATTTGGGCTAGCTGGGATGTGTCACCTTCAGATGATAGAGTCTTCCGCTGTAGCTTGAGTAGTTTATCAGACATTTGATTAGTTGATTAGACAGTTGGCTTATGAACATGTAATCCGTATTTTGGCAGTTTGGTTTTGGATTGTACTCACTTTAAACTTTATACTATTTAAATGTTGTTTCTTTATTGTCTTTTGATTATCATTGCCTCGGGTAACCGAGATGGTAGCACTTCCATGCCTTAAGTGGTCCTGGTAAGGCACTTGGAGTATGGGGGTGTTACTAAATGGTATCAGAGCGACGATCCTAAAACCTGTAACTAATGAATCTAATGAACATAGGGAGTCAATTAAAATGAACCCGGGGTAAAAGTTGTAGGAGCTAATGCAAAGGCTTGGGAGACGTCCTAAAGTCGCGAACTCGCCCTGCAATTTTAAACCGGTCACATGGGGGGGGGGGGGGGTAAATGTCAGAGTCGTATATGTTGTCTTTTTGTTTGTATGTGTATGTAGCGGTATATGTTGAGAATCATTGTATGTTAGAAGTAGAGGAATGGATGTGTGGTTAAAAGTTGAAGAGGTGTGTTTTATATGTGGAATTGAATGAAAGGCATGTTAGTTGTTTACAATGTGGCACTTGATAACATGAAGTGGATTATTTTGTTGATTGTATGAGGAATTGCGTAGATTTGCATGCGTAGTTGTAATTATAATGTTGAGATAATAATGAATGCATAATACGTTGGGGTATGTGAGATAACATGCGGGTAGTATTCACGAGTCTGCATGACTCGATGGAGTGGGGGGCACTCGATCGAGTAGGTGAGGTGCTCGATCGAGTGGGTCTGACTCGATCGAGTGGTTAAGTTGACGTTTTTATGATCAGAACTCTGTTTTTGGGTACTCGATCGAGTACATAGGGGCACTCGATCGAGTAGGGGGCACTCAATCGAGTGGCCTGTCAGCTCGATCGAGTATGTTAGAGATCAGAAGGTCTGTTTGGGGTCTGGAGTCGGGGCACTCGATCGAGTATGTTGGGCACTCGATCGAGTAGCCTCCACTCGATCGAGTAGGTTTGGGCACTCGATCGAGTGGGTTCTGGGCAGGCTGTCTTTGTGTTTTGAGTTATAGTACGTATGTTTATATCAACCTTTTCTTATATAGTTTCAAGATGCCGCCAAAGAAAACCGCTTTGTATGCGAGAGCTGAGAGCATGAAGGTGGATGACATAGTTAAGATGTTGGAGCATCAAGATGCTCTCACGGAGGCCCTTAAGAGAGTGGGGAAGGATAAGGAGGTTGATCACTCTAAGATCATCCTTTACATAGCAAGGTTTAACCCAAAAGAGTATAAGGGGACCGGGGAGCCAATTCTTCTTGACAATTGGCATCGTGAGATGGAGAACATTCTGGATTTAGTGCATTGTCCGGATGAGATGAGGGTAGAACAAGCTGCGTTCTACTTGAGGGAGGCAGCAGGAGAGTGGTGGGATAAGGTGAAAGTGAGTGCTAGGGAGATGTATGAGAAGTAGGGGCTGCCTGCTATTCCTTGGGAAGAGTTTAGGAAAGCTATGAAGAGGGAGTTCGTGCCGGAGCATGTGAGAAGTAAGTTGAGGGAGGAGTTCGATGGGTTCTAGATGACCTCTGAGATGTCTGTGGCTGAGTACTATAAGTGATGCGTGTCCTAAATATGATGTTTTACACCCCATTTTACACGCATTTCAAAGCTCAAATATGTAGTTTATGCTACTATTTTCCTATTTCCGTCTACTTTCGTGTTTTTTGTATTATATTGCAGAAATGTGAAGAATCCAGCGGAAATCGAGCCGAATCCGTCCCTAACTACCTTGCATTGCATTTGACGTGAAGTATTTACTCAAGAAACGAACTTGGTGCGCATTTCAAGGCCTGAAAGACAACTTTATGAAGAATTTAGAAGCGGACTACCAGCTACAGTGGTCGATCGACTGGTGCCTATGGTCGATCGACCAGAGCACGACTTCCAGTAGCTCCTGTACAGTGCAGTCCAGTCGATCGACCGGTCCCAGTGGTCGATCGACCAAACCGTTAATTCTGACGTGAATTAATAGAACGAGAATTAGGAAGCCCATTGTGTTTTAGGTTTGAGAATAAAGTTACGTGATATTTCTATATAACGTAACCGGCTCATTCAGATACATTCATTCGGTTTTTAGGGATTCATTCAGATTTTGAGCATAAAAATGATTAGGGTTCATAATTACTCAAGACAATTTATTGTTGCTTTCTGATTCTTCTTCTTGCATTCTACTGGTAATTTATGTTCTTTAATTTCAGTTTTATCTTTATTCATTCGTAGATTAAAATTGCTAGTTTAGAACTCCCAAAGCCATATTATTGTTTTATGTTATTCATTTGTTTAGTTAATTTAATTATGAATTCGTTTGCTTTATTAGTTAATTTTATTGTTGTTTTCATCACGAGTATGAGTAGCTAAATCCCATGTGCTAAGATGTAGGGAATCTGTAGGTTAGACGGCTTCAATTCAGGCGACCTGTTTCGGGCTCTGGTCGATCGACTGGGTTAGTTGGTCGATCGACTGGAGCCGTGTTAGATTAGCTACGTTTTAATTAATTTAATTGCTATATTTGACGAATCGAGTGCACGCGACTAGTTGAATGCTTAGGAATTGACCGACCCGACAAGATCGAAAGATAGGGAAGGGAGATAGACTACCTAATTAAGACGACTAAATTAATGAGATCGAGAGATAAGTTAATTTAGATTTTTGAGTTTCATTAATCAAGAACGAAAGTTAGTATTAGTGAGACTAGGGACTAGTAGCTTAGGCCGAAAGGTTGCTACCTGTTAAATTGGACCGAGATGACTTTTTATTTTTCCCGTCTAACATGCTTAAGACAGTTTACCTAGAATTGCCGCCATCGAAACTACAGTGAACCGACCATCTTAGCACCCTTTTAATATTTGATTTCATCCATTTCTTTAGTTTACTTTTAATTTCATTGCCATTAGTTAATAGACTATTCAATTCAAACCCCTTCACAATTGTTACTTTAGACTAAAATTAAGACAACTATTAATTGCATCGCCTCTCTGTGGTTCGACCCTGACTGCCACTAGCTATAGTAGTTGTTTGGATTTATAAATTTATCTTTGGTACTCTACGACGGTATCAAATTTTGGCGGCGTTGCCGGGGAGGCAATTGTTTAAATTTTTAGTTGTTTTTATTTTTAGTCTTTTTTTCTTAGTTTAAGGGACATCTGTTCCTTAAAATCTTCTCATATTCTACTTGTAGTTCCCTCTTATGCGCAGGTCACAGGGTGGTGTACCGAGACCATTGGATCCTGAGATCGAAAGGACTCTGCGCGAGTTGAGGCGATCATATAGAGTATTGCCGATAGAGGAAGAGCTGAGTACTCTGTCTAGTTACTACGAGAACGAGCTGTTTGAGGAGGATCCACTTCGTCACCTATTTCTACTTCTTCAGCAGAGACCGTCACATCTCCAGACATGGCTGAAGAAGCAAGTATAGCCAGTCACTCCGAGCCGACAGCTGAGAATCTCTATAAGGGATTCGCATTACCAGGGACGGAAAGAAAATTCGAGCCAAAACCGTCTTATATTAACTTGGTTGAGAGAAACCAATTTGGGGGAGCTGCAAATGAAGATGCGGCAAAACATATGGAGACATTCATTGACTATTGCTGTTCCATACCCACACCAAAGAGTGTGACCCGGACCAGTGAAGGAGACGATGTTCATATTCTCGCTTCGTGATGCCGCAAGGGAATGGTACCGAGATCTGGATCGAGCTGCTAACGGGATCACTGATTGGAATTCGCTGGCCCTAGCATTCTACAAGAAATATTTCTCTGCCTCGAAGACCAATGCCATTAGAGCTCAGATCACGAGCTTTAAACAGGGTCCTGATGAGAATTTTCATGAGGCATGAGTCCGTTTCAAGAAGCTGGTGCGAACTATTCCGCACCATGGGTTCGAGCAATAGAGCCTATGCAATCAGTTTTATAACAGGCTTTATGACGATCAGAGGGCTATCCTGGATGCTGCAGCTAATGGCAGATTCCAGGAGAATGTTGGAGAAACTAAGGGGTGAAAAATCATTGATGATATGGCCACCCATAAAGCTGAGCATGAAAATTCCAGGGGAAATCAGAGAAGAGCCGCTGAATCTCCTTCTGTAGCTACATTAGAAGCTCTCACGGCCAGATTTGATAAGTACGAGTTGGGAGGAGCTTCAAAAGGAGGGATCTATCATGTGAATGCTGTGTCAGACAGTCCTTTCGTCTGCAAGAGATGTGGAGGGGAAGGACATGTTGCAGACCACTGCAGCAGTCCCTATGAGGCTTGTGCTGCTTTTCAACATTATAGGCAGACAAACACTTATTTTTAGCCGAATGTCCATCCGAACTTGAGGTGGAGTAGCCAAAATGTCCAAAATCCGACTCCACCTCCATAGCAGCAGAACTATGTGCCACCTCATAAGTAGCAGCAGCCATACCAAAAGCCTCCGTATGTCCCTCAGCAGCAGTCCCATGGCTCCGTTTTTGCCGAGTTGAAAAATTTATTGCTGAAAGAGTCTCAAGCTGGAGAGGCCGGGATGAAAATGTTGGAGAGTCAAATCGCTCAACTGGCTAGCAAGAGTGCAACAAGAGCTCCGGGGCATTTACCGTCGCAGCCGGATAAAAACGAGACCCTTAATGCAATTACTTTGAGGAGTGGGTCTACCCTTGATGGGCCCGCTATGGTCGAGATATCACTGCAAAAGATGAGGCGGAACCCAGTAAGAAGAAGGCGATGAACGAACAAAGAGCAAGAAAAAGACGATCGGCGGTATATCAGTCGATCGACTGACATACCCGGTCGATCGACCAGTCCGCGAAATAGCACAGCTTCTGGTCCTGTAGAAGCCAGTCGATCGACTGGCATACATGGTCGATCGACTGAAAACGCTGCTGGTAGTGAATCTTTTCGTCCTCCAATGCCAGATAACTTGAGGGACCACTTGTTTCGGGGTACGACGACTCCGAAAATATTGAGGCAAGACCCAAATGCTGATGGGTCTGTTCCGGTTCCAAAGTATGACCCAATGACGATTAATGGCTCATTCTTGAGATGGTCTGAAGAAGGTTCAAGCTACAACAAAGACAAGGTAGTGGATTTTCAGCCTAAATCCACTGATGCCGGTATGAGAGACTTAGAGGAGAGGGCTAAGTTGCTTCTTTCAGCCCCTTATCCAGAGAGATTGGTGCCGACAAAGGAACAGGTATCATTTAACAAATTTGAAAATGTTATTCGTAGCTTAAATGTGCAAGTTCCTTTCTTAGAATTGGTTAACCAAGTGCCTGCTTACATGAAATTTATGAAGCAACTTTTGTCTAAAAAGAAGTCACTTGGTACTGTGCAATCTGTCGCACTAACTGAGGAGTCATGTTCCTATTTAACTCATACTGCACCTCATAAGCTAGAAGACCCAGGTAGCTTTTCAGTCCCATGTAATATTGGCACCTTTTCTATTGAGAAGGCATTGTGTGACCTAGGAGCCAGTATTAGTGTCATGCCTTTGAGTCTTGCTAGGAAGTTGAAATTGACTAGGTTTGCAGTTACCAACATGACAGTACAGATGGCTGATCGTTCTGCAGTCCAGCCTATAGGAGTCTTAGAGGACATTCATGTGCAAATAGGAAAGTTCTGTTTCCCAGTTGACTTCGTTGTACTAGATATGCCCGAAGATGCTCACATACCTAACATTCTGGGTAGACCATTTCTGCACACTGCTGGTGCAGTTATAGATGTTGGCTCAGGGACATTAACGTTTAAGGTAGGGAAACATTCCATCGTCTTTGCCCAGACAGCTAAGAAGAAAGACCCCATGAGGCTAGTAACTTGTAATGTGGTTTCTGAAAAGAAATCCTATTTTGTGCTTTCTGACACGCCTGCCTATATGCCTATTCCTGTTGTAACACCTCCGTCCTAGATTGGGAGCAAATTGGAGGAAGATCTTTCTGTTTTGACTATTGCAGGAGCTGGTTTGGGGAAGGAAGAGCCGCATGTTGCTCCAACTGTGAAGGAGCCAATTGTTCAAAGAGGCGGCCTAGGATGTCTTAGCTATGGCACAGATGAGGAGCCAGATGAGGAGCCAGCCAAAGTGATAGAGTCAGATTTGGATTTTGACGAGCCAGATGAGGTCATTGATTGGGGAGATGTTGGAGCTGCTGATCCGTTGAGTTCTGCGGATATTGGCATGGTTAGGAGTCCCGCTGAGGAGATGAGTACTGTTGAGGCTACCTCTTGTAGCCAGAAGCCGAGAAAGTGGGCCATTCCGTGGCCATTCTTGATCAACTATTAGTTGGTTAAGACTTTTCTACAAAAACATTAATTTCATTGCTTTTGTTGAACTTTTTATTGTTTTGGTTTGCGCGAAACTTCGCTTTAATAAGTTTGCTTAGGAATTTAAAGACTTTAGACTTTACATTTGGGTTTTGCGCAATTTTGGGCGCGTTATTATGTGTATTTGCAGGTTTATAGACCTTGTTAGCTCAATTTATTGCGCTAATTCGAAGAAATCAGAACTTACAGCAGGTTTCTCAGTCGATCGACTGGCCATCTTGGTCGATCGACTGACTGCTAAAGTTACAGAGGCTACTGTTCGTGTCACTCTGGTCGATCGACTGAGTGATGTGGTCGATCGACCGCCCAGCGCTGCTGTACCTGTTTTCGATCATTCCCCTGCTGTGTTTGGTCGATTTGCGGAGTTGAGGGAGTCTTTTCTCCACTTTATTCTCCGACTCATTTCTGTTTTCTTCCGTTTTTTAATTTTTGCACATAATTACCGCTTCAACATCGCTTTCTCGGAATTATGCAGAGTATTGTTTGTCTTTTCAGGTACTTATTGGTAGCACTGCTGACTACTGAAACCTCCTAGCTCACGCTGGTTTGGGGAGGTTTCCTTTTGCTGCGCTTAAAGTCTTGTGAGTTTACGAGTTCCATTTCATGTCCTTTTAGTTAATTTTTCGCAAATTCCCGTTTCCCTTTTATTTCATTACATGATTTTGCACAATGGGGACATTGTGTGATTTGGTTTGGGGAAGGGTTTTGCATTGCATTCACATGTTCTTATTGCATTTCTGTTTCACGTTTATTGCATTTCAGTTTACATTGTTTATTTCATTTCCTATTTATATTGAAAAATTCAAAAAAAAAAAAATTCAAAAATTTTAAAAAAAAAAAAATTCAAAAAATTGCACGTTTATTTTAGCATATAGGTCGAGTCGGAACGGTAGTATTTCAATAATGACATTGCATTTTCATCTGTTTATGCCTAAGCCTTGCTAATTGACATGTTATTAGTAGAATCATTTGCATAGTCTACGAGTTTTCGTTACATTTCTTGCTGAACTTGAGACTTGACTTAGCTTTATGGCAAACTACTTATATTCTGAGTTTTAGAGCCTATAACTGGTGTCGTTCATGACCAGTTTATCTAGGATTGTGAGTAGTTACTCCTTATGAGACATGTTACACAAATTTGCATAAATATGAACTTAATCTGCTTAATACATGTATGTATTCGGGTTCGTGGTTAGTTGACACATGTGGAAGAGGCCATCCCTTTATTCATTTGTCCCATAAGCTTCACACTGCCAGAAATAGCCTTTTTGTCCCGTTAACTACATCCTACACTTAGCTTGCCCTTGTCAATCTAGTAGTTTATGTTCTTGGGATTGTTAGTTTGTTTTTGGTAGCTAATGCTCATTTTGAGATGATGTTGGGAAGAAAAAGAAAAGGAAGGACAGGAAAAAATAGAATTGAAAAAAGAAAAAGAAAAAAAAGGGGAAAAATAAGTTCGATCTATGGTCGGTCGACTGGACTCATTGGTCGATCGACTGAAGCCCGAGAAGAGAAAGAAATCAAATCGCATAATTCAAAGTCCTTATTTAAATGGCGATTTTTGCTCCCATGTTGCATTCGTATCTTATGGGGAGTTGACTAATTATGGAGATTGTGAGATTTGTGCTTGCTATTGGCACCGTTCTATCGTTTAATCTTGAGCAAGAAGTTGGATGTTGTTATTAATTTGGTTCCCTTAGTTACTAGCTTGGCTTTTAACTCTGTTTTTATCCAAATTTACTTTAGCCTCTTCTTACCCTTACCTCAATATCCATATTTACCTCGGTATGTGTCATGGTCATTTGTTTGGTTGGAATGCATATGTACGGTTGTAGAGATTATTTTCATATTAGATTGCAAGCATGTTCTTATAGGTCGTAGTTAGGTGAGAGTCATTACATTTACTTCTTTCTATCTTACATATATTCACCTGTGCTTATGTGTGATATGAGCGACCCGTGAGAGTCCATAATGATAAGTCTCTATAGTTGACGATTCAGCAGTTTTTTGACGACTTCATAACTCATTTGCATGATTCATATTGCTAATTGATTGTTAGTTGTTGCATTAAATTGGTTTAGGATATTCGGTTTGCATTTCGCTCTTAGATTGAACTCGTTCCATTAGGTTTTAGGATCGAGTCTTGTTATTGCTTGGGGACAAGCAAGGGTTTGGTTTGGGGAAGTTTTGATGCGTGTCCTAAATATGATGTTTTACACCCCATTTTACACGCATTTCAGAGGTCATATATGTAGTTTATGCTACTATTTTCCTATTTCCGTCTACTTTCGTGTTTTTTGTATTATATTGCAGAAATATGAAGAATCCAGCGGAAATCGAGCCAAATCCGTCCCTAAGTACCTCGCATTGCATTTGACGTGAAGTATTTACTCAAGAAACGAACTTGGTGCGCATTTCAAGGCCTGAAAGACAACTTTATGAAGAATTTAGAAGCAGACTACCAGCTACAGTGGTCGATCGACTGGTGCCTATGGTCGATCGACCAGAGCACGACTTCCACTAGCTCATGTACAGTGCAGTCCAGTCGATCGACCGGTCCCAGTGGTCGATCGACCAAACCGTTAATTCTGACGTGAATTAATAGAACGAGAATTAGGAAGCCCATTGTGTTTTAGGTTTGAGAACAAAGTTACGTGATATTTCTATATAACGTAACCGGCTCATTTAGATACATTCATTCAGTTTTTAGGGATTCATTCAGATTTTGAGCATAAAAATAATTAAGGTTCATAATTACTCAAGACAATTTATTGTTGCTTTCGGATTCTTCTTCTTGCTTTCTACTGGTAATTTATGTTCTTTAATTTCAGTTTTATCTTTATTCATTCGTAGATTAAAATTGCTAGTTTAGAACTCTGAAAGCCATATTATTGTTTTATGTTATTCATTTGTTTAGTTAATTTAATTATGAATTCGTTTGCTTTATTAGTTAATTTTATTGCTGTTTTCATCACGAGTATGAGTAGCTAAATCCCATGTCTTAAGATGTAGGGAATCTGTAGGTTAGACGACTTCAATTCAGGCGACCTGTTTTGGGCTCTGGTCGATCGACTGGGTTAGTTGGTCGATCGACTGGAGCCGTGTTAGATTAGCTACGTTTTAATTAATTTAATTGCTATATTTGACGAATCGAGTGCACGCGACTAGTTGAATGCTTAGGAATTGACCGACCCGACAAGATCGAAAGATAGGGAAGGGAGATAGACTACCTAATTAAGACGACTAAATTAATGAGATCGAGAGATAAGTTAATTTAGATTTTTGAGTTTCATTAATCAAGAACGAAAGTTAGTATTAGTCAGACTAGGGACCCGTAGCTTAGGCCGAAAGGTTGCTACCTGTTAAATTGGACCGAGAGGACTTTTTAGTTTTCCCGTCTAACATGCTTAAGACAGTTTACCTAGAATTGTCGCCATCGAAACTACAGTGAACCGACCATCTTAGCACCCTTTTAATATTTGATTTCATCCATTTCTTTAGTTTACTTTTAATTTCATTGCCATTAGTTAATAGACTATTCAATTCAAACCCCCTCACAATTGTTACTTTAGACTAAAATTAAGACAACTATTAATTGCATCGCCTCTCTGTGGTTCGACCCTGACTGCCACTAGCTATAGTAGTAGTTTGGATTTATAAATTTATCTTTGGTACTCTATGACGGTATCAATAAGCAGTTTAATGAGAAGTCTAGATATGCAGAGGATATGGGATTGAGTGAGGAGAACCTAGCTTTGAGGTTCGAGAAGGGGTTGACCCCCAAGATAATGGATAAGTTATCCGTGGGAGTCCTTACTGATGTTAAGGAAGCTTATGAGAGGGCTGGGAGAGCTGAGAGGTTGGTAGAGATGGCCCGGGAGAGAGGTGCTAAGAAAAGAAAGGCTGAGAGCGAGGGTGGTGGCCAATCTAACTACAAGAAAGGCAACCACAATCGTGGCTAGAGCATTCTTCTTCCTCGTTCAGGGTTTAGTCTGGGGCTTCATATGGGCGTGTCCGTGGTAGTAGTGGTGGTAGTTGGGGTATGACCTGCTTTAACTGTGGCGGTGTAGGCCACAAGAGACATGAGTGCACCAGTGCGGCGAACGGGGGTTACCAGAGATCGGGACAGGGGAGTTTTTCTCAGGGGCCGGCACAGAGTTTTGCGAGTAACAAACCAGCTGGGTCATGGAACAACCGGGGAGGTCAAAGCAACAATGATAGAGGTAACCGTAATGGCGGTAATTCTTATCAGAAACCAGTTACCAACACCAACAACAACCAGGGGTCGGGTGCTAAGCCGAGTACTTCAGCCAGTACTGTCTAGGGAGGTGGGCAGAAGACCAGTGGAAAGCTGTTTATGATGGACAAACAAGCAGCTGAGGACGACGCACATGTATCACTGGTACCTTTCTTGTTAATGGTGTTCACACCTTTATTTTGTTTGATTCAGGGGCGTCTCAGTCGTTTGTATCTTCGAGTCATGTTAAACATTTGGGTTTGAGAGAGTATGAGTCTGTATGTGAGAGTTTTTATACCTTCGGGAGAGTCTGTAACATGTGGGAGGTTGTTTAGGGATGTATCTTTGATAGTTGGGCAAGTTGATCTACCTGTAGACTTGCTAGAGTTTCCTTTAAACGGTTTTGAGATGATAGTCGGGATGGATTGGTTAGGAAAGTATAAAGCAAATATAGACTGTCATCAAAAGAAAGTGTCTCTGAGAGGTCCTAAGGGCATAAGTGTGTCTTATCGTGGGTTTGTTGTCAAACCCAAAGTTAAGTTGATTGCAGTTGTGACCTTGAAGTCCTATCTGAGGAAGGGGTGCCCGTTGATCTTGTGCCGTGTGAGAGATGACCGGATAGAGAGTCCGACAGTTGATCAGATACCAGTTGTGGGGGAGTTTTCAGATGTCTTTCCAGAGGAGATTCCGGGGTTGCCGCCGAAAAGGGAGATAGATTTCACGGTTGAGTTGAAACCGGGGACGGGGCCAATCTCTAAGGCACCGTACCGGATGGGTCCTAAGGAGTTGGAGGAGCTCAGGAAGCAGTTGAACGATCTGATATAGAAGGGATACATTAGACCTAGTGTATCACCGTGGGGAGCACCAGTTCTTTTCGTGAAAAAGAAAGATGGGAGTTTGAGGTTGTGCATAGATTTTAGGGAGTTGAACCGAGTGACGGTGAAGAACAAGTATCCTTTGCCAAGGATAGATGACCTGTTTGATCAGTTGAGTGGCGCATCAGTCTTTTCAAAGATTGATTTGAGGTCGGGGTACCATCAGGTGAAGATTAGGGAAGTGGACATACCAAAGACAGCTTTCACGTCGAGGTATGGCCATTATGAGTATGTGGTGATGCCTTTTGGGTTATCTAATGCACCGGCTGTGTTTATGGATTTGATGAACAGAGTTTTCAGTCAGTTTCTGGACAAGTTTGTGGTGGTTTTCATCGATGACATCTAGTTTATTCCAAGACTAAGGAGGAACATGAGGAACATCTGAGGATTGTGTTGCAGACCTTGAGAGAACACGAGTTGTATGCTAAGTTGTCCAAGTGTGAGTTCTGGTTAGAGACAGTTGCTTTCCTGGGGCATGTGATCTCTAATGATGGGATAGCTGTGGATCCGGCAAAGATTGAGGCAGTGACCAAGTGGGAAGCACCAAAGAATGTAGCTGAGATTAGGAGTTTCTTGGGTTTAGCTGGATACTACAGACGGTTCGTGAAGGATTTCTCCAAGATTGCTAGACCTATGACAGCTTTGATGAGGAAAGAGAACAGGTTTCGTTGGGATGAGAGTTGTGAGACGGCGTTCCAAACATTAAAGGAGCGTTTGACCACAGCTCCAATCTTAGCATTGCCTGAAGGGAGTGAGAACTTTCAGGTTTATACAGATGCCTCAAAGAATGGGTTGGGATGTGTGTTGATGCATAACGGTAAAGTGATTGCCTATGCTTCTAGGCAATTGAAGCCTTATGAGGAGAATTATCCTACACACGACCTAGAGTTGGGTGCAGTGGTGTTTGCTCTCAAGATTTGGAGACATTACCTTTATGGGGCGACCTTTAAGGTATTTTCAGATCACAAGAGTCTCAAGTACATCTTCACTCAAAAGTTGTTGAACATGAGACAGAGGAGGTGGTTGGAGTTGATTGGCGATTATGACATGGATATTATCTACCATGAAGGAAAAGCCAATGTTGTTGCAGATGCTTTGAGAAGGAAGAGTGTACATTCTTTATGTACATCTATATCTTTAATGAGGTTGAAAGATGAGGTGGGGAAGCTTGGGATACATATGATGCAGAGAGGGGATGCTGATGCGTGTCCAAAATACGATGTTTCACACTCCTTTCTACACGCATTTCAGAGCTCAAATGTGCAATATATGCCTATATTTCCCTATTTTCCTCTACTTTCGTGTTTTTGTACTTTATTGCAGAAATGTGAAGAATTGAGCGGGAATCGAGCCAAATCCGTCCCCGAGTAATCTGCATTGCAAATGACGTAAAGGAATTGCTTAGAGAACGAGCTTGGTGCGCAATTTAAGGCCCGAAAGACAAGTCCACGAGAGAAAAGAAGTCAAGTAGCAGCTTAGCCAGTCGACCGACCAACCTAATCAGTCGATCGACCAAGGCTCGGTTTCCGGAAGCTACTGTTGCTGAGGAGCAGTCGATCGACCAGCATCTTTAGTCGATCGACCAGATTTCGATTCCAGACGAGATTTAGAAAGCCCGTGAAGTTTAGGTTTTAGAAAGAAGTTGTTGCGTTGATTGCTATATAACGTAACACCAGCATCTAGTTTTAATATCGAATAATATATCAGAGAATACATTAAGTTTCACATCACAATAATTTAGCTTATTTCCGAGTTAGGGTTTTGGGTTATCAACTTTAGCATTGGGAATTCTGCCATTGTTCTTAATCTTTCCCCTTGAATCTCGGTATTTCTTCTGCCCTAGTATTGAGTTTATTGTTTTGCTTTGATTGTTAGTATAGGTTTGATAGTTAAGTGCCCCAAAGCCAATTATCGTTTTATCATCGTTGTTATTTATTTTAAAGCATGAATTCAGTAGTTGTTATTAGTTTCATTGTTGTCTTCATCTTTAGCATGAGTAGCTAAATCTTTAGTGCTAGGATGTAGGCGATTTATGGCATAGGCGGCACTAGATTAGACACGGCCTGAACCCGCGTGTCAGTCGATCGACTGACCTTGTTGGTCGATCGACTGACCTTTAAGGTTATCCCTCGTTTTAATTGTCTTTAATCTTGTATTTAACAAATCGAATGCATGCGACCAGTTAGATACCTATTTTGTGACTGACCCATTAGATCGAAAGATAGGGAAAGTTATTTGACCCTCAATTAATTCGACTAAACTGTGCTAAGATCGAAAGATAGGTATAGTTTAGACCATTAGTCACTTTTCAGGACGAAAGTTGGTATTAGTGACATTAGGGACCTATAGCGAGATCGTGAGATGCTATTTGTTAGGAGTGGACCGAGAGGACCTCTTATTTCCCGCCTTACCTGTGTTTAATTCAGACCGACTTAGTTTGCTGCCGCCGAAGCTATAATGACCCGATCATCCTAGTGCCTTTCTTTTGTCTGTTTAAATCATACTTTTAGTGTATTTTATTTTTGCTGTTATTAGTTTTAGACCAATTCAAATCAACCCCCATATTAGTTACCTCGATCAACATTAATCAACTAAAGTTTACAACCGCCTTCTTGGGATCGACCACTGTTACCACTAGCCTAGGTTAGTCTTAATAGGAGATTATAAATTTTATCTTTGGTACTCACAACGACGGGTATCAAATTTTGGCGCCGTTGTTGGGAGAGGCAATAGTCCTAATTTTAGTTGTTTTTATTTTCGGTCTTTCTCGCTTTAAGGGACTTTTGTTCCTTAAACTTTTCTTATATTCTTGTTGTAGTTTCATCTTATGCGCAGGTCACAGGGTGGGGAATTAGTACCGTTGAACCCTGAGCTTGAGAGATCCTTGCGCGAGTTGAGGTGAACACGAAGAGTATTACCGACAGAGGAAGAGCTGAGTACTCTGTCAAGTTATCACGAGAACGAATCGTTCAAGAAGACCCACGATCTTCACCCGTTTCCACTTCTTCACCGAGACAGCATTACTTCTCCGGAAATTCCAAATCATGGCCGAGGAAGCGAGTATAGCTAGTTTTTCCGAGCCGACAGCCGACAATTTATACAAGGGGTTCGAATTACGGAGATGCCGTAAAATTCGAACCAAAGCCCGCCTACATCACTATGGTTGAGAGAAATCGGTTTGGGGGAGCTGCAAATGAAGATGCTTTGCCAAGCACATGGAGACCTTCATAGACTCACCGTCGCTCCATTCCCCCACCAAATGGCGTGACCCGGACCGGATCAAGGAGACAATGTTCATCTTCTTCCTTCGCGATGCTCGCAAGGGAATGGTATAGAGATCTGGACCGAGCCGCTCAGGAGATCACTGATTGGAATACATTGGCATTGGCGTTCTACAAGAAGTACTTCTCTGCTTCAAGAACGATCGCTATTAGAGCCCAAATCACGGGTTTTAAACAAGGGCCAGATGAAAATTTCCATGAGGCATGGGTCCGATTCAAGAAGTTGGTGCGAACCATACCGCACCATGGGTTTGCTAAGTGGAGTTTGTGCAATCATTTCTACAATGGGTTGTACGATGATCGAGGGCCATTTTGGATGCTTTTCACCAATGGAAGATTCGCTGAAAATTTGGGAGCAACCAAGGGGTGGAAGATCATTGACGATCTAGCTACCCACAAGGCCGAGTATGGGAATTTGAGAGGGAACCGAGAGGAGAGCTGCTGAATCTTCCTCTGTTCTTTGCACTTGAGGCTCTCACCGCGAGATTTGACAAATATGAGCTAGGAGGAGCCTCTAAGGGTGGGATATACCAAGTCAACGCTGTGTCAGACGGTCCCTTCGTCTGTGAAAGGTGTGGAGTTGAGGGCCATGTCTCGAAAAATTGCCCTAGCCCCTTTGAATCTTGTGCTGCCTTTCAACACTATAGGCAGACAAACACCTACTACGAACCACCGCATCCGAACTTGAGTTGGAGGAGCCAAAATGTTCAAAATCCAACCCAACACCCGCAAAACAACCATATGTGCCGCCTCATCAAAAGCAACAAAGAATACCGTAAGCCTCCTTATGTGCCGCAACAACAACAACAATCACAAAACTCTGAGTTCTCCGAGCTTAAGAATCTGTTGCTAAAGGAGTCCCAAGCAAGAGAGGCCGGGATGAAGTTACTTGAGAGCCAAATTGCTCAACTGGCTAGTAAAAGCAACACTCGAGCTCCCGGACACTTACCCACTCAACCCGAACAAAAAGAGACCCTAAATGCCATCACCTTGAGGAGCGGGTCCACCTTTGATGGTCCTGCCATGGTTGAGGATGCTGTCGAGAAAGATGAGCCAGAAACAAGCCAAGAGAAAGCTTCAAAGAACAATTCAAAGAAAAAGACGTCTGCCAGGAAAATCAGTCGATCGACTGCTATACCTAGTCGATCGATCAAACACGGTTCCAGGAGCTTCGAATCGCGTGCATACCAGTCGATCGACTGAGGAGGATGGTCGATCGACCAATATCACTGCTGATGTTAAAGAGTTTCGTCCTTTAATGCCAACTAATCTACGAGACCACTTGTTTCGGGGTACCACAGTCCCGAAAGTTTTGAAAGGGTAACCGAGTCTTGATGGGTCAGTCCCGGCTCCGAAGTTCGATCCAATGACGGTCAATGGGTCTCATTTGAGAAGGTCTGAGGAGGGGTCTAACTACAACAAAGAAAAGGTGACGGACTTCCAGCCAAAGTCCAAGGACGCCGGCGCGCGCGAATTAGAGGAGAGGGCTAAGGTGCTCCTTACAGCCCCATATCCGGAGAGACTCGTGCCGACCAAAGAACAGGTATCTTTCAATAAGTTTGAGAAAGTTATCCGTAGTTTGAATGTGCAAGTCCCCTTCCTTGAGCTAGTTAACCAAGTACCCGCCTACACTAAATTTATGAAGCAACTCGTTGTCAAAAAAGAGGTCACTTGAAACAATGCATACCGTCGCACTCACCAAGGAGTCTTGTTCTTATCTGTCTCACACTGCGCCCCTTAAGTTAGAGGATCCGGGTAGTTTTTCCGTCCCTTGTAGCATAGGTACCTTTTCTATCGAAAAGGCATTGTGTGACTTAGGGGCCAGTATAAGTGTCATGCCCTTGAGTTTAGCTAGGAAACTCAAGTTGACCCGGTTTGCTATCACGAAATGACAGTTCGATGGTCGACCGATCTGCGGTCGAGCCTATAGGAGTCCTAGAGGACATACCCGTCCGGATAGGGAAGTTTTTCTTCCCCGTTGACTTTGTTGTCCTTGATATGCCCGAGGATGACCATATTCCCATCATTTTGGGTAGGCCATTTCGCACACCGCCGGTGCGATTATTGACGTCGGTTTAGGAACCTTGACCTTCAAGGTTGGGAAACACTCTATCATTTTTGCCCAACCTGCTAAAAAGAAGGACGCCATGTGGCCGATTACTTGTAATACGGTCTCGAAAAGAGATCGTACTTTGTTCTTCCCGAATCGACCGTCCCTATTACTACTGTCGATTAACCCCTCCGCCCAGATTGGGAGCAAAAAGGAGGAAGAATCTGTTATTTTAGATAATGCAGGAGCTGGTTTGGGGAAGGAAGAGCCGTTGGATACTCCAGCTGTGACAAAGCCTATCATTCAAAGAGGAGGTCTTGGATGCCTAAGCTATGGGACTGATGAGGAAGTGGAAGATGAGCCAACCAAGGTGAGATGGACTGATTTGGACTCCGACGATTCCGAGGGAGCCCTTGATTGGGGAGATGACGAAGCTGATCAGCTGAGTTCTCCAACTGTTGAAGCTGAGAAGGGTGCAACTGATAAGATGAGCACCATTGAGGCTACCTCTAGTAGCCAGAAGCCGACGAAGTGGGCCATCCCGTGGTCCTTTTTGATCAACTATTAGTTGATCAAGTTCGTTATAAACTTCATTTTATTGCTTTCGAACTATTTTCTATTGCTTTTGTGTGCGCGAAAATTTCGCCTTTATTTCGTTTGCTTAGAATTTTCAAATGTTTTAGACTTCGTTCTGGGTTTTGCGCAATTTTGGGCGCGTGCTATTGTGTATTTGCAGGTATTTAGAGCTTATTAGCTCAAATCATCGAGCAATTACGAAGAAATAAGACACCGCAGCAGTGTTTTCAGTCGATCGACTGGCACAATTAGTCGATCGACTGAATTGCGGGTTACAGGAGCTACTGTTCACAACCACCTGGTCGATCGACTGCCTCTTTAGGTCGATCGACTACTGCTGCTGCTATATTCGTTCACGACCTCTCCCCTGCTGTGTTTGGTCGATATGCGGATTCAAGGGAGTTTTCTACTCCACTTTATTTTCCGTCGAATCATCTATTTCTTCTTTTGTTTCAATTATGCACTATTTCTACGCTTCAAAATTGTTTTCTTCGGTCTTATGCGTGGTGTTTTCTGTCTTTCAGGCACTCTTGTTGGTAGCACTGTTGGCTACTGAAACCTCCTAGCTCACGCTGGTTTGGGGAGGTTTCCCTTTTGCTGCGCTTAACGTCTTGTGAGTTCCCAAGTCTTTACTTTCTGTCATTGTGTTTTTATTTCCCTTTTCTCGCAAATTCCTATTTCTCTTTGCTTTCATCATATGATTTTGCACAATGGGGACATTGTGCGATTTGGTTTGGGGAAGGGTTTTGCGTCGCACTTCATTCATTTGTTTGCATTCACGTTTAAATTTTGGTTTGCATTTTTTATTTCATTTTCACATATATCAAAAATTCAAATAAAAATTGAAAAATTTCAAAAATTTCCATAAAATGCACGTTTATTTTAGCATATAGGTCGAGTCGGAACGGTAGTATTTCAAGGATGATTTTGCATTTGCACCTGTTTTGCCTAAGCCTTGCTTGACCTACATGTTATTAGTAGAATCATAAATGCATACCTACGAGTTTTCGTTACATTTGTTGCTTAACTTGAGACTCGACTTTGAAAATTGGCAACCTACATCATATTTCTGAGTTTTTAGAGCCTATAACTGGTGACATTCATGACCAGTTCATTTAGGAATGTGAGTAGTACTCCTTATGAGACATGTTTCCTTAATTTGCATGAATATGAATTCGATCTACTTAATACCTGTGTGCATTCGGTTTGTGGTTTGTTGACACATGTGGTAGAGGTTTCCTTTTCTCATTTTACCCATAAGCTTCACATCTGCCAAAAATATCCTTTTTGTCCTATTTACTACATCCTACACATAGCCTGTCCCTTGTCAAGCTAGTAGTCTGTGTTTTCGGGATTGTTACTCAGTTTTTGGTAGCATATGCTCTGTTGAGACGATAGTTGGGAAATGAAATGAAAGAAAAAGGAAAGAAAGAAACAAAAAGAAAAAAAAAAGATTCGAAAAAGAAAAGAGGTTCTGTACTGTTCAAATGGGTCGATCGACTGCCCACTATAGTCGATCGACTGAAGTTCGAAGAGAAAAAAGAAAAAAAAAAAGTCAATTCGCATAATTTAATCCTTATCTTTTGGCGATTTTTGCTCCCATGTTTCATTTATATCATATGGGGAGTTTGTTGATTTAGTATTTTGGAGATTTGTGAGTTTTGTGCTTGCTATAGCACCGTTCATTCGTTTATGAGAAAGGAGTTGTATGTTGCCATTTGGTTCCGTTTTGGTACTAGCTTGATCACCGGTACCTCCACTTTACCATAAAATGTTTTGCCTCTTCTTACCCATACCTCACATATCCCATTTATACCTCGGCATGTGTCATCGGTCATCTGTTTGGTTGGAATGCGTATGTACGGTCATAGAGATCACTTTCATATTTTATTGCTGGCATGTTCTCATAGGTCGTAGTCAGGTGAGAGTCTCTACAAAGTCAATTCTTTCTATCTTACAAATATATCACCTGTGCTTAATTGAGTGATTTGAGTGACCCGCGAGAGTCCAATTTGAGAAGTCTCTACAGTTGACGGTTCAGCAGTTTTTAACGACTTTATAATTCGTTTGCATGATTCACATTACTGATTGATTGTTAGTTGTGCATTAAATTAGCTTAGGCTTTACTTGTGCATCTCGCTCTGAGATTGAACTCGTTCCATTAGGTCATTAGATCGAGTCTGGTTCTTGCTTGGGGACAAGCAAGGTTTGGTTTGGGGAGATTTGATGCGTGTCTAAAATACGATGTTTCACACTCCTTTCTACACGCATTTCAGAGCTCAAATGTGCAATATATGCCTATATTTCCCTATTTTCCTCTACTTTCGTGTTTTTGTACTTTATTGCAGAAATGTGAAGAATTGAGCGGGAATCGAGCCAAATCCGTCCCCGAGTAATCTGCATTGCAAATGACGTAAAGGAATTGCTTAGAGAACGAGCTTGGTGCGCAATTTAAGGCCCGAAAGACAAGTCCACGAGAGAAAAGAAGTCAAGTAGCAGCTTAGCCAGTCGACCGACCAACCTAATCAGTCGATCGACCAAGGCTCGGTTTCCAAAAGCTACTGTTGCTGAGGAGCAGTCGATCGACCAGCATCTTTAGTCGATCGACCAGATTTCGATTCCAGACGAGATTTAGAAAGCCCGTGAAGTTTAGGTTTTAGAAAGAAGTTGTTGCGTTGATTGCTATATAACGTAACACCAGCATCTAGTTTTAATATCGAATAATATATCAGAGAATACATTAAGTTTCACATCACAATAATTTAGCTTATTTCCGAGTTAGGGTTTTGGGTTATCAACTTTAGCATTGGAAATTCTGCCATTGTTCTTAATCTTTCCCCTTGAATCTCGGTATTTCTTCTGCCCTAGTATTGAGTTTATTGTTTTGCTTTGATTGTTAGTATAGGTTTGATAGTTAAGTGCCCCAAAGCCAATTATCGTTTTATCATCGTTGTTATTTATTTTAAAGCATGAATTCAGTAGTTGTTATTAGTTTCATTGTTGTCTTCATCTTTTGCATGAGTAGCTAAATCTTTAGTGCTAGGATGTAGGCGATTTATGGCATAGGCGGCACTAGATTAGACACGGCCTGAACCCGCGTGTCGATCGATCGATCGACCTTGTTGGTCGATCGACTGACCTTGTAAGGTTATCCCTCGTTTTAATTGTCTTTAATCTTGTATTTAACAAATCGAATGCATGCGACCAGTTAGATACCTATTTTGTGACTGACCCATTAGATCGAAAGATAGGGAAAGTTATTTGACCCTCAATTAATTCGACTAAACTGTGCTAAGATCGAAAGATAGGTATAGTTTAGACCATTAGTCACTTTTCAGGACGAAAGTTGGTATTAGTGACATTAGGGACCTATAGCGAGATCGTGAGATGCTATTTGTTAGGAGTGGACCGAGAGGACCTCTTATTTCCCGCCTTACCTGTGTTTAATTCAGACCGACTTAGTTTGCTGCCGCCGAAGCTATAATGACCCGATCATCCTAGTGCCTTTCTTTTGTCTGTTTAAATCATACTTTTAGTTTATTTTATTTTTACTGTTATTAGTTTTAGACCAATTCAAATCAACCCCCATATTAGTTACCTCAGACTGAACATTAATCAACTAAAGTTTACAACTGCCTCCTTGCGGATCGACCCTGTTACCACTAGCCTAGGTTAGTCTTAATAGGAGATTATAAATTTTATCTTTGGTACTCACAACGACGGGTATCAGATGCCATGGGATATTTGACAGTACAGCCTGATCTTTATGATGATATACGAGGTAAACAGGCTTTGGATCCTAAGATGGTAGAGTGGAGAGCTGGAGTAGAGAAAGGGACAATGTCTAGATTCTCTATTCATTCAGACGGTAGTTTGAGGTTTGATGGGAGGTGGTGTGTCCCTAATGATGAGGAGCTGAAAAAGACAATCATGACAGAGGCACTTTGTACACCGTATTCGGTACATCCAGGTGGTGACAAGCTGTACAAAGATTTAAAGAAGACGTTCTGGTGGCCTGGGATGAAGAATGAAACAGCTGAGTTTGTGGCCCGTTGTTTGACATGCCAGAGAGTTAAAGGGGAATAGCGACGACCACAAGGTAAGATTCAGTCTCTTGAGGTACCTGAGTGGAAGTGGGAATCCATTTCTATGGATTTTATCGTGGGTTTGCCAAAGAGTCAACAGGGTAACAACATGATATGGATTATAGTGGATCGACTGACCAAGTCAGCTCATTTTGTGCCAATGAAAGATACATGGACTAAAGCACAATTAGCTATGGCTTATCGGAAGAATGTGCTAAAGTTACATGGGGTGCCTAAAGACATAGTATCTGACAGAGATGCGAGGTTTATCTCAAAGTTTTGGAAAGAGTTGCAGGAATCTTTGGGAACGACATTGAAGATGAGTACATCATTTCATCCTGCAACAAATGGTCAGACAGAGAGAACAATCAAGACTCTTGAGGATATGTTACGAGCTTGTGTGATGGACTTTGGTGGTAGCTGGGAACAGAGGTTGGATTTGATAGAGTTTTCTTACAACAACAACTATCACACTAGTATTGGCATGGCACCGTTTGAGGCCTTATATGGGAGGAGATGTAGGAGCCCGATCTGTTGGGACGACAGTGCTGAGGCAGTAGTTTTAGGACCAGCGATGGTACATGAGATGGTTGAGCAGATTAAGATGATCAGGGAGAGGATGAGAGCAGCTCAGGATAGGCAAAAGAGTTATGCAGATCTACATCGCCGGGATATCGAGTTTCAGGTTGGGGACAAGGTTCTTCGGAAAGTGTCTCCTATGAGTGGGGTTGTGCGATTTGGGAAGAAAGGCAAGCTGAGTCAGAAGTTCATAGGGCCATATGAGATCCTAGACCGGGTTGGAGAGGTTGCTTACCGTTTGGCTTTACCGTCTTCTTTGGATAGGGTACATAACGTGTTTCATGTATCTCAGCTGCGGAAGTATGTGAGTGACCCGTCACATGTGCTAGAGGCAGAGAGCATAGAGCTAGATGAGTCCTTGTCTTATCTTGAGGTGCCTAAGCAGATTCTTGACCGAAAGGTTAGAAAGACTAGGAGTGGTGAAACAGTTTTGCTTAAGATCCTTTGGTCTAATCATGAGGTAGAGGAAGCTACATGGGAGGCAGAGGAGGCCATGAGAAAGCGTTACCCTTTCCTTTTTGATCAGCTATGTGTGGTTACGGGGACGTAACCTTATTTCTTTTAGGGGGTAGGAGATGATCACAAAGAGTTTTACACCCTTTTTGTGTTATGTCGGTATGTTTTGTAGTGGTTTGAGTCGGGTTGAGTTTGGTTGGTAGCATGTTTTTATGTTGAGTTTTATGTTGGTTGTTGTGTCGGGAATGTGGTAATATGTTTTTTTAGTTGTGGTTTGAACTTCGGGAACGAAGTTCTTTTTAAGGAGGGAAGACTGTAGTACTACGGTTTTATGAGTCTCTGGGTACTCAATCGAGTGGACCTTACTCTGTCGAGTAAGGGTGTTTTGGATTTTAAAATAGTAGTCTGCCTGTAGGATACTCGATCGAGCATCCTGGGTACTCGATCGAGTAAGTGGCACTCGATCGAGTACGTCAGCTACTTGATCGAGTATCTCGGTTTACGGGTAATGTTTTGTCGGGTTTTGTTAATAATGCGATGAGGTATATAAAGCTTTCCATCATCATCACTAAACACTTTTTATCAAACCTAATTACTTCAAAAGAGATTTCAAATACGTACTTCGCATCTTTCGCATTATTGACAAATCCCGGAGCTTGGGAGGTCGGAATTCATTGTTCGTTACATCCTTGTGATCCTTGCGTCGAGAGTAAGATCTACGTACCGATTTTATAGTATTTTATTAAGTTTGTTTAAACCCTAATTTGGGAATTTGGGGGTTTTGTTGGCTTTTATAATTGTTAGTAATTATGTGATCATCTGTTAGGAGAAGGATTCGTAGATGAGGCTTTTTTATAACAACTGTGAGATCGTCTGATTGTATTGCATTCCAGGTAGAGTTTCCCTACTCAGTATTAGTCATATGTGTGTTGGTTGTGATTTATGATTATTGAATATTATCATACGAGTATTGTGACGGTTGTTGGAATTGATTACTGCTGGAAGTTGTGTTTGATTGTATCTGTCTGTGATCTTCGGGATGCGTCCCTGGCTGAGTGGGGTCACTTGCGGGAGTCGCTTCACGCCCATTATTCGCCTTCTGTGGAACCCGCCATAGAAGGGATGTGCACATTAATTGATTTGGGTTGTTCGCTCTATGGTATGAGCGGGGCTTAGGTGGGAACGGCTGCGGTCCCCCACTGGCGGAGTGGAGTAACCTGTTGCGACGGGTACTCTGGCAGGACTACACACTTTAGTGTGTAGTCAGTGAAGAGGAGTCGACTGTGGAGTTTGGGTTATGTGACGGTTTAGATGTGTTGGTTTCTGTCTTATAGTAATTGTATATATGATTGTGTGATAGTACTGACCCCGTTTATTGTTTTAAAAACTGTGGTGATCCATTCGGGGATGGTGAGCAGTTATTGAGCAGATCTGAGTCGAGACATTTGGGCTAGCTGGTGATACGGTCGTTATGTACCAAAAATAAATACCTAAGTACAACTAACTAATAGCTAGCAGTAAGTAGGGTCGATTTCCACAGGGAGGCTATTTTGCTAATTATCTGTTTAACTCAGTCTGTCAGAATGTCACAAGATGGGGGTTTAGGTGAATTTTGACTAAACTAAATAGATTAAGGAAAGAGAGAAAAGGAATGAGAGAAATTAACAGAAAGAGAAGGGAACTAGGATTTCGGATCATCAATAAACGTCAGTTAATTGCAGCTAAGGTCATAGATCAGTCGATGTGTCGGTCTAAGGGGCAACGAATATCTCCTTTCTGTCTCAATTCGCCCTAAAATGTTATTAGCTTAACTTTCGCCCTCACCAAAGCATCATATTGTTCACTGCGGGTCTCACCTATTCCAACCTTTCGGTCCAGGTCAAGGGTTACCAATATTAAAAGGCTAATTGTGTCGACTCAACTAGCAGGATACAGTTAAAGCAGCGATTAACAACATAGACTACAACTACAACGACAGATCTAATAACCTAATTAGCAACTAACATTAGTCTAATGAATCACCTAATCCTAGCAGAGATATTTAGCTAGACATGAATAAGAGAGTAAGAACAAGGGAAGGGGGAATAATAAACATTAAATAATTAAGGAGAAAAGGGAGAGAAAGAATTTACAGTAGAAATAGATCCGGAAAAGAGAGGAAATAAAGTAACAGAACAGTGTATTAGAATCGTCACCAAGCATCCGGCACATAGCCTAGCACCCTTACAAATGACGTAAAACCTTTCTATTTATAAGAAAATAGGATTTATTTAACCTAATGACGGAAATAAGCTAAAAAGCCCAAGCCCGTAGGAGAATCCACTCGATCGAGTGATTTAAAACCACTCGATCGAGTAAACTAAAGCTTAAACCACTCGATCGAGTAGAAAATCTACTCGATCGAGTAAATCCTTAAATGCAACTACTCGATCGAGTAGAAAAAGGACTCGATCGAACATAATTCTATTCGATCGAGTACTTTCCAGCGCACAATTTCTTGCTTTGCGCACTGAACTTCAAATGGCTGCCATTTCTTCGTTACTTGGTCAAACAGGGCAATTCCGGTGGCATTAGAAATCTAAGAGGACAAACTTTCATCTCCAATTAGAATGTCCTGAATATCAGTTGTAGAACTCTAGATATGGCTCTTTAAAGTAGGCACTAGCAATTTGAAGTTCTTCCTTTGCTCGCCTAGCTATCTTTCTTCTTTGCGCATCTCAAGATAGCTACATTCCCGCTCCAAATTCACTCTTCCTCCAAATGCATGCTAAACGGATGGTAAATGGCTTGATTTCACTACTTTCTGGTCTATTCCTGCAATTAAGACAAAATAAACCAAAGTAGCATATTCGGGGCATTTTGTAGCAATAAACTACGATATTAGCATAGAAATACGTGCATAAATCGGCCAAAAAGACTATATAAAATGCACATATCAAATCTCCCCAAACCAAACCTTCACTCGTCCTCGAGTAAACTAAATGCAAACTAATGGAACGGAGAAGATAACTCAGAGCTAGCTACAAATGCCCACTTAAGCCAGTTTAATGCAAGCAAACACTACTACAAATCCAGGCAACTACAACGCCCCTTTAACAACGATTATTCACGAAAATCACAATAGACGTTGTAGAATGTATGGCGCGAATTTTACTAAAATTAATTACAACGGGTATGGTTATAAAAACCTTTGTTATTAGTTTTAACAACGGGTTACACATGCACAACCGTTGTTAATAATATGGCGCCAAATTGACGCAAAGTTAGTGAAAAGTAATCACAACGGTTACTTTTGTAACCCGTTGTTAAAACATATTTGACAACGGGTTTTTTTACAACCGTTGTTAAAACATATTTGACAACGGTTGTTGTTTAATAACTGTTGTCAATACCTTCCATACTATAAACCACACAAACACAAGTCTGCTGCAGCCACAAAACACAACCCTTAATACACAAACACAAACACAGCAGACAAACACAAACACAAAACACACACTCTCTCTTACTCTCTTTCTCTCTTTCTCTCTTTCTCTCTTTCTCATCGTCGCTTTATCTTCTCGCCGTCACTGTTGATTTCATCGTCTCTTACGTTCTGTATTTATCAGGTAAATCTCGCCGTCACTGTTAGTTTCATCGTCATTATTTTCTTTTTCTATTTATTTCTTTTGCATGTATGTGTTTTTATCGACCATTATGTTATTTGTTTAAGTATTGTTCGCATAATTAGTTAGTAAAAATGCAATTCTTATATTTTCATAGAGGATCTTATTCTCCTCTATCGTATCCGTCCTCTCCTCCTTGGCTATTTGGAGGTTCCGTTCAGCAGTTGCTATATCGTCATATATAGCCGCAATCGCTTTGCTCCGTCAAGCCATCTTCTTTGGCGTGCTTCAGTACGGACCGAGCATCCGCAAGGTAGCTCCTGAAACTTTCCTCAATATGGAGGAACCAGCGGATGAAGCTGTTGTTGTTCTCGATCATAGTAAGAGTCTTAAGGATGAAATCATTTATATTGTTGGAGTTTGGAGTTTGTTTTGAAAGATTAAGTAGAGTTATTTATTTGGAGTTTGTTTTAGCAGTTAGGGTTTGGAGATGTATATATTGAGAATGGAAATGTTAGTTGAGATAATGCAATGTATTTATACTAAGCAATGTGTGGGTTGAGTTGTTTTTTAATTAATATATATGTTAGGAAGTTGTGCCATAATCATCATCATATCTCTCAATGCTGCTTCTAACCCTTCTCATTCCATATTATCCGTTCATATGCTACAGTGATGGCAGTAATAATGCATGCATCGGAATTATAACGGGCCGTAATTATGCATGCATCTAGTAATATTTAATTTAATTTTTTTTATTTTTTAAGAACAAACAACAACGGTTATTTATTAAAAAACCGTTGTCTTTAGTTATAACAACGGTTTTGTATATTACAACCGTTGTTATAACTTTCCCACCAAAATTGAGTCACACTTTCCACAACGGTGTTTTATACTTAAAACCGTTGTTAATATTTTTAACAACGGTTTCCTTAAGAAAACCAACCGTTGTTAAAACCTTTAACAACGGACGCTTTAACAACGTCCGCTTTTTTATATAACAACGGTTTTTGACCGTTGTTATAGCCTGTATCTGTAGTAGTGAAACTAACACTTATAGCTAAACAGTCAAATGCAAACGAGTTATAGGATGTTTATAATAAAGCTGAACCGTCGACCTTGCAAGACTTTTAATAATGGACTCTCACGGGTCACTCTTCTCTCATGAAGCAAAGGGTGAACATATATATGTAAGAGAGAAATAAAAATAGTCGCTCACGTAGACTACGACCCACATAAACATGCATGCAACTAATATGATAGACAATTCTAGTTACCGTACACACATTCCAACCAAACAAGGTCCTATCACAGCCGAGGGCTTACAAAAGTATGGTAAAGTGAGGCAATGGGTAAGAAAAGGCAAAACATTTATGGGAATGTGGAGGTATAGGTGATCAAGCTAGTACCTAAACAGAACCATATGAGACATATCCGTTTCCAACTTCAATTATAGATTTAAGCACGAGTGCCCTTCATTTGGCACAAAACTCACCAAACCGAACTGAACTAACTCCTCAAAAGATATAGATAAAGCATAGGAGCGAAACCAATCACAACAACATCTTTTTTTCTTTTTTCTTGTTTCTTTTTTCCGAAATCTTTTTTTTTTGTTCACGTTTTTTTTTATTCCTTTTTTTTTTCTTTTCTCATCCTCATTCTCTTCTTTTCTACCAACTCCAAATCGATATAATATGAACCAAATTTGGCATAATGAAATATATACCGCAAAAACAATCTAAACTAGCTTGACAAGACAGGCTAAATTTGGAATGTAGTTAAGGGTGAACAGGCAAATTTGGCTAATGTGGAGTTAAATGGGTAAAAATGAAACAAAAGGGAATGTAAGCACCTCCCTGCATGTGACACCAACCACTAACCCGAATGTATGAAGGCAAAAAGCAATTGAATTTCATATACGTGCAAATTAATGAACATGCTATGCAAGGAGTAACTACTCACAATCTTACATGAAACTGGTCACAAATGACACCAGTTTATAAGGCTCTAATCCTTAGGATTTATAAGTAGGTTGCAAAAATTTCAGGTCAAGTCTATTCGTTCAGCTAAATTTAACATTAACTCGTAGACATGCAAAAGACAAAGCTAAAAAGATAATTGTTCAATGCAAGGCTTAAGCAAAAAGACAGTTGCAGTGCATTTTCATCATGGAAATCCACCGTTCCGACTCAACCTATATGCTAAAATAAACGTGAAATTTTGTTGAATTTTTAGCCGTTTTTTTAATTTTTACGAGATTTTAAATTTTAAGAATAAAAGACAATGCATACAAAAATTAAACGTGATAACAGAAATGCAATAAAAACAACATGCAGACACAAATATGGATGCATAACCTCCCCAAACCAAACTGTACAATGCACCCATTGTACCAAAACATGGAAAGGAAACGCAAACTAAAGGAAAAAGAGAGTAAATGCGGAAAACTTACAAGATAACGCGAAGGAGGGACCTCCCCAAACCGACCATGAACATGGGAGGTTGCTAAAGACCCGGAAAACCGTCACAGGAAGCTAATCCAAGTCAAAACTACTCGACGGCAGTGAAACAGTGGTCGATCGAGTAAATGGGCATCCAAAACTGCTCGATCGAAAGGAATTGTGGTCGATCGAGTAGTTCTCTTTTTGCAGTTGCTCGATCGAGTAAATAAACTGCTCGATCGACTGATTCCAGCGGCAAAAGCTCTCGATCGAGTACAAAAAGTACTCGATCGAGTGATCCGTAGTAATTCCTGCAAAACGCAATAAAAACAGCCCGCAAACTAACAAAACAAGCATTACTGATAAAGTCTATGGCATGAAAACCATTTATTACAACTGAAATGAAATAGAAAATTAAAAATAAATCTCCGGGTTGCCTCCCGGGTAGCGCTAGCTTCAGTCAGGTCCCAGCTCGACCTTCTTTTCTTCGAGCCTCTCTAATCAGTTATAATCAAAACAGCTCAAAGCGCGGAGCATTAAATCATACATCTGCGCATGTGCTACAAAAAAGCATAAGTAGCACCATTGTGGAATAAAAATATAGGAAATAAAAATGTTAAACTGTTTAAGTCTAACAAATTTCCTATGAGAGGTCCTAAATTTATCCACAAAATATAGGAGCGCGGGAGCAATAGACGAGAAAATAAGGTCCCGTTTCAGATTAACAATATTGAAATGATAAGGACGGCGGAAAATCGTTAAATTATTCGACCTACTGGGAAGGGGCAAAGCATTAGAATGTGCAGCGTAAGTTAAACGAGGCAATTTACTATTTAAACAAACAATAAATAAATTATCGTTTACTACCTCGGGTTGGTCGCTCTCATTGACGGAATCATTAACAAAGGAAGATATTACCTCTTTCGCGCTAGGAGCAATCACCGACTCAGCTGCCTCTTCGTCACCCTCCTCAGTGGATATCGTCCCGTAAATCGCAGCCTCTTGTGCATCCGACTCGGCTTTGAATAAGGGAGATTCACCGTATCCATTATCATCGTCAAAATCGTCATCCAAAACAAATCCACATGACGAATCAATGCTCTCGCTGGCCAGTTCAGTCGATCGAGTAGAATTGTTGCTCGATCGACCATTTCCTTCCTGATTTTCGCTCGATCGAGTAGAAATATCACTCGATCGAGAACTTTCTTCTGGAAATTCACTCGATCGACTAATATAAGTCACTCGATCGAGTGATTCTTCCTGTACAGCGCTGAAATCTTCGTGTATGCTATTGAAATATGATAGAAATTCGTCATCCGAGTCATAAAGATCATCCTCAGCATTGGGCAACACGGGTTCTTCATGGGAAAAACCGCTCTCAGTAAAGTATACCTCTTCTGGTTGCCAACTATCAGACTCAGCTGCTAACTGAGCTATTATAGACTCGAGCTCATCAATGTGCGCGAAAAACCGTCTATCATGCTCTTGCTTTTTGGAGGCAAGTATCTCTAACAAAGATTTTAGCTCCGCAATCTCTCTTGTATATCAGGAGGATCTTGTTGCGGTGGCCATTGATAGGGTGGATGTGGCGTAGGAGAAGTGCAGTAATTACCACATCCCCAAGATTTCTTCCTTTCCCAACTAGTAGGTTTTTCAGATTGGGCTTCAAACTGAGCGATTAGTCGGGAGACAGATGTCATCTTGGCAAAAGGGATCGAAGGTACTCAAGCCTTCCCTTCGATAATCTCCCTCGATAGCCTATCTAATAAACCTGTAGGCCTATCAAAACAGCACTAAAGAAAAAGATAAGAATAGCCTCAAGGTACTTAGCCTTCCCTTGAGGCGAAAGACAAACAAAATAAAACAGATAAAAAGCGTCGCCTCCCCGGCAACGGCGCCAAAATTTGATACGGTCGTTATGTACCAAAAATAAATACCTAAGTACAACTAACTAATAGCTAGCAGTAAGTAGGGTCGATCTCCACAGGGAGGCTATTTTGCTAATTATCTGTTTAACTCAGTCTGTCAGAATGTCACAAGATGGGGGTTTAGGTGTATTTTGACTAAACTAAATAGATTAAGGAAAGAGAGAATAGGAATGAGAGAAATTAACAGAAAGAGAAGGGAACTAGGATTTCGGGTCATCAATAAACGTCAGTTAATTGCAGCTAAGGTCATAGATCAGTCGATGTGTCGGTCTAAGGGGCAACGAATATCTCCTTTCGGTCTCAATTCGCCCTAAAATGCTATTAGCTTAACTTTCGCCCTCACTAAAGCATCCTATTGTTCACTGCGGGTCTCACCTATTCCAACCTTTCGGTCCAGGTCAAGGGTTACCAATATTAAAAGGCTAATTGTGTCGACTCAACTAGCAGGATACAGTTAAAGCAGCGATTAACAACATAGACTACAACTACAACGACAGATCTAATAACCTAATTAGCAACTAACATTAGTCTAATGAATCACCTAATCCTAGCAGAGGTATTTAGCTAGACATGAATAAGAGAGTAAGAACAAGGGAAGGGGGAATAATAAACATTAAATAATTAAGGAGAAAAGGGAGAGAAAGAAGTTACAGTAGAAATAGATCCGGAAAAGAGAGGAAATAAAGTAACAGAATAGTGTATTACAATCGTCAGCAAGCATCCGGAACATAGCCTAGCACCCTTTTAAAGGACGTAAAACCTTTCTATTTATAAGAAAATAGGATTTATTTAACCTAATGACGGAAATAAGCTAAAAACCCAAGCCCGTAGGAGAATCCACTCGATCGAGTGATTTAAAACCACTCGATCGAGTAAACTAAAGCTTAAACCACTCGATCGAGTAGAAAATCTACTCGATCGAGTAAATCCTAAAATGCAACTACTCGATCGAGTAGAAAAAGGACTCGATCGAACATAATTCTACTCGATCGAGTACTTTCCAGCGCACAATTTCCTGCTTTGCGCACTGAACTTCAAACGGCTGCCATTTCTTCGTTACTTGGTCAAACAGGGCGATTCCGGTGGCATTGGAAAGCTAAGAGATCAAACTTTCATATCCAGTTTGAATCACCTGAATATCTGTTGTAGAAATCGAGATATTTCTCTTCAAAGTAGGTACTAGCAATTTGAAGTTCTTCCTTTGCTCGCCTAGCTACCTTTTTTCTTTGCGCATCTCAAGATAGCTACATTCCCGCTCCAAATTCACTCTTCCTCCAAATGCATGCTAAACGGACGGTAAATGGCTTGATTTCACTACTTTCTGGTCCATTCCTGCAATTAAGACAAAATAAACCAAAGTAGCATATTCGGGGCATTTCGTAGCAATAAACTACGATATTAGCATAGAAATACGTGCATAAATAGGCCAAAAAGACTATATAAAATGCACGTATTAGCTGGTATGTGTCACCTTCAGATGATAGAGTCTTCCGATGTAGCTTGAGTAGTTTATCAGACATTTGATTAGTTGATTAGACAGTTGGCTTATGAACATGTAATCCGTATTTTGGCAGTTTGGTTTTGGATTGTACTCACTTTAAACTTTATACTATTTAAATGTTGTTTCTGTATTGTCTTTTGATTATCATTGCCTCGGGTAACCAAGATGGTAGCACTTCCATGCCTTAAATTGTCCTGGTAAGGCACTTGGAGTATGGGGGTGTTACAGAGGGTCTCTTTGATCATAGTCCGTGCATTATCAGACTTTGGGATGAGATGGAAAAGAACAAATCTAGTTTTAAGTACTTTAATATGTGAGGAAAAGATGGGAGAGTCAAAGAGACTGTAAAAGCTATTTGGCAGCAACAGATACCTGGTTGCAAAATGTTCCAAGTGGTTAATAAGAAACTTAAACTTCTAAAGTCTCCTCTTAGAAAGCTGAATAAAGAGGGCTTTGGGGATATTCTTAACACTACTAAAGTGGCTCAACTGTTGCTTGAGGATATTCAGAAGAAGTTACACCATGACCCTACTAATACTAGCTTTTGCAAATGGATGAAAGAATTGCTGCTATTTCTTACAAGGAGTTAGATGAGGCCAGAAATATGTTTTTAAATCAGAAAGAAAAAGTTCAGTGGATGAAATGTAATGATGAAAAATCTCATTATTTTCATAGTTCCATTAAGACTAGGAGAGCACAAAATAAGGTCCTGGCTATCAAGGATCAGCATGGTCATCTTTGTTCTGATAACAAGGCTATTGAGGATGCTTTTCTGGACTATTATACTGACCTTCTTGGCAGCTATATGGAGGTCACTAGAGTGAATCTTGGGGTTGTGAGAAGAGGCAGGTGCATCAGTGAGAACCAGGCTGCTGGTCTGATACAGAATGTCACTGATGCTGAAATCAAAGATGCTCTTTTGTCCATTCCCATTGATAAAGCCCCAGGGCCTGATGGCTATACTTCATGCTTCTTTAGAGACTCTTTTGACATTGTAGGCAGTGATGTTATCCAGGCCATACATGAATTTTTTGAGAATGGTAAGCTCCTACATCAAGTTAATGCTACTGTGATGTCCCTGATTCCTAAAAAAGAGAACCCTGAGACTGTTATGGATTTTAAACCCATTGCTTGCCGCAATGTTCTCTTTAAATGCATTTCTAAAATCATTTGCTCCAGATTGTCAAAAGTGCTAGCTGAGATTGTTAGACCTAACGAGAGTGCCTTCTTACAAGGGAGAGAAATTGTGGATAATGTTCTAATTTATCAGGACTTGATGAGATTATATATTAGAAAACAATGCTCTCCTAGGGTTATGATGAAGATTAACCTTAAGAAAGCATATGATTCAATTGAGTGCAATTTTGTTGAAGATATGTTAATTGCCCTGAAGTTCCCTGCTCAATTGGTCAACTGGATTATGCAATGTATGACCACCCCTTCCTATACTCTGTCCCTGAATGGTTCTCTTTTTGGGTATTTTAAGGGGAAGAGGGGATTAAAACAGGGTGATCCTATGTCACCACTCCTTTTTACTGTTTGCCTAGAGTACCTTACTAGGATCTTGGCAGTGGTGACATTAAGAGATGATTTCAGGTTCCATCCTTTGTGTAGGGCTTTGGGTCTCTCTCACTTGGGCTTTGCAGATGATCTCTTGCTCTTCTGCAGAGGTAATGATGGTTCTATCCTGGTTTTAGTGAGAGCTTTGCAAATCTTCTCTGTTGCTTCTGGACTTACCATCAACAAGGGCAGGTTATATATATATATATATATATATATATATATGAATGGTTTGTCTGGTGGAGAGGAGGATCAGATTTTGTTCATCTCTGGGTTCAAAAAAGGGAGCTTCCCATTCAGATATTTGGGGATTGACATTTCCTAAAAGAGACTTACTAATCACCAATGCAGCAAACTGGTGGATAAATTGGTGCAAAGAATTAGGAGTTGGGGGGCTAAACAGCTAAGTTATGCAGGGAGATTAACTTTAGTTCAGACTGTACTATCCCAACTTCATTTCTATTGGGCTAGGATTTCCCTTCTTCCTAAAGGAATTATAAAGAGAGTGGATACCATCTGTAGGAATTACTTGTGGTCTGGCACTGATGATTTTCACAGGGTACCTGCTGTCTCGTGGGATAAATGCTGTCAGGCTAAGGATAAATGTGGGTTGGGGGTGAAAAATTATCATCTTTGGAATGTTTCTATTATTAGTAAGTACACCTGGTGGGTGGCTAACAAGAAAGATAGTATGTGGGTTCGATGGGTTCATCATATCTATATTAAACATAATGACTGGTGGTCTTATAGTCCTTCTATTAATTCTAGCTGGGTTTGTCGACAAATTTGTAAGGCGAAGGACAAATTGAAAGCTGGTTTTGATATTATTCATTGGGTTCAAAATCCCTATTCTATCTAATTGACTTATGACTGGTTGATTGGCAATGGGGAGAAGGTGATTTGGAGGCCCTATGTATGGAACAGACGGAGTCTACCTAAAGTAAATTTTGTCAACTGGATGTATGCTAGGGACAGATTGCTGACTAAACAGAGGCTACTTAAGTATGGGGTGATGTCTGATGGCCTTTGTTGTATTTGTGCCTCTACCCAGGAAACTCATGACCATTTATTTTTTGCTTGCCAGTTCAGTTTGCAATGTCTGCAACTGGTTAGGCAGTGGCTTGGATTGCAATAGACTGTGGCCTCTTTAGCTGATCTTCTGAATTGGAGGTGCAAGAGTCTGCTGAAGAAACAGGTTATGATGGGTAGTATTGCGAGCTTGGTTTATCACATCTGGTGAAGTAGGAACAAAGCTCGACATGAAGGTAGTGTTCCCAGACCTGGTTTAGTTTTGCATCAAGTGCAGAACATGGTTAAATATCGTCTGCAGGCTGTTAAAACTGAGGTAGCCATACAACGGTTTCATGTGTGGTTAGCTACTCGGAGTCTGATTGTTGTTTGATTTGTGGCAATGTAGTTAAGTCTCGTGTATACTTGTGTAAGTTATAGAGTCTTGTAACACTTGCCCTTTGCGTGCTTAATGAGAATTCACATTCTACAAAAAAAAAAAGAACAATGATGATAGATAAATCACACAAATTACTAAACTTTACTAATCAACACAAAAACTAAATAAAATCCAGAAAACCATTATCAATCACAAAATCCAGAAACCCATTGTCAATTACAAACCCTTGAAAACCCATTATTAAATAACCATTCACCAAGTAGGAATAAATAAAGTATCATTTTTCTAAGATGAATCACTCAAAAATAGTAGCCTGACTAATCAAAAAAAAAAAAACCAGAAAACCAAAACCATGAATCCTTCTTTCCCCAATCCCAGATGGCGTCATCAGACAAAAAAAATGTGGAATCCTTCTTTCTCCAATCCCACTGGACGAATTAAAAAAAACTCCATCAATCAGCCATATTTTATTTTGGAGAAGATATATGAAAATAAGAGATGATGTTTTGAAGAGTAATGGAGTTTTGAGGAAGAGTAGTGGAGTTTTGTTGTTTTGAAGAAGAGTAATGGAGATTTGGAGAAGATAAACGGTAAAATAAAATTAAACCGGTAGAACAGGTAGTTGCGGATGTGGGGATTTGGATGATCCACGGGTTTGAAAATCGTTTTTAGTCGCCACCAAATTTAAGGAAATTTGGGAACCATTTTGGAAAACGAGATTTGAATTCGTTGTTGAAACTACGTGATGGAAGGTTCGTTAATAAAACACTCACCCCCGCCCGTTGAAATAACGGCCTCTACTTGGGACTTTGATAGCTAATTGGACAAGACTACGATTGTTGTAAGAGAATGCAAAACACCATTTTGATCCTAACATGTGAGCTTGGTTTCTAATCGTTTAATGCATCTAATCTACTTTGTCCAAGTGATTTAGCATGTGAGGTTGATTTGAACTATACTAACAAGCATTCACAACACATGGCTTAGATGGGAGTGGGGGAGTCGTGGGGAGCTAAACTATTACAACCCAGACGGTTCTCGTCAACTCGATTTGCAAATAATTGAATTAAAGATACAACTTGATCTAAATACAATTGCTAAACACGACACTTAAAACACGACAAAAAATAGCTTACTTAGGCATTGGGATTCGTGCCATATGGTGAGGCCACGGCTCACATGGACTTCGTCCTTGGCCTCATCATCGTTTTTCGCACTCACTTTGATTTAGTTGATTAAATACTTCAATTTAACCAACTAAAGCAAAGGTTTTGTTAAACCGTTTTGACTCAAAATTAAGGACGAACTTGACCCATATTTTAAAGTACAAATTACATTGCTTGAAATAAATTACAATAATTACAACGATTAAATTACAATAACAATTGAAATGGCATTAATTAAATAAAGCAAAACAAATTGAACCAAAATTGGCACGAAAGCCGAGACACCACATAACCAAAAACACGGCCAAAGGGGAGGTCCAAATTGACTATTCAAGTCATCGAGTGCAATGAATCGGATGCTAAGTATGCGCAATTCAACTAGTGAGAAATCGTCGTAAGAGAAGATGAATTCATTAAATTCTTTAAAGAAATTCATTTAAATCATCCTATGTCGAGTTTTGTATGACCTATGAATGTCTAATTCATTTAACATGCTTTCTACATATTAATTTGGTCAAGTTACGATTCAACAATGATAAACGATACAAATAACATACATGCATCATAAATCAATTGAAACAAATCTAACATGTGAATTAATTTAATTGTTTCATAATTAAAATTAAAACAAAACATTAAACATGTGAAAAAAAGAATAAAATTAACTAAAATTTCATTTTAAATAATTTAAAACATGTGATCATCATACAATTAACAACTTGTTTCATTTTGTAAATTAAACATGCGATTATTCTAATAAACATGTTATCGTCATATAATGAAAAACGAACATATGATTAGCATACTATTTATTCTAAACAGCAATTAAACCATCATTAATATCATAATTACGCAACATATTAACTAACATGAGATGATAATTAAAAGACGATAAAAAAGCCCTTAGGCCGTGACAAACACGAGCAAAAGGAAGAGAAAGAGACGGGATTTTGTGCACCATTCAGGATCCTGTATGCAAGTTTTGCTTAGAAGGCGCGTCATCGACGATCGTAAATCAAAAATCAAAACAATTTAACGAAAACAATATCGAAACATTTTCTCGCGTAAAAGGCACTTCGTGCAGCAATTTTCAAACGAAGATTGTGACTTCGTTTCTTACTTCAAATTCGTTCCGAAAGATGTTCTGGAATCCTTAGACTCCAAAGATTCAAACTTTAGCAAAAAACATAGGTAAAAACAGTTTAAAAATGACGAGAATTGGACGTAAATAGAGGCTGTCCAAAACGCGGGAAAACACAAATAAGAGAGCAAATCGATGCTCTAATGCTTGTCTAATCATTTGTATGAACTTTGAACTTTGTTTCTGGGTATGAGAGGAGTTTAGGGCTGCTTTCTTACGTGATATTGATGGTAGTTTGCTAGGGTTTTGAACCGTGTTTGAGTGTTGTCTTTTTCGTCTCCTTTTTCGGTGTATGGGTGTGTGTTTATATAGGAAAACGAGATGGGGTGCTAGGGTTAGGTTATTAGGCTGGTATGGGGTTGGCTTGTAGAAGAGAAAAGGGAGTTTGGATGGAATAAGGAAGGTAAAGGAGATTGAGTTGGTTTTGGAAACGTTAAACAATCAGATTGTTTCGGTTGTTTGGGAAGATTGTGTGAGCTGGTATGATCATCAAAATATCTTCCTTTTCTTGGGGAGTAAGCAAGAGAAACGAGGGAAGGGAGTTTGGGTTGGATAGGGCTCGAAATTGAGACGGTTGAGCCTCTGTTTTGCGCGGCAAAATAGGGTACAGGTTGGGGTTGTGGGTGCAGGTTTTAGGCTGGGTTTGACCATGGGTTTGGGCTAGGTGGTATGTTGGGTTATGGGTCAGGTTTAAGGTGTGTTGTTGGGCTATTTGGGTTGGTGTTTAGGTGGTGTTTGGGGTTGCGGGTTGGGCTCGGGAAAAACAGGGGAAGGGGGTGTTGGGTGTCGGGTTTGGGGGAGGAAAAGAAGAAGGGGGAATGGGTTGCATGTGGTTTGAACTCGGGACCATTGGGGGGAAATGGACGTGCCAAAGCTACCTTAAAACTCGTGTCAAAAACACGTTCAAAAATCGAGCTTAAAATCGTCTTAAAACCGTTTAAAAATCCTCATTTAAAACCGCTTTAAAATTAACTTCTCAAATTAAAAATAAAGCGATAAAATGAAACCGTCACATATCTTATTTCAAATAAATTAAAATAAAAACTTTGAACAATAATTTATTTTTCAAATAAATTATAAAAGTTTTAAATTTTAAATAAACTTGAAAATACGAAAACCGACGAAATAAAGTTCATTTATTTCGAAATAATTTAAATTATAAAACCGTCAACTAATGCTTTTCCCGCATCACAAAACGAAATCCGCTAACGAGCGATGTAATTAAACATGTGTCCTATCATCATCGGGTATTTTGTCGGGATTTCTGTAAATTCCAATATCGACGGATACGGGTATCTACAGAGCCCCCACTTTGACTGAGGCTTGGACAAGGCGAAATTTAAAGTATACCCCATGTCCCTCTCAACCTGAGGATTTCGCGGGTCGTTTAGAGTCCATTAGACTTGCGTATGTAAGCTCGCGAGCCATAAGAAGAGATCATACCTGAAACTTTGCTGAGGATTGACTCTTGCTTCTGTTGCATCAAATAATCATCATTGGTCGTCGACCCATAAACTTGCATATATGGTGGGTTGAGCCTTAACCTTAGGCGCCTACGTATCAATTCTGACGGAATCAAACCCGCATCATAGTTCGACAAACATTGGTCTTGTCAATTTGCTGTCTCGACCAAAATACTGCTGGCATGCATTCTGCTAACTCTGCCTAAATGGACCGGTTTTTCCCGAGGGGTTTACCGTCATACATTGGAGATACTTCTCCCATACTGTCACCCACTAGAGTTAACAGTTTTCATCATTGGGGCCCAACTTTGAGCAGAGTTGTTGTAATATCACTGGTTGCATTCTGCTGGGGAACGAATATTTTCATCTTTGTAACCCGACACGGATTACTTTACTTAGTGGAGACTTCTTCGTACATTAATATGGCGGTCTCTGGAGCTGAAAAGCGACAGAGCCTCCAGTTGCATTGGGTCTAAAATTTCTGACTTTAGGGCGCCTAACTGAAGCGTACCTGCTTAAACTCAGACATATATCATAACAGAAATCACATAATGCTTTGCCCGGAACTGATATTTGAAGATGGGCTTCACCCGGAATCATTTCGTTTTGAGTATGGGCTTCGCCCGGAGCTAAAGTTTTTTGAAAATGGGCTTCGCCCGGGGTTAACATTTCATTTGAAGATGGGCCTTGCCCGGAACATTTCATTTTGAATTTTCGAAATCTCATAGGAAAAATAGATGAGTAGACATGTTTCGAGTTCCTGACTTGGGGATTGACCCGTAAATAATACGGGCAAGACATAACCCGTAAAACATAGAAAAAAAACCGTAAGTGTGTACTGGTTTTTTTAATTCAAGCATGGACTCGCTGGGGATAAAAAATGTAGATTGGCCATTCTGGCCCGCGAAACACAAAGAAAGCCCATGACAACGAACTTTGGTGCAACAAGCGATAAAGGGTGATGAGGAAGCCCGGAGGCCCGCGCCCCAAGGCTTCGGCCGTGTTACTTGGGCTGCAAGCAAGGTTTCCTAAAACCCTTGAAACTCTCTCCTTATTTTTCCTATATAAGGAGATCATAATAGGAGGTAAATCATAACTTCTTATTCTTTTCTTCACAAAAACCTTCTTGTTAAACATTAATTCTCTTCGAAAAACCATGTCATCTTGGGCTTCTGATTTCAAAGGATTGGATTCTCAAATACTTGTTGATACGGGATTGAAACAACTAGTCCCGCTGAGGCAGGTCCTGCCTGAAATTGTCTTTCTTGATGAGTGCTTAAAATTCTGGGACCCTACCCATCATGTTTTTGCCTTTCCAAAAGGAGAGATTTGTCCATTTCCGGAAGAAACCGCCATTCTAGGAGGTTGGAAGATTGAGCTAAATCCTGTTATACCCAACTTTCAGAGGGGATGGGCTAACAAGTACCGTGATTTCTTTGGTTTGTCACGTGATGAGGCGCGCGCCTTCGTTGATGGGGAACGAGTAAACTTACTCACCATTGCTCAGAAATTTGGTCGTGCTGACGACCCATTGATTCCTACGGCGTTCCGTCGTAGGGATTTTGGATTTATTATGCTTCATATTTATGCTTTTGAAGGGCATATTGACGTACTCACTTGTTATGGTGTAGACCCCTCGTTTATGCACCTCCCACCAAACACCCAGTGATGATTGGGCCGCATGTTTAACATATGTCGCGATTTTATGACGTTTCCTAAATCGGTTAACAAAAGGTAACTTATACACTTGTGTCTACCCCTTGGTTGTCATCTAGGTGTCATTACGGTCGGTTTGGCAGTAATTAGAGTTCATTTGGAGTCCGGGTCAAAAACCGTCTTCATTTCCTAAAACCGTCAAATCCTGAGTCAAAAAGCAATGTGCTTGTCTACCTAAGGTTAGGTTGTCATAAAATGTTATGAGTATATCTCATTTTTAGTCCCATGTCATTTCTTTGGGCTAAACTTAAAGTTTACATTACAAAATGTGCATTTCATTTAGCTAAAATGACAACCCGACATTTAGGCCCGTTTTACGAGGTGATAACGACTTTTTTGGGTCTGGGCTATTTCACAGAAAGTTCTAGATCTTTCTCTTAGCTTTCCAACTCCACCAAAATCACTTTAATCCGAGTATTGTAGAGAAAGTTATGCCTAAAATACGACAGGCTGTCAAACGCGTTTTCTCGCGCTGAAGAACCCTACCCGAGAAAGGACGCAGTAAGTACTGCGCCTCTTCTAAGGGACGCAGCACCTACTGCGCCTTTTCTCAGGGCTTTCTTTTTGTCTAAGTTTCCGTGTTTCAACCTAAGTCGGTTGTTTCCGGATCTTTCCTTCCGTATCCTATTCTTACCATAATTCCTCCGTGTGTTTAGTATAAATAGAGGCATTTGCCTCATATATTATTCGCGCGAGTGTCCGCCCTTCTCTTCTCCCTTTGCATTCTAGACTTTGCTCTAAGCTTTCGACGCCTACGCGCTTGATCAATCGACCACGTAAGCTCAGATCATTCTGAGTACCAGTCACGTTTGCATGACCGACCAATTTGACCACTACACCTGTTGAACCATATAGAATATATGTTTATGTTTTGATGATGTCAAGAGTACTTCACTTTTTATATACTCGTTGCGCGTAATTGTTTGTTTAGTCCCTTCAGATTAGACTTACTATTTGCAAAGCTTAAAGAATTGTGATGAAAGTATACACGACTATATTGTGATCAAGCCCTCAATTACTGATCAAGATATCACAAGATAGTGAAAGGATCATTCAAGCATCATGAGAAGATGAAGCTCATATAAAGATTAATCAAGCTTGAATGATGAAGTAGCCTATACTCGAAGATCTCCTAAGAAGATTAGAATAGTGTAGGTGATGTGACTCTTAATTGTGCACATTTAGTCCCTTAATTGAACCTATTTGGCATACTATTATAACATTTTATGGCCATTTTATCCATCAAATCCTTTCTATTTTGCTTTCCTAGTGCATTTTATATGTCTTATAAGAAAGGAGATAATGAGGCGGAATTCCCGTCTCCCGCGCATATTCGGAAGCTTGTTGACGATCTTGGATGGACTAAGTATGAAGAGGAGGCAAGAATGATGACCAAGGAAGTAGGAATAAAGAGTATATAGAAGCATCTTAGGCTTAAAAGAAAGAAAAAGGGAAACAGCAGCTCAACCCGCACGGGTCAAGCTCAAGTAGAGCGGGATACAACTCAACGCGCACGGGACAAAATCAACCCGCTCGGGTTGAGGCTCAGGTTGCGCATTTTTCAGTCGGGACGAGCGGATTGCTTGACATAATGCTTTACCTTGCTACGTGATCCGCGCATATCCCTCGAGAGTTGCAAATCCGTACTCAACACTTAGCATTGTTATTTACTAATCTACCCTTGCTAAACCTAATGATGTACCACTATATATACTCCATTTGTAATAATCAAAGGATCAAGTCCTCTTAGAGTAGATTAAGCCTTTATTAGGAGTAGATTAGAATAGATTAGCATTTAATCTTTCCACAAATTACACACTAATCTTTCCTTAATTATTGTTCAAGTTTATTATTGGGTAATTGAAGATTATTGGGTTATTATTGGAGAATTAACAACTCTTCATCAATCAATCAAGTTTTCTTCTATTATTCTTTGCTTTATATTTGGATCATTCCTAAGTTGGTACAATTCCTTTACTCCTTACTCTTTATTGTTTATTTCCTCACTCTCTTATCATGTTTATATTTCTTGTGATGATTGACACCATTGATAACATGTTTCCCATGATAATAAGTGAGTAGTTTCCTTAGCTAGGGTTAATGGGGAATTAGGGGAAACCAACATGGAGAATGACTCATGCTTAATCTAATATGTTTTCATAATTAATTTGCTTGCTTGTTGTGATTTCAACTTATGCACATGTTATGTTTGATGAAATGCGAGCCTATGAATCCTTGTATTTTTTTATCCATCACCTATCTTTTCAATGAGGCTTGTAAGCATATAAACCAACTCGAGCCTCATTAGACCATGCATATAGTTGAATAGGAAGGATTAAGTCGACTTGTAGGTGTTGTACAATCTAATCGATTCGGCTCCGGGACCCAAACCTTCTTAGGGATTGTAAGCTTATACACCAACTCGATCCCATCACAACAATAAGTGCTTGCATATAATTGAGAACATGTTTGTATGATCTACTCCCATGAATCCCTTATGAACCCATGATATCCTAGCTTTTTTAGTCATTTATTTACATCCTTCCTTTTGCTTTTTGTTTACTTTCTATTGCTTCTATTAGATAATTAGAATCATCAACCCATTTCAATTGTGACAACCCCAAGCACAACTACAATTAGATTGAATAATTTGAGTACCCCCGTCCCGTGGATCGACCCCGACTTGCTTGCTATGCTAGTAGTTAAGTATAAATGTGTTTGATGGCGGACAACGACCCGCTCCATCAAAATGGCGCCGTTGTCGGGGACGGTGTTGTGTATTTGAATCGTTCTTTGGTCTAGTTTTAGTTGTGCTTCTTCTTGAGGGATCTTGGTTCCTTGAGAATTTTAATTCTTGTACTAGCATTATTTCTTATGTTTAACATGTCTACATTCACTTTTTGGCAACATGAAAATGAGTCTTTTGGTAAGTATATTGCAAGATTTGAAGATTATGTGACTCATGCTTGGCATCATGGTTTTACTCTTTCAAATTATGAAGCATGTTGTGTTGTTTATAATGGCATGAACCTTGAAACCCGCAACTTGACATTTCACTTGAGTGGTGGTAGGATATGTGAGATGAGTAGTGAGGAATTTTGGGAATTTGTTGAGTTCATGACCACCCAATGTCTTAAACAAAATGTACATGACATCTTTGAGAGTGCCAAGGAAGGTATGAAAGCGATAAAAACCACATTTCAAAAATTCAATAAGGAAAATTATGATGAAAATGAGATTTCTGAGGATGAGACACCTTCCTATAACCTTGAGCCAACCTACTATGCCCAAAAATTTGTCCCTCCTTGGGAAGATGGTGTGATAGATGAAGAGAGTGATGATGAGGAGGAGTACATTCTTGATTGTGAAACCAATGCTTGGATACCGTCATCCTACTTTTCTTGTGTAACAGTGAACCCAACTTCCATGGAACTTGATGATTATGGGCAAGGTGAGAGTGAGATGGATGAGAGCTTGAGTGAAAACTCGCCCTTTGAGGATGACATATTAGAGGGAGACAATTGTGTTGAACTTGGTGAGCCTTGTTACGACAACCCCTTTGATAATGGTCCTTGTTGGGATGAAGAATATGATGAGGACATTTGTGAACCCCAAATAGAGACCCTTGAAATCACCCTAGATTATAATGAGAGTACCTGCATTGAATGTGGTGATTTTGACTATTTGGAGGAAGAGTTGAGTGAATTGCCAACCAACTACCCATTTCATGTTCCTACCATCCATCACATCTGTTATGATTTTTGTCATAGTATTCTTGACATGCTTGTTCAGTCTATTACTTGGGCATTATTTCATTGCATAATCTTGTGTTGTTATCCATGCCTATTTATATCTCACTCCCAAGAATTTGACCAACTTCTACATGCTTTGAGTGCTAGTGATAGTTTTCTATGAAATTGTCTATTGATAATCTTTGGTTTGATGGAGTTCCTCAATAACCATTAATTTAATTTGTATATATGCATGTAGTGTAATTTTGCATTCATTCATTTAATAAATTACATGAGAGATGAAAGGGAGGGATCTCATATTTTTAATTGAGCTTTTTGAAGGAAATTGATGAAAATAAGAAGGTAGAAAATGTAAAGAAATGAAGAAAATGGAGAATTCGGGATTGTGAACACCTTTGTTATCATTAAAAAGGTGTTGGGTCGAAATTTCTTGAAAACTGCGCATCCCGAGCCCAACCCGTGCGGATTGAGGGACAAGAAAAAAAGAAAAAGCTCTCTGACCAAGTATCTGCGCGGATTCTGAAGAAAACCCGCATCACAGCTCCCAACCCGCGCGGGTTCAGATCAACCCGAGCGTGTCCGCAGCCAACCCGAGCGTGTCCATTCTAAACCGAGCGGTTTCAGCTCAAATTTGGGGAATTTGCTCAGGAATCTGGGCAGATCACATCTAACCCACCCGTGTTCAGCTACTAACCCGTGGATGCTCCTTATTTTAGCCACAACTTTACTCTACACTCAAATATCACCTACCATCTTCATCTTCTACCTTCAAGCTTAACCCCAACTCACAAAAATCACTCAAATGTCCATCACATTCAACCAAATCACCATAAAATTACTCTAAAAATCATTCTAATCCATTTCTACACCATAAAAACCAACTTTCCAACCTCCTACTTACTCAAAATCACCCATTTTCATCATTTTAAAAATTGGAGCTCCAAAAATCCGTGAGCTACAATTGTGTTTCGGGTTTGGTTTTTGCCTTCTAGCTTCACTTCAATGCTTCTAGTGTTCTAGTAAGGCATTTCAAGGTTGTTTGGCTCTTTTTTTTGTGGAGATTTGAAGCAGTCTTGAGTAGTGATACTTGGTGGATCTTAAGACTACAACAATGAATTTTTGGGGCAAGAGTAAGAGTACTACTACTAAGGGATCAAAGAGGAGAAAAGGAAGTAATTTTAATGCTCCACCGGAGTTCCAAATGAAATAAGAGGAGCTATTACCGGAGATTGAGCAACTTGATGATTTCCCGGAGGTAGTATTCATCAAAAATAAGCATATGAGGCGATTTGTGAAACTACTAGGTAATGAATTCGAACCTACCCGTTTCATTTGTCGTTAAATTTTAGATAAGCTTGGTATTGAAGAACAAACCGAGTCCTTCTTTAGAGGAATGGGTCTTGAGACTTTATTTAATATGCATGAGGAAACTTATCTTAGCCTCACCTTGGAATTCTTGTGTAGTCTCAAAGTCTTTGGAGGAGAAAGATATGGGGTGTCTTTGGAATTTAGGTTGTGTAGTGAGACCCACCAAATACATTTGGGTACCTTTAGTAAAATTTTTGGACTTATGATACCCGAGACCGACCTTGAGAAACTTGTGGGGTTCACGGAGTCACACTTGTGGAGAGCGATCATCGGGTTGGAATTAAATGGTTTTAAGAGGTGTCATGCCTTTTACATTCATCACCCGGTTATTAGAGTGTGGCATCAATTTAGCGGGGACTATCATTGGTAGGAGTGACATGGGAAGTGTGAGTCAACTTGACATGACTTTTCTTGAGTCATATTTGAATGTCCAAGGTTTGCCAAAGTACAACTTTACTCCCACACTTGAATTACTTGTCCGGTTTTGAAATCTAGCAAAGGGTGCGACAAAGTCAAAGGGAATTGTGATGGGTGGTCGTGTGACTAGGATGGCCAATGTTTTATATCCGAGATTTAATGATGATGAAAGGTATGTGGCTCTACCCGGAGATACTTTGCTTGATGAGAAGGCTATATTTAGGCATCACAAATGGTGCAAGTATAATGATTTGGGAAGCATTGATTGGTTCACAAAGGGGAGCACTACATTCACCCTTCCTTGTTGGGACCTTCCTCCTACTATGCCTAGGTCGAGCTACCTTGCACCTATGCCGAGCTACTTCCTCCCCATTGAGAGGACTGTGGCTCCACCACCTAGGAGACGTGACGAGGCACCTTATACTTCTTCCCATGCACCATCACCATCCCAAGGTCCAAGCCTTGGATTTCCACCGTTCCTTCATGGTGTTCGGCCCTCTTATGCGGAGATACCTCCATACCCCCATGTCTACCGACCCTACTCACCTCCTCTTCCTCCTCCCGGTACCCCGCCATTTGCCATGGATATATTGATGGGTATGATGAGCAACATGGATTTTAGGATCCACCAAGGGCAACAAGACAACTATTTGGCCCTTTATCCTCAATACTACCATATGGCGCAACAAGGGTTTATTGATCCTAATGGTCCTAGGCGTTCTTGGGTGCAACCTCACCTTGTGTTCCCAAACCAAGGCTTGAATGAAGATGACCAAAGAGGAGGAGAGGAAGAAGAAGAAAGTGAAGATGATGATAGCCTTAATGATGGAGGCTTTGATTGAGATCGTGATTGTAAGACCCCTTCTTTCCCTATCTCTTATGTATAGTTGCATTGCATTTTAAATTACCTTGCATTTAGTTTACACGTCACCTGCATTTGTATTATATTTCATATTACATTCACATTAGTTAGTTCATATAGTATAGTTGTATTGTAATATATCTCATATGATTAGATTAGGTTGCATTGTAATATATCTCACATGATTCATATAGTTAGTTGCGTATAGACTAGAATTCATGCATAATCACTAATGACCAAACCTATTCATTTCTACACTAGAAATAGTGTTTAAATATGTTTGGGGAGGTTTGATCATAGGTGACCATAGTTTACTAGAAATCATGCATCATATAATATAGTTTAGATTGCATTCATTTGTTATATATGTCATATAGAATTGCATTTAGTTAAAGCATTCATTCATTCATATCATTGCATTTATTTCCATAAATTCAAAAATCCAAAAAACATGTACTTTCTTTTTCATTCCTACTCCTACATGTACATTGAGGACAATGTCCAAAATAAAGTGGGGGATGGGAATTTATATTTCAAAAATACAAATTTTTTTTGAAAAATACAAAAACATGTCTTTTTATTGCATAAACAAAAAACCATAAAAATTTGAAAAATTTCAAAAACCAAAAAACATGTTCATTCCTTTATAGTGTAGAATTGTATATTTTGTATATACTTGTTTGTTTGTTTGTCTATCCTTTTTCACATTGATCGACTACGCCACATCCGAGACATGAGGATTATGAAGACCGCATTGTATGATCTTTCCAATCTCCTTTTTCCTCTTTATGTTAATGACTATGTGGCTTTATTTTGTTTGATGCGGTATATACCAATGTGATTATAGGAGTTGCATTTAGCTTATATGGCATACTAGTTGGTAGAAGCATATGCATTAGGTTGTATAAATGTTAGTTGCATCATAGCATATAGTTGCATTTTAGGAAAATTTTTGTGAAAACATCTATTTGGGAAGCTTGGCAAGTGTATATAAGGCCCTTGTAGATACTTTTTCTTCTTAAGACTTTGCTCATTAGAATACTTGTTAAACACCCTAGGATGTGTCATGCTAGTAACCTTTGACCCATGGATTAAGGCCTAGTCAAGAGTACCTTGTGGTGTGATAACTCCTTGGCTACCGTTTATTCCAAGGTGACTCTTGAAGCCATGCAACCATCTTCCATATTCTACCACATTTTGTCAACAAAAGGGAATATGCACAAAAATTGTCAAAATTTGAGTTCAAGAATTGAAATGAAAGAAAAAGTTTGCAATTTGCATCAAAGAAAAGAGGAGTACAAAAATAAGAACTCCTATGCTTCAAATAAAAGGCACCCTCGTTACTAATTGGGGTGACTTTGATAATTGACACGCCTGTCGTTGACCTGTCAAAAATAAAACCTAACGGTCTCAACTAAATATGTAGTAGAGGCAGTCGAGTATCGAATCCTCAGGGAGGTAATGCAACTACAGCTGTCTATCTCTAATCCTATGGTAACAATGGGGTTGATTGAATTTTTTGTTCTAAACTACGGAGTAAAAGGAAGAGAAATAAAGAGGAAAGCAGATAAGCAGGGAAATGAATTTAAACTATCAATAAGAGAGAAGCATGTCGGGACTTCGGTTCACTACGGTAGTTCAACAACTTAGCGATAAATGACTCGGATTTAACTAATTATGAGACGGATATTAGAAGGTCCTTTCGGTCCACTTCCCACCCTAAAATACCACTAACTTAACTTTCGTCCTCATTAGGGTAGTCTACTGTTTATAGCAGGCCTAATTAATCCAATCTTTCGATCCAGGGTTAATTGTAGCCGATTTAATAGGTGACATAGAAGCGTGCACTCAACTAGGTCGGTGATTACGCTATATTGCTATAGTGACAGAGTCTCTTATATCAATTCGCCTAATTCATTCACTACGTCGTCATTATTCTACCGCAGATCCCCTAATCCCAACATGAAGGGGAATTAGCTACTCATATTCATAACTAATCTAACAAAGACATAAAATCCCAAAGAAAGACATAACGAAATAATAAATAAAAGCGATGATAGAAATTAGGGCAAGTAACAACAATTGCATAAACAATAATTAAAGGCAACAAGAAGGTTAATTATTATTAAGAAAAGGAGGAGATTACAATCTGAGCAATCCGGCGTAAAGAACGACGAAATCCGAGTGCAATAATCCCCAAAGTGAAAGCAACGTCAAGTAACAGTAGTTCTTCTAATATGAATGATAGTAAAAGAGATAGTCTAAGAGTAAAAAGTGATTAAAAACTAGATAAAGATAAAAGAAGATGACTAATAACCTAGTTAAACATAGGTTATATAGCCGAAAAACCTAAGTGTTTATGCGTAAGTAATAAAACACGGACTAATTAAAGCCCACAGACGAAATCCTCTCGATCGAGTGGATTAGACCACTCGATCGACCAATGTCTCAACAGGAACTCCTCGATCGAACAGCAGGGTTCTCGATCGAGGGCTTGATCAAAGGCTGGTTACTCGATCGAGGAAGGAACCACTCGATCGAGCTCACGGACCATTCGATCGTCCTCCGCATGTACTCGATAGACCACCTATCAACTCGATAGACCACTTGGGTCCTCAATTCAGCTCACGTCTTCACCAAAATGCTTCGTAATGCGTGCCACGACACTTCAAGTGCAGCATCTCACTCCGGGACAATCCCGTCTCCTCTAAATGCATGCAAAAAGGACGAAATGGAGCATGGTTTCGCTACTTTCGCGATTATTCCTACAAAAAGGACAAAATACACCAAAGTAGACAATTCGGGGCAAAATACCATAAAAACAAGATATAAATGCATGGAAATACGTGCTTTGAAATAGGCCAAAAAGACCGTACATTAGGCACGTATCAAATCTCCCCAAACCAAACCTTTACTCGTCCTCGAGTAAACTCAAAACTAAACTAATGGAACGGAAATGATAACTCAGAGCTAACCCAACTTGTCCACTTGAACCGCTTTAATGCAACAAAATCAACAATTAAAGCTAGACAGTCAATACGCAAACGAATTATATGCTGTTCAAAAATAAAGCTGACCTATCGACCTTGCAAGACCAACAAAACCGGACTCTCACGTGGTCACTCTTCTCTCATGAAGCAAAGGGCAAATGTTATATGTAAAAGAGAGAAGAAAAACAGTCACTCACCTAACTGCGACCTACATAGCATGCATGCAACAAAAATGAAAGACAATTCAAGTACTAATGCACACACTCCAACCAATAATGTCCGTCACAAATAGGGGTTGCAAATAATATGGGAATAGTGAGGTTCAGGTGAGAAAAGGCTAAACAAGTTATGGAAATGTGGAGGTAAAAGCGTCAAGCTAGTTCCTAACAGGACCATAATAAACCATCCGGATCTCAACTGTCCTCGAAAAACTAACACAGGTGCCCTTCACTTGGCACAAAACTCACTAGACTGGAAACACAATCTCCTCAAAAAATGTAAAATAAGAGTGGAGGAGTCAGACGGTCACAAAGTTCCCTTTTTTAAACACCGTCTGAGACAATTAACAACCAACCAACCCTCTTGTCGATTGTACATCTTCGAACATCTTCTCAACTCTGACAAGAGGGTCCAACTTTTTTCACACTTTTCCTCTTTTTTTTCGTGAATCACAGCTTTTTTTTTTCATTTTCTTTTTCTCTTTTTTTTTTCTTTCTTCACGTTTTTTCTCTTTTTCCAATACTTTTTTTTTTTTTTTTTTTTTTTTTTTTTTTTTTTCACTTCCTCCTTCCTCAATTCAAACACCAACTCCAAATGAGAATTACGGACCAAACTGCAACTGAAAACATACCACAAAAGGACAGACTAACTAGCTTGACTAGGCAGGCTTAGTTTGGAATGTGGCTAATGGGTCAAAAGGGCAAGTTTTGGTCAATGTGGAGCTAAATGGGTGAAAATATAAAGAAAGGGGAATTGCAAAACCCTCCCTGCATGTGACACCAACCGCAGACCCGAATATGTGCATTTGACGAGAAATTGAATGTCATAAATGTGCAAATGAGACGAACATGCTATGCAAGGAGTACTACTCAAAATTCCTAATGAACTGGTCATGAATGTCACCAGTTATGGGCTCTAAAACTCAGAATTTTTAAGTAGTTTGCCAGTTTATCAGGTCAAGTCTAAACAGTCAGCTATTATTTGAACAGAAATTCGTAGACTATGCGTATGACAAAGCTAAAAACCATCAATAATGTGCAAGGCTCAAGTGAATTGACAAGTTAAGTGCAATATCATCACGGGAATCTACCGTTCCGACTCAACCTAAATGCAAAAATAAACGTGAAATTTGTTGAATTTTTAACATTTTCTAATTTTTTTGGATTTTTTGATTTTTGATGAAAATAAACAACAAATGCAAACTGAAAAATTAAACGTGAATGCAAAACAAATGCAGATGCAGACTCAAAAGGATGCAATACCCTCCCCAAACCAAAACGGACAACGCCCTCGTTGTCCTCCAGCATACACCAGCAGTAATATGGGGGATAGGAGTATACAACCAATAAAAGAAAAATAAAGGAGACGAAAAAATAAAAAGAGTGAGAGAACATACAAAACACGAACTTCCCCAAACCAGCCAGAAAACTGGGGAAGTGAGTAGACCAGTAGCTACTCGTCGTCGGCACCGCTATCTCTCAGGTACTCTGACTCAACAAACCCGTCTCCCCAAACCAGCAACGAACAAGGGGGAGACTCAGTCATCATCTCCAGGCTGATCATCCGGACCGGGTACGAACGGAGGGTCACTCGCATCCTCTCTGGCAGCTCTCGCGGCCGCCTGCTCTGCCCGTAACCGCACCTCACGTTCTACCGCTGTCTCCTCCTTCTCCTCATCTGAGTCAGAGGATAGTGAAGGGTACCCATCCGCTGGGTATCGGTAGAAGGAAGGATGCGGCCACCCCTCTGGAATCGGTCGCCGGGCCCGGATGTGGAACTCGTAGAGAGGGAATACGGCTAAAGCCATATCCCGTCTCATCTCAGTAAGGTACCTGCACAACTCCGGAGGCAAGGCATCACGACGCCCTTGGTCTGTGACCGCGGGCGCCTCTAAAGCAGGAGGGCAAACAAAATTGGCCGGAAAAACCGAGCCAGAAGGAGGGTCAAGTGGAGGTGGAGTGTGAGACTGAGTGGGTGTGGGTGTAGGCTGAGGCGTGGGTGTCGGTCCAGCCTGGGAGCTAGAAGATGCTCCGGCCTCGCGCTTCCTCTTCTTCGTGGAAGAAGAGGGAGGGGTGAAGGTAAGGTGGTAGGTAGGTGGAGGTGGCCTCGCTCCCTCATCAGCAGATGAGAGCGGTAAAAGTGGGGGAAGGGTAGAGCACGGCAAGGTAACAGACGTGGAACTACAGATCTTCCACGTCCTCGCGCTCCCCTTCGCCCTGGGAAACCAGGTCAAGGTAGCCATGGCATCCAGGTCAAGTTAAGCCACCTCGTCAGGTACACTGAGTCCTGGCTCAGTGGGGTAAAGGTGGCGGGCAATCCTAGTCACCAGCCCGCCGCAGACAACTGCGGTCTTAACCCGAGTCCCAATACCGTTCCAATGCTGAGCTACCGGAAAGGCAATGTTCGAACAAACGGGTACCGTAGTCAATGTTGAGGTACCCCGCGAGAATGGCTAGCTCGGTGTTGGTAACGTTATTGGGCTCGGGCGCCCAAAGATGGTCTCTCTAGCGGGCGCAAGTAGTAACGGGGCGCGGTAGATGCACATGAGCTCCCTTTCGTGTCCGGAAGGGAGTGTGAGAGAGAGCACCCCGAGTAGCTGAAGGGGCTCTCTAGGTGGGGCAGTGGGACCATCACTAACTAGTCCCAAAACCTCCCCAAACCTGGCCAATGTCCGGTGATGTGACTCATTACGGAGTCGGAAGTGAATGCGGACACCGGAGTGGTCACCTGGTAGGTGTCGGTGTCAAAAGAGTAGGAGCTAAAAACTCGTAAGTAAGGGTGCGAATAGTAGCCTCCCGCATGGTGATCGGACCCGACATACCCGTCCCGTTCAATAAACTACAGACCTCCTCATAGATGCCTAAGGGCTTCTAGGTCGGCTCGTCACGGGGCCGAAAACGGGAATTGAGGGGAAACCAAAGGAGAGCTGCCGAGTCATCTTCGATAGCGCATTAGAAGCCCTTCTTTGCTAGGTTCGATAAGTATGAGCTAGGGGGAGCTTTCAAGCCAGGGATGTACCAGGTTAATGCTATGACGAGACGGTCCTTTCGTGCATGCAGTGCGGGTAGAAGGACATGTCTCAATCTTTGTCCTACTCCTTATGAGCAATGTGTTGCCTTCCAACATTACAGGCAAAACAACACTCATTACGAGTAGGACAAATTCGAGACATGTCCTTCTACCCGCACCTCGCATGCATGCACGAAAGGACCGTCTGTCATAAAGATTAACCTGGTACATCCCCGGCTTGAAAGCTCCCCCTAGCTCATACTTATCGAACCTAGCAGTAAGGGCTTCTAATGCGGCTACTGAAGATGACTCAGCAGCTCTCCTTTGGTTTCCCCTCGAATTCCCGTATTCGGCCCTGTGAGTGGCTAAATCGTCAATGATTTTCCATCCTTTCGTCGGCCCCAAGTTGTCAGAAAATCGACCGTTGGCTGCTGCATCAAGTATAGCTCTCTGATCATCATATAAACCATTGTAAAAATGGTTACATAGACTCCATTTCTCGAAACCGTGGTGCGGTATGGTTCGCACTAGTTTCTTAAAACGAAGCCATGCCTCATGGTTTCTCGTCGGGCCCTTGTTTGAAACTGGTTATCTGGGCTCTGATGGCTATGGTTCTTGAAGCAGAGAAATACTTTTTATAAAACGCCAGTGCTAGCGAATTCCAATCTGTTATGCCGTGAATGCACTTTGTCCAAATCCTGTACCACTCCCTTGCAAAGATCGCGGAGTGAGAAGATGAACATAGTTTCTTTGATCGATCACCGTCACACCAAAGTGGGAGGAGGTATGGAGCAGCAAGAAATCAATGAAGGTCTCCATATCTTTGAGCCGCATCTTCTTTCGCAGCTCCCCGAACTGATTTTTCTCTACCATGCGATGTAAGAGGGCTTCGGTTCGAACTTTCTCGCATCTCCCTGAGCGATTCCGAACCCCTTATAAAGATTGTCAGCTGTGGGCTCGGAGTGACTAGCAATGGATGCTTCCTCGGCCATTTCTCGGTACTTCGGAAAAGTGATAGACTCAAGTGAATAGTCGGAAACTGGAGAAGACGGCGGATTGTCTTCGAAAAGCTCGTTCTCGTAAAAATTGCCGCGAGAACTGGGCTCTTCCTCTTCCTGTTGCTCTCGAAATAGTCCCCTCTTTGCGCGACAGATCTCTCGATCTCGGGATCAAAAGGTAGCAAAGGACCACCTTGCGACTGCGCGCAAAGACGAAACTACAGACAAGATATGAGAATAGTCTAAGGAACGATGTTCCTTAAACTAAAAAGGAGAATTAAAAATAAAAACAGCTAGTAATTGGAACAATTGCCTCCCCGGCAACGGCGCCAAAATTTGACACGCCTGTCGTTGACCTGTCAAAAATAAAACCTAACGGTCTCAACTAAATATGTAGTAGAGGCAGTCGAGTATCGAATCCTCAGGGAGGTAATGCAACTACAGCTGTCTATCTCTAATCCTATGGTAACAATGGGGTTGATTGAATTTTTTGTTCTAAACTACGGAGTAAAAGGAAGAGAAATAAAGAGGAAAGCAGATAAGCAGGGAAATGAATTTAAACTATCAATAAGAGAGAAGCATGTCGGGACTTCGGTTCACTACGGTAGTTCAACAACTTAGCAGTAAATGACTCAGACGAACTAATTATGAGACGGATATTAGAAGGTCCTTTCGGTCCACTTCCCACCCTAAAATACCACTAACTTAACTTTCGTCCTCATTAGGGTAGTCTACTGTTTATAGCAGGCCTAATTAATCCAATCTTTCGATCCAGGGTTAATTGTAGCCAGTTTAATAGGTGACATAGAAGCGTGCACTCAACTAGGTCGGTGATTACAGTTATATTGCTATAGTGACAGAGTCTCTTATATCAATTCGTCTAATTCATTCACTACGTCGTCATTATTCTACCGCAGATCCCCTAATCCCAACATGAAGGGGAATTAGCTACTCATATTCATAACTAATCTAACAGCACATAAAATCCCAGCAGAAGACATAACGAAATAATAAATAAAAGCGATGATAGAAATTAGGGCAAGTAACAACAATTGCATAAACAATAATTAAAGGCAACAAGAAGGTTAATTATTATTAAGAAAAGGAGGAGATTACAATCTGAGCAATCCGGCGTAAAGAACGACGAAATCCGAGTGCAATAATCCCCAAAGTGAAAGCAACGTCAAGTAACAGTAGTTCTTCTAATATGAATGATAGTAAAAGAGATAGTCTAAGAGTAAAAAGTGATTAAAAACTAGATAAAGATAAAAGAAGATGACTAATAACCTAGTTAAACATAGGTTATATAGCCGAAAAACCTAAGTGTTTATGCGTAAGTAATAAAACACGGACTAATTAAAGCCCACAGACGAAATCCTCTCGATCGAGTGGATTAGACCACTCGATCGACCAATGTCTCAACAGGAACTCCTCGATCGAACAGCAGGGTTCTCGATCGAGGGCTTGATCAAAGGCTGGTTACTCGATCGAGGAAGGAACCACTCGATCGAGCTCGGGGACCATTCGATCGTCCTCCGGCATGCTCGATAGACCACCTATCAACTCGATAGACCACTTGGGTCCTCAATTCAGCTCACGTCTTCACCAAAATGCTTCGTAATGCGTGCCACGACACTTCAAGTGCAGCATCTCACTCCGGGACAATCCCGTCTCCTCTAAATGCATGCAAAAAGGACGAAATGGAGCATGGTTTCGCTACTTTCGCGATTATTCCTACAAAAAGGACAAAATACACCAAAGTAGACAATTCGGGGCAAAATACCATAAAAACAGTATATAAATGCATGGAAATACGTGCTGAAATAGGCCAAAAAGACCGTACATTAGGCACGTATCAATAATGTTCAAAAGAAAATGCAAAAAGTTGAAAATTGTCAAGTACTGAAATACCAAACATCAAACAAATGGCAAAAAGAAAGTGTTCCCAAAATGTCAAATGCCACAAGAAATTGGGGGAAAGAACAACAACAAAAGCAAACTCTCGTATGAAACTCAAAACATATTGATCCCTTTATCCATCGAATCCACTTTTGTGCATGGTAGAGAGGGGACGACCCTTCTTCTTGTCTAGGCAAGAAGGGGAATTTCGCGATCCTCCAGTGTTTCTAACACCATAGGGAGTCTACTCTTGACGAAAGCATTTAACAATTGAAGACAAAGGTACCCTAACTTGACACAACTTGGAGGTGATTTATTAGTATCCTTATAGGCTTAGTAGTTTAAAAAAACCGTATCTATGATGGAATGTGTACCCTTAGATTGTTTCCCTTTTAGATAATTTCCGCCACTTAGATGAGAAAAGTGGCTATTCATTTTTGTAGATGCATCCATTACGTGCTTTTGTGTGCTTAATGCTTGGATGTGTCGCCATTTTGGCAAGCCCCTGTTGGTTATCTATATCTCATTAATTAACATATTCATATATGTTTCAAATTAATTTAGTCATAAAATAAATTACAAATCTTATGCATGCAAACTAAAATAGATAAGTGAAGAAATCGTTTTCTCACCATATGATTTTCGGATTATAAGGGTACCAACAAGATCTCCTTCTTGTTAGTTCTTGAGCATTCCAAATAATGGATGAACAAAGATTCAAGTATAGAATCTCTCCCAAAAGCATATACCCAAGGAAAACTCATAAAAAGTAATATTATTTTGATCTAGTAATAATATTAATCATACTTAAATTTGACACAAAATATTAATTTGTCTCTCTACTATTTCGGTGGAGAGGAGGAATTATTTTGGAGTTTATTTCTCTAGAATTTTCACAAATTGTAGAGAGCATGCTTTTTCTTACACTAGAAAAATTAGGTGAAAAGAATGAATGAATTAGAGAGATCCATATGGTTGCACACACCATATGAAAACCGGTTGGAGGGGGGGTCTTATTGGGGAGCCAATGCATGGTCTTGGTCTTCTCAAGGCAAGAGTAGGCATGCATGGCTAGAGGTAGTCTTTTATCATTATGTTTTCCACTAATATAAAAACACAATATTAACCCAATACTCCCTCCATTTTTGGCACTCTAAATAAAATGGGAGGTCCATTTTATTTTGTCATTTGTCAATTGTAACATGTGTGACATGTTACTTGACTTATGAAATTGTAATGTATTTTTAACACATTAAAAATCAACATACTCATAAAATATGTCATTAACAAAATCGACTAGTAATTTGTAATTACTTGTACCAAAATGGTTTATCAAATTATAAATTACAATGTCTTGTATTTATAATAAATTATTCATTCAATTTCAATTTCAATTTCAATTGTTTCGTAAACAATAATTTTATCTAAGTAATAAAACAATTCGATTACTTAGACCGTATCTAATTTAATCGAATTACAATAAGACACGTTAATTTTACTCACAAAATCATCCATCAATTTTAAGTAATTTAATTAACTCGTATCGGCATACGATTAATTAAATAATCAATCAAGAGTATTTCCCTATAGGTATGACCTAAGGGGATCAACTGATCACCACCGTCGCACGACAGTAATGTCAAACTCTAGTCAGCCAATCATTACCGATATGTGTGGACCAGTTGACTGTAAAATATTACATCCCACATGTATTCTTAAAATGAGATTTAAACATGTGATCATCATGATCAACAGTTGTGATCGCATTATTGTCGGAGGACACATATTCCAACAATCTCCCACTTGTCCTCGACAAGTGTGCATCACCAATTCTCTTGTCCTATTACTATCTCCCACTCAATGCAAGGTGTCTTTCAGGTCGTACTTGCAAGTGATCATATCAAGATTGGTTTCCTCGATCTGGAGAATAACTGATTGACCGGATTTATCTATCATAGATACCTTCCGAGCGTGGCCACACATTTCCAGTTCATTACTCCTCGAGTGGCCCTGAGATATTGTTATAACCCTGACTAGGGGTGGATAATTCCTATCGCACTCATTCTCTTCGACTAGCCACAGCCATCATAACCCAAAATATGCCCATTTGACCCCATTTACGAAGGTCGTAGTAACACAAATCAAAGTTAATCTGAAACTGTGCCATCTTAGGTGAATTGTCTTTAGTCAAAAGAATCGACTCATTAGAATACTATAGTAGCTCTCGCCACGACCAGGCTATATAAATTTGCCAGAACTCTATAAGCGGTCATATGGCCCGACAAAGTGTTCCTAACAGTCTGCCTATGTGATCGACTAGTCATCTCACATGACTTTATGGCACTTGAACTTGCTATCTATCGCATCACACTCTAGTCACTTCGAGACGTCACCTCATACAAGTGACTATGGGCGAATACCATGTTAATCCGGGTTCACTTTAACGGGGTTCAATGTTGTCTCTATAACCCGTTTGGATGTAACAAAGTATAAAAGGAGTGTTCAGATTTAAAAACTCGAACGATAAATGTGATTATTATATGAGTAGTCAATACTTGATTACTACTTCATATTCTATAATCCAGTTTGACCTTGACTGTAGTTGTTCATCTCAATTCAATTGAAATGACATGACTCATCATGTTAAGCCTATGAGAAGGCTTTGGTTAGTAGGTTTTATCAATTTCTTGTACCTTGCTCAACCTTACTACATACTCGTTTTCCTTTGTAATGTATACATTTGCATTACAAAACTTTATGAGTACGTGTCGAGATCCAATCAAGACATAGGCCTTCTAGCCTTAGAACAGCTCCCACTGTTTTCACAGTGTACGGGACTCATCCTTCTTGCACATCCCATGATTGCAAGTGTACTCAATTTCCGTTGCAAATATTTCTCATTGTTCTTTATTGCCTAGAAGGATTCTAGAAAATCTATTTCTTAAATAACGTAGCCACAATGGTATCTTAACCATCCTAATGTGTTTTGATTATGGTTTTGTCATAAACCATGCGCAATCTCAATTGTAAATTGTCACTTGTGTAACACCCTTACACAAAATTGCATCAAAAACACTTTGCATAATATCCTTAATGCTTCTGCAAGCACTTAAGGGTAATCAATATGGCTACTTGGTAATTATTTCTTGAATTCGATTTTGAAACAATTCATCATACTCAAAGTATATGAAGTGTTATACATCATTTCCTATTTAATTGATTCGGCAGCGGAAGCAAATGGAATCAATCAAATATGTTCAATTTTATTGAACTAGTCATGAATCTTATCAACATGAGACTTCTTATTTGACGCTAATATCATGTAGATTTACCTTCATAAATCCGGATATTAAAGATGTATTATAATACTCCAAAAGTCTTAAATCATTCTCAATGATCAATATGTCATCCACATATAAGACTAATTAAAATTTCCGTAACTCCCACTAAACTCCATGTATAAACACAACTTCTCGACTTATCGAGAAAAGTTTTATAACATGATCAAAACATTGATTCCAACTCATTGATGTCCTACTTAAGATTCTCTCTTAAGTTTCACATTATCTTAGGATTGCAAGAATCTACAAAACTCAAGACATGTATTGAATACATTCCTTCTAATTGAAGAAGTGGGTTTTAGATTCACTCGCTATGTATTTCATAATAATGAAACACAATCCCTAAGAAAATCCAAATAGACTTAAGCATTTCAACCAGTGCAAAACTCTTTGCCACCAATCTTGCTTTGAAATCTCTCTTTATTAGTGCAAAACCCTTTGTCACTAATCAAGCCTTTTTATTTCGGATTTTCATGGCTCTAAGCCTTGTATTGAGTTGTGACTTTAAATACTCTCATGTAAGTCATATGTTTATTACTTTCTAGAAGTAATCAACTTGAATCAAACGATTTCTTTTGTAAGTTATGAGCTCTATACTTTCTTAAAAGTAGCATGAATTTATCATCTTCAACAACGAATTTAACCTCCTAGGTTTTAAAGAAACAACATCTTACACAAAACGTCTCATGTAGTCAAGAAAGACCAGTTTCTTGCGACATAACATTCTCTGTGGCACTCTTTGTGGCTCTTGAATAATTTCTCTCACTCTGTCTTCTAGAAATAAACTTGTATTTTAGAAAGACAGCTTCACGAGCCGCAAACCCGTCGTACTCGTGACAATTGAAAGGGAAAAATGAGCATTTGTTTCTTGTGAAAACTTAAAAATATGGTACTTTACCATTTCATATCTCATATGATTCGTTTTAGATTTAGTGGAAAAATAATTATGACAAAATGATAAAATCCCCAAAAGGATCAAGTAACTCAAAGTAACTTGATCGAAGTCCAAACCATATCGAATAGCGTTTGATTTCTTATCCAACCACACATTATTCCATAATGCGTGCTAAGAGAGATTAACTTGTGATTCTAAATCACATTTCCTTTGGCTTATATCAAAGTCTTCACTTTGATAATCCTATCACGACTAAATCGTGATTCCTTGAACACTTTGAACTTCTTCAAATATTTCTCTATTTACCTTATTAAGTGAACATATTAGCGTTAACTTAAATTGATGGAAAAAGAAAATGTTCAACCTATTTTGGATCAATGATTTACAACCTCGATCTCCTTTTCAACCAAAAGGCACGAGACATCTTGCTTTGAATACAAGATACGCATATACCATTAACAATCTAATGGTTTCAAGAGTACTCGATAACTCTTTACGTGCATCATTTGAGAATTTAAGGTTCATTCTTGGGTTACCAATTTGAGTCTTGCATCATCTACATGATATATCATTCTAGTTTGGTTTAGAATATACTCACCTTGATAATGGGCTAGCCATACATCAAATCGTGGTCTATAGGGTCACAAAAGTGAAACCTCTTTTGTATCTTAACAAGTATATATTCTTCTTTAGAGTTTATGTACTTAATAGTCACAATTAAGTACAACTCTAAACCCAAAAACTAGATTGAGTACACAATGACTCTATCTCTCAATATTATTGTTGCTAGTCGTCATATTCTAATCATTCTATGTATCAAGTACAATGATGAAAATCACCACCGGTTTCTAATATTGACGAAGTAGTACTAGCAAAATTTATGTTAATCAAATAAACATTTAAAGAAGAAGATCCCATTAGATGTCCCACAACTAACTTGTTGATTCTTCAATAATTTGGGGTAGTTTCCTTTCCAGTGTCCAACATTTAAGACAATGGAAACTTTATCGGTCGGGATTGATAGGTTTAGTATCGCTATTCTCAATAACTTTACTTTTAACATTACCTTGTATCAATTCCATTATAATCTTTACTTCTTGAACCTCGTCCTTTTCTTAACGGTTTAGGAGAATGCTCCCACTCATTTCAAAGAATCTTTACTTAGAGAAGCAAAGTTGAATCTTATGAAGACTACTCTTCAATTCAATTGTTTTAGTCTTAAAACTTTCATTGAAGTGGTTGCGTTATTTTGGTCAATTACGAATTCTGACAAATCTAATTACCAAAACAATTTATCGCTTCAAGGTACTTAATTCAATTAAGTATATGAAAAACAATCCATTGTAAGTAGATGTGTTAGTCAAGAATCAAAAACCTGTTTGATAATGAATAACTTTTATCTATACTCTTTACAAGAGATCCTTCCAATGGATAATATGAGGTTTTAGAAGAAAATTCATATTTGTCTTTAGTTACGATGTTTTAATGGAGATTTGAATCAAAAAACGAAATGATATCGTATATGAATTGTGGTAAAGAAATAGAACAATATGATAACGGAAGAGTGAAAACAAAACATTCATCGTTATAATAATACTTGTAGATAACAAGTAAAGCATTTACATAGTGACCTCTACCCAACTATGATAAATGATTCCATGATCCAAATTCATATTAACTTGGGCACGGTAGGGCCGATTCATCTCTTATCAATATAACTCGGTGGATTAACTCTTTTATCGATTCTACTTTTAGAACTCTTGGTCGATAAAATTACATTAACATTTATCTTTAGCCCGGAACACATGCGACTACGGTCACGAATACTTCCGTTGAGCTCAATCCAAATTTCGAATAAATGTGTCCATGATCCAAATCCACATCAACTTGGGCACGGTAGGACCGATTCATCCCTCATCAACATGAATTCGGTGGATAGACATTTATCACCACTTCACCAACGTAACAAGGTTTGTCTTTCGGTAAAGCCGGCTCAACTCCCTTGCGAAACTGGTACTTCATGGGTTTCTAATTTTTGGTAAGGCTATGTCTCAATTGATTATTTTAGCGAGAGGTCATGTCAATTTATTATCTATCACGTTTTAAGTGAACTAAAGCGGTGAACTACGATAATTCCAATTGACACGGTCGATAAACTCGATTAAAAGAAGTTATGGCGATTTAGCGATGCATGCGACATATAAATAAAATGCAAAGCATAAAATAAATCCTAGTATGGCCTTCCTAAAATAGAAAATCTAATTAACTATTACATATTCGGAAACCAACTCCATTGGTCCCTTGAACTTCGGTTATTGGCACGCAACTCGAGGTAACACCGTCTTTAATGGATCGCCTTCTTGATTTGGCACCGTCTCCAAAGAACTCTGGAATAAATAAATTTCATAAAAAATTACATAATTTCCTATTATACATTTGTAATTAAAATAAAATAAATCTATTAAATTACAAAACGGTGATACGAGATCACAATAAATTACAACCGAATCGATATTCCCATACATTTCGGGTAATACCAATTAAAAACTAAGGCCATACTAAGTAAAATTACATAATTCAAAATTACATAAAATAAAATTATGACAATCATAAATAAAATGCAGCATTGTAATATGTATGAACATGCCCAATTTTATGCTAAATCGCCTTTAAGGAGCCAATATCGTATATTAAACGGTTTTTACGGATTTGCGTGATTCAACCCTTTTAAAATCACAATAAATTACATAAAATCATATTTATGCACAAGTTAATTACCCTAACCAACTTAGGACTCAAAATTAGTCTCCACTAACATATTGACAATAATTAACTTTTATTTCTTAAAATTGTTCATTAATGGACTCAAAATTACAATAAAATGCCATAAACTCCAAATAAATCATAAAAATTTCAAATAAATTCAAAATTTGAAATTTAAACTTATGGACATTCTGGAAAAATACCATGACACTCATAATGTCCAAAAACTTAGGTTAAAAATTTTGAAAATTTACCGGGAAAAACATTGTTGTGGTTTATCGGATTTATCAAATATAATCATAAAAAACATGAGAAAAATTATATTCATCAACTTTCAATTTTAGATCTAAAAAAGATAATAAAATGCAACATGTGACGTTTTTCCTTAGTCATGAAGTATGTTTTAGCAATTATTCACTAATTAAGTCACTATTTATGCTATTTTACATCAAAAATTCATAAATTATGCATGAAGACTTCATTATAGCCTATTATTTTAAACACATCTTGTAAAATTGCATGTGACAACATACGAAATTTCTATGACCAGATTCGAAATATTTCTCATATTAACCTATTTTTCATTTAAAATCGATTTTTATCATCAAAAATCCATATTTCGAGCATAAGAACTCCAAACATTATGAAAATTTACAGGTCATATCAAAATAAAACATGTGATAATATATCCAAAAACCACTGGAAAATTCGAAGTTTAGCTAATTTTAGTCCGAAAATGACATTTTTATCATAAAAATCACATTTTAATGCCAATATAATATAAAATGAACAATAAAATCCATAAATTAACCAAAATATCCTAAATACATTTTAGGATCGGAAACTTTAACATGCATAAATTATTTTCGTGATATATCATAATAACACAAATTTACAAGTTTTATATGTTAATCGTATAACTCGGAAAAACTATAACCGATTTGCATGCAAACAATCAAGGCTCTGATACCACTTGTTGGTTATCTATATCTCATTAATTAACATATTCATATATGTTTCAAATTAATTTAGTCATAAAATTAATTACAAATCTTATGCATGAAAACTAAAATAGATAAGTGAAGAAATCGTTTTCTCACCATATGATTTTCGGATTATAAGGGCACCAACAAGATCTCCTTCTTGTTAGTTCTAAAGCATTCCAATTAATGGATGAACAAAGATTCAAGTATAGAATCTCTCCCAAAAGCATATACCCAAGGAAAACTCATAAAAACTAATATTATTTTGATCTAGTAATAATATTAATCATACTTAAATTTGACACAAAATATTAATTTGTCTCTCTACTATTTCGGTGGAGAGGAGGAATTATTTTGGAGTTTATCCCTCTAGAATTTTCACAAATTGTAGAGAGCATGCTTTTTCTTACACTAGAAAAATTAGGTGAAAAGAATGAATGAATTAGAGAGATCCATATGGTTGCACACACCATATGAAAACCGGTTGGAGGGGGGGTCTTATTGGGGAGCCAATGCATGGTCTTTGTCTTCTCAAGGCAAGAGTAGGCATGCATGGCTAGAGCTAGTCTTTTATCATTATGTTTTCCACTAATATAAAAACACAATATTAACCCAATACTCCCTCCATTTTCGACACTCTAAATAAAGTGGGAGGTCCATTTCATTTTGTCATTTGTCAATTGTAACATGTGTGACATGTTACTTGACTTATGAAATTGTAATGTATTTTTAACACATTAAAAATCAACATACTCATAAAATATGTCATTAACAAAATCGACTAGTAATTCGTAATTACTTGTGCCAAAATGGTTTATCAAATTATAAATTACAACGTCTTGTATTTATAATAAATTATTCATTCAAGTTCAATTGTTTCGTAAACAATAATTTTATCTAAGTAATAAAACAATTCGATTACTTAGACCGTATCTAATTTAATCGAATTATAATAAGACACGTTAATTTTACTCACAAAATCATCCGTCAATTTTAAGTAATTTAATTAACTCGTATCGGCATACGATTAATTAAATAATCAATTAAGAGTATTTCCCTATAGGTATGACCAAAGGGGATCAACTGATCACCACCGTCGCACGACAGTAATGTCAAACTCTAGTCAGCCAATCATTACCGATATGTGTGGACCAGTTGATTGTAAAATATTACATCCCACATGTATTCTTAAAATGAGATTTAAACATGTGATCATCATGATCAACAGTTGTGATCGCATTATTGTCGGAGGACACATATTCCAACAGCCCCACCTTGCCTTGCAAGAAGGCATCCTACCTCATGGTTATCATGTTGTGAGTTTAAGGGGCGGAGTGAGACACGCTAATTGTCTCACATCGATTATATTATTAGGATAGTTTAAATAAAGGTCTAGTTCTAGCCACCTCTTTACTCGGGACGAGTAAAGGTTCAGTTTGGGGATGTTTGATGTGACTCTTAATTGCGCACATTTAGTCCCTTAATTGAACCTATTTTGCATACTATTGTAATATTTCATGTCCATTTTATCCGTCAAATCCTTTCTATTTTGCTTTCCTTGTGCATTTTATATGTCTTATAGGAAAGGACATAATGAGGCGGAATTTTCGTCTCTCGCGCATATTCAGAAGCTTGTTGACGATCTTGGATTGACTAAGTATGAAAAGGAGGCAAGAATGATGACCAAGGAAGTAGGAATAAAGAGTATATAAAAGCATCTTAGGCTTAAAAGCAAGAAAAAGGGAAACAGCAGCTCAACCCGCGCGGGTCAAGCTTAAGTAGAGCGGGATACAGCTCAACCCGCTCAGGACAGAATCAACCCGCTCGGGTTGAGGCTCAGGTTGCGCGTTTTTCAGTCGGGACGAGCGGATTGTTTGACAGAATGCTTTTCCTTGCTACGTGATCCACGCATATCCCTCCGGAGTTGCAAATCCGTACTCAACACTTAGCATTGTTATTTACTAATCTACCCTTGCTTAACCTAATGATGTACCACTATATATACTCCATTTGTAATAATCAAAGGATCAAGTCCTCTTAGAGTAGATTAAGCCTTTATTAGGAGTAGATTAGAATAGATTAGCATTTTATCTTTCCACAAATTACACACTAATCTTTCCTTAATTATTGTTCAAGTTTATTTTTGGGTAATTGAAGATTATTGGGTTTTAATTGGAGAATTGACAACTATTCATCAATCAATCAAATTTCTTCTATTATTCTTTGTTTTATATTTGGATCATTCCTAAGTTGGTACAATTCCTTTAATCCTTACTCTTTATTGTTTATTTCCTCACTCTCTTATCATGTTTATATTTGTTGTGATGATTGACACCATTGATAACATGTTTCCCATGATAATAAGTGAGTAGTTTCCGTAGCTAGGGTTAATGGGGAATTAGGGGAAACCAACATGGGGAATGACTCATGCTTAATCTAATATGTTTTTATAATTAATTTGCTTGCTTGTTGTGATTTCAACTTATGCACATGTTATGTATGATAAAATGCGAGCCTATGAATCCTTGTATTTTTTGATCCATCACCTATCTTTTCAATGAGGCTTGTAAGCATATATACCAACTCGAGCCTCATTAGACCATGCATATAGTTGAATAGGAAGGATTAAGTCGACTTGTAGGTATTGTATAATCTAATCGATTCGGCTCCGGGACCCAAACCTTCTTAGGGATTGTAAGCTTATACACCAACTCGATCCCATCACAACAATAAGTGCTTGCATATAATTGAGAACATGTTTGTATGATCTACTCCCATGAATCCCCTATGAACCCATGATATCCTAGCATTTTTGGTCATTTGTTTCCATCCTTCCTTTTGTTGTTTGTTTAATTTTTATTGCTTCTATTAGATTAGAATCATCAACCCATTTCAATTATGACAACCCCAAGCACAACTACAATTAGATTGAACAATTTGAGTACCCCCGTCCCGTGGATCGACCCCGACTTGCTTGCTATGCTAGTAGTTGGGTATAAATGTGTTTGATGGCGGACAACGACCCGCTCCATCAGTTGGTGATTATCTCGTAATGGTAACATAAGAATGGATTCCTTATGTTAGTAAAGTTATAGCTTGACAGCTATAACATTACTTATGCAAGAGCTCAATGTTATAGCTCTTCTACTATAACATTGAGATGTTGAGCTTATATTATACACGACTTAAAGAGGTTTTCAAATTGTTTTTGAGAAATGTTTTTGTTTCTTTTAAAGGTTTTAGCAAAAGTATTTATTTAATAAGGAAGCCCATATTCATATAGAGTGTGGTTTTATTTTAAACTTATAATTAGTAATTATGTTGGATCAACTTATGAGTTGCGCCATATTACTAATTAGGGTTTTAACAAGGCATACTCTTAAACCCTAAAATCTAACCTAACTTCAAGCTAGGGTTTTCACGAAAACGAGGCATATGTGCCGTGTTTATTTCGTGTGAACTTAAGGAATAAAAGTTGTTATTGTTAAGATTTTATTCTCTAGAATTATCTAAACGTATCTTTTTTTTTTTGCTTCAAAAAAAAAAAAGAAAACATATCTTTTATATTTAGCTTGATATGGTTATTTATGATAAGAATATTCTTGTTATGAAAAATCTTATCATATCTTAAGATTCAAGGAAAGAATAATAGGAGAATAATTTTATAAATTATCTTTTGGAATATTCTCTATTATCTCTTAGGGTTTTAAGGAAAGAAATAACAAAGATATGATTTGTGTACATATCTAATATTTCGGCCATTAGGGTTTCGTGTAAACCGAGTGCCATGATCCTTCCTTTACTATAAATACTTTACACTTTGCAACATTTGAAAGCAAGACCTTTAAGCATAATTTGATTTTATTTTAATAGCAAAAACCGTGTGTTTCAAACCAGAAAACCGTTTTGCAATTTTCGAAAAAGGTCGTGTGTTTATAAACTTGTGCATTCGTTCTTTCGTTATCGTTATAAGATAATAGTGCTTAATTTATTTCTTACTCGTTCATTAACGTGAACTTTTAGTAGAATCATTAGTGCTTTCTTATTAGCGTAAGTTAGTCACTCGAGTATTTAACGGTACTCACTTGAGTTACAACTACGGTTAGTTGTACGAGTTTGGTTAGTAAATTTGTAATCCATATAAAGGTACTAAATTTATTAATCGAGAATAGTGGACGTAGGTTTCGATTTGTGAAACTGAACCACTTCAAAAATCCATGTGTCTTTTTCTTTCTTTCGTTTATTTGCTTTGTTCTTTTTCGTTAGTTAGTTAATTAGTTAATGTTTAATCAATAAACTTTAAATAATTAATTATACAATCACAATCGAAAAAGTAGCTAAAGTTTTTTAATCCTCAATTCACCCCCCCCTCCTAAGTATTTCGGATCGATAGACTCTTCAATTGGTATCAGAGCCTCGTGCTCTTGATTGCCTAACCGTAAAGCGGCTGATCTGTCTATCTTTTATTTATCTTATCGTTTTATATTCCGCTGCCTATCACGTGATAAATGGATTCCAAATACCCCAAGTGTCCCGTGTTTGATGGGAAGAATTATGGGTTATGGAAAAACATGATGACTCACTATGTGAAAGGTCATGATTGGGAGTGCTGGAAGATTATCCAAAGTGGACCGTATAAAATCTTGGTTGCTTCCACTGAAGGCACTACTTATGAAAAAAAGGAAGAGGACTATGTCAAGGCTGACTACAAGAAGGCTGAAAAGAATTCCAAAGCTATAAGTCTATTGCAGAATGGCATGACTACTACAAAATTTGATCGATTCTCTTCGTGCTCAACGGCCAAAGAAATATGGGACGGCCTTGAATTAGCTTATGAAGGTACTTCCATTGTTAGGAAACACCGCATAGATATGTTAATGCAAAAATATGAGCTATTCAGTATGGAGCAAAATGAGTCCTTGGATAGCATGTCCGCACATTTTTCAAGCATCATAAACGAATTGAAAAACCTAGGAAGAAATTTCAACACCGAGGACATTGGAAGGAAGGTTCTTAGGAGCCTGACTAAAAAGTGGCGTGCCAAGGTCACAACAATGGAGGAATCGCGAGATCTTGAAAACCTATCCTACCAAGAACTCATTGGTGCTCTCATGGCCCATGAAATCATTGTAAATGCTGATGACGCAGAACCGAGTAGAGGTAAAAATATGGCCTTGAAAAGCAAAGATGTTAGCTCCGACATAGAAGATGAGACCGTTTTGTTTGCACGTCGTTTTAAAAATAGAATCTTTCGAAACAAGCAAGCAAAATATTCTTATAACAACAACAACAAGTCCTTTAACAAGAAAGCAACATAATCAAAATCATCATTTGCTAACAGAGGTTGCTTCAAGTGTGGAGAATCTGATCACATGATCAAGGATTGTCCAACGTGGGAGAAAATTAAGGACAAGGCGAAGCGCGAGACGACAAAGAAGGAGTTCAAACAAGTAATGATGGCTTCGTGTTGGGGAGATCTTGACTCAGAAGATGATGAAGGATCCGAAGATGATAAAGTAGCCAACCTTTGTCTCAGCAGCGTCAATCTTGACTTAATCTCCGACAACGACAATGATAGCACGAATTCTCACTCAAATTATTGCTTTCTAGGAGAATCAGATGACGATGACGATGAAGAGGTTAGTTTTCTTTAACTCAAAAAACGTGTTACGAAATTGTCTAAAAATGCCCTAATTGAATTTTTTGAGCAATCCCTCGATAAATGTCATGAACAGGATATGGAACTAAAGGATCTAAAAGAACAGATTCTTGATATTGCTGAGGAGAATCATATTCTAAAGGCAAAAGCTAAGAATTTGAAATCTAAAGTTATAGCTGACAAATCTATAACATTAGATACTTCTAATGCTGAAAAGAAGGAATTCGAATCTAAAGTTATAGCTAATGAAGCTATAACTTCAGATCTAAAGCTTAATATTAAACACCTTCAAGCCAAAGTTATAGCTAGTGAAGCTATAACTTTAGAACTTAGAAAGGCAAAAGAACTCTTAGTATCTAAAGCCACGGCTAATGAACTGTGATCTTAGATCAAAATAAAGAAATAGATTATCTCACAAAGCAATTGAAGGAATCTAAAACTGAGATGATCAATGTTAAGAAGCAACATTCAGATGTTGTATTTATTCTTTACAAAAGGTTCCAAGACTTTTGTGACAATTATAAGAAGGATAATGACGTAGATCACACGAAATGTCTTGAAGAAATTAAGAACCTAAAGGACTTACTTCTACACGCAAGGAAAGTCCATGATAAGTGGCAAGGTAGCACAAAAGTCCTAAACTTCCTAACCGAACAATCTGACAATAATATGAAGATGGGGTTAGGACATGAGTGCTATAGCCGTAGAGATCACTCTAAATGCAAATCAACACCTTTTGATTATGATTTCAGAAAAAGAAAATATGTTGATCTTCCTGAATATCTGATTTGCAATTATTGTGGTCATACGGGTCACATCCAAGACAATTGTGTCAAACGTGTACGTGATATACGAAAAAATACCGAATTTGTTAAAACGGTTGACACAATAGTCGAGGATGAAGTATCCCCTGCAGATGACCCTAACGAAGAAAGGAATAATAACTTTCGTTGGTTTTACGATATGGCTTTTGATTACACCAAAAAGCCTAGCACTTCACAAACTCCTTGTCAGTATAGACAAAGTAAACCTAAACACAAGGAAAATGAATATGTGAGACCTAGAGAAATCCCTAGACCTAGAGAAATCCAAAACCTAGAACTCCTTCTAAACAAAATTACCCAAGGTTTAGAAATACGACCATTAGACAAGTTTATGAATTAGACTCTCTAATAAAATTAATTTATCTCATAAATTATCATTTAGGTGATCTATGTAACATACATGCTAATATGAAAGCATAAAAGGAAAGAACAATTTCCTTACATTGAATTTGTGGTAAAAAGGGCACAAACTAGTTCACCTTACTAGCTTGTTCTTGAGCTTATACCAATGGAAGATCCTCTTTGCAAATCTTCAAAATAGAAGATCTCCTTCTTGTTGCACCCAAGAACTAACCCAAAAATAATAACAAGTATGAACTAGAACTTGTTAATATTTTACCCTTGATTATTATTAGTAGTATTACTAACTAGTCTTAGTAATATTATTTGTGTTATTACTAACAAGCTTAGTAGTAAGGATTATTATTTTAGAGAGATGAATAAAAATGTTCACATGCATGTAGGTAGAGTAAAGAAATGAGGTGGAGTAAAATGTGAACAATAGATGGAGTATATAGGGAAGGGAAGTGGCGGGTGGAAGGTGGAGTGAGGGAGTGGAGAAAATTTGTCTTATGTTTTTATCTTACATCACATGAAAACTCTTACATAAGATAAATTATGGTAGTATACAAAATAAGGTGAAATGATTATGTGAATAATCATCCACTACTCTTATTTTACACGGTCCACTTGACCATTTACGGGTCCATGTTGGTTCTTATATTTGTCGCACAAATCCGTGTAATTTTTAATTTAAACATCGTATCATGTTTAAATACTTCCATAATTAATTCGTCCAATTCACTCCGTAAATATACGTGTACCACTACACATATTATTTACGTACTAATATTAATCACATTAATCAATTAGTACAATTTTAGTAAATTAACAGTTAATTAACTAAAACCCGTTTCCCAAAACTTATTATTTAATTATCGCATAATTAAATAATAACTGCCGCTCCTCGAGTTCGCAACTCGAAATCTCTCTAAAAATAATCGAGTAACCTCTTAGTCTATAAATCAAGGGACTAAACAAATTTTATCTCATACAATTAATTAGTTATCAATTGGAGTTCGTTCCTTTAGTTGTGACCGAAAGAGGTCAGTTGATCACCGCCGTCTCACGACAATAACGTCAAACTCTAGTCAGCCAACCGTTATCAATTTACGTTAATCAACTGACGAGGATCAAATAATTAAATATCTGATGATATTTCATTAATGAGATTTATTATGTTAACGCACTATTGTGGAGGACACTAACTCCAACAATCTCCTACTTGTCCGACACAAGGTGTGCGCTACCAATTCTTCTGTCCATTTTAATCTCCCACTCAATGCAAGGTGTCTTTCAGGTCGCACTTGCACATGAACACATCGCGAGTGGTTTTCTCGATCGGGAGTGTGACTACCTGACCGGAAAAATCTCTCACAGATTACTTCCGAGCGTGGCCATGCATTTGTAGTCATTAACTCCTCGAGTGGCTTTGAAATATAGTTACCCAACGTGGGTGGACAATTCCTGTATGCCCTATCTATCCTATTGCACAATACAGCTCACCATGACCTAGTAAATGCCCTTTTGTCCTCCTTTCACGGCATGACCTAGGACAAAAACAAAAGTCACTCGGAAACGGCACCTGCTCAGATAATAGTGTCCAGTCAAAATAATCGACTCATTAGAACATCTTAGAGATCCCCGCCACGACCAGGCGTCTATAATAGAACTTAGGGACTCTCTAAATGGTCACTGTCCGGCAAAGTGTCACACACTCTGCCTATGTAATCGACCAGTCATCACATATGACCTTATGGTGTTAAACAACCATCAATCGACTTACAATTTAGTCACTCCGAGACGTCACCTCATTAAGTGACTAGGGACAAAATACAATGTTCATCTTATTCACTTGAATAGTGTTAAACATTGTCTCCACAACTTATTCAGATAAACAAGGTATTAAAATTTAGTCACACTAAATAAAAAATTCATAAAAGAAATGAATGCGAAAATAATGAATGTGATTATCATATATATAATAAAAGATACACTATCCAATTATTACATATCCATAATCTAAAGAAAATATGGTACTCGTCTCAATCCCATAGCGACGACATGACCATCATGCTTAGCCTTTGATAAAGGCCTGGTTAAAGGATCAGCAATATTATCATCTGTCCCAACCTTACAAATGTCAATTTCCTTCCTTTCCATATAATCTCTAATTACATGGTATTTCCTTTCAATGTGTCTAGATTTGTTACTAGACTTAGGCTCTTTGGCTTGAAAAATAGCTCCACTGTTATCACAATATAGAGTGATAGGATCTTTGGCGGAATGGACTACTCCTAGCCCCTCCATGAATTGCCTAATCCAAACAGCTTCCTTCGCAGCTCCAGACGCTGCAAGGTACTCAGCCTCTGTTGTAGAATCTGCAGTAACACTTTGCTTGAAGCTCTTCCAGCAAACAGCTCCTCCATTTAGCATAAACACGTAGCCGGATTGGGATTTTATGTCATCCCGATCGGTTTGGAAACTTGCGTCCGTGTAACCTCTTACACGCAACTCAGTTTCTTCTCCAAACACTAAGAACGAATCCTTAGTCCTTCTCAAGTACTTAACGATGTTCTTTATGGCTATCCAGTGACTCTCACCAGGCTTGGCTTGATACTGACTTGTCATGCTCAAGGCATACGCAACGTCGGGACGAGTGCAAATCATATCATACATGATAGACCCAACAGCGGAAGCATAAGGGAGGGTCTTCATATGTTCAATTTCCTTAGGGGTGGAGGGAGACTGTGACTTGCTCAAAGTAATCCCTTGGCCCATAGGTAGGAATCCTCTCTTGGAGTCTTTCATATTGAACCGGTCAAGAACTTTGTCAATATAAGCTTCTTGACTCAATGCTAGTATCCTCTTGGACCTATCCCTATAGATCCGGATACCTAAGATTCGTTGTGCCTCTTCAAGTCCTTCATTTGGAAGTGTTTCCCTAGCCACTCCTTAACGGAAGTGAGTGATGGAACATAATTCCCAATGAGCAATATGTCATCCACATATAGGACAAGGAATGCAACCTTACTCCCACTAAACTTCATGTATAAACACGGTTCTTCCACACTTCTAGTGAAACCGTATTGTTTATTAACATGATCAAAGCAATGATTCCAACTCCTAGATGCTTGCTTAAGACCATAGATGGACTTTTTAAGCTTACACACCTTCTTAGGGTTAGATGTATCCACAAAACCTTCAGGTTGTATCATGTACACCTCTTCTTCTAGAATCCCATTCAAGAAGGCGATTTTGACATCCATTTGCCAAATCTCATAATCATGAAATGCGGCAACCGCTAAGATTATCCTAATGGACCTAAGCATAGCGACTGGAGCGAAGGTTTCGTCATAGTGTAAACCATGAACTTGGGTGAAACCTTTTGCCACCAATCTAGCTTTGTAAACATCCACATGTTTATCCACGCCGAGCTTAATTTTATATATCCATTTACACTGATGGGGTCGCACTCCCTCAGGTAAATCCACAAAGTCCCATACTTGGTTCTCGTACATGGAATCCATTTTGGACCGCATGGCTTCTAGCCAAAGGGAGGAGTCGGGACTAGACATGGCTGATTTGTAGGTAATGGGTTCATCACTTTCAAAAAGTAACAAAACACCATCTTCTTCGATGTTACCAAGGTAACGGTCAGGTGGATTAGAAATCCTACTTGACTTTCTAGGAATAATTACTGTTTCAGAGGAAGAGGAAATGCTATCCTCCACGTTCTCCTCTACCTCATTCTCGGTTTGTGGCTCTCGAACTTCTTCAAGTTCAAATTTTCTCCCACTCTATCTCCTAGAAATAAACTCCTTTTCTAGGAAGACAGCATCACAAGCCACAAACACTTTATTTTCATGTTTATTGTAGAAGTAATAGCCACGTGTTTCCCTTGGATATCCTACAAAAAGACATTTGTCAGACCTGGGTGCAAGCTTATTGTCAAACTTGATCTTAACGTATGCTTCGCAACCCCAAATACGCATGAATGACAAATGAGGGACTTTCCCTGTCCATATCTCATATGGAGTCTTATCGGCCGCTTTAGTCGGGCTTCGATTTAGTGAAAATACTGCAGACAAGAGGGCAAAACCCCAAAATGAACTAGGAAGCTCAGTTAGACTCATCATTGACCGAACCATATCAAGTAAAGTTCGGTTTCTCCTTTCGGCCACACCATTTAATTGCGGTGTACCAGGAGGAGTCCATTGTGATATTATACCACAATCTTTTAGGTGTGAATCAAGTTCAATATTTAGATACTCACCACCACGGTCGGACCGTAGGGTCTTTATCTTTTTATCCAATTGGTTCTCTACTTCTTTTTGAAACTCTTTGAACTTGTCAAAGGCTTCACTCTTGTTCTTCATTAAGTAGACATACCCATATCTACTTAAGTCGTCAGTAAATGTAATGAAGTAGTAAAAACCTCCTCTAGCGGTGATGGTTAATGGTCCACACACATCCGTGTGTATGAGAGCCAAAACCTCACTAGCTCGTGTCTCTTTTCCCGCAAAAGGTGCACGAGTCATCTTGCCTAAAAGGCAAGACTCGCATGTACCATAAGTTTCGAAACCAAATGGTTTAAGCACTTTTGATGAAGCAAGTCTCTTAATGCGTCTTTCGTTTATGTGGCCTAAACGACAATGCCAAAGGTAGGATTCATTTGGATCACCCTTTTTGAGCTTTTTAGTTTCCATATGATAAATGTCATTAACATCATTTAAAGCATAAATGCCTCCAATTGAAATGGCCTTGCCATAAACCACATCATTAAAAGAAAAAGTACAACACTTGTCCTTAATCATAAAACAAAAGCCTTCCGCGTCTAACGCGGAAATGGAGATGATGTTCTTAGTTAAAGTTGGTACAAAATGACACTTATTTAAATACAACTCTAAACCACTAGCTAAAGTGAGCACATAGGTCCCTACGGCAACGGCGGCTACTCTAGCTCCATTGCCCATGCGGAGATCCACATCACCTTTTGCTAGTGCTTGCACGTCCCTTATACTCTGCAAATGGTTACAAAGGTGAGAGCCACATCCGGTATCAAGTACCCAAGTGGAAGTACAAGCATAATTAACGTCTATCACATAGAGAGAGGAAATCATACCAATAGGCGTCACACGCCCTTCCTTGAGATCCTCCAAGTATTTGGGACAACTCCTCCTATAATGCCCCTTCCCATTACAATGGAAACATTCAGCCTCGGAGAGCTTGACACTTTTTGCCTTGGGATTGCCATTCTCAACGGCCTTCCCTTTTCCCTTGTCATGTTTCTTTGACGATTTCTTGAATTGGGACTTTTCTTTCCCTTTTCCTTTCTTGACTCCAAGAGACATGTTCTTTAACTTCATGGTTAAAACATCTCCCATTTCACTCCCACTAGCCTCCATATCCCTCTCCGCTTGGGAGAGGAGTTCATGAATTTCATGGTAACTCTTATCCATGTCATTCATGTTGTAGTTTACCCTAAAGTGGGCAAACTTGGTGGGGAGTGAGTGGAGGATACGATCCACCACAAGAGTCTTAGGAATCTTACACCCTAGACGCTCTAGGATGTCAACATATTCGACCATTTTGAGTACATGGGGACCAACCTTTTGGCCCCTCTCAAGCTTAGCTTCAAAGAAGCGTGCCGCCGCATCGTATTGACGGACTTTTGGTGTTTGTGAAAACATAGTGATCATACGAGTGAAAATCTCGTAAGCATTTAAAGAAATGCATGATAGCTTGAGCTTTGGGGATATTGACCATATCAACACATTCTTGATATCATTCAACATCCTCACATAGTCATCATAGGCGGTCCGCACCGCCGATGAAGCTCTTGCACCGGGCTCGATTGGAGGAGCATCGGTCAAGTAAGTGAGCACATTGTCGGACAACGCGACACTTTTGATGTTGGATTCCCATTCAAGAAAGTAACTACCGTCATCTTTTAAAATACATTTTTCTATTACGGACCTTAGCCATGATCTTTGCCTAGTGAAGTAGTCTATGGAGTTGATGAAGTTGCCATTGCGAATTAAAATGCTACAACAAAAAGGAAAAATTAACATTCATTGTTTTAAAAATTACTTGTAAAAACATGTTTAGCAAGTTTTAGCATTTATATAATGATCTCCCACTAAATTATATAAATGATTCCAAGACCCAAATATTAAACAAAAATGAGCATTGCTTGGGCGAAACATCCCATAATTGCGTAAATTCGGTAAGTCATGTTGACTAATTCTACCTCTAGAACTCTTGGTCGACGAATTTCCTCAAATTCAACTACTAGCCCCGGAACACAAGACCGTCTTATATCCCGTTGAGTCCAACCAATTTTATCGTGTGATAACCGTTTACCACCCTACTTACCCAAGGTAAAAAGGAACACCCTGCTTGGGCGAGCGTGGCTCTAATGAACAAGAGATTCATAGGTGTTACTAATTGGTAAGGCTAATCTCAATTTTAGTTATGTGAGAGATCTTGTCAATTTAGTCATAAATTCCTTATAAGTGAATTAATTCGGTGAATGTAAATGACGTGAATTGACAACCGCGAAAATAAAATGCATGTGAATGGCGATTTTGGCATGCGCGAAAATAAAAGAAGCAAACATGTAAGCATATGAATAAATCCTAGTATGGCCACCTAGTTAATAAAAACTAGTCTATTACATTTCGGAAACCAACTCCTTGGTCCCTTGCCTCTTCATTCCATAAGTGGCTCTTCCTTGTGGGATTTGGAATACCTTCCAAAAATAGACTCCGTCTCGTTGTAATCCGTCTTTTGGAAACGCCGGTAAAAATAACTATTACAAATGAATTACATAGCTATTCCTATTATACATTAATTAATAAAATAAAATAAAAATATTAATTAATTACAAACCGACGATACGAGATCGTATTTAATTACAAACAAATCGATATTCCCATTCATTTCGGGTAATAACGATTAAAATTAACTAGGCCATACTAGGTACAATAAGATAAATACATTAAATAAATGACAATCATTCATTCAACTTAAATAAATATGCTTAAAATGCTGAAAAAAAAAATGATGCCAAAATCGCCCTATCTATCATTCATTGGTATCCATCTCGGATTTTGTGGATTTAATCGATTTTTAACATGTAAAAATCAATAGTTAACTCTTAAATCTCATTTAAGTCCAAACTAAATGTCGAAACTGTTTTGAACCTCAAAATTAGTCCTCACTAATTTTATGATAAATTATTAGTTTGATTTGGTGATAATTTGCTAATTTAATCGATAAAATCATAATATATAAGTAAAAATCCAAAATAATTGAAAAATTACCCAAAAAATTGAAACAAAACTTTTTAGTATTCTGGAACACTCCCAAGAACACCAAAATGTCAGAAAAATTGCCCAAAAATTCCGGATAAATTTTGTGAAGAAAAAGATCGATATTTATCGGTTTTTAACCACTAAAACCAATAAACATCAAAACAAAGTGAAAACACACATGCAAAATCACTTTTGACATTTAAATAATATTCTTAAATGTACATAAATTTATCATGGGCAGAATCAAAAGTTTCGAAATTATGATTAATTAATTGGTCCTTTATCGACTTTTAACTCAAAAATCAATAAACATGCAAAAAAATTCGAACCAACCTTCAACTTTTTGCATACAATCAGTAGAACACATGCATGAACTATCATAAAAAATCCATGCACCGAATCAACTTTTAACTAATTTTAGTCAATTTTTCACTAAAATGCGACATTTTGACTCGGTTTTCTACCAAAAAACATTAAAATTAGGAAAATAACTTCAAAAATCACCAAAAAATTCCCCAAACCTTTTTAGATCAGTAGGTATGCATGTCCCAAAAAATTCGTGCTAAAACCTCTTCTAACACAATTTTTGAGTTTTTACAAATTATCTCATAATTCATTAAAATGCTTAAAATCAACATGCAAATTACAAGCCTAAGCTCTGATACCACTTGAAAGATCATAGATCCATATTAGACTCTCTAATAAAATTAATTTATCTCATAAATTATCATTTAGGTGATCTATGTAACATGCATGCTAATATGAAAGCATAAAAGGAAAGAACAATTTCCTTACATTGAATTTGTGGTAAAAAGGGCACAAACTAGTTCACCTTACTAGCTTGTTCTTGAGCTTATACCAATGGAAGATCCTCCTTGCAAATCTTCAAAATAGAAGATCTCCTTCTTGTTGCACCCAAGAACTAAAACTTGTTAATATTTTACCCTTGATTATTATTAGTAGTATTATTAACTAGTCTTAGTAATATTATTTGTGTTATTACTAACAAGCTTAGTAGTAAGGATTATTATTTTAGAGAGATGAATAAAAATGTTCACATGCATGTAGGTAGAGTAAAGAAATGAGGTGGAGTAAAATGTGAACAATAGATGGAGTATATAGGGAAGGGAAGTGGCGGGTGGAAGGTGGAGTGAGGGAGTGGAGAAAATTTGTCTTATGTTTTTATCTTACATCACATGCAAACTCTTACATAAGATAAATTATGGTAGTATACAAAATAAGGTGAAATGATTATGTGAATAATCATCCACTACTCTTATTTTACACGGTCCACTTGACCATTTACGGGTCCATATTGGTTCTTATATTTGTCGCACAAATCCGTGTAATTTTTAATTTAAACATCGTATCATGTTTAAATACTTCCATAATTAATTCGTCCAATTCACTCCGTAAATATACGTGTACCACTACACATATTATTTACGTACTAATATTAATCAATTTGATCAATTAGTACAATTTTAGTAAATTAACAGTTAATTAACTAAAACCCGTTTCCCAAAACTTATTATTTAATTATCGCATAATTAAATAATAACTGCCGCTCCTCGAGTTCGCAACTCGAAATCTCTCTAAAAATAATCGACTAACCTGTTAGTCTATAAATCAAGGGACTAAACAAATTGTATCTCATACAATTAATTAGTTATCAATTGGGGTTCGTTCCTTTATGTGTGACCGAAAGGGGTCAGTTGATCACCGCCGTCTCACGACAATAACATCAAACTCTAGTCAGCCAACCGTTATCGATTTACGTTAATCAACTGACGAGGATCAAATAATTAAATATCTGATGATATTCCATTAATGAGATTTATTATGTTAACGCACTATTGTGGAGGACACTAACTCCAACATTTTAGGTACGAAAGGATCTAGTATATAGAGTAACTAACCGTAAAGGACCCAACCTAGCTTGGGTACCTAAAAACTGTATCTAATCCTTTTGCAGGTAATAGTGAAAGAAAACAATCAATGGTATCTTGACAGTGGATGTTCAAGACACATGACTGGAGATAAGAACTTGTTTCTTTCACTCAAACCCTTCAATGGAGGAAAAGTGACTTTTAGCGACAACAAGAAGGGAAAAGTGATTGGTGTGGGCAAAGTTGGAATTTCTAAATCACACGCAATCAGTGATTTTTATCTAGTAGATGGTCTCAAGCATAATCTACTTAGCATATCTCAACTATGCGACAAAGGTAACAAGGTTGTTTTCCATACAGATGTTTGTCGCATTATTATTGAAGGTACAAGTAATATTATTCTTGAAGTCCATAGGAAAAGGAGCGTGTATATGGTAGATTTAAATGTCGTGCCTACTAACTCTTTTACATGCATGAAAGTTACACTTGATGATCCTTGTTTATGGCACAAGCGTTTCGGTCACATTAGCTCGCTTACGTTAAAAAAACTCAAGACATGGGACTTGGTTGAAGGACTACCTAAGATCAGGTTCGATCAAGAAAGGACGTGTGACACTTGTGCTCGCTGCAAACATGTGAGATCATCGTTCAAACCTAAAAGAGTGGTAAGCACGAATCAAGCTTTGGAACTGGTACACATGGACTTATGTGGTCCTATGAAGGTAAGAAGTAAAGGAGGATCCAGGTATGTCTTTGTCCTCGTAGATGACTACTCAAGGTATGTATGGCCTATCTTTCTTCATTCAAAAGATGAGACTTTTGATGAATTCAGTTGTCTTATGAAACTTGTTCAAAATAAATATAAGACTAACCTTGTGTCTTTTCGTACGGATCATGGCACTGAATTTGATAATCAAGCCTTTATAGAATATTGTAGAGTTAATGGTGTAGGACATAACTTTTTCGCACCAAGAACTCCTCAACAAAACGGTGTCATTGAACGTATGAATAGAACACTAGAAGATATGACTCGTACAATGCTTTTATGTAGTGGTTTACCTCATAATTTTTGGGGTGAAGCTATTAGTACTTCATGTTATATCCATAATCGTGCTATGATAAGACCTATCCTAAAGAAAATTCCTTTTGAACTTCTAAGAGGTCGTAAACCTAATATCTCTCATCTTCGTTGTTTTGGAAGTAAGTGTTTTGTTCACAACAATGGTAAAAATAGGTTAAGTAAGTTCGACCCTAGGAGTGATGAGGCTATTTTTATAGGATACTCGGATCATAGCAAAGCTTATAAAGTCTTTAATAAAAGAACACTTTGCATCGAAGAAAGTATTCATGTTATTTTTGATGAAGATAACGTGTTCGATAAGCCCTTACAGGATGAGGAAGAACATATGGATGAACCTGACTTTCGTCTTTCCAGAGACGATCTTCCAGAATTGGAAACTGTGGATAATGAGATAGAAGGAATAAATGATGAACTTGATCATTCTTGTAAAGATAAAAAGGAGAAAACTAAAGTTATAGTTGATGATACTATAACATTGCCTCAAGAAAAGGATTCCCAATCCAATGTTATAGATAATGTTACAATAACATTGAATCCAAATCAAGGTAATGAGTCCGAAGTTATACCAGACTCTACTACAACACCATTGATGCATGTCCTAAATATGATGTTTTACACCTCTTTTACACGCATTTCAGAGCTCAATTATGTAGTTTATGCTACTATTTTCCCTATTTCCGTCTACTTTCGTGTTTTTGTGTAATATTGCCGAAATGTGAAGAATCCAGCGGAAATCGAGCCGAATCCGTCCCTAATACTTAGCATTGCATTGGACATGGAGTAGTGACTCGAGAGATGAACTTGGTGCGCATTTCAAGGCCTGAAAGATATATTTGCGAGAGTTTCACAAGCGGATTACCAGCTACAGTGGTCTATAGACTGACCTACATGGTCTATAGACTGTCAGAATGCTGAACAGAAGTCTGCAGGAAAGAGGGGCAGTCGATCGACTGGTCCCAGTGGTCGATCGACCACCCCACGATCTGACGCGGAAATTAAAAGAAGAGTTCAAGCCCGTTTGTAATTAGGTTTTAGGAATAAGTTACGTAAGACTATCTATATAACATAACCTGAGGTTTCAGAAGAGAGGATGGGATTAATTAGGGTTCAATACATAGAAGTTGAACTTTCGATTATTTCATTAGTTTAGATCAGTTTTCATCAATAAAGTTTACTTTTCGCATTGGGTTTTTGCCTTTTCTCTTCAATTCTTCTTTACGGTATTCCTTTGTTTCGTTGTTTAATTTCGTTGCTTTAATTCTTCCGTAGTTTAAAATTGCCAGTTTAGATTTCCCAAAGCCGAATTCTCGTTTCATGTTAGTTATTTATTTAGTTAATTCAATTATGAAATCAATTGCTTTATTTGTTAATTTTACTGTTGTTGTTATCATTCACATGAGTAGCTAAGTACCTTTGCTAAGATGTAGGGGAGCTATAGCGTAGATGGCGTAGAATAGGTGACCCCGAATTAGGGCATGGTCGATCGACTGGCTTAACTGGTCGATCGACTATGCCGTGTGGTCGGTCGACTGAGGTAGTTGGTCGGTCGACCAGACCCGTGTTTGATTAGCATCGTTTGATTTGTTAAGTGCTATATTTAACAATGAGACCGAGAGGAGACTTGTTAGATGCTTAGTTTTGACCAACCCGTAGATCGAGAGATAGGGGAGGGCATTAATTAATGAATTAAGACGACTAAATTGCTAAGATCGAAAGATAAGTAATTTAGGCTTTAGGAATCACTTTTCAGGGCGAGAGCTAGTACTAGTGAGACCTAGGGACTAGTAGCATAGGCCGAAAGGAGCTACTAGTTAACTTGGACCGAGAGGACATGTTTTACCCATCCTACACGACTGTATTTCGCACTTACCTAGGATTATGTGCCATCGTAGCTATAGTGAACCGACCATCTTAGCTCCTTTTTATAATTTGTTTACACTTATTTTTATTATTTGCTTATTGATTTTTGGCACTTAGACTTAGATATAACTCAAATCAAACCCCCCTCATAAATTCATAGACTGAAATAAAATAACTTAACTCCCTACCTCCCTGCGGATCGACCCTTATTACCGCTTGCTAGTTGTAGTTTGGAAAATTATAAATATTATTTTTGATACTCACATCGACAGGTATCAAATTTTGGCGCCGTTGCCGGGGAGGCAGCGCTAGTTTTAGTTGTTTATTTATTTTAGTCTTTTTCTTAGTTTAAGGAACTTTTTGTTCCTTAAACTTTTCTCATCTTCTTGTTGTAGTTTATTCTTATGCGTAGGTCTAAAAAAGGCGAATTATTTCCCCTTGATCTCGAGCTAGAGAGGACCCTGCGAGTTAAGAGAAGGCTATTTCAAGAAGCACAGTCCGAGGAAGAGCCTAGTTCTCGATCTAGTTTTTACGAGAACGAGTTATTTGAAGAAAATCCACCACCGTCTCCAGTTTCTTCCACAGATACCGTTACTTCTCCAGATTTTCTAGAGATGGCTGAAGAAGCGAGTATTGCCAGTCACGTTGAGCCAAAAGCTGAGAATCTCTATAAGAGATTCGCGTTGCCAGCTGGGACGGATAGGAAATTCGAACCAAAACCGTCCTACATTAACTTGGTTGAGAGAAACCAATTTGGGGGAGCTGCAAATGAAGATGCAGCTAAACATATGGAGATATTCATTGACTACTGTTGTTCCATACCCCCACCAGCAGGTGTGACCCATGACCAGATAAAAGAGACGATGTTCATATTCTCACTCCGTGATGCTGCTAGGGAGTGGTACCGAGATCTGGATCGAGCTGCTAATGGGATTACTGATTGGAACTCGCTGGCCCTGGCATTTTATAAAAGATATTTCTCTGCATCGAAGACCAATGCGATTAGAGTTTAGATCACGAGTTTTAAGCAAGGACCTAATGAAGATTTTCATGAGGCATGGGTCCGTTTCAAGAGGTTGGTTCGATCTATTCCGCACCATGGGTTCGAGCAATGGAGCCTCTGCAATCAATTCTATAATAGGCTTTATGATGATCAGAGGGCTATCCTGGATGCTGCATCTAATGGTAGATTACAGAAGAATGTTGGAGAAACTAAGGGGTGGAAAATTATCGAAGATATGGCCACCCATAAAGCTGAGCATGGGAACTCTAGGGGAAATCAAAGGAAAGCTGCTGAATCTCCTTCTGTATGTAGCTGCATTAGAGGCTCTTACGGCGATATTTGACAAGTATGAGTTAGGAGGAGCTTCAAAGGGAGGTATTTACCAAGTGAACGCTGTGTCAGACGGTCCCTTTTCATGCAAGAGGTATAGAGGAGAAGGACACGTTGCAGATTTCTGTATCAGTCCCAATGAGGTTTGTGCTGCTTTTCAACATTATAGGCAGACCAATACTTATTTTGAGCCGAATGTTCATCCAAATTTGAGGTGGAGTAGCCAGAATGTCCAAAATCCGACTCCACCTCCGCAGTAGTAGAATTATGTGCCCCCTCACAAGCAGCAACAACCGTACCAGAAACCACCCTATGTACCTCAGCAGCAGCAGTCTCAAAGTTCTGAGGCTTCTAAGCTTAAAAACATGTTTCAGAGCTTGACGGGAATGCTGCAGAAGGAATCTCAGGCTAGAGAGGCTAGTAAAAAGATGTTGGAAACTCAGATTGCCCAGTTAGCAGGTAAATTTGCTACTAGAGCTTCGGGGCATTTACCGTCGCAGCCGGATCAGAAAGAGACCCTGAATGCAATCACATTAAGGAGCGGGTCTACCCTTGCTAGACCCGTTACTATAGGTGATGAACCCGAGGGAGTTATGGTTGAAAAAGGTGGAAAAGCTGCTGGAAAAGGAAAGAAGAAAAAGAGCGAGAAAAAGACGAACAACAGCGATCACGGTCGATCGACCGCCATACCCAGTCGACCGACCACCCCTAATTCCTCAGCGACACTTTCTGATCTTTCTGATCATTCTGGAAAAAAAGGAGAGCGGTCGATCGACCGACCCCACTGGTCGATCGACTGATGATGCTGCTGATGTCGAACCGTTTCGTCCCCCAATGCCAGATAACTTGAGGGATTTCTTGTTTCGGGGTGAGACGACTCCGAAATTATTGAGGCAAGATCCAAATGCTGATGGGTCAGTTCCGTTTCCAAAGTATGACCCTACGACGGTTAATGGTTCATTCCTGAGACGGTCTGAAGAAGGTTCGAGCTACAACAAGGACAAAGTAGTGGATTTTCAGCATAAGTCCACTGATGCCGGTATGAGAGACCTAGAAGAGAGGGCTAAGATGCTTTTGACAGCCCCTTATCCAGAAAGACTAGTGCCAACCAAAGATGAGGTAACGTTCGGTAAATTCAAAGATTTAGTGCGTAGTCTTAATGTGCAAATACCTTTCTTAGAGCTAGTTAATCAAGTACCTGCATATATGAAGTTTATGAGACAGTTGCTAGCTAATAAAAGGTCTTTGAATGCTGTCGAGTCTGTGAATTTAACTGAGGAGTCTAGTTCATACCTAACTCACACTGCTGCTCGTAAACTAGCTGACCTAGGTAGTTTCTCTGTCCCCTGTAATATTGGTACCTTCTCAATTGAGAAGGCATTATGTGATCTAGGAGATAGCATTAGTGTTATGCCATTGTGTCTAGCTAAGAAGTTGGGTATGACCAGGTTTTGCGATTACTAATATGACCGTATGGATGGTGATCGTTACGTAGTTCAGCCAGTAGGGGTCTTAGAGGATATTCCTGTGCAAATACGGAAGTTCTTTTTCCCCGTTGACTTCAGTGTCCTAGATATACCCGAGGATGCTCACATTTCTATTATTTTGGGTAGACCGTTTCTGCACACTGTTCGTGCAGTAATTGATGTGGGGGAAAGAACTTTGACCTTTAAGGTGGGCAAACAGTCCATTGTTTTTGCCCAGTCCCCTAGGAAGAAAGACCCTATGTGGCCAGTTACTTGTAATGTGATTTCTGAAAAGAAATCTTATTTTGTGCTTTCTGATATGCCTACTTTAGTACCTGTACCTATTCTTGTGGTGACACCTCCGCCCCAGATTGGGAGCAAATTGGGGGACAATTCTTCTGTTTTGGATATTGCAGGAAATGGTTTGGGGAAGGAAGAGCCGTTCATTGCTCCAGCTGTGAAGGAGCCAATCGTTCAAAGAGGCGGTCTAGGATGTCTTAGCTATGGCACAGATGAGGAGCCAGATGAGGAGCCCAAGAAGGCGCCAGTTCGAGTTCCAGTTTTAGACTCGGAGCTTGAGACTGAAGAGGATGTCCAAGTGTGGGAAGATGCTTCTAATGTTGACCCGTCAGATGATGTGGTGGAATGGAGTGCTGAGTGGCTGAGCACCGCGGAGGGTACTTCATATAGTCAGAAGCCATGGTCAGAGATTTTCCGCATTTTTCGCGGATGAACACTTTTTATTTTCATAAGTTTTAGACATTTTATTGCTTTTATTAGACTATTTATTGCTTTGGTTTACGCGAGACTTCGCTTTAATAAGTTTGCTTAGGATTTAAAGACTATAGACTTTACAGTTGGGTTTAGCGCAATTTTGGGCGCGTTATTATGTGTATTTGCAGGTTCAAAGACCATATTAACTCAATTTATTGAGCTAATTCGAAGAAATCAGAAACTTACAGCATGTATCTGATGTGACCATAATTAGAGCATATTTAGTCCCCGAATTAGCCTTGTTCCCATGCTTTTTAGTGCATATTTGGGTCATTTATTGTCTTTAGTTCTTTGTTTTGCATATTCTTTGAGGTTTTGTGTCCTTGGTAGGAAAGGAGTACAAACTTTGCATTTTCATGGCAAAATGAGGCTAAATTGATTGAATTCAATGAGCAAGCATCAAGGAGAGACAAGATTAGAAGGCCTTTTGTAAATAATATAGTAGATGGGCAATGATGAGAAAAGATCCTTGCATCCCCGAGGAAATCCTCAAGGATTTTATGAAGAAAAAGGAAGAAAAAAAGAAGGAAAGAAACTGCCTGACAATCCGTGCGGATTGCCCTGAAGACGCCCGTCCACCACCCACAATCCGAGCGTCTTCCTCCACAAGACGCCCGGGCAGAACCCCCAGAAGACGCCCGTCTTCCCCCTCTGGACGCCCGTCCAGGAACGCCCAAATCCGCCCGTCCCGTGATAAAGAGGCCCGGATTCCCAGACAGTTCCATTTCGTCTTCTACAAGCTTCAAGGAAGGATACACATCTTTTTCTCGAGACCGGAGTCTCCCTAGAGACCGGAGTCTCCCTAGAGACCGGCGATTACTCAAGGACTTAATCGTCATTTAAGCCCTTAATTAACCCTAATTTATGTACCTAATCCCCACTATAAATACCCCATTAGTCTAATTAGAAGAGCATGTTCTTCTTAGCAATCTTTAGAGTAGTTAATATCAATCAAATCTCTCTTTAATCTTGTAATCAACATTTAATCAAGTTTTAATACAAGTTTTATTTCCTTAATCTCTCTCTTGTTCATCCTTTATTTTGGGTAATTGAAGATTATTTGGGTTATTATTGGGAGACTGGCAACCTTCCAATCAAGCATCAAGTACTTCTTTTATTCTTTGCTTTATTATTGGAATCATTAGTAGGTATAATTCTCTTAATCCCTTTTTAATTATTGCTAATTATCTTCATTTATTCATCATGTTTTACTTTGTTGGTATGATTGACAACCTTGCTAGCATGTTCAATATGATAATGAATGAGTAGTTTCCTTAGCTAGGGTTAATGGGTAATTAGGGGAAACCAACATGGGGAATGATTCATGCTTAAATTAATATGCTTTCATAGTTTATTTGCTTGCTTGTTGTGATCTCAACTCATGCACATGTTATGTTTGATGAAATGCGAGCCTATGAATCCTTGCATTTTTTACCCATCACCTATCTTTTCAATGAGACTTGTAAGACATAAACCAACTCGAGTCTCATTAGACCATGCATGTAGTTGAGTAGGGGAGACTAAGTCGACTTGTAGGTGTTGTAAAATTTAATCGATTCGGCTCCGGGACCCAAACTTTCCTAGGATTGTAAGATATAAACCAACTCGATCCATCACAACAATAATTGCTTGCTTATAATTTGAGAATATGTTTGTATGATCAATTCCCATGAATCCCCTATGACCCCATGACACCCTAGTGACTTTTATCAATTGTTTACACCCTTTTTTATTCATCTTGCTTGTTTACTTTCATTGCTATTTAGTTTAGTGATCTTCTATTCAAACCCCAATTGTGACACCCTTAGACACCACTAGTTGCAATAGAAATCTCATCTCAATTCCCGTCCCTTGGGATCCGACCTTTACTTGACTCTTTACTAATTGTAGAGTTGTTTGTGAAGTTATAAATTGTGTTTTGGTCTAGGTGCTCCTAACGACAAGTACCGAAAACTAAACCTCCATCGTGAGTCCGACCAGTATCTCAGTCGATCGACTAGCTTGTATGGTCGATCGACTGTGCCGCGACTCCAGGGGCTTCTGTTCCTGTCACCCTGGTCGATCGACTGGCTGGTATGGTCGATCGACCGCCTTCGCTGCTGTACCTGTTCACGACCATTCTCCAGCTGTGTTTGGTCGATTTGCGGAGTTGAGGGAGTCTTTTCTCCACTTTATTCTCCGATTCATTTCTGTTTTCTTCTGTTTTCTTATTTTCCACATGATTTTGCGTTTCGTAAATTGCTTTCTCAGAATTACGCGCGGTACTTTTGTTTCTTTTCAGGTACCTATGGTAGCATTGCTGGCTACCGAAACCTCCTAGCTCACGCTGGTTTGTGGAGGTTTCCTTCTGCGCTTAAAGTCTTGTGAGTTTCCGAGAAACATTTATGTCTTATTTAGTTAATTTATCGCAAATTCCCATTTCCCTTTTGTTTCTTTTATATGATTTTGCACAATAGGGACATTGTGTGATTTGGTTTGGGGAAGGGTTTTGCATTGCATTCACATGTTTTATTGCATTTCTGTTTCACGTTTATTGCACTTCAGTTTGCATTTGTTATTTCATTTCTCTTATATATACAGAAAATTCAAAAACAGATTAAAAATTTCAAAAATTCCATAAAATTTCACGTTTACTTTTGCATATAGGTCGATTCGGAACGGTAGTATTTCAATGATGACATTGCATTTTCATCTGTTTATACCTAAGCCGTGCTTAAATTGACATGTTATTAGTAGAATCACATATGCATAGTCTACGAGTTTTCGTTAAATATCTTGCTGAACTTTAAACTTGACTTAGATTTTTTGGCAAACTACATCATTTTCTGAGATTTAGAGCCTTATAACTGGTGACATCTATGACCAGTTCATTTAGGAACGTGAGTAGTTACTCCTTATGAGACATGTCATATCAATATGCATAAATATGAACTTTATCTGCTTAATACCTGTATGCATTCGGGTTTGTGGTTTGTTTGACACATGTGGTAGAGGTTCCCTTTTATCCATTTTACCCATAAGCCCCACAAAAGCCAAATTTGCCTTTGTTGTCCCATAAGCAACATTCCATATTTAGTCTACCCTTGCTGAGCTAGTATTGGTAATCGTTCGGGAATATTGTATTGCATTTTGGTTTTTATGTCTCGTGTTGAGAATATGTTGGTGAAATGTTGAAGGGAAAGAAAAGAAAAAAAAAGAAAAAAAAAACAGAAACAGGAATTCGAAAAAAAAAGATCAGTCGATCGACTGTCCCATTTGGTCGATCGACTGCTTGCTGCAGTAGCGAAAGAGAGAAAAAAAATCACATGGTTGAAGTCTTTATTAGAAGGTGATTTTATTCCCATGTTTTATTAATATCATTTGGGGAATTACAGTTATAATTGGAGATTTTGAGATTAGTGCTAATCATTAGCACCGGTTTTATTGTTGAATTTTGAGCAAGAAGTTGGATGTTGTTATAATTTGGATCTGTAGTTACTAGCTTGGCTTTAACTCTTCTATTCCAAATTTATCTTAGCCCCTTCTTACCCATTACCTCACATATCCATATTTACCTCAGCATGTGTCATGGTCATTTGTTTGGTTGGAATGCATATATATGGTTGTAGAGATCATTTTCATATTAGATTGCAGGCATGTTCTTATAGGTCGTAGTTAGGTGAGAGTCATTACAAAATTACTTCTTTCTATCTTTACATATACTCACCCGTATTCATTGTGTGATATGAGCGACCCGTGAGAGTCCATAATGATAAGTCTCTATAGTTGACGGTTCAACAGTTTTTAACGACTACATAACTTGTTTGCATGATTCATATTGCTAATTGATTGTTGGTTTTTAGCATTAAACTGGTTTAGGTTTATAGTTGCATTTCGCTCTGAGATTGAAATCGTTCCATTAGGTCCTAGGATCGAGTCTAGTTCTTGCTTGGGGACAAGCAAGGGTTTGGTTTGGGGAAGTTTGATTCGTGTCCTAAATATGATGTTTTACACCTCTTTTACACGCATTTCAGAGCTCAATTATGTAGTTTATGCTACTATTTTCCCTATTTCCGTCTACTTTCGTGTTTTTGTGTAATATTGCAGAAATGTGAAGAATCCAGCGGAAATCGAGCCGAATCCGTCCCTAAGTACTTAGCATTGCATTTGACATGGAGTAGTGACTCGAGAGATGAACTTGGTGCACATTTCAAGGCCTGAAAGATATTTTTGCGAGAGTTTCAGAAGCGGATTACCAGCTACAGTGATCTATTGACTGACCTACATGGTCTATAGACTGTCAGAATGCGGAACAGAAGTCTGTAGGAAAGAGGGGCAGTCGATCGACTGGTCCCAGTGGTCGATCGACCACCCCACGATCTGACGCGGAAATTAAAAGAAGATTTCAAGCCCGTTTGTAATTAGATTTTAGGAATAAGTTACGTAAGACTATCTATATAACGTAACCTGAGGTTTCAAAAGAGAGGATGGAATTAATTAGGGTTCAATACACAGAAGTTGAACTTTAGATTATTTCATTAGTTTAGATCAGTTTTCATCAATAAAGTTTACTTTTCGCATTGGGTTTTTGCCTTTTCTCTTCATTTCTTCTTTACGATATTCCTCTGTTTCGTTGTTTAATTTCGTTGCTTTAATTCTTCCGTAGTTTAGAATTGCCAGTTTAGATTTCCCAAAGCCGAATTCTCGTTTCATGTTAGTTATTTATTTAGTTAATTCAATTATGAAATCAATTCCTTTATTTGTTAATTTTACTGTTGTTGTTATCATTCACATGAGTAGCTAAGTACCTTTGCTAAGATGTAGGGGAGCTATAGCGTAGATGGCGTAGAATAGGTAACCCCGAATTAGGGCATGGTCGATCGACTGGCTTAACTGGTCGATCGACTATGCCGTGTGGTCGGTCGACTGAGGTAGTTGGTCGGTCGACCAGACCCGTGTTTGATTAGCATCGTTTGATTTGTTAAGTGCTATATTTAACAATGAGACCGAGAGGAGACTTGTTAGATGCTTAGTTTTGACCAACCCGTAGATCGAGAGATATGGCAGGGCATTAATAAATGAATTAAGACGACTAAATTGCTAAGATCGAAAGATAAGTAATTTAGGCTTTAGGAATCACTTTTCAGGGCGAGAGCTAGTACTAGTGAGACCTAGGGACTAGTAGCATAGGCCGAAAGGAGCTACTAGTTAACTTGGACCGAGAGGACATGTTTTACCCATCCTACACGACTGTATTTCAGACTTACCTAGGATTATGTGTCATCGTAGCTATAGTGAACCGACTATCTTAGCTCCTTTTTATAATTTCTTTACACTTATTTTTATTATTTGCTTATTGATTTTTGGCACTTAGACTTAGATATAACTCAAATCAAACCCCCCTCAGAAATTCATAGACTGAAATAAAACAACTTAACTCCCTACCTCCCTGCGAATCGGCCCTTACTACCGCTTGCTAGTTGTAGTTTGGAAAATTATAAATATTATTTTTAATACTCACATCGACAGGTATCAACCATGATTGGATTCAGGGGGAACGTCCTCAAATTCTGAGCCAAATAATGTTGGATCAAGTTCAAATAATGAAGAACCAAGTACTTCAACCAAGTGGAAATACAAGAGCTCTCATCCAACGGATAATATTCTCGGCAATATTAAGAAGGGAGTTCAAACGAGACGATCCTTAAACAATTTCTGCTCCTTCTATTCATTTCTATCTACAATAGAACCAACAAATATCAAAGAAGCTCTCGCAGATTCAGATTGGATTATAGCTATGCAAGAAGAGCTTCAACAATTCGAACGGAAAAAAGTTTGGCACTTAGTTCCTAGACCCAAGGACCTATCTGTAATTGGAACAAGATGGGTGTTCAGAAATAAACAGGATGTTGCTGGGGTTATTGTTCGAAATAAGGCAAGATTGGTGGTACAAGGTTATAATCAGCAAGAAGGTATAGACTATGATGAGACCTTTGCACCCATTGCTCGTCTTGAAGCTATTAGACTTCTAATAGCATTCGCAGCTCATAAAGGAATGAAACTCTTCCAAATGGATGTCCAGACAGCGTTTCTAAATGGGTATCTACAGGAAGAAGTCTTCGCAGAACAACCTCCTGGATTTAAGGACAACAAATTTGAAGACCATGTCTTTAAATTAGACAAAGCCCTGTATGGATTGAAGCAAGCACCAAGGGCCTGGTATGACAGATTATCAAAGTTTATACTTGAGAGTCGATTTAAGAGAGGATATGTTGATAAAACCCTATTTCTAAAATTCGAGGGTATTGACCTCTTGATTGTTCAAATATAAATTTACGATATTATTTTTGGATCAACCAACCGCTGTCTATGCAAGTATTTTTCGGAGTTGATGACTTTCGAATTTGAGATGAGCATGATGGGAGAATTAAAATTCTTCTTAGGTCTGCAAATTCAACAAACCGAGGAAGGCATCAAAATTCATCAACATAAATATATTAAGGAATTAATTCGAAAGTTCGGAATGGAAAATTCCCATGCTATGCCTACTCCAATTGTTGCAGACAAGAAATTAACTCTAGATGAAGATGGTAAGTAAGTTGATGAAATAACTTAACGAGGAATGATTGGGTCATTGCTATATTTAACTGCAAGTAGACCAGATATCATGTTTAGCGTATGTGTATGTGCTAGATATCAATCATCTCCCAAAGAATCCTATATGACGACCGTAAAAAGAATTTTACGATATCTTATTGGCACGGCCAAACTCTATTTATGGTATCCGATGGAGTGCAATTTCGATTTGGTTGGATATTCAGATGCCGATTACGCAGGATGTTCATTCGACAGGAAATGTACGTCAGGTGTTGCCACATTTGTTGGACCTTGCATTATTACGTGGGGTTCAAAGAAGCAGAATTCAGTTGCCCTTTCAACAGCAGAAGCCGAATATATTGCGGCAGAACTGGTATGTACTCAATTGTTATGGCTTAAGCAACAACTATGTGATTATGGTGTTGACGTAGGTTGTATTCCTATTTTATGTGATAATATGAGTGCTATTATTATTTCCAAAAACCCCGCGCAGCACTCGCGTACCAAACACATTGAAATTAGACACCATTTTATACGAGACCATGTTGAGAAAGGGAATATAAAACTTGAATTTTGTAGTACTGAGAAACAATGGGCAGACATTCTGACAAAATCATTAGCTAGAGAACGTTTTGAGACTTTACGGTTGGAAATTGGTTTAATCGGTGGTACCTAAGCTTCTATAAAACTTTAATCTCTCAATGATTGATTATTAAAGATAAGACTGTATGACTGTGTCCGTATATTGCGTTGCATGAATATTTACATTTATAGAAATTATTTATCGTATATTTTCTATTTGTATTTAAGAATTTTAGTGGCATACAAATTTTATCATTTACCAAAATTAAGGTACACCATAATATTTTACTTACCATATTTCTATCAAAAATCTTTCCAAAATCTTGTTGTAAATTCCGTCCAACACATGCAATATCTATCCAAATCTTTTCCTATACTAATTACCATATTTATGTAAACCACTACCTCCCTATACCTAAACCTAGACTCCTAAAACTACACCCTATAATTACCCCCTAAACCCGTGTAACATTGGATACACCACCCCACTTGCTTTTTACTTTTCCATCACCAATTCTATACACAACCTCTATAATCATCATCATCTTCAACCTTTCACCATGACTCCTCCACATGCATTTACACGCTCTTCAACCCGCAACCAACACCAACAAAACTCATGCAATCAACCACAACAACCACCATCTCATCACCCTAATTCCTCCACCTTTACTTCAACAAACCCACAACCATCACCTCCCCTGTTTCATGGTCGGGATGATGCAATTTCCGAAGGTAAAAGGCATCGGCTTAACAAAGGGAAGAATAAGATGGTAGTAGATGAAGTTTAGGAAGCTAGTGAACCCGAAGTAGTTGTTCAGGACGGAATTTCGAGGACTCTATTTCGGGAGGCTTCGAAAAGCGCAACTAAGGTTGGTTTGAATCGGGTTCGGATGACCAAAGGAGAAAGCATCCTTGTTTCTCGGGTTTTGCAATACTCAATTCATGGAGGAAGGTATTACCCTAAATCTTGGTTGTCTCAAATTTCGTCTCTTAAGTTCTTTGTCGATTTTCTTGATTTCCAAGGTTGGAGTGATGTGAGTCGGTTTTCGGGTCCCACTTACCCGGTTGAGGTTATACAATTTTTTGCTTCGTTCAAAATTAAGGATGGTCTGTTGCATGCGGTCGTGAATGGTGTCGATGTCACCGTCACTATTGACGATTTTTGTTCGACTTTCAAGATTCCTCGTGATGGAATCGATATTAATCCAAGTTTGGAATGATATAATGTTGATGATGACAAGCAATTTGTCATTAAAAGGTACTTTGATGAGGTTGGTTCCGAAAGTAGCAATATTGTGGTCCGTCCTCTCTCGTCAAAAATCAAGTTCTTTTTGAACTTTTTGTGGAATACCGTTGTGCCGAGAAGGGGTGGACGGGATAAAGTGTCAAGTTATGAGGCTATCATTATGTATTCTTGGTTGGAGGGTCGGAAAATTAATTTGGCGGGTCTTGTGTTTAACCGTATCATTCAGACAAGCATAACTGTTACCAAGGAGAAATATAACACTACTCTCGATCTTCCATATGGGATGTGGATATCAAGGTTATTGGAGATTAAGAGAGTTATAGGTCGGGAGAGTTATGGTGTGAGTGCAAAAGATGGTATGTGTGACCGTGTCATTAAGTTAATGGGTCTCGGGTTTGAAGGACCCGAATTGGTCTTTGCTAAGAATGTTGAAAAGAGCACTAGTGATGTTAGACTGGTGGCTATGGAACCAAATTGGATGTTTTTATGGGATCTTTGATGGCTAAGTTTGAGGAGAAAACCACGGCATTAGCTACGGCCATGTCTCGGGTTGGACCATCACGGTCCTCGGATGGTGGCTTGGATAGTGCTCGGGTTTATGCGTGGATGGAAGGGGTTGATAAGAGTCTTACGGGTTTTGAGAGGGATTTGGTAGCAATTCGTGAGGAAGTGTTCCAACACGGTCATCGTCTCTCTTACCTTACTTGTAATACTAAGGTTTTATGAGCCTTTAGGTACTCTATCGAGTGGGCCTTACTCTGTCGAGTAAGGGTGTTTTGGTTTTTAGAAAAGTTTCTTCCTGTAGAGTACTCGATCGAGCATCCTGGGTACTCGATCGAGTAAGTGGCACTCGATCGAGTACGTCAGCTACTCGATCGAGTAGCTCGGTTTACGGGTGATGTTTTGTCAGGTTTTGTTAATAACACGGATTAGTATTTAAATCATTCCGTCATCTTCATAATACACTTTTACAAACCTAACTACATTGAAAAGAGATTTAAGTTACGTTCTTCGCATTCATCCGTGTTATTGACAAATCCCGGAGCTTGAGAGGTCGGATTTCATCGTTCTTTACATCTTTGTGATCCTTGCGTCGAGGGTAAGATCTACGTACCGATTTTATAGTATTTAGTCAAGTTTGTTTAAACCCTAATTTGGGGGATTGGGGATTTGTGTTAGCTTTTTTATGGTTAGTGATTATGTGATGATATGTTAGGAGGAGGATTCGTAGAGGAGACTTTTTGATACAGCTGTTGAGATCATCTGCGTGTGTTGCATTCCAGGTAGGGTTTCCTTACTCAGTATTAGTCACATAATGTGTTGGTTGTTGGTTGTGATTGTTGTATAATATCGTATTCGTATTATGACGGTTGTTGGAATTGTTTACTGTTGATAGTTGTAATTGATTGTATCTGTCTGTGATCTTCGGGGTGCGTCCCTGGCTGAGTGGGGTCACTTGCGAGAGTGACTTCACGCCCATTATTCGCCTTTTGTGGAACCCGCCACAGAAGGGATGTGCACATTAATGGATTTGGGTTATTCGCTCTATGGTATGAGCGGGGCTTAGGTGGGAACGGCTGCGGTCCCCCACTGGCGGAGTGGAGTAACCTGTTGCGACGGGTACTCTGGCAGGACTACACACTTTAGTGTGTAGTCAGTGAAGAGAAGTGATTATGGAGTTTGGATTATGTGACGGTTGAGATGTGTTGGTTTCTTTCTTATAGTAATTGTATATATGATTGTGTGATTAGTACTGACCCCGTTTTTGTTTTGAAAAACTGTGGTGATCCATGCGCGGATGGTGAGCAGTTGTTGAGCAGGTATGAGTCGAGGCATATGGGCTAGCTAGGATGAGTCACCACGGGATGATAGAGTCTTCCGCTGTAGCTTGATAGTTTGTCAGACATTTTATTTAGTTGTTCAGACAGTTGGTTTAAGAACATGTAACCGTATTTTTTATCAATTGGTTTTGGATTGTATTCACTAAACTTTATACTATTTAAATGTTGTTTCTTTATTGTCTTTTGATTATCATTGCCTCGGGAAACCGAGATGGTGACGTCTTTATACCTGAGTGGTCCTGGTAAGGCACTTGGAGTATGGGGGTGTCACAAAGTGGTATCAGAGCGATGATCCTGAAACCTGTAAGTAATGAATTTGATGAGCATAGGGAGTCTATTAAAATGAACCCGGGGTAAAGGTTGTAGGAGCTAATGCAAAGGCTTGGGAGACGTCCTAATGTCGCGAACTCGCCCTGCAATTTTGAACCGGTCACATGGGGGGTATAAGTCAAGGTCGTATGTGTTGTCTGTTAGTTCAAATGTGTGCACGTGAACTGTTGGATGTTGGAAGTGGAGAATTGAAAATATGGTTAAAAGAGAAGAAACATGTTTTATATGTAAATTGAATGAAAAGCATATTGGTTGTTTATAACGTGGCATTTTGATAACATGAGTAGCATTGTTCTTTGATTGTGTATAGAATCTCTAGAAAACATGAGTATTGGTGATAGAATTAAAAGTGTGGTAATATGTGTAAGATTGGGAAGTGAGATAACATGCGGGTAGAATTCATGAGTCTGCATGACTCGATCGAGTGGGGGGCACTCGATCGAGTGGGTGAGGTGCTCGACCGAGTGGGTCTGACTCGATCGAGTGGATAGTTGACGTTTTTATGGTCAGAACCGTGTTTTGGGGTACTCGATCGAGTACATAGGGGCACTCGATCGAGTGGAGGGCACTCGATCGAGTGGCTTGTCTGCTCGGTCGAGTATGTTAGAGATCAGAAGGTCTGTTTGGGGTCTGGAGTCGGGGCACTCGATCGAGTATGTGGGGCACTCGATCGAGTGGCCTGAACTCGATCGAGTAGGTTTTGGCACTCGATCGAGTGGGTTCTGGGCAGGCTATTTTCGTGTTTTGGGTTATAGTATGTCTGTTTATATCTACCTTTTCTTATATAGTTTCCAGATGCCGCCAAACAAAACCACCTTGTATGCGAGAGCTGAGAGCATGAACGTTGAAGATATAGTTAAGATGTTGGAGCAACAAGATGCTCTTACGGAGGCCCTAAAGAGAGTGGGGAAAGATAAGGAGGTTGATCACTCTAAGATTAGTCTCTATATAGCGAGGTTTAACCCGAAAGAGTAAAAGGGAACCGGGGAGCCAATTCTTCTTGACAATTGGCATCGTGAGATGGAGAATATTCTGGATCTGGTACATTGTCCGGATGAGATGAGGGTAGAACAAGTTGCGTTCTACTTGAGGGAGGCAGCAGGAGAGTGGTGGGATAAGGTGAAAGTGAGTGCTAGTGAGATGTATGAGAAGCAGGGGCTTCCTGCTATCCCTTGGGAAGAGTTTAGGAAAGCTATGAAGAGGGAGTTCGTGCCGGAGCATGTGAGGAGTAAGTTGAGGGAGGAGTTTGATGGGTTCAAGATGACCTCTGAGATGTCTGTGGCTGAGTACTACAAGCAGTTTAATTAGAAGTCTAGATTTGCTGAGGATATGGGATTGAGTGAGGAGAACCTAGCTTTGAGGTTCGAGAAGGGGTTGACCCCCAAGATAATGGATAAGTTACCCGTGGGAGTCCTTACTGATGTTAAGGAAGCTTATGAGAGGGCTGGGAGAGCTGAGAGGTTGGTAGAGATGGCCCGAGAGAGAGGTGCTGAGAAAAGAAAGGCTGAGAGCGAGGGTGGTGGCTAATCTAGCTACAAGAAGGGCAACCACACTCAGGCTAGAGCATATTCATCTGGTTCGGGGTTTAGTGCTGAGGCTTCATACGGGCATGGTCGTGGTAGTAATGGTGGTAGTTGGGGTATGACCTGCTTTAACTGTGGCGGTGTAGGCTACAAGAGGCATGAGTGCACCAGTGCGGCGAACGGGGGTTACCAGAGGTCGGGACAGGGGAGTTTTTCTCAGAGGCCGACACAGAGTTTTGCGAGCAACAGACCGGCTGGTTCATGGAACAACCGGGGAGGTCAGAGCAACAACAGGGGAGGTAACCGCAATGGCGGTAATCCTTATCAAAAGCTAACTACGAACACCAATAACCAGGGGTCGGGTGCTAAGCCGACTACCTCTGCTAGTACTGTCCAAGGAAGTGGGCAGAAGACCAGTGGAAAGCTGTTTATGATGGAGAAACAAGCAGCTGAGGACGACGCACATGTTATCACTGGTACCTTTCTTGTTAATGGTGTTTACACCTTTGTTTTGTTTGATTCAGGGGCGTCGCAGTCGTTTGTATCTTCGAGTCATGTTAAATAGTTGGGTCTGAGAGAGTATGAGTCTGTAAGTGAGAAAGTTTTTATACCTTTGGGAGAGTCTGTAACATGTGGGAGGTTGTTTAGGGATGTACCTATGATAGTTGGCAAGTTGATCTACCTGTAGACTTGCTAGAGTTTCCTTTAAACGGTTTTGAGATGATAGTCGGGATGGATTGGTTAGGGAAGTATAAAGCAAAGATAGACTGTCATCAAAAGAAAGTGTCTTTGAGAGGTCCTAAGGGCATTAGTGTGTCTTATCGTGGGTTTGTTGTCAAGCCCAAAGTTAAGTTGTTTGCAACTGTGACTTTGAAGTCCTATCTGAGGAAGGGGTGCCCGTTGATCTTGTGCCATGTGAGAGATGACCGGATAGAGAGTCTGACAGTTGATCAGATACCAGTGGTGGGGGCGTTTTCAGATGTTTTTCCAGAGGAGATTCCGGGGTTGCCGCCGAAAAGGGAGATAGATTTCACGGTTGAGATAAAACCGGGGACGGGGCCAATCTCTAAGGCACCATACCGGATGGGTCCTAAGGAGTTGGAGGAGCTCAGGAAATAGTTAGATGATCTGATAGAGAAGGGATACATTAGACCTAGTGTATCACCGTGGGGAGCACCAGTTCTTTTTGTGAAAAAGAAAGATGGGAGTTTGAGGTTGTGCATAGATTACAGGGAGCTGAACCGAGTGATGGTGAGGAACAAGTATCCTTTGCCAAGGATAGATGACCTGTTTGATCTGTTTAGTGGTGCATCAGTCTTTTCCAAGATTGATTTGAGGACGGGGTACCATCAGGTGAAGATTAGAGAGGTGGACATACCAAAGACAGCTTTCACGTCGAGGTATGGCCATTATGAGTATGTGGTGATGCCTTTTGGGTTATCTAATGCACCGGCTGTGTTTATGGATTTGATGAACATAGTTTTCGGTCAGTTTCTGGACAAGTTTATGGTGGTTTTCATCGATGACATCTTAGTCTACTCCAAGACTAAGGAGGAACATGAGGAACATCTGAGGATTGTGTTGCAGACCTTGAGGGAGCATGAGTTGTATGCTAAGCTGTCGAAGTGTGTGATACGTGCATATTTTATACACTTTATCTGCGGTTTTGGCACGTATTTCCATGCTTAATTGATAGCTTAAGGCTACTATTTCTCCCGAAACGGTCTACTTTGCATTTTTCATGATTTATTGTAGGAATGCGTGGAAGTAGGCTAAATCAAGCCAAGTTCGTCCTCCGGAAGCGAGTTCAAGGAAGCCAAGAGGAAGGAAAGCTCATTCACTCACCTTGGGATGCGTGCAAGGAATGAAGAGTCATTTTTGGAAGCATCAAGGAGGCATCAGACACAAGATTATCGGTCGATCGACTAAGCCTTTCGATCGATCGACCACCGGAGCTCGGGACGAGCCACTGTTCCGCATGTTCGGTCGATCGACTGTGCAGACCAGTCGATCGACCTGTTTTCGAGCTGTTGTTTAATTTTCCGTGTTAGACTTTTAAAAGCCCAACTTGTAATTAACTTTCTGGATCTTTTATGAGTTGAAGGCAGCAACTTTTAGGTTATGTAATTTTATTCTGGAAAAACTGAGTTTTCAGATCTAGCTTGAGACGGAAACCTGAATTCGAATGCTTGGTTCTTGAATTTCCATTAGTAAGCTTTTAATGCAATTTTTCTTCCTTCTTATTTCTCCCTTGTTAATTTAATTTTTGTTCTCTTCAATTAATTTCAGTAATTGAGTTCTCTCTTTTGTTCTAGTTGGATTTCATTATGTTGAATTCGTTCTTTAATGTTAATTTCATAATTAGTGTAGTATTAATTATGCGTAGGTAATTCCTTTGATTGGGAATGAGGTGAGCCATGGTATTGAAGTAGGATAGTTGAGTAGCATGAGTTCTTCCGTATTGGTCTTGTTATCTTTTGATGGATTTCTTTGCTACGTCGAAAGATTGGTAATTTAATTTGTCACTAGACTCAGAATTTCTCTTGAGTGAAAACTTTGATAAATTCTTGGGAATTATTAGACCGCGAGGTTATTCGAGTGTTGATCGAAAGATTAGCTTATCTTCCCTGAGACCGTATTAAAAGATCTCCGCTGCTTGACTGACTTGTTATATGCCATGGTGAACCGAAGTTCCCGATCCCCTTTTTATCTTGTTAAGAATATACATTTTTGCAATTAGCCTGTTAGCCAACCAACTTCAAAACCCCCCATTAAATTGTTACCTTTTTAGACTGAAAAATAGCAAACAAAATCAACCTTGTCTCTCTGTGGTTCGACCCTTACTATCACTAGCTATAGTTTTAGTTTGGAATTATAAATTTAATTTTGGTACTAAACGACGGTATCAAATTTTGGCGCCGTTGCTTTGAGACGGTGTAATTCTGTTTGCTTTATTTTAGTTTATTTTCCTTGTCTCAAGGAACTTTTGTTCCTTGAGGCCGTTGCTTACCTTTGCTTCTAGTTTTGCTTTTGCACAGTTAGAGGACAGGTGTTTGAGAGGAAGACTTGAGTACTCTCATTTTGGAAGTTATGGCTACGATATATGATAACTTTCAGCCGAAGGAGCACCACCTTCCAAAGGGGCAACAGTTACCTACCCCTTCTACCGGTAAATTCGAGTTTCGTTCCTCTTATATTGATTTAGTGGAACGGAATCAGTTCGCGGGTCTGCCCGATGAAGACCCCTTGAAACATATGGAAATTTTCACGGACTATTGCTGTTCTATACCTATACCGGAGGGGGTAACTCAAGATGAAGTAAAGGGGTTTATGTTCTTATACTCCTTGAAGGATTCGGTGCGAGATTGGTATCGCTACCTCGATAGAGTAGCAGCTGGAGTCACTGATTGGACATCTTTAGCACTAGCTTTTTACAAGAAGTACTTCCCGCCTTCGAAGACTGAGGCCTTGAAGAGTAAAATCACGAGTTTTCAGCAAGGAGCCGACGAAGATTTTTGTGAAGCATGGGGACGTTTCAAACGTTTGGTCCGAGCTGTCCCTCATCATGGTTTCCAGCAATGGTATCTTTGCAATCTCTTTTACAATGCTTTATATGATGATTACAAAGTCATTTTGGATGCAGCTGCTAATGGTAGGTTCCAAAATAATACCGGTCAAAGTAAAGGTTGGAACACCATTGAGGAGATGGCAGTCCATAAAGCTGAATTTGGAAGTTCACGTGGTAAGTCACGCAAGCAAAGTGAAGACATGACTGCTGTTGTGTCACTTATAACTTCCATTTCTACCCGTCTCGAGAAACTCGAGACTTCTGAAGCTTCAAAAGGGGAAGTCGAAGTTCCTATTCAAAACTCAGACGAGATCGAGAAGTTAAGAGAGATGGTCCAACTCCTTTTGGTTCAAGTGGCGAATATGGAAGCAGCCGGGATTGAGTCCTCACGGAATTTTGTTACACAATTGGAGAATATGGAGGCTAAGCAAGCCGCTAATTCTTCAATTAAGTGTGAAGGGTCGGTTGAGACGATCAATGCCATAAATCTCAGAAGTGGCTTTTCTTATGAAAGCCCCGACGAGCAAAAGGAAGACTCGGGAAATGATGAAGAAGCTCGTTTGAATTCTGATGCAACAACGAGTCTGAATGCCAGTAATTCCGGTCGATCGACCAACATTCCCTGTCGATCGACTGAATTGTCAGACAAAATAGTTTCTGGTCAGAAACTATTCACTCCCAACATCATCAGTCGATCGACTGAAATACCTGAAGACGTTAATTCTGGTCAGGAACTGTTCACTCCCAGCTCACTTGGTCGATCGACCACCCATACCAGTCGATCGACTGGATCTCCAGAGCAGGATGCAAATCCGTCAACTAGTTTGCATGATCCATCACTCATTGATGATTTGACGGGGGTTTTAAACCTACGAAAGTCGAAGGTTACTGATCCTACGGCCAGTGTTGCAGTCCCATATCCGGAGCGTTTGAAAGCTACCAAGCTGGAGCGTAAGTTTGGTAAGTTTCTGGAGATGGTCCAGAACCTCGAGGTAACGGTTCCTTTCACTGATTTAATTACCCAGGTACCCTCTTACGCTAAATTTATGAAAGACATTTTGAATCGTAAGAGAAATTTTCGTGATGATGGTAATGTTGCGTTTGTGGAGGAATGTAATGTTCTTTCACAAATTAATGTGCCACCTAAATTAAAGGACCCGGGTAGTTTTTCAATTCCTTGCACTATAGGTAACCACGTAATCGGAAAGGCCCTTTGTGACTTAGGGGCCAGCGTTAGTGTCATGCCGTATTCTGTTTGCGAAAGGTTAAACATTGGTAGACTTAAGGTGACCGATATTACCGTTCAAATGGCAAATAGATCTACTCAGAGACCTATAGGTGTTCTAGAGGATGTACCCGTTCGAGTGGGTAAGTTTTTTATTCTGTAGATTTCGTTGTTTTGGACATTGCGGAGGATAGTCGGATACCTATTATTTTAGGCGGACCGTTCCTACATACAAACAATGTGATAGATGTCAAACGCGGAACCATCACCTTAGAGGTAGGGGATGACACTATTGAGTTCGGTCTTGCTCACAAAGCAAATGAACCTCGCGATGAGGATACGTGTTATTCTATTGATGTTGTTGACAGGATTGTTACTTGTAATTGGAGGGAATCCTTAGCCAAGGATCCCTTAGCGATCTAACTCATTCGGATGAGTGTGCGGGTATCTGATGGAGAATGCTTTGAGGAGCCGGATGCTTTGGTTGCCTCAATTGAGAGCTACGAGCTCAATGAAGAAGAAGATGAGATGCTTTTGAGCCTGGCCAACGACAACTTGGTGAACACTTGCTACACCATTGAAGCCGATTCTGTCTATCTTTGTAGAGGTAAAGGTGCCGGGCGTAAGCCACTTCCCCTAATCTTAAGTATGTTTTTCTAGATGATACGGAGCGATACCCCTATTGTTAGCTCTAAGCTCAACGATGACCAGGTGTCTGCTTTGATGTGTGTACTTAAGAAAAACAGGAAGGCTTTGGGTTACTCTTTGGATGACATTAAGGGCATCAGCCCTGATGTTTGTATGCACAGGATAGAGTTGGAAGAAGGCCACAAGCCTTATAGACAGGGTCAACGCAAGTTGAACCCAAAGATGCAGGAGGTTGTTATGGCCGAGGTGATGAAACTACTTGATGCAGGTATTATTTATACAGTTGGCAACTCCAAGTGGGTTAGCCCGATTCGGTAGTCCCGAAGAAAGGAGGGACTACCGTGGTTAAAAACGATAAAAATGAATTAATACCAACTCGAGTAGTGACAGGGTGGCGGATGTGCATTGATTATAGACAGCTGAATGCCGCCACCAAGAAAGACCATTTCCCCCTCCCTTTTGTTGACCAAATGACTGAGAGACTTGCTTCTAACAAATTTTTCTGTTTTCTAGACGGATATTCAGGGTTCTTTCAGATCCCTATTCATCCGGACGATCAGAGTAAGACTACTTTTACCTGTCCACAGGGTGTTTTTGCATATCGTAGAATGCCTTTCGGATTGTGTAATGCCCCGCTACCTTTCGAGGGTGCATGATGGGGATTTTTTCTGATTATATAGAGAATATTATGGAAGTGTTCATGGATGATTTCTCGGTTTATGGCGTTGACTTTGATCGTTGTTTAGCTAACCTTGATAAAGTCATGCAGGCGTTGTATAGATGTTAATCTTGTCTTAAACCGGGAAAAGTGTCGGTTTATGGTCAATGAGGGAGTTGTGTTAGGGCATCTGATTTCTGATAAAGGTATACATGTTGACAAGGCAAAGGTGCAAGTGATTGAGCAATTACCTCCTCCCGTGAATGTTAAAGGAGTGAGGAGTTTCCTAGGTCACGCTGGTTTCTACCGACGTTTCATCAAGGATTTTTCAAAAATTGCCAAACCACTTACACAATTGCTTCTTAAGGATGCTTTGTCTTTGAATTTACTTGATGAGTGCCATGTCGCTTTTAACAGTTAAAGGAGGCCCTAATTTCTGCGCCAATCATTCAAATTGATTGGGACCTCCCATTCGAGATCATGTGTGATGCCAGCGATTATGCGATCGGTGCAGTTCTGGGACAGCGAAAGAATAAAGCTTTGAATGCCATATACTATGCGAGTCGAACTCTGGATGAGACTCAAGTCAACTATTTTACCACTGAGAAAGAGTTTCTAGTCATTGTTTTTGCCTTAGACAAATTTCGGTCTTATTTATTAGGTTCTAAGGTTATTGTTTACACCGACCATGCGGCGTTGAAGACTCTCTTTATTAAGAAAGATGCGAAGCCAAGGCTCTTGAGGTGGATACTCCTTTTGCAGGAGTTTGACTTGGAGATCAGAGATAAGAAAGGAGCAGAGAATGTGGTAGCCGACCACTTATCTCGTTTGCAGCTGACGGAAAGGGAGGATTCTTTGCCTATTAATGATTCCTTTCCTGATGAGAGTTTGTTAGCTATTACTACTTCAGGTTCTTATCCACCTCCGTGGTTCGCTGATTTTGCTAACTTTGCTGTGACAGGTAGGATACCACCCGAGCTTTCATGGCGGCGAAGAAGAGCGGTTTGCCTATGATGCTAGGCAATATTTTTGGGATGATCCTTATGTTTTCAAGGAATGCGCAGACGGTCTCATCCGGAGATGCGTACCTCAGTGGGAGGTGAAGGATATCCTAGAGGCTTGCCACTCTTCTGCTTATGGTGGTCATCACGGTCCGTCCAGGACCGTAGCTAAGGTACTCCAATCTGGTTTCTATTGGCCAACTTTGCATGCAGTTGTCGCAATTTTGTTCTTTGAATGCGATGCTTGTCAAAGATCGGGGAATATTTCCAAGAGACATGAGATGCCACAAGTAGGCATTCTTGAGGTCGAGATTTTCGATGTCTGGGGCATCGATTATCAAGGACCTTTTCCGAGCAGTCAAGGTAATAAATATATCCTCGTAGCTGTAGATTATGTATCCAAGTGGGTGGAAGCTATTGCTACTCCCCATTGCGATGCAAAAGCCGTGATTAAATTGTTTAAAAAGATTATTTTCCCTCGTTTTGGTGTCCCTCGGGTTGTCATTAGCGATGGGGGAATGCACTTTAAAGAGAAACAACTTACTGCTTTATTGACTAAATTCGGTGTCCAACATCGTAGAGGTTTGGGGTATCATCCCCAAACTAGTGGTCAGGTTGAGGTTTCTAACAGAGAATTGAAAGAAGTCTTAGCTAAAGTTGTTTCTAAATCACGGAAAGACTGGAGTCTTAAGCTAGCTGATGTCTTATGGGCTTATAGAACGGCGTTTAAAACGCCAATCGGGATGTCACCGTACCGATTGATTTATGGTAAGACATGTCATTTACCCGTTGAGTTAGAGCGTAAGTCTTGGTGGGCTATTTGTGATCTGAATTTAGATCCTAACCTCTCTCGTGAGAAACGCATGACACAAATTTGAATGAGCTAGAGGAATTTAGGTCAGGCCTATGACAATGCAAGGATCTACAAGGAGAAATCAAAGCGCTGGCACGACAAGAGAATCATAAAGCGCGAGTTCAATATTGGCGACAAGGTACTTCTTTTTAACGCTCGTATCCGTTTATTTCCGGTAAGTGAAATCCAGGTGGACCGGTCCCTACACGGTCACAAATTGTCACAAAGTTCGGATCTGTTGAATTGGAGACCTCACCGAGAAAGGTTCAAGGTAAATGGCCAATATGTGAAGCACTACCATGGATCAGATGCATATGTTGGGAAGGTCGAGGTTTTGTACTTCGACCCGCTATCCGATGATGAAAAGTGAGGTAACAAGGTCGTGCGGGACCTCTTAAACCAAACCGCTAATCGGGAGGCAACCCAGGTTGTATTTATTTTGTAACTTAGGATTTCAATTTTGTTATTTCATTCATTTTGCAATTTAATTTTTCTTGTTTTGTTCCCTTAATTTTCATGCATTTGCAATTTCTTGGTTTGGGGAAATTGTACGCCTTTGATACTTTCTGCAGGAATTTATTTTATGCAAAGTGCGTAAGTGGTTTACTAGAATTTTGCGAGAAAACGACAGGAAGTTTTGATGGCAAAATGAATTTTAACGAATTTAATTCCAATTGCCAGCTCAAATAGTCGATCGACAAGGATGTTCAGTCGATCGACTGAAGCAAGGAGTACAGAGGCTACTGTGCATAGAGTAGTGGTCGATCGATCGGGTCACATAGTCGATCGACCACCAAGGAAATTCCGGAAGGTACGTTATCGAAGGATCGATCGATCGACCAAGTGAACTTGTCGATCGACCATCCCGCATGTTCGAGGAGGAGTTAATAAGGGAAGTTTACATCATTCTTTTCTCATTCATTCACTTTCCTAATTTCTAAAAGAACAAAAGAAACCCTAAGTACCTTTCCATTGCTGCGATTTTCACCTCAAATCCGCCTCATTCTCTGCCATTCCTGCTTTAATCTTCAAAGAAATCATCAAGGAATCACAATGACAAAGGGAAAAGCGCCAATGCAAGAGGGACAATCGAGTCAAAGGCCTGCTAAGCGCCCGCGCGGACCGCCTCTGATGATAGAGACCACTACGGATAGTCTACCTGACTATCCGCAGGTTATCTTTGAAAAACCTATTCAGCGCGCTAAATTTTCTTTCTTTGTGTCGTGCTCCTGTTAAGGTCACAACTACCCGTTTCTCCATAAAGACACTTTGGAGGAACTAGGCTATTATGAGTCGGTCGTGTCCCTGCTAAATGGGACGGGTATGATAGGTTTGGTGGACATGTCTGAGTTCACATATTATGTCATGACCCTAGAATTCTTTTCCTCCTATGCTTTTGATTCCGAAGCCTTTGAGGATGATGAGACCAAACCCTGCATTTCCTTTCGACTTTTTAATGTTAATTATTCTCTGACACTCGCTGATTTTGCGGGTTTTCTGGGTCTTCACTCCGAGGGTAGCACCTCAGACCCCTCAGACACTCACCAGGCCATGTGGTCCTGCATTGGTGACATTTACGGGTCGCGGAGGACGGGCACTTCCGTCCATTTGCCCCCTCTTCGTTATTTCTTACGGCTAATGGGTAATACCATTTTTGGCCGTAAAGAGTCTAACAATGTTAATAACATTGAGTTGTCAATTTTGGCGGGATATCTGAACGTTGAGCGTCGGAGAGCCCGCATATATAACATTGCTTACTTGACCGCTTCGCACTTTCAGATCGTAAGTGCGGGCGCCTTGACCACCATTGCCTGTGGCGGTTTGGTGACACGACGCCAACCATCTCGTTTTACTTTTCCCTCGACAGGAGGATCCCATTGACCCAGAGCTGCGTTTTATGGACCTCCCTTACGCGAGGAGCGTCCATTGGATCGACTGACGGATGCGGTGGAAGATTGACTCTTTCATCTCGTGACCGCATCCCCATCACCGGCTACCCTCTGTCTTGCCCCTCACCACCACTGTTGAGGGGTCTCGCTGGCCACCTTTGCCTAGTTACAGGCTTCCTTTGGTGGCAGCCACGCCTTCTGCTGGCACTTTGAGGAGGGCTCATGCCTCCTCTTCACAGGCACCCCCTACCTCCACTGCTCCCATTGCTGGCACTTCCACTTTTCGACCACCTACTCCATTAGTTATCCCTCCGGTCATGGACCAGAGGGCAATGTCACGTGTCTTGGGTGATTTGTGCAGGAGCTTCAACGAGCACAGATTGGACACGGCCATCGCCCTGTTCCCGGTCTACGACGAGCTAGCTCGAGGAGGGTTGCTTCCACAGGGTGACTGGGCTCACCCTTCTTACTTTGTTCCTCCTGAGGGTGGCTACCCTCGGTCGCTAGAGACCCCTCCTACCACCACCACTACCGGGTCCCTCCACTTCCAGGAGAGCCACTCCCTCCGTTTCCAGGAGAGCTACTCCTGCTGCCGAGGAGGAGGAGGAGAGTGAGCCGGATCCGAGGAGGACAAAGGACCACGACTACGAGGGCTGAGGTTAGATGCTGGTGACCTCCCCGTTTTTGGCTGGTTTGGGGAGGTCGTATTTTTGTGAGTATTTTCTTTTCTCTTTTCGCTTCCTTTCACTTTTATGCTCTTATTCTCCCTTTCTTCTGCTGGTGATTTGCTGTTGAGCACAATGGGGACATTGTGCGTTTTGGTTTGGGGAGGGTATTTGCATATGCCTTTTGTTTTGCATCTGCATTTGTTTTTATTGCATTTCAGTCACATGTTTAGTGCATTTTTGTTTGCATTTGTTTTCATTTTCACCATTCAAAAAAAAAAAAAAAAAAAAAAAAAATATTGAAAAAAATGCATAAAAAACAAAAAATAAATATCACGTTTACTTTTGCATATAGTTGAGTCGGATTGGAGTTTTTAATGATGATTCTGCTCTATTAGTCAAATGTGCCATTCCTTGCCCCTTCACAGCTGCTTAGTAAGAATTAAAAGCGATATCTCAAATTTTGTTATGGAATCTATTTCGGGCAATTAGACTTGACTCATTACTTTTGGCAAACTACTTATACCTTCTGAGATATAGAGCCTATAACTCGGTGACATTTATGACCTAAGTTAAATTAGGATTGAGAGTAGTTACTCCCTTCATTTCATGTTTTGCACGTGTATGAGTTTTGATTGCTTATTGCCTATACGCATTGGTTTGTGGTCGGTATTTCATGTTTGGAGAATTATTGCATCCTCCCCTTTCTCATTTTACCCCACTAACTCCACTATAAGCCAAAATTGCCATTTGCCCTCAACTACATTCCATAATTAGCCTACCATTGTGCCAAGCTAGGGAGTAGTAGAGGAATTTGTTGATTTAAAGCTGTTTTGGTTCGCTCTTGTAATGTTGGAGCGGGTATTTTTGAGAAGTGAGGGATTTATTTCAGTCTGAAAAAGGGAAGAAAGAAGAAAAATTCAGAAAAAAAATGAAAAAAAAAAGAGGCTGTTACCTGGGCAGAATGCTCTGAAGTATGCAGAGTGGTCGATCGACAGCCTTCAGTGGTCGATCGACCACCAACCCAGTTTTTGAAAAAAAAGATGAAAAAAAATGAGTCGTAGCTGAAATAAAATCACGCCTCATGTGTTTATCTCTTGTTTTGGAGGCGTCCGTTTGGATTTGTGTGTTGCCTAGTCAATAAAGGCATGGTTGTTTGTTTTAGTTGAGTTGGAGGAAGAGATTCGGTCTCTAATGGTTCAGTAGGTACTAGCTTGGCTCCTACCCTCACCTTTCCATATTTGTTTTGCCCCTTCTTTCCCACTTAGCCTCACATATCCAAACTTTGCAATAATTCGGCATGTGATAGTCCTCGACGGTGGTTATGCGTATGTACGGTGAATAGAATCATTACTCATGCTAGTCAAGCATACATGTTTTGTCGGTCGCAGTCTAGGTGAGAGACTGTATTTTTCTTCCCTCTCTTTTACATATCATCTTACCATTTGCTTTGCTGAGAGAAGAGCGATCCGGGAGAGTCCGATTGTGTGAGTCTTGCAAGGTCGAATGCCCGATCTAATTCTATGATACGCATAAATTTGTTCGCTAAATTTAAGCTTTGCAGTAGTTGACTTGGGGCATTAAATGGTTTGGCATTGACTTGTAGTTAGCTCTGAAATGTTCTCCTCTCCATTTAGGTTTTTATACGGGTCATAGTGCTTGCTTGGGGACAAGCAAGGTTTGGTTTGGGGAGATTTGATACGTGCATATTTTATACACTTTATCTGCGGTTTTGGCACGTATTTCCATGCTTAATTGATAGCTTAAGGCTACTATTTCTCCCGAAACGGTCTACTTTGCATTTTTCATGATTTATTGTAGGAATGCGTGGAAGTAGGCTAAATCAAGCCAAGTTGTCCTCCTAAGCGAGTTCAAGGAAGCCAAGAGGAAGGAAAGCTCATTCACTCACCTTGGGATGCGTGTAAGGAATGAAGAGTCATTTTTGGAAGCATCAAGGAGGCATCGCACAAGATTATCGATCGATCGACTAAGCCTTTCGGTCGATCGACCACCGGAGCTCGACAGAGCCACTGTTCAAGCATGTTCGGTCGATCGATCGTGCGGACCGATCGATCGACTGTTTTCGAGTGTTGTTTAATTTTCCGTGTTAGACTTTTAAAAGCCCAACTTGTAATTAACTTTCGGATCTTTTATGAGTTGAAGGCAAGAAACTTTTAGGTTATGTAATTTTATTCGAAAACTGATTTTTCAGATCTAGCTTGAGACGGAAACCTGAATTCGAATGCTTGGTTCTTGAATTTCCATTAGTAAGCTTTTAATGCAATTTTTCTTCCTTCTTATTTCTCCCTTGTTAATTTAATTTTTGTTCTCTTCAATTAATTTCATGAATTGAGTTCTCTCTTTTGTTCTAGTTGGATTTCATTATGTTGAATTCGTTCTTTAATGTTAATTTCATAATTAGTGTAGTATTAATTATGCGTAGGTAATTCCTTTGATTGGGAATGAGGTGAGCCATGGTATTGAAGTAGGATAGTTGAGTAGCATGAGTTCTTCCGTATTGGTCTTGTTATCTTTTGATGGATTTCTTTGCTAGGTCGAAAGATTGGTAATTTAATTTGTCACTAGACTCAGAATTTCTCTTGAGTGAAAACTTTGATAAATTCTTGGGAATTATTAGACCGCGAGGTTATTCGAGTGTTGATCGAAAGATTAGCTTATCTTCCCTGAGACCGTATTAAAAGATCTCCGCTGCTTGACTGACTTGTTATATGCCATGGTGAACCGAAGTTCCCGATCCCCTTTTTATCTTGTTAAGAATATACATTTTTGCAATTAGCCTGTTAGCCAACCAACTTCAAAACCCCCCATTAAATTGTTACCTTTTTAGACTGAAAAATAGCAAACAAAATCAACCTTGTCTCTCTGTGGTTCGACCCTTACTATCACTAGCTATAGTTTTAGTTTGGAATTATAAATTTAATTTTGGTACTAAACGACGGTATCAGTGTGAGTTCTGGTTAAAGACAGTTGCTTTTCTAGGGCATGTGATCTCTAAGGATGGGGTAGCTGTGGATCCGGCAAAGATTGAGGCAGTGACCAACTGGGAAGCACCGAAGAATGTAGATGAGATCCGGAGTTTCTTGGGTTTAGCTGGATACTACAGACGGTTCGTGAAGGATTTCTCCAAGATTGCTAGACCTATGACAGCTTTGATGAGGAAAGAGAACGGGTTTCATTGGGATCAGAGTTGTGAGACGGCATTCCAGACATTAAAGGAGCGTTTGACCACAGCTCCAATCTTAGCATTGCCTGAAGGGAGTGAGAACTTTGAGGTTTATACAGATGCCTCAAAGAATGGGTTGGGATGTGTGTTGATGCAGAACGGTAAAGTGATTGCCTATGCTTCAAGGAAATTGAAGCCTTATGAGGAGAATTATCCTACACACGACCTAGAGTTGGGTGCAGTGGTGTTTGCTCTCAAGATTTGGAGACATTACCTTTATGGGGCGACCTTTAAGGTATTTTCAGATCACAAGAGTCTCAAGTACATCTTCACTCAAAAGGAGTTGAACATGAGACAGAGGAGATGGATGGAGTTGATTGGCGATTATGACATGGATATTATCTACCATGAAGGGAAAGCCAATGTAGTTGCAGATGCTTTGAGCAGGAAGAGTGTACATTCCTTGTGCACAGCTATATCTTTGATGAGGTTGAGAGATGAGGTTGGGAGGGTTGGGATACATATGATGCAGAGAGGGGATGCCTTGGGAGATTTGACTGTACTGCCTGATCTATATGATGATATTCGAGGTAAACAGGTGTTGGATCCTAAGATGGTAGAGTGGAGAGCTGGAGTAGAGAAAGGGACAGTGTCTAGATTCTCTATTCATACAGACGGTAGTTTGAGGTTTGATGAGAGGTGGTGTGTCCCTAATGATGAGGAGATTAAAGAGATAATCATGACAGAGGCACATTGTACACCATATTCGGTACATCTAGGTGGTGACAAGCTGTACAAGGATTTAAAGAAGACGTTCTGGTGGCCTGGGATGAAGAAAGAAACAGCGGAGTTTGTGGCCCGTTATTTGACATGTCAGAGAGTTAAAGGGGAACAGCGATGACCACAAGGTAAGATTCAGTCTCTTGAGGTACCTGAGTGGAAGTGGGAATCCATCTCTATGGATTTTATCGTGGGTTTGCCAAAGAGTCAGCAGGGTAACAACATGATATGGGTTATAGTGGATCGACTAACCAAGTCAGCTCATTTTGTGCCAATGAAAGATATATGGACTAAGGCACAATTAGCTATGGCTTATCGGAATCATGTGTTAAGGTTACATGGGGTGCCTAAAGACATAGTATCTGACAGAGATGCGAGGTTTATCTCAAGGTTTTGGAAAGAGTTGCAGGAATTTTTCGGAACGACATTGAAGATGAGTACAACATTTCACCCTGCAACAGACGGACAGACCGAGAGAACAATCAAGACTCTTGAGGATATGTTACGAGCTTGTGTGATGGATTTTTGTGGTAGCTGGGAACAGAGGTTGGATTTGACTGAGTTTTCTTACAACAACAGCTATCACACTAGTATTGGCATGGCACCATTTAAGGCCTTATATGGGAGGAGATGTAGGAGTCCGACTTGTTGGGACGACAGTGCAGAGGCAGTGGTTTTAGGACCAGAGATGGTACATGAGATGATTGAGCAGATAAAGATGATCAGGGAAAGGATGAGAGCAGCTCAGGATAGGCAAAAGAGTTATGCAGATCTACATCGCCGAGATATCGAGTTTCAGGTTGGGGACAAGGTTCTTCTAAAGGTGTCTCCTATGCGTGGGGTTATGAGATTTGGGAAGAGAGGCAAGCTGAGTCAGAAGTTCATAAGGCCATATGAGATCCTAGACCGGGTTGGAGAGGTTGCTTATCGTTTGGCTCTACCATCTTCTTTGGATAGGGTACATAACGTGTTTCATGTATCTCAGCTGCGCAAGTATGTGAGTGATCCGTCACATGTGTTAGAGGTAGAGAGCATAGAGCTAGATGAGTCCTTGTCTTATCTTGAGGTGCCTAAGCAGATTCTTGACCGGAAGGTTAGGAAGACTAGGAGTGGTGACACAGTTTTTCTTAAGATCCTTTGGTCTAATCATGAGGTAGAGGAAGCTACATGGGAGGCAGAGGAGGCCATGAGAGAGCGTTACCCTTTCCTTTTTGATCAGGTATGTATGGTTACGGGGACGTAACCTTGTTTCTTTTAGGGGGTAGGAGATGATCGCAAAGAGTTTTTACACCCTTTTTGTGTTGTGTCGGTATGTTTTGTAGTGGTTTGAGTCGGGTTGAGTTTTGTTTGAGTCGGGTTGAGTTTGGTTGGTAGCATGTTTTTATGTTGAGTTTTGTTTTGGTTGTTGTGTCGGGAGTGTGGTGGTATGTTTTGTTTAGTTGTGGTTTGAACTTCGGGGATGAAGTTCTTTTTAAGGAGGGAAGACTGTAATACTACGGTTTTATGAGCCTCTGGGTACTCTATCGAGTGGGCCTTACTCTGTCAAGTAAGGGTGTTTTGGTTTTTAGAAAAGTTTCTGCCTGTAGGGTACTCGATTGAGCATCCTGGGTACTCGATCGAGTAAGTGGCACTCGATTGAGTACGCCAGCTACTCGATCGAGTAGCTCGGTTTACGGGTGATGTTTTGTCGGGTTTTGTTAATAACACGGATTAGTATTTAAATCGTTCCGTCATCTTCATAATACACTTTTACACACCTAACTACATTGAAAAGAGATTTAAGTTACGTTCTTCGCATTTGTCCGTGTTATTGACAAATTCCGGAGCTTGAGAGGTCGGATTTCATCGTTCTTTACATCTTTGTAATCCTTGCGTCGAGGGTAAGATCTACGTACCGATTTTATAGTATTTAGTCAAGTTTGTTTAAACCCTAATTTGGGGGATTGGAGATTTGTGTTAGTTTTTGTATGGTTAGTGATTATGTGATAATATGTTAGGAGGAGGATTCGTAGAGGAGGCTTTTTGATACAGCTGTTGAGATCGTCTACGTGTGTTGCATTCCAGGTAGGGTTTCCCTACTCAGTATTAGTCACATAATGTGTTGGTTGTTGGTTGTGATTGTTGTATAATATCGTATTCGTATTATGACGGTTGTTGGAATTGGTTACTCTTGATAGTTGTAATTGATTGTATCTATCTGTGATCTTCGGGGTGCGTCCCAGGCTGAGTGGGGTCACTTGCGGGAGTGACTTCACGCCCATTATTCGCCCTCTGTGGAACCCGCCACAGAAAGGATGTGCACATTAATGGATTTGGGTTATTCGCTCTATGGTATGAGCGGGGCTTAGGTGGGAACGGCTGCGGTCCCCCACTGGCGGAGTGGAGTAACCTGTTGCGACGGGCACTCTGGCAGGACTACACACTTTAGTGTGTAGTCAGTGAAGAGAAGTGATTATGGAGTTTGGATTATGTGACGGTTGAGATGTGTTGGTTTCTGTCTTATAGTAATTGTATATATGATTGTGTGATTAGTACTGACCCCGTTTTTGTTTTGAAAAACTGTGGTGATCCATGCGGGGATGGTGAGTAGTTGTTGAGCAGGTATGAGTCGAGGCATATGGGCTAGCTGGGATGAGTCACCACGGGATGATAGAGTCTTCCGCTGTAGCTTGATAGTTTGTCAGACATTTTATTTAGTTGTTCAGACAGTTGGTTTAAGAACATGTAACCGTATTTTTTATAAGTTGGTTTTGGATTGTATTCACTAAACTTTATACTATTTAAATGTTGTTTCTTTATTGTCTTTTGATTATCATTGCCTCGGGAAACCGAGATGGTGACGTCTTTATACCTGAGTGGTCCTGGTAAGGCACTTGGTGTATGGGGGTGTCACATTACTAGTCAAGGGGGTGCGTTGGTCATTGACGGAAAAGCAATGAAGACCGATCAATCTCTTACTTTGGAGGCGACAAAGGTTTTGTCTTTGAAGGTTCTTAACTTTGAGAGAAGCCTTCAAGCTCAAGCTACACTTTTGCGGAGCTAATTTGATCATCTTGATGCCTTGGAACATCGTATTTATCCCGATACGTTCACCCATACAAAATCCGTCAAATTTAGCCTTGCCTTACCCCTCCCCTGTTTTTGCATTTTCTCTTATTAGCCTTAATTTCTTTTGTTTTTCTAATAGTGTATTTTGCATCCTAAAACTCTCTACCATTCGGCCCATTTTGGCATGCTACTTGTGGTTATGGCCCAAGTAGTTCCAAACATGTTGTTCATTCAGCCCAGTTGGCATAGACATGTTTTCTTTGGTTTTTATGCTATCTTAATTCGTAGGTGCTTATGTTTATCTATGGTTTATTAGTTTTCTATATGATTCTTATCTCTTGTCTCGTTATATATTATTCTAGTCCTTTTATGTTTGTTCTTATCTTTTCGATGATGTCAAGAGGGGGGAAAGAACGACCATAGTAAGCATTTACCTAAGTTTGCTCCTTGTCAAGACCAATTGTCTCTTAAAGTCCTTTAAGTTTCGATCTTGTGATAATCGTTTGATCTTGCGTTGATCTTTATCTTAGATGACGGTATTATATTCAGGGGGAACTATATACTTAGTCATAATTTTAGGAGACTTGCCATCATCAAAAAGGGGGAATTTGTTGAACCATATAGAATATATGTTCATGTTTTGATGATGTCAAGAGTACTTCACATTTTATATACTCGTAGCGCGTAATTGTTTGTTTAGTCCCTTCGGATTAGACTTACTATTTGCAAAGCTTAAAGAATTATGATTAAAGTATACAAGACTATATTGTGATCAAGCCCTCAATTACTGATCAAGATATCACAAGAGAGTGAAAGGATTATTCAAGCATCATGAGAAGATGAAGCTCATCTAAAGACTAATCAAGCTTGAATGATGAAGTAGCCTATAATTGAAGATCTCTTACGAATATTAGAATAGTGTAGGATATTATCTCGTAATGGTAATGTTTAGGTCTTTTTCACCTAAGTCGATTTAGGGTCAATGTAGTCTATATTCGTTGGTTGATTGTATGATGATTTATATGTCAATAAGTAAACGGGAAAATAAAGTGCGTAATGTAAATTGACACGTAAGATTTTGGTGACGCGGAAAACCCAATGTGGGAACAACCGCGGGAGGGACGGTACCCTGCCAAGTATTGCACTATATGATTTGGAGGATGATTACAATTATGGTACGAAGCTAATCCTGCTGGCCCTAGGTGTCAGCCCTGCAAGATCGAGAATGTACGTGTATTATTTGCCGAGATGTGATCTTGAGTGTTGATGTACGAATGCGGGTGTTTTCTGAATGTCCTTCTTGATTTCCTTCTTCTGCTATTTATAGGGTAAGAACCCTAGATATACTCTATCTCGAATATGGAAAGAGAATATTATTTCCATAAGGACTACTTTCCTAATCCGGATTCCCTTGCCAATTCCCCCCGATCTCCCTAACTTCTCCCTAACTTCTCCCTGACACTCTTTTCCTTAACACGGGCGCCTACTGTGATGGGCGCTTGATCCTTCTTAAGCCCATTCCCCCTTCTCCTGACTGCGGGCTCCCATCCTTCTCACCTCTTCTCTATAATCTTTCTTTCACCAAGTGGGCTTTCTTTATTACGCTATTTTTAGCCCAAACAGTTTGCCCCAAATTTCTTGCGAAGTACGCCTTCAAGTATCGAGCAAGGAATTTACGTAACCAAATATTTAAACCCTACGCCGTCCTTTTACTCCTTCCCATACAAGCCGCCTTTCTCCTCTTTCTCCGCACCCAACTCCCTCTCTCCTCTTTATAACCCCAACGTCTCTCTTCCACTCTCATTAATCACTGCAAATCATTTAAAAAAACTCTCCTCTTAAACCCTCAATCTTCTTTCCTTTAATCTTCATCAGCTTCACTGTTTCCTCTCCCGTCTTCATCATCAGGTAATCCATCTTCTTTCTTTCTTTCTTTCTTTTAATCTTCATTTTCTCTTTCCACCATGGGCAAAACCCGACAATCCTCAGCAACCCCAACACCCTCCGACCGTAATCCTGACCCCATTTTCCCTTCTCGGGGACTTTTTAGACATCCACATGATTGTGATTCCGCCCTAACTCCGGCCGACATTCCTAGGATCAAGAGTCTGCTTGGTCTTGGTGACGGGGTGGATATCGCCATCCCTGAACCGGGACAGAAAGTTGGCGCCCTCCGTCCGGGGTGGGTTTGTTTCTATTTGTACCCATTTAAATATGGCCTCCGTTTCCCTCTCCCTAAACTCGTCCAAGATTTTATCTTCACCAATAATTTCGCCATGGCACAAATTTTCGCTGCCATATGGAGAATTCTTCTCTATTCTCTGCCCGCTGGTCAGAGTACTGGCAAATCTATCACTCTAGGCGATCTGGCCCATATGTATAGCATCAGATCCCTGGGCAGGGGTCAGTTCTCATTCCGGGGCCATGGAGAGGCTCCCTTCAAACATGCGTCAAAGTCCTGTGATGATAAATGGTTTGAGGACTTCTTCTACGTGAGGAAGGACTCCATCCAGTCTCATGCTGATTATATTTTCGAGAAGTGGACTCTGACTTCGAGTAAGTAGCCTCCCTGTCGCCTGAATGATTTTATCTCGCTGCTTACTAGCTTACGTCATCGTCTTCGTGCAGGCCCCTGTGACCTTACTCGTATTGGTGCCAAGATCCCTGCCTGCAGCAAGCTGTTCTGCATCTCTGAATCTGAGAGAAAGTTTCCAGACCTGCTTCCTGGTTTTTCGCCTGCTTCCTCCTCCAATCCTCCTCAATCAGCCCACAGTATGTCTTCTGGTAAGGTTTCTGTGACCACTTTCGTTTGTGTGCTGTTGTTACTGATGTTTTAAGCATTCTGTCGTTTGAGACTGTGTATGCTTGCAGGTTCAAAAGTTGATCCACTGGAACTCATCCTCCAAAGTGCTAAAAGAAAGAGACCTTATGCCAGCCCTGATGTGGCCTCTGCCTCCAAGAGGAGTGCTCCTGCTGCCTCTTTTCAGACTCCTCCTGCAGTTTCTAGTTCCGCTGCTCGCGTGCCCCGGAGGTCGATCCGCTTGTCTCGTCATCCGCCTACTCCTCCCCGCCAGTCCCCCGTGCTTCTACTAGCGGAGGCATCATTCATTTTCCGAAGGCTTTGGGAATGTGGACAAGGTTCCCTACTGGCCGGAGATTGATCACCGCTTCTTTTCCCCGTTGAGGAAACGTTTTGAGTTCTCCTAGAGGAGATGGCTGAAAATGACGTGCACAACGCTTTCATGGTAAGTATTCTTCATTTTCTACCCGTCTGTCTGTCTTTTCTTGCTTAAATTCTGCGCTTCCAACTCTTTTGCCGACTTCGATTATTTATGCCCCGGACTCTTCAACCGACTCTACAACAGAAGATGATCAACATAGTGTAGACCACCACGTCGTGCTACTAGTGCCAAGAACCAGGAGTCAAGGAAACCGTTGCGGCATCCGGCACGAGCGGGTTGATCTGAAGGAGCGTGTGGTGGAGCAAGACCGAGCTTGCTTTGTCACCAAGAAGAAGTTGAAGGAGGGAGCCGATCACCGGCTCGAACCCGGGCGGTGTGCGCAAGACTTTTTCCGACTCTCTCGCGCCTAAGGAGAAGATCACCCAGCCGATCTCCCCGGCCACCAATGTCGTTGCTTATGCCACCCGGCGGGAAAGATCGGTGGGATGCGTGTTGCCCTCGAGGAGGCTCCCACCCAAAGAGCCATAGAGGAAGAGGAGAAGCAGGTGGAGATGCTCTACCCCGCTCAACCCGATCCGAGCATGCCGATGCCCGAGGTTGGTAAGGTGAATTCTCTGCGTTGGCCGAGCAGGTGGGGGGTGATCTTTGGAATGTCCCAGGATGTCTGACGGAGCTCGGGAGCTATGGCGGCCGAGGATATACAAGCCGGTGCGACTACACGAAATGAGTGGTCGGCAGGCAGAGGAGGTACTGTGGTGGAGGTCATTAATGTGACCGATAATTAAGTTTTTATATTTTGATAAACTTTTTTGGCGATCCCCGCCCGTGAGGTGGCAGACTTTGTAAGTTTTTAAACTTGGTTTGTGTTTGCTTCGCTAGGGTGGCGGTTTGAACTTGGGGCCGTATTTTGGCCATATTTTGAATGCCCCTTGTCATAGTTTGGCAAGGTTTTTACATATCGTGTACTTGTTTGTTTATACTCCCTGTTTTAGGAAGTTTATGCCGTGTCAGCCTGCTTGACTGATTTAGGCGAGTCCCGTCACCCTGAATAGGCTAACGTTCTGACTCAGCTAGCTGCCGTGTCAGCCTGATGGCTGATTTAGGCGTATGCCGCAATATAAGGAGGAGTGGTCGTGTCAACCTAGGGGCTGATTTAGACCAGCCTGGTGAGCCTGAAAAGACTGATCCAGACCAAGCTAGCTGCCGTGTCAGCCGGCTGGCTGATTTAGGCGTATGCCGCACTTTGTGGACTACTTAACCTTGTTCATGACACAAGGTGTGTTCGTCTCGTTTTATGCCAGCAGGTGGCGTCATTGAGGCAAGTTTATCGTCATTCTAGGACCAGATGGAGACGCTGCGCAGATTCTCGGTAGCGCAGATATCCCTACGTTCCATGTTCGTTTTTGCATGCATGCCGAGGCCCTAATAATTAGTGCGATTAGTGCGAGCTACGTCCGGGGGTGGTATCAGGGGTAGCTGGATAAGCGTATTCAGCTGTCAGCTAGGCTCCCTTTCGTATGTTCCACAGTCTGCCTGGTGAGGGTGTTCCTTGTGGAGAAAATAGGTTAGGCATGTTGGAGTGCCATGTGCCTGGTCACCCCGCGTTGGCAGTTGACAGTCCTGCTAGATATCCTTTCAAAGTACCATAGATACCAGAATTCAAAGTGATGTACTTAGAGAAGCTTGAAAATAAGAAAATCTATCAGAATGATGTGAAGTACCTGTCGCCATCTCATGGGGTACCAGAGCAATTGTGGTCCCAGGACGCTGCCAGACCACACCATCCAATAGTAGTTTAAAGTTTTAAAACAACTAAAGACACGAGAAATAAGAGTAAAACTGGCAGTATGCCTACTACCGGATTCTTATTTTATCTTTAAAAATGATTTGGCTTCTCATAGTACATTATTCTGAAAGCTAGAGTCTACTTATTATCAAAAGTAATATCTCTTCAGGTGAAGTATGTTCCATGGGCGTTGTATGATTTGACCGTCCATAATCATCAGTCTGTATGCACCATGGCCAACAACTCTTTCTACCTGGTATGGTCCTTCCCATTTGTAGGCGAATTTGCCTGCTTTTCGATTCTTGGTGTTCTGTAACACCTCTCGGAGGACCAGGTCTCCTACCTCCAGGAGCCTGACCTTTACATTCTTGTTGTAACTTCTGGCCACAGACTGTTTGTAGGCAGCCAGACGGATTTTTGCGCTTGCTCGCAGCTCGTCAATTGTGTCCAGGCTTCTGGTCATCTATGCATTGTTCAGTTCCCTCGACATATTTTCATACCTGTGGGTGGGAACTAGAACTTCTGATGGAATGACTGCTTCTGCGCCAAACACCAGGCTGAAGGGTGTTTAACCTATTGCTATCTTTGGCGTCGTCCTGTCTGACCATAACACTAGTGGCAATTCATCTGCCCACTTTCCTCCTAACTCCTGTAGCCTCCTTCTTAGATTGTCCATAATGATTTTATTGCTGGATTCAGCTTGTCCATTGGACTTTGGAGTCCTGGGTGCTGACTTTTTTAAGGTGACGTTCCACCTGGCACAGTATCCTTCAGTATCGTTTGAGATGAATTGTGAGCCATTGTCACATATGAATTATGACGGGATACCAAATCTGCAGACGATGTTTCGTTTTATGAATGAGATGACCTGTTTGTCCTTTACTTCCGTGAATGCTTCTGCCTCTATCCACTTAGAGAAGTAATCATCATTGCTAGCATCCAGTCCCGTTTCCTGTGGCCCGTGGTAGGGGGCGTACTATGTCCATGCCCCATGCCATGAATGGCCAGGGAGAAATAATAGGGTGCGAGGTTCTCACTGGCCGGTGAATCATTGGTCTTTGAGCGCCGGCAGCGCCACATTTTTGTGCGTACTCTGCCGCATCTGCCTTCATTGTAGGCCAATAGTATCCCCGTGTCGAGGGCTTTATTTGCCGGACTCCGCCCTGCATGGTTTCCACATTCGCCATGTGGAGAGCATGCAACACGATCTGTGCTTCTTCCTTGTCCAGGCACCATAGGTAGGGACTCGCTAGCGATTTTCTCAGATAGTGTATCATCAATGAGTATGAACCTGGAAGCCTTTATTTTAAAAGCTCTCACTTCCTTCTTATCGTCCTGGTAGCTTGTTATGGCGCACCAGATCTAGGTAAGGTGTGCGCTGGCCGTCGTCTGTGGATCGGCTTCCGGTCGCGCCGCCTATGTGACCGAGAGCTCTCACCTTCCTCTGTAACTGCTTGGATGTCCTTTTTGCTTTGTGGATCCTCCAGTTCACCTCTGTCTATTTCGTCTGCCTTCTGGATAGAAGGTTCCAGCATATGTGCTATTGGTATGCAGGATAGCTCTGTTGGCTTGAATGTTGCCCCCAGGGTTGCTAGGGCGTCTACCTCCACGTTCTGATCTTTGGGGACCTGTTTAAGCTTGCAAGTCTCGAATTTTTGTTTTAATTCCTTTGCTACTTTCAGGTATGCTATCATCTTCGAATCTCTGGCTATAAACTCATCATTCACGTGGTTAACTATCAACAGAGAGTCACTGGATATGAGCAGGTGTCTGACTCCTGATTCAAGAGCTAGCTTCATTCCCACTATCAAGGCTTCGTATTCTGTTTCATTGTTGGTTGCCTTGAATTCGCATCTTACAGCTTGTGCTATCAGGTCTCCCTGTGGTGATCGCAGGATTAATCCTACACCTGCCCCCCTTTGGTTGGAGGCTCCGTCGATGTGCATCTGCCAGACGTCTGGCTGCTTGCTTCTTTCTAGACTAAGGATTTCTGTATCTGCCAGGTTCTGGATGGCTGGACTAAAGTCTGACACGAAATCGGCCAGTGCTTGTGATTTGATTGCTGTCCTAGGGTCGTACTGGATGTCGTATCCACTGAGGTGTACAGACCATTTAGACATTCTTCCTGATAGTTCAGGCTTCCTCATGATAGCTTTTAGCGGCTAGTTTGTCACAACATGTATGATGTGTGACTCAAAATAGGGACGCAGTTTGCGAGATGCTACTACCAATGCTAGTACTAACTTTTCAAGGGATGTGTACCGGTTTCGCCGAACAGAGACTTGCGACGTAGTACACTCGCTTCTCGCTCCTTTTATTGCTCTCGACTAGGACGGCTTCGCCACCTCTCGTGACGGCTAGGTATAAGAATAATGGTTCTCCTGGTTTCGGCTTTGATAGCAATGGCGGGTCACCGAGATAATGCTTGACTCTCTCAAGGCTTGCTCGTGTTCTCGGGGTCCATTCAAACTTCGACTCTTCCTTAGTACGTCGTAAAATAGCCCGCACTTGTCTCAAGATCTTGAAATGAACTCCGTTTCGTGGTCGCTACCTTCCCACTAGCCTTTGAACATCTTTGGGCTTCTCGGGTGATTCCAAATGTAAGACATGCTTTTGATCCGCTTTCGGTCTTTGGCTTCTATCCCTCTTTGAGTCACGATATAGCCCAAGAACTTGCCAGAAGATACCCCGAAGGTGCATTTAGATGGGTTTAGTTTCATCTTGTATTCCCTGAGGGTGCTGAATGTTTCTGCTAGATGCCGCATATGATCTTTAGCTTTTTCTGACTTCACCACCATGTCATCAATGTACACCTCCATGGTTCTTCCTATTTGTTCTTTGAACATGCGGTTAACCAGCCTTTGATATGTGGAGCCTGCGTTCTTTAGGCCGAATGGCATGACATTGTAGCAATATATTCCTCTTTCGGACATAAATGTTGTCTTCTCTTGATCTGCAGGATCCATCTTGATTTGATTATATCCACTCCATGCGTCCAGAAATGTTAGCATCTCGTGTCCAGCTATTGCATCTGCCATTGCATTAATATGAGGCAGCGGGAATGGATCTTTGGGACACGCTTTGTTGAGATCAGTGAAGTCCACAAATACTCTCCACTTCCCATTATTTTTAGGCACCACCACTACATTAGACAACCATTCTGGGTATTTCACTTCTCTTATCTTCTTTGTTTGCATGCTAGCAAAGTGTCTACTTCCTGGTTGATTACCTTATTTCTCTCTCGCAAAACTTTCTCCTTCTCTGCTGGATGGGTTTACACTTTGGGTCCACGCTAAGCTTGTGTGTTATGATGGATGGATCTATGCCTACCATATCATCGTGTGACCATGCAAAGCAATCCATGTTATCTTGTAAGAATTTGACTAGCTGCTGTCGTAAGCTTCTTGTACATCCTGCTCCAATGATCACGGTTCTCTCTGGGTGCAACTTATCCAGGTTAATCTGGTCCAGCTCTTCTGCTGGGGGCTCGATGTATTCGTCCTGGATAGGCTGCTTCTGTAATTGATATGCGGGAGGGCCGGGCGGTGCACTTGAGTGCCTTCATGTAGCGCCTCTCCTCGGCTTCCTCCCGATCTCCTCTTATCGTTTCTACTCCCCATGGGTGGGAACTTTATACACCGGTGATATGTTGAAGGGACCGCTTTCATCCGTGCAACCATGGTCTTCCTCGAGATGACATTATAAGTAGAAGGGCCATCTATAACCAGTGTACGACTTGCTTGTTGACTCCCCCACATAGGTTGGGATGACTATCTCACCTAGTGAGTGGGTCGCTTCTCCACCGAAGCCTACTAGCGGAATAGACTTCTTCTCAGAATCCTTCTCGCCGAATCCCATGTTTTCTATGGTTTTCAGCATGATTAAGTTGACTGAGCTTCCTGTATCTACCAAAACTTTTCTAACTGTGCAATTGGCCATTGATAAGGTGATGATAAGTGCATCATGGTGCTCTCTTTCATCGTATGCATCTCCTTCATCAAAGCTGACCGCTGGAAGGTCATTGTGAGAAATTCTGCACGAATTGGCTGGCCTATCTCCTTTGGTCTCTGTAGCGTGTCTCTTGGCTGCTGAATATGTTAATCCGCTTAAGTCTGAGCCGCCTGTTATCACGTTTATGATTTTGGTGCATGTGGGTGGATCTGCCGGCTTGGCGGAACCTACCTTATCCTGCTGCTTGCCCCCACGTGGTAATAGGTGGCTCAGCTTTCCTTGTTCGTACAGGCGCTTGATCTCTCCTCTTAATGTGTAGTAATCCTCAGTGTTGTGCCCAATATCACGGTGAAATTCACACTTCTTCTTGCTATCCTTTCTCCAGGCTTGCTCTCCTACTGGTGGATTGGGCCACCTGACTCCATCTCCCATCTCTCTTAGCGCCTTCAAGATTCCTCCCACACCTGTAGTGAATCCATATTCTGCCAGGGTGGGGAGTAGCTGATTTTCCTCGATTCTGTTTACTCCCCTCCCATATGGTCTGTATCTCTCGTCCTTCTTCTTTGGTGGTTTGCTTTCTTCCCGATTTCTCCACGGTGAAGTACTAGAAATACTTTTGGGTGTGCTCTGTAAGGGCTCGGCTAGAATATCTTCCTCCAGTTTGATCGCGGCAAACGCTTTTCCTGTCTCGCTTGAAACTATGGTAGGGATGCATAGTCAGCTGCTTATATAGGTCGGAGTCGTGTGGTGGAGGCCTCTTCTCAAGGCTTCTACCGCCCGTTGAGACGTCACACTCTCGTCTTTGCTACCTTCTCATTGTTAAATCTCGTATTGTATTCTCCAATGCTCTCTCCCGCCCGGACGATTCCGTATAAGTCTCCTGCGTGCTTCGTGGCTTTCTCGGTGCTTGCGAATCGTTGAGTGAATGCGTTCACCAACTCAAAGAAATGTAGATATCGACCTGTTGGGCGGTGACAAACCATCGAAGTCTTTGTCCGTTAAGGTGGACCCGAATCCTTTGCACATGCAAGCCTCCTTGACCGCCCTATAGTCATTATTCCGTCATCATTTTCTCGCTTGTATTGGCCGACATGATCAAAGGGATCTGTTGTGCCGTCAAAGAGAGGCATGTTTGGATTTGTGAATCCCTTTGGCATGGCTGTGATGGATATGGTGTCCACGAATGGTGAGTCGGCATAGCTGTTTGAGCCGCTTTCTCGAGTGGGGGTGGTTGCCCTGGAACCCGATCGATCGCATCTCCTTTAGCTCCAAGTCTTTTCTTTGGTTAGTTATATTGGCCGAAATCAAAGCGGGCCTTGTCACTGTCTGCATATCTCCTCCTGATCCTGGTTATGGAAGGTTCTGGTAAGTTCCAGCAGCCAGGGGGGTTGTGGTAACGATTGTCCCCTGCTGCCGCTTCACTTGCTTGCTTGACCGGATCCCGCTTTGCATGTGTCTGATCGATTGCTGCAGGACTGCTGACGGAGAGGCCACCTGTTTGTACCCTCACGCAGCCGGCTGGCTGCCAGCTATCTGGCGTGAGGTATCCTAACCCTCGTGGGATTATCCTTCCATCTGATGGTGTCGTAGCCAAATCCAATCTTGTGATTATTTCAGCTGGTATCTGCCTGCTGCCTGATGCTCCTTGCGTCAGATCTACCAAAGGAAATCTTCCTTCACCTGTCTTGTTTGCTGGAGTGTTGGACTGCTACTTTAGGAGATCAATTTGTGCCCAGAGCTCTCTGTCTCTCCTCCTTACCTCGATCTCTCTCTCCTTTGGTCTTCTCTCATGTTTTCCATAGCTTTCTGAAGATTTTCCATGCCGGCGAGCAGAATCTGTGTGGGACTGGGCGGTGGAGTGACGCCTGAGCTTGATGTTCCTTTGTCTGACCTGGACTGCGTTGAGACAACAGGGGTCTTAGGAGGTAAAGTAGCTTTTGTTGTCGGTATGATTCTTGGGGTATGTCCGGGAGCCTGCGTGGCCACTGTCGATGTTGGACTTTGGGTAGACGACGGTGGTGGCGATGGCAGCCTGCTCCCTGACATGGCTTCAGATGCTTGCTTTTCCATTGTATATTTAGAATATCAACGATTGACGAACACAATGCCCCACGGTGGGCGCCAAACTGTTTAGGTCTTTTTCACCTAAGTCGATTTAGGGTCAATGTAGTCTATATTCGTTGGTTGATTGTATGATGATTTATATGTCAATAAGTAAACGGGAAAATAAAGTGCGTAATGTAAATTGACACGTAAGATTTTGGTGACGCGGAAAACCCAATGTGGGAACAACCGCGGGAGGGACGGTACCCTGTCAAGTATTGCACTATATGATTTGGAGGATGATTACAATTATGGTACGAAGCTAATCCTGCTGGCCCTAGGTGTCAGGCCTGCAAGATCGAGAATGTACGTGTATTATTTGCCGAGATGTGATCTTGAGTGTTGATGTACGAATGCGGGTGTTTTCTGAATGTCCTTCTTGATTTCCTTCTTCTGCTATTTATAGGGTAATAACCCTAGATATACTCTATCTCGAATATGGAAAGAGAATATTATTTCCATAAGGACTTCTTTCCTAATTCGGATTCCCTTGCCAATTCCCCCCGATCTCCCTAACTTCTCCCTGACACTCTTTTCCTTAACACGGGCGCCTACTGTGATGGGCTCTTGATCCTTCTTAAGCCCATTCCCCCTTCTCCTGACTGCGGGCTCCCATCCTCCTCACCTCTTCTCTATAATCTTTATTTCACCAAGTGGGTTTTCTTTGTTACGCTATTTTTAGCCCAAACAGGTAACATAAGAATGGATTCCTTATGTTAGTAAAGTTATAGCTTGACAGCTATAACATTACTTATGCAAGAGCTCAATGTTATAGCTCTTCTACTATAACATTGAGATGCTGAGCTTATATTATACACGACTTAAAGAGGTTTTCAAATTGTTTTTGACAAATATTTTTGTTTCTTTTAAATGTTTTACCAAAAGTATTTATTTAATAAGGAAGCCCATATTCATATAGAGTGTGGTTTTATTTTAAACTTATAATTAGTAATTATGTTGGATCAACTTATGAGTTGAGACATATTACTAATTAGGGTTTTTAACAAGGCATATATACTCTTAAACCCTAAAATCTAACCTAACTTCAAGCTAGGGTTTTCACGAAAAATGAGGCATATGTGCCGTGTTTATTTCGTGTGAACTTAAGGAATAAAAGTTGTTATTGTTAATATTTTATTCTCTGGAATTATCTTAACCTATCTTTTATATTTAGCTTGATATGGTTATTTATGATAAGAATATTCTTGTTATGGAAAATCTTATCATATCTTAAGATTTAAGGAAAGAATAGTAGGAGAATAATTTATAAATTATCTTTTGGAATATTCTCTATTATCTCTTAGTGTTTTAAGGAAAGAAATAACAAAGATATGATTTGTTTACATATCTAATATTTCGGCAATTAGGGTTTCGTGTAAACCGAGTGCCATGCTCCTTCCTTTACTATAAATACTTTACACTTTGCAACATTTGAAAGCAAGACCTCTAAGCATAATTTGATTTTATTTTAAGAGCAAAAATCGCGTGTTTCAAACCAGAAAACCGTTTTGCAATTTTCGAAAAAGGTCGTGTGTTTATAAACTTGTGCATTCGTTCTTTCGTTATCGTTAAAGATAATAGTGCTTAATTGATTTCTTACTCGTTCATTAACGTGAACTTTTAGTAGAATCATTAGTGCTTTCTTATTAGCGTAAGTTAGTCACTCGAGTATTTAACGGTACTCACTTGAGTTAAAACTAGGGTTAGTTGTACGAGTTGGGTTAGTAAATTTGGAATCCGTAGAAAGGTATTAAATTTATTAATCGAGAATAGTGGACGTAGGTTTCGATTTGTGAAACTGAACCACTTCAAAAATCCGTGTGTCTCTTTCTTTCTTTCGTTTATTTGCTTTGTTCTTATTCGTTAGTTAGTTATTTAGTTAAAGTTTAATCAATAAACTTTAAATAATTAATTATACAATCACAATCGAAAAAGTAGCTAAAGTTTTTTAATCCTCAATTCACCCCCCCTCTTGAGTATTTCGGATCGATAGACTCTTCAACACCATAATTAATCAATTTGTTTTTAAATCGTTTTTCAAGGGCACTTTCATATTTGCATAGATCGAGTCGAGTTACCACTAAAAAAACCGATTTATTTAAATCTCGCGGCGCTAACATGTAAGTCTGAGGGTGTAAAATCCTATTTTATTGTACTTTTTATTTTGAAATTAATGTAAGAGTTTATGTCATAAGCACGCTCAAAACCGTCTTAAAAACCATCTTTTAAAACCGTATTTGAAAAACAGTGGAGATTTGACGTCAAAAAGAAATGCAGCCGTAGCCGCGCCTCTTCGAAGAGTCGCAGTACATGCTGCGCCTCTTCCTGAGGCTGCCACTGCTCCAGCTCTTCTTTTTCTTCCTCGATCTTCTGCAAGTTTTCTGTTTTTCTTATTTATTTCGTTTCCTTTATATGAGCACATAATCATGTCTTAATTGATTCTTCTTAAACTATAACATGTTATCAGACATAAATCCCTTATAGTTCGATATTTGCGGTTTTTCTTCATCTCTTTCAAACCCGGATTTTAGAGGTTCGATTCGTTCATATCTATTCTCTGGAATTCGTCTTTTGTATATAATTTGATTTATCTTATTTATTTCGTTTTTAAGTTTAAAGTTTGTTCCTTTATTATTTCCGACACAAATCCGTCGTATAATCATGTAAACCGTTGTAAATTCTCACCTTTAATTCGTTTTATGATGGTTCCAGATGCATATAATCTGCTAAATCACTTCTACTTGAGTCTAATATCAATAATCGATCCTAAATCCACCAATGACCATTAACAACCCGCGGATCTGACTTCACAGCCAGAGTCCAGCTGGAGAACAGACGCAGGAAGTGCTGCGCCTCTTCCAGATGACGTAGCAGATGCTGCGCCAGTTCTTGGTTGGTTTATATCCTTGAATTCTTTCTCGCTTTGACGTAGTTCCTAATTATGTAATTAATCAACTATTAATCATATTATCGCCTCTAATCTAACATATGTTTATATTTTAATTTTTAATTTAATTTAATTTAATTTTCTTCTTCAAAGTCCCGTTTTGAGCGTGCTTTTGACGTAGATCAAATAATCATTGTAATTCATTGTAATTTCAATTATCGTTATTTACTTATCGTATTTATTGTATGATTTATTTACTTGTCTTTCATATGTAATTGAATCTAACATCCCAATTCGACATTATTAATTGCCTAAATTATTTGCTCACTGACATTGTTTAATTCACATTCTAGGATTAATCTGGGGATGTTGCATTGCATGCATATAATCGACGACAAATCAAATATGAATAACTTCTCTAATCATTAGTAGAGGCCGCTATCGAGGCGGGCGGGATTAGGTGTTCAGTAAAAGGACTTCCTAATACGTACCCTCACCCCTTACTCCAGATCTCTGTGAACATCCGTGTTCATTGGCATCCACGAGAGTCATTCTAGACATAGAATGCTAAGGGTAACGAGTTCTTAGTGTTCATGTCACTACTTTGTGTCTTGACATGATACGAGGTATTCACACGGTTCCAATTTTCCATAAAAATTGGTGGCGACTCCACAAATGCAGGCTTATTCAACCTTTCACCGTTTACAATACCTCACAAATCGGTAATGGCCCATGACGTGCTTTGGCAAACCAAGGTTCTGTGGGAGAAGTGTTGCCGCCTCAAACACAAAACGCGCGGGTGCGCGCGGCACGGGTGGCCCATGTCCACAGTTTGGCGAATCCGCTGGGGATGATACACTTACGTGTTACCCAGGGTGAAACTTTAACAAGGTTAGGGAATAGTTTATACGAGACTGTTGTCGATTTTCATTACTCGACCTTCTTAGGTTGTTTTATTCGGCCTTCTTAGGTTTAACCCAACCCATTAGACCAATCGTCCCGTCTGGACGGTCCAAATTTTTATTTGGGCTTAAGGATAGACAGCGATTGACGTCAACCATACCGTGGTACATACTCTTGTTTGTATCAAGGGCTTTCACTACTCGAGGAAATGGACTAGGAACCGACCTTACTCTTGTTTGGCACGGACCTCTCCACAGACCAGGGTTTAATTGCTTGGTATGGCAACCCACCTTTTAAGCCAAAACCCTTTAAATGCACTCAGCATACCATTATAATGCATGTATGAATGTTTGTATCATATACGTGATCACCGTTTTGTAAACAAAACCATGACGAAATTTTGTAAAATAAAATCCTTTTCAAAATGTAAATATTTTCAAAAATGGCCTAAAGTAGCGGAAATACGCCGAAACTCTATCCAAATGTCGAGTCAAACTTCGGGCCTCAAACCCATTTCAAAACCCGTACAAAAAAAACAAAAAAAAACGTTTTAATCAAAATATTTTTAAACCATGTAAATGTGAATATGTAAATTCAATTGGGCTAAGTTAGAGTCAAAATTCAAACCGACTATGTCCTAGTCGGAACTCTGTCGAGTCATAAAACCCGTCTTCCTTTACATTTTGGGTCTTTTCAAATTCAAGTCAAGTCCTAAGGCGTCACGCCGTCATTTTGGACCTCGTACCCCAATTCAGTTAGGATCTAAACATTTCCACACCTCGACTCACACACTCGAGGCTAAGACGTCGATTCATTCCAAAATCCGTCTCTCGAATTCTCCTAATGACAAGTTCCGGACACACATACCTGAACCTCGATTCAAGTCTATCTTAAAACACATGTCTAGAATCAAACACGTGTCATCAGTCCCGTCAATCAAGTCAACCATATAAATGTCACTCCGTCAAGGTCAACACTCGAGTCTAAGGTCAAAGTCAAACACCGTGAGTCCAAACACGAGAAGTCACTCATGACATTTCATGAGTTCACAAGTCAAGAGTCTAGTTATTCCGTCTCGTCCTCATATATTTTCCTTTGTTTGTCGCCTTAGTATGCGTGATCCCATGTCAAATCAAGTTGTAACGTGCGTCATTTTCTTCTCGGTAGGAATTCTGCAATTTCCAATGAAAATGTTCAATAACGTTTATCTGTCGTCGTCAAAGAACTAAGTACTGCAGTTATTAAGCTTCAGGCCACCATCGAAGACTTGAGCGCTCGTGTCATCAATATGGAAAACAAGATAGACATGATGAAACCTTTACCATCTTCTCGTACCCCAAGGCCAGGGCATAGCTTCAACACAACGCACTCATCTAAAAAGGCAAATGAAGACAAGGGAGTCAACCTCTTGGAAACCCCACCCAGAAGGCCGAGACGAGCTCATAGGGAATTCATTGACCTCGGAACCACATATGAAGTAGCTCTACAAAGACTGGTTTCCCAAGGAAAACTTCATCCAATTGGTCCAACCCCAGACCCTGAAAAGACATTGCCTAGGTGCAAGGGCAATTCATATTGTCAGTACCCTCAAGGTAGGGGACACGATACGGAGGAATGCTTTTGTCTAAAGCATATTATCCAGGATATGATCGAGGATGGCAAGTGATGTGACTCATATTTGAGCACATTTAGTCCCCGAATTAACCTCGTTCACATGCTTTCTAGCATATATTAGGGCCATTTCTTATCTTTAGTTTCCCATTTTGCATATTCTTTGAGGTTTTGTGTCCTTGGTAGGAGAGGATTACTAGCCTTGTATTTATGGAGCAAAATTGAGCAAAATAGATCGCATCTAATGACCAAGCATCGAAGAGGAGACCAACACTAGAGGCCTAAGCAAATAAATGAATTGAAATGGCAATGATGAAAAGATCCGTGCATCCCCAACACAATCCCCGCGGATTGTTAAGGAGCCAAATAAGAGACAAACCCTGTGCCACGATCTGTGCGTCCTGAGCTCGGGATGAGCGTCCCAGAGCCAGGATCCGAGCGTCTTCAACACAGTCCGAGCGGATCGTCTTACAGGACCAGCCGTGCTTCAGGCAAGGACGGGCGGATTCTGGTGGGACTTGCAGCATGATCCGCGCATGTCCCTCGGGATTAGCAAGATTGTTAGGTTTCTCTTAGGGTTTTAATCGTCAATTAAGCCCTTAGTAAACCTAATCCTTGTACTTAATTTTAGTATAAATACCCCATTGTACAATCTAATTATGATCTTATCATAATCATTCTCTTAATTTAGTCTTAATCAAAGTTGTAATACACATTTCAATGTTAATCACATCTTAATATTTCCTTTATTTCTCAATCGTTCTTAGTTTTAGTTGGGTAATTTGAAGATTATTTGGGTTTATTGGAGGATTGACAACCTTCCATCAATCATCAAGTTTACTTCTATTATTCTTGCTTTATTATTTGGATCATCTCAAGTACGTATAATCTCTTTTACCCTTGTTTAATTATTGTTAAATCACATCATTTATTCATCATGTTTGTTTGGGCTAAAAATCACATAATAGGGAAAGGCCCACTTAACAAATAATGGGCTATAAGAGAAAGAATAAGGAGAAGGGGAGCCCATAGTTGGAGTAAAGCACGGGGGAAGGGGAGTGGGCTGGCATATGCGGGAAAAGGCCAAAAGCCTATTGGAGGAGACGCTTGGAATTAGGAAAGAGGAGTCAGGGAGAAGTCAGGGAGATCAGGGAGAATTGAGGGAGACGACCAAACATGGAAAGAGTTGATATGGAAGTTATATTCCCTTTCCATAATCAAGGTAAGATATGACTAGAGTTCTTACCCTATAAATAGCCAAGGGAGCAATCAAAGAAGGACATTCACATTCATATTCACATACGCATGTTTAGGTATTTTTTACCAGGTTGATTGATTAGGGTTAATGCGGTCTTACTCGTTGGTTGATTGTATGTTTGTTAGTACGTCAATAAATAAATAGAGCACGTAATGTAAATTAACACGTAAGATTTTGGTGACGCGGAAAACCCAAGGTGGGAACAACCGCGGGAGGGACGGTACCCTGCCAATTATTTCACTATGCTTGAATGGGAGGATGATTACAATCAAGGTGTAAAGCTAATCTTGCTGGCACTAGGCGTCAGGCCTGCAAGATCTTGGACGGATGTATATTTGAGTACAATATTATGCTAATGCCGTGGTGTTGATGTATTCTTGAATGTCAATGTGTGAATGTGTCTCCGTGAATCCTCTTCTTGATTTGCTTTCTTGGCTATTTATAGGGTAAGAACCCTAGATATGTCCTACTTTGATTATGGAAAGGGAATATAATTTCCATAAGAACAATTTCCATACTTGGCCGCCTTTCCCAATTCTCCCTGATCTCTCTAACTTCTCCCTAACTCCTTTTTCCTTAATCTGGACGCCTTCTCATGATGGGCTCTTGGTCTCCCTTTAGCCCGTTTCCCCTTTCTCCAACCGCGGGCTTCCTTCCTCCTTATCACTCCTTCCATAGCTTTTTATTTTATTAAGTGGGCCTTCCTTATTGCGCTATATTTAGCCTAAACAGTTTGCCCCAAATTTCTTTTGAAGTACGCTTCTAGGTGTCGAGCAAGGAATTTACGTAACCGAATACTAAAAACCCTAAGCCGTCTTTTACACTCATTCCCATGCAACCCATCATATCAGCCGCCCTATTCCTCTTGATGTTTTAAGTATCCTGTCGTCTGAGACTATATCTTCTTGCAGGTTCAAAGTTGATCAATTAGAAATCATCCTCCAAAGTGCCAAAAGAAAGAGACCTTCCGCCAGCCCTGATGTGGCCTCTGCCTCCAAGAGGAGTGCTCCTGCTGCCTCCTTCCAGACTCCTCCCACGCTTTCCAGTTCTGCTGCACGCGAGCCCATGGAGGTCGACCCGTTGTCTCGTCATCCGCCTACCCCTCCGGCTAGTCCTCGTGCTTTATCCAGTGGAGGCATTACTGTTCATTTCCCGGAGGGCTTTGGGAATGTGGACAAGGTGCCATACTGGCCGGAGATTGACCAGTTGCTCTTCCCTCCTCTTAAGGAAACATTCTCAGAGTTCTCCCCAGAGGAGATGGCTGAGAACGACGTACACAATTCCTTCATGGTAAATACTCTTCATTTTCCACCTGTCTGTTTGTCTGCTTTTGCTTAGATTCTGCCTCTTGACTTCCTTGCTGACTTTTGATTTTTCCTGCCCCAGACCCTTCAGTCTGCACTCTATAATAGGAATATGATCAACATAGTGCAGACCACCAGCCGTCCTACCAACGTAAAAAACCAAGAGCTGAAGGGGACTATTGCTGATCGGGCACAGCAGCGGGTTGATCTGAAGGAGCGTGTGGTGGAGCTGAAGACTGAGCTTGCTGTCACCAAGAAGAAGCTGAAGGAGGGGGCTGATCAGCTGGCTCGTACTCAAGCGGTGTGCGGCACTTTCTCTGACTCCTTCAAGCGCTCTGATGAGAAGATCAGCGAGCTGATCTCCCTGGCCACCAACGTTGTTGCCTATGCTACCTGGCGGGGAAAGATCAGCGGGATGCGTGCTGCTCTCATGGAGGCTTCTACCCAGTAGGCCAACAAGGAAGAGGAGAAGCAGTTGGAGATGCTCTACCCCACCCAACCTGATTTGAGTGTGCTGATGCCTGAAGTTGGGGAGGTGAATTCTCCTGCACTGGCTGAGCAAGCTGCCGGAGGTGACGCTGGAATGTCCCAGGATGCTGCTGACGGAGCTCAGGGGGCTATGGCAGCTGAGGATGTGCAAGCTAGTGCGGTACCTGAAACGGGAGGTCAGCAGGCAGAGGAGATGCCAGAGGTGGAGGTCATTAATGTGACCGATAATTAAGTATTTTTATGTTTTTTGGTGAATTTTGGTAGTCTGGCCCAGAGGTGGCAGACTTGTATGTTTTTGAAACTCTCTTCTGTGGTTGCTCCGCCAAGGTGGCGGTTAAAACTTTGGGGCCGTATTTTGGCCATGTTTTGGAATGCCCCTCGTCATAGTTTGGCAAGGTTCCAGCTTACATATCGTGTGCTTGTTATTTATTTTCCTACTTTTTAGGAAATTTGCCGTGTCAGCCTTCTTGACTGATTTAGGCGAGTCCTGTCATCCTGAAAAGGATGACGTTCTGACTCAGCTAGCTGCCGTGTCAGCCTGATGGCTGATTTAGGCATATGCCACAATGTAGGAGGAGTGGTCGTGTCAACCTAAGAGGCTGATTTAGACCAGCCTGGTCAGCCTGAAAAGGCTGATCTAGACTAAGCTAGCTGCCGTGTCAGCCTGATGACTGATTTAGGCGTATGCCGCAGTTTTGGACTACTTAACCTTTTTCATGACGCAAGGTGTGTTCATCACGTTTAAAGCCAGCATGGGCGTAATTTAGGCAAGTTTATCGTCATTCTAGGACCAATGGGACCCTGCAGGATTCTGGTAGCGCAGATATCCCTACGTTCCATGTTCGTGTGCATGCATCTGGGGCCCCGATTAATTGCGATTAGTGCGAGCTACGTCCGGGGGTGGTATCGGGGTAGGCGGGTAAGCGTTTTTAGCTCAAACCAGGCTCCCTTTCGTTTGTTCCACAAATCCTTTGGTGAGGGTGCTCCTTTTGAAGAAAATAGGTTAGGCATGTTAGAGTGCCATGTGCCTTGTCACCCCGCGTTGGCAGTTGACAGTCCTGCTAGACATCCTTTCAAAGTACCATAGACACTAGGATTCAAAGTGATGTACTTAGAGAAGCCTGAAAATAAGAAAATCTATTAAAATGATGTGAAGTACTGTCGCCTCCTCATGGGGTACCGAGCAATTGTGGTCCCGGACGCTTTGCCAGACCACACCATCTAATAGTAGTTTAGAGTTTTAAAAGAGCTATAGACACCAGAAATAAGAGTGAAATTGGCAGTATGCCTACTACCGGATTTTTATTTTAACTTTAAAAGTGATTTGGCTTTTCATAGTACATCATTCTGAAAGCTAAAGTCCACTTATTATTAAAAGTAATATCTCTTCAGGTGAAGTATGTTCCATGGGCGTTGTATGATTTGACCGTCCATAGTCATCAGTCTGTATGCACCATGGCCAACAACTCCTTCTACCTGTTATGGTCCTTCCCATTTGTAGGCGAATTTGCCTGCTTTTCGATTCTTGGTGTTTTCAAACACTTCTCGGAGAACCAGGTCTCCTACCTCCAGGAGCTTGACTTTCACATTCTTGTTATAACTCCTGGGCACAGACTGTTTGTAGACAGCCAAACGGATTTTTGCGCTTGCTTGCAGCTCGTCAATTGTGTCCAGGCTTCTGATCATCTCTATATTGTTCAGTTCCCCTGTCATATTTTCATACCTGTGAGTGGGAACTAGAACTTCGACGGAATGATCGCCTTCGCGCGCCAAACACTAGGTCAAGGGTGTTTGACCATGTTGCTATCTTTGGTGTCGTTACAATTCGACCATAACACTAGTGGCAATTCATCTGCCCACTTTCCTCCTAACTCCTGTAACCTCCTTCTCGGATTGTCCATGATGATTTTGTTGCTAGATTCACTTGCCGTTGGACTTTGGAGTCCTAGGTGCTTGACTTTTTTAAGGTGATGTTCCACCCGGCACAAGATCCTCGGTATCGTTGGAGATGAATTGTGAGCCATTGTCAGATATGATTTCTGATGGGATACCAAACCTGCAAATGATGTTTCGTTTTATAAACGAAATGACCTGTTTATCTTTTACCTCTGTGAATGCTTCTGCCTCTATCCATTTGGAGAAGTAATCTGTCATTGCTAGCATCCAGGTTCTTTTTCCTGTGGCCCGTGGTAGAGGGCCTACTATGTCCATGCCCCATGCCATGAATGGCCAGGGAGAAATGATAGGGTGCAGGGGCTATGCTGGCTGATGGATCATTGGTGCTGAACGCTGGCAGGAGTCACATTTACGTGCGTACTCTGCTGCATCTCCCTTCATTGTAGGCCAATAGTATCCCTGTCTGAGGGCTTTATTTACCAGACTCCTGCCCCCTGCATGGTTTCCACATTTGCCATTGTGGAGAGCATGTAACACAGTCTGTGCTTCTTGCTTGCCCAGGCACCGTAGGTAGGGGTCTGCTAGCGATTTTCTGAATAATATATCATCAATAAGTATGAATCTGGAGGCCTTCACTCTGAAAGCTCTCACTTCCTTCTTGTCATCTAGTAGCTTGTTATGGCGCAGCCAGTCTAGGTAAGATGTGCGCCAGTCGCCTGCTTGTTCAGCTGTTAACTGCCTGGACTTCTTTCCCGCTCTGTGGATCCTCCAGTTCACCTCTATCTATTTCATCTGCCTTCTGGATGGAAGGCTCCAGCATGTGTGCTATAGGAATGCTGGATAGCTCCGTTGGTTTAAATGTTGCCCCCAAGGTTACTAGGACGTTTGCTTCCACGTTCTGATCTCTGGGGATCTGCTTAAGCTTGAAAGTTTCGAATCTCTGTTTTAACTCCCTTGCTACTTTTAGGTATGCAATCATCTTCGAATCTCTGGCTATAAACTCATCATTCACGTGGTTGACTATTAATAGAGAGTCACTGGATATGAGCAGGTGCCTGACCCCTAACTCCAAAGCTAGCTTCATTCCTAATATCAAGGCCTCGTACTCTGTTTCATTGTTGGTTGCCTTGAATTCACATCTTACTGCTTGCGCTATCAGGTCTCCCTGTGGTGATCGCAGGATTAATCCCACACCTGCCCCCCTTTGGTTGGAGGCTCCGTCAATATGCATCCGCGGACTTCTCTCCTTGCTTCTCTCTAAGGCGAGGATCTCCGTATCTGCCCGATTGGATGGTCAATTTGTGAAGTCCGACACGAAATCGGCCGGTGCTTGCTATTTGATTCTTTGATACGGGGTCATCTTGGATATCGTACCCACTGAGGTGTACAAACCATTTTGACATTCTGCCTGATAGTTCAGGCTTCCTCATGATAGACTTTAGCGGGTAGTTGGTCACGACATGTATGATGTGGGACTCAAAATAGGGGCGCAGTTTGCGAGATGCTACTACCTGTGCTAGTACTAACTTTTCAAGAGATGTGTACCTGGTCTCCGCCGACAGCAGAGACTTGCTCACGTAGTATACTGGCTTCTGCTCCTTTTCCTGCTCTCTCACCGAACAGCACTTACTGCCACCTCTGTGACGGCTAGGTATAGGAATAGTGGTTCCCCTGGCTTTGGTTTCGTCAGCAGTGGCGGGCTGCTGAGGTAGTGCTTCAGTTCTCTGAAGGCTTGCTCGTGATCCGAGGTCCATTCAAACTTCTGGCTGTTCCTTAGCACGTCGTAAAACAGCCTGCATTTATCTGAAGATCTTGAAATGATCCTGTTCAGGGCTGCTACCTTTCCAGCTAGTCTTTGAACATCTTTAGGCTTCTCAGGTGACCCCAGCTGCAAGACGGCTTTGATCTGCTCGATGCTGGCCTCTATCCCTCTTTGAGTTACAATATAGCCCAAGAATTTGCCAGAAGATACTCCGAAGGTGCATTTAGATGGGTTTAGCTTCATTTTGTATTCTCTGAGGGTGCTGAATGTTTCTGCCAGATGCCACATGTGATCTTTAGCCTTCTCTGATTTCACCACCATGTCATCAATATACAATTCCATAGTTCTTCCTATCTGCTCTTTGAACATTCTGTTAACCAGCCTCTGATATGTGGAGCCTGCGTTCTTTAGGCCGAATGGTATGACGTTGTAGCAATATATTTCTCTTTCAGACATAAATGCCGTCTTCTCTTGATCTGCAGGATCCATCTTAATCTGATTGTATCCACTCCATGCGTCCAGGAATGTTAGCATCTCATGTCCAGCTGTCGCATCTACCATTGCGTCAATATGAGGCAGCGGGAAGGGATCTTTAGGGCATGCTTTGTTGAGATCGGTGAAGTCCACACATACTCTCCACTTCCCATTCTTCTTAGGTACCACCACTACGTTAGACAGCCATTCTGGATATTTTACTTCTCTTATTTTCTTTGCTGCCAGCAGGCTATCTACCTCTTGGTTGATCACTTTGTTTCTTTCCGCTGCAAACTTTCTTCTTCTCTGCTGGATGGGTTTACAATTTACGTCCACACTAATCTTATGTGTTATGATGGACGGATCTATTCCTATCATGTCATCGTGTGACCATGCAAAACAATCCATGTTATCCTGTAAGAACTTAACTAGTTGCTGTCTTAAGCTTCCTGTGCATCCTGCTCCAATGAGCACGGTTCTTTCTGGGTGCAGATTGTCCAGGTTGATTTGATCCAGCTCTTCTGCTGGAGGTTCGATGTACTCGTCATGGATAGGCTGCTTCTGTAATTGCTATGCGGGAGGGCTAACAGTGCACTTGAGTGCCTTTTTATAGCAGCCTCTAGCTTCCTCCTGATCTCCTCTTATTGTTTCTACTCCCCATGGTGTAGGGAACTTTATGCACTGGTGGTATGTTGAGGGGACTGCTTTCATCTGGTGCAACCATGATCTTCCCAATATGACGTTGTAGGTGGAGGGGCCGTCTATAACCAGGTACCTGACTTGCTTGTTGACTCCTCCCAGATAGGTTGGGATGACTATCTCGCCTAGTGAGCTGGCTGTTTCTCCACTGAAGCCTACTAGCGGAATAGTCTTCTTCTGCAAATCCTTCTCGCTGAATCCCACGTTTTCTATAGTTTTCAGCATGATTAGGTTGACTGAGCTTCCTGTATCTACCAAGACCTTTCTAACTGTGCAATTGGCCATTGATATGGTGATAATAAGTGCGTCATGATGTTCTCGTTCATCGTATGTATCTCCTTCATCAAAGCTGACCCCTGGTAGGTCGCTGTGAGAAATTCTGCAAGAATTGGCTGGCCTGTCTCCTTTTATCTCGGTGGCACGTCTTTTAGCTGCTGAGTATGTCAGCCCGCTTAAGTCTGAGCCGCCTGTTATCACGTTTATGATTTTGGTGCATGTGGGTGGGTCTGCAGGCTTGGTGGAGCCTACCTTATCCTGCTGTTTGCCCCCACGTGGTAATAGGTGGCTCAGCTTTCCTTGTTCGTACAGGCGCTTGATCTCTCTTCGTAATGTGTAGCAGTCCTCAGTGTTGTGTCCGATATCACGATGGAACTCACACTTCTTCTTGCTATCCTTTCTCCATGCTTGCTCTCCCACTGGCGGGTTGGGCCACCTGACTCCATCTCCCATCTGCCTAAGGGCCTTCAAGATTCCTCCGATACCTTTCGTGAATCCATATTCTGCCAGAGTAGGGAGTTGTTTATTTTCCTCTATTCTGTTGACTCCCCTTCCATATGGTCTGTACCTCTCATCCTTCCTGCTGGTGGTTTGCTTTCTTCCCGATTTCTCCACGGCTGGTGTACTAGAGATACTTGGCGTACTTAGTAAGCTGGCTCTGGCTTGGACATCTTCCTCCAATCTGACTGCGGCAGCAGCCTTCTCCTGCACTGTCTCGAAACTATGGCAGGGATGCATAGGTAACTGCTTATATAGGTCGGAGTCGTGGTGGAGGCCTCTTATGAAGGCTTCTACTGCTGTTGAGACATCACACTCTCGTACTGCTACCTTCTCATTGTTGAACCTAGTATTGTATTCTCGAATGCTCTCTCCTGCCCCCTGGACGATTCTGTACAGATCTCCTGCATGCTTCTACGGTTTTCTGCTGCTTGCGAAATGTTGAGTAAATGCGTTCACCAATTCAGCAAATGTAGATATCGACCTGTTGGGCAGGCTCACAAACCATCAAAGTGCCGGTCCTGTTAGGGTGGACCCGAACCCTTTGCACATGCAAGCCTCCTTGACTTGCCCTATAGCTGTTACTGTCATCATCTTCTGCTTGTACTGGCTTATATGATCAAAGGGATCTGATGTGCCGTCGAAGAGAGGCATATTTGGATTTGTGAATCCCTTTGGCATGGTTGTGATGGATATGGTGTCCACGAACGGTGAGTCGGCATAGCTGTCTAATGCCGCTTTCTCGAGTGGGGGTGGCAATCCTGGGACCCTGCTCAGTATTTATTTTAACTCCAAGTACTGCTAATTCGTTATGCTGCCTGAATCTGGGGTCCGTTTGTCGGCTGCCTGCTGGTTCAAGGTATTGCCTCCTGATCCGAGCTCTTGAAGATTCTGATGTGTTCCAGCTGCTAGAGGAGTTGTTGTGACGACTGTCCCCTGCTGCCAGTCCATTTGTTGGTTTGACTCGGATCCTACTCCAGGCGTCTGATCGATCGTGGCGGGGCTGCTGACGGGGATGCCACCTGCTCGTGCTTCCACGCAGCTGGCCATGGGCCAGTTATCCGGTGTGAGGTATCCCAGCCCTTGTGGGGTTATTCTTCCATCTGATGGTATCGTGGACAGATCCAACCTGGTTATTAGTTCAGCCGGTATCTGTCGAAGTGGATTCCTGCTGCCTGATGCCCCCTGCGTCAGATCTACCAGTGGGGATCTTCCTACGTCTGCCCTCCTTGCTGGGATGGCAGACTGCTGTTTCAAGATGTTTATCTGCGCCCAGAGCTCTCTTTCCCTCTTCCTTGCTTCGGCTTCAGCTTTCTTCTGGTCTTCTCTCATGTTTTCCATGGCTTTCTGGAGATTTTCTACGCCAGTGAGCAAGGTTTGTGTGGGACTAGGTGGTGGAGTGATGCCTGAGCTTGACGTTCCTTTATCTGATCTAGCCTGGGTCGCGACAGTAGGAGTCCTAGGAGGTAGAGAGGTTTTTGTTGTAGGTATGATTCTTGAAGTGTGCCCGGGAGACTGTGTAGCCACTGTTGATGTCGGATTTTGAGTAGAGGGTGGTGGTGGCGATGGCTGTTTGCTCACTGACACGGCGTCTGACGCTTGCTTATCCATTGTGTATCTAGAGTATCAACGATTGACGACCACAATGCCCCACGGTGGGCGCCAAACTGTTTAGGTATTTTTTCCCAGGTTGATTGATTAGGGTTAATGCGGTCTTACTCGTTGGTTCATTGTATGATCGTTAGTACATCAATAAATAAATAGAGCACGTAATGTAAATTAACACATAAGATTTTCGTGACGCGGAAAACCCAAGGTGGGAACAACCGCGGGAGGGACGGTACCCTGCCAGTTATTTCACTATGCTTGAATGGGAGGATTATTACAATCAAGGTGTAAAGCTAATCTTGCTGGCACTAGGCGTCAGGCCTGCAATATCTTGGACGGATGTATATTTGAGTACAATATTATGCTAATGCCGTGGTGTTGATGTATTCTTGAATGTCAATGTGTGAATGTGTGTCTCCGTGAATCCTCTTCTTGATTTGCTTTCTTGGCTATTTATAGGGTAAGAACCCTATATATGTCCTACTTTGATTATGGAAAGGGAATATAATTTCCATAAGAACTCTTTTCATACTTGGCCGCCTTTCCCAATTCTCCATGATCTCCCTAACTTCTCCCTAACTTCTCCCTAACTCCTTTTTCCTTAATCCGGACGCCTTCTCATGATGGGCTCTTAATCTCCCTTCAGCCCGTCTCCCCTTTCTCCAACCGCGGGCTTCCTTCCTCCTTATCACTCCTTCCATAGCTTTTTATTTTATTAAGTGGGCCTTCCTTATTGAGCTATATTTAGCCCAAACAACGCACACGTACATTCATCCAAGATCATAGAAGCTCGATACCTCGTGCTAGCAATATTAGCATTACGATACAATTGTAATCATCCTTCTATTAAAAGCTAGTGCAATATTTGGCAGGGTACCGTCCCTCCCGCGGTTGTTCCCGCATTGGGTTTTCCGCGTCACCAAATCTTACGTGTCAATTTATATTTCGTACTTTATTTCCTTATTTAAATATCGTCATACAAACAAACCATCAAACATCCGACGAGTAAGACCGCATTGACCCAAATCAACCAATTCGGTAAAATATACCTAAACAGTTTGGCGCCCACCGTGGGGCATTGTGGTCGTCAATCGTTGGTAATCTAAGTACACGATGGATAAGCAAGCATCGAAATTCGTGTAAGGGAGCAGGCAACCGTCACCATCGCCGACCTCTACTCAAAACCCTGCATCGACGGTGGTAATGTAGGCTTCCGGACATACCTCAAGAACCACACCAACATCAAAAACTTCTTTGCCTCCTAAAGCTCCTGCTGTCACGACCCAAGCTAGATCAGATAAAGGAGCGACAAGCTCAGGCCTCACCCCGCCACCTAGCCCCACACAAACCTTGCTCGCTGGCGTGGAGAATCTCCAGAAAGCCATGTAAAACATGAGAGAAGACCAGAAGAAAGCTGAAGCTGAAGCAAGGAAGAGGGACAGAGAGCTTTGGGCTTAGATAGACATCCTGAAACAGCAGTCTGCCACCTCGATAAGTAGGGCAGGGGAAGGAAGGTCTCCATTAGTAGATCTGACATAGGGGCCATCAGGCAGCAGGAATTCAATTCGACAGATACCAGCCGAACTGGTAACAAGGTTGGATCTAACTACAGTACCGACGGATGGAATAATAACCCCACAGGGGCTGGGATACCTCACACCAGACACCTGGCCATCACCAAAGGTGTGGAGGGCACGAGAACAGATGGCATCTCGGTCGGCCAGCTCGCAAAGAATTGATCGAGACACTTGGAGCAGACTCGAGTGGAACCAAGAAGTGAACGCGGCGAGGAACAATCGTTACTTCTACTCCTCTAGCTGTTGGGGCACATCAGAACCTTCAAGAATTCGGGTCGGGGCGGATATTGAATCGGCCCGAAATGACAAAGCGGACCCAGACTCGGCGGATAACGAACCAAAGCGGATTGGAGCTAAGAGAGATGCTAAGCAGGGTCCCAGGATTGCCGCCCCCACTCGAGAAAGCAGCACCTGACAGCTATGCCGACTCACAATTCGTGGACACCATATCCATCAAAGCCATGCCAAAGGGATTTACAAATCCAAATATGCCTCTCTTTGACGGCACATCAGATCCCTTTGACCATATAAGCCACTACAAGCAGAAGATGATGACAGTAACAACCGTAGGGCAAGTCAAGGAGGCTTGCATGTGTAAAGGATTTGGATCCACCTTAACAAGGCCGGCACTTCGATGGTTTGTAAGCCTGCCCAACAGGTCGATATCCACATTTGCTGAATTAGTAAACGCGTTCACCCAATAGTTCGCAAGCAGCAGGAAGCCGCAAAAGCATGCGGGAGATCTGTACAGAATCGTCCAGGGGGCAGGAGAGACCATTGGAGAATACAATACTAGATTCAACAATGAGAAGGTAGTAGTACGAGAGTGCGACGTTTCAACAGTAGTAGAAGACTTCAGGAGAGGCCTCCACCATGACTCCGACCTATACAAGCAGCTGACTATGCATCCCTGCCATAGTTTTGAGGCAAGATAAGAAAAGGCAAGCTTTGCTGAATCGATCGGAAGAAGACATCCTAGCCAGAGCCAGCCTACCTAATACACCAAGTGTTTCTAGTACCTCAGCCGTGGAGAAATCAGGAAGAAAGCAAACCACCAGCAAGAAGAATGAGAGATATAGGCCATATGGAAGGGGAGTCAACAGAATCGAAGAAAATCAGCAACTCCATAGTCTGGCAGAATACGGATTCACTACAGGTATCGGAGGAATCCTGAAGGCACTCAAGGAAATGGGAGATGGAGTAAGGTGGCCCAAGCCACCAGTAGAAGGGCAGGCATGGCGGAAAGATAGCAAGAGGAAGTGTGAATTCCACTGCGACATCGGGCACAACACTGAAGACTGTTACACACTACGAAGAGAGATCAACAAGGAGAACTGAGCCACCTATTACCACGTGGGGGCAAGCAGCAAGATAAGGTGGGCTCCGCGAAGCCTGCAAATCTACCCACATGCACCAAGATCATAAACGTGATAACAGGCGGCTCAGATATAAGTGGACTAACATACTCGGCAGCCAAGAGGCATGCCACCAGTACTAGAGGAGATAGACCAGCAAATTCTTGCAGAATTTCTCACAGTGATCTGCCAGCAGTCACCTTCGATGAGGGAGATACGTATGACGAATGGGAACATCATGATGCACTCATTATCACCTTGTCAATAGCTAACTGCACAGTTAGAAAGGTCTTGGTAGACACAGGAAGCTCGGTGAATCTGATTATGCTGAAAACCATAGAGAACATGGGATTCAGCGAGAAGGATTTGCAGAAGAAGATTATCCCACTAGTAGGCTTCCGCGGAGAGACATCCAACTCACTGGGCAAGATAGTTATCCCTACCTATGTGGGAGGAGTCAATAAGCAGATCAGATACCTGGTTATAGACGGACCCTCTACCTACAATGTCATCCTGGGAAAACCGTGGCTACACCATATGAAAGCAGTCCCTTCAACGTATCACCAATGCATAAAATTCCCCACACCATGGGGAGTAGAGACAATAAGAGGAGATAAGGAGGAAGCTAGAGGCTGCTACAAGAAAGTACTAAAGTGCACTGCCTGGCCTCCCGCATATCAATTACAGAAATAGCCTGTCCAGGATTAATACATCGAGCCCCCAGCAGAAGAGCTGGATCAAATTAACCTGGACAAGCTGCACCCAGAAAGAACTATGCTAATTGGAGCTGGATGCACATGAACCTTAAGACAACAATTAATCAAATTTCTGCAAGACAACTTGGATTGTTTTGCATGGTCACACGACGACATGATAGGGATAGATCCATCCGTCATAACGCATAAGCTCAGTGTGGACCCAAAGTGTAAGCCCGTCCAACAGAGAAGAAGAAAGTTTGCAGCAGAAAGAAACAAGGTGATCAACCAAGAGGTAGATAACCTCCTGGCAGAGAAGAAAATAAGAGAAATAAAGTATCCAGAGTGGTTGTCTAACGTAGTAGTGGTGCCTAAGAAGAATGAAAAGTGGAGAGTATGCGTGGACTTCACCGACCTCAACAAAGCATGCCATAAAGATCCCTTCCCGCTGCCTCATATTGATGCAATGGTGGATGCGACAGCTGGGCACGAAATGTTGACATTCCTGGACGCATGGAGTGGGTACAACCAGATCAAGATGGATCCTGAAGATCATGAGAAAACGGCATTCATGTCTGAAAGAGGAATATACTGTTACAATGTCATGCCCTTTGGCCTAAAGAATGCAGGTTCCACATACCAAAGGCTGGTCAACCGCATGTTTAAAGAACAAATAGGAAGAACTATGGAGGTGTATATTGATGACATGGTGGTAAAGTCAGAAAAAGCCAAAGATCATATGCGGCACCTGGAAGAAACATTAAGCACCCTGAGGGAGTACAAAATGAAGCTAAACCCATCTAAATGTACCTTCGGGGTATCCTCTGGCAAATTCTTAGGCTACATTGTAACTCAAAGAGGGATAGAAGCCAGCATCGAGCAGATCAAAGCCGTCTTACAATTGGAGTCACCTGAAAATCCTAAAGATGTTCAAAGACTAGCTGGCAAGGTAGCAGCCCTGAGCAGGTTCATCTCAAGATCCTCAGATAAGTGTAGGCTATTTTACGACATACTAAGAAAGAGCCAGAAATTTGAGTGGACCGCGGATCACGAGCAAGCATTCAGAGAGCTGAAACACTACCTCAGAAGCCCACCGCTGCTATCAAAACCGGAACCAGGAGAACCACTATTCCTATATCTGGCCGTCACAGAGGTGGCAGTAAGCGCTGTCCTAGTCAGAGAGCAGGAAAAGGAGCAGAAGCCAGTATACTACGTAAGCAAGTCTCTGCTGTCGGCAGAGACTAGGTACACATCTCTTGAAAAATTAGTACTAGCACTGGTAGTAGCATCTTACAAGCTGCGCCCCTATTTTGAGTCCCACACCATACATGTTGTGACCAACTACCCGCTGAAATCTATCATGAGGAAACCGGAACTGTCAGGTAGAATGTCAAAGTGGTCTGTACACCTCAGTGGGTACGATATCCTGTACGACCCTAGAACAGCGATCAAATCGCAAGCACTAGCAGACTTTGTGTCAGACTTCAGCCCAGCCACCAAAATCTGGCAGACGAGGAAATCCTCACCCTAGAGGGGAATAAGGAGACAGAAGTCTGGCAGATGCATATTGACGGAGCCTCCAACCAAAGGGGGCAGGTGTAGGGTTGATCCTGCGGTCACCACAGGGAGACCTGATAACACAAGCGGTAAGATGTGAATTCAAGTCAACCAATAATGAAACAGAGTACGAGGCCTTAATATTAGGAATGAAGCTAGCTCTGAAATTAGGAGTCAGGCACCTCGACATATCCAGTGACTCTCTACTAATAGTCAAGAACGTAAATGACGAGTTTATAGCCAGAGATTCAAAAATGGTTGCATAATTAAAAGCAGCAAAGGAGTTAAAGTAGAAATTCGAAACTTGCAAGCTTAAACAGATCCCCAGAGATCAGAACGTGGAAGCACATGCCTTAGTAACCCTGGGGGCAACATTCAAACCGACAGAACTATCCAGCATTCCCGTAGCGCATATGCTAGAGCCTTCTATCCAGAAGACAGACGAAATAGATAGAGGAGAACCGGAGGATCCACAGAACGAAGAGGGAGTCCAGGCAGCTACAGAGGTAGGTGAGGACTCTCAGCCAGCCGATCAGTCACCTGACCAAACAGACGAACAGGAAGATGACTGGGATTGGCGCACACCCTACCTAGACTGGCTGCGTCATAGCAAGATGCCAAATGACAAGAAGGAAGTGAGGCCTTTCAGAGTAAAAGCCTCCAGGTTCATACTTATTGACGATATACTATTCAGTAAGTCACTGGCAGGCCCCTACTTACGATGCCTGGACAAGGAGGAGGCGCAGACTGTGTTACATGCTCTCCATAGCGGCGAATGTGGAAACCATGCATGGGGCAGGAGTCTGGCAAATAAAGCTCTCAGGCAGGGATACTTCTGGCCCACAATGAAGGCAGATGCAGCAGAATATGCACGCAAGTGTGACGCCTGCCAGCGCTCAGCACCAATGATCCATCAGCTAGCAGAACCCTTGCACCCTATCATTTCTCCCTGACCATTCATGGCATGGGGCATGGATAAAGTAGGGCCTCTGCTAAGAGCCACAGGAAACAGGACATGTATGCTGACAATGACAGATTACTTCTTCAAGTGGATAGAGACAGAAGCATTCACAGAAGTATAGGACAAACAAGTCATTTCGTTTATAAAATGAAACATCATTTGCATGTTTGGTATTCCATCAGAAATCATATGTGACAATGGCTCACAATTCATCTCCAACGATACCGAGGGATACTGTGCCAGGTGGAACATCACCCTGAAAAAATCAGCACCCAGGACTCCAAAGTCCAACATGCAAGCTGAGTCCAGCAACAAAATCATCATGGACAACCTGAGAAAGAGGTTACAGGAGTTAGGAGGAAAGTGGGCAGATGAATTGCCACTGGTATTGTAGTCAGATAGAACAACGCCAAAGATAGCAACATGTCAAACACCCTTCAGCCTGGTGTTTGGCGCAGGAAGCAGTCATTCCATCACAAGTTCTAGTTCCCACTCACAGGTATGGATGTATGACAGGGGAACTGCACAGTGCAGAGATGGTCAGAAGCCTGGACACAGTAGACGAGCTTCGAGCAAGTGCAAAAATACAACTGGCTGCCTACAAGCAGTCAGTGGCCAGGAGTTACAATAAGAATGTGAAAGTCAGGCTCCTGGAGGTAGGTGACCTGGTTCTCTGAGAGGTGTTTCAAAAGACTAAGAATCGAAAGGCAGACAAATTCGCCTACAAATGGGAAGGACCATACCAGGTAGATGGAGTTGTTGGCCATGGTGCATACAGACTGATGACTATGGACGGTCAAATCATACAACGCCCATGGAAAATACTTCATATGAAGAGATATTACTTTTAATAATAAGTGGATTTTAGCCTTCAGAATGATGTACTACGAAAAGCCAAATCATTTTGAAATAAAAATCCGGTGGTAGGCATACCGCCAATTTCATTCCTATTTTTGGTGTCTCTAATTGTTCCAAACTTTAAACTGCTATTAGATGGTGTGGTTTGGAAGCGTCCTGGGACCACAATTGCTCTGGTACCCCATGAGATGGCGTCAGGTACTTCATATCATTTTAATAGATTTTCCTATTTTCAGGCTTCTCTAAGTACATCACTTTGAATCCTAGTGTCTATGGTACGTTGAAAGGATATCTAGCAGGACTGTCAACTGCCAACGTGGGGTGACAAGGCATATGGCACTCCAACCACCCCCTAGACGTAGCTCGCACTAATCGCAATTAATCAGGGCCCCAGCATGCATGCACACATACATGGAACGTAGGGATCTCTGCGCTACCAGAATCCTGCAGCGTCTCATTGGTCCTAGAAAAATGATAAAATTGCCTAAGTTACGCCCCTGTTGGCTTTAAACGTGATGAACACACCTTGCGTCATGAGCAAGGTTAAGTAGTCAAAAATTGCGACATACGCCTAAATCAGTCGTCAGACTGACACGGCAGCTAGCTGAGTTGGGGTCAGCCTTTTCAGGCTGACACGACTGGTCTAAATCAACCTCTTAGGTTGACACGGCCACCACACCTTACATTGCGGCATACGCCTGAATCAGTCAGCAGACTAAAACGGCAGCTAGCTGAGTCAGAAAGTCAGTCTCTTCAGGATGACAAGACTCGCCTAAATCGGCCAGCAGGCTGACACGGCAACCTCCTAAACTAAGGAAACCTAAGAAACAAGCTAAAACTTGCCAAAATTTAAGGCAAGGGGCATTCCAAAACATGGCCAAAATACGGCCCCTGAGTTTAACCGCCACCTTGGCGGAGCTACCAGAAAAAGTTTAAAAACTTACAAGTCTGCCACCACTGGGCCAGACTACCAAAAAAAAAAAGTTCATTGATATAAAAAAAAACAACAACTTAATTATCGATCACATTAATGACCTCCACTTCCGGCGCCTCCTCTGCCTGCTGACCCTCTATTTCAGGTACCGCACCAGCTTGCACACCCTCAGCTGCCATAGCTTCCTGAGCCACGTCAGCAGCATCCTGAGGCATTCCAGCATCTCCACCAGCAGCTTGCTCAGCCAGTGCAGGAGAATTCACCTCCCGAACTTCAGGCATCAGCGCACTCAGATCAGGTGGGGTGGGGTAGAGCATCTCCAGCTGTCTCTCCTCCTCCTCTATATCTTGCTGGGTGGGAGCCTCTTCAAGAGCAGCACACATCCCGCTGATTTTTCCCCGCCATGTAGCATAGGCAACAACATTAGTGGCCAGGGAGATCAGCTCGCTGATCTTCTCATCATAACGCTTGACGGAATCAGAGAAGGTGCTGCACACCTCTTGAGTGCGTGCCAGCTGATCATCCCCTTCTTTCAGCTTTTTCTTGGCAACATCAGTCTTAGCCTTTAGTTCCACCACACGTTCCTTCAGATCAAATCGCTGCTGTGCCAAGTCGGCAACTGTCCCCTTCAGCTCTTGGTTTTTGGCGTTGGTGGCACGACTGGTGGTCTGCACTATGTTGATCATCTTCCTGTTGTAAAGTGCAGACTGGAGGGTCTGGGGCAGAAAAAATCAAAAGTCAGCAAGAAGGATTTAAAAAAAAAGGATATATTTTGGAACAAGTAGAAGACGAAGATCACTTACCATAAAGGCGTTGTGTACATCGTTCTCAGCTATCTCCTCTGGAGAAAATTTCGAGAAAGCCTCTTTCGGAGGAGGGAAGAGCAGCTGGTCGATCTATGGCCAGTAGGGCACTTTATCAACATTCCCAAAACCTTCTGGGAAGTGTGCAATAGTGCCTCCGCTAGCTGAAGCACGAGGACTGGCAGGAGGAGTAGGGGGATGGCGAGACAATGGATCAACCTCCAAGGGCTCAGGCCCAGCAGGATTGGAATGCGTAGGAGGGGTCTGGAAAGAGGCGACAGGAGCATTCCTCTTGGAGGCGGATGCCACGTTAGGACTGGCAGTAGATCTCTTTCATTTTTCACTTTGAAGGATGACTTCCAGAGGATCAACTTTTGAACCTGCAAGTAGACATCATCTCAGGCGTCAGGACAATTAAAGCATTAGTAAAAGCTACATGCAAACTGAAACAACTGTAGGAAGCTTACCAGAAGACATGCTGTGAGCTGATTGGAGAGGGTTGAAGGAGGTAGCAAGTGAGAAACCAGGAAGCAGGTCAGGAAACTTTCTCTTGGATTCAGAGATACAGAACAACTTGCTGCGGGCAGGGATCTGGGCACCAATGCCAGTCAGATCGCAGGGACCTGCACGAGGGCGATGAAGTAAGCTAGTAAGCAGCGAGATAAATAAATCAGGTGACAAGGAGGCTACTTACTCGAAGTTATGACCCATTTCTCGAAGATGTAATCGGCAGGTGGCTGGATGGAGTCCTTCCTCACGAAGAAGAAGTCCTCACACCATTTCTCATCTCGGGATTTGGACACATGCCTGAAGGGAGCCTCTCCACGGCCCCGGAATGAGAATTGACCCCTACCCAGGGACCTGATGTTGTACATGTAGGCTAGATCACCCAGGGAGAGGGAGTTTCCAGTGCTTTGACCAACAGCCAAGGAGTAAAGGAGAACCCTCCAGACAGTGGCAGAAATTTGTGCCATGGAAAAATTATTTGTAAAGATGAAGTCTTGGATGAGTTTGGGAAAAGGGAAACGCATATCTAAACGGGTACAGATAAAAACAAACCCATCCTGGACGAAGGGCATCGGTACTGTCGTTTCGTACCAAAAATAAAATACCTAAGTACAACTAACAGAAATCAGCGGTAAGTAGGGTCGATCTCCACAGGGAGGCGGTTTACTATCTACTTGTCTATTCTATCTGTCGGAATGTCACAGATGGGGGTTTTGATTATTTTGATTAAACTACTGAGGCTAAGGCAAAAAAGGAAATAAAAGCAAGAGAAATTAACAGAAGAGAAGGGAAGTATGCTAGGAATCGGTCCACCGTGGCAGCTATCAGATCTTATACTATCGGGAATACTAAGGCGATTAGACTATTGATAAGAAGAGCTATGGTCGTCACCTTTCGGTCCTCAAACCGCCCAATAGCGTAAACAGCTTAACTTTCGCCCTCACTGCAATACCCTATTGTAATTAAGCAAGCCTTCCCTTCCAATCTTTCGATCTAGGTCGGGGTTAACTAAATTTATGGTCTCCTGCATGCATTCATTCGACCGAATAACAATTAAATTGCCTAATACAATTCCTATCGCAAGACTAATCTATATAAGTCAATTAAAACATCGCTACCACGGCTTCCCTAATCCTAACATACTAGGGAGATTTAGCTAGACATGGAGTAAATAAGAACAATAAATAAAGAGGGAGAGGGAATAATAAACATTAAATAAAAAGAGAGAAAGGAGAGAAGAAATTACTGATATAAATGATCCGGAAAACAAAGTAGAACAAAAGTAACAGTATATGTGAAACTGATAAAAGAGCCGCGGAAGAAGAGAGAAAGGAATAACGTGTGTTCCCCCTTTGATTTATATATAACCTCAAAACATAAAACCTAATCTAAACTTCACGTGAATAGAGGCCCAATAGCTTGTAACTGCTCGATCGAACAGTTAAGTCACTCGATCGAATAGTTCCTGCGTCTGTTTACTCGATCGACCAAAGATAAGGCTCGATCGAACAGTTGGCCACTCGATCGAACAGTTCTTCCGTCTGTTCACTCGATCGACCAAGAGAAACTGCTCGATCGAGTGGTTCCTGGTTCCAGCTCGTGTTGGTCTTGTAGTTTGGTCTTTGACTTGTCCTCTTAGCTCCCGAAATAGCTTCACGCATCCCAAGACAGCAATATTTCCCGCTTCAAATTATCTCTTCCTCCAAATGCATGCAAAACGGACGGTAAATGACTTGATTTCGCTACTTTATGGCTCATTCCTGCAAATAAGACAAGAACTTCCAAAGTATGCAATTCGGGGCATTTCGTAGCATAAAACCACGATAAAAGCATAGAAATACGTGCATAAAATAGGCTAAAAAGACTATATAAAATGCACGTATCAGGCATCAGATTTCTGACCCGGTTCAGGGATGGCAATATCCACCCCATCACCAAGACCAAGCAAGCCCTTGATCATGGGAATGTCAGCAGGAGTCAAGATGGAGTCACAGTCATGGGGGTAAGTGAAGAGCCCCCGGGAAGGGAAGATTGGGTCAGGATTACGGTCAGTGGGGGTGGAAGTTGATGAGGAGTGTCGGGTTTTGCCCATTGTGAAGAAAGAGAAAATGGAAATTAAGAAGAAAAGAGGAGGGAAATACCTGGTGGAAGGGACGATGGAGGATGAAACAATGGAGTCGGCAAGGTGAGAGAAAAGGGAGGTTAAGGGTTTTAGAAGAGAAAGAGGGGAGTTTTTATGAAAAGTAATTAATGGAAGTGGGGGTGGAGGTTGAGGTTATAAAGGAAAAGAGAGGGAGTAGGGTGCGAGAAAGAGAGGGAGGGCGGCTGAAATGATGGGGTTGCATGAAAAGGAGTGTAAATGACGGCTTAGGGTTTTGACAGACGATTACGTAAATTCCTTGCTCGACACCTCGAAGCGTAATTCACAAGAAATTTGGGGCAAACTGTTTGGGCTAAAAATCACATAATAGGGAAAGGCCCACTTAACAAATAATGGGCTATAAGAGAAAGGATAAGGAGAAGGGGAGCCCATAGTTGGAGTAAAGCACGGGGGAAGGGGAGTGGGCTGGCATATGCGGGAAAAGGCCAAAAGCCCATTGGAGGAGATGCTTGGAATTAGGAAAGAGGAGTCAGGGAGAAGCCAGGGAGATCATGGAGAATTGAGGGAGACGACCAAACATGGAAAGAGTTGTTATGGAAGTTATATTCCCTTTCCATAATCAAGGAAGGATATGACTAAGGTTCTTACCCTATAAATAGCCAAGGGAGCAATCAAAGAAGGACATTCACATTCATATTCACATACGCACACGTACATTCGTCCAAGATCATACAAGCTCGATACCTCGTGCTAGCAAGATTAGCATTACGATATAATTGTAATCATCCTCCTATTAAAAGCTAGTGCAATATTTGGCAGGGTACCGTCCCTCCCGCGGTTGTTCCCACATTGGGTTTTCCGCGTCACCAAATCTTACGTGTCAATTTATATTTCGTACTTTATTTTCTTATTTAAATATCGTCATACAAACAAACCATCAAATATCCGACGAGTAAGACCGCATTGACCCAAATCAACCAATTCGGTAAAAAATACCTAAACAATGTTTTGCTTTGTTAGTATGATTGACAACCTTATTAGCATGTTAAACATGATCATGAGTGAGTAGTCCTTTAGCTAGGGTTAATGGGGAATTAGGGGAAATAAACATGGGAATTAATCTATGCTTAATTTAATATGTTTTCATAATTAAATTGCTTGCTTGTTGTGATTTTAACCTATGCACATGTTATGTTTGATGAAATGCTAGACTATTAAACCTTGCATTTTTTACCGATCTCTTATCTTTTCAATGAGGCTTGTAAGATATAAACCAACTCGAGCCTTGTTAGACCATGCATAGAGTTGAATAGGAGGAGACTAAGTCGACTTGTAGGTGTTGTACAGTCTTGATCGACTCGGCTCCGGGACCTAAATCTTCCTAGGGATTATAAGATATACACTAACTCGATCCCATCACAACAATAAGTGCTTGCTTCTAATTGAGAACATATTTGTATGATCTATTTTCATGAATCCCCTATGAACCCATGACACCCTAGTGCTTTTAATCAATTGTTTACAAACCCCAACAATAAGTGCTTGCTTCTAATTGAGAACATGTTTGTATGATCTATTTCCATGAATCCCCTATGAACCCATGACACCCTAGTGCTTTTAATCAATTGTTTACAAACCCCTTTAATCGCTTTACTTTGTTTTCATTAATTTATATTCATCTTGTTGATTAGTTTCGATTACATCTCATCTCAACCCAATTCGTGACACCCTAAGACATAGCTACTTGCAATTGAAATCTTAAATCGATACCCGTCCCTTGGGATCCGACCTTTACTTACCTCTTTACTAAGAGTAGTTTGTGAAGTTATAAATATTGTGTTGGTTGGTAGTGACAACGACATAATACACACGATAAATACCGAGCCAGCAAGCTTCCTGTGCCACCTTCCGCCAAGCAATCCAAGAAGATCGACCCTCTTGGGTCCAATATCATTGAACATGATGAAGAATCCTTCCTAGACTTTTCTCATCTCCTCGATCCTCGTGATAGTGTAGAAATCAATGTCCTCGAAGAAGACGATATCCAAAGTGGAATGCTCATGCTTTCTATTGCCAATAAATTTTCCAAGTTAGAAGGAGGTATTGATAGCCTATACTTTCGACTTTCAAACATGGAGAACCAGTTTGCTGAAATGGGTAATAAGCTTGATGCCCAACCTCTCAAGATGAAAAGTGTCTAGACAAACCCTCAACTTGACAGTCCTAAGGAGAAAGCAAAAAGTGAGCAATCTATTACTTGTTCTTCTCATCCAGGAATCAAAATCAACAAAGGCAACCTCATGGAGCCTTCGTCAAAGAAACCTAACAATTCTCCAAGGTCATTTACAAAGGCTTTCGACAAGAAAGATACACCCCCTAGGAAATTTACCAACATTGGTATTACATATGCCGATGCTCTTCAGAGACTCATGGAGTGACGAATGTTGAAGCCCATCGGTCTTACGCCTGACCCAGAGAAGAAGTCTAAGTTCTGGGATGAGAATGCCTACTGCAAGTACCATAAAGGCAAAGGGCATGATACAGAGAAATGTTTCAAATTAAAACATGTCATTCAGGATATGATCGAAAGCGGGAAGTTGTCCCTCTCAACCTTTAGCTCACAAGGAAGCTTAGGCAATCCTCGTGGATATACCACTTATCAAGAAACTCTTCTTGACTGTTATCCTTCCAGTGTTCCCAATGATGAGGATGAGGTGCTCAAATGGGTGAATGCTCAAAATCAGATGCCAAAGCCAGTTGCTGGAAAAGAAAATGTTCAAGCGTGGGGCCGATGATTACAAGTCTGGATCTAAGATCGAGTTAGAGTCCAAGCCCGAGTCCGAGTCTTAGGCTTTCTTTCCCATAATTGTTCTACTGTCTTTCTTGGTGTCCATTTTCATTTCTAGTGACAACCTGGGGGCTGTCCCACGAGTCACATGTCTTCTCGAGTATATACATTTATCATTTATTATTCATTTCAATAAAAGTAAACTTTTCAATCCACATATTCTATCATATCTCTTCCTTTCCCCTTTTCCTGTGACAACAAGAGTTGATTTTAGACATTTTAAAATAAAAAATGAATAACGCATGGCAAGTCAATGCGAGTACACTTAAACGATGTTCTATTCCAAGTTGTAGAGGACCCGAAACACCGTGTCCATTTCCTTACCTATTCTATGACTGGAAATAGAAGCCTCACTATACCCCAGTTTAGGACGAGCCTATCTCAAGAGATTCTAGGACCAATCCAAACCATCTCCCTTGTTAACGATCTATGATGGAAGGCAAGCCCACTCCCCACAATAAAAAAACCCCTAAAAACCCACCCGTTTCACACCAAAGGTGCTAGTCTGACCCAAATCCGTGGTAGCAAGCAAATCCAAGACGATACGAGCCATGATCAAAGACAAAGGCTCAATCAAGAGAAATGACCAAGATCAATATCCAAGGCCGCAGTTATGCCCGTAATCCAAGACAAAAGACACAAAAGAAGAAGGATCAAGCAAGTCAATATCAATATCCAAAGTCAAAGTTATCTTCAAAAACCCGAATCAAAAATCTGAGCAAAAGCCGAGATATATTCTAGACCAAGAATCTGAGTCTGAATAAAGAACGAGTATGAAATCAAATGCCAAACGGAATACTGCTGAAGTCTATATGGATTCAAGACATCGATGAAGATGGTCAGCTTGCACCTTCACTCAGCCTTTCACACGTCATACACCCTAAGTCCTTCTCGAGACCGTTAAAGGGAGACAATTAGGAATTTTGAGAATCCTCTCAAGCTCGTCAAGTATACCCATCCTTTAAGGCCAAGACATGGAGACTTGATCCCATGTCATTTTAACCTCCCTTTATGTGCTTAGGCTACACCAAGCCAAGAGACTCTATTTCCAAGTCATCTTACAAGCCATAATCCCATCGCGCTTTAGCTCCACAAAATCAAGCTTCAGAGATTTGCTCATCAAAGCCTCTTATTTCCGAGCCCCACATTCCAAATATCCAATCCAGTTTCACCTTGACCCAGACATGAAGTCTTCAATACTTTGCTACCTAGAACGGGACGAATCCATATCCATCCTTAGGGTCCACTTCTGGGTGTGCTCACACGATAAGGAATTTTTAGAAAATTAGTTATACCTCTTTGGTCTATGATCAAAGAGAGTTATCTCAAATCGATTCTTTGAGTCATCAAAGGAAAATACTCTCCTGACCCATGCACTTTAAGGTCCTGACATAATAAGCTTAGGCACACACGTGACCTACGAGAGTGGTTTGATTTCAACTCTTTAGGTGGATACGTAGGCAGTCCTTTCTTACACAAGAAGGATACAACCACAACACCAAAATAAAATTAACCAAACCTCAAAACTACGATCTGGTTTGATTTCACTTCACGTGAATACGTAGGTAGTCCTCATGGACACAACCATCCCAACCATCAACTTCCAATCTCAATTACCACACCAACCATCAACCTTCAACCTCAATTATCGACACCCATTTCACAACCATCCCTTTCCATTTCATAACCTTCCAACCACAATTTCCATTTCTACCTCTTTACTGGTGGGGGCTCTTTTTTGTCGCCCAGTCTCCTTTTTCACCAAATTCCAGAGTCACCTTCTCATCCTGGGGGCTTCTCTTCCGAGATGCCACTCTTCCTTTATTCCTCTCTCATTTAAGTCAGGCTAGTGCTTGGTCCGGACAATGACAAAGGTCTTAGATCGATTCTCCAAGTTATCGTGCCTCAAGAGAAGTCTCTTTTACAGCAAACGATGAAGACATCCAAGTAGACAGCTGATCCATGGCTCATGCCTTGCCTTTATATGCCCCTATCATTCTCCTACCTTTGGAACTGATACGCGTTATCACCCACACTTGGCTAGGGGTTGCGCATACTTAAGCAAAGTCTGTCAAATTCATCCCTGTGTCACGTCAAATCTAAGTCAGCGTTGCATCCGTCTGTCGTCTTGCGTCGTAGTGAGTCGATGTCGTGTCAAGTCATGTATCTAGATCCCATTTGAATATGCATAACGCATTACAAATTCCGTCTTTATTTCAAATTTTAAACATTTCTATAAAGAAAGAGCTTTCAAAATTTGTTTGTTTCCTCATGTGTTGTGTGCTATTTTCCTATTATATTCCGTTCTTGTGTGGCTACTAACCATGCAGGTGAGTATCAGAAGCAGTGCTCGCTCCAACTGGAGGCTTCGCTCAAGTCTTCCTTCTCCCTGGCGACAGTCAAGACATTCCCCAGCAGTATTCGCACTATTGCCCAAGGTTTCTTCCATGACGATCAAAGATGTTCCTAATCGTCAATGTATTCCCGAGCAAGAATTCATGATCACTAAATACAGTTCATGAGCTTCTCCCCATTATCGGAATTTCGCTTGCGATGACTCGAGCATATTTTCTCCTCAGCGGTGCCAAGGGCACGCCATTGATTGACTCAACATATGATTTTTCCCCACGGAGTCCAAGAGATACAATTCCCAAAGAGTTCTGTACTTTCAGATAACCCTTTCAGGATAAACCTTTAGATATTTCAGAAACTTGCTTTAATCTTTCAGACAACCCTTTGGGTAACCTTTAGATAACCCCTTCAGATAATCCTTCCTTCAGGCAACTTTAGGGATAATCCTTTCAGTAACCTTCAGATAACCCCTTTTCAGTTAAGTCCCCTTTCAGTCCTTCAGAGAGTTATCCTTCAGCCTTTCCTTTAGTGATAGCCTTCAAACTTAGCCTTCAGAAGTGTTAAGAAGTTTCTCCAGAATCCCCTGTAACCCCTAATGCCTTCAGACACCAATTTATCTTCAGACCAAAGAGTTTTGCCGAAGCGCCTTCAGTCTCGTTTCACCCAGGGGTGTCTCAGGTATGGTTTCTTCTTATGGCTGGCGAGCTTCCTTACGTAGTCTAATGGACTTTAAACGACCCTCCCCAGAAGTCGACAGTCTGTAACATGTTCCCGACGAAAGGTCATTGGCTCAGACCCCTTGACCCGCCTCGCGTCGCCATAGATGTCAGGTTGTAATCTTCGATTGACCTGAGGGCTATACTTTTACTTTTTCCTTGTCCAAGCCTCAGTCAAAGTGGGGGCTATGTAGACAGCTCATTTCTGCACCTTCCGCCAAACACCCAGTGATGATTGGGCCGCATGTTTAGCATATGTCGCGATTTTATAACTTTTCGTAAATCGGTTAATAAAAGGTAACTTATACACTTGTGTCTACCCTATGGTTATCATCTAGGTGTCATTACGGTCGTTTTGGCAGTAATTAGAGTTCATTTGGAGTCCGGGTCAAAAATCGTCTTCATTTCTTAAAACCGTCAAATCCCGAGTCAAAAAGCAATGTGCTTGTCAGCCTAAGGTTAGGATGTCAAATCCCATGTCACTTCTTTGGGCTAAGCTTAAAGTTTACATTACAAAATGTGCATTTCATTTAGCTAAAATGACAACCCGACATTGAGGCCCGTTTTACGAGGTGATAACGACTTTTTTGGGTCTGTCCTATTTCACAAAAAGTTCTTGATCTTTCTCTTAGCTTTCCAACGCCACCAAAATCACCTTAATCCGAGTATTGTAAAGAAAGTTATGCCTAAAATACGACAGACTGTCAAACGCGTTTTCTCGCGCAGAAGAACCCTACCCGAGAAAGGACGCAGTAAGTACTGCGCTTCTTCTAAGGGACGCAGCACCTGCTGCGCTTTTTCTCGGGGCTTTCTTTTTGTCCAAGTTTCTGTGTTTCAACCTAAGTCGGTTATTTTCGGATCTTTCCTTCCGTATCCTATTCTTACAATAATTCCTCTATGTGTTTAGTATAAATAGAGGCCTTTGCCTCACATATTTTTCACGAGAGTGTCCGCCCTTCTCTTCTCCCTTTGCATTCTAGACCTTGCTCTAAGCTTTCAACGCCGACATACTTGACCAATCGACCACGTAAGCTCGGATCATTCTGAGTACCAGTCACGTTTGCATGACCGACCAATTTGACCACTACACCATTATTAATCAATTTGTTTTTAAATCCTTTTTCAAGGGCACTTTCATATTTTCATAGATCGAGTCGAGTTACCACTAAAAAAAACGAATTAGTTAAATCTCGCGGCGCTAACATCTAAGTTTGGGGGCGTAAAAACCTATTTTATTTATTGTACTTTTTATTTTGTAATTAATGTACGAGTTTATGTCATAAGCACGCTCAAAACCGTCTTAAAAACCATCTTTTAAAACCGTATTTACAAAACAGCGGAGATCTGACATCAAGAAGAAACGCAGCAGTAGCCGCGCCTCTTCGAAGAGTCGCAGTACATGCTGCGCCTTTTCCTGAGGCAGCCGCTGCTCCTGCTCTTCTTCTTCTTCCTCGATCTTCTGCAATTTTTCTGTTTTTCTTATTTATTTCGTTTCCTTTATATCAGTACATAATCATGTCTTAATTGATCCTTTTTTGACTATAACACGTTAATTAGACATAAATCCCTTATAATTCGATATTTGCGGGTTTTCGTCATCTATTTCAATCCCGGATTTTAGAGTTTCGATTCGTTCATATCGATTCTCTGGAATTTGTCTTTTGTATATAATCTGATTTATCTGATTTATTTCGTTTTCAAGTTCAAAGTTTGTTCCTTTGGTATTTCCGACACAAATCCGTCGTATAATCATGTAAACCGCTGTAAATTCTCACCTTTAATTCGTTTTATGACGGTTCCAGATGCATGTAATCTGCTAATTCACTTCTACTTGAGTCTAATAACAATAAACGATCCTAAATCCACCAATGAACATTAACAACCCGCAGATCTGACTTCACAGCCAGAGTCCAGCTGGAGAACAGACGCAGGAAGTGCTGCGCCTCTTCCAGTGGACGCAGCAGATGCTGCGCCTGTTCTGGGTTGGTTTCGGTCCCTGAATTTTTTCTCGCTTTGACGTAGTTCCTAATTACGTAATTAATTAACTATTAATCGTATTATCGCCTCTAATCTGACATATTTTTATATTTTAATTTTTAATTTTATTTAATTTTATTTTCTTCTTCAAAATCCCGTTTTGAGCGTGCTTTTGACGTAGATCAAATAATCATTGTAATCCATTGTAATTTGAATTATCGTTATTTACTTATCGTATTTATTGTATGATTTATTTACTTGTCTTTCATATGTAATTGAATCTAACATCCCAATTCGACATTATTAATTGCCTCAATTATTTGCTTACCGACATAGTTTAATTCACATGTTAGGATTAATCTGTGGATGTTGCATTGCATGCATATAATTGACGACATATAAAATATGAATAACTTCCCTAATCATTAGTAGAGACCGCTATCGAGACGGGCGGGATTAGGTGTTCAGTAAAAGGACTTCCTAATACGTATCCTCACCCCTTACTCCAGATCTCTATGAACATCCGTGTTCATTGGCATCCACGAGAGTCATTCTAGACATAGAATGCTAAGGGTAACGAGTTCTTAGTGTTCATCTCACTACTTTGTGTCTTGACATGACACGAGGTATTCGAACGATTCAAATTTTCCATAAAAAATGGTGGCGACTCCACAAATGCAGGCTTATTCAACCTTTTACCGGTTTCAATGCCTTACAAATCGGTAACGGCCCATGACGTGCTTTGGCAAACCAAGGTTCCATGGGAGAAGTGTCGCCGGCTCAAACACACAACGCGCGGGTGGCCCATGTCCACATATGGTAAAGCGAAGTTCTACAGATCGTTGAACAGATGGAGCAACGTAGAAGCCCAACTTGGCTCGTTCTTGCTGAAATTATTGATGGGTTAGATGCTCGGAAGGCCAACCCAAACCTTGCTTATACTGGATCAACCCGTCTTCTACAGGTATGTCTTTTCGCTGTTTCTTTTTTCTTTTGCAGCATGTTTTTTTTTCGTTTTTTTTTTCATTTTTTTTTTCATTTTCATTTTCTTTTGTTTTTTTGCCCAGCTCTCTTTTCAGTGGGTTTGACATTGTTTCCTGTAGTCTAATTCGCCTTCTCGACCCTTTTCACATATCTGGCTATGTGAGAGACTTGAGTTGGTTTATCCACCGAAGGTTCCGGGTACATATGAGGTGAGAAGCATTACTTCTCATCACCGTCAGTTTGCTACTGAGAAGAAAGAGCCTTTCTGGCGACAACGACTTTTTGCCAATGCTGGGTTACATGTTAGATGGGCTTTACCTTGGCTTCGCCTTACTGCGGTTACTGATTTGTCTGAAACTTATAGAACCAGATATCTCACTCTTTTGGGCTTGGAGTGGTCCACCCATATCTACCCGGACGGTGTTCTTCGACAAGTCGGTCGGCGGCAACGAATTCCCGCTATTGAGCATGTTCGCGATCAAGTCAAGGAAGTGACTCTCGCTATATGCAACGCATGGCTGAAGTCTTTGACTCGGAGGACTATTTGGCATATTTCCGAGCCGTTTGCCTCTAGTTGGGTGTAACCCTCTTATTTGCAGTGGACTATTGAACCTTCTTTCAAGGCCCGGAGGGATCTTTACAAGGAGGAAGCTATTGACTACAAATACTGTAACACCCCTATACTCCAAGTGCCTTACCAGGACCACTTAAGGCATGGAAGTGCAACCATCTCGGTTACCCGAGGCAATGATTGTGGACAAGGCCCTCGGGAACTGCGTCCGCGGGATCCACACCTGGCATAATCGACTCGAGGTTCTTTCAAATCGAATTAAGACATATTAGAGTCGCCACCAAGTTTTTTGGGAACTTGGAACCGTTCAAGTCAACTTTACACCTTTCATCGAAAAGCATAAAGCCAATCGACTACGAGTGATTAAAGATAAAGACTTGTACCCTATATCACTCGATTTGAATGACTCTCGTAATCCAATGGTATTTAGACGGATCCACAAACCATAGATCTTGAGTAAGGGGTGAGGGTACGTGTTGGGAAGCCCATAAGGACACCCAACCCCGCCCGTCAATAACGGCCTCTACTAAGTCAAGTGTCGGATTTCAAACAAGGTCATAGCTACGTACGATGTATGATATGCAAACGTTGTTTTAACCCTATCATGTGACAACAATTTCTATGTCGTTTTAGATGCAACTAAACTAACTTTGTCAAAGTTGTAATTTAGCATGTGGGTTGATTGATCTAGCAACATTCAAACGAAAACAAACAAGGCTTGATGGGGAATGGGGGAGCTGTTGGGATCTACCTATTACAAACCAGGCATTTCATGCCGACACAACGATAAATAAATTACAACTCGATCTAATTACAATTGCTACATACAACTCAAAACACGACACAAAACACACGGCCATTGGGCCTTGAAAACCGTGCACAAGGGGGAGGTGACTCACGGCCTACATGACACACGGCCTTGGGTCACTCCTCGTGTTGCGTGCTCTCACTTAATCTAATCGAATTAGACATAGGGCTACGCACCGAAGCATGCATTAGCATAAACCGGGCCATGTTGCTTTAAACAACATGCGATTTACTACGCTCCTACATGCATTGGGGCACAACCGTCTAACCAAACAAAACTAAGGTTTTTGGAAGAGGTTTTGACTCGATAAAAGGAAACTAACTTGAAAATTACAACTCGATAACAAACGATAAATTACAAGCGACAAAACAAATAAAGAACGAACGATTCATAAAACGGACGAAACCAGAAGGCCCAAAAGACACGGCTAAATCACGGCCAAACCAAACACGGCTACTCTAGGTCCTAGGTCAGGTTCATTATTTAGATCAATTGATTGCAAAACGGGATAGGAAACAAGTTAGAAAACGAGTTAGAAACAACGTTGATCGATTGAGATGATGTCGCGCAAAGGTGTATTCTACACGGCCTAAAAGGGGTCAAATTAGGTCAAGTTCGCTAATTAATTTAACTCATCGAGTGTTAATAAGAAGGTGCTAATCACGCACTCTTATACTAGCGAGAAATTAGGTGAAAGAGAGAGATGCGTTCAATTATTTACAGAATTGTTAATTGATTTTTAAAGCTATGTCGATGTACCCTAATATGTCTAATTAGGTTATTAAATTAAATTAAAGTCATCTAAATACGTCATAGGTCAACAATCAGAGGTTAAACTAACATACAACGGGTCCTAGGGTATGTCGATTTGGCCGAAACAGTAAAGGGGTCGAAAGCGATGAAAGTTAGACAACTCGTTTTATTTATGCCCTACCTTGAACACGAGGATATGTAAATGAGACGGGGGTGTACGACCGACAGAAGTAGCGGTTTCTTTTCCCATCTCAAGTCAACGCGGGTGTTCGTGGTGGTACTTTAACTCATACTCAGACTAACTAGTTTCATAGTTAATTAAAAACAATCGATAAACAAACGAAAAAACAAACAAAAAAAGAAATAAAAAAGAGCATAAGAAAACGAAATAAAAAGAGGAAAGAGAAGGGGATTTGATGCACCCTCAACCTACATGTATCGTTGACACCGTCTTGGGTCGTAATCGATGGTAGATTTTATCTCGAGAGGCCGTCGTCGACGAAGAATAAAGCAAACACGCGTTTTGGAAACTTTCTGGACAGCGATTTTCAAACAGTGATATCTCCCTCGTTTCACTACGAAAATTCGATTTAAAAGATGTTTTGGAAACTAGAAAGAGAGGAGAACAAGGATCTTAAAGCAACCCCTGCTCGTTTTGGGTTATTGGGCACGAAAAAAACGAGCACAAACAGAACTGGACAGACAAAAGAAAAATCACGAAAACAGTGTTATTTCACTCTGTTTTTCGAGGGATTTCGTGTACTCTCAAGGGCAATTTGGCTCGTAATTCTTTGTCTAATGTGTAGATGGATGTTATGTGGTTAATTAAGAACAAGAAACTCGAGTTTTTATGGAGGTTTGATGGAGGAACGAACTGCTTTTCGAGGAGGACACACAAACAGTTTCAGTTTGTGTGTCGGTTTTGTTTAGGGTTTTTGGAGGATGTTTAGGGTTTGTTTCTGAGGTTTAAAGCTTGTAAGTGATGGTTGGATGTATATAGAACTTAGAGGAATGAATGTATGGTGAAGGGGTGGTATTTATAAGGAGTTAAAGTAGGTTAAAAGGGAGGGAGAGGCAATCGGGCCTGTTGAGCATAGATGCTGTCCAGCAGCTTTTGGGGGGATTTCTAGGGTTCGTTTTGGGGGTTTTCTTGGTGATTAAGGTAAGGTAATATGGGTAGGATATTAGGGTATGGGTTAGGGTTAATGGGTACGGGTCTTGGTAGTGTTTGGAGCGGGTTTGGGCTTGCGAATTGAGCTGCAAAACAGGGCATACGGGATTGGGTTGCGGGCTGCTTGTGAGGGGTTTGGGACGAGAATTTGGGCTGCTTGTGAGGGGGTTCGAACATGGGTTGATGGGTATTGGTCTAGGTGGGTTAATGTACTCGAGATTCGTGCCAATTCGCAAAGGAAACGGGCTTAAAAACCGAGCTAAAATCGAGCTCAAAACACACGGTTAAAAACGAGTTCTTCGCTTTTAAAATCGATTTTTCAAATCAATTAATAAAAAATAAATGACTTTTCAAATCAAATATACTCATAAAATGATTTTTCAAATCAATTATTTATTTTATTTTCAATAAAATAAACTTGGGAAAATAAATTCAAAATAAAGCTTTAATTTAAATATCATTTAAATTAAATGAATAATGAATTCACTTAAAAACACATTAATTTTAAATATCATTTAAAATAACAAAATGAACTTACTAAAAACATTAATTTAAATATCATTTAAATTAACAGAATGAATTCACTAAAAAACATTAATTTAAATATCATTTAAATTAATAAAATACTTCATCGACGGCGCCCATTCCACCTCGTAAAACGAGCTCCAAATAATGACAAGGACAACTAAAGAATACATGTGTCCTATCATCATCGGGTGTTTGTCGGGTTCTCTATAAATTCCAATATCGACGGATACGGGTATCTCACTGAGCCCCCACTTTGACCGAGGCTTGGACAAGGCGAAAGTCAAAGTATACCCCAGTCCCTTTCGACCCGAGGATTCTTCGGTCGTTTATAGTCCATTAGACTTGCGTATATAAGCTCGCCAGCCATAAGAAGAGATCATACCCGAAACTTCGTTGGGGATTGGCTCTTGCTTCATTGTGTCCAATTATCGTCGTTGGTCATCGACCCATAAATTGCATAAATGGTGGGTTGAGCCTTATCCTTAGGCGCCTACGTATCCGTTTCGACGGAATCAAACCCGCGTCGTAGTTCGCCACCGCCGACACATGCCCAAAGTTTATCATCTGCTGGCGTTTGTCCAAAATTCATCATCTGCTGACATTTGCCCAAAATTTATCATCTGCTGGCGCTTGTCCGAATGGGACGGGACTTTCCAAGGAGGTTGCCGCCACTTTCATCATTTGCTTTCAGCTACGGAATTCTTCCATTTCATACTCTTGTATTGAATTGAATTCTTGGTGGATGTCATTCTTTACATCTTGATAATGGTCTCTCGAAGCCAACGGCTTGAGCCCCGATTTGAATGGCTCTAAAGTCGAAGACTTTAGAGCCCCCAGTTAAAGCATATCCTGCTACATTTGAAACACAAAAACGTACTAGCAATAATCATCACATAAGCACATTTGGATCATCGATCTTAAAATTGGATCATTTGAAAGATTGGGTCATCGACCCGAAAATTGAATTTGAAAATTTTGAATAATTGGGTCATCGACCCGAAGTTTAAATTTGACATCACTTGGTATGTTGGGCCATCCACCCTTCAAAAATTGAATTTGAAATTTTGAATTTCGAAAGATTGGGGTCATCGACCCGAAAAGATTCCACTACTTGGATCATCTATCCATAATTCGCAAAAAGTTTTTGGAATTTTGAAATTTTGAAATTTTTTGAAATCGAACCTTGATGGGTGAGCATGAAATACGACTCAGACACTCCGTATGACCCGTAAACAACGTGGGCGTAGCCCGCTACCGTAAAACAAAAAAGGAAAATAAAACCCTAAGTGTGCACGGGTTTTACTTCAATTATGGACTTGTTGGGGGTAAAAATGTAAATTGGCCATTCTGGCACCAAAAGATGGCAAATGGGAATCACAAGGTCGTCGAACTTGGGACGAAGATTTCGCATGTCATGGGCGTGCTCCCGAGGGCACATGGGAATCAAGATCACTTGGCATTGACAAGGTGGATTAAACTCATTGAGCAACAACGTTAGCTTCGCCTAGACACTAAACACAGACTGATTTTATGAGAACAGTTGGACATCACACATCACTCTTGTTGGGAACATTCTGTCACTCTTCTCCTCGCCTCCTTTCTTTTCAGCGAGTTTTCATTATTTCTTGCCACCGCCTTCTTTCTTTTCAGCGGGCTTTTACTATTTTTCTTCCACGCCTTCATTCTTTTCAGCGGGTTTTTCATATTTTCTGTTCCCAACAAAAACCCACATCTATCTGACTGAGCATCTTTGCCTACACCGTTAGATAAAGCTCATTCCGAGACTTGACACTACTCATCTGAACCTATATCCTTATCCTAGCCTACATCGAGTGCTAAGACCGACTCAAACAAAGGTGGCTTCATTTGGACTTGGTTAAGACCCGTAAGAAACCGACAAGATGACAACTTGGATGATGGGTGGATTGAATCCCTTATTCTGAAGGACTGCCTACGTATTCGCGTGGAGCGAAATCAAATCCGACGTAGTTCGATCAAGGTGCATTAAATTGGCATTTTGATTGTGTGTACACACTCGAAGGTTTCACCTAAGGTATCATGTCGTATCCCATTCTAGCCTGTAAGGTACTGTTAAATCCCGTGTCTAGGGTTGGTACAAAAAGGCTTGGATCTTTGGGATGTGGAGCTTGGTAAAAACAAGTTTGAATGGTTAACCATCATTCTGAAGGTTTGTTTTGTGGTGCTAAGGCCAAGGGCTATGGCTGCTGATGTGGTTGGAATGGGTGTCTCGGGTTTGATGAAACCCGGGTGCAAATGGGTTGGAAAATGACGTGGGTTCAAATTTCCATGTCTGGACCCTAAAGGCTAGGTATAACAACACAAGCGGAATGATTCTCAAAATTCCCGACTATCCCCTTGTAACTGTCTCAGGAAGGACTTAGGGGTAAAGAGGTTACTACTTAAGCTTTTGGGCTTCGCCCATTGAACTTCAACTATGGGTACTTGACTTGACTTCTGGCCTCTGTAACTTCGACATTCGACCAAAAGCATTCTGCAATAACTTCAACATCTTTTTTTCTTTTTTTTCTTTTTTCCTTTTTCTTTCATCACTTTTCTTTTTTTTTTTTCATTTTTCTTTTCCTTTTTTTTTTATTTTTTTTAATTTTTCCAATTTTTCTCTTTTTCTCGTTTTTTCATTCTTTTTCATTTTTTTCTCTCTTTGAAAATGATCTTCTATTAATTCTCTTAGTCATAAATGGATACACCTTGAAAACATGGCTTCGCCAACTAATTTGGGTCAAAACGAATAATTCCTTGTTAGAACGGGTTGGTCTCTTCGCTCTTCGAGAGGGGATGATTTTATGGGGAAAAGGCTTGCCTTCCATCATCGATAGGGGAAACAAGGAGCTAGTCCGGGTTCGTCATAGAATCATCTAAAAGCTTGTCACAAACATTGGTTCAGATGGAGGTTTTCTACCGCCAGACATGGAATAGGTAAAGGAATCAAACACGGAATCCTATTGTATCTTACGTTTTGAAACGGGACATATTTCTACCCCAGGGATGCCTTTGAGTGTGTTGTGCATTTTATCATGTTTCGGAATGATTGAGGATTGAAAACAAGACATATTGGGAAACGAAACTGCAACCTTTTATTGGGATGGCAAAAGCATAACAAACTCGAAAGAACGACTCCTAGGACACACCCTAGGTCATCGCGGGACAAACGACTCAACTTCAAGAAAAGAAAGTCCTAGACTTGACTCGACTAAGAAAAGAAAACGGATTCCGACTCATAATTTTTCAAATCTGGTCTTGAGCTTTCCCTTGTTCAGCTGTCAGCTTAGATGCTCGGTTCTAGTCCTTGATCCCTGTGATGGTTTGCCTCCATCCCGAGGTAGTCCTCTGAGGATCTACGCTAGTGATGGAGGTTGGTGAACCGAATTGTCTTTTATTAACTTCGTTAATGAGAGGAGTACATTCTAGAGCCAGACTCCCGACTTGAATTTCGTTCTTCGGGTTTGGCAAGAATTCAAAGCAATCCACAAATATCTTCCCGATAAACACCCCTTTCAAGTGACATGGGCAGATAAGATGGGAATAATCGACATTGTCTTCGACAGAAACAAAGTTGGCGTGATCGCCAAATGGATTGGTGATGTTATTGGGTTTAACAGTTGGGATCAGGAGTGTTCCATTCTCGATCATGTCTTGTATTTCGTGCTTCAGTCGATAGCACCTTTCAGTATCATGGCCTTTCCCTTGATGAAAGGCACAAAGAGGCATTTGGTTTATACCATTTACCTTGTTGATCAGCGGGAGGGTCCGGAGTTGGACCAATAGGCTTCAGCTTTCCTTGGGCTATGAGCCTTTGGAGAGCGTATGTATAAGTGCATCCGATATCGGTGAATGCCCTAGGTGTTTGGCGCTGCGACTTCTTCGATTGCCCTTCTAAGAGATTGATGGCTTCATCAATATGGGTCGTTGCTGGGGCCTTGGCCTTAGACGATGAGGCCCCTTGGTACCCTTTCGGCTTTTCAGCCTCTGCCCTTATGACATCATCTTCTACCTTTATCCCGATTCTTATCAATTCTTTGAAAGAGCCAAAATTCTCGTATTTCAGAGCATTGCGGTAAACAAGTCGTAGATTCTTTACGAACTTATCTACCATTTCAACTTCATCGGGCTTCTTGGCTAGTTTCACGCTTTCAGCCGCCATCTTGCAAGGAATTCAAGTAAAGCCTTCTTTGTCTTTACGTGTCATCACCTCCAATGTTCTTATGTTGGTTTGAATCTCGACATTGTCGGCATAGTGCTTACAGAACTCCACCCTAATATCTTCGAAAGTGGGGAAGTTCTTAAGGTCAAGATTATAGAACCACGCCTTCGGGTGTTCATCCAGAGATTGGGCAAAAATTTCAAAGAGCATTTCAGCAGGTACTCCCTTCAGTGCTAAGTACCCGTTATAGGCCTTAACATGGTGGACTGGATCTTCTGTGCCTTTGAACTTTGGGATGTCAGTGAGTACCATGTTCGTGGGCAACTTATCCTGAACTGGGGCATAGGCCCTAGCATTCTCATAGTGAATGTTCTTCCCCAGGGAGAGCTTCAAACGGTCTTCGATTAACTTGAACCGTTTTTCCAGATCAGTCAGTGGTGGCGGGGAATCTTCACACAGCTTGGATTCGATTGCATCCATTCGGGTCATCATGAGGTTCACGGCCTCAGTAAGCTTGTTAACAGCATCTTCCATTGCTTGACGTCGGGTTTTTGGCGGCCTTTCTACAAGAAAACCCCGTACTGAGTCAATATTTAAAGTAAGAGCCCCTGCACACTTAAGGACACGACCCTAACTTGACTTGAACAAAGACTCGACTTGAGATTGACTAACCAAAGGTTCAACTCACGGTTTGATTTAGACATCGGTTCATTTTAGACTCGACAAAATGACATGACTCAAACTGTCATAACTCGATTCTAAACTGGACTTGGTGTGACTAAACCCGTGATTGGGGCTAACATAGCCCATGGGTTCGAGTGAAACGTCCATAAGGCCTAGCTTGGACGTTTTTTGTGGACTATTCTAGACCAAAAGGTTGACCAACATGACTCAAAGCCCAAGAGGTGAGTTTGGGTGACCCAACAAGGTCGTGTTCTAGACTCTTGAAACAAACCCGGCCTAACACGGCCATGACCCGGACACGACTCGACGCATTTCATGCTTGGTTGAGGTTCGAGAAACATTTTGGATTGATTTTGAAAAACGAATGATCGATTTGAAAAATGAGATTTGAAATGGGCATCATGCCTATATAAAAGCTTGTTTTGGGCCGAAATTCTAGTCCTATTTGGGCAGCATTCCGCGTTTTGAAAATCATGCTAGGTTTGAAAGTAAGTTGTTCAAAAGTTCGGTTTTGAAAAGGACTTGGAATTTTCGAAAAAAAGGACTCGGGAAAACACATTGCACATTGTCATTCTCATGTTATAAGGATGTATGCTCCTAGACATCTCTAAGTCTCGGCAAGTCTTCTATAAGAAGGTCTATGCCCTCCATCCTTTTGCGGTCTAATAGAGCGAGGTGTCTTAAGGTAAAGTACCTAGAAGATCGTCCCCACCCTCAAGAACCACGCGAGGCGAAGTGGAAGCGAGCAATGTGCGCTTCCATAGTGGGACGTCGCCCCCCCACGCATCACGAAGAAACGCTGGGGACGGCCCGGCAAGTCCTTAAGGGTTTATGCATGAATCGTAGCACTATGAGTAATGTTTTACTTTCCAACACTTTCTTTTCAAGTTTCACCTCGGAGGAAAAGACCCTAGAAACACAAAGTGTAACTAGTCCTCTTTTCCCCAAATGAGTCGCCAAATCAGGACAAGGCCCTCGGAATCTGCGTCCGCGGGATCCACACTGCATAATCGACTCGAGGTTCTTTCGAATCGAATTAAGACATATTAGAGTCGCCACCAAGTTTTTTGGGAACTTGGAACCGTTCAAGTCAACTTTACACCTTTCATCGAAAAGCATAAAGCCAATCGACTACGAGTGATTAAAGATAAAGACTTGTACCCTATATCACTCGATTTGAATGACTCTCGTAATCCAATGGTATTTAGACGGATCCACAAACCATAGATCTTGAGTAAGGGGTGAGGGTACGTGTTGGGAAGCCCATAAGGACACCCAACCCCGCCCGTCAATAACGGCCTCTACTAAGTCAAGTGTCGGATTTCAAACAAGGTCATAGCTACGTACGATGTATGATATGCAAACGTTGTTTTAACCCTATCATGTGACAACAATTTCTATGTCGTTTTAGATGCAACTAAACTAACTTTGTCAAAGTTGTAATTTAGCATGTGGGTTGATTGATCTAGCAACATTCAAACGAAAGCAAACAAGGCTTGATGGGGAATGGGGGAGCCGTTGGGATCTACCTATTACAAACCAGGCATTTCATGCCGACACAACGATAAATAAATTACAACTCGATCTAATTACAATTGCTACATACAACTCAAAACACGACACAAAACACACGGCCATTGGGCCTTGAAAACCGTGCACAAGGGGGAGGTGACTCACGGCCTACATGACACACGGCCTTGGGTCACTCCTCGTGTTGCGTGCTCTCACTTAATCTCATCGAATTAGACATAGGGCTACGCACCAAAGCATGCATTAGCATAAACCGGGCCATGTTGCTTTAAACAACATGCGATTTACTACGCTCCTACATGCATTGGGGCACAACCGTCTAACCAAACAAAACTAAGGTTTTTGGAAGAGGTTTTGACTCGATAAAAGGAAACTAACTTGAAAATTACAACTCGATAACAAACGATAAATTACAAGCGACAAAACAAATAAAGAACGAACGATTCATAAAACGGACGAAACCAGAAGGCCCAAAAGTCACGGCTAAATCACGGCCAAACCAAACACGGCTACTCTAGGTCCTAGGTCAGGTTCATTAGTTAGATCAATTGATTGCAAAACGGGATAGGAAACAAGTTAGAAAACGAGTTAGAAACAACGTTGATCGATTGAGATGATGTCGCGCAAAGGTGTATTCTACACGGCCTAAAAGGGGTCAAATTAGGTCAAGTTCGCTAATTAATTTAACTCATCGAGTGTTAATAAGAAGGTGCTAATCACGCACTCTTATACTAGCGAGAAATTAGGTGAAAGAGAGAGATGCGTTCAATTATTTACAGAATTGTTAGTTGATTTTTAAAGCTATGTCGATGTACCCTAATATGTCTAATTAGGTTATTAAATTAAATTAAAGTCATCTAAATACGTCATAGGTCAAAAATCAGAGGTTAAACTAACATACAACGGGTCCTAGGGTATGTCGATTTGGCCGAAACAGTAAAGGGGTCGAAAGCGATGAAAGTTAGACAACTCGTTTTATTTATGCCCTACCTTGAACACGAGGATATGTAAATGAGACGGGGGTGTACGACCGACAGAAGTAGCGGTTTCGTTTCCCATCTCAAGTCAACGCGGGTGTTCGTGGTGGTACTTTAACTCATACTCAGACTAACTAGTTTCATAGTTAATTAAAAACAATCGATAAACAAACGAAAAAACAAACAAAAAAAGACAATAAAAAAGAGCATAAGAAAACGAAATAAAAAGAGGAAAGAGAAGGGGATTTGATGCACCCTCAACCTACATGTATCGTTGACACCGTCTTGGGTCGTAATCGATGGTAGATTTTATCTCGAGAGGCCGTCGTCGACGAAGAATAAAGCAAACACGCGTTTTGGAAACTTTCTGGACAGCGATTTTCAAACAGTGATATCTCCCTCGTTTCACTACGAAAATTCGATTTAAAAGATGTTTTGGAAACTAGAAAGAGAGGAGAACAAGGATCTTAAAGCAACCCCTGCTCGTTTTGGGTTATTGGGCACGAAAAACGAGCACAAACAGAACTGGACAGACAAGAAGAAACCGCGAAAAACAGTGTTTATTTCACTCTTTTTTCGAGGGATTTCGTGTACTCTCAAGGGCAATTTGGCTCGTAATTCTTTGTCTAATGTGTAGATGGATGTTATGTGGTTAATTAAGAACAAGAAACTCGAGTTTTTATGGAGGTTTGATGGAGGAACGAACTGCTTTTCGAGGAGGACACACGAACAGTTTCAGTTTGTGTGTCGGTTTTGTTTAGGGTTTTTGGAGGATGTTTAGGGTTTGTTTCTGAGGTTTAAAGCTTGTAGGTGATGGTTGGATGTATATAGAACTTAGAGGAATGAATGTATGGTGAAGGGGTGGTATTTATAAGGAGTTAAAGTAGGTTAAAAGGGAGGGAGAGGCAATCGGGCCTGTTGAGCATAGCTGCTGTCCAGCAGCTTTTGGGGGGGTTTCTAGGGTTCGTTTAGGGGGTTTTCTTGGTGATTAAGGTAAGGTAATATGGGTAGGATATTAGGGTATGGGTTAGGGTTAATGGGTACGGGTCTTGGTAGTGTTTGGAGCGGGTTTGGGCTTGCGAATTGAGCTGCAAAACAGGGCATACGGGATTGGGTTGCGGGCTGCTTGTGAGGGGTTTGGGACGAGAATTTGGGCTGCTTGTGAGGGGGTTCGAACATGGGTTGATGGGTATTGGTCTAGGTGGGTTAATGTACTCGAGATTCGTGCCAATTCGCAAAGGAAACGGGCTTAAAAACCGAGCTAAAATCGAGCTCAAAACACAGGGTTAAAAACGAGTTCTTCGCTTTTAAAATCGATTTTTCAAATCAATTAATAAAAAATAAATGACTTTTCAAATCAAATATACTCATAAAATGATTTTTCAAATCAATTATTTATTTTATTTTCAATAAAATAAACTTGGGAAAATAAATTCAAAATAAAGCTTTAATTTAAATATCATTTAAATTAAATGAATAATGAATTCACTTAAAAAACACATTAATTTTAAATATCATTTAAAATAACAAAATGAACTTACTAAAAACATTAATTTAAATAACATTTAAATTAACAGGATGAATTCACTAAAAAAACATTAATTTAAATATCATTTAAATTAATAAAATACTTCATCGACGGCGCCCATTCCACCTCGTAAAACGAGCTCCAAATAATGACAGTGACAACTAAAGAATACATGTGTCCTATCATCATCGGGTGTTTGTCGGGTTCTCTATAAATTCCAATATCGACGGATACGGGTATCTACAATGATAATCAAAAGACAATAAAGAAACAACATTTAATTAGTATAAAGTTTAAAGTGAGTACAGTCCAAAACCAAACTGCCAAAATACGGATTATATGTTCATAAGCCAACTGTCTAATCAACTAATCAAATGTCTGATAAACTAGTTAAGCTACAGCGGAAGACTCTATCATCTGAAGGTGACACATCCCAGCTAGCCCAAATGTCTCGACTCATACCTGCTCAATAACTGCTCACCATCCCCGAATGGATCACCACAGTTTTTAAAACAATAAACGGGGTCAATACTAATCACACAATCATATATACAATTACTATAAGACAGAAACAACCACATCTCAACCGTCACATAACCCAAACTCCACAGTCGACTCCTCTTCACTGACTACACACTAAAGTGTGTAGTCCTGCCAGAGTACCCGTCGCAATAGGTTACTCCACTCCGCCAGTGGGGGACCGCAGCCGTTCCCACTTAAGCCCCACTCATACCATAGAGCGAACACCCCAAATCCATTAATGTGCACATCCCTTCTGTGGCGGGTTCCACAAACGGCGAATAATGGGCGTGAAGCCACTTCCGTAAGTGACCCCACTCAGCCAGGGACGCACCCCGAAAATCACAGACAGATACAATCAAACACGACTAGCAGCAGTAATCAATTCCAACAATCGTCACAATACTCGTATGATAATATTCAACAATCATAAATCACAACCAACACATATGTGACTAATACTGAGTAGGGAAACCCTACCTGGAATGCAATACAATCAGACGATCTCACAGCTGTTATAAAAAAGCCTCCTCTACGAATCCTCCTCCTAACATATGATCACATAAACTAACAATCATAAAAGCCAACAAAACCCCCAAATCCCCAAATTAGGGTTTAAACAAACTTAATAAAATACTATAAAATCGGTACATAGATCTTACCCTCGACGCAAGGATCACAAGGATGTAACGAACGATGAATTCCGACCTGCCAAGCTCCGGGATTTGTCAATAATGCGAAAGATGCGAAGTACGTAGTTGAAATCTCTTTTGAAGTAATTAGGTTTGATAAAAAGTGTTTAGTGATGATGACGGAAAGCTTTATATACCTCATCGCATTATTAACAAAACCCGACAAAACATTACCCGTAAACCGAGCTACTCGATCGAGTAGCTGACGTACTCGATCGAGTGCCACTTACTCGATCGAGTACCCAAGATGCTCGATCGAGTATCCTACAGGCAGACTACTGTTTTAAAATCCAAAACACCCTTACTCGACAGAGTAAGGTCCACTCGATAGAGTACCCAGAGACTCATAAAACCGTAGTATTACAGTCTTCCCTCCTTAAAAAGAACTTCGTCCCCGAAGTTCAAACCACAACTAAACAAAACATATTACCACATTCCCGACACAACAACCAACATAAAACTCAAACATAAAAACATGCTACCAACCAAACTCAACCCGACCCAAACCACTACAAAACATACCGACACAACACAAAAAGGGTGTAAAACTCTTTGCGATCATCTCCTTCCCCCCTAAAAGAAACAAGGTTACGTCCTTGTAACCACACATACCTGATCAAAAAGGAAAGGGTAGCGCTCTCTCATGGCCTCCTCTGCCTCCCATGTAGCTTCCTCTACCTCATGATTAGACCAAAGGATCTTACGCAAAACTGTCTCACCACTCCTAGTCTTCCTAACCTTCCGGTCAAGAATCTTATTAGGCACCTCAAAATAAGACAAGGACTCATCTAGCTATATGCTCTCTGCCTCTAGCACATGTGACGGGTCACTCACATACTTCCGCAGCTGAGATACATAAAACACGTTATGTACCCTATCCAAAGAAGACGGTAAAGCCAAACGGTAAGCAACCTCTCCAACCCGGTCTAGGATCTCATATGGCCCTATGAACTTCTGACTCAGCTTGCCTTTCTTCCCAAATCTCATAACCCCACGCATAGGAGACACTTTCAGAAGAACCTTGTCTCCAACCTGAAACTCGATATCCCGGCGATGTAGATCTGCATAACTCTTTTGCCTATCCTGAGCTACTCTCATCCTCTCCCTGATCCTCTTAATCTGCTCAGCCATCTCATTTACCATCGCTGGTCCTAAAACCACTGCCTCAGCACTGTCGTCCCAACAAATCGGACTCCTACAGCTCCTCCCATATAAGGCCTCAAACGGTGCCATTCCAATACTAGTGTGATAGCTGTTGTTGTAAGAAAACTCTATCAAATCCAACCTCTGTTCCCAGCTACCACCAAAGTCCATCACACAAGCTCGTAACATATCCTCAAGAGTCTTGATTGTTCTCTCTGTCCGACCATCTGTTGTAGGATGAAATGTTGTACTCATCTTCAATGTCGTTCCCAAAGATTCCTGCAACTCTTTCCAAAACTTTGAGATAAACCTCGCATATCTATCAGATACTATGTCTTTAGGTACCCCATGTAACTTTAGCACATTCTTCCGATAAGCCATAGCTAATTGTGCTTTAGTCCATGTATCTTTCATTGGCATAAAATGAGCTGACTTGGTCAGTCGATCCACTATAATCCATATCATGTTGTTACCTTGTTGACTCTTTGGCAAACCCACGATAAAATCTATAGAAATGGATTCCCACTTCCACTCAGGTACCTTAAGAGATTGAATCTTACCTTGTGGTCGTCGCTGTTCCCCTTTAACTCTCTGGCATGTCAAACAACGGGCCATAAACTCAGCTGTTTCTTTCTTCATCCCAGGCCACCAGAACGTGTTCTTTAAATCTTTGTACAGCTTGTCACCACCTGGATGTACCGAATACGGTGTACAATGTGCCTCTGTCATGATTGTCTTTTTCAGCTCCTCATCATTAGGGACACACCACCTCCTATCAAACCTCAAACTACCGTCTGAATGAATAGAGAATCTAGACACTGTCCCTTTCTCTACTCCAGCTCTCCACTCTACCATCTTAGGATCCAATGCCTGTTTACCTCGTATATCATCATAAAGATCAGGCTGTACTGTCAAATCTCCCATGGCATCCCCTCTCTGCATCATATGTATCCCAAACTTCCCCACCTCATCTCTTAACCTCATCAAAGATATAGCTGTACATAAAGAATGTACACTCTTCCTGCTCAAAGCATCTGCAACAGCATTGGCTTTCCCTTCATAGTAGATAATATCCATGTCATAATCGCCAATCAACTCCATCCACCTCCTCTGTCTCATGTTCAACTCATTTTGAGTGAAAGTGTACTTGAGACTCTTGTGATCTGAAAATACCTTAAAGGTCACCCCATAAAGGTAATGTCTCCAAATCTTGAGAGGAAACACCACTGCACCCAACTCTAGGTCGTGTGTAGGATAATTCTCCTCATAAGGCTTCAATTTCCTTGAAGCATTGGCAATCACTTTACCGTTCTGCATCAACACACATCCCAACCCATTCTTTGAGGCATCTGTACAAACCTCAAAGTTCTCACTCCCTTCAGGCAATGCTAAGATTGGAGCTGTGGTCAAACGCTCCTTTAATGTTTGGAATGCCGTCTCACAACTCTCATCCCAATGAAACCTGTTCTCTTTCCTCATCAAAGTTGTCATAGGTCTAGCAATCTTGGAGAAATCCTTCACGAACCGTCTGTAGTATACAGCTAAACCCAAGAAACTCCGAATCTCAGCTACATTCTTTGGTGCTTCCCACTTGGTCACTGCCTCAATCTTTGCCGGATCCACAGCTACCCCATCCTTAGAGATCACATGCCCCAGAAAAGCAACTTTCTCTAACCAGAACTCACACTTGGACAACTTAGCATACAACTCGTGTTCCCTCAAGGTCTGCAACACAATCCTCAGATGTTCCTCATGTTCCTCCTTAGTCTTGGAATAGACTAAGATGTCATCGATGAAAACCACCACAAACTTGTCCAGAAACTGACTGAAAACTCTGTTCATCAAATCCATAAACACAAAATTTCTGCATTAGATAACCCAAAAGGCATCACCACATACTCATAATGGCCATACGTCGACGTGAAAGCTGTCTTTGGTATGTCCACCTCCCTAATCTTCACCTGATGGTACCCCGACCTCAAATCAATCTTGGAAAAGACTGATGCGCCACTCAACTAATCAAACAGGCCATCTATCCTTCGCAAAGGATATTTGTTCTTCACCGTCACTCAGTTCAACTCCCTGTAATCTATGCACAACCTCAAACTCCCATCTTTCTTTTTCACGAAAAGAACTGGTGCTCCCCACGGTGATACACTAGGTCTAATGTATCCATTCTCTATCAGATCATTCAACTGCTTCCTGTGCTCCTCCAACTCCTTAGGACCCATCCGGTACGGTGCCTTAGAGATTGGCCCCGTCCCCGGTTTCAACTCAACCGTGAAATCTATCTCCCTTTTCGGCGGCAACCCCGGAATCTCCTCTGGAAAAACATCTGAAAATTCCCCCACAACTGGTAACTGATCAACTGTCGGACACTCTATCCGGTCATCTCTCTCATGGCACAAGATCAACGGTCACCCCTTCCTCAGATAGGACTTCAAGGTCACAGCTGCAATCAACTTAACTTTGGGTTTGAGAACAAACCCACGATAAGACACACTTATGCCCTTAGGACCTCTCAGAGACACTTTATTTTGATGACAGTCTATCTTTGCTTTATACTTTCCTAACCAATCCATCTCGACTATCATCTCAAAACCGTTTAAAGGAAACTCTAGTAAGTCTACAGGTAGATCAACTTGCCCAACTATCAAAGATACATCCCTAAACAGCCTCCCACATGTTACAGTCTCTCCCGAAGGTATAAAAACTTTCTCACATACAGACTCATACTCTCTCAAACCCAACTGTTTAACATGACTCGAAGATACAAACGACTGAGACGCCCTTGAATCAAACAAAACAAAGGTGTGAACACCATTAACAAGAAAGGTACTAGTGATAACATGTGCGTCGTCCTCAGCTGCTTGTTTGTCCATCATAAACAGCTTTCCATTGGTCTTCTGCTCACCTCCCTGGACAGTACTGGCTGAAGTAGTCGGCTTAGCACCCGACCCCTGGTTGTTTTTGGGGTTGGTAACTGGTTTCTGATAAGAATTACCGCCATTGCGGTTACCTCAACCATTGTTGCTTTGACCTCCCCGGTTGTTCCATGACCCAGCTGGTTTGTTACTCGCAAAACTCTATGCCGACCCCTGAGAAAAACTCCCCTATCCCGATCTCTGGTAACCCCCGTTCGCCGCACTGGTGCACTCATGTCTCTTGTGGCCTATACCGACACAGTTAAAGCAGGTCATACCCCAACTACCATCACTACTACCACGACCACGCCCATATGAAGCCCCAGCAATAAACCCTGAACCAGAAGAATACGCTCTAGCCTGATTGTGGTTGCCTTTCTTGTAGTTAGATTGGCCACCACCCTCGCTCTCAGCCTTTCTTTTCTCAGCACCTCTCTTCCGGGCCATCTCTACCAACCTCTCAGCTCTCCCAGCCCTATCATAAGCTTCCTTAACATCAGTAAGGACTCCCACGAGCAACTTATCCATTATCTTGGGGGTCAACCCCTCCTCGAACCTCAAAGCTTGGTTCTCCTCACTCAATCCCATATCCTCTGCATATCTAGACTTCTCATTAAGCTGCTTATAGTACTCAGCCACACACATCTCAGAGGTCATCTTGAACCCATCGAACTCCTCCCTCAACTTACTTCTCACATGCTCCGGCACGAACTCCCTCTTCATAGCTTTCCTAAACTCTTCCCAAGGAATAGCAGGCAGCCCCTGGTTCTCATACATCTCTCTAGCACTCACTTTCACTTTATCCCACCACTCTCCTGCTGCCTCCCTCACGTAGAACGTAGCTTGTTCTACCCTTATCTCATCCGGACAATGCACTAAATCCAGAATGTTCTCCATCTCACGATGCCAATTGTCAAGAAGAATTGGCTCCCCGATCCCCTTATACTCTTTTGGGTTAAACCTTGCTATGTAAAGGCTGATCGTAGAGTGATCAACCTCCTTATCCTTCCCCACTCTCTTAAGGGCCTCCATGAGAGCATCTTGATGCTCCAACATCTTAACTATGTCATCCACGTTCATGCTCTCAGCTCTCGCATACAAAGCGATTTTCTTTGGCGGCATCTTAAAACTATATAAGAAAAGGTAGATATAAACATACGTACTATAACTCAAAACACGAAGACAGCCTGCCCAGAACCCACTCGATCGAGTGCCCAAACCTACTCGATTGAGTGGAGGCTACTCGATCGAGTGCCCAACATACTCGATCGAGTGCCTCAACTCCAGACCCCAAACAGACCATCTGATCTCTAACATACTCGATCGAACTGACAGGCCACTCGATCGAGTGCCCCCTACTCGATCGAGTGCCCCTATGTACTCGATCGAGTACCCAAAAACACAGTTCTGACCATAAAAACGTCAACTTAACCACTCGATCGAGTCAGACCCACTCGATCGAGCACCTCACCTACTCGATCGAGTGCCCCCCACTTGATCGAGTCATGCAGACTCGTGAATACTACCCGCATGTTATCTCACATACCCCAACGTACTATGCATTCATTATTATCTCAACATTATAATTACAACTACGCAATTCCTCATACAATCAATAAAATAATTCACTTCATGTTATCAAGTGCCACATTGTAAACAACTAACATGCGTTTCATTCAATTCCACATATAAAACACACCTCTTCAACTTTTAACCACACATCCATTCCTCTAGTTCCAACATAAATGATTCTCAACATATACCGTTACGTACACATACAAACCAAAAGACAACATATACGACTCGACATTTACCGCCCCCCCCCCTCATGTGACTGGTTCAAAATTGCAGGGCGAGTTCGCGATTTAGGACGTCTCCCAAGCCTTTGCATTAGCTCTTACAACTTTTACCCCGGGTTCATTTTAATTGACTCCCTATGTTTATTAGATTCACTAGTTACAGGTTTCAGGATCGTCGCTCTGATACCATTTTGTAACACCCTCATACTCCAAGTGCCTTACCAGGACCACTTAAGGCATGGAAGTGCTACCATCTCGGTTACCCGAGACAATGATAATCAAAAGACAATAAAGAAACAACATTTAATTAGTATAAAGTTTAAAGTGAGTACAATCCAAAACCAAACTGCCAAAATACGGATTACATGTTCATAAGCCAACTGTCTAATCAACTAATCAAATGTCTGATAAACAACTCAAGCTACAACGGAATACTCTATCATCTGAAGGTGACACATCCCAGCTAGCCCAAATGTCTCGACTCATACCTGCTCAATACCTGCTCACCATCCCCGAATAGATCACCACAGTTTTTAAAATAATAAACGGGGTCATTACTAATCACACAATCATATATACAATTACTATAAGACAGAAACCAACACATCTCAACCGTCACATAACCCAAACTCCACAGTCGAATCCTCTTCACTGACTACACACTAAAGTGTATAGTCCTGCCAGAGTACCCATCGCAACAAGTTACTCCACTCCGCCAGTGCGGGTCCGCATCCGTTCCCACCTAAGCCCCGCTCATACCATAGAGCGAACAACCCAAATCCATTAATGTGCACATCCCTTCTGTGGCGGGTTCCACAGAAGGCGAATAATGGGCGTCAAGCCACTCCCGCAAATGACCCCACTCAGCCAGGGACGCACCCCGAAAATCATAGACAGATACAATCAAACACGACTACCAGCAGTAATCAATTCCAACAACCGTCACAATTCTCGTATGATAATATTCAACAATCATAAATCACAACCAACACAAATGTGACTAATATTAAGTAGGGAAACCCTACCTGGAATGCAATACAATCAGACGATCTCACAGCTGTTATCAAAAAGCCTCCTCTACCAATCCTCCTCCTTACATATGATCACATAAACTAACAATCATAAAAGCTAACAAAACCCCGAAATCCCCAAATTAGGGTTTAAACAAACTTAATAAAATACTATAAAATAGGTACGTAGATCTTACCCTCGACCCAAGGATCACAAGGATGTAACGAACGATGAATTCCGACCTCCTAAGCTCCGGGATTTGTCAATAATGCGAAAGATGCGAAGTACGTAGTTGAAATCTCTTTCAAAGTAATTAGGTTTGATAAAAAGTGTTTATTGATGATGGCGGAAAGCTTTATATACCTCATCGCATTATTAACAAAACCCGACAAAACATTACCCGTAAACCGAGCTACTTGATCGAGTAGCTGACGTACTCGATCGAGTGCCACTTACTCGATCGAATACCCAGGATGCTCGATCGAGTATCCTACACGCAGACTACTGTTTTAAAATCCAAAACACCCTTACTCGACAGAGTAAGGTCTACTCGATAGAGTACCCAGAGACTCATAAAACCGTAGTATTACAAATACCACAAGGAATGAGATAAGAACCGAGAATTCTTTACTGGGATGACCCTGATTTCATTTAGGCCCAATACAGAGACTGACTTGACTCCTAGGACTGACTCTTTGGTTTCAGCTATGTGGAAGAGGTTAGGTCCGAGGAATAAAAGTGGGTTGACACTTGCAGAAAGACTTGGTCCTCGACCGAGTGTTAAAGACAGACTGGGCCATGTGAAGAATTGATGATTCCTCCATAGAAAAGAGCCCGAGTGATGATGGGTGAGACTTCATCTCGTCGTGATAGGGCATGCGGCCCGACTGAGGGTGGCAAAGAGTAGTATTCGACATTACTAGCTACTATTACTATTACTATTTGTGTGCTTTCCATTTTAGTTGTGTGTGATGGGCTTCGCCCAGAATAAAATATTGTAACGGGATTCGCCTGGAATTTAGAATAAATAAAAAGTTATTATTTATTAGAAATCCCCAGTTTCTGCATCAAAAATTTAATTTTTTTTACATGTTTCGATTGTACTCTTAACTAAGAGTTGCCTACTTATCTGCTTTGCAACAGAATCAAACCGAGTCCGTAGTTCTCACTAAATATTTCATGCAGTGTTGACAAACAACTCACAACTTATTCTAAAAACATTTGCAATTCAAAAATTATTTTATAACATTCGAGAATGAGGTCATCAAGAATAGTATTTCTTCAGTTGGTCCAAATTTGTAGGATTTGTGAAGTCATTCCCATCCAAATCTGTTAATCGAACAACACTTCCTGACAAAATCTTCATTACCAAAAAAGAGCATGCCCAATTTAGTTTAAACTTACCCCTCGTGTCAATTGGTAACAAAGCTCTGGCCGACTTGAGAACTAGATCACCCTCACTAATTCCCCTTGGTTTCAGCTTTTTGTTGAAATCTTCTCTATCCTTTTCTGGTAGAGTTGGACATGGTACAAGGCGTTCAAACGCCGCTCATCGAGCATGACTAGTGAATCATATCTTGCTTGAACCCAATCTGCTTTAGGAACCTGGCTTTCTAGTAGGATCCTAAGGGATGGTACTCTAGCTCAACTGGTTGAACCGCTTCCATTCCATATACCAAGTAATATGGGGTTGCTCCTGTGGTTGTTCTAATTGAAGTTCTATACCTCCATAATGCGAAGGGTATCTTCTCTGGCCACTCCTTATAGTTGTCAGACATCTTCCTTAAAATGGTTGTCACTGCTTTATTAGCAACTTCTACCGCACCATTCGTCTGTGGTCGTAATGGTGTTGACTTGTGATATTTGATTTTATACTTTTCAAGTATAACCGGGGTTTCGGTTTGGAAATGAGTTCCATGATCACTGATGAACTCATGTGGTACTCTGTACCGGCAAATAATATCATTCTGAATGAACTGTGCTACTTGCTTCGCTTTTAACACTTTGTAAGACTTAGCCCCTACCCACTTCGTGAAGCAGTCAATTGCAACAAGGATAAAACAATGCCCTCCAGTTCCTGATGGGTTTATTTTTTCAATGATGTCGATTCCCCAGGTTGAAAATGGCCAGGGTGACGTCATGGTGTATAACATAGAAGGTGCCACATGCTGGAAATTTGCGAATATCTGGCAATTGTGATAGTGCCTAACATATTTTCAACAATCCGTTTCCATCGTTGTCCAATAATAACCAAGCTTTATGATCTTACAGACTAACATATGGGCATTCATGTGTGGCCCACATTCACCGTCATGGATTTCCTCTATAACCTTTTTAGCTGTCGGTTTATGGATGCATTGCAACAAAACACCTTGAACCATCTTCTTGTACAATTGGCCGTCATTGGTCTTGATGAATTGGGCGGATAACATTCTCAAAGCGCGCTTCATATGCGTGTCAAGGTCAGGAGGATACTCTCCTGTTTCCTTGAATTTTAAAATGGTTGTGTACCAGGGTCCGGGTTCACCTTCCTCGGCATTATGAATTACATTCACATAGGCATGTGACGATCTTCGTTCGACACATATTGGCATACTGTCTATGTGGTCGGGAATGTTGATCAAGGCAGCTAGCTTGGATAACGCATCTGCAAACTGATTTTCCTCTCTCAGGAGCACTACAACAAATCCCTTGCATTTTTTACGCTTATAAAGCCAACTCTCGACGCAAAAAAGCGTCGATAATTATATTCTCGACGCTTCTTAAAAGCGTCAAAATTTTTGCTGTCAGTATTTTTTGACGCTTTTTAGCGTCACCAATATTGACGCATTTATGCGTCAATAATAAAAACTACGCTTTTAAGTGTCACTCTATGGCATAATCACGACGCCAAAATTATATATCCATGACGCTTTTAAGCGTCATTTGCTCATTTTCTCTATAACGAAATTGTATGCATCAATTTTGTTTTACTCATACATCACGATATATATATTTAATCAAAGTTCTTACACTATTGTTGACTAGGGTTGTTTTATAATACCGTAACAAAACCTCATAATTAATAACCAAGAAAATTAGAAAATACTCATATATATAATAATTAGTAGCTAGTTACTACAATTATTATAGTATTCAACCATGCCAAAATAGAAAGTGTTGAGTAAACTTAATCCAAAATACATATTAAAACTCAAGTTATCAAATGGTACTAGAACAAAAAATCTCTTGATAAAATAATTCGACGCGATAGCTGTAGTAGCGGATAACATTCTGATGAGAGTGTCGTTGGGGCTCTCAATCAAACACATTTATAAAACTCAACAAACAACTAGTTAGCGGTAAGTCGAGGTCGATCCATGGGACGGTGGTTACTCAAATTATTCAATCTAATTATGGTTATGCTTGGGGTTGTCACAATTATAATGGGTTGATGATTCTAATCTAATAAAAGCAATAAACAAGCAACAAAAGGAAAGATGTAAACAATTGATTAAAAATGCTAGGATATCATGGGGTCATAGGGGAATCATGGGAATTGATCATACAAACATGTTCTCAAATTATAAGCAAGCAATTATTGTTGTGATGGATTGAGTTGGGTTATATCTTACAATCCTAGGAAAGTTTGGGTCCCGGAGTCGAATCGATTAGATTGTACAACACCTACAAGTCGACTTAGTCTTCCCTACTCAACAACATGCATGGTCTAATGAGACTCGAGTTGGTTTATGTCTTACAAGTCTCATTGAAAAGATAAGAGATGGTAGTAAATGCAAGGATTCATAGGCTTAGCATTTCATCAAACATAACATGTGCATGAGTTGAGATCAAAACAAGCAAGCAAATAAACCATGAAAGCATATTAATTTAAGCATGAATCATTCCCCATGTTGGTTTCCCCTAATTACCCATTAATCCTAGCTAAGTAACTACTCACTAATGATCAAGTTTAACATGTTAATAAGGTTGTCAATCATACTAACAAAGCCAAACATGATGAACAAGTAAGAAAGATTAACAATAATTAAAACAAGGATTAAGAGAATTATACCTATGGAGATTCCAAAATAATAATGCAAAGAATAATAGAAGAAATTGATGATTGATGGAAGGTTGTCAATCTCCCAATAATAACCCAATAATCTTCAATTACCCAAAAATAAACTTGAATAATAAACTTGAACAATAATTAAGGAGAGATTAATGTGTAATTTGTGTGGAAAGATTGAGATTAATCTATTCTAATCTACTCCTAATCTAATCTAAGAGGAATTTCTAATCTAATAAAACTTGATAAAAAGGAGCTCCCTTGATTATTTACAAATGGGGTATTTATAGTGGAAATTAGGGAGGATGCATTAGGGTTAACTAAGGGCTAAACTAGTAATTACACTTTTTAAGTTGAGCAAGGAGCCTCCGGGATTATCCGAGAGAAGGGCTTCTCCATTTCGTAGCTTGAAGAACGAAACTGTGCTGTGCTGTGTGAAGGAAATGTAGATTCATGTACATAATAACATACTCTTATATGTCTAAATAATTTGTCATAAAATTAATTACGGATCTTATGCATGCAAACAATAAAATGAATAGAGGAGAAATCATGTCCTTACATATTGAATTTGGGTTATTTGGGCACAAAAGAGATCACCTTTCTCTTTTGTTCTTGAGCTTATTCCAATGGAAGAACAAAGATCTAAGAGTAAGATCTCTCCCTAAATATAATACCCAAGGCTTCTCTTAATTTAATTAATATTACAAAACTAGTATAATATTAATTATAGTAGAAAATTGAACCAAAAATATTTATAAACACTTAAGTATTTTCGGTTTTATGAGAGAGGAAGAGAGGATTTTATTTCTCTAGAATTCTCTATTTTTGATGATGGAATTAGAATGAATAATAGTCTAACTCATATTAGTGTATTATTAGGTAAATAAGATGAAAAACCATAATGGTTTTTCATCTCAAAAACCGGGTGGAAGGGTGGCATGGGAGGGAGCCAATGCATGCTCTAGTTGCTCTTCACAATGAGCATTAGGGTTGCATGGCTACAAGAGTAGGTAATCATTGTGTTTTCTATTAATATAATCAACACAATATTAGACTAATTACTCCCATAATTTCGGTCCATTTAGATAATATGGACTCCACATTATCTTTGTCAAAATGTCAACTTGTCTTATGTCACATGTCATATGCAACATAAATTTGTCATGTATTTTTAACATATTAAAAATCAACGTATTAATAAAAATACGTCATATACAAAAATCGACTTAGTAATTTCATAATTACTTGTACCAAAATATTTAACCACTTATAAATCACAACTGATTGTATTTATAATAATTCATTCAATTTTAATTGTTACATTAAACAATTATTTCATCCGAGTAATGATACAATTCAATTACTCAGACCGTATCTCATTTAATCACATTTCAATTTGATACGTAAATTTTACTTCCAAAATCGTCCGTCAATTTTCAAGTAATTTAATTAACTCGTAACATTATACGATTACTTAAATAATCAATTAAGAGGGTTGCCCTTTAGGTATGACCTAGGGGTCAATCGATCACCACCGTCACACGACAGTAATGTCAAACTCTAGTAAGCCAATCATTACCGATATATGTTGACCAGTTGACAGTAACAAAATTACTTCCCAATTGTATTCATTTTAATGAGACTTAAACATGTGATCATCATGATCAACAGTCATGATCGCATTATTGTCGGAGGACACATATTCCAACAATCTCCCACTTGTCCTCGACAAGTGTGCGTCACCAATTCTCTTGTCCTATTATTATCTCCCACTCAATGCAAGGTGTCTTTCAGGTCGTACTTGTAGGTGATCATAACGAGAGTGGTTTCCTCGATCTGGAGAATAACTGATTGACCGGATTTATCCACACTGGATACCTTCCGAGCGTGGCCACGCATTTCCAGTTCATTACTCCTCGAGTGGCCCTGAGATATTTTTATAACCCTGACTAGGGGTGGACAATTCCTATTGCACTCATTCCCTTCGACTAGCCACAGCCATCATAACCCAAAATATGCCCATTTGACCCCATTTACGAAGGTCGTAGTAACACAAATCAAAGTTAATCTGAAACTGTGCCATCTTAGGAGAATAGTCTTTAGTCAAAAGAATCGACTCATTTTGAATACTATACTAGCTCTCGCCACGACCAGGCTATATAAATTTGCCAGAACTCTATAAGCGGTCATAAGGCCCGACAAAATGTTCCTAACAATCTGCCTATGTGATCGACTAGTCATCTCACATGACTCTATGGCATTTGAACTAGCCATCAATCGCCTCACACTCTAGTCACTTCGAGACGTCACCTCATATAAGTAACTATGGGCAAAAACAATGTTAATCCATGTTCACTTTAACGGGGTTCAATTGTCTCTACAACCCGTTTGGATATAACAATGTACAAAGTGAGTTAATAATAACTCAAACGACAAATGTTGACATCACACTCGGGTAGTCAATATCATATTACAACCTTGTGATGTTTATCATAAGTGTAAACACTTATTGATTGCAATAGAAGTTTAACATCCCATGTGTCCATGTGTTCAAACTTCTTACATTTGCAATTTCCTTCACATTCATGTTCTCATAGCATGAATCTTGCCAAGTACACATTAAGGTTCTTGACCTTGGTTTTGGTTCTTTAACTTGAAAGAACTTTCTCACTGATCATCTCATAACGAACTAATTTGCGATGAATAATACAACTTGTACTGATCAAGTATTCATCCACACACAATGCACTAGGTATGTGTTTTGTAGAATCTTGTAACAATTGACAAGATTATTTAGCTTAGCACTTTTCATAAGTCCTAGCTTTTACTAGAAAAGATTGTTTATGAATAACCTCTTATTCAACCAAGCATCTTTCCAAAACTTCTCATTTCTCTTTCTAGGCTTGAAAGAATTGGGATTCTCATAAATCCTCATATGTGCTCGGATTTTCTATCATATGTGCAACTTCTTGAAACATAATAGAACATTCCGTCAACCACTGAAATCGATCATCGGATTCTTCTCGAGAATTCATGACGTTTCTATTATGGCTCACCAACCAATCATCATGCTCTTATGCATATGATTCAAAATTGGACATGTACATGATTATTCTAATGGCGGAAACATTAGTTACTAATAATCATGAGATCAACCGTTCTCAGGTTCAATGAACTACCATGACTGCTAATGGTAATCCCATTTTCATTCATATGAATAACCTATGTATATGTTGATACGATGTGTATCTCTTTAATACTAATCCAACATCCCATGAGGTAATTGGATTCATCTTTGTCCATTTTCATCCAGAATTGAAAACTCGAAAGCTTCTTTATGAAGGAAGGTATTAGCTCGTCATTCTTTAATGAGTAATGTGTTTTATACATTCAAGGATGATAGCTCCCACTAAATTCCATGTCTTCACATGAGAATATCCTAACTCCCACTCAATTCAACATGTTTTGAAATTGACTTCTCAATCAAAAATTGTCAAGAATATAAATATAAATTGCCGTGCCAAGTTACTAGGATAAAACCATATATGTTCCCATCATATCCTTTCAAAATGCCTATTTTGAAGTGGTCTCATCTTAACCTTTCGGAAAGAGATTTTAAATCTCTAACACACTCATGTCATAATGATGTGTAGCAATGTCATTATTCAAATACGAATAATATTTAGAATAGGTCCTTCGGAATACCCTTTCGGAAGGAGGTTTAACCATTTCATAGCGAGGTTAAACAATGACATTTGCGTGGTTAAAACGTTGGCTATTGAAGATATCGGAATATCAATCTTTGCAACTTGATCATAACTAGTATGTTACTATGATTCATTTAGGCTCTTAAGTAAAACTCATGATTGAAACTATTGGTCAAATGATTCATAACCTTAGTCAAAAGCTTGTTAAGACTTTACATTAGTCATTATTCTTCCAAAACTTCTTTTGGTCTCCTCGTGTAGTTATCTTGAGAATAAACTCTTATGATTACTTCACTTGGTCTCTTAAGTCATATAGAACTAACTTGAGACTCGACATACTATGTAAATAGATATACCTTTATTCAAATCATTCTCTCTTGCGTAGATCTTCATTTACACAAGTGCACAATTTCATGTTGCCTTGTGTCCTCATTTTTCTCCCACTCTATCTTTAGAATGAATACACTAAGCATTCAAAGATAGCATATGAGACACAAATTAATGATGTTGAAGTATAAGGAGGACTACCTCATAGGTTGACTAATTGTTATTGATTTCATATGTGTACTTGGTGGTTGACATACCTTTAAGAGAGTTCATAGACTCAAAATCACTTTATAAATGATCATACACAAGCCTTAAGCATGTGGACATATAATGAAACCGGTCATTATATTTGTCTATTAGATCACTTTTAGTGAATAATCTTATGTTTCAAAACGCAAGCATTTAAAGATGAAATTTTTAGAACATAAAGGATAAATGATAAAACGTGTGACTTGGGTTGCAAACCAAGTCACTATCATCCAAAATACAAACCATTATCCAAAATACCTTTCCATGTCGAACACGGAAACTTAAAGTTCTAAAAATTCAAAACATTACTTAAAATAAGACAATGAAAAACAAAGCTCCATAAAAGCTATCCTTAGCTTCTCCATGGTTTATCACGCTTGTTTTTCTTTTCCCTTGTCTTTGCTTGGTGGAGGCCCTATTTACAATAAAAAGGGAGATACATTATCACAACTTAGCATCACATTACCATAGTTGAATTTAGAAACATAAAAGAAGGTTAGTCATTTACCTACTGGAGTGATCTTTCCAGCTTTGATATCACCAAGATATTTGGAACAATTCCTCTTCCAATGTCCCATGCCATTACAATAATGGCATTTGTCAAGAGGACCCTTCTTGACTTTGGAGGTGCTAGCTTCACAAGACTTAGCTTTGGTGAATGTGGGAGCTTGCTTCTTGCCCTTTCTCCCATTCTTCTTGAACTTCCCCTTACTCTTTGTGCTTATGTTAAGCACATCCTTGGGAGGGTTCACATTTAACCCCATGTCCCTCTCGGCTTGCACAAGTAACTTGTGCAACTCCTCAAGAGACACATCCTTGTCTTGCATATTGAAATTCACCCGGAATTGTACATATGCCTTAACCTTAGACAAGGAGTGTAGAATCCTATCTACGATGAGTTCTTTGGGGATTTCAACCTTTTGAATCTTCAAGGTCTCGACAAGCTCCATGAGTTTGAGCACATGAGGGCTAACCTTTTGGCCCTCTTTAAAGTCGAGATCAAAGAATGCCGCGCCCGCCTCATATTGGACGATCCGCGGGTTTGTGAAAACATGGTCACAAGTTTGGAGTAAATCTCATTAGCATTGCCCATTTTGAAGGCTCTCCTTTGGAGTTCCGCCTCCATCGCAAATATTAAGACATTTTTCATTGCGGCGGACTCCTTTTGGTAAGCCTCATAGGCTTCCCTAGTGGCCGCGGTGGACCTAGTGGTGGGCTCGGGTGGAGAGGCCTCGGTAAGGTAACGAAGCTTGTCGTCACCTTCGGCGGCTAATTTGAGTTGGGCATCCCACTCGGAGAAATTTGACCCATTCTTTTCAAGTTTACATCGATCCATAAAGGATCGGAGCCATGATGAAGTAGCGAGTGGTGTAGCATTAGGAGTTGGTGTTGCCATTTGTTATGAATAAGAAGTGGTCTACAAAACAAAAAATAAGGAGTAAAACAAATGTCGTTTTAATTATACTCGTAAAAATGTATGATTTAAACAAGTTATAAGCATTTTTCTAGTGACCTCTACCCAACTAGATAAATGATTCCAAGACCCAAATTCATATCGATTTAGGCACGGTGGGGCCGATACATCCTTCATCAATATAACTCGGTGGATTAACGTTTAATCGATTCTACTTTTAGAACTCTTGGTCGATAATATTACATTAACAATTATCTATAGCCCAAAACACATCGACAAGGGCACGGTGGGGCCGATACATCCCTTATCAAATACTTTTGTTGAGTTCAATCCAAATTTCGAATAAATGTGTCCATGATCCAAACCCACATTAACTTGGGCACGGTGGGGCCGATACATCCCTCATCAACATGAATTCGGTGGATTAACATTCATCACCCACTTCCCCTACGTAACAAGGTTTGTACCCCGGTGGGGCCGAGCGCACTCCCTCGCGAAATAGGTTTTCATGGTTTCTACTATTTGGTAAGGCTATGTCTCAATTGATAGTTTTAGCGAGAGGTCATGTCAATTTATTATCTATCACGTTTTAAGTGAACTAAAGCGGTGAACTACGATAATTATATTTGACACGGTCGATTAACTCGATAAAATAAGACAATGCATGTTTAGTTATGGCGATTTAGCGATGCATGTGACATAAAATAAAATGCAAGCATAAAGATAAATAAATCCTAGTATGGCCTTTCCTAAAATAGAAAAACTATTAATCTATTACAGAATCGGAAACCAACTCCATTGGTCCCTTGAACTTCGGTTGTGGCACGCATCTCGAGGTAACACCGTCTTTATGTATCGTCATTCTTGAAGAAATCCGTCTTTTGGAACTCCTAATGAATAAAATTACATAATAAATTACATAATTTCCTATTATACATTTGTAACTAAAATAAAATAAATCTATTAAATATTACAAAACGGTGATACGAGATCACAATAAAAATTACAACCGAATCGATATTCCCATACATTTCGGGAAATACCAATTAAAATCTAAGGCCATACTAAGTAAAATTACATAATTCAAAATTACATAAATTAAAATTATGACAATCATAAGAAAATGCAGCATTATAATATGTAAGAACATGCTCAATTTTTTATGCTAAATCGCCTTTTAATTAGCCAATATCATATATTACTCGGTTTTTACGGATTTGCGTGATTTCAACATTTTATAATCACTAAAATACATAAACTCATATTTATGCATAAGTTAATTACCCTAACCTCTTAGGACTCAAAATATAGTCTCCACTAGTAATTTGACCATAATTAACTTTTATTTTTAAAAATTGTTCATAAATGGACCAAAATTACAAGAATAAGCTATTAAACTTCAAATAAATCCAAAAATTTCAAATAAATTCAAAATTTGAAATTTAAGTTCATGAACATTCTGGAAAAATTCCATGACACTCATAATGTTCAAAATCTTAGGTTAAAAATTTCGAAATTTTTCCGGAAAAACGATGTTGCGGTTTATCGATATTTAATAAAATAATCATAAAAACATGGAAAAATTATTTTCATTAACTTTTCAATTTTAGATCTGAAAAATATAATAAAATGCAACATTAAACGTTTTTCCTAAGTCATAGAATATGTTTTATTAATTTTCAACTAATAATGTCACTATTTATGCCATTTTTCTTCAAAAATTCATAAATCATGCTAAAAGACTTCTTTATAGCCAATTATTTTACACACATCTTGTAAAATTGCATGTGACAACATATAAATTTTCTATGACCAGATTCGAAATTTAACTCATATTAACCTATTTTTCTCTTAAATCCGAATTTAATAATGAAAAATTCATTTTTCGAGCATAACAAGTGCAAAAATTATGAAAAATTACAGGTTATCTCAAAATAATATATGTGATAACATATCCAAAGATCAACTTAAAATTCGAAGAATAGCTAATTTTCGACCAAAAATGACATTTTTATTCATAAAATCACATTTAAATGTCATTATTATTAAATATGAACAATAAAAATCCGAAAAATTAACCAAAAAATCCTAAAACACTTTAGGACCAGAAATATTAACATGCATGTAATTATTTCGTGATATATCATAATAACACAAATTTTACAAGTTTTATTTTGTTATTCATATAACTCGGAAAAACTTTTAACCAATTTGCATGCAAACAACCGTAGCTCTGATACCAATTGAAGGAAATGTAGATTCATGTACATAATAACATACTCTTATATGTCTAAATAATTTGTCATAAAATTAATTACGGATCTTATGCATGCAAACAATAAAATGAATAGAGGAGAAATCATGTCCTTACATATTGAATTTGGGTTATTTGGGCACAAAAGAGATCACCTTTCTCTTTTGTTCTTGAGCTTATTCCAATGGAAGAACAAAGATCTAAGAGTAAGATCTCTCCCTAAATATAATACCCAAGGCTTCTCTTAATTTAATTAATATTACAAAACTAGTATAATATTAATTATAGTAGAAAATTGAACCAAAAATATTTATAAACACTTAAGTATTTTCGGTTTTATGAGAGAGGAAGAGAGGATTTTATTTCTCTAGAATTCTCTATTTTTGATGATGGAATTAGAATGAATAATAGTCTAACTCATATTAGTGTATTATTAGGTAAATAAGATGAAAAACCATAATGGTTTTTCATCTCAAAAACCGGGTGGAAGGGTGGCATGGGAGGGAGCCAATGCATGCTCTAGTTGCTCTTCACAATGAGCATTAGGGTTGCATGGCTACAAGAGTAGGTAATCATTGTGTTTTCTATTAATATAATCAACACAATATTAGACTAATTACTCCCATAATTTCGGTCCATTTAGATAATATGGACTCCACATTATCTTTGTTAAAATGTCAACTTGTCTTATGTCACATGTCATATGCAACATAAATTTGTCATGTATTTTTAACATATTAAAAATCAACGTATTAATAAAAATACGTCATATACAAAAATCGACTTAGTAATTTCATAATTACTTGTACCAAAATATTTAACCACTTATAAATCACAACTGATTGTATTTATAATAATTCATTCAATTTTAATTGTTACATTAAACAATTATTTCATCCGAGTAATGATACAATTCAATTACTCAGACCGTATCTCATTTAATCACATTTCAATTTGATACGTAAATTTTACTTCCAAAATCGTCCGTCAATTTTCAAGTAATTTAATTAACTCGTAACATTATACGATTAATTAAATAATCAATTAAGAGGGTTGCCCTTTAGGTATGACCTAGGGGTCAATCGATCACCACCGTCACACGACAATAATGTCAAACTCTAGTAAGCCAATCATTACCGATATATGTTGACCAGTTGACAGTAACAAAATTACTTCCCAATTGTATTCATTTTAATGAGACTTAAACATGTGATCATCATGATCAACAGTCGTGATCGCATTATTGTCGGAGGACACATATTCCAACACTGTGATCCGTGCGGCTGGGAGTCGGGACGGCCGGATCTGGGATGGACGATCCGAGCGGATCAAGGAACAAGACGCTCGGACTGGGCATGGGGAATCCGAGCGGATTCTGGGGAATCCGGGCGGATTCTCCTCCAGTGAAATTTCTTTATTTTCCCAGCCAGAAGACGTGCGTCTTGGGGACAATCCGAGCGGATTAGGGGAGACGAGCGTCTTCTTCTCGGGACGCGCGGATTCCCGAACAGCTTCTTTGTTTGACCTCGGATTGTAAAACGGACGTCATTTTCTCATCCGGACTCCTATTGGAGTGATTCAAAAGCGTAGATCGCTTGTTTTTTCGACGCCGTTCCATCTAACATATTTTCAGAGCCAAAGGAGCAACTCTTGGTTTGCGTTCCGAGCCATTTTCTTCATGAAGTGCCTTCCCTCTCGTCATTCTTACTTTTAACCCTTTGATCCTTCTATATACTCTTTATTCCTACATCATTGGTCATCATTCTTGCCTCCTCTTCATACTAGTCCATCTAATATCATCAATAAGCTTCCAAATATGCACGAAAGACGGGAATTTCCGCCTTATTATCTTCTTTTCTATAAAACATATGAAATGCGATAGAAAAGCAAATAGGAAGGTTTTGACGGATAAAATGGCCATGAAATGCTATAATAGTATGCAAAATAGGCTCAATTAGGGGACTAAATGTGCGCTAATTATGGTCACATCAAATATCCCCAAACCGAACCTTTACTCGTCCCGAGTAAAGAGGTGACAAAAACTAGACCTTTATTTAAACTAACCTAATAACATAACCGATATGAGACAATTAGCGGGTCTCACTCCGCCCCTTCAACTCACAACAAGACAACCATGAGGTAGGATGCCTTCTTGCAAGGCAAGGTGGGTCTTGCCAAAATGGCGACACATCCAAACATTAAAGCACACAAAATCAAGTAATGGATGCATCTACAAAAGAATAGCCACTTTCCTCATCTAAGTGGCGGAAATTATCTACAAGGGAAGCAATTCAAGGGTACACAATCCTTCATAGATGCAATTTGTTCAAACTACTAAGCCTAGAAGGATACCAATAAATCACCTCCAAAAGGTGTCAAGCTAGGGTACCTTTGTCCTCAATCGTTAAATGCTTTTGTCAAGAGTAGACTCCCTATGGTGTTAGAAACACTGGAGGATCGCGGAATTCCCCCTCTTGCCTAGACAAGAAGAAGGGTCGTCCCCTCTCTACCATGCACAAAAATGGATACGATGGATAAAGGGATCGATAGTATTTGAGTTTTCATTTTGGGAGTTTGCTTTCATTTTTGTTTTCCCCCCAATTTCTTGTGGCATTTGACTTTTTGAGAACACTTTCTTTGCCATTTCTTTTTTGATTTTTGGCATTTCAATACTTGACAACTTTTTGCATTTCTTTTGAACATTTTCAAAGTCACCCCAATTAGTAACGAGGGCGCCTTGTATTTGAAGTTTTAGGAGTTCTATTTTTTTTGCTCCTCTTTTCATTTGATGCATTTTTGCAAACTTTCTTTTCACTTCATTTCTTGAACTCAAATTTGATTTCTTTTTGTGCCCATTCCCTTTGATGACAAAAATATTGTAGAACATGGATGAATGATGGAAGTATGCATGGTTTCAAGGGTCACCTTGGAATAAACGGTAGCCAAGGAGTTATCACACCACAAGGTACTCTTGACTAGGCCTTAATCCATGGGTCAAAGGATACTAGCATGACACATCCTAGGGTGTTTTACAAATATTCTAACAAGCAAAGTCTTAAGAATAAAAAACATCTACTAGGGCCTATATACACTTGTCAAGCTTCCCAAGTAGACGGTTTCGCAAAATTTTTCTAACATGCAACTACATGCCATGATGCAACTAACATATAAACATCCTAATGCATATGATTCTACCAACTAATATGCCAAATAAACTAGATGCAATCCTAAGTTCACATTGTTATACCGCATCAATCAAAATAAAGCCACATAGTCATTAACATAGAGAGGAAAAAGGAGATTGGAAAGATCATACCATGCGGTCTTCAATATCCTCATGTCTCGGATGTGGCGTAGTCAATCAAAGTGAACAAGGATAAAACAAACACAATATATACAAAACAATATATACAAAGAAAATGAACTTGTTTTTGGATTTTTCAAATTTTAAAATTTTTATGGTTTTTGTTTTTATGAAATTAAAAGAACATATTTTTGTGATTTTTCGAAATTTTTCAATTTTTATGCATTTTAGAATATAAATTCCCATCCCCCACTTTATTTTGGATATTGTCCTCAATGTACATGTAGGAGTAGGAATAAAAAGAAATACATGTTTTTGGATTTTTGGTTTTATGGAAATTGAAGTACAAATGCAATGATATGATATGAATGAATGCATGCTCTAACTAAATGCAATTCTATATGACACATATAACAAATGAATGCAATCTAAACTATACTATATGATGCATGATTTCTAGTAAATTATGGTCACCTATGATCAAACCTCCCCAAACCGATTTAAACACTATTTCTAGTGTGGAAATGAATAGGTTTGGCCATTAGTGACTATGCATGAATTCTAATCTATATGCAACTATCTACATGAATCATGTGAGATATATTATAATGCGACTATACTATATGAACTAACTAATGTAAATGCAATATGAAATATAATACAAATGCAAGCTAAATGTAATGCAAAGTTAAGGGAAAGGGTATCTTACAAATGGTGGTTTGAGATAGGACTCCACCAAACTAGTTCACTTTGTAAAAATGCTTGTCCATAGAGCTCAAGGCTCTTAGTAGAAGATCAAAAGCTTGTGAACAAGCTCCAAATAAGCACAAGTATGGTTTGCTTAACTTCATGACGAAGCTTGGCCAAAGGAATTTGTCATTCATTGTTGTTTTCTTCCTCTTCTTGGCACTTGGATATTCACGATGCTTCAAACCAATTAGCCCATGATTCCTTTCATCACTAGGTATGAAGTATGGTTTATTTTCGTCCGGAGACTTCCACTTACCACCTTCTCTTTCACTTTCGGTGATGATGATAGCATTTGAATTTATCAATCCTTCATGAGTAGAAGGAGAATCTTTATGACCTTGATGACCGAGTTCCTTGGAAGTGGACATTGTGGGTGCCAAATTTCTACAAGTAGCTTCACGTGCAAGTTTCTCTTTGAGCTTTGCCACCAAGTAGCTTTTGTATGATGCCTTGACCTTTTGAAGAAGGTCCACCATATCCTCTCCAACAATCATTGGCTCCATGGTAGGGGCCAAGTAGTCTTCATGGGAAATGGGGAAAAGGAATTCATCTTCTTCATGGAAGCATACCTCAAACTTCTCAAGGATGGGCTCCTCAAGTAAGGCAATTTCACAACTCCATTCCTCTTCTTCATTGGAAGACACATATCCCGCATAAGCTTCATCCATAGGCATGTCATCATCGCTATCTCCATAAGAATCATAAATGGGAGCTTCACTCCTCTTCATCAACTCTTCCTCCACCATCTCAATGTTCACATCAAATGTCACATCCTCATACTCACAAAGGCTAAGAGTATTTGGCTTACTCAACCTCATGTCTTCATCATCAAATACCACACTTTCATACTCACAAGAGCTCAAAGGGATTGGCTCTTCCCACTTCTCATCAAAGGTAACTCCTTAAAATTCGCATTCATGATCAATTTTTGAGGAATGGTGAGGGGTGGTTTCTTGGGATTCTCTCATTTGGGCAATTTGAATCTCCAACTCCTCACCTTGGACAACAATGCCTTGAAGAACATTGTCCATCTTTTGGCTCTCCTCTAGCATTTGTTTGAAGAAGTTTTGTTGATCTCCCATCATTTGGAGAATCACATTTTCAATGGGTTCATCTTCTTGTTGTGGGTAGGTGTGAAAGTGGTTGTATTGTGGCAATTGAAGTTCATTGTGAAATGAGTATTGGGTGGGTGGTTGTTGTTGATATTGGGTGTGGTGATTTTGGTGGGAAAAATTGGGGTAGTGGTTAGGATTTTCGTTGTACAAATAATAAGGTAGGTTTGTGTTGACTTGCTCCTCAAACTCCCCATACCCATAGTCATACTCCAAAGATTCACCACATACTCCATAACACATGTCTTGAGTCATCATAACTTAAGACAAAGAGATAACTACAAACACGGAAACTACACGAAAATGGTAAGAACAATCCTTGAGGAACAAGTTCCTCAAGGTGAAAGCACAATTAAAATAGACAAACAAGTAAGAACTTAATCACATAGCACCGTCCCCGGCAACGGCGCCATTTTGATGAGAGTGTCGTTGGGGCTCTCAATCAAACACATTTATAAAACTCAACAAACAACTAGTTAGCGGTAAGTCGAGGTCGATCCATGGGACGGTGGTTACTCAAATTATTCAATCTAATTATGGTTATGCTTGGGGTTGTCACAATTATAATGGGTTGATGATTCTAATCTAATAAAAGCAATAAACAAGCAACAAAAGGAAAGATGTAAACAATTGATTAAAAATGCTAGGATATCATGGGGTCATAGGGGAATCATGGGAATTGATCATACAAACATGTTCTCAAATTATAAGCAAGCAATTATTGTTGTGATGGATTGAGTTGGGTTATATCTTACAATCCTAGGAAAGTTTGGGTCCCGGAGCCGAATCGATTAGATTGTACAACACCTACAAGTCGACTTAGTCTTCCCTACTCAACAACATGCATGGTCTAATGAGACTCGAGTTGGTTTATGTCTTACAAGTCTCATTGAAAAGATAAGAGATGGTAGTAAATGCAAGGATTCATAGGCTTAGCATTTCATCAAACATAACATGTGCATGAGTTGAGATCAAAACAAGCAAGCAAATAAACCATGAAAGCATATTAATTTAAGCATGAATCATTCCCCATGTTGGTTTCCCCTAATTACCCATTAATCCTAGCTAAGTAACTACTCACTAATGATCAAGTTTAACATGTTAATAAGGTTGTCAATCATACTAACAAAGCCAAACATGATGAACAAGTAAGAAAGATTAACAATAATTAAAACAAGGATTAAGAGAATTATACCTATGGAGATTCCAAAATAATAATGCAAAGAATAATAGAAGAAATTGATGATTGATGGAAGGTTGTCAATCTCCCAATAATAACCCAATAATCTTCAATTACCCAAAAATAAACTTGAATAATAAACTTGAACAATAATTAAGGAGAGATTAATGTGTAATTTGTGTGGAAAGATTGAGATTAATCTATTCTAATCTACTCCTAATCTAATCTAAGAGGAATTTCTAATCTAATAAAACTTGATAAAATGGAGCTCCCTTGATTATTTACAAATGGGGTATTTATAGTGGAAATTAGGGAGGATGCATTAGGGTTAACTAAGGGCTAAACTAGTAATTACACTTTTTAAGTTGAGCAAGGAGCCTCCGGGATTATCCGAGAGAAGGGCTTCTCCATTTCGTAGCTTGAAGAACGAAACTGTGCTGTGCTGTGATCCGTGCGGCTGGGAGTCGGGACGGCCGGATCTGGGATGGACGATCCGAGCGGATCAAGCAACAAGACGCTCGGATCGGGCATGGGAATCCGAGCGGATTAAGGGAATCCGGGCGGATTCTCCTCCAGTGAAATTTCTTTATTTTCCCAGCCAGAAGACGTGCGTCTTGGGGACAATCCGAGCGGATTAGGGGAGACGAGCGTCTTCTTCTCGGGACGCGCGGATTCCCGAACAGCTTCTTTGTTTGACCTCGGATTGTAAAACGGACGTCATTTTCTCATCCGGACTCCTATTGGAGTGATTCAAAAGCCTAGATCGCTTGTTTTTTCGACACCGTTCCATCTAACATATTTTCAGAGCCAAAGGAGCAACTCTTGGTTTGCGTTCCGAGCCATTTTCTTCATGAAGTGCCTTCCCTCTCGTCATTCTTACTTTTAACCCTTTGATCCTTCTATATACTCTTTATTCCTACATCATTGGTCATCATTCTTGCCTCCTCTTCATACTAGTCCATCTAATATCATCAATAAGCTTCCAAATATGCACGAAAGACGGGAATTTCCGCCTTATTATCTTCTTTTCTACAAAACATATGAAATGCGATAGAAAAGCAAATAGGAAGGTTTTGACGGATAAAATGGCCATGAAATGCTATAATAGTATGCAAAATAGGCTCAATTAGGGGACTAAATGTGCGCTAATTATGGTCACATCACATTCCGTCTCATTATTCCGGCGCGACTTGACCATCCGAAGAATCCGAAACCTACAAATTTCAAATGAGCGTGTCGATTTAGTATTAGGTAATAATTCAGTTTCAATTTAGTTCACATAAAGTACAATGATCATGCTAGCAGAAATGTAATGAAACTACGTAGCACCATCAGCTAAACATTAACATTAATAGTAGCAACATAAGTGTAGAGCTTAGAGATGACGATTCTTTTCTTGATTCGAATTTTTTCTAAACAATGACAAATTTGAAGGTTCTGGAAATGCAACATATGAATTTTTAGAAAGAGATATCAGAATCCTTGTTCAAGCTAAAAGTTCTCAAAACATAGCAACCTTACACAGCTGTAACTTAATTTGCTCAGCAAAGCAAAAATCTAAAGGCATGGAAGCTGTGTCTTCATCATTAAGGTTTCATTAACTTGATAGTGCTTAAGATTCCAAGGCACAAACATGGAATATGAAAAAGACACACAGCAATGAAACATGCATAGAACTTGAAATTTTCAAAGAAGAATAAATCCTAAAACACCAAACAGCACATCTAGGTTGGCAAAATAGCGATCATGGATAGCATTCCTCGCATACGACAGTAAATATGTTCTTATGCTGATCAATTTAACATGCTTTTGAGACGATAAGGATCATTCTTTCCATAAAGTGATTCTTGATTAGCTATTGGATGTTGTTACATCTAATAACAGCCACCATACTTAGTGAACTTCCACCCTTAGTATCTTCCTTTATACCCGACAGCGTACGACCTTTTAGATGTGGAAGAACTTGCTTCATATATTGTTCACCCGTCATCTCATCTCCTAATCACCATCACTCTACATTTGACCCAAAGTAAAATTGTCTTAGCCTAGTCTGGTAATTCACAGTAGAAGTCGACAAACAAAGACCCAGCCAACAACGTGCAGTACAGACCTTGGTTCATAGTTTCGAATTCCAAAAGGGATCTCCACCAATGTAATTTTTCTAATCAGTAATGCAACCATAGTTCCACCATATTTCAGACACACTTTGGCGAAAGCTATCATTATCCGCAAATACTAAGATTGTTGTGAACTCAATCCAAAGACCAGCTCAAATCTAATGCAGATTTTTTTTTTACCCAACAGTATTTACAGTTGATGCAAGGTTCTCAGCATCAGTAAACAAACCCAACATGGAAGAAATCCAAGAAAGGTACACAGCAAGGGTCCCTCAAGTTTACGGGCATTGTAACAAGTCTAGATCCGGTTAGACGGACTTCACAGATGGATACACACATGGTGATTGAACAGTGAAATAAGTAAAAAGTACCTCTATATTAGTTGCATGTAAGATATTCTTTGCAAGGTTTACGACCTCAGTTGATGTTGTTCCGGTGCTTAGAACATCCAGGACTTTCTTCAGCAAGTCTTGATTCGTATTATGCATCTTCATTATATCTTTATTTTGCTTGATCAGCCCTTTATTTAACTCGGTCAAATTAGCCACTTGTTTCTCCATATTCTGTAATTTTAACCCGTCACTTTCACCATTATGGAACTTCTCTTTCCTTAATATACTATGAACACCAAATACATCACTTTGTTTCACACCAAATCCATAACCCACGGGACGATTGGGGATTTCTCCCCCGTACATTAGCTTGTTGAAAGCTTCATTCTCAATTTGTACACGAGGCTTTGTACTTCAATATATTTCAATTTCTGTCTGAACATTAGCATCTGCATCATCCTATACTCAACAAAATAAAAAGTATAAAGCTCATTAAAGCAACATTTTCAAGGAAGATATATCAAGAAACATAACAAGTTTTTATCTTTACCAAAAAGTCTTCAGTTACTGTGTCTTTGACAAACGTTCCGTCTTTCTTTTGATGAGTACTCCTAAATATTTCCAATACAATTTGTTCCCTATTATTTTTCTCCTCCTCTAACATAATATCAACAAGATTATATGGCTAAATATACAAACAAGTGTAATGTATGGATGTGTTAAATTTGGATGAAGTCATACAAAAGAAGCTCGTATATTAGCATAGCTTTTAGCTCCGGATGTATGAACATAATTTTGAAGTGCACGTGCTTCTTTTCCACAATCCGAATACCTCTGCATCCAAATTAAAATCATAAATAATTCTACATCAAGCACATACGTGGCTAAGTACACCATTATCTCGCCATTCTTTGCTATAAACATGTCCCTTTCCGTACCAATAATCAACCAAATCAATCCAACTGTCATGAGGATGTCCAGAAGGCACAGATTGGTATATCTGTTCTTTCGTCAATGTTGTAGGTTTAAAAAGCTTCTTCTTTAAGGAATGTCTATATAGTCTCAAGCTTTTACCCGTGCGCTTCATAATTCCTTGGTCGTAGCAATCACCATTGGGTATAACAAAACGGGACTTGGAAGAAAATAAATAAATAAATAAAAACATTATAGTAAAGCACATTAAATTTGAACCTGCACTAACCAATTTGTAAAAAGAGATCAACTTTATAGATTAGGAGAAATTCTTACTCGAATCAACTTAACAATCTCAACTTTGAAGTGTTCTTTGACATGACGGCAAATTGTTTCTCTAATTGGACAAAACTGCTCCTGTTTTGCAACATCCCCAATAAATCTTACAAGAATATGCCCCCCTTTTTTCAGCGGTTGGTAAAACTCATTAAAAGTGACAAAGTACTTCACGCCGTTAGCATGCCAAACATCATTAGGGTGGATAAAGTGACTGACCAAATCGTAATTTCCTTCAGCATCTACAAAAAAAAATGCAGACTAAAAGTATCAAAATAAAACGCTAAAAAAAATGCACCCTAAAAGTATCAAAATAAAACGCAAAGTAAAAGTGACTCAAAGGTAGTATTTATAAAAGCACACTAAAAGCTGGAGAACCTTACCTATTGTTACAACATCCTCGTTCTCGTCAAATTCTACATCATCCCGCCATTCAGGCATTAAATTACGACGCGTGGGCTTGAACAGTTCTCGGACATTATTGGATCTAGTTTGTTGACCATTCTCTAAACTGGAAGTCTCATTGGGTGCATTTGGTAATTCTTGATCCCTTGGGATCACTTCCACATCATCAGAGAGGTTGTTGGGAATTCTGTTTTGATGACTAGGTCTGAGATCACATGTTTGAGAAGAATGAGTGGATGGAGGCAGAGAACAACTTGAGATACGTGCCTTGTTATTACGAGTGCATGGAGGCAGAGAAGCATCATGTGTCCGAGGGCCAGCAAAGGACCGGATATCAACTGATGGGGAGGCAGTAGACTTCTTTTTGTGAAGCATCTTTGGATCAGATCCCTTGGATGGTGGGTTCCCTTTTTCAAAGTCTTTCTCGAGTGAGGATCTCCGCTGTCCCATTACTGAAATCTTAGTGTTTGATGTTTCAGTTACAGGATTTCTTCAGATGGGTGATACTTGATCCTTTGTTCTCAATTCTACATCATTAGAATGACTTTTGGAAAATTTATTCTCACGGTTGAGTCGAGGATCATGTTGGAATATGTGTCCTCCGACAATAATGCGATCACGACTGTCGATCATGATGATCACATGTTTAAGTCTCATTTTAAGAATACATGTGGGATGTAATATTTTACAGTCAACTGGTCCACACATATCGGTAATGATTGGCTGACTAGAGTTTGACATTACTGTCGTGCGACGGTGGTGATCAGTTGATCCCCTTAGGTCATACCTATAGGGAAATACTCTTAATTGATTATTTAATTAATCGTATGCCGATACGAGTTAATTAAATTGCTTAAAATTGACGGATGTTTTTGTGAGTAAAGTTAACGTGTCTTATTTTAATATGATTAAATGAGATACGGTCTAAGTAATCGAATTGTTTTATTACTTAGATAAAATTATTGTTTACGAAACAATTGAAATTGAAACTGAATGAATAATTTATTATAAATACAAGACATTGTGATTTATAATTGGCAAACCATTTTGGTACAAATAATTATGAATTACTAAGTCGATTTTGTACATGACGTATTTTTATTAATACGTTGATTTTTAATATGTTAAAAATACATTACAAATACACATGACTAGTGACATGTGACAATTGACAAATGACAAATGACAAATATAAAATGGACCTCCCATTTTATGAAAGTGCCGAAAATAAGGAGGGAGTATTAAGCTTAAATTATGTTTATTATGTTTAAGTGGGAAGCATAATCATAAGACCTAATACATAGCCATGCACACCTAGTTGCTTTTGTGAAGAGCATCTTGGTCATGCACTGGCCCTTGCCATCTCCCCATGACCGGTTTTCTAAGGCCATAATAGAGAGTTTTTTCTCTCTAATTTTCATTCACAACTTCACATAAAATTTCTAGTGTAAGAAATTTATTTTTCCTCTCTACATTTTATGAGAAATTAGAGAGATAAAATCTCAAAAATTCATACTTTGGGCTCACTTCTTGTAATACTACGAATTTTATTTGGTGACTACTCGACCGAGTAGAGCCTACTCGGCCGAGTAGTGCTGTTGATATAGTCTGTTTTTGTTCTGCCGAGGAACACTCGGCCGAGTATAGTGAATACTCGACCGAGTAGAGGATACTCAGCCGAGTATACACTTTACTCGACCGAGTATCCGGTCTGGCGAAGTGTATTTTGACGGTTTGATTAGGGAATGTTTAGGGTTATTTTTATATCCCGCGTCAGTTTCTAAAACATTATTTCAAACTTCATCATTTTACGATTACCCTAATCACTTCCTAATCACTCCCTAATCGTCCTCTAATCTCGTTGTGTGTGCAACTGTCGCGGTCTTTGCGTCTAATCTCTTGTTCTACTGTTGGTAAGTTTCATCTCCATGTCATTTGTATTCTTTTGGGGTTATTGTATTTATGGAATTGGGAGATACGGGGGATTGTGCAATGTGTAATTGTGTTATGTGGTTATTGTATAGAGAAGACTTCGTAGAGGAGCCTTTCTGATTGTTCAAGTTTTGTTCTACTGTTGATTGCTAAGGTAGGGTTTTCCCTACTCAGTTTACTGTTCATTGTTTAAGACATGATTGTTTTGTGTTATTTGTTGTCCGCTGATCATCGGAGTATGGGCGTTGTTGTAGCGGTGTTGATGTGGAGATGTGGGGACAGATGTGATATTGTGTGGTTGTGATTGTGGTGGAGTCACTTGAGGGAGTGGCTTCACACCCTAGTTCGCCCTCCGTGGAACCCGCCACAGGAGGGGATGTGCACATTAAGGGACAGGGATTGTTAGTCGCTCGTTGATGAGCTGGACTAGGTGGGATCGGCTGCAGTCACCCACTGGCGGCGAGGATTACCTGTTGCGATGGGTAATCTGGAAGGGCTACACACTTCGGTGTGTAGTCGGTTACTGTGTGAGATCGGGAGACTGGGGTTGGAGGATGATCAGCTGGTTACCTCGTTGTTTGTCTTATATTGATTGAGTAATACTGACCTTGTTGTTGTTTGTGGAATCTGCGGTGATCCATTCGGGGATGACGAGCAGACTTGACAGGTTTTGCTTGGTGAGCTTGGGGCAGTCATGGGAGAGTTGTCATCACCAGTCGTAGCATCACCGTCCGAGTCTTAGTTTTGGATTTCTTAGTTGTCAGACATTTGGTTTATTTTATTGTAACAGTTTAGGATTTGGTTGATTTAAACTTTTATACTTTATGGTACCTTAATAATGTGCTCAGTTCAGACGCTTTTGATATGTACTAACCTCGGGCAACTGAGATGGTAACACACTTTCATGGTAGGGTGGATCCTGGTAAGGCACCTTGGTATGAGGGGGTGTTACAAATGGTATCAGAGCCGAAGAGTCCGGCACCTAAACAAATGAATCTAATGAACTTAGGGAGTCTGAATAAAATGAACCCGGGGAGACTTGTTTGGAGCTACTGCAAAGACTCGGGAGACGTCCCGGAGTCGCAATTTGGCCCTCATAACTCGAGCCGGTCACATGGCGGAGTGTGTTGAGAAATGTGTCTTGCATGTGCATGTACGTGAAGATTAATGTTGATAATAATTGATGGGTGAAAATGTATATGTGGAAAATCGTCAATTTGATGATTGGAAAAGTAGTAGAAGGGACGGGTATGCGAACTTTTGGGTTATTTGTTTAGCCTGTGAATGAGTGGTATGGTTGTATGTTTATAACGTGGCAATTAAGTTCCTGTTGTTATATGTTTGATGAGGGAATAGAAAGCATGATAGGGGACTTCTACTGTATTAACCCGTCTTTAGTATGGCTCGGCGAGCAGGGCATGTACTCGACCGAGTAGGGAGTACTCGGCCGAGTAACCAAGCACTCGACCGAGTGTTGTTTGGCAGTGAGTAGCAATGGCTATTGTATGTGTTTACTCGACCGAGTAAGTGGGTGTACTCGACCGAGTAGTGACCACTCGGCCGAGTATTGTTTTTACTCGACCGAGTATGCTTTCTGGGTTATTGACGTTGGCTACTGGAGTCGATTACTCGACCAAGTATCTGGGATACTCGACCGAGTAGTCGTTACTCGACCGAGTATCATCATATACTCGGTCGAGTGTCCCTTTGGCGGAACATTGTTACATTTTGAGCCGTAGGCTTTTGTGCTTACGTTTCCTTGTTTCTTATCAGCTCAAAATGCCGCCCAAAAGGACCCCCGCACAGATCCAAGCTTCTGAGATGACTCTTGATGAGGTTTCTCGCATGATTTAGCAACATGAGGCTCTCCTTGAAGCTTTCAAAAATGTGGGAAAAGGGAATGAGAAGTCGATGGATGCTACTCAGCTCAGCATCATCATTGCTCGCTTCAACCCTCCCGCATATGAAGGGGTGGGTGAACCAAAGCTGCTCGAGAAGTGTCACCGTGAGATTGAACCTCTCATGGAAATGGTTAAGTGCCCCGAAGACATGATCGTTGAGCATGTAGTATACTACCTGAGAGGTGCAGCTGCAGTTTGGTGGCAAAATGTCAAGGAAGATGCTAGAGCTTATTACTAGGCTGAGGGTCTGGGAGCTATTCCTTGGTCCGGGTTGAAGAGCGCTATGAGAGAGCAGTTTGTGCCGGAGCATATCCGACACACGATGAGATCCGAGTTTGATTCCTTTACCATGACTGAGGAGATGACAGTCACTGACTACTATCATCGGTTCCTGGAGCTATCTCGTTATGTTGAGGACATGCAGCTAGGACAGAGGGGTTTGGCTCTCCGTTTTGAGAGGGGTTTATCTGCCAAGATCATAAGTCGTATGCCAGCTGGGGTTGCTACTGACCTCAAGGAAGTGTACCTGAGAGCGGGCCAAGCTGAGAGAATGGTAGATCTCTCAAGAGAGATCGATGAGAGGACCGCTGCTGAAAAGAGGAAGGCTGACAGTGGAAGCAACAGCCAGTCAGCCAACAAGAAAGGGAACTTCAACCATGCAAAGGCTTTTTCTGGTGTAGCTGGTTTCTCGGGGGGATCTCATGGCTGGGGAATGAATGGAGGTCGGAGTGTGAGTGACAACTCTAACCTTACATGCTTCAATTGTGGTGGTGTAGGCCACAGGAGACGGGAATGCACGAGTTACAGACCCGGCACTGGTTCAGGAGCTCGACAAGGGAATTTCTCTCAGGGGCCAACTCAGAGTTTTGCTAGTAACCGGCCGGGAGGTTCATGGGGCAACAGAGGTTGACAGGGCAACCAGGGCAGTTATAACCGCAGTGGTGGTGGGTCATATCAACGTCAGAACAACAGCACCACCCAGGATTCAACAGCCAAGCCAAGTACCTCCAATGCTTCAGTTCAGGGTGGAGGACAGAAAAACAGTGGGAAGCATTTTATGATGGACAAATAGGAAGCACAGGATGATGCTCATGTAGTTACCGGTACCTTTCTTGTTCATAATGTACCATCCTTTGTTTTGTTTGATTCAGGGGCTACACACTCTTTTGTGTCTAAGAGTCATGCCTTGTCTATGGGTTTGGGAAAGTTTGAGGTTGTAAAAGATGATGTGTTCATACCTTCAGGGGAGTCTGTGTCGTGTCTCAAGTTGTATAAGGGTGTGTCCATGGTGGTTGGAGGGGTAGATTTACCGGTAGACCTGTTAGAGTTTCCTATGGATGGGTTTGAGGTGATTGTCGGGATGGATTGGCTGGGTAAGTATGATGCCAAGATAGATTGTCGGCAAAAGAGAGTGTCCTTAAAAGGTCCTAAGGGTGTTAGGGTGTCCTATAGAGGGTTTGTGGTAAAAACTAAGTGTAAGTTCATAGTTGTGATGACTTTAAAGTCATGCTTGAGGAAGAAGTGCCCCTTGATTCTCTGTCATGTAAGAGATCACCGAGTAGAGCCGCAGATAGCTTCTGAGATACCCGTGGTGGGAGAGTTTGACGATGTCTTTCTTGAGGAGATACCGAGTCTGCCTTCCAAGAGGGATGATTTCAGCGTGGAGCTTAAACCGGGAGCAGGTCCGATATCCAAAGCACCTTACCATATGGCACCTAAAGAGCTAGCAGAGTTGAAAAAGCATATACATGATTTGCTAAGCAAGGGTTATATCAGGCCTAGTGTGTCACCGTGGGGAGCCCCAGTTCTTTTTGTAAAGAAGAAAGATGGGAGTATGAGATTGTGCATTGATTACCGAGAGCTGAATCGTGTCACAGTGAAGAACAAGTATCCTTTGCCTAGGATTGATGACCCGTTTGATCAGCTAAGTGGAGCAGGTGTGTTTTCCAAGATTGACCTGAGGTCGGGCTATCACCAGCTGAGGATAGCAGATGAGGATATTCCTAAGACGGTGTTCCGATCTACATATGGTCATTATGAGTACGTGGTAATGCCTTTTGGGTTGACCAATGCACCAGCAGCTTTCATGGATTTGATGAACCGGATCTTTACACCGTTCTTGGATAGGTTTGTGGTTGTTTTCATCGATGACATCTTAGTCTATTCTAAGACTAAGGAAGAACATGAGGAGCACTTGAGGATAGTCTTGCAGACTCTAAGAGAGAATCAACTTTATGCCAAGCTATCTAAGTGCGAGTTCTGGTTGGAGGAGGTGGCTTTTCTGGGTCATGTGATATCTAAGAAGGGGGTATCTGTGGATCCTAGTAAGATTGAGGCCGTAACCAAGGGGGAATCACCGAAGAATGTTGCTGAGATTTGGAGTTTCTTAGGCCTTGCTGGCTACTACAGGAGATTTGTGAAAGATTTCTCTACCATAGCACGACCTATGACATCTTTGATGAGGAAAGAGACCAGATTTATTTGGGATGAGAGTTGTGAGACGGCGTTTCAGACCTTAAAGGAACGCTTGACCACAGCTCCTATCCTAGCTTTGCCAGAGGGATGTGAGAACTTTGAGGTATATACCGATGCTTCAAAAATGGTCTTGGTTGTGTTTTGATGCAGGCAGGGAAAGTCATAGCTTATGCTTCGAGGCAGCTGAAGCCATATGAGGAGAACTACCCTACTCATGGTCTAGAGCTGGGTGCAGTTGTTTTCGCCCTTAAGATTTGGAGGCACTACCTTTATGGAGAAACCTTTAAGGTGTTTTCTGATCATAAGAGCTTAAAATATATCTACACTCAGGAGGAGCTTAACATGCGACAGAGACGATGGATGGAGCTTATCGGAGATTATGTTATGGAGATCATCTATCACGAGGGTAAGGCTAATGTTGTTGCAGATGCTCTGAGTAGGAAGAGCGTTCATTCGCTATGTACGGCCATGTCCTTGCTAAATGATGTGATCATTATTTTCGCACATTTAGTCCCCTAATTGAGCCTATTTTGCATACTATTATAACATTCCTTAGCCATTTTATCCGTCAAAACCTTCCTATTTGCTTTTCTAACGCATTTCATATATTTTGTAGAAAAGGAGATAAATGAGGCGGAAGTTCCCGTCTCTCGTGCTTATTTGGAAGGTTATTGATGATATTGGATGGACTAGTATGAAGAGGAGGCAAGAATTATGACCAAGGATGTAGGAATAAAGTGTATATAGAAGGATCAAAGGGTTAAAAGTAAGAATGACAAGAGGGAAGGCATTACAAGAAGAAATTGCTCGGAACCTAAATCAAGAGTTACTCCTTTGGCTCTGAAAGTATGCTAGATGGAACAGCGTCGAAAAAACAAGTGATCTAGGCTTTTGAATCACTCCAATAGGAGTCCAGATGAGAAAATGACGTCCGTTTTACAATCCGAGCTCAAACGAAGAAACTGTTCGCCAATCCGCACGTCCCGAGACTGAAGACGCTCGTCTTCCCCAGAAGACGCCCGTCTTCCCCAGAAGACGCCCGGGCAGAACCTCCAGAAGACGCCCGTCTTCACCCCAAGACGTCCGGGCACAGACCACCGAATCCGCCCGTCCCGTGCTAAAGACGCCCGGATTCCAAGGAAGACCAATTTCGTTTCTTCAAGCTTCAAGAAAGATGCCCATCCTTCCAAAAAGACCGGCGTTTCCTTAAGTAGGGACTTAATCGTCATTTAAGCCCTTAGTTAACCCTAATTCCTACACCTAATCCCCACTATATATACCCCATTTGTAATAATCAAACCATCAAGTTTTCATTAGATTATAAAGTTTCCTTAGATTAAATCAAGCTTTCTTAGATTAGATTATGAGTAGATTAGAATAGATTAATCTCAATCTTTCCACAAATCTCACATTAATCTCTCCTTAATTATTGTTCAAGTTTATTATTCAAGTTTATTATTGAGTAATTGCAGATTATTGGGTTATTATTGGAGGATTGACAACCCTTCATCAATCAATCAAGTTTCTTCTATTATTCTTTGCTTTATTATTTGGATCATCTCAAGTTTGGTATAATTCCTTTACTCTTTAATCTTTATTGTTTATTTCTTCATTCTATTATCATGTTTATACTTGTTGTGATGATTGACACCATTAATGACATGTTTCCCATGATAATGAGTGAGTAGTTTCTTTAGCTAGGATTAATGGGTAATTAGGGGAAACCAACATGGGATTGATTAATGCTTAATCTAATATGTTCACATGATTAAATTGCTTTCTTGTTGTGATGTCAACTTTATGCACATGTTATGTTTGATGAAATGCTAAGCCTATGAATCCTTGCATTTACAACCATCTCTTATCTACTTAACTTGACTTGTAAGATATAAACCAACTTGAGTCTTGTTAGACCATGCATAGAAGTTGAATAGGAGGAAAGTAAGTCGACTTGTAGGTGTTGTACAATCTAATCGATTCGGCTCCGGGACTCAACCCTTCCTATGTACTGTAAGACATAAACCAACTCGGTTCCTCCACAACAATAATTGCTTGCAACTTTGTAAACATGTTTGTATGGTCAACACCATGAATTCCCTATAACCCCATGATATCCTAGCACTTTTAATCATTTGTTTACATCCTTCCTTTTATTGCTTGTTTCAATGTAATGCTTTTATTAGCCTAAGACACAACTACAAACCCAAATAAATTGTGACACTAGCATAAATTGAGATAGATAGACTTAGAACCCAAAGCACACCGTCCCATGGATCGACCTCGACTTACCGCTAACTAGTAGTTTGTTGAGTATTATAAATGTGTTTTGATTGGGTGTACAACGACACGCCCACGTCACTAAAGCTGAGGGATGAGGTGTCTAAGATGGGAATCTTTATGTTATGGAAGGGAGATATCATCGGGGATTTGACGATCGAGCCAGAGTTGTACGAGAACATCAAGAGTAAACAGGAGCTTGATCCTAAGATTCAGGAGTGGAAGTCAAGAGTAGAGAGTGGGACGGTTTCCAGGTTTTCTATCCATACAGATGGGAGTGTTCGTTTTGATGGGAGATGGTGTGTTCCTGAGGATGCAGAGTTGAGAAGAGTGATCTTGACGGAGGGTCATTGTACTCCTTATTCAGTTCACCCGGGTGGTGACAAGCTTTACAAAGATCTTAAGAAGACTTTCTGGTGGCCAAACATGAAGAAAGATGTAGCTGAGTTTGTGGCCAGATGTTTGACATGTCAAAGGGTCAAGGGTGAACAAAGGAGACCACAAGGTAAGATACAATCTTTGGAAGTACCTGAGTGGAAGTGGGAGTCAATCTCTATGGACTTTATTGTGGGGTTGCCTAGGTCACAGCAAGGTAATAACATGATCTGGGTGATTGTTGATCGGTTAACCAAGTCAGGTCACTTTGTTCCTATGAAAGATACTTGGTCTAAGATGCAGCTGGCACTAGGTTACAGGAGGCATGTGGTTCGGTTGCATAGTATACCCAAGGATATCGTTTCTGATCGTGATGCGCGGTTCATATCCAAATTTTGGCAAGAGCTGCAGGAGTTGATGGGTACAACCTTGAAGATGAGTACAACCTTTCATCCGGCAACTGATGGTCAGACAGAACGAACCATCAAGACCTTAGAGGACATGTTGAGGGCATGTGTCATGGAGTTTGGGGGCAGCTGGGAAGACAGGCTTGATCTGATCGAGTTTTCATACAACAACAGTTATCATACGAGTATCGGGATGGCATCTTTTGAGGCTTTGTATGGCCAGAAGTGCCGAAGTCCAGTCTGTTGGGATGATAGTTCTGAGACAGTGGTTTTAGGGCCACAGCTGGTACAAGATATGGTCGAGCAAGTCCAGTTAATTCGGCAAAAGACGAGAGCAGGTCAAGATCGTTAGAAGAGCTATGCCGATTTACACCGCAGGGACATTGAGTTCGCAGTAGGTGACAAGGTCCTTTTGAAGGTGTCACCTATGCAAGGTGTGATGAGATTTGGGGAGAGGGGTAAGCTAAGCCAAAAGTTTATAGGTCCTTATGAGATTTTGGACCGTATAGGCGAGGTAGCCTACAGATTAGCTTTGCCACCAGCTTTGGATAGAGTCCATAATGTTTTCCATGTTTCTCAGCTTTGGAAATATGTGAGTGATCCATCGCATATCCTTGAGATGGAGAACATTGAGCTTAATGAATCCTTGTCCTACGCCGAGATTCCTAAGGAGATTCTTGATCGCAAGGTTCGTAAGACACGGAATCGTGAGACGGTCTTACTCAAGGTCCTTTGGTTTAATCATAATGTGGAGGAAGCCACAAGGGAACCTGAGGAAGCTATGCGAGAACGTTTTCCTAACCTTTTTGATCAGGTATGTTTGGTTACGGGGACGTAACCGTTGTCTTTTTAGGGGGGTAGGAGATGGTCGCGGTTGTGTTTTGTCTTATGTTTGAGTCGGGTTAGTGAGTCTTGTGGTGCCTTGTGTTGTTCTTTGGCGTTGATAAATTTTTGTTAGCGTAGTCTTGTTGCGTTGTGTAGTGTCTTGTTTTAGGGTGGAGTGTGAACTTCGGGGCAAAGTTCTTTTTAAGGGGGGAAGACTGTAATACTACGGATTTTCTTTGGTGACTACTCGACCGAGTAGAGCCTACTCGGCCGAGTACTGCTGTTGATATAGTCTGTTTTGGTTCTGCCGAGGAACACTCGGCCGAGTATAGTGAATACTCGACCGAGTAGAAGATACTCAGCCGAGTATACACTTTACTCGACCGAGTATCTGGTCTGGCGAAGTGTATTTTGACGGTTTGATTAGGGAATGTTTAGGGTTATTTTTATATCCCGCGTCATTTCTAAAACATTATTTCAAACTTCATCATTTTACGATTACCCTAATCACTTCCTAATCACTCCCCAATCGTCCTCTAATCTCGTTGTGTGTGCAATTGTCGCGGTCCTTGCGTATAATCTCTTGTTCTACTGTTGGTAAGTTTCATGTCCATGTCATTTGTATTCTTTTGGGGTTATTGTATTTATGGAATTGGGAGATACGGGGGATTGTGCAATGTGTAATCGTGTTATGTGGTTATTGTATAGGAGAAGACTTCGTAGAGGAGCCTTTCTGATTGTTCAAGTTTCGTTCTATTGTTGATTGCTAAGGTAGGGTTTTCCCTACTCAGTTTACTGTTCATTTTTTAAGACATGATTGTTTTGTGTTATTTGTTGTCTGCTGATCATCGGAGTATGGGCGTTGTTGTAGCGGTGTTGATGTGGAGATGTGAGGACAGTTGTGATACAGTGTGGTTGTGATTGTGGTGGAGTCACCTGCGGGAGTGGCTTCACACCCTAGGTCGCCCTCCGTGGAACCCGCCACGGGAGGGGATGTGCACATTAAGGGACAGGGATTGTTAGTCGCTCGTTGATGAGCTGGACTAGGTGGGATCGGCTACGGTCACCCACTGGCGGCGAGGATTACCTGTTGCGATGGGTAATCTGGCAGAGCTACAAACTTCGGTGTGTAGTCAGTTACGGTGTGAGATCGGGAGACTGAGGTTGGAGGATGATCAGCTGGTTACCTCGTTGTTTGTCTTATACTGATTGACTAATACTTACCCCGTTGTTGTTTGTGGAATCTGCGGTGATCCATTCGGGGATGGTGAGCAGACTTGACAGGTTTTGCTTGGTGAGCTTGGGGCAGTCATGGGAGAGTTGTCATCACCAGTCGTAGCATCACCGTCCGAGTCTTAGTTTTGGATTTTTTAGTTGTCAGACATTTGGTTTATTTTATTGTAACAGTTTGGGATTTTGTTGATGTAAACTTTTATACTTTATGGTACCTTAATAATGTGCTCAGTTCAGACGCTTTTGATATGTACTAACCTCGGGCAACCGAGATGGTAACACACTTTCATGGTAGGGTGGTCCTGGTAAGGCACCTTGGTTTGAGGGGGTGTTACACTTCTATAGGCAGAGAATTACCATTAATTTGAGGATATGTAGCAGACCAGAGGTTATGCTGTTGAAAAGTTTTGTCAAGCGAGGATTTCTGACATCCGAGTACTGAGAATTTCTTACTCGATGCTTGAGTTTTAGCATTTCTCCAAATGGGTGCATTTTTTGTGGTTTTAAGTAGTGAGCTTTCATTGATATTACAAGGGGAATCACTACTAAATCCATTATGGGGTCTGGATGGGTTGAATTTGTTAGCTAGCATAACCTTTGTATTGGCGTTCTGCTGTTTTTGAATCATTAGGTTTTGACTCAGAAATTTGTCGTTGCCAAGTTGGGGTTTACCAATAGGAGATTTAAATGGGCCCCATCTCACATCAGCTGAACCAATCAGAACAAGATAATAATGCCCACGAGAAAAAAGAGCAACAATCACAAGACAAAACAGATCGAATTTAAGAGAAACTTACCGCAAGTAGTTCTTCTAGCAGCATTACCGGTCCTCTTGCTGAGCTCATGACCCCCTATAATATATTATAGAAAACAAAGGCCTTTAGGATTCACATAAAATGAAGAGTGTTACGTCGACACATTTAGATGAACCATTTCAATTTCCCCCATTAAACGAACAACAAAAAAAAGATGCAAATCCAATTACAAAAATCACAATTTAATTCAAACCTATGAATAAGGGAAAAAACCAGATTCAATAAAGGAATAACCAAATTATAATGTTTTCTATGTACTTGTAATGATCGGCAAGGAAAGCAAAATCAACTAAATTCCATAAAAACCAAGACCAACTAAAGCAAGTTTAAAAAAGAGGTGTTCCCACAAACTTTCTGCTAAAGGTGTTTGCCTATACATCAAAACACAGAATTGTTTTTGGGTTTTGTTCCATTTTGTTGGCCTAATAAATTCTGATTGTCACAGCTCGGAGATAGCACTAAACTACTCTTTATATGATCACATTCTTTCTGACAGAGGTCACTATTACTAAATGGTAAATGTCGGCTATATTTTTCATTACATGAATCCATTTTCAGATTTTAGATTGCGACCTGAATGACTCGTTTTTTGATAACGTGTAATAATTATTTTACCCTTATTAAAACAACCATAAAATATGAGATGGAAACTGTGCAGCGGTCATGATTATTAGGATGATTATTAAGACATTAGATAGAAGACAGATAAATATGCAGCTGCTATGCAAGGCTTTAACTACCATTTAGGAGCAAGAAAACTGTCCTATCGAGGGAGGTTGGTTCTAGTTAAGGCAGTTCTGAATACTCTCCACTCTTATTGGGCATCTATCTTCATCATTCCAAAGGCATTAAATTCTACCTATTGTTACAACACTAAAAGCTACTAAAACGCTTAAGCTAAGTGTCTGCATGAATTATAAGTTCATATCCCATCAGAGTAAATATAAACCTACTGATATGCTCAAATAAGGAACACGTAAACCACAAATTTATATTCTCAAATTAAATTATAAGATGTTAATTTCCCATCAGATGAATTAGTAATATAACTGATAAAAGTTGCTTTTAAGGACACGAGTGATCAAGGAAAAATTAGAAACAATACAAAACAGATTAAAATAATGGGTTGCAAGAGTATTCAACAGAAAATAAAATAAATTACTGAACTATTTCAAGAAGTCGGATTCTCACCTGCAAATTTTGGCTGAAGCGGTTAATCTGATCCTTCCTATCAACTCGCGGACAAAATTCGCTCTCAACTGTATGAAAAAAAAAAGAAACAAACTAATAAATAATTGAATCGATTACTAATTTGTTTCAGCCGTGCTTTTAAAAAAAAATCACCACCATCAATATCAACTTATGCAAATGAACATGGATTACGAGTAACAAACAATGAGCTAATGAAGTGGATGTCAACTTGTTTACCTATTAAATGATCGAGGACTAGGACCGCTAGTACTAATAATAACCTAGATTCGCTCAGTGTTCTGCACAAAAAGGAAACAAACATTTGAATTGATTACTTGTTCATTTTAGCCATACTTAAAAAAAATACACTGAACTGCATGTATGAAAAGCTTTATCACCTATAGTTGGAATTTCTCTCAACTATATGCCAATATCACATAAGTTAAAAAGACTAATACATATGACACCTTATAATATAAATCAAAAACTTTTACAAAGAATTATTCAGAGTAAACCTACAAATACTGGCCTGCCCCCAACCCAAATACCTTGTATCAGACAACAATAAAACCCAAACCGAATAAATCAAGAATCCTTAAATCAAAATTGATCCGAGAGAGATGAAGATAGCCTGAACTATGCTGGACCTGATATTGACCAAATCTCAAACGACCTGACTTGACACAACTCGAGCCAAAAATGACTCGTTTGAGATTGATTAATAAAAGTACCCAAAACTGAACTAAGCTGACCCAAAACCGAACTAATTTGATACTGACCAAATCTCAAAACTATGACTCATTTACTTAAAAGATGACAAACATTTTAATAGACACAACCGGAACTAACCTGGCCCAAAACTGTATAGCATATCAGAAATAACCTAATAGTGGACTTATCCAACCTGTACCCAAACCAAAAAAAACTGTCTCAGGTAGAAGTTAAATAAAGAGCTATCATTCGTTTCCCACTGCATTCCTTGCCCTATTAACGATCAAAATTTTAACTTAAAATAAGCAGCCAAACTACTAATCTGATGACAATTCCTAAATAACCTACCAGTATTCGACAACGAAGAACAATTATTATTACTGCTGCTACTAGAATTTTGATTATCGTTAATCAAAGAATAATTATACTCCATCCTACCAAAACACAATATCGAAACGGGAAAAAGTAACACTACCATCAAAATCAAAACTATACAAAGACCTAAAAAAACCAAATTAGAATTAACAAGAGAAGTATTGGAATCAGAAATACTTTAATTGCATCTCTTCGGGATTTCTTTCTGTGTAGGACATTGTTCTATCCGTTGAATGCATATACGAAAAACTATCTCAAAAATAATAGTAATAAGTATATCCGTTACTACCCATGTCTACATTTACCGTCTATAACTGAGCATCAAGGTGGTAGTAACAGAAATGGAGTACATTTATTGTCATTAAGTCAAACGTAATTGAGGCAAAAAAAGCTCCTTTGCCTCGAGCTAAATAATGTCCACCTTTTTGTTTAAAAAATGTGGTCATCATCCATAAGGTAATAAACTACTGAAGGTGTGTCAGTGGTGCAATTCAACAACAATAAACTGATAAAATGAGATATTAAGTATATCCCATTAAAATCTTAGCCAAGTTTGTTACTACACAGGAAAATGCATCGGTCAGCATAGTCAACAATATTAGATAGTTCTAAACAATGAAATAAGGTACTGTCTAAATATTTTGAAACTCAGTTTTCGATTTCTGCTCCTTAATCAAGAAGCCTTTTTCATCTAAAAAATACTCGTATATAGCAACTAGTGGTCATTCAAATCACAGTAAAGGGTAAATACATATATAAACTAGTCGTTAATATAGTTTGGGTGCGACACACCAACCGAGTTTAAAATGGATTTGCAATAAATTTTCTCTTGTGACTCTCTATGATTGGGAAATTAGTCCAACCCGACTTAATATAAATCCTATTACTATTTTACGCCGCACTACTCTTGTATTATGTTACCCTTACCCAAAGGCCACAATCACAGTCACTAGTCACTATTTTAGCAATTTAAACTAGAGAGAAAATAAACTTGTGCACATCAATGTGAGACAGCTTGAGACTATTTGAGAGTACAACATTCAAGTTTTCAAACATAGAATAACTAAAACCTTTTTCTCATTTGCTAACTTTTTGTCTTAAACTTGTGCACAAAATGGTTGCATTTCGGTGGTGCAGCTTTATTGAAAACTACTTAATTCTTATCCATCATCCATCAACAATAACACATTCAACCAGTAGTTGTTGTAATTGATTAAGTAGTACTCTCGTGTTAAAGCAACAACTTTATGCACTTCCTAACTATTCTACTGCGTAAATCCATAATACATTTGAGAATCAACTTCAACAAGTACAACCCGAATTCAAGCAAGTAACAGTATGCAGTTATGCACTTCCTATAAATTGTCATACCGTTGACAATCAGCTTTCCTAAATTCTCATTCCTACTAAATGACAATTAGTCAATTACAACAACTACTGCTACAACAATAAAGCTTTAGTCCCAAAATGATTTGCGGCCAACTAACATGAATCATCATTCGAACTACATGATCCCCTACCATATAATAACCTTACAGTAAACAGCATACACTCACCAGCCCAAGAACAACATTAACAGCATAATCCTTCTATAAATACAAATAAATAAGTCAAATAACCCGAATTCATCAAAAATATTTTAAGTCGCTTAATTATTGCATTTTGTAATCCTATTACTCGATGACATTTCTGGGATGTATATAATGGAGGTAATCACCATTCTGGGCAAACATCTTCGCATCAGATAGTACTTGATATCGAATTATACCAAAATCTAATTCAACACCGTATGACAGTAATAACATATGAAGTACTTTGTCGGAAACTAAATAAATTGATGATGAAGAATAAACAAACCTTTATCTTAATTTGTAACTGGAGATTGAATGAATCCCAATTGAATCGATTATTGCTATGAATGAATTTCTATTGAATCGACTCCTGCTATGAATGAATCCCTAATTTTTGTTTTGATGAGCGAGTAAATGATTAATGAGTTGTTGAATCGATTAGATTGAGCAGTGACATTGATGGTTTGTCGATTTCATGGAAAAAAATGGGAGATGCAGTTGATGAAATTAGCTAGGGTTTTTTTTAATGAGAATGGGAGAACTGATAGAGAAGATGATGGGTAGCATTAGCGCGAGCGGTGGGATTAATTGGTTTATTTTGAATGATTTTTAATTTTTTAATAACATTGAAAATTGCGCTCAAATTTTCTAATGTATAAGTGGTTTTTAAAGCAATGACGTCATAAGGCGTCATAAAGTGAAGGAAGGTGAATTATGTGGTCGACGCTTTGTTAAAGCGTCAATGGTAAAGCGTCTTAAATGTAAGGGATTTGTTGTAGTGGAGGTGAACATATCGAATATCCTCGAAGTACTTTTCCAATTCTTCGATTCTGGTTTGATATAGGGCCAAACTTTGGCTCTTTATTTTCCATGACCCACCCACTTGATTGGTCACAACGGACGAGTCTCCATGTACTAACAATTTCTACACACCCAAGTCTACAGCACTGCGTAAACCAAGCAATCATGCTTCGTATTCAGCGGCGTTTTTGTGACATTGAAATCCAGTTTGATGGACACGGGCACGTGTTCACCTGTTTGCGGGATAAGAAGTATGCCCACTCCATATTCCATATAGTTCGATGCTCCATCGAAATACAAATCCATATGTCATTCTCGACGTGTACCATGCTTTCGTCGGGAAATGACCAAGTGTCAATGACTTCTGTTTCTCCGATTAGATTGTCGGCGGGGAAATCGGCGATTGCCCTTCCCTTGATCACTTTCAAAGGTACATACTTGAGATCGAATTCTGATAACATGAGGGTCTATCTCGACATTCTTCCATTTAGCACTGGTTTTTCAAACAAGTACTTGATCAGATCCATTTTGGAGTAGACACTCACTCTGTAGCTAAGCATGTAATGTCTTAATTTATTTGTTGCCCAGACTAGGGCCAGACCCGTCTTTTCAAGAGGTGTATACTTTACTTCATAGTGTAAGAACTTTTTACTGATGTAGTAATATGGATGTGGGAAATCGGTATATCCACGAGGTGCTTTGAAAAAGGAGTCGCCACCAAGTTTAAGGAAATTTGGAAACCGTTTTGAAAAGAGATTTGAGTTCGATGTGAAAGTACGTGGTGGGAAGTTCGTTAATAAAACACCCACCCCCGCCCGTTGTAAACAACGGCCTCTAGTAATGTAATTAACTCGTCGAGTGGTTTAGCATGCGAATTCATTTTTTAAAAAAAAAATGCAAACAAAGAGAGGGATAAAAAGGCTTACGCTTAGCATAAGATAGATTAACACACGGTTAAGGTTAGTATACAAATGACGTGGTAAATTGATGCAAATTACATGTTAAGCATTTCGAAAACAGTAGCAAGGTGTCGACTTTAAGACGAGTTTTGAAGGTGCAAACGAAGTCGGATATGGGTGTTCTTGGACTCGTTGGAATCATGGAAGTGCAAGCTAAGGTTAGCAAATACGGTCAGAGAGGTGGTCAATGGTTTCTCTATGGGTGGTCAAATGGGTTCTAACCAGGTGCTGGTCAGGGACTGGACTGCTGCGTTTTCTGGGCAGTTCGATTACGGACAGGGTGTCTTCTAATGATCTTTTAATAGGGTTAGGGAGGTGCTATTGATCTGAAAATTGGAACAGCGCTAGTTTGGAGTGTAAGGACAACTGTGGTTGTGTTGGCCATGCTTTTAGCTTGTTTAGAACATGGATGGGTTGGGGTAAAGGGTGGTTTGGATGTGGGTATGGTGAGCTAAAGAGGACGAGAGATAGGTTGAGTTAAAGGCTTGGGTTTAAGCTGAAACAGGTTGGAGAAAGGAGGAGTGTCGGGCTATTTCGAACGCGGGAATGAGTTGTTGTTTGAGGTGGGTTTTGGACGTGAATGGGGAAGCTTGGGTTGGCTTATGGTGAGGCTTGAACACGGGTTGGATGATGATGGAATCAGGTCAAAAGTTGCTTCGAAATTGGACTGAAGATCGAGTAGAAAATGAGTTGAAAATCGAGCTTGAAATCGAGTTGAAAACTTGAAATAAAATCGAGTTAAATATTCTTATTAAAAACAATAATTAAATTAAAGGTTAAAAATCAACTTAAAACATTTGATAACAAACTCATAAATGATTTTTCAAATCAAACTTTATTTTATTTTCAATAAAATAAACTTAAGAAAATAAATTCAAATTAGTAATAAAATGAACTTACTTTAATAAAATATTAATTTAAACATCATTTAAATTAATAAAATATTCCATCGACGACGCCCATTCTACGTCGTAAAACGAACTCCAAATAAGTGACAATGACAACTAAATAAAATGGACATGGGCCACCCGCGCCGCGCGCACCCGCGCGTTGTGTGTTTGAGGCGGCGGCACTTCTCCTACGGAACCTTGGTTTTCCAAAGCACGTCATGGGCCGTTACCGTTTTGTGAGGCATTGAAACCGGTGAAAGGTTTAATAAGACTGCATTTGTGGAGTCGCCGCCAATTTTTATGGGAAATTGGAACCGTTCGAATACCTCGTGTCATGTCAAGACACAAAGTAGTGACATGAACACTAAAAAATCGTTACCCTTAGCATTCTATGTCTCGAATGACTCTTGTGGATGCCAATGAACACGGATGTTCACAGAGATTAGGAGTAAGGGGTGAGGGTACGTATTAGGAAGTCCTTTTACTGAACACCTAATCCCGCCCGCCTCAATAGCGGCCTCTACTAATGATTAGGGAAATTATTCATATTTGATATGTTATCGCTTATATGCATGCAATGCAACATCCACAGATTAATCCTAGCATGTGAATTAAACTATGTCGGTGAGCAAATAATTTAGCAATCAATTTTGTCGAAGTTGAGATTTAGAATTGATTACATGTGAAAACAAGTAAGTAAATCATACATAAATAATAATTACGATAAATGAATACAATAATTAAAATTACAAAGATTACAATGGTTTAATTGATTTACGTCAAAAGTACACTTAAAACGGAATTTTGAAGAGGAAAAGAAAATAAAAGGTTAGAAATTAAAGTAATAAAAAAGGACAGATTAGGGGCGGTACTACGATTATTAGTTAATTAAACACGTAATTAGAAGCTACGTCTAAGCGAAAAAGAGTTTAGGGACAGAAACCGCCTCAGAACAGGCGCAGCATCTGCTGCGTCCTCTAGAAGAGGCGCAGCTCCTCCTGCGTCTGTTCTTGAGTTGGGCTCTGTCTGTGAAGTCAGAACCGCGGTATGTTAATATTCATTAGTATATTTAAGATCAATTATTGATCGGGAACTCGAGTAAAAGTGATTTAATAGATTGTATACATCTGGAACCGTCATAAAAGCGACAAAAACGGATTAAAACGAATTAAAACAAGTTATATTTTATATACGGCGTCAGAATTAATTTAGTTACTAAACTTCGATTTAAGATGATTGGAAAACAAAACGGAACAGAACATGAAAAGCATGTACAAAATACGAATCCCAGAAACTTGATATGAACAGATTAAGTTCCTAAAATCCGTGTTTGATTTAGTGACGAAAACCCGCAAATATCGAATTATAAGGGATTTTAGTCTAAATAAAACGTTATGATTAAAAGTGAATTACTAAAGGAAGTTTATGTACTGAGGAATGAAAGAAAATAAGACGAAAAAAGACAGAATGATGGAAACCGAGGAAGAAGAAGAAGAAGAAGAGCAGGAGCAGCAAGCAGCCTCTGGAAGAGGCGCAGCATATGCTGCGACCCTTCGAAGAGGCGCAGCTGCTGCTGCGTTTCTTCTCGACGTTTGATCTTCGATGTTTTGTGAAAACGGTTTTAAAGAGAGGATTTTAAATCGGTTTTGAATGTATTTTTGACGTAAACCTTACATTAATTAGTACAAAAATAAACAATAAAATAAAAGTGAGATTTATACCCTCAGACTTACATTTTTGACGAAACGAGATTGACTAAGTTAATGTTAGTGATTGCTCGACTCAGATGTATGTAGAAAGTGCCCTCGTTGGAGGATTTTATATTAATTGATTGATGTGTAGTGGTCAAATTGGCCGGTCATGCAACGTGACTGGTACTCAGAATGATGTGAGCTAACGTGGTCGATTGATCAAGCATGTAGGCGTCAAAAGTTTAGAGCAAGGTCTAGAATGCAAAGAGAGAAGACAAGAGGGGACACTCGCGTGAAAAATATGGAGACCGGAGGTCTCTATTTATAACAAAAAATGTGAAATAGTTTTGTAATGAACGAAACTTTGGAAAGAAATCACGGAAATATTCCGTAAACAGCCAAAAAGTGTTGGAGAAGAGGCGCAGCAGCTGCTGCGGTCCTTCCAAGACGCGCAACACCTGCTTCGTCATTTCCCTAGAGGTTTTCTCCTCCGGAAGAAAGATTTCCGCGTTTCTATTATGGAATTGCGGTAGATCTATACTTCCTTATTCCGTAAAATATAATATACGGGAGATATTTTACCAAAAGATATAAAATTTGATTAGGAATAAATATCTAGAACATTCCGACTCGGCATTTTAAATGGTTTCTTAGAAAATTAAGCGTTTTTGACCCGGACTCCAAATGAACTCTAATTACTGTCAAAACTGTCTGTATCGGTGCGTAGATGATGACCAAGGGGTAGACTCGAGTGTTTGAGCTATCACCTGACGATAAACTTACGGATTGTCATAAATCGTTTCATGTACCAAATATGCGGCTCAATCATCACTGGGTGGTTGGTGGAAGGTGTATAAATGAGGTATCTACAGAGCCCCCACTTTGAGCGAGGCTTGGACAAGGCAAAAGTCAAAGTATCGCCATCAGGTCAATCAAAGATTACAACCTGACGACTATGGCGACGCAAGGGGGCTCAAGGGGTCTGAACCAATGACCTGTCGTCGGGAACATTTTAGAGTCTGTCGACTATCGGGGAGGGTCGTTTAAAGTCCATTAGACTACGTAAGGAAGCTCGCCAGCCATAAGAAGAAATTATACCTGAGACACCCCGGGTGAAACGGGACTCAAGGCGTTCCGGCGAAACTTTTGGTCTGAAGATAACTTGGTGTCTGAAGGCATAGCCTGAAGGCATTAGGATTATCTTAAAGATCTGAAGGGTTATCTGAAAGATCTGAAGGATTTGATATATATGAGGGTCAACAGGACGCAGGACGTTGTGAGAACTGCTGGAGAATCTGCTTGCGTCGGTCTTCAAGGGAACTTTGTTTCTGAGAAATTCGTGGACTGTGAATGGCATCGAAATCTCACTTGGGAAACATATAATGTCTTGATTGTCAATAGCAACACTGCAAAATATCGCTGGAGAAGCATATATTGATGACTAGGAACATGTTGATCGTCATGAGCAACACTGCAAAATATTGCTGGGGAAAATAGAGATGACTCTGTCGGGATTGAATCATTCTTGGGGGGGGGGGGGGGGGATCTGCTTGTGTCTATTCTCAAACAAACTCCACTTCTCGAGAAGTACATTGGCTATAATGAACTCTCGATGGGAATATAAATGTATTGACAAAGGCGCGAATAAACACTATCGAGGAAAATGAAGAGGCTTGACTGATAGTGGCGCATCCTAAGCACCGCTGGAAATCCGCTTGGTTGTTGCAAGCGAAATCCTGATAATAAAAGGTGGGCTCGTGAACTGTGTTCAAAGGATCCTGTGATGGTTTTTGCCGTTCGTTTTTGCGGGCCTGGACGAAAAGAATACCCAAAAGCCAAGTGTATGATATAAGATGTCGGGGAAGAGGCGCACAAAACCTGGGCCCACAAATAATAAACTCATAACGAACTTTAAAACTTTGAGCTGAAGAATCGCTCGCTGGGGAACAGGCGCAGCAGAAGCTGCCGCTTTTGGAAGGGGCGCAGCAAGTGCTGCGTCTTTTCTTGGGCTTGTCCCTGTCTGGGTAAAACCCCGATTAAACCGTGTTTTATTTCATAAACACAAAACACATTTCCTCTTAAATTCTCTCAAATTCTAACCAAAACCTTGCTAAAACTTGATCAAATTGTGCCATAAGCCATGACTAATCGAGGTTTGTATCTTGTTCTTGCTTTAATTTGCGTCTTTGCTTGAATTTGATCGAAAAATTTACGATTTTTCTTCCCTTTATTTCGAAAACTTGGGGCTTTTGCCTCAAATGGATTTGTCTTGCAAAATTGACATTAGAAATTGGTAATTGGCAATGTTAGGAACTGATGTATCACTTTCATATATACATTTATAACTCCTTTCATGATGTTTATATACCGTTTTCGTGACTTTACACTACTACAGATACAGGCTATAACAACGGTCAAAAACCGTTGTTATATAAAAAAGCGGACATTGTTAAAGCGTCCGTTGTAAAAGGTTTTAACAACGGTTGGTTTTCTTAAGGAAACCATTGTGAAAAATATTAACAACGGTTTTAAGTATAAAAACCCGTTGTGGAAAGTGTGACTCAATTTTGGGGGGAACGTTATAACAACGGGTTGTTTGTAAATAACCGTTGTTGTTTGTTCTTAAAAAAAAAAAAAAAAAAAAATTAAATATTACTAGATGCATGTATAATTACGGCCCGTTAGAATTCCGATGCATGCAGAATATCCTTTAAATTAATTACCAACGGTTTTGAAAAAACTTATAAATGTGACTAGCTATAAATATTAAAGCATCCTTTACTAACATTCATTAATTGAAACAACATGGCAATGAACCCTAATTTTATTAACAACGAAGAATGGCTTACACAAACGATTGAAGATGATGGGAAGGTTCTCGCCGGGCTTCCTGCCGATCAACACCCATTAATCAAAGCATCCCTTGAACATCAACGGAATTATTGGATTAAGAGGCGTGAAGCGATCCGCTTGTCAACAAAGCCTCATCATCATCATCATATTCATACCCTCGTCGGCTGTTACTTCGCAACTTGGTCTGCGGCCCAGAGATATGTTGAGTTGTACTCTTCCAACCTTATCTCCACATGCAAGTCGTGTCCTTGCATATATTCAATCTGTTATTGCAAAATATGAAGCCAATGACCCGGAAGTTAGCGGTATACCGTGTGGCGTGATTGGTGGCGGGTTGAGAAGCGCTTTTTACGCTTAACCGGGGTTGTTCCGGCTTATTATACATCTTTTGATTTACGATAATTGCTTTGTAATGTATTTGGTTTAAAATTAAATGAAATGATCATTTTGAAAGTGTTGAGTTATGCTTGTTTGATTTGCTTCCATTTTTTGAACTCCATAGATCGATCATCATCAAGATCCAGTTATTACACGCCATCACTTTGTGCATATGAACGGACAATATGGAGTGAGAAGGGTTAGTAATAAGATTTGAAGCAGCATTGAGAGATATGATGATGCTGATTATGGGACAACTTCCTAACATATATATTAATTAAAAAACAACTCAACCCACACATTGCTTAGTACAAATACATTGCATTATCTCAACTAACATGCATTTCCATTATCTCAATATATTCGCCAAACCCTAACTGCTAAAACAAACTCCAAATAAATTAACCCTCTCCTTAATCTTTCAAAACAAACTCCAAACTCCAACAAAATGAATGATATCGTCCTTAAGACTCTTACTATGCTCGATCCGTTCTGAAGGACGCCAAAGAAGATGGCTTGACGGAGCAGCAGCAGCTGCACCTAATGGTCGATAAAAACACATACATGGAAATGAAATAATTAGAAAAATAAAATAATGACGATGAAACAAACCTGATAATTACAGAACGTACGTAAAGAGACGATGAAATCAACAGTGACGGCGAGAAGATAAAGCGACGATGAGAAAGAGAGAAAGAGACGATGAGAAAGTGTGTGTTTTGTGTTTGTGTTTGGCTCTTTGGGGTTTGTGTTTGTGTATTAAGGGTTGTGTTTTGTGGTGCGCAGAGACTTGTTTGTGTGGTTTATAGTATGAAAGGTATTGACAACGGTTATTAAACAACAACCGTTGTGAAATATGTTTTAACAACGGTTGTAAAAAACACCCGTTGTTAAATAAGTTTTAACAACGGGTTTCAAAAATAACCGTTGTGATTACTTTTCACTAATTTTGCGCCAATTTTGCGCCAAATTATTAACAACGGTTGTGCATGTGTGACCCGTTGTTAAAACGAATAACAACGGTTTTTATAACCATACCCGTTGTAATTTATTTTAGTAAAATTCGCGCCATACATTCTACAACGTCTATTGTGATTTTCGTGAATAATCGTTGTTAAAGGGGCGTTGTAGTTGCCTTGATTTGTAGTAGTGTTATGTCATTTATATGCCTTTTTATCGTGAATTATCGATACTGCCGCTATTTTATGTTTTAATGCAGAAATGACGCATTACGAGGTGAATCGAGTTAAGATGAGAATTGCGGTTATGGCATAGTGGAATACACGAAGCATGGCACGAGAAACGAGGGGACTTGTAGACAAGAAGAGAAGGAAAGAAGAGATCCAGCTGGAACGTTGGTTCCTCGATCAAGTGCAAGAAGGGCTCGATTGAGTAACCGTCCTCGATCGAGTAGCATGAGGGCTCGATCGAGGAACCTCTTTGACGGATTAATTTCTATAATTTCCTAAAACACGGATTATTTTAATATAAATTCTAAACTCGTAGGATTTATTAAGTTATGCTTTTTATTACTTTTAGACGGCTGAAAATTTGTTTTAGTATTCAAACTTTGTTCTTAATCTTTCCTTGTTGATTACTAAGGTACTAATCATTCTTCGTTAATTAATTCATTCAAGTTTTATGCTTTCAATTGATTGTTATTATTTCATATCTTTAATCATGTTATCAACCATCTTTATTGTTGTTGTTTGATTAAATATGAGTAGCTAAATTCTTCATCTAGGATGAAGGGGATCTAGGTTAATTAGAAAGGGGAATATTAATTGATTGCTAGTAATATCACATGAATTATCGTTTGATTATTGTTCTTATTCTAATTAATTGATTTAGGCCTGAATTGATAATTAGTGTAGCGAATTAATACTTTCACCGACTGGGTTATAATTAATATAGGCTGCGATAATCAAATATATTATGTCTAATATTAGCGATTGCATGTTAGATTTGATCTAAAGGACATGATAGAATTAACCAATCTTGTGACCTTATATAATTCGATTGACCTAGCAATTGATTAAGAAATCCCATATAATTGACCTAGTAAACCGGAAATCCTAGACTCTTAATTAATATTGGTATACACCTTTTATTTACCTGCTTTTTAGTTGATAGAAAACAAACAAACCAAAACCCCCAAGAAATCGGTTACCTTCAGACGATCTAAATATTAGCAAACTAATTATTACCGCCTCCCTGTGGATTCGATACCTGTCTTACCACTAGCTATTTTGTTAGTACTGAGATAGATTTATTTTGTTATTGGTGATACGACCTTAGCCTTATTAAATTTGGCGTCGTTGCCGGAGAGGCAACAATTTTCTTGTTTGTTTCTGTTTATTTTATCTTTTTATCTCAGGGAACCTAGTTCCTTGAGACCGTTCTCACACTTTTCTTGTTAGTTTCATGTATGCCCAAGTCAACTAGGTCCGAGATTCTTCCAATAGATCCCGAACCAGAGAAGACTTTTCTATACAGATGAAAGTTTCAGCAAGAATTGGGTCAAGTAGAAGACTTGAGTATACTTGACGTTGAGACGGAGCATTCTATATCACTTCAGAAAATAAGTCCTCTAAAGAGGACATTCTTTCTGATCTCGAAATTCCAGTTGAAGTTCACGTTCCTGAGATTACTATCATGCCTACGTTAGCAAGTCACTCCGAGCCTGCCTTGGCTTCTATCCCAAAAGGATTCAAGCTTCCTACTACTGATAATGGCACTTTTGAAATTCGGCCATCTTACATCAATTTGGTGGAGCGGAATTTATTTGGAGGGGCGGCTGCTGAGGATCCTGTGACACATATGGAGAAATTTGTCACTTATTGTTGTTCTATCCCTTTAACAGCTGGGGTGACACAAGATCAGGTAAAGCAGGTGCTCTTTCCCTTTTCTTTGAAGGATGGAGCTGCAAAATGGTTGCGAGATTTGGGTATGGCCGATCAAGGGATTACTGACTGGAATACTCTAGCTCTTGCTTTCTATAAGAGGTACTTTCCACCGCAGAAGACCAATGCTTTGAGAAATCAGATTACTAGCATCAAACAGACGGCCACAGAAGATTTGAGTGAAGCGTGGGTTCACTTCAAGAGATTAGTGCGTTCGGTCCCCCATCATGGTTTTGAGAAGTGGTTTCTTTGTAATCATTTTTATAATGGGTTATATGATGATCACCGTGCTTTATTAGATTCTTAAGCTAATGGGAGGTTTCAGGACAACACTACATTTGATGGCGCGTGGAAATTAATTGATCAGATTTCTACCCATACTGCAAAGTATGGAAATCCAAGGGGAAGTGTCCATGGAAGTGGGGGAGATAGTGGTATTGCAGCACAGCTGTAGGCTCTTTCTGCCCAAATTCCTGAGATGAAGACTACCCAATCATTGGGTAATAGAGAGAAAGTACATGCTACGAGTCAACAACAAGAGGAGTCTTGTGCTAGATGTGGATTAGACGGTCACAATGCAGCCGAGTGTTTGAGCACATTGGAGTAGGTTAATGCCTATCAGTCTTACAGACAAGGTATAAAAGGTACACCTTTCTCCAACTTTTACAATGAAAGAACGAATGAGCATCATTTCCTTCAATGGTCTTGTCAGAATGTGCAAAATCCGCAACCGCAACAACCACAAAAGAATACTTATATACCTCCTAACAATCGTGGTAATCAACCACAAGGAAGATATCAAAGGCAGAATCAAGGAGGTCAGTAGTTTAACAATCAATATCAACAACCTCCTCAACAAGCTCCAAACAATGAGATGGCAGAGTTGCACAATCTTTTGCAACAAACTTTGACAATGCAGCAAAAGTAGACGGCTCAAATTTCTGAGCTGATTGCCCATAATAAGATGTTGGATACCCAGGTAGCTCAGATGGCACTTCAAAATCCCTTAAAACAGCTCGGAGGTCTTCCTCCTCACGGTAAGCAAGCCCACGAGCAAGCTAATGTCATTCAATTGAGGAGCGGTACCACATATAAAAATCTGGAGTTGCCAAGTCATGATGAAGAATTGCCCACTAATGATAATGAAGTACCTGATATGCATCCTAAGGCATTGGGCAATTTGGAGCTAAGTGATGATGAAAAAGAAGTTGACGAAGTTGAAACACGAGCTGAGAATAAAAGCGAGAAAAATCAAAACAGCGAATCTGCTGATACGTGCAATTTATATAGTCCGTTTTGGCCTCTTATTGCACGCATTTCTATATCATTCTCGTAGTTTTGTATTGCAAAATGCCCCGAATAGACTACTTTGGTTTGTTTTGCCTCATTTGCAGGAATGGACCTGAAAGTAGTGAAATCGTACCTTATCCAGTCCCCTTAGCATGCATTTATGGAGATGGAAGATTTTGAGCAGAATTGTCGTGCCTCGGGAAGCGTGAAGGAGTGTTTGGAAGCTAACCAATTGAAGAGTCAAGCTGGTTCAGTGGCTAGTCCTCGATCGAATTGTTTTCTGTTCGATCGAGTGGTTCTGGTGGTCAAGGAAGCTCGATCAAGTCCCTGCTGAACTCGATCTAAATGAGGCATTTGGAGTTTACTCGATCGAAGACCCTACTTGTTCGATCGAGAGGAATTGCTGGGATAGTGCTCGATCGAGGAGTCTCAAATCACTCGATCGAGTACTTTGCTGTTACACGGGATTTTATTCCGTGAGTAGTTTTAATTAATATTTTAGTTTCGTTAAATAAATATCTCCCCTATATAAGGGAAGAGGTAATTAGGTTTTAAGCATTCTTAATCATTCTGTTTTAGGCTCTTAATTGCTGGAACTATGTTCTCTCTTTGGCTGCGATGCTTTGCTCTTAATTCTGGATCCCGGACTTTGTAATCTTTCTTCACTCTTTACACTTAATTTAATTCTTATTTGCATTCTCTTAATCTTTGCTTTTAATTTCTGTCTTAATTATTGTTATTGTTAGTTTATATTACTTCATATTATTCATATTATGTCTCTTGCTATTTCATTAATTGTTGTTATTAATTTCACCAATAATATGAGTAGCTAAATCCTTTTATGTTAGGATTAGGGGAGCCATGGTAGTGAATAAATGATGTTGTGAATAGATTAGATGGTTGAATTGTGAGAACTGTTTTATGACAATATAATTGCAATCATTTAGTTGAGTGCACGCTTCTAAACTAGTTAAATCGGTTAAATTCAGACCTGGATCGAAAGATTGGAATGAATAGACATGTTATGAACAGTAGACTACACTAAGGAGGATGAAAGTTAAGTTAGTAGTATTCTAGGGCGGATAGCGGACCGTAAGGACCTTTCCCTTACCCTTCTCACATTAGATCGTCTGAGCTATTTATGACTGAGTTGATTAATTGCCATAGTGAACCGACTTCCTAACATACGTCTCTTTATCTGATCACACCGTTTATTTCTCTTTATTCTTATTGCTCTTTTTCTCTTACCTTAATCTTATTTAGTAGTTAGAAATCAATTCAAAACACCCAATTGTTACCGTGACGGACTTAGATTAGCAGATAGATATAATAGCCTCTCTGTGGATACGATACCCGACTTACCTCTGCTATATTTATTAGTTGAGCCAGTTGGTTTGCTTTTGATAGGGTTGCGACAGCCGTGTCAAATTTTGGCGCTGTTGCCGAGGAGGCAATTAGCCTATATATCTGTCTATTTTTCGTCTGTCTTAGTCTCAAGGGAATTTTTAATTCCTTGAGGCAGTTCTCATTGTTTTTATTTCTTAGTTTTGTGTATGCCCAGGTCTAACAGTTCAGAATTAGTACCAGCTGATCCTGAACCGGAGCGGACTTTTCGCTATAGACAAAGCTTGTTGAGAAAGAATCGTGTAACACCCCCATTTATTCAGGAGCCTTTGGCTAGACATTCCCAAATAAATAGGACTGTTAGCATCTCGGTTTTCCGAGGTAGTGAATAACAAAGTCCAACTCACCAAAGTAGTTTAAATTAAAACTTTAATGATTACATGTTTATTACAACTTAATCCAACTTAAAACTTAATATAAAATAATTACAACTCGCAGCGGAAATAAATAAAGTGATATAATTGTTCTATGTGATCTAGACTTCAACTATGGTCCAAGTCGAGCTCTCATCCCAATGCTCCCGAGTCAGCTAATCTTTAGTACCTGTCAAATCTGCTCCCCATAAAACGGTTCGCCGCAGGTGTTCACGAATACATAGTCAACCGCGACGTTGAGTAGGAATAAATACTAACAACAAAAACATACGATAACAATCCAATTTCCTTTTGACATTGCACAACCCCCCTGACAACGTGCTCCTTCCTTTTTCTTAGCACACTAATCATCCCGCCAATCCCTGGCCGGGGCAGCCTCAACCCGAAGGTGAGTAAACACACACTACATTACCAAAAGGTAATGTCTGCCTCAACATATAGTTGAGTAATATCCACCAGGATGGCCCGCCAATCAACTGGGCCCGCCGAGTAAACACGATAAATATCGTCTGCCAGAATAAATCTGTTCAACCACTCCACATTACTATAAGTAATGTCTTCCAGAATAAATCTGTTAATACTACAACAATTCACCACCACAATATAACCAACATATACAAGATAATTCTCCTTTCCAACAACTTCAATAATATCAACCAACAAAATTCTCATATGCTCAATTCATTTTAATATAAGCCATCCAAAAAACCAAATATTATCGAGTAAGAGTTGAGTATGATTTATCCCTACCTGATAAGCAATTCCAATTAAGCAGCTCAAGCAATCCAATAAATAAAGCAATCCGATTTAAGAAAAATCCAATTAACACAGCTTTTCACAACTCCGTCACCTAGACAAGTAATAATTATAATTACTAATTATTTACTTTATTAAAATAATCAAATCAATTATAAATTAATTACATGTTCTCGTATAAATTATTACGTAAAACTTGTCTTAAATATTAATTACGGACAATTAACCAAATACCCCATGCAATTCATCATGACACTCTTAATAAACTACTATCTAATAATCACAACTTTACACAAAGACATAAACCCAACCAAGTAGTCAAGCACCACACATATACACACAGTGTACAACCCGCTAACCGGAAACAAGACACCATCATGTACCTCCTGTAATGGCCAGACTAACACCACATACTACCCAACCCACTCGATAAACCAATCAGCACCATCACCTTACGCTCACACCAGCAGAACGTCGAACGACCCGTCACACTCAGTAGCCCCGATCATGACACACAACATTACCAACACCTTACAGCTCCACCTAATACCTCCCCGGACTGCTCCCTCTGCCGCCAACATCACCACGCCACTGCCACCATCACTAACCGCCACACACAACCGGTACACCACGCCCTAACACCCCTCAACAACTAGCAATACCCAACAACAACTCAACATACAACATTAACCCACACCACCAACACGACAACACCATCCCAATTGACCACCACCACACGCGCCACCAGTAACCACCCTATCTCAGCCACCATACACAACCACACTAACCTCCCTAACCACGGCCTCACCATTACAAGCTACACCCACAACCGAAAACCCGACACACTCCCCTGTTTTTCCCCTGTTTTAACGCAACTCCGGTCAACCACCACGATAACCACCACCCCTGACCAGCCTGAGACCACCACTATCACCGACTAACTCCCACGAACCCAACCAGCCGAGGCTCGAGTCAAATAAGTCACGGGTAGGTGTATAAAACCGGTTTTATGCGTAAACGACAACCACCCTTTTCCCGCAACTCCGGCCAAGTAACCACTCAAGTCACCGCCAATACACATCCCTGACCACCCAAGGTGGTCGACAAAACCTTAGTTTCTACCCTAACCTACACCCAGGTCAAGACGAGTCAATACGGGTTCAAAAATCATATAAAACGCATAAGCCAACCACCAACCAAAACCCCCTTCGAACTCCCCTTGCCCGCCGGTCAAAGGTGGTCAACGGAGGGTCCGGTCACTCCCTGGTATCCCACGGTCAAGGTCACGGTCTCGGGTCAGTCGACGGTTCTCTAATTAACGAGTTATATTAGTCTTAAGGTGAGTATGTTATGAGACGATTAGAAAATTACCTTGTGACGATCTCACAGCTGCTAGTTCTTTATTCTCTTTTCACCTTTTCTCTTACGTGAATCACTTGTGTTTTTATGATGAATAAGGTCTATTGTTGTAGGTTGTCATCTATTTATATAGGTAGGTTAAGGTTTTATGGAAATCAATTAGGAAAAATATGTAATTACCATATTATTATTATTATTATTATTATTATTATTATTATTATTATATTGCTATTACTATACTAATGTTATTCGAGTAGTTCCCGAGCACACCACCCAGAAAGACACGGTCCAATACTCAAGCCCAACTCTGTCTTTGCTTTCTTATTTTATTCACTTAATTACCGTCTCAACACAACTATTATTATAAATACGATTATTACTAATTAATTAATTATTTGAATTACATAAATTATTCACTTATCATTCTTTATAATTAAGGGGTATTACAGTCTTCCCTTCTTAAAAGGAACTTCGTCCCGAAGTTCACCCAGAAATACAAACATGTCAGTCATATAAAACTCGTAACACAAGGTTACCACTTCAACCATCATTAATTGCAAACAATTATCAATTACTCAAAATGTATTACGAATTAAATCTCAAAATATATCACCATGAATTAAAGTTAACACGAAAATCTATCTCGAAGTACTCAAAATATGAGGTGTCACATTCTACCCCCCTAAGAATAAACTTCGTCCCGAAGTTTGCCAACAACTGTTATTAAGGTACCATAAATTCCTCCACTCAAACAAAATAAAATAAAATGAAATGAGATATAACTTTCTAAACCTCCTAATATCTAGGTCTTCTTTCCTCCACTCTCCCGCATGGTAGTAGCTGCTGACTTCCCACCATTGCCTTGATCACCATGGTTGTTACGATTTTGATTAAAGTAGTTGTTGAAACTCCATTGGTTACTCCAACCTCCTGATTGTTGGTTGCTCCCATAGCCCGACCTAGGTGTATGATAATCTCCATTCTGATTCCCATTTCCAGAACCTTTCTCCTGTTCTCCCACTCTAATTTTACACTCAAACCTCTTATGTCCAAATCCTCTACACTTGTGGCAAATCACTTCAGCCTTTGTACCAGCACTAGACCTCCCCTCAGTACCACGACCTACTCCTCCATAAAACGCACCACTTGAGAAATAAGATTGAAACTGGTTGGTAGTCTGCTTCTTGATCCCCTCTGCACTCTCGCTAACCGCCTCATTCTTCCTCTTTTCTCCCTTTCCTTTCTTCTCTTCCTTCTCCTTCTTCTCCTCCGTTAACATATCAGCAATCCTCTCAGCGTGCCCAGCTCTCTGGTAAACATCATCCATGCTATTAGGTTGCCCAGCTGCCAGCCTCTTCTTAATGTTAGTGGTCAATCCCTTCTCAAATCTCATCGTTAAAATCTCCTCACTAAAGTTCAAATCGGATACATACTCAGCCAATTCCATAAATCTATTGTGATAGGTCTCCACAGTCATCTCATTTGTCATTTTGAAAGAATCAAACTCAGCCCTCATTCTACTCTTAATATGCTCTGGTACAAACACATCCCTCATAGTCCCCTTAAAACCCTTCCATGAGACAAAAGGTTCACCACTCTCCCTCCAAGCTTCCCTCAAGACTTCCTTATTACGGGTCCACCACAATCCTGCCTTTCCTCTCAAATAATAAACAGCTTGATCAACTTGCATCTCCGCAGGACAGTTTAGTAACTCAAAAAGATTGTCAAACTCCCTATGCATCTCCCCTAGTAACGATGGTTCACCTAACCCATTATACTGTGTTGGATTATGCCTTGCAATGTTAGCACTCACCTTAGAAGAATCATGGGTTGATCCCTTAGCCTTAAGTGCATCAGTTAGGGCCTCATTCATAGTAATCAAACGGTCTACTTCCTCTTATGACATGGTAGTGGGTACGGTCTTCTTTGGAGGCATGGTTCTAAAAGAAAAGAAAATAAAACAAAATTTAAGCTTCTCCTAAGGAATTCGGCATAAGGTTTTTAAACTAATATCCTCACAATAACAAAAATAATGTGATTCATGGCTCATAACGGCCTCCGACCACGCCGCCCCAACCTTCCTAAAACGGTCCATTAGTCAATTAAACAACAGGCAAACTTAACAAAGCTCCTTCTTACCATCATCGATCATCCTAAATGTCCCCAAAACGTCCCAACACAAGTTTTTTTTGCTTCCCATCCCCCTAATAGAAGGGTTACGTCCCCGTAACCTCCTTACTTAAGCAAAAGACTAAGACATACAAAAATAAACATGGTTTCGGGGTCACAAAATCCGCATATCTCTAGACATATAAATTCTAATACACATTAACACACCATTTATACATGTGAAGGCATCCAAGTCAAACAATTACTTCTCCCAATAAGATTCACAACTTCATGCTAAAAAAACAAAACAATTTGAAATTCTCAATAATTTTCATAATTCAAAATTCACCCAGTAATATTCACAATTCACAATTTATTCACAATTTCATGCTCCCAATCAAGTTAGTCACCATCTACTACTTCTCAATATGCATCTCTTATAACCCCCGATACTTTACTTACTTCAATTCACATCTTGAAACGAAATTAGAAATTCTATCTTATGGCAACAAGCACTTCCAAGGCAACATAACAATTTTCATTTTATATTACACCACACTGTAATATCTCTCAAGGTAACCGGTTCAAAGCTGAAAGGGCCAGATCAAGGACGTCTCCCTAACCTAACAAGGGGCTCCTAAACAGTTTCTACCCGGATTCATTTTATTAGACACATCCTAAGTTCATTAGAGTTCATTGGTTAGGCCTGAGGATCGTTTTGCTCTGATACCACTTTGTAACACCCCCATTTATTCAGGAGCCTTTAGCTAGACATTCCCAAATAAATAGGACTGTTACCATCTCGGTTTTCCGAGGTAGTGAATAACAAAGTCCAACTCACCAAAGTAGTTTAAATTAAAACTTTAATGATTACATGTTTATTACAACTTAATCCAACTTAAAACTTAATATAAAATAATTACAACTCGCAGAGGAAATAAATAAAGTGATATAATTGTTCTATGTGATCTAGACTTCAACTATGGTCCAAGTCGAGCTCTCATCCCAATGCTCCCGAGTCAGCTAATCTTTAGTACCTGTCAAATCTGCTCCCCATAAAACGGTTCACCGCAGGTGTTCACGAATACATAGTCAACCGCGAGGTTGAGTAGGAATAAATACTAACAACAAAAACATACGATAACAATCCAATTTCCTTTTGACATTGCACAACCCCCCTGACAACGTGCTCCTTCCTTTTTCTTAGCACACTAATCATCCCGCCAATCCCTGGCCGGGGCAGCCTCAACCCGAAGGTGAGTAAACACACACTACATTACCAAAAGGTAATGTCTGCCTCAACATATAGTTGAGTAATATCCACCAGATGGCCTGCAGACCAATCTGGGGCCTGCCTCGAGTAAACACGATAAATATCGTATGGCAGAATAAATCTGTTCAACCACTCCGCATTACTATAAGTAATGTCTGCCAGAATAAATCTGTTAATACTACAACAATTCACCACCACAATATAACCAACATATGCAAGATAATTCTCCCTTCCAACAACTTCAATAATATCAACCAACAAAATTCTCATATGCTCAATTCATTTTAATATAAGCCATCCAAAAAACCAAATATTATCGAGTATGAGTTGAGTATGATTTATCCCTACCTGATAAGCAATTCCAATTAAGCAGCTCAAGCAATCCAATAAATAAAGGAATCCGATTTAAGAAAAATCCAATTAACACAGCTTCTCACAACTCCGTCACCTAGACAAGTAATAATTATAATACTAATTATTTACTTTATTAAAATAATCAAATCAATTATAAATTAATTACATGTTCTCGTATAAATTATTACGTAAAACTTGTCTTAAATATTAATTACAGACAATTAACCAAATACCCCATGCAATTCATCATGACACTCTTAATAAACTACTATCTAATAATCACAACTTTACGGAAAGACATAAACCCAACCAAGTAGTCAAGCACCACACATATACACACAGTGTCCAACCCACTAACCCGAAACAAGACACCATCATGTACCTCCTGTAATGGCCAGACTAACACACCACATACTACCCAACCCACTCGATAAACCAATCAGCACCATCACCTTACGCTCACACCAGCAGAACGTCGAACAACCCGTCACACTCAGTAGCCCCGATCATGACACACAACATGCCCAACACCTTACACCTCCACCTAATACCTCCCCGGACTGCTCCCTCTGCCGCCAACATCACCACGCCATTGCCACCATTACTAACCGCCACACACAACCGCTACACCACGCCCTAACACCCCTCAACAACTAGCAATACCCAACAACAACTCAACATACAACATTAACCCACACCACCAACACGACAACACCATCCCAATTGACAACCACCACACGCGCCACCAGTAACCACCCTATCTCAGCCACCATACACAGCCACACTAACCTCCCTAACCACGGCCTCACCATTACAAGCTACACCAACAATCGAAAACCCGACACACTCCCCTTTTTTTCCCCTATTTTAACGCAACTCCGGTCAACCACCACGATAACCACCACCCCAGACCAGCCTGAGACCACCACTATCACCGACTACCTCCACGAACCCAACCAGCCGAGGCTCGAGTCAAATAAGTCACGGGTAGGTGTATAAAACCGGTTTTATGCGTAAACGACAGCCACCCTTTTCCCGCAACTCCGGCCAAGTAACCACCCAAGTCACCGCCAACACACATCCCTGACCACCCAAGGTGGTCGACAAAACCTTAGTTTCTACCCTAACCTACACTCACGTCAAGACGAGTCAATACGGGTTCAAAAATCATATAAAACGCATAAGCTAACCACCAACTAAAACCCCCTTCGAACTCCCCTTTCCCGCCGGTGAAAGGTGGTCAACGGAGGGTCCGGTCACTCCCTGGTATCCCACGGTCAAGGTCACGGTCTCGGGTCAGTCGACGGTTCTCTAATTAACGAGTTATATTAGTCTTAAGGTGAGTATGTTATGAGACGATTTGAAAATTACCTTGTGACGATCTCACAGCTGCTAGTTCTTTATTCTCTTTTCACCTTTTCTCTTACGTGAATCACTTCTTTTTTTATGATGAATAAGGTCTATTGTTGTAGGTTATCATCTATTTATATAGGTAGGTTAAGGTTATATGGAAATCAATTAGGAAAAATATGTAATTACCATATTATTATTATTATTATTATTATTATTATTATTATTATTATTATTATTATTATTATTATTATTATTATTATTATTATTATTATTATTATTATTATTATTATTATTATTATTATTATTATTATTATTATTATTATTATTATTATTATTATATTGCTATTACTATACTAATGTTATTCGAGTAGTTCCCGAGCACACCACCTAGAAAGACACGATCCAATACTCTAGCCCAACTCTGTCTATGCTTTCTTATTTTATTCACTTAATTACCGTCTCAACACAACTATTATTATAAATACGATTATTACTAATTAATTAATTATTTGAATTACATAAATTATTCACTTATCATTCTTTATAATTACGAGGTATTACAAATCGTCAAAAAGAAGTCCTGAGTACTTTTGACCCTGATCTTGAACATTTTCTATTTGCAAAAGACAAGTCTTTCTAAGAAGATACTTTTATTTCTGCAGCCGTATCTGTGAGAATGCCTAACATCGCCAGTTATTCTGAGCCTACAGCTGCTTCTATTCCTAAAGGGTTCAACCTTGCAACAGAAGATGGGAATGTTGGAGGATGTGTCCTCGACAATAATGGGATCACATGTTTAAATCTCATAATAAGAATGCATGAGGGACTGTAATATTTTATTGTCAACTGATCCACATTAATCAGTAATGGTTGGCTGACTAGAGTTTGAAATTACTGTCGTATGACGGTGGTGATCAGTTGATCCCTTAAGGTCATACCTCTAGGGTAACACTCTTAATTGATCAATTAATTAATTGTATAATGATACAAGTTAATTAATCCTTTAAAATCGAAAATGTGTTTTATTACTGAAACTTTATTATTGTTTATTGAAACAATTATAAATAGAATGAATAATGTATTATAATTACAAGGTGTTGTGAATTATAATTAAATGGTCCATTTTAAGTATATGTAATCATGTATTGCTATTTGTGTTATTGTATGTGATTTATTTTGTATGTAATGATTTTTAATTAGTTAAAAATGCATTACATAGTCACATGTCTAATAACATGTCACATATGTCACAAATTACAATTGACAAAATCACAAACTTAAAATGGAATCCCATTTTACATATGGAAACCGGTTTTTCCATGGGTGGGGGACAATTGTGCTTTTGTCTTAAATGTTTAAGACAACTTAATTATGCTAGGGTTAGGCATGCTTAACCTACATTTCTTGTGAAGAACATTTGGTAGGAAAAATGAGCATGCATTGGCATTCGGTAACCCAAGGCACCCGGCCCCTCTCCCCTCTTCACTAAATAAGAAATGCTTTTCTTATTTACAAATTCATTCCTAATGTTTCTACTAGATCTCTTAACAAAAATACTCCAAAATTATTTTGAGATAGAAAATAAAACATCATTGAAATACTAATATTGAGATTTGATTACTAGTAGTAGTAATATAATTATATTAGTCATTTTAAAGGAACATATACTAAATTTCTAGTAACTAAATTAGTATATTTATTAAGGGTGATTATCTTGGTACAATTCCTTGAGGAGTAGATCCTACCATTGGGTCTAAGTTCATCCTTGGAGCACTCGGATTTTTACGAAGACTCGGATTTCTAAGTTCATCCTTGGAACACTCCTTTGTAAGTCGATTGATTTCTTCTTACATTGTCATTTTGTTATGCATGCATAAGATCTAGTTAGTTTATGACTAAACTAAACTTTAAATAGTTATTAGAAATGTCTAATAAGAGGTTAATGAATCTTACAAACAGTATCAGAGCCAGGTTGTTGCATGCATAATCGGTTATTGTTTTCCGAGTTAAAATGTTAACATATAAAACTAGAAATTTGTGATTTATGAGGATAAATACCACGAAATTTTTGCATGAATAACATTTTGGTCCTAAATTGATTTTAGGTAATTTTGATGATTTATGGTATAAATTTTGCTCTTTAATTTATTTTTAGTATTTTTGTTACATTTTATTTAGTAAAATGACTTTTAAATACTAAAATATGTTAGACTATGATTCTGACCTTGAAATTTTAACATGACCTCACATGCATATTTTACTTATTGTATGTAAAATTTCGTATAAACTTGTTTTATATTGCATGTTTTATGATTTTTACATGATAAAAATGGATTACATGGAGGTATTTTGGTTAAAATTAGTTAGACTTTGTTTCTGCCTATGAAATTTTAGTATGTTGTCACATGAAATATTTACACACTGTATGTAAATTTTGAGGTAAAATGGATTTATTTTGCATGATTTATGATTTTTAGATGTAAAAATCATTTAAATAGTGATTATTTTAGCAAAAATAGCTAAAATAAATTTTATGGCATGAAATATTTTTCCAAAGTTTTATATATGATATGAACATTTAAATCTAAAGTTGCATATCAAATTTCGATTGATTTGGATGTTTATTGATTTTTATATTGTAAAATTGATAAATAGCAACTTTAAATAGTCATAATTGTAAATTCGATTTTTGGACCTAAAAATTTGTCTTTTCCAGGTTCTAGAAACTTATATAGAATATTCAAAATTTTCATTTTCATTTATTACATAATTTTATGTTTAATTCGGAATTAAGGGGATAAAGTTACGTATTATGCGATTTATTTGTGAAATAAGTTGAATATATTCTATGGACAAATTTTTATTAAAATATTGGAATATTGGGAATTTTCCAGAATATAAAAAATTATGAATTTGCAATTTTCAAATTTTTATGACTTATTGGGAATTATTTCTTTATTATTATGAATAAAAGATATTTAAGGAGCAATAATAAAATATCAAGTTGAATTATTGTCAAATATTTAGTGAAGACTAAATTTTTGAGTCCTAAAACAGTTGGGGTAATTAACTTGGACATAGATTTGATTTATGTAATATTGTGTGATTTTAATAAGTTAACAATCGCAACTATCCATAAAACCGGACCAAATATACGATATTAGCTTAAATAGGGCGCTTTGGCACATCACATGGCATGTTTCATACATATATTAATGCTGCATTTTTAGTATGAATGTCATGTTTTATTTTATGTAATTTTGAATTATGTAATTTGTACTTAGTATGTCCTTAGTTTTTAATTGATATTTCCTGAAATGAATGGGGATATCGATTCAGTTGTAATTAATGTGATCTCGTATCACTTTTGTTTTTATTTTTGTTTTCTTTTTATAATGTATAAAATAGAAAAGCTATGTAGTTTATTTATCCCGGAGATCCTTGAAGACGGTGCCATTTGGAAAGGCGTTCCGACCAAGACGGTGTTGCCTTGAAGTGCGTGCCAAATGAATTTCAAGGGACCAAAGGAGTTGGTTTCCGAATTTGTAAATAGTTTATTAGATTTACTATTTTAGGAATGCCATATTAGGATTTTATTGCTTTGCTTTGCATTTGTTTTATATGTTTGCATGCATAGCCAAATCGCCATAACTTCACATGCATATCATATTTTATCGAGTCATCGACCGTGTCAATTATAATTATCGTAGTTCACCGCTTTAGTTCACTTAAAACGTGATAGATAATAAATTGACAAAACCTCTCACTAAATAATAATTGAGAATTAGCCTTACCAAATACTAGAACCATGAATCTCAATTTCATAAGGAAGTAGGCTCGGCTCACCGAGGTACTAAACTTGTTACGTTGGGTAAGTGAGTAGTAAATTGTTATTACATCGAAACATGGATTTAGCTCAACGGAAGTATTCGCGACCGTAGCCGCATATGTTCCGGGCTTAAGATAAATATTAAAGTAATTTTATCGACCGAGAGTTCTAGAAGTAGAATCTATTAAAGAGTTAGTCCACCGAGTTATATTGACTAGGGATGAATCGGCTCGCCGTGCCCGAATTGATATGAATTTGGATCTCGGGATTATTTATAATAGTTGGGTAGAGGTCATTATATAAATGCTTAAAACTTGTTTAAAGTGTTTACAAGTATGATTAAAATGACAAATGTCAATATTTCCTTTACCTACATTTTGTAGTTTATCAATAGATCCTATCAATCCGACAACACCTATTACCATTGAGTCTTGTCATAAATTATTTGACGATATTTGCTCCAACAACCACCTCGATACAACTAAAGAGCTTCATTTTGGGATCGGTTCCGAAGGAAACCTTAATTTCATTACTTCCTCCATACCTCCTACTATGACTAGATCTTTTATGAATGTGTCTCGGGAAGACCATCTCACTAAATTTATGGGATCCTTATCTTTAGAAGAAAAGAATGCCAAAACTAGTGGGAGTCCTAGCAAGCAAGCTCTTGCAACTAAAGGAAAATGGTTCAAAAGGAAGGGGAAGAAAGGTATAAAGTTCAACAATGGGAACAAGATGGCTAGTGGGACTACCAAAGGAGCCCAACTTGATGATGAATGTCATTATTGTCATGGCATGGGACATTGGATGAGGAATTGCCCCATATATTTGGGAAATATTAGGGATGGACTTGTTATTCCACTCGGTAAAATTCCTTCTGAAATTTATGTTATTAATGTAAATTTTACTTCCACCACAACGTGGGTATTAGATACCGGTTTTGGTTCTCACCTTTGTAATCATTTACAGGGGCTAAGAAACGTGGAAAAGCTGAGCATAGACGATGTTGATCTCCGACTTGGGAATGGAACTAGAGTAGCGGCCACATCCAAGGGAACTTATGTACTTGTTTTGGCAAATGGACTTGAGTTGTATCTCCATAATTTTTTTTATGTACCTTCTGTTTCTAAGAACATTATTTCAATTGCTATGTTAGACATAGAGGGCTTTAATTTTTCCATTAAAAACAATTGTTGTATCATTTCTAGAAATGACTTGGTCATAGGCCGAGGCTCTTATATAAATGGCATTTATGTTCTAGAAACTTCAAATCCATGTAAAGACATCTATAACATACAATCCAAGAGACTCAAATCAAGTGATCCAAATGAATCGTACATTTGGCATTGTCGATTAGGTCATATTAACGAGAATCGCATAAAAAGATTAGTTTCAACTAATGTTATTAAACCATTTGATTTTCAATCATATGGTATATGCGAATCTTGCCTCCTAGGCAAAATGACTCGTAATCCTTTTAGTGGTAAAGGGACACGAGCTAGTGAATTATTGGGCCTTATACGTACCGATGTATGTGGACCAATGACTATCACCGCTAGGGGTAATTATGACTACTTCATTACCTTCACCGATGATTTATGTAAATATGGGTATATCTACTTAATGAAATACAAGAGTGAGGCCTTTGAGAAATGTAAATAATTTCAAAATGAAGTAGAAAACCAGTTGAACAAGAAGATAAAGGCACTACGATCCGATCGTGGTGGAGAGTATCTTAGTAATGAATTTGATTCACACTTGAAAGGTTGTGGCATTGTGTCACAACTCACTCCACCCGGTACACCAAAACTTAATGGTGTTGCCGAGAGGAGAAATCGACCCCTACTAGATATGGTTCGATCTATGATGAGTCAAACTGAGTTACGCGACTCGTTTTGGGGATTTTCAATCTAAACCGCAATCAAATCATTGAACAATAGTCCGACAAAAGCAACCGAAAAGACTCCATATGAGATATGGAAAAGAAGGCTTCCTAATATATCCTATATGAAGATTTGGGGATGTGATGCCTACGTCAAGGTAAAGACAGACAACAAGCTAGCCCCATGATCCGAAAAGTGCATCTTTGTAGGTTACCCCAATACCTCCCGAGGCTATTACTTCTACAAACCTCATGAAGACAAAGTGTTTGTGTCTAGTGAGGCTGTCTTCCTAAAAAGTGAGTTTATTTCTAAATGACAGAGTGGGAGAAATTTTGAACTTGATGAAGTTTAAGATCCACAATCCAAAGTAGAGACGCAAGAAGACGTTCCTTCGTCGTCTAATTCTGTTATTGTTCCTCAACCAAGGAGGTCGGGTCGAGTCTCTCGACATCCTGAAAGATATGTTGGACTTATCCAAGAGGATAGGAGTCTTGATGTGTTACTTTTAGAAAGTGACGAGCCCGCCACCTACAAAGCTGCAATCTCTAGTCCCAATTCAGCTTTATGGCTTGAAGCCATGAAATCCGAAATGATTTCTATGCATGAAAATCAAGTTTGGAACTTGGTGGATTTGCCTAGAGGAGTAAGACCTCTTCAATGCAAATGGATCTTTAAAGTAAAGAATGACATAGAAGGACATGATGATGTCTACAAGGCAAGGCTAGTGGCAAAAGGTTTTACCCAAATTCATGGTCTTCACTATGACGAAACCTTTGCCCCCGTAGCCATGCTGAGATCCATTCGGATTCTGTTAGCGATCGCCGCATTTCATGACTATGAAATTTGGCAAATGGATGTCAAGACCGCCTTTCTAAATGGGTATTTAGAAGAGGAGGTGTATATGATGCAACCTGAAGGTTTTGTAGATCCTGAAAATCCTAACAAAGTCTGTAAGCTTAAGAGATCGATTTATGGTCTTAAGCAAGCATCAAGAAGTTGGAACCATCGATTTAATCATGTGATAAAAGGAAATGGTTTTACTCGAAGTATTGAGGAACCATGTTTATACATTAAGTTCAGTGGGAGCAATGTTGTGTTCCTAATATTGTATGTGGATGACATACTGCTTGTTGGAAATGACATTCCTATGTTGTCCTCCGTCAAAGAGTGGCTGGGAAATCATTTCCAAATGAAGGATTTAGGAGAAGCACAACGCATATTAGGTATCCAGATCTATAGAGATAGACCCAAAAGGATATTGGCATTAAGTCAAGAATCTTATATTGACAAGGTTCTTCGACGCTTCAACATGGACCAGTCTAAGAGAGGCTTAATTCCTATGGGTAGTGGGATAATTTTGAGCAAGTCTCAATCACCCACCGAACCCGAAGATGTTGAACGCATGAAGTTGATTCCCTATGCTTCGCTGTTGGATCAATCAAGTATGCCATGATATGCACTCGTCCAGATGTCTCGTATGCTTTTAGCATGAACAGTAGATATCAAGATAATCCAGGTGAGAGTCACTGGATAGCTGTTAAGAACATCCTTAAGTACTTACGAAGGACTAAGGATTCTATCTTAGTGTTTGGAGGAGACTCCGACCTATGTGTTAAGGGTTACACAGACTCGATCTTTCAAACAGATAGAGATGACATAAAATCCCAAGGTGGGTATGTTTTCATGCTCAATAGTGGTGATTTAAGCTGGAGAAGCTTCAAGGAAGCTGTGATTGCGGATTCTACTATGGAGGCTGAGTACGTTGCAGCATCAAAAGCTGCCAAGGAAGCTGTGTGGATTAGGCAATTCATGGAGGGGCTAAAGGCAGCTTTTGATATTAATTAAGATTAAATTTATAGTGAGTAATTGAGGAATTGTCACTTAATTTGATCAATTAAATAGGTGGTTTGGATAAAATTAATCTACATAATTGAAGAATTATGTATTGCATGTTTAATTTATTTTAGTTGATGCATTTTATTTTAGTTGAATGAATCGTTGAATGGTTTTATTTACGTATTTTTGCAATCGGTTGTAATTTGTAATACCTAGTGTGGCCTTAGTCAAATTATGTTTTCGTAATGATGGAAACATAATTTTTTAATGTAATTTGAGATCTCGTATCTCCGTTTGGTTTTCTTTATTTATTACGGTTTTGAAATTAGAATGTAAATAGGTTTATTATGTAATTTTAAATTGTAATTTTTGAGAAGACTAAAGATGGAGATTGGAGCTCACTCCCGCTACTTGGATCAAGATGGAACATCAAGACAAGCTTCTCGGGTCCAAGGATTGATTCCAAAGTTGTATTAATGTTCATTTTGATAGGATAGGCCACACTAGGACTTTATTTTTGTTTTACGTTTTACCATTCTTATTGCTTTTCATTCACATGCTAGTTAGTGCATCATTTTCCGCCTAAAACCAAACCACCTACTAAAATGCATGAAAATTGACTCGTATAGATTGTATGTTAGTTTTCATAGACATACAGATGTCACTCAGTTTAAGCCATCACCTTAGTTTATTCATTCACGCATGCTAGATATTAGTTCACTTAAAATGAATTAAAAAAAAGTTGATGGGATCTTCCTCTAAAACGGAAATTGAGATTAGTCTTTATAAGGGCAAACAACTATGAATCACTTCTTCGTCGGTAGGCATAATATGACCCCTTCTACGTTGGGTAAGTAGTTTGTGTTGACTTAGTTTATCTCCACATTATAGTCCGAAGAGTTTCTCGTGATTATGATGGACTAAAGATAGAATTTACAGAAATTTATCGACCAAGAATTCTAACAGTAGAATTAGCCAAAAGGTTGGCTTATCAATTTACAGATAATTGAGTCTTGGGATCATTTATATAATTCTTGAGGAAGGTCAATTGTAAAAATGCATGAGTCTTCGCGTTATAACAGTATTGCATTAGACTTAAAATCAAATCGATGCATATGCTTATTATTTATTCTTCTTTTCGCAGTGTAGAATTCATTTATTTCGATAATACTGTTACAACAAATGGCTGGAAATAACGAAATCCCAATGCCGAGTGCCACACTTGGACGCGAGTCCTGGCTTAAAATTTTTATGGACAACATGAATCAGTTCACACGACTGAAGAATTATGGGTCCAACTTTGCGGACTGGGAGGCAGCACTACGGAATGCTGCCATTGCTGACGGTAAGCTCAAGTACTTAACTGAGCCAATACCGGTAAAACCAGCCCCCAATGCGGGAGTTAACGAGTCACTTGCTTATAGTGATTTCGTCATGGAAGCGGGTGCAATAAAGAACGTACTCATCTTTGCAATGGAAACCAATTTGCAGAGACGCTTCATTGCCCAGGGTGCAAACAAGATTTTCACCACGCTCACTAACGAGTTCTCAAAAGCACCAAGGATCGTTACTTATGAGCATACCTGTCACTTCTTTGATGCGAAACTCCAAAAGGGCCAACCGGTTAGCCCACACATTCTTAACATGATTGAGAATGTCGAGAAATTGGAGGCACTTGATTCCAAAATCAGTGAGAGCATTGTCATTGACCGAATGCTTCATTCTCTTCATGATGGTTTTGCCCTTTTCAGGGCGAACTACTACATGAATGACTTAAAGAAAAGTCCTCATGAGCTACACTCACTTCTCGTACAGACCGAGAAGGACATGAAATTGAGTGGGAGCATGAATCAGGATGTTCTCACGATTTCCAACAAGGGTAAAGGTAAGGGCAAAGCTCCAGGCGACCTAACTGTAGATAAGCCAAAGTTTAAAAAGCCTGGAAACGGTAAGAGTGGGCCTGGTGAGACTAGTGGCTCACAAGGCAAGTCAAAGAGCAAGGGCGGTGACATTGAGTGCTACCATTGTCACAAGACTGGACATTGGTGGGGGAACTGTCCCGTGTACCGTGAGGACATAAAAGCAGGCCGTGTCGTTCCTGTTGGTATGTCATCTTATATTCATATGATTGAGATTAACCATACAAGTTTCGGAACTTGGGTACTTGATACTGGTTGTGGTTCTCATCTGTGTAATCATTTGCAGGGCCTAAGAAACATCACACCTCTCGGACAGGGTGATGTGGACCTGCGAGTCGGGAATGGAGCCAGAGTTGCTGCTGTCTCGAATGGAACGTATGTAATCCAACTCCCTAGTGGTTTTGAGTTATTTTTAAATAACTGTTACTATGTACCCAGTTTGTCTAAGAACATTATTTCAGTTTCCGTACTTGATAAGGACGGTTTTTCATTTTTAATAAAGGATAATAGCTGTATTTTATCTTTCAATGAAATGATTTATGGCAAAGCAGTTTCCATGAATGGAATTTACATCTTAGATCAAACCACGGAAGTATTACACGTGAATAATAAGAAATTAAAGGTTGGTGACAAAGATCAAACCTATGTATGGCATTGTCGAATGGGACACATAAATGAGAAACGCGTGAAGAAACTCGTCGATAATGGGACTATTCCCGCATTCGATTTTTCTACATATGGCACGTGTGAATCATGTCTCATTGGCAAAATGACTCGAATTTCCTTCAAAGGTGTTGGAATGCGCTCTAGTGACCTATTAGGACTAATACATACTGATGTTTGTGGACCTATGTCAATTATCGCTAGAGATGACTATAGATATTTTATCACTTTCACGGACGATTTGAGTAGATACGGATATGTCTACTTAATGAAGCATAAAAGTGAGTCCTTTGAGAAATTCAAGGAATACCAGAACAGGGTTGAGAACCAACTGGGTAGAAAGGTTAAAGCACTCATTTCAGATCGGGGTGGCGAATATCTTTCAAATGAGTTTGATCAACACCTTAAAAACTGTGGAATCGTTTTACAGTTAACTCCACCTGGAACACCTCAATTAAATGGTGTGTCCGAACGGAGAAATCGAACCTTACTTGATATGGTTCGGTCCATGATGAGTCACACGGTAGTACCTGATTCATTATGGGGTGTTGCTCTTTTGTCAGCTGCTCTTATACTTAACCGAAGTCCGACTAAAGCTGTCGACAAGACTCCATATGAAATGCGGAAGGGAACGGTCCCTAACTTGTCCTTTATTCGGGTTTGGGGCTGCGAGGCTTATGTCAAGTGGAGACACGAGGATAAGCTCGGCCCGCGATCGGTCAAGACATACTTTATAGGTTATCCAAAAGGAACGTTTGGTCATTACTTCTATTTGCCTACCGAACATCGAGTTTTTGTTGCGGCTAGTGCGAAGTTCTTTGAGAAACAATTTCTCGAGAACAAGACAAGTAATAGAACCTTCGAGCTGTCGGAGATTCCAGAACCAACAACCGAGGAACAGATGGAGGAAGTTGTTCCTCCAACTGATGATACGGTTAATATTCCTGAGGAACCTAGGAGGTCGGGTAGAGTCTCTAATCCTCCGGACAGATACATTGGTATGGTCGAGGAGAATGACGTTTTGCTCCTAGAGAGTAATGAACCCGCTACCTATAAAGGTGCTATGGCCTGTTCCGACTCAAAGCTATGGCTCAAAGCCATGCAATCCGAGATGGACTCCATGTATGAGAATGACGTATGGGATCTAGTTGATTTACCTAATAAGGTAAAACCTCTACAGTGCAAATGGCTTTACAAAATAAAGCATTCTGTAGACGCGCAACCAGATACCTATAAGGCATGACTAGTGGCAAAAGGTTTCACTCAAGTGCACGGATTGCATTATGATGAGATTTTTGCACCTGTAGTCATGCTACGTTCCATTTGGATAATCTTAGCGATTGCCGCATTTCATGACTATGAAATTTGGCAAATGGATGTGAAAACCGCCTTCTTAAACGGTTATTTGGAGGAAGAGTTGTACATGGTGCAACCCGAAGGTTTCATAGATCGTGAACATCCTAAGAAAGTATGCAAGCTTAAGCGTTCCATTTATGGACTTAAGCAAGCTTCTCAGAGTTGGAATCATCGTTTCGACCAGGTGATAAAAGAGTATGGTTTCACTCGATCGGTCGAGGAACCATGCTTATATATCAAGTCGAGTGGGAGCAAGATTGTATTCTTGATATTGTATGTCGATGACATACTCTTGATTGGGAATGACATTCCTCTCTTATCTTCGGTTAAAGGATGGTTGAAGAACCATTTCCAGATGAAAGATCTGGGTGAGGCACAACGCATTTTGGGAATCCGTATCTACCGAGATAGATCACGACGGACGTTATCACTTAGTTAGGAGTCTTATTTGGATAAGATTCTTGAGAGGTTCAGCATGACCAACTCCAAGAAGGGGAACCTTCTAATGACGTCTGGGATGCAGTTGAGCAAGTCTCAGTCACCCACGACGCCTGAAGGGATTGAGCGCATGAGTCGTGTTCCTTATGCATCTGCAATAGGATCAATCATGTATGCCATGATATGCACACATCCAGACAAGGCATATGCATTGAGTATGACGAGTTGGTACCAAAAGAATCCAGGTGAAACACACTGGATAGCTGTTAAAAACATCCTCAAGTACCTACGGAGGACTAAGGATAGGGTATTGACTTATGGAGGCGATACTAAGCTATGCACAATCGGTTACGCAGATGCTAGCTTCCAAACGGATCGAGATGATTCAAAATCTCAGTCCGGATTCGTCTTCACTCTTAATGGTGCTGCGGTCAGCTAGAAGAGTTCCAAACAGAGTGTTGTAGCAGATTATGCCACTGAATCCGAATACTATGCCGCTTCGGAAGCAGCAAAGGAAACTATATGGATGCGTCAATTCTTACAAGGACTTACGATAGTTCCTAGTTCGAATAACCCGATCACCATCTATTGTGACAATAGAGGTGCCACCTTCCAGGCTAAAGAGTCAAAGTCTAGCAACAAATCTAGACATGTACATCGGAAAGCTCACCTGATCCGTGATTACGTGGAGCAAGAAGTGATAGTGATTGACAAGATAGCTTCGGATGATAACATCGCGGACCCTCTCACTAAACCGTTCAATTTTGATAAGCATGAAGGGCACGTTATTTCCATGGGAATTAAACGTGTTCCTGAGTTGTAGTAGTTGATTATGAATTTGATACATTATCTTTTTCATATACTATTTATAACTTCATCGTTTTAATATAATATTTTGTTTTTCATGTAGATTGTACTGACAACATTGAACGCCACAAAGTGAACTGAATTACATTATATTTTGTTTTAGTCCGTAATCGCCCATATGAGCTGATAACTCTGGCTATTATATTGTGCAGTCGATTGATGGTGGGTTCAACGAGCCATAAGTCAAACAGTTGACTGATCGATCACAGATGCGAGATTATAACGATACCTCGTAGGACAAATTTTTGTGACAACGTAATGGAGTCCTAAATGTTTAAAAACATTCGGTGCCAGGTCGTGGATAGGACATCCATTGTGTTCCTAGAGTCGATTCTTTTGACTATCGACTGTCTCTTGAGATTAAGGCAGTTTTTGGGTGACTTTGGTTTCTTTCTCACGGTCTGCTATAACTGGAGGCTAAGTAGATTTTTTCTGGGTCATTTCATACTGTGCTTACATCTGCAGGATTCGAGTTGAGGAAAATATCCAACCCTTATCAGGTTTAGTTATTTCTCAGGGCCACTCGAGGAGTTGTAACTGAAATGCATGGCCATGCTCGAATGATGATTCGTTTATCAGTTAAGTTACTCTCTAGTCGGGGAAACAACTCTTGATACAGATCACTTGTAAAATACGACCTTTGTGAATACAGATTTTGCAAATTGTTTTACATTGAGTGGGAGAAATTTATAAATCTCTGATGCGATCCCGCTAAGTGTTCACAAATTAAGATGTGGTCGTTGGTCACGGTCGAATCAAAACACAATTTATAGCTTAACAAGCAACTCTACAATTAGTAAAGAGGCAAGTAAAGGTCGGATCCCAAGGGACGGGAGTTGAAATGAGATTTCTATTGTAACAAGTGGTGTCTAAGGGGTGTCACAAATTGGGTTGATGTAGAAGGTTACTAAACTAGAATAACAATGAAAATAAACAAGCAAGATGAATTAAAGGGGTGTAAACAATTGATTAAAGGCACTAGGGTGTCATGGGGTCATAGGGGAATCATGGGATATGATCATACAAACATGTTCTCAAATTATAAGCAAGCAATTATTGTTGTGATGGATTGAGTTGGGTTATATCTTACAATCCTAGGAAAGTTTGGGTCCCGGAGCTGAATCGATTAGATTGTACAACACCTACAAGTCGACTTAATCTTCCCTACTCAACAACATGCATGGTCTAATGAGACTCGAGTTGGGTTATATCTTACAAGTCTCATTGAAAAGATAGAAGATGATAGTAAATGCAAGGATTCATAGGCTTAGCATTTCATCAAATATAACAAGTGCATGAGTTGAGATCAAAACAAGCAAGCAAATAAAACATGAATGCATATTAATTTAAGCATGAATCATTCCCCATGTTGGTTTCCCCTAATCACCCATTAACCCTAGCTAAGAGACTACTCAGTCATTATCATGTTGATCATGTTAGCAAGGTTGTCAATCATACTAACAATATGAAACATAATGAATAAATGAAAGTAATTAACAATAATTAAAAAGGGATTAAGAGATTATACCTACTAATGATTCCAATAATAAAGCAAGAATAATAGAAGTACTTGAATGCTAGATTGAGAGGTTGTCAATCTCCCAATAATAACCCAAATAATCTTCAATTACCCAAAATAAAGGATGAACAAAAGAGAGATTAAAGAACTAAAACTTGGATTAAAACTTGATTAATACTTGATTACAATATTGAAGAGAGATTTGATTGATATTAACTACTCTAATTATTGATAAGAAGAACATGCTCCTCTAATTAGCCTAATGGGGTATTTATAGTGAAAATTAGGGAGGATGCATTAGGGTTAACTAAGGGCTAAACTAGTAATTACACTTTTTAAGTTGAGCAACGAGGACCCGGTATTTTCTGAGAGAAGGGCTTCTCTTTTCGTAGCTTGAAGAAGACAACCCGTGCTGTGAAGAAATCCGGGCGGAATAAGGTCGGGACGGCCGGATTTGGGCGGTGGAATCCGAGCGGATTCTGGGGAATCCGGACGGATTGTTGAGGGTGAATCCGAGCGGATGCAGGCACGGGACGCTCGGATTATGCAGAGGCTGGACGGGCGGATTGCTGGCAATCCGCTCGGATTGTCGATCGATAGTAACTTCTTCTTTTCTTCCCTTTTCTTCATAAATTCCTTGGGGATTTCCTTGGGGACTCAAGGATCTTTCCTCAACATTGCTCTTCTACTATGATATGTACAAAGGCCTTCTAATCTTGTCTCTCCTTGATGCTTCGTCATTGAATTCGATCAATTTAGTCTCGTTTTGCCATGAAAATGCAAGATTCTTACTCCTTTCCTACCAAGGGATCAAAATCTCAAAGAATATGAAAAACAAAGAACTAAAGATAGGAAATGACCCAAATAAGCACTAAAAAGCATGGAAACAAGGCTAATTCGGGGGCTAAATATGCGCCAATTATGGTCACATCAAATATCCCCAAACCGAACCTTTGCTCGTCCCGAGTAAAGAGGTGACAAAGACTAGGACCAATACTAACCTATCCTAATAATATAGCCGATATGAGACAATTAGCGGGTCTCACTCCGCCCCTTCAACTCACAACAAGACAACCATGAGGTAGGATGTCTTCTTGCAAGGCAAGGTGGGTCTTGCCAAAATGGCGACACATCCAAACATTAAGCACACAAAAGCACATAATGGATGCATCTACAAAAAGAATAGCCACTCCCTCATCAAGTGGCGGAAATTATCTACAAGGGAAGCAATTCAAGGGTACACAATCCTTCATAGATGCAATTTGTTCAAACTACTAAGCCTAGAAGGATACCAATAAATCACCTCCAGGTTGTGTCGAGCTAGGGTATCTTTGTCCTCAATCGTTAAATGCTTTTGTCAAGAATAGAATCCCTATGGTGTTAGAAACACTGGAGGATCGCGGAATTCCCCCTCTTGCCGAGACAAGAAGAAGGGTCGTCCCCTCTCTACCATGCACAAAAATGGATACGAATGATAAAGGGATCAATAGATATTTGAGTTTCACTTTTGGGAGTTTGCTTTTGTTTTTGTTTTTCCCCCCAATTTCTTGTGGCATTTGACATTTGAGAACACTTTCTTTGCCATTTCTTTTTGATTTTTGGCATTTCAATACTTGACAACTTTTTTGCATTTCTTTTTGAACATTTTCAAAGTCACCCCAATTAGTAACAAGGGTGCCTTATATTTGAAGCTTTAGGAGTCTATTTTTGCTCCTCTTTTCTTTTGATGCATTTTTGCAAACTTTCTTTCATTTTTCATTTCATTGAACTCAAATTGATTTCTTTTTGTGCCCATTCCCTTTTGTTGACAAAATGTATGGTAGAACATGGATGATGGATGTATGGGTGCATGGTTTCAAGGGTCACCTTGGAATAAACGGTAGCCAAGGAGTTATCACATCACAAGGTACTCTTGACTCGGCCTTAAACCATGGGTCAAAGGATACTAGCATGACACATCCTAGGGTGTTTTACAAGCATTCTAACAAGCAATGTCTTAAGAAGAAAAAGCATCTACTAGGGCCTATATACATTTGTCAAGCTTCCCAAATAGACGGTTTCGCAAAATTTTCTAACATGCAAACTACATGCCATGATGCAACTAACATATAAACATCCTAATGCATATGATTCTACCAACTAATATGACATATAATCTAAATGCAAGTCCTAGATTCACATTGTTATACCGCATCAATCAAAATAAAGCCACATAGTCATTAACATAAAGAGGAAAAAGGAGATTGAAAAGATCATACCATGCGGTCTTCAATATCCTCATGTCTCGGATGTGGCGTAGTCAATCAATGTGAACAAGGATAAAACAAACACAATATATACAAGACAATATATACAAAGGAAATGAACTTGTTTTTGGGTTTTTCAATTTCTTCAATTTTTATGGGTTTTTTGAATAAGAGTTAAATGTTAGAATTCCCATCCCCACACTAATATGGGCATTGTCCTCAATGGCCAAAATGATGGAAATTATGCAAAGATGATGCATGATTTCTATACTAAATGCAATCTATACTAAGCTATGCTACATGATGCATGGTTTTTGTTATGACGGAGAGGATAATTTAGATTACCTCCCATTGCGTATGCATTAACTTCCCCAAACCGAGTGAGACATTATTGCTAATGTCCAAGGATGGGTATAGTTTATGCACACACTATGCTATGCATGAAACTAATTTGTCATTTTGGATTTTACAAATGGGAACAATAAAATAAGAACACCTCAATGGTACCGAGGTGTAAGTCCTTTGATGTTGCTAGGACTAAACCAACAATGATCAAAATGAAATAAAATACAAAGAGATATAGACAAACCATGGGAGTGTAGGAGTCTCCAAGGCTTGCTAGTCTTCCATCATGCTATCATCATCACCACTTCCCTCATGAGAAGTGGTCACATTGCCACTTTCCTTGTCATTTGCTTCTTCACTTTCTTCCTTATCTTGTTCATCATCATCTTCACCATTTCTTTCTTCTTCCATTGCTTCTTCCTCAATATTATCATCAACTTCTTCATCATTTCCAACAACCTCATTGTCTCCCACCACGTCCCTAGATGCACCCGGAAATAAGACTTCTCTATCCGCCCAACTAGGCAAAGGACAAGATGGATCAAGGAGTCCTTGCCTAGCTAGATGTAGGAGGGGTGGATATTGAGCCAAATACGCATTTTTCCGATCTTCATGGGCTTGCTTGTGCATTGCTTGCATGAGAAGAGTCACATAGTCTTTCCCAATTTCAATTCCTTCCGGCTTGAACTCTTCATACTTAAAGGGGTAAGGTGGTATGACAATGGAAGAGGAGGGGGTTTCAAGATCACCCTTTTGTTGTTGAATGATATACTCGGCTTCTTCGGAAAGGGGAAGTAGATAATTGGTCCGGTGGACGCTTAGGCGACAAATCTTCGAGGGCAAGGTGAACGATCTAGCTTCACTAGTTAACCATCCATATTTAGGGTCAAGGGGGTTATGGGCAACCCACTTGAACTTGTGAATCATAATATGCATATCAATAAGATGGCCACCTTCCTTTGCTTTGTACTTCTTATCCTTATTGAAATTAGGATCAAAGTGCTTAGCTAGGACCGTGACTAGGCCGCCATTGACAATAACGGTCGTGCCCTTCTTCCCATTATCAACATTGAGCCATCTATCAACCAATAGCCTCAAAGAATTGTAAGGCTTGGTGTGAATTCTTCCGATATTCAAAGCCGATTCAAGGAGAATAAAATCGAGTCTTGTGAAATGATTGGTGTCTTTCCTAGCAATTATGGTATTTCCCACAACCTTGTGCCATACTCTTATGCCCGGATGATGGACCAAAAGAGCACGACATGCATGAAAATCCTCAAATTTCTTCCCGGAGATTGCCTCCCAAAGAGGCTCGGGGTCATAGGCTCGGGGTCATACTTTCCATAATGCTTAAGATAACTCGATTCATCACTAAGACCCAAAATTTCACCTAATTCCGTAAAGGTAATGCGTCTACTAACATTAGCTAGACGAAACTCGAGATTTTCTCTATTCTCAACTTTGGTGACTTTCAAAGAACTTAAAAATTCCAAGACAAGGGAGGGGTATGTCAATTCCTTTGTTTCAAACAATTTTTTCAACCCCATGGCTTTGAAAAAGGCTTTTGTTTGTTCAAGAACACCTAATTTTTCCAAGGTATCTTCACATATGAATTTGGTGGATTGAATAGATTTCATAGCAAACTTGACAAAGGTATTTCTATGGGTATCGGAAATAAAAGTTACCTCCGGATAATGCAAAAGTTGATTAATTACCGGAGTAGAAGATGTTGATGGTCCCATAGAAGGTTGTTGTTGTTGTTACCCTTCCAAGTTTGGTGTTGCCACCACCATAGCCAAAGCTTTCTTTGTTTGAAGAGCCTTTTGCCTTTGTGAGAGTGCCTTAGCCTTTGGTGCCTTTGTTGCTTTTGTTGCACCCTTAGTCCTTGCCATTGATGAACTAACCAAGAAAAGAGTGAAAAATCTTCAATTTGTAGTATACCCAAATCGATTTGAGGGTGAAAGGCTTTGCCTTTATGAAAACAAAAATCGACTCAAAGGTTGAAGATTTTGTTCTTGGTTTTGATTTTTGTTGAAGATAGAGTGATTAATTTGTTGTTGGAAGGATGGTTTGATTTGATTTTGGTGAATGTTGTTGAGGGTTTTTGTTTTTATGATGGAGAGGATGAGGGTTTTGATGTTGTGGGTAGTGTTTATGAATGAATGAATGAATGAATGAAGGTGGGAGGGGTTTTAAAGAGACCGAAAATTTCAAAACTGCAGGGGCAATCCGTGCGGATTAGGCTCAATCCGTGCGGATTCTGCTTCTTCTACCTTTGCAAAAACTCGCCTAAAGACGGGCGGATTTTGTAGAATCCGCTCGGATTTGCTGAACACGGGACGGGCGGATTTGCTCAAGGACGGACGGATTTCGTCCCGAGAGAAATTTGCTTGTTTTCCTCGGTACCGCAAAGACGGGCGTCTTTCTCACAAGACGGACGGATTCTTACGACGGGCGGATTTTCGAAATCCGCTCGGATTCTTTAACGATCGAGAAAATTTCAAAATTCAGCTCGATTCAAGACGGCGTCTTTTCTGCAGGACGCTCGGATTGCAGAAGACGGGCGGATTCTTGGTAATCCGCTCGGATTCTTCCCCTATGTACATGGATTCAGTTCCACCCGTGCACAGCGCATTCCCTTTATCATTCTTCCATTCTTTCTTTCAAGTCTTGTGTTCTTCATTGTGGGGGCACTACAAAGGCATGGATAGCCTAGGCAATTGCCATCCCCACACTAAGGTAAAGCACTACACATCAATTGAAATTGTTAGTCCCTCCCTCACTTCTCTCTTACATGACAATTATTTTGATCAAAGTAGATAAAAATCCAAAGATGACAAAAATGCAATACAAGAATTGAAATGTAAGTTAGGGAGTTAGAAATATTTACAAGTGGTGGTTTAGGGAGGACTCCACCAAACTCTCATTCTTGATGAGATGTCAAGGGGGCATGTTCAAGGTGTTGTTGATGTTGCTCAACACCTTGAAGAAGTAATCAAAAGCTTGTTCATTATTATGGTAGAGGTCCTCAATAGACTGTGGCCCTTGTTGTTGATCATGATCGATGGCATGCCCAATGTAGGGATTAAAAATCCCTTCAAATTCGTCGTCCCAAAGACCACAAACTTCATTGAGTTGATCATTGAAAATCTCTTGCTTAGATGGAGACAACTCTCCCAATTTGTTCTCTTGGCCAATGAGGCCATCCTCTTCTTCCTTGGTTGATTTTGATGAGCTTTGCAAGCTCTCCTTGTTACTATTCACTTGCTCTTTGAATGGAGCATCTTCAATTTTCTTCCTCCATTGGAGTTCCGATTTCTTCCTTTCATCTTTTCGGCTATAATGATCAATCATGAAACATGGCTCATGCAAACGAGGAGCTCTCATAGTCTTGTCAAGATTAAAAGTTATGCTTTCATCTCCCACTTCTAGAGTGAGCTCTCCATGTTTCACATCAATCACCGCACCGGCGGTGTGTAGGAAAGGTCTTCCTAGGATGATTGGAATGTTGGAATCTTCCTCCATATCAACAATGACAAAGTCCACCGGGATGAAAAACTTCCCAATTCGCACGGGGACATCTTCCCATATCCCTAACGGTGTCTTCGTCGATCTATCGGCCATTTGGAGTGTGATGTTGGTGCATTTAAGCTCTCCCATTCCCAACCTTTTACTTACCGAGTATGGCATGACACTCACACTAGCCCCTAGGTCACATAAGGCTTTGTTGATCGTCGTGTCGCCAATGGTACACGGTATTGAGAAGCTTCCCGGATCCTTTAACTTTGGAGGTGAACTCCCTTGAAGTATTGCACTACTCACCTTAGTGAAGGCGATAGTCTCAAGTTTCCGGATTGACTTCTTCTTTGTGAGGATATCTTTCATGTACTTCGCATAGGCCGGAACGTGATTGATTAATTCCGTGAAAGGAATTGAGACTTCTAAATTCTTCACAATTTCCATGAACTTTCCAAGTTGATCATCAAATTTGGGCTTGGCTTGACGACTTGGAAAAGGAAGTCTAATCACAATGGGCTCCTTCTCTTTGGCCTTGTCTTCATTTTTCTTTGAACTTTCTTCTTTTGATGATTCTCCATCTTTGGAGTTTTGCACAATTTCTTCCTTTTCACTAGCTTCCACAACTTCATCCTCAACTTGCTTCTTCGGTGCTTCATACTTTGTACCACTTCTCAAATGAATGGCACTAACTGTTTCATGTCTAGGGGATTACTTTGAGGTGGTAATTGCCCCTTTGTCTTTGTGAGCTTGAAGATGCTAGTTGAGTCAATTGTGTTTCCAACATCTTGGTGTGAGCTAGAATGTTGTTGATGGTGGTTTCTTTTGCTTGGCTATCTTTTTGCATTTGGGTGAAAAATTCTTGTTGATTCTTTTGCATTTGGAGGACCGCTTTTTGGACATCAAAACCTTGGTCATTTTGGTGATTGTATGGATTTTGATTTTGGTAACCTTGGTTTTGATTGTAAAAGGGTCTTTGATTTTGGTTTCTCATGGGTGGTGGAGTGTATGTTGTTTGAGGGTTTTGAACATTTTGGCTTTTGTATGAGAGATTTGGATGGAACTTGGTGTTTTCATTGTAAAAATTTGAATAAGGGGTACCACTTTTATATGCTTGGAAAGCATTCACTTGTTCGGTTGTTCCCCTACACTCACTTGAGTCATGACCCAAAGTTCCACAATTCTCACATATCCCACTTGGGATTGATGAGGATGCCGTCATGGCATTGACATTATGCTTCGATGATTTTGAGTTTTCCTCAAGTCTAGCCATAGCTTGTTCAAACTTCAAGTTGATTGTATCGATATGGGAACTTAGTTGGGCACCTAATGGAGTAACGGCGTCCACTTCATACTTTCCTCCTCTAGTAGCCTTGCGAGGCCTACTATATTGTGAATTGTGGATTGCCATCTCTTCAATTTTGCTCCAAGTTTGGTTGTCATCAACCTCGGTGAACATCCCATTCGATCCCATATTGAGAATGTTCCTAGAATCTTCATATAAACCATTCCAAAATTGTTGCACCAAAAACCATTCGCTAAGTCCATGGTGAGGACATGAGCGACAAATTCCCTTGAACCGCTCCCAAGCTTCATACAAAGACTCTTCATCCCTTTGCTTAAAACCCGTAATTTGAGCTCTTAGCATGTTGGTCTTTTCCGGTGGGTTGAATTTTTTGTAGAAAGCTAGCGCTAACTTCTTCCAAGAATCTATTCCAAGGGTGGCCTTATCAAGGCCCTTCAACCATTGCTTTGCGGTGCCGATTAAGGAAAAAGGAAATAAGACCCATCTAATTTGGTCTTGAGTCACGCCCGTTTGAGAGATAGCATCACAATAATCGCAAAAGGTTTCCATATGAGAATGAGGGTCCTCACTAGGCATTCCCCCGAATTGGCTCCTCTCAACTAGTTGGATGAAGGCGGACTTGGCAATAAAATTTCCAGTGAGATGTTGCGGTGTAGGAGTACCATTTGGTAGATTCTCCTCGGTGGGTACGGAGTGTGACGAGAATTTTGGCATTGTAGGTGGATTTTGTGGGGTATTGTGTAATGGGTTTTCTTCTCCTTCTATTGCGAAAGGATTGACAAACTCACTAGTGGGTTGAACAACTTCACTAACACCTCTCAAATTCCTCCTAACAAGTCTCCTATTGTTCGTCAAGGTTCTTTCGATTTCACGGTCAAAAGGTAGCAAATCACTTTGTAACCTTCTAGACATGCAAAATATCAAACAACTCAAAAACAATTAGAACAAACCTTGAGGAGTTTTACTTCCTCAAGGTGAAGAAAGACACAACTAATAACAATAAAAAGAAATCTAAGTCAAACAAACACCGTCCCCGGCAACGGCGCCATTTTTGATGCGATCCCGCTAAGTGTTCACAAATTAAGATGTGGTCGTTGGTCACGGTCGAATCAAAACACAATTTATAGCTTAACAAGCAACTCTACAATTAGTAAAGAGGCAAGTAAAGGTCGGATCCCAAGGGACGGGAGTTGAAATGAGATTTCTATTGTAACTAGTGGTGTCTAAGGGGTGTCACAAATTGGGTTGATGTAGAAGGTTACTAAACTAGAATAACAATGAAAATAAACAAGCAAGATGAATTAAAGGGGTGTAAACAATTGATTAAAGGCACTAGGGTGTCATGGGGTCATAGGGGAATCATGGGATATGATCATACAAACATGTTCTCAAATTATAAGCAAGCAATTATTCACTACAAAAAAAACACGGAAAACTGACGGAAATAATCCGTCAATAAAGGCCTTTTCCCGTCAGAAACACGGGTTCCTGACGGAAAAACCGTCAGGAATCAACCGTCACTACGATTCGTCACGAAAAACGCAATCCTGACGGATTTTCCGTCACTATAGGCATTCCTGACGGACTACTGACTACTAATCCGTCGCACGTATTCTCTGGGATTGGGCTGAAAAGTTGACCTTTCTGACGGAAATTCCGTCAGAAAAGTTGACTTTTGTTGACTTTTCTGACGGAATTTCCGACAGAAAAGTCAACAAAAGTCAACTTTTCTGACGGAATTTCCGTCAGAAAAATCGACTTTTTTTTTTAAAAAGAAAAAAAGAAATTCCTGCCCCAAGTGGCTCACAACTAGCTGACTAGTGAGTGAAAGGTTTGTAGCTAGTAATTTTATGCTGGAAATATAAATGTTCGCATTTCCAAATTAAATGAAGTTTTAAATGCCTTCTTTACAAAGATCCTTCATCAAAATGTTAGTATATTATCTTTTCCCAAGAGGCTAAACAATCTACTGTCAAAGCATATGGCTGAACTGCTCCACAATCCAACACCACCTGCAATCCACAATTAATCTCTGAGTAAATCACAAAATAACCAAGGGAGAGAATCAATATGCACATTAAAATTCCAGTCACTACCCACCTAATCAACAAATAAACCTGACTAATTCAAAAGGTTATTCTTGCCGTGCACAGTAAAATTCCAGTCATTCTACCTGACTTTTATAATGGATTATATAAAATTACGGACTACTATAATACTGTATGTATCTTTCTGATGATTTATTTACTTTTAATTAATAACATAATTCTCTTATACAATAAAAAAGGCTAAACAAATGAAAAAGAAAAGAATCCCAAGTACAAAGTACTATTTTTCCTCTAAAGGCACATATTTCGTAGATCAAACCCGTTATGGCATTATCTAGGTACTGGAGGGAACTTTAAACGCAATAAAGTAGAATAACTAACATAACAGAAGCAACTAATTAATAAATTTGATACGGAGTAATTATTATTGAAGAACATAATAATTAGAAAGTATGGAGATAAAAAAAAAACCTGTATACAATTAGAAAGAAGTTGGGAGATCCCTTTGCTTGATAACCCACCATATTTCCGACTTGTTTAAACTATATAATGCTGGATCTATTATTATGGTTTTCCCCCTCATTCCTGAAAAAGTCCCACAATACCATTAATCAACCGACAAAAACTACAGCACTTGCAAATTTGGACTAAAAATCAATAGTTTGCTAAAACTTCTTACAGTTTCCATCCTAGATGATTTGAGTGCTGAATAAAGTTGAGATCCTTTGGTAAGTTTGCGAAGGCATGTATTAAATCTGTACAGAATCATAGATCAAATTTATATGACTACATGTATACGAATAGTGTCGGGTCAAATATACGCAAGCATTGTTTATAAAACTGGCCCAAATAGAACTAGAATTAACCTACTACATATATTCCAACCCACCTATTTTCATGATACTACTCATTAGGATATTGCCAAAGAGATGAGATCAAAAGAAAAGAAAAAGAAGAGTGTAGAAGGGATGAATAACAGGTGGTAGAATGAAGGAGCAAGAAGAGAAAAACAAGCCTTATTCATCATTTTATTTAATCAATTTTCATCAACCATCCTCTTAGTCAATGGTTAGTAATCATAAACTCTTAATCTAATGTGATATAGATGTCCAATTGTTTACAAGACTATATCATTGTAACAAAGATTTAAGACTATGGCCAATCGTTCTTGTTAACTTGTTAGTATGAGTAAGTAAAGCTTCTTACTTACTAGCAAGCACTTATAGACAATTAAGAAGAATAAGGAGTTTACTTTTCGAATGTGCAGGCGAGAAGATTGAATTTCAATTGTGTACATGAAGTCAGGAGCTGCCGAAACCATATGAACATCATGCCCAGCAAGAATCAGATGTTGAGCAACCTGGGGAAACATAATATATAATTTAATAAACAAGAACAAGGAAAAAAAAAGGCATATGTATGCCGGCAGACAATTAACATTGAACCTCAATTCCTACCAAAAAGCAGGGCAGGCCCCATCACCAAACCTGATCATAATCCGACGAAAATACGTCCTTCCATAACTTAAGAAATGAAACGAACTATAATTGACCATGAACAAAATACTTGATTACTACACCTCTCAATTCTTCAATAAAATCCCTTCTTACATTATTAGATCTCTACCAAGACCAAACGTAAAGATAACGACTTTCATAAGGCCATCAGTACAGGATCACAATTTCACATATAAAGTGGCAAAAAAACACGATTCCAGCAAAAAAAATCCAAATCCAACAACCCAATTGAAAAAAGTTTGGAACATTAATAAATTAACAACACCATACATATATATTACGAAAATTCAAGCAAATCAGCACCAATCTCAACATTAAACGATGAAGGAAACGATAAATGCAATGAATATACTCGAATTTAAATAAGTGTTAGAGTTAACGCAAAATGAAGAAAAATAGAAAGGAATCTAAAATTGAATATAGCGAGAGGAAAGCTAGGGTTTATACCAGAGGTAGAATGTCGGAAGTTACGATGATGTAGTGTTCCTATATTGAAAGAAAAGAAAAAAAGACAGAAAAGCAGCGGGGCGGAGGACTTCAGTGGCGGCGGCGGCGGCAGTGGCAGACAGAGGTGACGACGGTGCTGGAAAGAAGAGGGAAAAGAAGAAAAAGGAAAGAAGAAAAGGGAGAGGAGGGTTACCGGAGTGCTGGTGGAGGCGGCGGGCAGTGGTGGCCGGCGGGGACAGTGTTGGAAGTGGTGCTCGGGTTTGGGCGTTAGGGTTTGCAAGTGAGAGTGAGGTTGAAACTGATTTGGGGATTAAAGTGAGAACTGTCTTTTTTTTTTCTTTATGTTCTTAAAAATTATGACGGATATTCCGTCAGACGTCAGTCCCTATATGAAGTCATATCTGACAGAATATTCGTCAGCAAATATAAATTCCTGACGGAATATCCGACATAATTTATAACTACTGACGGAATATCCGTCATAAATGCGTCACTTATTATGGCGCTAAGGCCAATATTCAACGCGCCATTTATTTATGACGGAAAATCCGTCAGGAACACACTACCGACGGAAATTCCGTCACAATACCGTCAGTTTTCCTTATTATCTGACGGCTTGGTTTTTCCGTCACTTTTTCCGTCAGTTTTCCGTGTTTTTTTTGTAGTGATTGTTGTGATGGATTGAGTTGGGTTATATCTTACAATCCTAGGAAAGTTTGGGTCCCGGAGCCGAATCGATTAGATTGTACAACACCTACAAGTCGACTTAATCTTCCCTACTCAACAACATGCATGGTCTAATGAGACTCGAGTTGGGTTATATCTTACAAGTCTCATTGAAAAGATAGAAGATGATAGTAAATGCAAGGATTCATAGGCTTAGCATTTCATCAAATATAACAAGTGCATGAGTTGAGATCAAAACAAGCAAGCAAATAAAACATGAAAGCATATTAATTTAAGCATGAATCATTCCCCATGTTGGTTTCCCCTAATCACCCATTAACCCTAGCTAAGAGACTACTCAGTCATTATCATGTTGATCATGCTAGCAAGGTTGTCAATCATACTAACAATATGAAACATAATGAATAAATGAAAGTAATTAACAATAATTCAAAAGGGATTAAGAGATTATACCTACTAATGATTCCAATAATAAAGCAAGAATAATAGAAGTACTTGAATGCTAGATTGAGAGGTTGTCAATCTCCCAATAATAACCCAAATAATCTTCAATTACCCAAAATAAAGGATGAACAAAAGAGAGATTAAAGAACTAAAACTTGGATTAAAACTTGATTAATACTTGATTACAATATTGAAGAGAGATTTGATTGATATTAACTACTCTAATTATTGATAAGAAGAACATGCTCCTCTAATTAGCCTAATGGGGTATTTATAGTGAAAATTAGGGAGGATGCATTTAGGGTTAACTAAGGGCTAAACTAGTAATTACACTTTTAAGTTGAGCAAGGAGGACCCGGTATTTTCCGAGAGAAGGGCTTCTCTTTTCGTAGCTTGAAGAAGACAACCCGTCTTTGTGAAGAAATCCGGGCGGAATAAGGTCGGGACGGCGGATTTGGGCGGTGGAATCCGAGCGTTCTGGGAATCCGGACAGATTGTTGAGGGTGAATCCGAGCGGATTCGAGCACGGGACGCTCGGATTGTGCGAGGCCGGACGGGCGGATTGCCGGCAATCCGCTCGGATTGTCGATCAAAGATAGTAACTTCTTCTTTTCTTCCCTTTTCTTCATAAATTCCTTGGGGATTTCCTTGGGGACTCAAGGATCTTTCCTCAACATTGCTCTTCTACTATGATATGTACAAAGGCCTTCTAATCTTGTCTCTCCTTGATGCTTGGTCATTGAATTCGATCAATTTAGTCTCGTTTTGCCATGAAAATGCAAGATTCTTACTCCTTTCCTGCCAAGGGATCAAAATCTCAAAGAATATGCAAAACAAAGAACTAAAGATAGGAAACGACCCAAATAAGCACTAAAAAGCATGGAAACAAGGCTAATTCGGGGGCTAAATATGCGCCAATTATGGTCACATCAATCTCATATAGGTTCACAAGGGTATACTTCGTATTTTATCAGTTGATTAACGATTACCTAATAATGGTTGGCTTGCTAGAAAGTTTGACGTTATTATCATACAGATGGCGGTGATCAACTGGTCCCTAAAGTTCACACCTAAAGGATGTGTTTGAGAGATGTGATTATGGAAATGTAATCACATTGATGCCTTATATGACTAAACAGTTAGTCAACGTGTTGATGAGACGATTATTTAATGCCGATTAAATAATATTAGCTAAGACGAATTAATCACACAATTCGTAAATTGAATATAATAAGTTATATTTAATTAATGTATATAATGTTAGCTTGGACGAATTAATATGTTAATTCGTAATTAAATGTAATCGTTTATATTTAATTAGCAAGTTAAAGTATATATTATACGATATTGTCACAGACCGGCATTAATAAATCCACTGCAAGCTGTTGTGTGTAGACTTATTAATACGGAATGATATAAATGACAATTTATAAATAATACATTTTATACATTTTGTATACTACCAAAATAAGAAGATTTAATCTCCTTATTTTTGGGTAGGTAAAAAAGCGAAAAAAAGAGAAAATAATCTCTCTTAATTTCGGAATTTTTGGGCCGAAAATTAGGGAGAAAATATCTCCCTCATTCACTCTTATTTCGGTTACAATAAGAGGAGAGGTGAGATCATTTTTCAACCCTAATTTTTCCTAACTTATTCTTGCCTCTCATCTCAACACAAAACGAAAAACCCTAAATAATTTACAGAAAATTTTGGGGATCGATTCTAGCAAGAAGCAAAGGTCATATCTCATATCATCTTGGGTGCAACTGGTAGGTGAATATCATTGTGATATTGTTCTTAGGCCGATTTTGCTAGGACCGAAGGTTGTTTCTTCATTCTCTACTTTTGTTTATGCAATTTATTTTATGACTCGTAATCATCTTATAAATTCGTTATAATCCTTAATTTTAAGGGAAGTATACAGATTATTTCCCACAGTGATTAGAATTGATATGGATTTATGTGTAAGCAGTTACACGATAACCATATTCTAATCACACTAGGATGGTTAGAGAACCATCTTGGTTATATTAATTAAGGAGGATATCTGCTAAATACGCTCTAGGAAGTAGAACAATGAGAGATTTACAACGAAAATTGAGTACACTTGCAATTATGAAAAATGCATGTAGGAAGGGATGTTATTAGGATTCGGTTTTATGAATTGGAGGAACCATGGTAGTCGTTCCAACAACCGAAGGTCCTATCCCTGTACACTGTGAGGACAGTGGGAGTGATTCCAAGGCTAAGGTACCTATCTCTAGATTGGATCTGGACATGTACTCAAAAGGTTGTTATGATAAAGATTATACAAAGGGAAATGGTACAAGGTTAGGGAAAGTGCAAAGTGTTGCTAAAACTTGCTAACGAAGGCCTTTTCATAGGCTAAGCATGATAAATCATGCCATTTCAATTGAGTTGATACGTATAGTTGTATTCAATATTGAGTATGGATTATAGATTATGTAGTAATTGATATGGTATCAATTTTACATATGTGATAATGCATTCATCGTTTGAGTTTTATTAACACTCTTTTATTACTTTGTTATATCCAAATAGGTTTTAAGGACAACGTTGAACCCTATTAAAGTGAACTGGATTAACATAGTATTGGCCCCTAGTTGCTTATATGAGGTGACGTCTCGAAGTAACTAGAGTGTGATGCGATTGATGGCAAGTTCAAGTGCCATAGAGTCATGAGATATGACTAGTCGATCACATAGGAAGACTGTATGGGGGACACTGTCGGGCAATGACCGCTTATAGAGTTCTGGCAATTTTTATAGCCTCGTCGTGGCAAGAGATGCTATAGTATTCTTATGAGTCGATTCTTTGACTAAAGATTGTTCGCCTAAGATGGCATAGTTTCAGAGTGACTTTGATTTATGTTCTACGATCTTCGTAATTGGGGTCAAATGGGCATGTTTTGGGTCATGATGAGCTGTGGCTATTCGAAGGGAAGAGTGCAATAGGAATTGTCCATCCCTGTCAGGGTTATCTTATATCTCAAGGCCACTCGAGGAGTAATGAACTGGAAATGCGAGGCCACGCTTGGAAGGAATCTACGGTAGATAATTCCGGTCAGACAGTTATTCTCCAGATCGAGGAAACCACTCTTGATATGATCAAATGCAAGTACGACCTGCAAGACACCTTGCATTGAGTGGGAGACTGTAAGGGGACAAGAGAATTGGTGACGCACACTTGTCGCGGACAAGTGGGAGATTGTTGGAGTATGTGTCCTCAACATTAATGCGATCACATGTTTAAATCTCATATTAAGAATGCTGAGGGAAAATAATATTTTATTGTCAACTGATCCACATTAATCGGTAATGATTGGCTTACTAGAGTTTGACATTACTGTCGAATGACGGTGGTGATCAGTTGATCCTTTAAGGTCATACCTCTAGGGTAACACTCTTAATTGATTAATTAATTAATTGTATGTTGATACAAGTTAATTAATTCCTTAAATTGAACAAATTTTATTTATAAAAGAGAGTTTTATATCTTACTGTAATTTGATTAAATAAGATTCAATTGAGTAATTAATTTGTTTTATTACTAAAATTGATTAATGTTTGTGAAACATTTGATATAAGTGTAATTAGTTAAATTATAATTACAAGATGTTGTAGATTATATTAAATAAACTTAATGTGACCCATTTTTATATACATGTAATTGTGAATTACTTGTTAATTTGTTGAATGTAATTTATTTAATATATAATGATATTTAATTAGTTAAATATGCATTTATATTACTAATGACATGTTACATGTCACACATGTCACAACATATTACAAATGACAAATTATAAAGATAAAATGGAGGTCCATTTTATGTTCAAAACCGGTTGGACAAGGGTTAGTGGGTGATGATTTTTGTCATTAGTTTAATGCCTTCTTAAGGACATAATGATGACAAATAAAGCATGCTTAAACTAGACCTACACCTAGCTTTTCTTGTGAAGACAAAAAGCAAATTGAGAAGAACAATTTTGGCTCCCAATAAGAGCCAAAACCGGCTCACTCTTCTCGATGTGAGAATTTTTGCTTCTCATTTTTCTAGTGTAGAAAACTTATGCTTATCTCTCATAATTTATCATCCTCTCTCACATCAAAATGGTTTTATGAATAAATTTGTTTATAAAATCTAATATTATTTCTCTATTACTAGAAGTAGTATATAATAATATTAGTTATAATTTAAGGACACAAATACTAATTTCTAGTAACAAAATTAGTACTTGTATTAAGAGGGATTACCTTGGTACAATCCTTGAGGAGTAGATTCTACTATTGAATTTAAGGGTTTTGTTGGAGCATTTGGATTTTCTTTAAGAAGACTAATTTGGAAGGAGTCCAATTAGTATATCCATTTCGGCACTCTTTGTAAGATGATTGATTTTCTTCTTATTTTTTTTTGTTATGCATGTATAAGATCTAATTAGTTTTATGACTTGTAGATACCCAGTATCTGCACCTTCCAAAAAACCACCCGATGATGATCGGACTATAACGTGTTTTTGATACGCGCGCGTGGATTGGCTATTCATGAGACGGTTTAATGCACTACTAGGATATGAAAAATGATTTCATAAATGGTTTTATAACTTCATTTGCATTAAAATAACACTATTTAGAGTTAAAACCGTCTTCGGACCCAAAACCGACTCAGAAACCCGCAACTCGAGTCAACCCGTGTCAACCCAAATCCCGAATGTCAAAAATAATGCAATGAATGTCTTTATCATGTCATTTCCATTAAAATAACCCTAATTAGAGTCACAACTGACACCGGGCCAAAACCGACTCGAAATTCAAATCCCGACTCACACGGGTCAAACCCGAGTCAAGCACACAAAACACCTACCCCAAGTAACACCCAAAATCATCTTAGTAGATTGTTACACGACATCTTATATGAATGCCACATATCAACAATGGATGGAGAATTGGCCACATCCAAATTAAAAGGGACAATACACCCCTTTCCATCACGAGGTGGCTCGCGCCTCTTTAGGCATGCCCTTGGCCAGCAAGCAAACCTAATCGACTTGCTACCATCCCCATTTCTCTATATATACCCACTATCACACCCCATAATATTCACGCGAGCGTCCGCCCCTTCACCTCTCCCTTAAACTTCTAGACTCGACTTCCTAAGTCACAAAATCGACACGTGTTTACGACCTACCGATCGTAAACACAAGCCTTACACATATTGTTTGGTACCGTCGCCGTGCATTCGACCGACCCATTTGACCAACTCAATTCATCAATCAACATGTTTTAATTAACATATTTTCAACATATTTTTAAAACCAAATCCTTTTTTAAGGCACTCTTTTTAAACTTCTTTGATCGCGAGTAGTCACAACGAGAAAACCGTCTCTAAAGTCGTCTACCACGCAAACATCAAAATACGTAAGTTAGAGGGTGTAAATATCTCATTTATTTCATGTCTTTACTGTTTTTATGAGTTTATATGCATGAACAATGCATAACACGATTCAAATATAGGTTAGACGAGGCAAAACCGAGTTTTGGCCTGAGACACGAGCTCCTTGCTATGCAGGGAGGCTCGCGCCTCTTGTAGGTGTCCAGGTCAGACTCATCGATGTTTGTTCTCGTCTTTCCTCTTTATTTCATTTCTTTTTTGTAATCGGTTTTTACCATTTTAATTCATTTTTATGACAAACCTTTTAACCATAAATCATAATCACCCTTGGTTCCTAATACCATGACGGTTAAATCCGTGACTCGATGATATTATTGGTTAATTACATTTTAATGGGTATTTTAACACCCTTTATTTTATTTACCATTTTTCTCATTTGTTTACATTTGTAAATATATTAGTCATAATTCATAATCATCCTTGGTTCTTTATACCATGTCGGTTTAATCCGAGTACGATGACAAACTTAACTAATTACAAAGAAATGAACTTAACATATTTAGTTCAAATCAAACATTTTACATTTCTACTTGTAAACTATGCTTTTCAAACATGCAAATCCGACAACGAATATTACTAACACAATAATAATTATTCCGAGTCATGCAAATCATACTTGCAAATCATTAATCATAAAAGACGGTTTTAAATAACCTTTTCAAGAACCAGGAGACGCCCCCTTGGGTCGGCTCATGGCTCGCACCCCAAGAGGCCGCTTATTTCCATCTTTTAAAATCTGGGCAGAGCCCTTTATCTCGCCAATAGGCTCGCGCCCTAACGGGGCTGCCTGGCACTGTTCTGCCTCGTTTTTCGTACTTGTCTAGGACGATCCCGATTACGCTTAACCCGAATACGTGACAGATCAGATTGACAAGCTTATGTTTTTACACTTTGTCATTTGACAACCTTTTTAAATAAATGGATCGTGTTAAGCATCATAATCCGAATTTGGTAAATGGATGTTTAATTTCCATTTTCACATGCAAATCAATTTAAATCTAACTTGACATCTTATGCTTGATATTTGGATTAACAAACCGACATAGGAAATTCTCACAGGTTAGGTTAAGACTTTTTGGATGCGCATTCATGCATATAGACCGTTTTATCAACTTTTGCACTTAAACAACCACGATCGATCAGTAGAGGCCGCTAACGCGGGCGGGATTGGGTGTCCGATTAAAGGGCTTCCCAATACGTGCCCTCACGCCTTAATCAGAACAATTGGATAGTGGATGGCCTTATCCAGGGCGTACGAGAGTCATTTTAGGCATAGAATGCTAAAAGGGGGACGAGTCCTTATCTTTAGTACCTATGTCAAACACCGCTTTTTGCCTTGATTGACCTAGGTATAAAGTGGATTCGAATGGGTTCCAAGCATTCCACAAATGCTTGGTGGCGACTCCGAACATCTCTAATCGTTTCGAGACCTTTGCCGAGACGAAACCGACCGATCTAAAGCGATCCGGTTGAAAGCATTTTTACGCCGCCGAGCGTGGCTTTCAAAAGACCGCTGCATGTCAACAGATTGGCTTGGCGTGCAGGTGGCCCAAATCCGCAGACCGAGATGTGGCCCATGTCCACAGACCGGACTGTGGCCCATGTCCACATGACTAAACTAAAATACAAAGTTTTTAGATATGTCTAATAAGAGATATATAAACCTTGCAATTATCACTCTTATCAACACCCTTAGCGAAGACCAACTCGGGTCCTTCAAAACCAAGACCCATCAATTTTATCACATGGTCACACATACCATCCTTAGCACAAACACCGTAACTTTCCCGACTAACAACTCGTTTAATTTCTAATAATCTTGAAATCCACATACCATATGGGAGATCAAGAGTAGTGCAATGCTTTTCCTTGGTGACGGTTATGCTTGTTTGAACAATCCGGTTAAATACAAGACTAACCAGGTTAACTTTCCTACCCTCTAACCACAAATACACAATAATTGCCTCATAACTCAATACTTTGTCTCGTCCTCCTCTTCTCGGAACAATTGTGTTCCACAAAAAGTTCAAAAAGAACTTGATTTTGGCCGAGAGAGGACGAACCACAATGTTTCTATTCTCGAAAGCAACTTCATCAAAGTACCTCTTAATAACCAACTGTCTATCATCATCGACATTGGACCACTCTAGACTCGGATTTATATCGGTTCCATCATGAGGAACCTTAAAAGCAGACCATAAGTCGTCAATGGTGACAGTGATGTCGACACCATTCACGACTGCAGGCAACACATCCCCTCTAATTTTTACTGATGCAAAAAACTGGATGACCTTAATCGTGTAAGTAGGACCCGAAAACCGACTATCATCACTCCACCTTTGAAAATCAAGAAAATCCACAAAGAACTTAAGAGACGGAATTTGAGACAACAAAGATTTAGGTTAATACCTTCCACCATGAATTGAATATTTCAAAACCCGAGAAACCAAGATGCTTTCTCCCTTTGTCATGCGAACCCGGTTTAAACCGGCTTTGGTTGCGCTTTTCGAAGGTTCCCGAAATAGAGTCCTCGAAATCCCATCTCGAATCACAACTTCGGTTTCATTATTTTCAACAACATCTTCTACAACGACCTTATTCTTTCCCTTATTGAGCCGACGCCTTTTACCTTCGGAAACCGACTCATCCCGGCCGTGAAACAGGGAGGATGGTGGTGATGGATGTTGGTTTGTTGGAGTGAAGGTAGAAGTAATAGGTTGATGGGACGATGGTGGCTGATTGCATGGTTGTGGCCGGTGTTGGTTACGGGTTGAAGACCGAGTGGTTGCATATGGAGACATGGTTGAGAGATTTGATTGATGATGATGATGGAGATTGGTGTGTAAAATTGGTAAAGTGAAAAGTGAATGCAAGTTGTGGGCGTTGACCAATTTACGCGGTTTAGGGGGGTAGAAATAGGTTATAGCTAGGAATCTAGGTTTAGGTTTAGGAAAGTTAATTGTTTACATAAATAAGGTAACTAATACAAGAAAGATTTAGGAAAGATATAGCACAATATTTGAAGAGATATAGCATAGAAAAGATTTTGGAAAGATTTTGATAGAATTTGGTAAATAAAGAATATGGTGTATCTTAATTTTGTTAAGAGATAAAATTTGTATGCAATATAAATTCTTAAATACAAACAAAATATATACGATAAATAAATTTCTATAAAATATAAATATTGATGCAATGTAATATACGGACACAGTTATACAATCTTATCTTATACTAATCAATCATTGAGAGATTAAACATTTATAGAAGCTTAGGTGCCACCGATTAAACCAATTTTCAACCGTAAAGTCTCAAAAAGTACTCTAGCTAATGATTTTGTCAAAATGTCTGCCCATTGTTTTTCAGTACTACAAAATTCAATTTTTATATTCCCTTTTTCAACATGGTCACGTATAAAATGGTGTCTAATTTCAATGTGCTTGGTACGCGAGTGTTGCGCGGGGTTTTTGGAAATAATAATAGCACTCGTGTTATCGCATAAAATGAGAATACAACCTACGTCAACACCATAATCACATAACTGTTGCTTAAGCCATAATAATTGAGTACATACCAGTCCTGCTGCAATATATTCGGCTTCTGCTGTTGAAAGGGCAACTGAATTCTGCTTCTTTGAACACCATGTGATAATACAGGGTCCAACAAATGTGGCAACACCTGGCGTACTTTTCCTGTCTAGAGAGCATCCTGCGTAATCGGCATCTGAATATGCGACAAGATCGAAATTGAATTCCATAGGATACCATAGATAAAGTTTGGACGTCCCAATAAGATATCGTAAGATTCTTTTTACGGCCGTCATATGCGATTCTTTGGGAGATGATTGATATCTCGCACAAACGCATACGCTGAACATGATATCTGGTCTACTTGCAGTTAAATATAGCAATGACCCAATCATTCCTCGGTACGTTGTTTCATCAACTGACTTACCTTCTTCATCTAGAGTTAATTTCTTGTCTGCGACCATTGAAGTAGGCATAGCATGGGAATTTTCCATTCCGAACTTTCGAATTAATTCCTTAATATATTTCTGTTGATGAATTTTGATGCCTTCCTCAGTTTGTTGAATTTGAAGACCTAGGAAGAATTTTAATTCTCCAATCATACTCATCTCAAATTCAGAAGTCATCAACTCCGAAAAATACTTACACAGATTGCGGTTGGTTGATCCAAAAATAATATTGTCGATGTAGATTTGAACAACCAAAAGGTCAGAACCCTCGGATTTTAGGAATAGGGTTTTATCAACAGATCCTCTCTTAAATCCACTGTCAAGTAAAAATCTTGATAATCTATCATACTAGGCCCTTGGAGCTTGCTTCAATCCATACTCAGGGCCTTGTCCAATTTAAAGACATGGTCTTCAAATTTGCGGTCCTTAAATCCAGGGGGTTGTTCTACGAAGCCTTTTTCCTATAGATATCCATTTTAAAACGCTGTCTTGATATCCATTTGGAAGAGTTTCATTTCTTTATGAGCTGCGAATGCTATCAGAAGTCTAATAGCTTCAAGACGAGCAACGGATGCAAAGGTTTCATCATAATGGATTCCTTCTTGTTGATTATAACCTTGTACCACCAATCTTATCTTATTTCGAACTTTGACCCCGGTATCATCTAATTTATTTCTGAACACCCATCTGGTTCCAATTATAGATCGGTCCTTGGGTCTAGGAGCTAAGTGCCAAACTTTGATCCGTTCGAATTTTTGAAGCTCTTCTTGCATAGCAATAATCCAATCTGATTCTTCGAGAGCTTCCTTGATATTCGTTGGTTAGAATATTGATAAAAACGAATAGAAGGAGTAGAAATTGTTCAAAGCTCGTCGCGTTTGAACACCTTTCTTAATATTACCAAGTATATTTTCCATGGGGTGAGAATTCTTATATTTCTATTTTGTAGAAGTACTTGGTTCCTCATTATTTGAACTTGATCCAACTTCATTTGGCTCAGAGTTTAAGGACGTTCCCCCTGAATCCAATCCTCGTGTTGTAGTAGAGTCGGGTATAACTTCGGACTCATCACCTTGATTTGGATTCAATGTTATAGTAACATCATCTATAACATTGGATTGGGAATCCTTATCTTGAGGCAATGTTATAGTATCATCAACTATAACTTTAGTTTTCTTGTTTTTGTCTTTTGAAGAATGATCAAGCTCATCATTTATTCCTTCAATCTCATTGTCCTCAGTTTCTAATTCTTTTTTTTTTTTGGGAAAGGTAAGTATATATATTAAGATCTCCAAACTTACAAATTTGAGCTAGCTATAAAACACTAGCTACTGACATCTCAATCCAAGCCTATTTAACCACTCTTCAGTACTTCTATGACAGACAACGATGTTACTAACTCTCATTTTCATGATCAATGTCTCCTTCACCTGTTTTATAATGCCAACAGGGAGAGGGATTACAGACTCCAATCTACAACAATTCCTAGCTTTCCAGATCAGGTACATCAGCTGGGCCAAAGCAGCAGCCACGATTTGCTTCTTTAAAAGAGACCTATCTCTTACAGCTAACCACCATTCAATGACATTGTGACAGGGAATGCACACCTGCAACCAATCTTCCAGCAGTCTAAGACAGTGTCTGCTAAAAGGACATCTGAAAAAGAGGTGATGAAGATCCTCCTCATCGTCCTCACATAAAAAACATCTATTGCTCTGAATAATGCTCATTCGCACCAGCCTGTCCTGAGTCAGCAGACGATTCTGAGCTGCCAACCAGATAAAAAACTGATGTATAGGCAGCATTACCCTGTTGTTGACCCAGGGATACCATGCTACCTCAGCTGCCTCTGCAACCAGCCAACTAAAGCCCAACTTTACAGAGTAATCAGACCCACTAGTTCTCCAAGTCTCATCAAAAATCCAAGAATGCAGTTGATTCTTTACCTGACAAATGCGTCTCCAAGCCCAACTAGTGTTGACAGTAGGTACATAATCACGCCACTGAGCAGTTTTTATGTGAACAGTGTGAACCCACTTCACCCAGAGATGGTCAGTCTTCAATTCCACCCACCAGACATATTTTCCCATTACTGCTACATTCCAGAGGTGCAAATTCTTCAAACCCAAGCCCCCTTTCCTCTTAGGCTGACAAATAGACTTCCAAGAGACTAATGCAGGAGACTCCGTGGCATTCTCGCCATGCCATAAAAAAGATCTGCATATTGCCTCAATCTTAGATATCACCATCTTTGGCAAAATGAAAATCCTTGCCCAATACATATGAAGAGTACTCAACACTGATTTGATTAGGATGAGTCTTCCAGAGTAAGAGAGTTGCTTAGCCCCTAGCCTGGTTATCCTCTCAGTGACCCTATCCACCAAACACTGACAATCAAGTATCCCCAATCTTTTTGGAACAATTTTAACTCCAAGATATTTGAAAGGAAGTCCCCCTTTTCTCATGCCAGAAGCCTCCACAATGCCTTGGGCAATTGCCTCACTCACCCCATTACTGTAAAAACTTGACTTGCCATTATTCATCTTTAAACCAGAGGAAGATGAGAAGATCTCAAAAGCCCTGAGCAAAAGCTTGACAGACTGCAAATCACCTCTGCTAAACATAAGCAAATCATCAGCAAAGCACAAGTGATTGAGCTTCATTTTGGCACATAATGGATGATATTTAAAACTCTTACACCGGTCCAGCATCCCCAAGAGTCTACTAAGATATTCAAGACAAATGGTAAAAAGTAAGGGGGAGAGAGGATCCCCCTGCCTTAACCCTCTTTGACCTTGGAAAAAACCAAACACTTCCCCATTCAGAGCCAATGAATAGGAAGGAGAAGAAACACACTCCATTATGAGAGCAATACTACAAGAAGGGAAATTTAATGCACTTAACATTTCCTGCAAAAAACTCCACTCAATGGAATCGTAAGCTTTTTGCAAATCAATCTTCATCATAATTCTGGGAGAGCATACTTTCCTCTTGTACAACTTAATAAGATCTTGACAGATAAGAATATTACCAACTATGTCTCTATTCTTAACAAAAGCTCCCTGGGAAGGGTGAATTATCTCAGGCAAAATTGGGCTCAATCTGTTGCATATGATTTTAGTCAAACATTTATACAGTGTATTGCAACAGGCAATGGGCCTGAATTGCGACACTATCGAGCAAATCGGTTTTGGTATAAGAGTGAGGATGGTGTTATTAACTTCTTTCAATACATTCCCAGCCTGGAAAGCATTCCTTATAGCAGAACAAACATCCTTCCCCACAATATGCCACGCATCCTTGAAGAACTGGCTACTAAACCCGTCAGGTCCAGGGGCTTTGTCTCCAGGAATGGAAAACATTGCATTCTTTATTTCCTCATCTGAGAGAGGTCTGGTGAGGCTCTCTCTGTGAGCATCAGTCAAAATCTTACCATTCTGCACTACCTTCTTATGAATGGGTGTAACAGGCAGGGAAGTACCTAAGAGATGCTTATAATACTTCTCAAAAGCAGCCTGTATATCCTCAGGATTAGTACACAACTGACCCTCCATGTCCTGGACCTGATAAACCCTATTCCTCATTCTCCTTTTCTTGATGCTTGAATGGAAAAAAGAAGTATTCTCATCCCTCATCCTTGATCCAACTTTCCTTAGCTTTCTGAGCTAAGTAACTATTTCTAGCTTTGAGAAGTTTCCTCAGATCAGAAGCACAATCTTTCTCAGCTCTACACAGAGTAACATTCAGAGGGTCTTGAGAGAGCTGCTGTTGGAAATGCTGAAGAGCAAGCTCAGTGACATGAGTGAGGCTTTCAATGTCATTGAACTGTCCTCTATTCAAACTCTTGAAAGCAGACTTCAGTCTCCTTAACTTCCTCACAACTCTAAACATAGGAGATCCCCACACATCCTCACTCCAACTAGAACTTACAGTACTGCCAAAGTCCTCAGATAAAGCCCACATATTAAAATATTTAAAGTTACTCCTCCTCTTAACAGGTTCCTCAACAAATTTGATAAGACAAGGGCAATGGTCATAAAGGCCTTCAGGAAGAAAAGTAGCCACAGCTTCAGGGAATTGCTGAAACCACTTGTCATTGATCAAAACCCTATCAATACGACTATACACCTTGGTCCTATCCTCATGTTTATTATTCCAGGTGTAGTATGACCCTGAACATTTCAAATCCTGCAACTGACAGTCATCTAGCATTTTTCTCATAGTGGCCATCTCAGCCCAAGACACCTCTGAGCCACCAATTCTGTCATTAGTGTCAGTAATGCTATTGAAATCACCACACACCAACCAAGACCCATCAAGCAAACCAACATAGCTTCTCAAAACATTCCAGAGAGACTCACGTTCCTGAAGTTTGTTAAAGCCATAAACCATGGTCAGCCAAAACTGAACTTTCCTAACTTTATCATAAACCTTAGAATGAATACACTGGGCATTAATATCCAGAATATCCACCTGAAAAATTTGAGGATCCCACAATAACCATACTCTTCCCCCTTTATGGTAACTATTATTGGTGCAAATAGACCAATCTTCACACATATTATTCCTAGCACTAAGCCAACTACTACCTTTTATTTTGGTTTCTAATAATCCAAATAGCCTAATATTATTCTGGTGAAGGAACCACCTTATTTCTTTCTGTTTATTATAGCTATTCAGACCCCGCACATTCCAGAACCCCACCTTATCCATAGTCAGTGTGAAGGTCAGGAGTTAACAATTTCCTACTCTCATTTCTAGCTTTCTGCAGAGACAGGGTAAGTGCATCCATAAAGCTCAGTCCCCTAGGAGTAAAAACCCTAGGTTCCCCATTATCATGCCTAAGCATCTTGCTGATGAATCTCTCAGTTTCTAATTCAGGAGGGTCATTTCTAGAAAGACGAAAGTCAGGTCATCCATGTCTTGTTCCTCATCATGTAGGGGTTTATGAAACACATTATCTTCATCAAAAATAACGTGACTACTTTCTTTAATACAAAGTGTTCTTTTATTGAAGACCTTATAAGCCTTGCTATGATCCGAATAACCTATAAAAATAGCCTCATCACTTCTAGGGTCGAACTTATTTAACCTATTCTTACCATTGTTATGAACAAAATACTTACTCCCAAAACAACGAAGATGAGAGATATTAGGTTTACGACCTCTTAGAAGTTCATAAGGAGTTTTCTTTAGGATAGGTCTTATCATAGCACGATTATGAATATAACATGAAGTACTAATGGCTTCATCCTAAAAATTACGAGGTAGACCACTACATAAGAGCATTGTACGAGCCATATCTTCTAGTGTTCTATTCATACGTTCAACGACACCGTTTTGTTGAGGAGTTCGTGGTGTAGAAAAGTTATGTCCTACACCATTAACTGTACAATATTCTATAAAGGCTTGATTATCAAGTTCGGTGCCATGATCCGTACGAATAGAAACAAGGTTAGTCTTATATTTATTTTAAACAAGTTTCATAAGACAAACGAACTCATCAAAAGTCTCATCTTTTGAATGAAGAAAGATAGGCCATACATACCTTGAGTAGTCATCTACGAGGACAAAGATATACCTGGATCCTCCTCTACTTCTTACCTTCATAGGACCACACAAGTCCATGTGTACCAATTCCAAAGCTTGATTTGTGCTTACCACCCTTTTAGGTTTGAACGATGATCTCACATGTTTGCAGTGAGCACAAGTGTCACACATCTTTTCTTGATCGAACCTAATCTTAGGTAGTCCTTCGACCAAGTCCCATTTCTTGAGTTTGTTCAAAATAGGCGAGCTAATGTGACCAAAATGTTTGTGCCACAAACAAGGATCATCAAGTGTAACTTTCATGCACGAAAAGGAGTTAGTAGGCACAACATTTAAAGCTATTATGTACACATTTATTTTCCTATGGCCTTCAAGAATAATACTACTTGTGCCTTCAATTATAATGCGACAAACATCTGTATGAAAAACAACCTTTTACCTTTATTGCATAGTTGAAATATACTGAGTAGATTATGCTTGAGACCATCCACTAGATAAACATCACTGATTGCGTGTGATTTAGAAATTCCAACTTTGCCCACACCAATCACTTTACCCTTCTTGTTATCCCCAAAAGTCACCTTTCCTCCATTCAAAGGATTGAGTGAAAGAAACAAATTTTCATCTCCAGTCATGTGTCTTGAGCATCCACTGTCAAGATACCATTGATTTTTTTCTTTCACCATTACCTGCAAAAGGATTAGATACAGTTTTTAGGTACCCAAGCTAAGTTGGGTCCTTTACGGTTAGTAACTCTATATACTAAATCCTTTCGTACCCATACTTGTCTAATAATGGTATTTCTAAACTCTGGGTAGTTTTGTTTAGGAGGAGTTATAGGTCTAGGGAACTCCCTGGATTTTTCATGTCTAATCTGCTTGTGTTTAGGTTTACTTTGTTTAGGTTGACAAGAAGTTTGTGAAGTGCTAGGCTTTTTGGTGTAATCGAAAGCCATGTCGTAGAACCAATGAAAGTTATTATTCCTCTATTCGTTGGTTTTATCTATAGGGGATTCATCATCCTCGACTATTGTGTCAAGCGTTTTAACAAATTTGGTATTTTTCCGTATATCATGTGCTCGTTTGACACAATTGTCTTGGATGTGACCCGTATGACCTCAATAATTACAAATCAAATATTCAGGAAGATAAGCATATTTTCTTTTTCTGAAATCATGATCTGAAGGTGTTGATTTGCATTTAGAGTGATCTCTATCGCTGTAGCACTCATGTCTTAAACCCATCTTCATATTATTGTCAGATTGTTCAGTTAGGAAGTTTAGGAATTTTATGCTACCTTCCCACTTATCATGGACTTTCCTCGCGTGTAGGAGTAAGTCCTTTAGGGTTTTAATCTCCTCAAGACATTTCGTGTGATCAACGTCATTATCCTTTTTGAAATTGTCACGAAAGTCTTGGAACCTTTTATTATGAATAAATACAACATCTGAGTGTTGTTTCTTAACATTGATCATGTCAGTTTTAGATTCTTTCAATTGCTTTGTGAGAGAATCTATTTCTTTCTTTTGGTCTAAAATCATTGCTTCATTAGATGTGATTTTAGTCTCTAAAAGTTCTTTGGCTTTTCTAAGTTCTAAAGTTATAGCTTCACTAGCTATAACTTTGGCTTGAAGGTGCTTAATATTAAGCTTTATACCTGAAGTTATAGCTTCATTAGCCATAACTTTAGATTCTAATTCCTTCTTTTCAGCATTAGCAGTATCTAATGTTGTAGCTTTATCAGCTGTAACTTTAGATTTCAACTTCTTAGCTTTTGCCTTTAGAATATGATTCTCTTCAGTAATATCAAGAATATGTTCTTTTAGATCCTTTAGTTCCATATCATGTTCATGACATTTGTCGAGGGATTGCTCAAAGAATTCAATTAGGGCATTTCTAGATAGTTTCTTAACACGCTTTATTAGTTCAATATAACTAACCTCACCATTGTCATCTTCATCTGATTCTCCTAGAAAGCAATAATTTGTGTGAGAATCCGAGCTATCATTATCGCTGTCAGAGATTAGGTCAAGACTGACGCTGCCGAGACAAAGATTTGCTACTTCGTCATCTTCAGATCCTTCATCATCTTTTGAGTCAAGATCTCCCCAACACGAAGCCATCATTGGTGCTGTTTGGCCAAGTTTATGTGAAATTGTTTTTACTTTTTGGAATGAGTTTTTTAAGAAACTACTTCTTTAAAAAGTTGAAGTTGTTTGGCCTAACATTTATAAAAGTAGTTTCTTAAAAAATTGATATGTTTGGCCTACTTACTTCTATCCTATTTTTTCACTTTGTTTTTTGTTAACTATATTACTTATATGTAAAACGGTCTCACAAATTATAGCATAAATTATAAGATGATCTCACGATGTAAGACTTCTACTAAGTATAAGGTTGGCCAAGCAGAGAAGAGAAAAAGTGGAGTTACAACAAGAATTGTAAAGACACGAATTCTTGTTTCAGATGGTTGTTTTTCGTCATATGTGACCATTTTATTGTGAAATGTAACGACAGTGATATAACCAGTGTTAAAACTTATGATAACTTGTTTTTCAATAATGGTCGCATTTTACTGTAAAATGGTTATAAAATCCCATCTTATTATTTCAAACCAAAATAACCCGTCTGAAGCAAGACCAACTGATATAGAGAAGTAATGGTTTTCTGGAGAAAAAAAAAAGCACATTAGTAATGAATTTTTAGCACTTTATGTGAAAAGTAGAAGTAGAAGTAGAAAATACCTACTTCTACTTTTGGGGGTAAGTTATCAGTTTTTGACTTTTTAAAAGCTGTTTTAAAAATCCATAATTTAGGGTGTTTGGCCTAGCTACTACTTTTTCAGTTACAAAAACACTTTTAAAGCTTGGCCAAACAGCACCATTACTTGTTTGAACTCCTTCATTGTCTTCTCGCATTTTGCCTTGTCTTTAATTTTCTCCCATGTTGGACAATCCTTGATCATGTGATCAAATTTTCCACACTTGAAGGAACCTCTGTTAGCAAATGACGATTTTGATTCTGATGCTTTCTTATTAAAGGACTTGTTGTTGTTAGCAGAAAATTTTGCTTGCGTGTTTCGAAAGATTCTATTTTTTAAACGACGTGCAAAAAATACGGTCTCATCTTCTATGTCGGAGCTAACATCTTCGCTTTTCAAGGTCATATTTTTACCTCTACTCGGTTCTGCTTCATCAGCATTTAGAGTCATTTCATGGGCCATGAGAGCACCAATGAGTTCTTGATAGAATAGGTTCTCAAGATCTCTCGATTCCTCCATTGTTGTGACCTTGGCACACCACTTTTTAGTTAGGCTCCTAAGAACCTTTCTTGCAATGTCTTCGGTGTTGAGCTTTCTTCCTAGGTTTTTCAATTCGTTTCTGATGCTTGAAAAACGTGCGGACATACTATCCAAGGACTCATTTGGCTCCATACTGAATAGCTCATATTTCTGCATTAACAGATCTATGCGGTGTTTCCTAACAATGGAAGTACCTTTATAAGCTACTTCAAGGCCGTCCCATATTTCCTTGGCCGTTGAGCACGAAGAGAAGCGATCGAATTCTGTAGTAGTCATGCCGTTCTGCAATAAACTTATAGCTTTAGAACTCTTTTCGGCCTTCTTGTAGTCAGCCTCGACATAATCCTCTTCCTTTTTCTCGTATGTAGTGCCTTCAGCGGATGCAACTAAAATTTTATGCGGTCCATTTTGGATAACCCTCCAGCACTCCCAATCATGACCTTTCACATAGTGAGTCATCATTGTGGACGCGGGCCCACGGGGGTGCTTGAGAAACAAGCGTTTGCATTTGTGTAGTCGCCACCAATTTATTGTGGAAAATTGGAAATCGTTCGAATACCTCGTGCCATGTCAAGACACAAAGTAGTGACATGAACACCAAGAACTCATCACCCTTAGCATTCTATGTCTAGAATGACTCTCGTGGATGCCAATGAACACGGATGTTCACAGAGATCTGGAGTAAGGGGTGAGGGTACGTATTAGGAAGCTCTTTTGATCGAACATCTAATCCCGCCCGCCTCGATGGCGGCCTCTACTAATGATTAGGGAAGTTATCTATACTTGATGTATTGTCGATTATATGCATGCAATGCAACATCCATTAGATTAATCCTAGCATGTGAGAATAAGACTAAGTCGGTTATCACGTAATTTTAATCATACAATTGGGTCGAAGTTGGATTTAAATTGATTACATGTGAACACACAAACAATACAATAAAAGAAATACAATAATAAAGAAAATATTACAATAATTACATCGGATTAGCTGATTTATGTCGAAAATACTTTTAAAACAAATAATTTGAGAAAAAATAAATAAATAAATTAACAAACAGATTATGGGGTGATAATACGAATAATAGTTAGTTAAATACGTAATCTAATAAACTAGGTCAAAGCAACTCGGGAGTTCAGGGACACAAATCAACCAGGAACAGGCGCAGCAGAGCTGCGTCCCTTGGAAGAGGCGCAGCAGCTGCTGCGTCTGTTCCTTGGCTCAGTTCTGGCTGTGAAGCCGGAATTGCAAATCGTTAATGTTCGTTGGTGATTTTAATGCTTGATTATATTATTTGACTCTGATGAAAGTGATTAACATGTTATTTACATATGATTGGGGTCATAAAAACAATAAACATGGATGAAGATTAAATAATATGAATTAATTACAAGATTAATGAATTAATTAATAAACTAAACAAAATTAATTAGGTTAAACAAGTTACTAATGACGAATTAATGATGGTGACGATGAATACCAGGTGGGAATATATCAATGACGAATTCCAGAGACTCAACATGGATGAATCGAATCTCTAAAACCCGAATTGATTTTAATGACGAAAACCCGCAAATATGAATTATAAGGGATTTAAGTCGGGATTTTGAAAGATGAATTAAATACTAATGAATTATTTACATGCTAGAATTATCATGTTAGAAATACCGTGTCAGTGAACAATGAACAAACGAAGAAAACGAAAACGAACAGACAACAAAAGACGAAGGAAGAAGAAAGGAAGCAGGAACTGCGGCAGCCTCACGAAGAGGCGCAGCAGGTACTGCGTCCCTTCGAAGAGGCGCAGCAAGAGCTACGTCCTTTCTCGACGGTTGTCTTCTGATAATCCGTAAAAAGGGTTTTAAAACATGGTCTTACAAATCGGTTTTAAGAAATACTTTCGACATAAATCTTACATTATGATTACAATAAATAAAGAACAATAATAAAAATAAGGATTTACACCCTCAGACTTACATGTTTGACGAAACGAGATGAACTAAGTTAACGTTTAGTGATGCTCGACTCGAACGTACGACGAAAGTGCCCTCGTAAGAGGAAAACGAACAGATTGATTAAGTTGATTATTGTGGAGTTGGTCAAATTGGTCAGTCATGCAAAACGAGGCTGGTACTCAGAAAGATCCGAGCTTACGTGGTCGAAAGTTCAAGCACGTAGACGCCAAAAAGTAAGAACATGGTCTAGAATTCAAAGGGAGAAGAGAAGGGCGGACAATCGCGTGAGAAATATGTGAGACCGAAGGTCTCTATTTATACTAATCACGTGGAGGAAGTAGGGTTTTTCGGAGAAACTTTGGAAGTGAATCTCGAAAAGATATGAAAAGATACGAAAAATACGCAGAAAAGGACTTGGGAAGAGGCGCAGCAGGCACTGCGTCTCTTGGAAGAGGCGCAGCACTTGCTGCGTCCTTTCCCAATTGGTTTCCTCCTGCGAAATAAAGATTTCCGTGTTTTGGTTATGGAATAACGGATTAATCTTGTTTTCCTTCATATTTTGTGTGAATATTACGGGAAATTATTTGCCAAAGATTAAAAGATTGCGAAAATATGGAATAGAAATATCCGGAACATTCCAGAACATTCTGACTCGGTTTTAGAAAATGAAGACGGTTTTTTGACCCGGACTCCAAATGTACTCTAATTACTGCCAAAACGACCGTATCGGCACGTAGATGACAATTAAGAGGTAGACACCAGTGTTTGAGCGATCACTTGACGATAAACTTACGATTTGTCACAAATCGTTCCGCGTACCAAACATGCGGCCCAATCATCACCGATGGTTTGCGGGAGGTGCAGAAATGAGGTATCTACAATCATGTTTTTCCATAACCCACAATTCTTCCCATAAAAAAACGGGACCCTTGAGGTATTTTGAATCCATTTATCACGTGATAGGCAGCAGAATATAAAACGATAAGATAGATAACGATAGACAGATCAGCCTCTTTGCGGTTAGGTAATCAAGATCACGAGGCTCTGATACCAATTGAAGAGTCTATCGATCCGAAATACTCAAGAGGGGGGGGGGGGGGGATGAATTGAGGATTAAAAACTTTAGCCTACTTTTCGATTGTATGAGTATAATTAATTATTTAAAGTTTATTGATTAAATTTTAACTAATCAATCAATTATCAAATTAAAACAAAGCAAATAAACGAAAGAGTAAGAGAGACACACAGATTTTTGAAGTTGTTCGGTTTCACAAATCGAATCCTACGTCCATTATTCTCGATTAATAAATTTAATACCTTTCTACGGATTACAAATTTACTAACCCAACTCGTACAACTAACCCTAGTTGTAACTCAAGTGAGTATCGCTAAATACTCGAGTGACTAACTTACGCTAATAGGAAAGCACTAATGATTCATCTAAGAGTTCACGTTAATGAACGAGTAAGAAATCAATTAAGCACTATTATCTTATAACGATAACAAAAGAATTAATGTACAAGTATATAAGACACACGACCTTTTCAAAATAACAAAACGGTTTTTGCTTGTAAAACGCGGTTTTTGCTTTTAAGATAAAATCAAAATTTGCTCAAACGTCTTACTTTTAAATGTAGCAAAGAGTAGAGTATTTATAGCAAAAGAGAAAGCAAGGCACTCGGTTTCCACGAAACCCTAGAGGCCGAAATAATGGATATGTAAACAAGTCATATCTTATTATTTCTTTCCTTAAAATCTTAGGAGATAATAGGAAATAATCAAAAGATAATTTTACTAATTATTCTCCTATTATCTTTTCCTTAAATCTTAAGATATGATAAGATTTTCCATAACAAAAATATCCTTATCATATATAATCATATCAAGCTAATTATAAAAGATATGTTAAGATAATTCTAGTGAATAAAATCTTAACAATAACAACTTTTATCCTTAAGCTTACACGAAACCAACATGGCTCATATGCCTCATTTTTCGTGAAACCCCTAGCTTGATATTAAGTTAGATTTAGGGTTTAAGAGTATGAAATATTAGAAACCCGAATTAGTAATATGACTCAACTCATAAGTTAATTCAATATAATTACTATCATAAGCTTAAAATAAAATTACACTTAATATGAATATGAGCTTCCTTGTTAAATAAATATTTTTTGCTAAAACATTTAAAAGAGACAAAAACATTTTTCAAAAACAATTTTCATAATATTTTAGTCGTGTATTTTGTAAACTTGATATCTTAATGTAATAGTAGAAGAGCTATAACATTGAGCTCTTATATAAGCAATGTTATAGCTGTGAAGCTATAACTTTACCAATTTAAGAAGTGCACTCTAAAGTTACCATTACAAGATAGTCACCTACACTATTTTAATCTTCTTAGGAGATATTCGAGTGTAGGCTACTTGTCAAGCGTGATCAATCTTTAAATGAGCTTCATCTTCTCATGAATGCTTGAATAATTCTTTAACAGCTTGAAATATCTTAATCCTTGATTGAGGGCTTGATCATAATATGTTCTTGTTTACTTCCATCACAATTCTTTAAGCTTTGCAAATGATAAGTCTGATCTGAAGGGACTAAACAAATAATTACGCGCAACGAGTATTTATAATATAAAGCACTCTTGACATCATCAAAACATAAACATATATATCAATATGGTTCAACACCGACCGTACTTTATCACGGCCCCTAGGTGTCTTAGAGGACATACCTGTAAAGATTGGGAAATTATTTATTCCCATTGACTTTGTAGTCTTAGACATCCCCGAAGATTCTTACACTCATATCATTTTAGGACGACCATTCTTATTTACCGCTCGCGCAGTAATAGATGTCGGGGGAAAGACTCTAACCTTGCAGGTAGGCGATGAAGAGTTAAATTTTTATCAGTCTAGCGTTCATAAGGCTCCTATACAAGTCCAGCCCTGCAATGCCATACCCTCTACTGACCCTGACACGGATACTCCGATGGATATTATTGAGTCGTGTGTTGTGATTTTAACACCTCCACCTCAGACTAAGAGCAAATTGGAGGATCAATCTGTTGTTTCTATTGTTACAGGTATAAACAGAGTAGACATTGGAGATCCCGTCGATAAAGGTATAATGAAAGTTTAGCTCACTGATGGGAATGATGCCAAAGAAGCCGCCAAAGAGAAAGGCTGGAACAAGGAAAAGAAGAAAGTAAAGGCGTATGTGGACACAAACTATTCTTCTTCAACTAATTCAAGTTCATGGAGCTCAAAAAGGATGGACCGCGATGCTGAAGGAACCTCCTCCAGTCAGAAGCCCTCTTTTGGGCTATTGAAGTGTTTCGGAAGATAAACGGGGAGTTGTCCCGTTGTAAAAACTTTTGTAATTTGATTATTCTGTTAGACATTTTAGTTTGCTTTTTAGACAATAGCGTAGTTAGTTTTAAATAGCGTAAGACCGAATATAGACTGCGTATTGTGGATTTGGTATTTTTGGGAAGTATTTTCTGTGTTTTTATGCAGGTTTGGGGAAGACATGCTACATTGGGATGCGTGCCAAAGGAAAAGGCCTCGATCGAATACTTTTTGTACTCGATCGAGCATATTGCCCAGGTAAAGCCTTCGATCGAGTGAATAATAGTACTCTATCAAAATGTCCATTTTTAGGGGTCCTCGATCGAGTTGTGCTGTACTCGATCGAGAAGCATTGAGGAGCAAAAGCACTCGATCGAACAATCTGCTATCTTCGATCGAGTAGAATTCAAGGAGGAGAATGGAGCTTTCGATCGAATAACTCAAAAGCTTTCGATCGAGCATAATGGTGAGGAAAGCTCTCGATCGAGTGGTCTCAATTCACTCGATCGAGTGACAGCGCTGATAATACACGAGGGAGTTTTCTAGTTCCTTAATCTATTTTCATTTCTTCTTCTTCTTTCTTCCTATTTTCGCGATAAACCCCCACTAATCTCCCCAAATCCTCCTTTTTCTTCCCCTAATTATCAAATTGATTAACCAAAAATCATTCCTTGCAATCATTTCAACAATTACCCCTTATTTTCCCCTTTAAATTTCGTGTTTTTAGCGGGTTTTCTTCGGTTAGGGTTTTGCGAAAATTGGGTTTTAATCCGATTACTTTTTGCTTATTTGTTGATTATAATTGCAATTTTTCTTGGGTAATCAGCACAAGTAAGTTCTCTCCCCTTTTCCTTGTTAATTAATTGCGTTTTTATGCTCGTTTTTTCGAATTAAGGTTTCGAATTGGGAATTGGGGAAAATTTCGACTTTGATCGATTGTTTTTTATTAGAATTTGCTTGTTATTATTAGGCTGTATAGTAGTACTGTTTCCGCCACTTCTTCTTCTACTGTTCCGTCTACCTCTGAGACGGTGGTCCCTGCTGCCACCACTGTCACCACCGTTACTGTTACAGCTGCTGTTACTACAGCTGCTACAACTGCTACCACTGCCGTTCCTATGCCGGTGCTGACCCCTGGTGTGTCGACACCTGCTATCACAGTCACGTCCTCTGCCCTTGTATGGAGACCGCCTTCTGTCCGTGCTCCCGGGCTCGCTGCTGCCGCTGCTTCAGCTTCACGGGGGGGAAAGGGAGGGGGTTCTAGAGCTGCTGCATGTTCTGCCTCCAGGTTCGCGGCCGATGATTCTCTGGATTCTCTACCTGAGTTTCCACATGTACGTTTCATTAACCCTCTTCATCGTCTCTATTTCATGCATTTGATGGACTGTGACATTACGTCTACCCGTTTCCTGTGTCGTTCTTCATTAGAAAAATTGGGGATTTTCGAACCCGTGGCTGAGTTATTAAACGGGACAGGGATGGCGCGATTGACCTCGATGAGAGAGCTCACATATGAACAAGTGACCCTATAATTCTTTATCTCTTTCACCTTTTCATCCGCTTCTTATAACTCGACCTTCACCTGGACCTTAGCTGAGTTTGGAAGGCGGTTGGGATTTACTAGTGACGGACCTCAGGATGCTCCTAGGAAGCTCATGGCTTTACTTTGGCCCACTCTTTCACAGACTCCCTTTGACCAGAGGAAGGTGGCTCACGTTCATCTTCCTCCAGCCCGTTACTTCTTACGTCTCCTCGGAGAGACGATCTTTGGACGCCATGAGCCTAACAATGTTGAGTTGTCGATCTTAGCGGGTTTCTTAAACATTGACTATGGTGACCCCTTTGTACTTAACATTTCTTCTCTGACAGCTCAACATTTTAACGTTGTCGGGCAGAAGAGGAAGGGCACGATTTCTTGTGGTGGGTTGGCGACGCTCATTGCCCGTAGCCTTTTCACTAACTTTCCCCGTGGCCTGACACATGTAGATCAGGACGTATTCATTGATATTAACGCCATGTTGGCGATGTTTTGGTTAGCTAAGGACCACCGGACGTGGAGGATTTACGGTTCCACGTCCCTGACTTTACCTTCACCCAACCTACCCCGTCTTTCACCTTTGACCACTGTTTTGGGTAGGTTGCCTCCACCTCCACCTTCTTACCACCTTACACTTACTCCTCCTGCTTCTAAGAAGCGGAAGCTGTCTTCCAGTGCTGTTAGGGAGACAGGAGAGGGGTCTACACAGACACAGGCTCGGCAGACGTCCACGTCCACGCCCACGCCTATCCTTACCCCTACACCTACTTCTTATGTTCCTCCTGAGCCGGACCTACCAGCTAATTTTTTTGCACCTCCGCCTTTTGGGGCGCCCGAGGTCATGGACTAAGGGTGTCGTGATGCTTTGCTTCTTGAGATATGCAGTCGAGTGGCTCGTATTCACCGGGATCAGGCACTTGCCTTATTCCCTCTATATGAGTACCACATGAGGAGAGGACGTCCCGTTCCCGAGGGTTGGTCACACCCTTCTTTCTACCGGTACCCGGCGGAGGGGTACCCACAACCGGCCAGCGAGGAGGAGGACACAACAAAGAGGAAGAAGCGTTTTAAAGCCGACCTTGCTGCAGGGAGGTGACAGAGGAGGAGAGGACAGGAGGAGAGTGACCCCCCCCCCCTACACGGTGGGTGACGAGGAGGAGGCTGACGAGTAGCTGCTGGTCTACTCACTTCCCCAGTTTTTTGGCTGTTTTGGAGAAGTTCGTACATATTGTAAGTATTTTATGCTTTTATTTATTTTTCATCTCCTTTTATTTATTTATTTATTCATGTGTTTATTTATTGGTTGTATTTTTCCCGTTCTCCGTATATTCTGATGGTGTATGCTGGAGGACAACGAGGGCGTTGTCCGTTTTGGTTTGGGGAGGGTAATGTATCCTTTGAATCTGCATTTGTTTTGCATTCACGTTTATTGCATTTTTTTTGCTTGCATTGTATTTATATTTCAATAAATAATGAAAAATTCAAATAATTAAAAAAAATTAAAAAAAAAATTATTTCACGTTTATTTTTGCATATAGGTCGAGTTGGAACAGTAGATTTCTGTGATGATATTGCACTGTAAATTGTCATTTTATTTAAGCCTTGCAACAAACTGTCATTTTATTAGCTTTGTCATGCGCATAGTCTACGAGTTAATGTTAAAAATACAGCTGGACATATAGACTTGACCTGATAAAATTGGCAAACTACTTAAAATTTCTATGTTTTTAGAGCCGTATAACTGGTGTCATTTATGACCAGTTCATGTAGGAATTGAGAGTAGTATACTCCTTGCATAACATGTTCACTAATTTGCACTTTTATGAAATTGAATTTCTTTTTGCCTATGTACATTCGGGTTTGTGGTCGGTGTCACATGCAGGGAGGCGCTTGCAATTTTCCCTTTCTTTCATTTTCACCCATTTAACTCCACTATTCGCCAAAGTTAGCCTTTTTTACCCTTAACTACACCAAAATTAAGCCTGCCCGTCAAGCAAGTTTAGTGTATTCTGCAGTATATATTTTGTTGATCAAGTTTGGTTCGTATTGTATTGTTTGGAGTTGGTAAAAAAGAAAAGGAAGGAGGATGTGTTGAAATAAAAAAAAAAAAAAGAATTGAAAAAAGAAAAAAATGTGGACAAGAATGAGAGAAGAAAAAAAAACGTGAAAGAAAGAAAAAAAGGACCGTGTGAAGAATTAGAAAAAAAAAGAGTTTGTTTGTGACTGTCTCACTCCTATGCTTTACTTATACCTTTTGAGAAGTTGTTGTTTTGGTTAGTGAGTTTTTGTGCCAATTGAATGGCACTTGAGATTAATTTTCTAATTGGTTGAGGATTGGATGTTGGTTCATATGGTATCGTTAGATAGCTTGCTTGACTATTGCCTCACAATTCCATAATTGTTTTGCATTTTCTTACCCATCGCCTCACTTTCCCATAACTTTTGTAAGCCCTCGACTGTAATAGACATTGTTTGGTTGGAATGTATGTATGGTGATTAGAATTGTCTATCATTTTAGTTGTAAGCATGTCTATGTGGGTCGTAGTCTAGGCGAGCGTCTACTTTTCTTCTCTCTTACACTCATATGCTTACCCTTTGCTTCATGAGAGAAAAGTGACCCGTGAAAGTCCAATTTTAAAGGTCTTGCAATGTCGACAGTTCAACTTATTTATAAAAATCATACAACTCGTTTGCGCTTGACTGTTGTAGCTATAAGTGTCAGTTTTGTTTGCATTAAACGGTTTAAGTGGACAATTAATAGCTAGCTCTGAGTTTTCTATTCCATTCCATTGATTTGCATTTAGTTTACTCGAGGACGAGTAAAGGTTTGGTTTGGGGAGATTTGATACGTGCAATTTATATAGTCCTTGTTGGCCTCTTATTGTACGCATTTCTATATCATTCTCGTAGTTTTGTATTGCAAAATGCCCCGAATAGGATACTTTGGTTTGTTTTACCTCATTTGCAGGAACGGACCTGAAAGTAGTGAAATCGTACCGTATTCAGTCCTCTTAGCATGCATTTATGGAGATGGAAGGTTTTGAGTAGAATTGTCGTGCCTCGGGAAGCGTGAAGGAGTGTTTGGAAGCTAACCAAACGAAGAGTCAAGCTGGTTCAGTGGCTAGTCCTCAATCGAATGGTTTTCTGTTCGATCGAGTGGTTCTGGTGGTCAAGGAATCCTGATCAAGTCCCTGCTGAACTCGATCGAAATGAGGCATTTGGAGCTTACTAGAACGAAGACCCTACTTGTTTGATCGAGAGGAATTGCTCGGATAATGCTCGATCGAGGAATCTCAAATCACTCGATCGAGTACTTTGCTGTTACACGGGATTTTATTCCGTGATTAGTTTTAATTAATATTTTAGTTTCGTTAAATAAATATCTCCCCTATATAAGGAAAGAGGTAATTAGGTTTTAAGCATTCATAATCATTCTGTTTTAGGCTCTTAATTATCGTTGGAACTATTTTCTCTCTTTGGCCGCGTTGCTTTGCTCTTAATTCCGGATCTCGAACTTTGTAATATTTCTTCACTCTTTACACTTAATTTAATTCTTATTTGCATTCTCTTAATCTTTGCTCTTAATTTCTGTCTTAATTATTGTTATTGTTAGTTTATATTACTTCATCTTATTCATATTATGTCTCTTGCTATTTCATTAATTGTTGTTATTAATTTCACCAATAATATGAGTAACTAAATCCTTTTATGTTAGGATTAGGGGAGCCATGGTAGTGAATAAATGATGTTGTGAATAGATTAGATGGTTGAATTGTGAGAACTGCTTTATGACAATATAATTGTAATCGTTTAGTTGAGTGCACGCTTCTAAACTAGTTAAATCGGTTAAATTCAGACCTGGATCGAAAGATTGGAATGAACAGACCTGTTATGAACAACAGAGTACACTAATGAGGATAAAAGTTAAGTTAATACTATTCTAGGGCGGATAGCGGACCGCAAGAACCTTTCCCTTACCCTTCTCACATTAGATCGTCTGAGCTATTTATGAGTGAGTTGATTAATTGCCATGGTGCACCGACTTCCTAACATACTTCTCTTTATGTGATCACACCGCTTTTTTCTCTTTATTCTTATTGCTCGTTTTCTCTTACCTTAATCTTATTTAGTAGTTAGAAATCAATTCAAAACACCCAATTGTTACCGTGACGGACTTAGATTAGTAGATAGATATAATAGCCTCTCTGTGGATACGATACCCGACTTACCTCTGCTATATTTATTAGTTGAGCCAGTTGGTTTACTTTTGATAGGGTTGCGACAGCCGTGTCATCTGCCAAGGTTCCTCGATCGAGTAGCATTAGGCTCGATCGAGGAACTTCGGTACTCGATCGAGTGTCATCAGGGTTCGATCGAGGAACCTCCTTGATCGATGACGGTGTTTCAAAACTTGATTCTAAAGCGAAGGAAGCCGAGCCGATTACTATTGCACTACCTTTTTCGCATCGTCAACAAAAGTCTAAGCTGGACAAGCAGTTCGGTAAGTTTATGGAGGTAGTGAAGAACTTACAGGTAAGTGTTCCTTTTACTGAATTAATCACTCAAGTGTCGGCTTACGCGCAGTTTATGAAAGAAATTTTGACAAGGAAGCGGTCCTTTGATACGGTGGAAACCATTGCTTATACTCAAAAATACAGCGCCGTGTTGCAAGCTAATTCACCACCTAAGCTAAAGGATCCAGGGGTTTTTCTATCCCTTGTCATATTGGTTATCTTGCTACTAGTAAAGCTCTTTGTGATTTAGGAGCTAGCGTTAGTGTCATGTCTTATTTTATTTGTAAGAAATTAAATATGGGTCAAATGACTGTTACTAATATGACTTTGCAGATGGTTGATCGATCTATTAAACACCCATTGGGGGTGTTGGAAGATGTTCCCATTTGAATTGGGAAATTCTTCATTCCCGTTGATTTTGTTGTCTTAGACATGGCTGAGGATAAGCAAATTCCTATCATCTTGGGTAGACCATTCCTTCACACAGCGGGGCGGTTATAGATGTTAGGCAATGGAGATTGACTTTAGCTGTGGGGGATGATCCTATTGTTTGTAACTTAAGAAAAGCTTTAAAGCATCCCATGATAGAAGAAACTTGTCATAGTATTGATGTTGTTGATTTCACTATTGATGAGTGTCTTTCTATGTGTTTAAAAAGGGATCCTCTGGAGATTGCCCTTGTTTCTGATTCAGCTACTGAGACGGGTTTATGGAGTCCAGAAGTTCATGAGATTGAGAAATTGCTGACTGGAGAGGAATGCCCACATCAAAAGGTATATAGTTTAGGTGTCTCATCTAATTAGGTCATTGAGGTAAAGAAACCTGAACTAAAACCCCTTCCCTCTCATCTTAAGTATGAATTTCTCGATGACTGTGAAATGAACCCAGTAATTGTCAATGCTAGCCTAACTGAAGGTTAACTTTCTGCTTTATTGATTGTTTTGAGAACCCATAAAAAGGCCATTGGGTATGGCATTGATGATATACAAGGTATTAGTCTTGACACTTTTTATGGATTGTATTCACTTGGAAGAAGGCCACAAGCCTAGTGCACAGGGTCAGAGACGACTAAATTCTCCAATGCAGGAGGTGGTAAGGAAAGAGGTACATAAATTACTATATGCTGGCATTATTTTCTCTATATCTGATTCAAAATGGGTCAGTCCTGTCTAAGTTGTACCTAAGAAGGGAGGTATTACAGTAGTAAAGAATGATAAATATGAATTAATTGCTACTAGACTTGTTACAGGTTGGAGGATGTGTATTGATTATAGTAAGTTGAACACAACTACTAAGAAAGACCATTTCCCACTTCCTTATATTGACCAAATATTAGAGAGACTAGCATTCCATTGTTATTTCTTTTACCTAGATGGCTACTCCGGTTTCTTTCAGCTACCCATTCATCCTGACTATCAGGAGAAGACCACTTTCACATGTCCTTATGGTGTATTTGCTTATAGGAGGATGCCCTTTGGTTTATGTAATGCCCCAGCTACCTTTCAGCGTTGTGATTACATAGAGTCTATTATGGAAGTCTTTATGGATGATTTCAGTGTTTATGGTACGGATTTTGATGTTTGCTTGAGTAACTTGACTAAGGTTTTGCAGCGCTGTGAGTAGAGAAATCTTGTGCTTAATTGGGAGAAGTGTCACTCCATGGTTACTGAAGGGGTGGTACTCGGTCATTTGGTGTCAGGTAAAGGTATCCAAGTGGATAAAGCTAAGGTTGAGGTAATTGAGCAACTCCCGTACCCGGATAATGTTAAGAGTGTGCGTAGTTTTCTTAGTCATGCAGGGTTCTATCGCCGCTTTATTAAGGATTTTTCAAAAATTGCTCAACCTCTAACTTGGCTGCTTCATAAAGATACACCTTTTGTGTTTACTGACGAGTGTGTTAAGTCTTTTGACAGGATTAAACAAGCTCTTATTTAAGCTCCTATAATCCGATCTCCGATTGGAGCCTTCCTTTTGAGATTATGTGTGATAACAGTGACTATGCAGTTGGAGCTGTTTTGGGGCAAAGAAAAGATAAGGTGTTGCATGCTATTTACTATGCAAGTAAGACTCTTGATGATGCGCAGATAAACTATGCTACTACGGAGAAGGAGCTTCTGGCAGTTGTCTATTCTTTAGACAAATTTAGAGCTTATCTTGTTGGTTCTAAAGTTATTGTTCATACTGACCATGCAGCATTAAAGTATCTTGTAACTAAACAATAAGCTAAACCACGACATATTAGATGGATTTTATTATTGCAAGAATTTGATTTAGAAATTCGTGATAAGCCTGGTGCTGAGAATGTTGTTGCAGATCACTTGTCTAGATTGAGATTTGTAGGAAGAGAGATTTTGCCTATTGATGACTCTTTTCCAGATGACCATCTTCTAGCTGTTGCTGCGAACACTCCATGCATGGTTTGCAGATTTCACCAATTACTTGGTAGGAGGTATTCTTCCTCTTGACTTGTCTTATCAGCAGAAGAAGAGATTTATGTATGATGTGAAGCAGTATTTCTGGGATGATCCATACTTGTTCCGGGAGTGCGCAGACAGTATTTACCGGCGATGTATTTCAGAGGGAGGGTGAGGTACATTCCATCCTTTCTCATTGTCACTCTTCTTCTTATGGTGGGCATTATGGTCCTTCTAGGACATTTGCTAAGGTAATGCAATCGGGTTTCTTTTGGCCTACTATCTTGAAAGATGCTACTACTTTTGTCCGTTCTTGTGATGCGTGTCAAAGAACAGGTAATATTTCGCAAAGGCATGAGATGCCTCAAACTGGAATCTCAGAGGTGGAGATTTTTTTATGTTTGGGGTATTGATTACCAAGGGTCATTCCCTACTTCTCATGGGAATCAATATATATTCGTAGCTGTAGATTATGTTTCTAAATGGGTGGAGGCAATTGCCACCCCCACTTGTGATGCTAAATCTGTTGTTAAGTTGTTTCAGAAAATCATCTTTCCACGGTTTGGAGTGCCTCGCGCGGTGATTAGTGATGGAGAAAAGCATTTCAATGAGCGTCATGTTAATTCTTTATTGAAGAAATATGGAGTTACGCACCGTAGAGGATTGGCATATCATCCTCAAACCAGTGGAAAAGTGGAGATTTCCAACAAAGTGTTGAAATACATCTTAGAGAAGGTGGTGAGAAAGAATATAAAAGATTGGAGTCGGAAGCTTGATGACACCTTATGGGCTTACCGTACTACATACAAGACGCCGATTGGAGCATCACCTTACCTCTTAGTCTATGGCAAATCTTGCCATTTACCTGTGGAGCTTGAGTACAAGGCTATGTTGGCCATAAAAGAACTGAATATGGATCCCTCCCTGGCGGGTGAGAAAAGACTAATGCAGTTGAATGAGCTTGATGAGTTTCGACTGCATGCCTATGATAGTGCTCAAGTATACAAAGAACGAACGAAGAAGTGGCATGACAAGCATATTTTCCAAAGGGAATTGCATGTTGGTGAAAAGGTATTACTATCTAACTCTCGTTTGCGTTTGTTCCCAGGTAAGCTAAGAAGTAAATGGTCTAGACCGTTAACCGTTGTTGAGGTGAACAAATTTGAGTCAGTTACACTGAAAACTGACAAAGGTGAGACTTTCAAATTGAATGGGCAACGATTGAAAATTTACTATGAAGGTGCTCATATTGGGGTAATAGAGGTCGTTGACCTCTTTGCCATTGATTCCTCTCACTGATGAGGTAATACGGTCGTGCGGGACTGCTTAAACCAGCGGTACTGAGAGGCAGCTCAGAATTTGTATTGTAATTTTTATTAATTTAGGATTTTAAATTTTATTAATTGTATTTTAATTAAGTTATTTCATATGTTTTGAGAGATGTGAAGGTGAGAATTTAATGTATTTCAAGTATTTTTGCAGCAAATGACGGATTTCAATGATATACGTTAACGAATTTACGAGAAAGAGGCTGTCATTTGGTGCCTCGATCGAGTGCAGGGTAGGCTCGATCGAGGAACCACCTTGCTCGATCGAGTGGCATGAGCGCTCGATCGAGGAACCAGAGGATTAATTAAAAAGCTCAAATGTCGAGAGTTGGCGTTTTTGGATTTTGGTGCCTCGATCGAGTTCAGGGTAGGCTCGATCGAGGAACCAATGCTGAACCGGGTTCCGCGTATCTTTTTAGCCGGTTTTTCATGCTTTAATTCTCATATTATTACTTACTCCTTCCTTCATTCTGTCATTCATCTTATTCATATCATTCATTATTCTTCCCCTTTCTCATCCCTAATCCTTCATATCATCATCAAACTTTCATCAAAATTTGTGTTAAGTTGCTTGTTAGTGATTTAAATCACTCCTTTGTGCTTATTTGTGAATTTTATTGCTCTTATTTGTTCATGTAAGTCCCGTTTTGCCCTCTTTTGGTTCGAAAATTTCTTTTCTTGCTTAAATCTTGTGTTTATTGCCTTGAATCTTCCATTGCTCATATACAATTGCTATTTCCTTGCTTATTAGCCCTTTATTTGATGAATTAAAAGCCTAATTTGCTAATGGTTGAATTTTAGCATTAAATTGGTTTGAAATTGTGTTCTTATACTTGGAATATTCACTTTTTGTTGTATAATTGCAATTCCCTTGCCTTTTAGATGGTTTATGTGTGTTTTTCGGCCTCAAAATCGAATTTTCCGACTCGTGTGGTCTTAAAAACGTGAACTGTGTGTCAACTAGTGGACAAGGTAGCAAGAGGCCACGGGAGAGGCGCGCTCCCGTTCGTCAGCTGGAGGTAGTGATGTCTTCCAAGGAGGAAGATGCGGAGTTACTACCTATAGACGAATTTCCTTTTGTTGAGTTTCGAGACAAGGGGCAACGGGACAGATTTGTGGTATTGATGTCTAAGACTATGCTTTACTTAACGTACAACATGTTTGTCTTAGGCTTTTCTTGCGGTATTTGAGTTATCTGTTGTATGGGAGGCATGATAGGAGTAAGGCCTTCTCCTTAGAGGTCTTGATTTTGGCTAGCTACCTTAACCTCTTTCAGGAAGTGACTTTCCAGTTCTCTCCACCAGCACTTGTATGTCAGGCCCTTGACCGCATGACTGGGAGATAAGCGGATTTGGATTGCGGGGTCATTGTTACTTCGATTGCTAGGGTTTTATGTGATTTTGAGGGAAATGATCCTTATGAGCCTATAGAGGACCCTGAGCCTTTTGTCGATGATGATTATCTACGCTATGGCATTTCTTACATTGGCATTATCGGTGGAACGGATCACTATTGAAAAGTGCGTGATCAATTCTATATGCTTTTGCCTAATGATCACTTGCCAGCTATTGCACCTCTTGAGGAGAATGAGTCTAGGCCGAGACCTGCACCTGTCACCTATCTGATTTCAGATGAGCTTCTAGTTATTCTACATGGTTCTAGTACTACAGCTACCACAAGTGGGCGTCGTAGACCTCCCACTCACTTGCCTGGTTCTTACCAGCCCTAGCCTCCTCCTCCTCCTCCTCTGTTACACCTTTTCCCTACTTTGGTTACCACTTTGACCCAGTCGTTGAGAGAGAAGTGAGGGTTCATGAGTGTATCAACAACGCCTTGACACAATGGCGTTTATGGGAACAGATGGAGGCCGTTACTATATCTAGGGGAGGTCAGTATGCGATTACTACTCCGAGTTTCTACACCACACCTGGTGATGACAGCCGTGTTTTCTACCTCTACGGTGTGACCCCTGCGGAGTACGGGCAGTTTAGTACGGAGTATGGTGCTCTGGGTCGCCCCTTTTACACTCTCATTTGTCCTCACCAACCTACCAGTGTTTTTCTAGAGGATATTGGTGTTCCTGTTTCACAGAGAGGGCCGTTTGGCCAGTTTGCAGCTTCTACTTCTGCTGCAGTATCTTTTCCTGGAGGTGGTCGTACTAGAGGCCATGGTAAACGAGCTGGCCGTGCTAGAGGCTGTGGAGGCCGAGTTCAGGATCCTGAGTTGTTGGCCATGTTTGAGGAGATCGATGGCTTTGATGAGGCCACCCTTGATGATGATGGAGCGCAGTAGTGATAGCTGGTCACTACATCCCTCACTTTCCATCTGGTTTGGGGGAGCTTTTGCTACACAGCTGGTACTATCCTTCTTTGTATTTATTTTCTTGTATTTCTTATTTCCCTCTTCCCTTTGTTAGTAGTGTCCATTAGGTTACTGGATTTTCTGTGTGATTGCCATGCTGTAGGCGTCACAATGAGGACACTGTGACATTTAGGTTTGGGGGAGAGTATTTATTTTTGTTGTGTGATTTATTTCAGTCGTGTGTTTATTTATTGTTGTGTGTTTTAAAAAAATCCATAAAAATTGAAAAATTTATAAAATACAAAAACATGTTTTTATTTATTTTAGGTCGAGTCTTGGTGAATTGTTTAGCAATGATGATAATTTGCTTTGTCTTTGCATTTGAATCCCATTAAGTTATCCATGTACATTGTTTTGACATCTTAGCTATGATAAACAAAGCTCATAACTCAAGTCTTGACCGTCATAATATGCCTTGTGCCGAGTAAATTTGAGTATATTTTGTTGGTATACCACTTAAATTTATGAGGTCTTTAGAGCTTCCTAGGCCAGGAACATTAATAAACTGGTCTCTTTTGTTATTTAGGCTAAAGAGTGTGGTCTCCTTGTGGAATATGTAATATCAAACTGCATAAATGTGACATTAGTTTCTTAGCTTTTTGCGCGTTCATATGATTAAGTACATGAGGAAAGGCGATTTTTATCGTTCGAATATGCCATACATTACCTTGTTTTGTTAGCCCGTTTGAACCTTGTAGCCATTTCATATCCTATTTCATAGCTACCTTCTAGAATTTGCCTACCTTTTCGGGACAGTCGCAGTTGCTTGAGTCTTATGTTATTTTAGCTACTTTGGTTGGGATTGGGACATTATTGTCATGTGGGTTGTAGCTTATATTTTGTTAGCAATTGTGTTGATCTCCTATGTTGAAAACAAATAAGGGAATTATGAAGCAAAGAAAAGGAAAAGAAAAGAAAAAAAAAAAAATTGAAAATTCAGAAAAAAAAGAAAGAAAGAAAGAAAAAAGAAAAAAAAGAGAATTGCTTCATCTGTATTGTTAGGAGATCATAAGTGGTAAATACTAGAGTCTAATGCACTTTTGGAGAGTCTTTATGTTCTCTCATATGTTGTCAAAGTTGAGATGATTTCTCTAGTTGGATGGCTGTGATTATTATTAATAGATTTGGTTATTGGTTTAGCGCTGCGACTACTGTCTTAGCCTCACATATCCATACGTGCTTTTGCACAAACCACTTCTATACCCTTTCCCATTTGCCACCCTATTGTCCTTGATACATGTACTTGGTCTTTATTGTGAATGCGTACTAGTTGGAGAAATTTCTGTCAAATTAGATTGCATGCATGTTTCATAAGTTGAGTGAGTGTCTTTATTCTTTCTATCTTACATATATCTCACCCCTTATGAGTGCATGAGTGAAACCGCGAGAATCCAACTAAATTATCTTGCAAGGTTGAAAAGTATTTGGCTGAGTCTCGGTATCATGTCACATCTTGAGTTGAGCTGCGTTATTCTATTACCTGTGCCTTTGAATTTGTTTTATTGGCACAATTTTTGGTCATTACTTTGTTATAAATATGGATAGCTGGGATTTGTATGTGCCTTGACATTTGCTCTGAGTTATTCATTCACTGTTTGTATGTTTGTCTTTTGTATGGTATTGATTGCTTTGCTTGAGGACAAGCAAAGGTTTGGTTTGGGGGAGTTTGATGTATCACTTTCATATATACATTTATAACTCCTTTCATGATGTTTTATATACCGTTTTCGTGCCTTTATGTCATTTATATGCCTTTTTATAGTGAATTGTCGATACTGCCGCTATTTTATGTTTTAATGTAGAAATGACGCATTACGAGGTGAATCGAGTTAAGATGAGCATTGCGGTTATGGCATAGTGGAATACACGCGAAGAATGGCACGAGAAACGAGGGGACCTGAAGACAAGAAGAGAAGGAAAGAAGAGATCAAGCTGGAACGTTGGTTCCTCGATCGAGTGCAAGAAGGGCTCGAACGAGTAACCGTCCTCGATCGAGTAGCACTAGCGCTCGATTGAGGAACCTCTTTGACGGATTAATTTCCGTAATTTCTTAAAACACGGATTATTGCAATATAAATTCTAAACTCGTAGGATTTATTAGGTTACGCTTTTTATTACTTTTAGATGGCTGGAAACTTGTTTTAGTATTCATACTTTGTTCTTAATCTTTCCTTATTGATTATTAAGGTACTAATCATGTTTCGTTAATTAATTCATTCAAGTTTTATGCTTTCAATTGATTGTTATTATTTCATAACTTTAATCATGTTATCAACCATCTTTATTGTTGTTGTTGGATTCAATACGAGTAGCTAAATTCTTCATCTAGGATGAAGGGGATCTAGGTTAATTAGAAAGGGGAATATTAATTGATTGCTAGTAATATCACATGAATTATCATTTGATTATTGTTCTTATTCTAATTAATTGATTTAGGCCTGAATTGATAATTAGTGTAGAGAATTAATACTTTTACCGATAGGGTTAGAATTAATATAGGTTGCCATAATCAAATAGATTGTGTCTAATATTAGCGATTGCATGTTATATTTGATCTAAAGGACATAATAGAATTAACCAATCCTTTGACCTTAGATAATTCGATTGACCTTGCAATTGATTAAGAAACCCCATATAATTGACCTAGTGAACCAGAAATCCTAGACTCTTAATTATTATTGTTATACACCTTTTATTTACCTGGTTTTTAGTTGATAGAAAACTAACAACCCAAAACCCCCAAGAAATCGGTTACCTTCAGACGATCTAAATATTAGTGGTCGTGATCCCTCGTGGGGTTTAGTTTTCAGTACTTGTCGTTAGGAGCACCTAGACCCAAACACAATTTATAACTTCACCAACAACTCTACAATTAGTAAAGAGGCAAGTAAAGGTCGGATCCCAAGGGACGGGAATTGAGATGAGATTTCTACTGCAACTAGTAGTGTCTAAGGGTGTCACAATCGGGGTTTGAAGTAGAAGATCACTAAACTAAATAGCAATGAAAGTAAACAAGCAAGATGATTAAAAAGGGATGTAAACAATTGATAAAAAGCACTAGGGTGTCATGGGGTCATAGGGAATTCATGGAAATTGATCATACAAACATATTCTCAAATTATAAGCAAGCAACTATTGTTGTGATGGATCGAGTTGGTTTATATCTTGCAATCCTAGGAAAGTTTAGGTCCCGGAGCCGAATCGATTAGATTGTACAACACCTACAAGTCGACTTAATCTTCCCTACTCAACTATATGCATGGTCTAATGAGACTCGAGTTGGTTTATGTCTTACAAGTCTCATTGAAAAGATAGGTGATGGGTAAAAAATGCAAGGATTCATAGGCTCACATTTCATCAAACATAACATGTGCATTAGTTGAGATCATAACAAGCAAGCAAATAAACTATGAAAGCATATTAATTTAAGTATGAATCATTCCCCATGTTGGTTTCCCCTAATTACCCATTAACGCTAGCTAAGGAAACTACTCACTCATTATCATGTTGAACATGCTAGCAAGGTTGTCAATCATACCAACAAAGTAAAACATGATGAATAAATGAAGATAATTAACAATAATTAAAAAGGGATTAAGAGAATTATACCTACTAATGATTCCAATAATAAAGCAAAGAATAAGAGAAGTACTTGATGCTTGATTGGAAGGTTGTCAATCTCCCAATAATAACCCAAATAATCTTCAATTACCCAAAATAAAGGATGAACAAGAGAGAGATTAAGGAAATAAAACTTGTATTAAAACTTGATTAAATGTTGATTACAAGATTAAAGAGTGATTTGATTGATATTAACTACACTAAAGATTGCTAAGAAGAACATGCTCTTCTAATTAGACTAATGGGGTATTTATAGTGGGGATTAGTTACATAAATTAGGGTTTACTAAGGGCTTAAATGACGATTAAGTCCTTGACGAATCGCCGGTCTCTAGGGAGACTCCGGTCTCTTTTTCACCGGTCTTAGAAAAAGATGTGCATCCTTCCTTGAAGCTTGTAGAAGACGAAAGTACTGTCTGGGAATCCGGGCGTTTTTGGCACGGGACGGGCGGATTTGGGTGCTTCTGGACGGGCGTCCAGAGGGGGAAGACGGGCGTCTTTGTGGAGGTTTTGCCCGGGCATCTTGTGGAGGAAGTCGCTCGGATTGTGGGTGAGGAACGGGCGTCTTCAGGGCAATCCGCACGGATTGTCAAACAGTTTCATTCCTTCTTCTTTTCTTCCTTTTTTGTCATAAAATCCTTGAGGATTTCCTCGGGGATGCAAGGATCTTTTCTCATCATTGCCCATCTATTATAGTATGTACAAAGGCCTTCTAATCTTGTCTCTCCTTGATGCTTGGCCATTGAATTCAATCAATTTAGCCTCATTTTGCCATGAAAATGCAAGGCTTGCACTCCTTTCCTACCAAGGACACAAAACCTCAAAAAATATGCAAAACAAAGAACTAAAGACAATAAATGACCCAAATATACACTAAAAAGTATGGGAATAAGGCTAATTCGGGGACTAAATATGCTCTAATTATGGTCACATCAAATATCCCCAAACCGAACCTTTGCTCGTCCTGAGTATAGATGTGACAAAGACTAGGACCATTATTTGAACTAACCTAATAACATAGCCGATATGAGACAATTAGCGGGTCTTACTCCGCCCCTTCAACTCACAACAAGACAACCATGAGGTAGGATGCCTTCTTGCAAGACAAGGTGGGTCTTGCCAAAATGGCGACACATCCAATCATTAAGCACACAAAATCAAGTAATGGATGCATCTACAAAAGAATAGCCACTTTCCTCATCTAAGTGGCGGAAATTATCTACAAGGGAAGCAATTCAAGGGTACACACTCCTTCATAGATGCAATTTCTTCAAACTACTAAGCCTAGAAGGATACCAATAAATCACCTCCAAATTGTGTCAAGCTAGGGTACCTTTGTCCTCAATCGTTAAATGCTTTTGTCAAGAATAGACTCCCTATGGTGTTAGAAACACTGGAGGATCGCGGAATTCCCCCTCTTGCCTAGACAAGAAGAAGGGTCGTCCCCTCTCTACCATGCACAAAAATGGATACGATGGATAAAGGGATCGATAGAATTTGAGTTTCACTTTGGGAGTTTGCTTTTGTTGTTGTTTTTTTCCCCCCAATTTCTTGTGGCATATAACATTTGAGAACACTTTCTTTTTGCCATTTCTTTTTGATGTTTGGCATTTCAACACTTGACAATTTTTCAACTTTTTGCATTTTCTTTTTGAACATTTTCAAAGTCACCCAATATGTAGTGAGGGTGCCTTATATTTGAAGCATAGGAGTTCTATTTTTGCTCCTCTTTTCATTTGATGCATTTTTGCAAACTTTCTTTCACTTTTCATTTCATTGAACTCAAATCAATGTCTTTTTGTGCCCATTCCCTTTGATGACAAAAATGTGGTAGAACATGGATGATGGATGCATGGTTTCAAGGGTCACCATGGAATAAACGGTAGCCAAGGAGTTATCACACCACAAGGTACTCTTGACTAGGCCATAATCCATGGGTCAAAGGATACTAGCATGACACATCCTAGGGTGTTTTACAAGCATTCTAACAAGCAAAGTCTTAAGAAGAAAAAGCATCTACTAGGGCCTATATACACTTGTCAAGCTTCCCAAGTAGACGGTTTCGCAAAATTTTTCTAACATGCAACTACATGCCATGATGCAACTAGCATATAAACATCCTAATGCAAATGATTCTACCAATTAATATGACATATAAACTAAATGCAAGCCCTAGATTCACATTGTTATACCGCATCAATCGAAATAAAGCCACATAGTCATTAACATAAAGAGGAAAAAGGAGATTGGAAAGATCATACCATGCGGTCTTCATGATCCTCATGTCTCGGATGTGGCGTAGTCAATCAATGTGAACAAGGATAAAACAAACACAATATATACAACAATATATACATGACTACACTACAAAGGAAATGAACTTGTTTTTGGTTCTCAATTTTTCAAATTTTTATGGTTTTTCGAAATTTTTGATTTTTTTGGATTTTTGAATAAAAGTTAAGTTAGAATTCCCCATCCCCACACTAATATGGGCATTGTCCTCAATGGCCAAAATGATGGGAAATTATGCAAACATGATGCATGAATTCTACACAAAATGCAAGCTATACTAATCTACACTACATGATGCATGGGTTTTTGTTTATGACGGAGAGCGTAATTTAGATTACCTCTCGTTGCGTATGCATGTACTTCCCCAAACCGAGATAGACATTATTTCTAACGTCCTAAAGTTGGGGGTAGTTCATGCACACCAGATGCAATGCATGAAACTAAATTTGTCATTTTGGATTTTCAAAAGTGGGAACAATAAAATAAGAACACCTCAAAGGGGCCGAGGTGTTAGTCCTCTATGTTGCTAGTGTTGGAATATGTGTCCTCCGACAATAATGCGATCACAACTGTTGATCATGATGATCACATGTTTAAGTCTCATTTTAAAGAATACAATTGGGAAGTAATTTTTACTGTCAACTGGTCCACACATATCGGTAATGATTGGCTGACTAGAGTTTGACATTACTATCGTGAGACGGTGGTGACCAGTTGATCCCCTTAGGTCATACCTAAAGGGTAACACTCTTAATTGATCATTTAATTGATCGTATGACGATACGATTCAATTAAATTACTTAAAATTGACGGACGATTTTGGAAGTAATATTTACGTGTCTCATTGAAATTTGATTTAATAAGACACGGTCTAAGTAATTGAATTGTTTTATTACTTAGATGAAATTATTGTTTAAGGAAACAATTGCATTTGAATGAATAAATTATTATAAATACAAGATGTTGTGATTTATAATTGGTAAATTATTTTGGTACAAGTAATTATGAATTACTAACTCGATTTTGTATATGACGTATTTTTATTAATACGTTGATTTTTAATATGATAAAAATACATAACAATTTCATGTGACATATGACATGTGACAAATTGACAAATTTGACAAAGATAAAATGGAATCCATTTTATCTATTATGACCGAAATATTGGAGAGGATTAGGAAAATATTAGGTTAATTATATTAGTGGTAAACATAATCATGTTTGCCTAATAGTAGCCATGCATGCCTACTTGTTCTTGTGAAGGCAACCTTGTGCATGCATTGACTCCTTCTTTTCCCCTCTTCCACCCGGTTTTTGAGAAGAAAAATACCTTTGTTTTTCTTCTTATTTTTACGTAATATACACTATGATATTCACTAGTGTAATTCATTCATTCATTATCTAAAATTAGAGTTTTAGAAAGAAAAAACCTTCCTCCTCCTCCCTCTCTCTTAACCGAAACATAGAGAGACCAAATAATATTTTTGGGTCAATTTTACACTAAATTAATATTGTTCTAGTAATCATAATATTAATTTGATTAAGAGTTTGCCTTGGGTATTATTCCTTGGGAGGGATTCTACACTTGAATCCTAGTTCATCCATTAAGAAGAGCTCAAGAACAAGAGAGTAGGAGAACTCTCTTGTGCCCTTAAGATCCGAAAAAGCATTGTAAGAATGAAGATTTCTTCCTTATTTTTCTTATAGTTTGCATGCATAAGATCACCTTTTAATTTTATGACTAAATTAAAATTATAACATATATGAATATGTTGAGTAAAGAGATCTATATTTCTAACAAGCGGTATCAAGAGCCTTGGTTGTTTGCATGCAAATCGGTTATAGTTTTTCCGAGTTATACGATTAACATATAAAACTTGTAAATTTGTGTTATTATGATATACCACGAAAATAATTATGCATGTTAAAGTTTCTGATCCTAAAATGTTTTTAGGATATTTTGGTTAATTTATGGATTTTTATTTTTCATCTTATATAATAATGGCATTAAAAATATGATTTTATGATTAAAATGTCATTTTCGGACTAAAATTAGCTAAACTTCGATTTTTCCAGTGATTTTTGGATATGTTATCACATATAGTATTTTGCGATGACCTGTAAATTTTCATAATTTTTGGAGTTTTTATGCTCGAAATATGGATTTTTCATGTTTAAAATCGGATTTAGAAGAAAAATAGGTTAATATGAGATAAATTTCGAATCTGGTCATAAAAATTTAGTATGTTGTCACATGTAATTTTACAAGTTGTGTGTAAAATAATAGCCTATATTGATGTCTTTATGCATAATTTATGGATTTTTGATGAAAAATAGCATAAATAGTGACTTAATTAGTGAATAATTACTAAAACATACTCCATGACTAAGAAAAAACGTCACATGTTGCATTTTATTATCTTTTTCAGATCTAAAATTAAAAAGTTGATGAATATAATTTTTCTTATGTTTTTATGATTATTATTGATAAATCCGATAAACCGCAACATAGTTTTTCCGATAATTTTACAAAATTTTAACCTAAGTTTTTGAACATTATGAGTGTCATGTTATTTTTCCAGAATATTCATAAGTTTAAATTTCAAATTTTTGAATTTATTTGAAATTTTGTAATTTATTTGAAATTTATAGCATTTTATTGTATTTTTTTGGGTCCATTTATGAACAATTTTAAAAAATATGAGTTAATTATACTCAAATAGTTAGTGAAGACTAATTTTGAGTCCTAAGTGGTTAGGGTAATTAACTTGTGCATAAATATGAATTTATGTAATTTTTGTGATTATAAAACGTTGAATCACGCAAATTCGTAAAAACCGTGTAATATACGATATTGGCTACTTAAAGGCGATTTAGCATTAAATTGGGCATGTTCATACATATTATAATGCTGCATTTTATTTATGATTGTCATAATTTTATTTTATGTAATTTTTGAATTATGTAATTTTTACTTAGTATGGCCTTAGTTTTTATTGGTATTACCCGAAATGTATGGGAATATCAATTCGGTTGTAATTTATTGTAATCTCGTATCACCGTCTTGTAATTTAATAGATTTATTTTATTTTAGTTACAAATGTATAATAGGAAATTATGTAATTTATTATGTAATTTATTTATTCCGGAGTTCCTTGAAGACGGTGTCACTCAAGAAGGCGATACATAAAGACGGTGTTACCTCGAGATGCGTGCCATAACCGAAGTTCAAGGGACCAATGGATTTGGTTTCCGAATATGTAATAGTTAATTAGATTTTCTATTTTAGGAAGGTCATACTAGGATTTATTTTTATGTTTTGCATTAAATTTATATGTTGCATGCATCGCTAAATCGCCATAACTAAAACATGCATTATCATTTAATCGAGTATATCGACCGTGTCAATTAGAATTATCGTAGTTCACCGCTTTAGTTCACTTAAAACCTGATAGATAATAAATTGACATGACCTCTCGCTAAAACAATCAATTGAGACATAGCCTTACCAAATAGTAGAAACCATGAAAACCTATTTCGCGAGGGAGTGCACTCGGCCCTACCGGGGTACAAACCTTGTTACGTAGGGGAAGTGGGTGATAAATGTCTATCCACCGAATTCTTGTTGATGAGGGTTAAATCGGCTATCCCGTGCCCAAGTTAATGTGGGTTTGGATCATGGACACATTTATTCGAAATTTGGATTGAACTCAACAAAAGTTTTTGATAAGGGTTTCATCGGCCATCCCGTGCCCTTGTCGGATGTGTTTTGGGCTATAGATAAATATTAGAGTAATTTTATCGACCGAGAATTCTAAAAGTAGAATCGATTAAAAAGTTAGTCCACCGAGTTATATTGATAAGGGTTTCATCGGCTATCCCGTGCCCAAGTTAATATGAATTTGGATCTCGGAATCATTTATAATAGTCAGGTAGAGGTCACTATATAAATGTTCATATCTTGTTAATCTATTTACAAGTATGATATAAAAAGACAAATGTTAATATTTCCTTTTCCTCCATACTTGTAGTTCATTACAATGAATCCATCAAATGCTACCGCACCGATAACTATTGAGTCTTACCACAATGTTTTTGACGACGTTTGCTCCAATAATGATTTCGACACCACTAGAGAACTTCATTTTGGGATAGGTTCGGATGGAAACCTTAACTTCATCACTTCTACTAGACCACCTACTACCACTAGATCTCGTGTGAGCCCGTCTCAGGAAGACTACCTCATACAATCTATAGGGTCTTTGTCTCTGGAAGATAAAGATGCCAAAACTAGTGGGAGCTCAAGCAATCAAGTTCTTGCTTCAAAGGGCAAAAAGTCCAAGAAGAAGGGAAAGAAAGTCAAAAACTTCAAGCAAGTTAATGATGAGTGCCATTATTGCTATGGCATGGGACATTGGCTTGGGAATTGTCCCATATATTTGCGAAATATAAGGGAAGGAATCATCGTTCCAAAAGGCAAAATTCCTAAAGAAATTTATGTTATTGATATAAATTATACTTCCACTACGACATGGGTACTAGATACCGGTTGTGGTTCTCACCTTTGTAATCATTTACAGGATTTAAGAGACATGAAGAGGCTTAGCAAGGGAGATGTGGATCTACGCCTTGGAAATGGAGCTCGAGTAGCGGCCGAATCCAAAGGAACTTATGTTTTAGCTTTGCCTAACGGATTTGAGTTGTATTTACATAATTGTTTTTATGTGCCTACACTCTCTAAAAACATTATTTCAATCGCCATGCTAGACATGGACGGTTTTTGTTTTGTCATTAAGAACAATCGTTGTACTATTTCGAGGAATGATTTGGTTATAGGCCAAGCTTCTTCCATAAATGGCATTTACATTTTAGAAACCTCAAATCCAATTAATGATATCTATAACATTCAATCAAAGAAACTCAAATCAAGTTACCCAAATGAAGCGTTCATTTGGCATTGTCGATTAGGTCACATAAACGAGAATCGCATTAAAAGATTAATTTCAAGTAATGTGATTACACCATTTGATTTTCAATCATATGGAACATGCGAATATTGCCTTCTTGGCAAAATGACTCGTAATCCTTTTAGTGGTAAAGGGACACGAGCTAGTGAACTATTGGGACTCATACATACCGATGTGTGTGGACCAATGAGTATCACCGCTCGTGGAAATTATGACTACTTCATAACCTTCACCGACGACTTGAGTAGACATGGGTATGTCTATTTAATGAAACATAAGAGTGAAGCGTTTGAGAAATTCAAGGAATTTCAAAACAAAGTAGAGAACCAATTGGACAAAAAGATAAAAGCACTACGTTCCGATCGTGGTGGAGAATATCTTAGCCTTGAATTCGATTCACACTTGAAAGGTTGTGGTATTATATCACAACTTTCTCCACCTGGAACACCACAACTCAATGGTGTTGCCGAAAGGAGAAATCGAACCCTACTTGATATGGTTCGATCCATGATGAGTCAAACCGAGTTACCAAACTCGTTTTGGGGATTTGCAATCCAAACTGCAATTATATCTTTGAATAATAGTCCCACTAAGGCCACCGGAAAGACTCCATTTGAGATGTGGAGAGGACGAGTTCCTAATCTATCCTACATGAAAATTTGGGGATGTGATGTTTACGTCAAGACAAATAATGACAACAAGCTTGCCCCAAGATCCGAAAAATGCACCTTTGTAGGTTACCCCTCGAATTCTCGAGGATACTACTTCTACAAACCTCAAGATAACAAAGTGTTTGTGTCTTGCGAGGCTGTCTTCTTAGAAAGAGACTTTATTTCTAAGAGACAGAGTGGGAGAAATTTTGAACTTGATGAAGTTCAAGAGCCACAAACCGAGGTAGAGACGCAAGAAGATGTTCCTTCATCGTCTAACGCGGTTGTCCCTCCTCCACTAAGAAGAACGGGTCGAGTAATTTGCCATCCCGATCGATATGTGGGACTTATCGAAGAAGATGGAACACTCGATGTGTTTCTTATAGAAAGTGACGAGGCCGCCACTTACAAGGCCGCAATCTCTAGTCCAAATTCTTTCTTATGGCTTGAAGCCATGAAGTCCGAAATGGATTCTATGCATGAAAACCAAGTTTGGGACTTGGTAGATTTGCCTAAACGGGCAAGACCTCTTCAATGCAAATGGATATTCAAAGTCAAAAATGGCATAGAAGGACATGATGATGTCTACAAAGCTAGGCTCGTGGCAAAAGGATTTACCCAAGTCCAAGGTCTCCATTATGATGAGACCTTCGCGCCCGTAGCCATGCTAAGATCCATACGGATTTTGTTAGCGATCGCCGCATTTCATGATTATGAAATATGGCAAATGGATGTCAAAACCGCTTTTCTAAATGGGCATTTAGAAGAGGAGGTGTACATGATACAACCCGAAGGTTTTGTTGATTCTAAAAATCCTAACAAAGTGTGCAAGCTTAAGAGATCCATTTATGGTCTTAAGCAAGCATCTAGAAGTTGGAATCATCGATTCAATCATGTTATAAAGGAGAATGGTTTCATTCGAAGTGTTGAGGAACCATGTTTATACATGAAATTTAGTGGGAGCAATGTTGTGTTCCTAATCTTGTATGTCGATGACATACTACTCATTGGAAATGATATTCCAATGTTGTCTTCTGTTAAGAAGTGGTTAGGTAACCACTTCCAAATGAAGGACTTAGGAGAAGCACAACGCATATTAGGTATCCGGATCCATAGAGATAGATCCAAGAGGATATTGGCACTAAGTCAAGAGTCTTATGTTGATAAGATTCTTCGACGGTTCAGCATGGACAAATCTAAAAGGGGATTGGTACCTATGGTAACTGGGACTATATTGAGCAAGACTAAATCTCCCTCCGAACCCCATGATGTTGAACGCATGAAGATGATCCCTTATGCTTCCGCTGTTGGATCAATCATGTACGCCATGATATGCACACGTCCTGATGTCTCGTATGCTTTGAGCATGACGAGTAGATATCAAGGAAATCCAGGTGAGAGTCACTGGATTGCCGTCAAGAACATCCTGAAGTACTTGAGAAGGACTAAGGATTTTATCTTAGTGTTTGGAGGAGACACCGAACTCCGGGTTAATGGATACACGGACTCAAGTTTTCAAACAGATAGAGATGACATGAAATCACAAGCTGGTTTCATTTTCATGCTCAATGGTGGTGCCGTAAGCTGGAGAAGCTTCAAGGAAGCTGTCACTGCGGATTCAACAACGGAGGCTGAGTACATTGCAAAGATCGAAGTCGCCAAGGAAGCTGTGTGGATCAGGAAATTCACGGAAGGTCTAAGAGTAGTACCTACCGCCAATGATCCCATCACTCTCTATTGTGATAATAGTGGGACGATCTTCCAAGCTAAAGAGCCAAAGTCTAGTAATAGATCTAGACATGTACTTAGAAAAATCATGTAATAAGAGATTTCATTGAAAGAAAGGAAATTGCGATTTGTAAGGTTGGGACGGATGACAACATAGCCGATCCGCTCACCAAGCCTTTATCGCAGGCCAAGCATGATGGACATGTTGCGTCCATGGGACTTAAACGTGTACCATGTTTTTGTTAGATTTTGAAATGAAATAAAAGTGTTGTTTTTGTTCATGTTCACAATCACATTTGTCTTTTATCTTTAATTTATACATTGTTACATCCAAATGGGTTGTAGAGACAATTGAACCCCGTTAAAATGAACACGGATTAGCATTGTATTTGCCCATAGTTACTTATATGAGGTGACGTCCCGAAGTGACTAGAGTGTGATGCGATTGATGGCAAGTTCAAGTGCCATAGAGTCATATGAGAATGACTAGTCGATCACATAGGCAGACTGTTAGGAACATTTTGTCGGGCCTTATGACCGCTTATAGAGTTCTGGCAAATTTATATAGCCTGGTGTGGCGAGAGCTACTATAGTATTCTTATGAGTCAATTCTTTTGACTAAAGACTATTCGCCAAAGATGGCACAATTTCAGATTAACTTTGATTTGTGTTACTACGACCTTCGTAAATGGGGTCAAATGGGCATATTTTGGGTTATGATGGTTGTGGCTAGTCGAAGGGAATGAGTGCGATAGGAATTGTCCACCCCTAGTCAGGGTTATAAAAATATCTCAGGGCCACTCGAGGAGTAATGAACTACAAATGCGTGGCCACGCTCGGAATGTATCCATGGTGGATAAATCCGGTCAATCAATTATTCTCCAGATCGAGGAAACCACTCTCGATATGATCACTTGCAAGTACGACCTGAAAGACACCTAGCATTGAGTGGGAGATAGTAATAGGACAAGAGAATTGGTGACGCACACTTGTCGAGGACAAGTGGGAGATTGTTGGAATATGTGTCCTCCGACAATAATGCGATCACAACTGTTGATCATGATGATCACATGTTTAAGTCTCATTTTAAAGAATACAATTGGGAAGTAATTTTTACTGTCAACTTGTCCACACATATCGGTAATGATTGGCTGACTAGAGTTTGACATTACTGTCGTGAGACGGTGGTGACCAGTTGATCCCCTTAGGTCATACCTAAAGGGTAACACTCTTAATTGATCATTTAATTGATCGTATGACGATACGGGTTAATTAAATTACTTAAAATTGACGGACGATTTTGGAAGTAATATTTACATGTCTCATTGAAATTTGATTAAATAAGATACGGTCTAAGTAATCGAATTGTTTTATTACTTAGATGAAATTATTGTTTAAGGAAACAATTGCATTTGAATGAATAAATTATTATAAATACAAGAGTTTGTGATTTATAATTGGTAAATTATTTTGGTACAAGTAATTATGAATTACTAAGTCGATTTTGTATATGACGTATTTTTATTAATACGTTGATTTTTAATATGATAAAAATACATAACAATTTCATGTGACATATGACATGTGACAAATTGATAAATTTGACAAAGATAAAATGGAATCCATTTTATCTATTATGACCGAAATATTGGAGAGGATTAGAAAAATATTAGGTTAATTATATTAGTGGTAAACATAATCATGTTTGCCTAATACTAGCCATGCATGCCTACTTGTTCTTGTGAAGGCAACCTTGTGCATGCATTGACTCCTTCTTTTCCCCTCTTCCACCCGGTTTTTGAGAAAAAAAATACCTTGGTTTTTTTTCTTATTTTTACCTAATATACACTATGATATTCACTAGTGTAATTCATTCATTCATTATCTAAAATTAGAGTTTTAGAAAGATAAAACCTTCCTCCTCCTCCCTCTCTCTTAACCGAAACATAGAGAGACCAAATAATATTTTTGGGTCAATTTTACACTAAATTAATATTGTTCTAGTAATCATAATATTAATTTGATTAAGAGTTTGCCTTGGGTATTATTCCTTGGGAGGGATTCTACACTTGAATCCTAGTTCACCCATTAAGGAGAGCTCAAGAACAAGAGAGTAGGAGAACTCTTTTGTGCCCTTAAGATCCGAAAAAGCATTGTAAGAATGAAGATTTCTTCCTTATTTTTCTTATAGTTTGCATGCATAAGATCACCTTTTAATTTTATGACTAAATTAAAATTATAACATATATGAATATGTTGAGTGAAGAGATCAAGATTTCTAACAGCTAGGACTCTCCAACCATGATCAAGATAAAATAAATAAAACAAAGAAAGTAGACAAACCTCAAGAGGGTAGGAGCCTCCAAGGCTTGCTAGTCTTCCACCATATCATCATTGTCATTATCTTCCTCAATAGAAGTGGACTCATCTCCACTTCCCTCTTCACTTCCTTGCTCACTTCCTTCATCATCTTCTTCTTCATTAGCCTCTTCGTCTTCATTTACCTCTTCATCAATGCTTTCATCAACAACCTCATCACCGACAACCTCATCGTCACCCGGTATCTCACCCCTAGATGCACTTGGAAAGAAGACTTCCCTATCCGCCCAACTAGGCAAATGACATGAAGGATCAAGTAGTCCTTGCCTAGCTAAATGAAGGAGGGTGGATATTGGGCTAAGTATGCATGTTCCCGATCCTTATAAGCTTGTTTGTGCATCTCTTGCATAAGTAGAGTAATGTAGTCATTGCCCACTTTAACCCCTTCGGGTTTGAACTCTTGATACTTGAATGGATATGGTGGTGTGACAATGGAGGAGGAGGGCATTTCAATTTCACCCCTTTGTTGACGGATGATGTATTCGGCTTCTTTTGAGAGGGGAATGAGGTAGTTTGTTCTATGAACACTCAAACGGCATATCTTGGAAGGCAAAGTAAAGGATCTAGCATCATTGGTGAGCCACCCATATTTGGTGTCAAGAGGATTATGCGTAACCCACTTATACTTGTTAATCATGGCATCCATGTCAATGAGATGACCCCTCTATTTCACCACATACTTGCCATCCTTGTTGAAATTCGGATCAAAGTACTTAGAAAAAAGAGTGACTAGACCTCCATTTACAATAAAAGCGATACCTTGCTTTCCACAATCAACATTTAGCCATCTTTCCACCAAACGCCTTAGAGAATTGTAAGGCTTGGTGAATTCCCTTCCAATATTTATTGCCGACTCAAGTAGAACACAATCGAGCTTGGTAAAGTGGTTAGTGTCTTTTCTTGTAATGATAGTATTCCCGATGACCTTGTGCCACACTCTAATGCTCGGATGGTGGACTAATAAAGCGCGACTAGCATGAAAGTTCTCAAATTTCCTCCCGGAAATTGCCTCTCAAAGAGGAGTGGGGTCATATTTTTCGGGCTTCTTGTAATAACTAGGTGAATCACTAAGACCTAATGCTTTACCCAAATCATCAAAGGTGATGCGCCTACTCACATTGGCAAGGCGGAACTCGATGTTTTCTCTAGTCTCTACCTTAGTTACTTTCAAACTCAAGAATTCCAAGGTAAGGGAGGGGTATGTCAATTCTCTTGTAGCAAACAATTTTCCCAACCCCATGGCTTCAAAGAAGGCTTTTGTTTGTTCAAGGACACCCAATTTGTTCAAGGCATCTTCACATATGAATTTGGTGGGTAGAAAGGATTTTCTAGCATACTTGGCAAATGTATCCCTATGGGAGTTAGAAATGAAAATTACCTCCGGATAGTTTGATAATTGAGCAATTTCCGGAGTTGTTGATGTTGTTGCTTCCAAGGGAGGATTTTGTTGTTGTTGAACTTCCAAGTTTGCACTAGCAACCACCATAGCCAATGAGGCTTTCTTTGCTTGAAGACATTGTTGTCTTGTTGAGAGTGCCTTTGCCTTAGGTGCCTTTGTTGATCCTTTTGTTCTTGCCATTGATGAAAATACCAAGAAAAGAGTGAAAATCTTCAATTTCCAAGTATACCCAAATCGATTTTAAGATGAAAGGCTTTGCCTTTGTAATTCAAAAATCGACTCAAAGGTTGAAGATTTTGGTGCTTGGTTTGATTTTTGTTGGAAGAGGAGTGATTAATTGTTGTTAAAAGGAAGTTTGGATTTGATTTTGTTGAATTTGGTTGAGGAAATCTTGTTTTGGTGATGGAGAGGATGAGGGTTTTGAGTTTTGGGGTTTATGGGTAGTGTTTTGAATGAATGAATGAAGAAATGAATGTGGGAGGGGTTATTTAAAATACCTAAAAATTTTGAAATTGCAGGGGAAGACGGGCGTCTTTCTTTCGGGACGCTCGGATTCTGCCTATTTTGGGTTCAGGATTCTCGCCTAAAGACGGGCGTTTTTCAGCAAAGACGCTCGGATTCTTCGATTGCAGGACGAGCGAATTCTGCTGAAGACGGGCGGATTCTGAGACAGCAAGCATTCTTGTTTTACACTGGCAAAAAGACGGACGTCTTTTTGCAAAGACGGGCGGATTACTGAAGACGAGCGTCTTCTCTACCAGGACGCTCGGATTCTTCGACAGTCCCAAATTTTCAGTTTTTTCAGCTCAGATGCACGGGCGGATTTTGCCAAAGACGCTCGGATTTCCTGAAGACGAGCGGATTCTCCTTGAAGACGCTCGGATTCTCCCTGTTTTACCCGGATTCAGTTCCATCCGTGCACTTGCATATCCCTTGTCATTTTTCATTCTTCAAATCCCGTGTACTTCATTGTAGGGGCACTACTAAGGCATGAATAGCCTAAGCAATTGCTATCCCCACACTAAGCTAAAGCACTACACATCAATAAAATCATTAGTCCCTCCCTCACTTCTCTCAAAAATGATAATTATCTTGATCAAAGCATAAAAATCCAAAAATGACAAAAACTGCAATGTAAGAATTAAAATGCGAGTTAGGGAGTTAGAAATATTTACAAATGGTTGTTTAGGGAGGACTCCACCAAACTCTCATCCTTAGTGAGATGTCATGGGGGCATGTCCAAGGTGTTGTTGATGTTGCTCAACACCTTGAAAAAGTAGTCAAAAGCTTGTTCGTTTTCATGATAAAGATCTTCAATAGACCTTTGCCCTTGTTGTCCTTCATGTCGGTCTTTATAGATAGCATTACCAATATAGGGATTGAAAATCCCTTCAAACTCATCGTCCCAAAGACCACAAACTTCATCTACTTTAATCACTAAAGATCTCTTGAGTTGATAGAGACAACTCTCCCACTTTCTTGTCTTGGCCAATGAGGCCATCCTCTTCATTGCTTGACTTTGGTGAGCTTTTTAAGCTCTCTTTGTTACAATTCACTTGCTCTTTGAATGGAGCATCATCGATTTTCTTCTTCCATTGGAATTCCGACTTCTTCCTATTATCCTTCCGGCTATAATGATCAACCATAAAACATGGTTCATGCAAATAGGGAGCTCTCATGGTCTTGTCAAGATTGAAAGTTATGCTGTCATCTCCCACTTCCAGAGTGAGCTCTCCATGCTTCACATCAATCACTGCACCCGCGGTGTGTAAGAAAGGTCTTCCTAGAATGATTGGAATTTTGGAGTCTTCTTCCATGTCAACAATGACAAAGTCCACCGGGATGAAAAATTTCCCAACTCTTACGGGAACATCTTCCCATATCCCTAATGGTGTCTTCGTCGATCTATCGGCCATTTGGAGTGTGATATTGGTGCATTTAAGCTCTCCCATCCCCAACCTTTTACTCACCGAGTACAACATAACACTCACACTAGCCCTTAGATCACATAAGGCTTTGTTGATCATGGTGTCGCCAATGGTACACGGTATTGAGAAGCTTCCCGGATCTTTGAGTTTTGGAGGTGAACTCCCTTGAACTATTGCACTACTCCCCTTAGTGAAGGCGATAGTCTCAAGCTTCCGGATCGACTTCTTCTTTGTAAGGATGTCTTTCATGTACTTTGCATAGGCCGACACGTGATTGATTAATTCCGTGAAAGGAATCGAGACTTCCAAATTCTTCACAATTTCCATAAATTTTTCAAGTTGGTCATCAAATTTGGGCTTGGCTTGACGACTTGGAGAAGGAAGTCTAATCACAATGGGCTCCTTCTCCTTGACCTTGTCTTCATTTTTCTTTGAAATTTCTTCTTTTGATTGTTCTCCATCCTTGGAGTTTTGCACAATTTCTTCTTTGTCACTAGCTTCCACAACTTCATCCTGAACTTGTTTCTTTGGTGCTTCATACCTTGTACCACTCCTTAAGTGAATGGCACTAACTGTTTCATGTCTTGGTGGATTACCTTGAGGTGGTAATTGCCCCTTTTGTCTTTGTGAGCTTGAAGATGCTAGTTGAGTCAATTGGGTTTCCAACATTTTGGTGTGAGCTAGTATGTTGTTGATGATGATTTCCTTTGCTTGACTATCCTTTTGCATTTGAGTGACAAACTCTTGTTGATTCTTTTGCATTTGGAGGACCGCTTTTTGAACATCAAAACCTTGGTCATTTTGTTGATTGTATGGAGTTTGATTTTGGTAACCTTGGTTTTGGTTGTAAAAGGGTCTTTGATTTTGGTTTCTCATGGGAGGTGGGGTGTATGTTGTTTGAGGGTTTTGAACATTTTGGCTTTTGTATGAGAGATTTGGATGGAATTTGGTGTTTTCATTGTAATAGTTTGAATAAGGGGTACCACTTTTGTATGCTTGAAAAGCATTCACTTGTTCATTTGTTCCCCTACATTCACCTTGGTCATGTCCCAAAGTTCCACAATTCTCACATATCCCACTTGGGATTGATGAAGATGCCGTCATGGCATTAACATGATGCTTTGGTGATTTTGAGGCTTCTTCAAGTCTAGCCATAGCTTTTTCAAACTTCAAATTGACGGTATCAATGTGAGCACTAAGTTGAGCACCCAATTGAGTAATGGAGTCCACTTCATGCTTTCCTCCTCTAGTAGCCTTGCGAGGTCTACTATATTGTGAGTTATGGACGGCCATTTCCTCAATTTTGGTCCAAGTTTGATTGTCATCAACTTCAGTGAACATTCCATTTGATCCCATGTTGAGAATGTTTCTTGAGTCTTCATATAGACCGTTCCAAAATTGTTGTACCAAGAACCACTCGCTAAGTCCATGGTGAGGACATGAGCGACAAATTCCCTTCAATCGCTCCCAAGCTTCATACAAGGATTCTTCATCTCTTGGCTTAAAGCCCGTAATTTGAGCTCTTAGCATGTTAGTCTTTTCCGGTGGATAGAACTTTTTGTAGAAAGCTAGAGCCAACTTCTTCCAAGAATCAATTCTGAGAGTAGCCTTATCAAGGCCTTGCAACCATTGTTTCGCGGTGCCAATTAGAGAAAAAGGAAATAAGACCCATCAAATTTGGTCTTGAGTTACAACGGTTTGAGAAATCGCATCACAATAGTCGCAAAAGGTCTCCATATGAGAATGAGGGTCTTCACTAGGCATCCCCCCAAATTGGCTTCTTTCGACTAATTGGATAAATGCGGATGTGGCAATAAAATTTCCGGTTAGATGTTGTGGTGTGGGAGTACCATTGGGTAGGTTCTCCTCGGTGGGTACGAAATGTGATGAAAACTTAGGCATTGTGGGTTGACTTTGTGTCGGATTTTGTGTTGGGTTCTCCTCACCTTCTCTTGCAAAAGGGTTGATGAACTCAATAGTATTTGGTTGAATATCTACAACCTCACCGATACCTCTCAAAGTTCTCCTACCAAGTCTTCTATTGGTTGTCAAAGTCCTTTTAATTTCGTGATCAAAGGGTAACAAGTTACCTTGTGATCTTCTAGACATGCAAAATATCAAACAACTCGAAAATAATTAGAACAAACCTTGAGGAGTTTTACTTCCCCAAGGCAAAGAAAGACATAACTAATAACAATTCAAGAAAATCTAAATCAAGTTAACACCGTCCCCGGCAACGGCGCCATTTTTGGTCGTGATCCCTCGTGGGGTTTAGTTTTCAGTACTTGTTGTTAGGAGCACCTAGACCAAAACACAATTTATAACTTCACCAACAACTCTACAATTAGTAAAGAGGCAAGTAAAGGTAGGATCCCAAGGGACGGGAATTGAGATGAGATTTCTATTGCAACTAGTGGTGTCTAAGGGTGTCACAATCGGGGTTTGAAGTAGAAGATCACTAAACTAAATAGCAATGAAAGGAAACAAGCAAGATGACTAAAAAGGGATGTAAACAATTGATAAAAAGCACTAGGGTGTCATGGGGTCATAGGGGATTCATGGGAATTGATCATACAAACATATTTTCAAATTATAAGCAAGCAATTATTGTTGTGATTGATCAAGTTGGTTTATATCTTACAATCCTAGGAAAGTTTGGGTCCCAGAGCCGAATCGATTAGATTGTACAACACCTACAAGTCGACTTAATCTTCTCTACTCAACTATATGCATGGTCTAATGAGACTCGAGTTGGTTTATGTCTTACAAGTCTCATTGAAAAGATAGGTGATGGGTAAAAAAAATGCAAGGATTCATAGGCTCACATTTCATCAAACATAACATGTGCATAAGTTGAGATCACAACAAGCAAGCAAATAAACTATGAAAGCATATTAATTTAAGTATGAATCATTTCCCATGTTGGTTTCTCCTAATTACCCATTAACCCTAGCTAAGGAAACTACTCACTCATTATCATGTTGAACATGCTAGCAAGGTTGTCAATCATACCAACAAAGTAAAACATGATGAATAAATGAAGATAATTAACAATAATTAAAAAGGGATTTAGAGAATTATACCTACTAATGATTACAATAATAAAGCAAAGAATAAGAGAAGTACTTGATGCTTGATTGGAAGGTTGTCAATCTCCCAATAATAACCCAAATAATCTTCAATTACCCAAAATAAAGGAAGAACAAGAGAGAGATTAAGGAAATAAAACTTGTATTAAAACTTGATTAAATGTTGATTACAAGATTAAAGAGATATTTGATTGATATTAACTACACTAAAGATTGCTAAGAAGAACATGCTCTTCTAATTAGACTAATGGGGTATTTATAGTGGGGATTAGTTACATAAATTAGGGTTTACTAAGGGCTTAAATGACGATTAAGTCCTTGAGGTATCGCCGGTCTCTAGGGAGACTCCGGCCTCTTTTCCGCCGGTCTTAGAAAAAGATGTGCATCCTTTCTTGAAGCTTGTAGAAGACGAAAGTACTGTCTGGGAATCCGGGCATTTTTGGCACGGGACGGGCGGATCTGGGTGCTTCTGGACGGGCGTCCAGAGGGGGAAGACGGGCGTCTTTGGGGAGGTTTTGCCCGAGCGTCTTGTGGAGGAAGACGCTCGGATTGTGGGTGAGGAACGGGCGTCTTCAGGGCAATCCGCACGGATTGTCAAATAGTTTCATTCCTTCTTCTTTTCTTCCTTTTTCTTCATAAAATCCTTGAGGATTTCCTCGGGGATGCAAGGATCTTTTCTTATCAATGCCCATCTATTATAGTATGTACAATGGCCTTCTAATCTTGTCTCTCCTTGATGCTTGGTCATTGAATTCAATCAATTTAGCCTCATTTTGCCATGAAAATGCAAGGTTTGCACTCCTTTCCTACCAAGGACACAAAACCTCAAAGAATATGCAAAACGAATAATTAAAGACAATAAATGACCCAAATATGCACTAAAAAGCATGGGAACAAGGCTAATTCGGGGACTAAATATGCTCTAATTATGGTCACATCAATTAGCAAACTGATTATTACCGCCTCCATGTGGATTCGATACCTGTCTTACCACTAGCTATTTTATTAGTACTGAGATAGATTTATTTTGATATTGGTGATACGACTTTAGCCTTATCAGGAACATAACCATGTATTCTTTTTGAATTTTCGTCAAGTATTGAGCATTTGGGCGAAAAATGAGACGGTTTCTCGCTGTTTCAAAAATTGCTTCGAAAATGATCTTAGGATTGTCCATTTTTGATGAAGCTTGGTGTTTTGGAACCCTTGTGTAATGGGTAAACTTGTTATCATGTCGAACTTTCAATTTGTGACAACTCTTTCAGGACACTTTTTAGGGCATTATCGCTATTGTAGCAAAATGCTGCTGAAATTTCGACTCAAACCCGTAACTACACTTGAACTTAGACTTGAATTGTCCCAACCTACCACACGTGTGGTCAGGTTTTGAAAGAAATGGCCAAAGATGGCGAGGAAAAAAACCACTTTTAGTGTTCGAAAATGCTTGAAACGGCTTCAAAGAGGCTTGTCATGGTTTGACATGGCCTTGTTTGTCTTGATTTTGCAGGTGACGTGCCTTCTACGTCGGGGAGGGACCCCATGGATGTGGACTTCGACCCTTCTCGTGCTCTCGTGGGGGGAAAGAGACAGGAGGAGGAGATCGAGGAGGAGATTGAGGAGGTCCCGCAGAGGGCCAACGTGGGGCGAGGTAGTCGCCAGCTCGTGGGTGCACCTGAGTGGGACGAGAAATGGGATAGTAGACATCTCATTTCGGCGGTAGAGAGCCACCTGTCTTACAGGACGGCGAGGAGTTTGGTATGTTTGAGCTTGTTATTTCCTATTTATTTGTCGTTTAATTTCTCATTTGGTTTATGCTAACGATAACTTTTGCTTTGAATTGATACAAGAGGCCGGGAACATGAGGTCCTTTTCCGGTTACACGATGATGATGGATGCCTTTGGGAAGCTGTCGGAAGAGGAGAAGGCCATCATCGAGCTAGGAGCCTTCGGGGCTTCGGTAGGAACTTGGAGGGCGATTAGGGAAAGGAAGATTCGGGCTAACCTTAGCCTGATTCGAGCTTTCCTTGATCGGTACTGGGACACGACCTCGACTTCCATATGCCTTTTGGAGAGTTCGGGGTCACTTTGGAGGACAATGACATGATCTCGGGTCTGCCGTGTGGAAAAGAGCCCTTGGTGTGGCCGTTGACGGCCATGAGAGTAGGCTCGGCCAAGGCAAGGAGGCTGATCGGCTGGAACCTGGCGGCGGGTGCTGCCAGCGTTCCCGGGTTGGTAACGAGTTCCTACGTCAGGGACTACTTTGCAAGTAGGGTCCCGACGACGATGATAATGGAGGGGAGGAAGGTGCCTCCTCCTCCTTGTACTTCTGAGCAGAGGGCTCCTCTATGGCTGTGGTAGTTCTTGTCTTCGATTTACCTCGGAGACAAGGGAGAGAGGCTGTCGACGAAGCTTCTTCCCTTTCTTGCTAACTTGAGTAGCCTAGGTCATTGGGGCTGGGTTACCTCTGGCTTTGCGGTCCTCACCCGTTACATGAGGGCCATGGTACGTCCGGAGCTGATGGAGAAAGGGACTTCTCCTGCCACTGTTGGTCCCGGACTCCTGCTGGAGATATGAACCTTTCTTTTGAATCATGAAAGATTATTATTTCTTCATTTTCTTTATTGCCATTTAGAAAAATAAATTATTATTCTGTCTGCAGGCGTGGGTGTACTCCTACTTTCCTAGCTTTGCGCACAAGAAGACGGAGCCCGAGCCGACGGCGTACCCTATCGTGAGGGACTGGGTGGTGTGCTGTAGGAAGAGCCAGCGCTCTTCTTACGACGTTTGTCGGAGGGGCTTGAATGCCCTGGCGTTGGACAGCGTACGTGCCTTCGATCCTTATTTGATTACTTTTCCTTTTCTTGTCTTTTTATTTAGAAGTGATCATAGGAATGACCCCTTCCCGTTTAGAGCTGATCATAGGAATGACCCCTCGTTTTCATATTTTAGTGGGTGCCTAGACTTTGGGAGAGCTACTCTGAGGCTCCGGCTTTTGTGGCTGAGGTCCTTCGTCCCACAAGCTCGAGTCGGTTGTTGCTAAGGACGCCCATGGGACCTGTGTGGTACCTGGACGAGCGTTTGACTCGGCAGTGCTCTCGTGACACTTTTACGGTCACCATAGATCCTCCACGGATGATGTTTAGGGAGCATTTTGTGGCTGAGAGAGAGGCTGACTTGGCTGACACGGGTGGTGACGCCCTCCTTCTTCCTGGCGAGGAGTACTCCGAGTTCGTTCGTCAGAGGTTGGCGTATTGGCCGATCGTGGTAAGTATTTTACCTTTTTACTCGTTTTTGAATTGATTTGATGAATGATCATTAAATAAAGAGTCATTTGAACTTTGTAGGAGATCGAGGTGGCAGGCGTCGAGCCCCCAGCTTACCCCGAGGTGTTGGAGTACAATAATACGGCGGGCATGACGACGATCTCGGAGATCTGCGACTTCGGCGAGGAGGTAACAGGCGCTGGCTTGGAGGAGTGGCAGCACGTCGTGAGGAGGGTAAGCCCCCAACTTTGGCTGTCTTTATTGCATAGGAATGCATTCGCTCCTTTTTGAACCTTTTTGTATTTGAATGTAGGTGGCACTGTTCCGGTAGGTAGAGCTGTGGAGGATGGCCAGCCGGCTACGAGCTACGGCCATCGAGGCACTCGTAGGTGCCCGGGGATGACAGGTATAAACCTCTCATTCCCTTCCTAATTTATTATATTTTTTGACATTTCGAATTTCGTTGCAAAGAAATGTTACTTTATTTTACTGAAATGAGGCATTTCTCCATTTTTAGGTAGAGAGAGCGTGACCTGGAGCACGAGCTGGCGCAGTCCCGGGAGGAGACGGCTCGTTAGCTGAGGGAGCTTGAGGTCAGGGACGCCGAGATTGCTGCTCTCGAGGCGACCGTAGTTGAGCTGAGAGGTCACCAGGACTAGCTGTTGTTTTTTTTGTTTTTTATATCTGTACATTTTGGACTTTTCGGACTTTGTTTCGGGCGAGAGCCCCCAGTTTGATGTATATACTGTCTTTTGGTTGTGTATATAATGGCCTGAGTGCCTTTGTTGCTGGGTGTTTGTTGTTCCTGCAGGTTAGCTTAAAAAACAGGTTTGGTAGGTGATGGATTGTGCCGTCATGCTACCGAAATTTACATAGAACTTACAAATAAAACATATAGCATATAGGTGGCCTAAATTGGCGCAAAATGAGAAAAAGTCCCCGAAACTGAGCAAAAATGACAAAAATGCCCAAAAATGAGAAATAAATGAGCAAAATGACCGGACGGCAGGAAAGCCTACTGCAGTGTCAACCCCCAGGCCTGACACAAAGAATGAGACTTTAATTTAGCCTGACTGACCTGATGTTCTCAGGATGCAATGAACTCTCAGAATTGACTAAAAATACCAAATGGCTTGCTAAAATCATGAAATTTGGTGACAGGCTAGTTAAATGGATAAATTAACTCTGATTAAAATTTCAAGAAAATTGAAGCACTCTAAGTAATTTTGACAACTTAATTAAGACTGCCTGACAGAAGGATTCAAGCAATCTGGACACAGGATTGATATTTGAGACATAACAAGGAACAAGGGATATAATTATCAACTTAAATCCCACAGAATACTCACAGGGAAGCAAGCTAACAATTTGGACAACTTAAACTGGAACTTATCACAGCCAAGCAGAGATAAAAACCAACTCAAGTTAACAGCAAGACCAAACAACCCACAGTCCGAGCACAAGATTGAATGAACCTCACTAACAGACTTTGTTCAACACCTACAGTCTAAGCACAAGATATTAACATGCCTGACTCTTAACTATAGACTAAGCACAAGTTATAGAGATTTAAATTTGAGAGAAAACTCAGGTTTAATATTCATCAAAAGCTGCCTCAATGCAGTTGGAGGAGAGGTCCTTATATAGGCCTTCCTCTTGGAATTCTGTTACAAACTTTAACCTAGAAATCTCATCCAAGGGCCAAGATTCGTTCTTAGGACATAAATAAAGTACTGGAAATATTTTACAATGATGACAAAATATGTTAAAGGAAACTGCAATAAAATAACAGAAATCTTGCACTGATAGTGACATGCTGCTTCCTAGGCTGCTACGTTGCTTTGGCTGGGAGTATAAGGACGAATGGGTGCAGTAGAGGCCTTGACTTTGGCTCTTAGGTGGTATCTGAATTATGGAGAGACAAGCAAAAGCTTCCCAACAACAACTCCTTCTTTGTTTAGACAGAAATGGCAATTTGCTTTATGCTTTATGTCCCTTTCAGCAGCTTGACTTTTAGTTTGATTTTCTCTTTATTATAGGGTGAATTAGGCCTGGTTCCTTAGGACTTTTCTGATCATAGTAGGTCAAGGTTTTAGCTGGCCAAGGTGGCAGCTGGTGGTTGAGCTTGTACTGATACTTGAGACCTCCCAAAGCAGGCCTGGCAGGGGTTGTTAACAGGATAGTGTGACTGGAATTTTTGCCTGCTACCTGATCAGTGTTGCCCTGGTCCCTGGCTCCTGCTGGAGCATCCCCTGGTTGAACAGGGCTTGTCCTCAAGCCTGTAGCCTCCTTATCATCTGAATCATAGTAAGGAGTGAGATCTCCCACATTAAAAGTACCATGTACTCCATAATCACCTGGTAAATTCACCTTGTAGGCATTTGATCCAATCTTTTCAACAATTTAAAATGGGCCATCAGCTCTTGGCATTAACTTGTTCTTTCTCCTGGCTGGGAACCTTTCTTTCCTTAGATGAATCCAGACTAGATCACCTGGCATGAACTCCTTCTTCCTTTGAGGGACCTTAGACTGCTTCCTGTACCTTTCATTGGCCTTTTGAATCTGCTTCTTGTGACTGATTCATGAAGTTTTATCATTTGTTCAGCTCTGGCCTTAGCATCAAAGTTCATGTCCCCTCTTGGAACACTGGATAAATCAAAGGGCATGAGTGGATTAACCCCATAGACTATCTCAAATGGACTATGACAAGTTGCAGCAGATGGTGCCCTGTTGAATGCAAACTCAGCCTGTGACAGTTTCAAATCCCAATCCCTTAAGGACTTGCTAACTATGCACCTCAGTATCCTTCCCAATGTCTTGTTGGTGACTTCAGTTTGGCCACCAGTTTGAGGATGGTGAGATGTACTGAACAACAACTTTGTTTTTAGAAGCCTCCATAGGGTTTTCCAGAAATAACTCATGAATTTGGTGTCCCTATCAGACATTATGGTCTTTGGTACTCCATGTAGCCTCACAATTTCCTGTAAATAGAGCTCAGCAATACTGGCAGCATCCCCAGTCTTCTTGAATGCCATAAAATGAGCCATCTTGCTGAACCTATCAACAACAAAATCCTTGCCCCTTTGAGTCCTGGGTAAGGCAACAACAAAATCCATGCTTACATCTTCCCATGGCTTATCAAGCACTGGTAAAGGAGTATAAGGACCAGTCTGGAAAGAGGTTTTGGCCTGCTGATAGACCGAACACCTCCTGAGAATGATCTGGACATCTCCCATCATCCTAGGCCAATATAACTGATCCTGAAGAATGTCCAATGTCTTTTGGACTCCAAAGTGACCTCCTAAGCCTCCTGAGTGTACTTCCCTTATCAGCAGATCCCTGTAAGATCCTCTAGGCACACACAGCTTGTTGCCTTGGAACAAGAATCCTTCCTGCAATAGATACTTGTTCCCTGGAACCCTTTGTCCTTCAGTTTGTGTTATCCACTCTTCAGAAAAATCAAGGTCTTCCTTGTACATCTCTTTCATAAATTCATACCCAAGGACTTTGTTTCCCATGACTGACAATAAGGAGTGCCTCATTGACAATGCATCTGCCACTACATTTTGCTTTCCCTCCTTGTATTTGTTGGAAAAAGTGAATGACTGTAAGAACACCACCCACTTAGCATGCCTGTGACTCAATTTGTGTTGACCATTGATATATTTTAGTGCCTCATGGTCTGAATGCAACACAAATGGTTTAGGCTTCAGGTAATGATTCCAGTGCATCAGGGCTCTGTTGATAGCATAAAACTCGTTATCATAGGTAGAGTATTTCAGTTTAGCTCCATTTAGCTACTCACTGAAATAGGCTACTGGTTTCTAAGCCTGAATTAAAACTGCTAAATTGCCAACTCCACTGTCATCACACTCCACTTCAAATAGCTGATCAAAATCTGGCAGCTTCAGGATAGGGGTTTTGTAGGAAATTTCGGTATACTTCCTTTAAGATTATTAGGATTATAACGAAATTATGATAATGAAAAACTAGCCATAAAAGAATTTGCATAAACAAAAAGAGAAGAGATTAATAATCAACCTTTGGTCCTAGCAAAATGGCCTAAGAACAATATCAAAATGATACTCTCCTAATTGTTGCTCCCAATATGCTCCGAGAAATGCCCCTCAAATTGCTAGAATGAGATCCCCAAATTCCCTAATTAATTTTAGGGTTTTTGTTTTTTGATGATGAGAGAAAATTAGGTCAAAGAGGAATGAGAAAATGATCCCCAAAATCCTCTCTTAAAACCGTGTGAAAGGAGAGTTTAATGGGAAGATATTTTCTTCCTTTTATTCTCTTATTTCGGTTTTACCAACTACCAAGAATAAGGAGAAAATCTCCTTATTTTTGGTTGTTCTTAAAATGTATAAAATGTGTATTATTTATAAATTGTCATATATATCGACATGTATTAATAAGTCCACTTATAACAGTTTGCAATCGATTTATCAATACCAGTCTGTCAACATTTATTATGACAACATTGTATAATATATACATTTACTATAAATATCACATATTTATAAATCGCTAATTAAATATAACTGGTTACATTTAATTACGAATTAACATCTTAATTCGTTTAAGCTAACATTATATACATTAATTAAATATAACAGTTTATATTCAATTTACGAATTGACAGTTAATTCGTCTCAGCTAATATTATTTAATTGTATTAAATAATCGTCTCATCATCACATTGACTAACCGTTTAGTCAATTACATGGACTAACCTTTTAGTCATAAGGCATCAATGTGATTACATTTTCATAATCACATCTCTCAAACACATCCTTTAGGCGTGACTTTTAGGGACCAGTTGATCACCGCCATCAGTATGATAATAACGTCAAACTTTCTAGCAAGCCAACCGTTATTAGGTAATCGTTAATCAACTGATAAAATACTAAGTATACCCTTGTGAACCTATAAGAGATTTATAAATGTTATCACACTAATTGTGGAGGACACAAGCTCCAACAATCTCCCACTTGTCCTCACAAGTGTATGTGCGATAACCGATTCTCATATCCTAAAATTTCTCCCACTCAATGTAAAACAATTTGCAAAATCCGTATTCACAAAGGTCGTATTTTACAAGTGATCAATATCAAGAGTGGTTTCCCCGACTAGAGAGTAACTTAACTGATAAACGAATCATCATTCGAGCATGGCCATGCATTTCAGTTACAACTCCTCGAGTGGCCCTGAGAAATAACTAGACCTGATAAAGGTTGGATATTTTCTTCAACTCGAATCCTGCAGATATAAGCACAGTATGAAATGACCCAGGAAAAATGTGCTTAGCCTCCAGTTACGGTCGACCATGAGAAAGAAACCAAAGTCACCCAAAAACTGCCTTAATCTCAAGAGAAAGTCGACAGTCGATAGTCAAAATAATCGACTCTAGGAACACAATAGACGTCCAATCTACGACTGTAGACACCTCGTTTCTGCACCCCTCGCAAACCACCCGGTGATGATTGGGCCGCATGTTTGATTCGCGGAACGATTAGTGACAGTTCGTAAGATTATCGTCAAGTGATTGCTCAAAAATTAATGTCAACCTCTTAGTTGTCATCTACGTGCCGATACGGTCATTTTGGCAGTAATTAGAGTACATTCGAGTCCGGGTCAAAAACCGTCTCCATTTTCTCGATATTTGTTAAATCCCGAGTCGAATGTTCGGAATGTTCCTGGATATTTCTATTCCATATTTCTCAAATTTTATCTTTTGGCAAATAATATCCCGTAATATTCAAAAGATAATCGAATTAAATCCGTCCTACCATAACTTAAACACGGAAATCTTTCTTAAACAGAGGAAACCTCCGGGAATAGACGCAGCTTGCGCGCTCTTCCAAGAGACGCAGAGTCGCCGCGCCTCTTCCCCAGCCCTTCTTTGCATGATTTACGTATCTTTTTTATATCTTTCCGAGATTCACTTCCAAAGAGTCTCCGAAACCCTATTCCTCCGCGTGATTAGTATAAATAGGAGCTTTCGTTCCTCATATTTCTCACGCGAGTGTCCGCCCTTCTCTTCTCCCTTTGCATTCTAGACTTCGTTCTTACTAATTGGCGCCTACGTGCTTGAACCTTCGACCACGTAAGCTCGGATCCTTCCGGTACCACCTCTCCGTTGCATGACCGACCAATTTGACCACTACACTCAATCAATCTAATTAATCAATTTGTTAAATCGTTTTCCTCTTTCGAGGGCACTCTTTCCTTGCATTCGCGTCGAGCATCACTAATCGATTTTCTTAGTTCTTCTCGTTCCATCAACATGTAAGTCTGAGGGTGTATAATTCCTTTTATTTATTGTATTTTACTTTATCGTATCACCATTGTAAGATTTATGTCGAATACACCATTAAAACCGATTTCTAAAACCGTGCTTTAAAACTCCCTTTTTACGGATTTCCAGTAGACAGACGAAGAGAAAGGACGCAGCAACTGCTGCGCCTCTTCGAAGGAGCGCAGTACTGCTGCGCCTCTTTCGTGAGGCCGCCGAGCCTCCTTTCCTTTCTTCTTCCTTCGTCTTCATTATTCGTCAATTATTTTTGTTTGTTTCGTTTGTTTGTTATTAATCCATCATATTAGCATATAATTCATATGTATATCGTATATAATTCATTCACATGTTTAATTGTTCCGACTTAAATCCTAAATAATCAATATTTACGGGTTTTTCGTCATTAATATTCAAACCCGGATTTTAGAGATTCAATTTGTTCATGTTGAGTTTCTGAGATTCGTCATTGATATATTTGCATCCATGTTCGTCATCATTCGTCATGTTTAGTTAATTTATTTGTTTAGTTTGTAATTATTAATCCCATTCATTAACATCGACCCTTCACATAATTAATCCGTCTTTAATCCGTCTCATCCATGTTTTACCGTTTTTATGACTTTAATCATATGTAATTAATTCATTAAATCACTTTCATCCGAGTAATTATTATCAATCAATCCTTAAAATTAACAATCAACATTAACGGTTTGCAGTTCCGGCTTCACAGCCAGAACTCACCCTTGGAACAGACGCAGCAACTGCTGCGCCTCTTCCAAAGGGCGCAGTGCCTGCTGCGCCTGTTCCAGGGTGAATTCTGCCTCTGAACTCCTTTTCTTCCTTGACGTATTTTAATTAGTCTACGTATTAATCCACTAGTACTCGTATTATCACCTTTTGACTTATTCGTATTTCTTTCTAATTTATTCACTTATTCCTTTTTCTCAAATTATCCGTTTTAAAGGTATTTTCGACATAAATCGCCTAATCCGTTGTAATTAATGTAATTTCCTTTAATGTAATTTTCTTTTATTGTATTTATCATATTGCTTGTATGTTTTCACATGTAAATCAATATTAATCCAACTTCGACCCAATTGTATGCTAAATTACGTGTTCACCGACTTAGTCTAATTATCACATGCTAGGATTAAAACTTGGATGTTGCATTGCATGCATATAGCCGGCGATATATCAAGTACGAATAAACTCCCTAATCATTAGTAGAGGCCGCTATCGAGGCGGGCGGGATTAGGTGTTCGATCAAAAGAGCTTCCTAATACGTACCCTCACCCCTTACTCCAGATCTCCGTGAGCACCCGTGTTCATTGGCATCCACGAGAGTCATTCTAGACATAGAATGCTAAGGGTAACGATTGCTTAGTGTTCATGTCACTACTTTGTGTCTTGACATGACATGAGGTATTCGAACGGTTCCAATTTCCCATAAAAATTGGTGGCGACTCCTTACAAAATGCAAACGCTTGTTGTTTCCGAGCTCCCCTCGTCCCAAGCGCCCCGTGGCGGCCCGCTGTCCCCACGGTTTGGCGACTCACTGGGATATACACTTACGTGTAGCTAGGGTGAAACTCGAACAAGGTTAGGGAACAAGTTTGTACAAGACAATTGTCGGTTTTCATAACTCGGTCTTCCTAGACCGTTTTAATCGGCCTTCCTAGGCCCAACCCAACCCATTTGACCAATCGTCCCGTCTAAACGGTCCTAATTCTTATTTGGGCCTAAGGATGGATAGCGATTGACGTCATCCATACCATGATGCTTACTCTTGTTTGTATCAAGGACCTTCACTACTTGAGGAAATGGACTAGGAATCGGCCTTACTCTTGTTTGGCACGAGCCTCTCCACAGACTTCGGGTTTGATGGTTCGGTATGGCAACCCACCCTTTAAACCAAAACCCTTCTAAACGCACTCAGCATCCCGTTATAATGCTTGTATAAATATGCAAAACCTTATGTGATCACCATTTCAAAACAAATCATTTTCAAAAAAATCAAAACCCGTTTTCAATCAAGAATTTCGAAAATAGGGCCTTTAATTAGTACAAAGTCCGGTCAAAACTCTGTCCGTTTGTCAAGTCAAAATTCGGGCCACAAGCCCATTTCAAACCTCACTTCGAGTCCACTCCTACAACTACACTACAGTTGGCTAGGACACACATTTTCAAAGACCTTGTCTTTCTTCAAAAACTCACTCAACACAAGTGGCACACACCCACTTCACGAGTCAAAACTTTTCCTCTTTTAGCAAATGTGATAGAATGGTCGATCGTGTTTTGATTCGTCGCCGGTCTCTTATCCAGTTTCCAAGATGCCTGGGTCAAGTGATGATACGAACCTCCAGCAAATTCAAGAGAGTAATGATCGAATCCTGGCCGCGATAACCCAAATGCAACTCACTCAAGAACAAACCTATGACCGCCTTGAGCTTATCGAAGGCCGCATCTTTGATGTAGAGGGAAAGCTACCTCCCATTAAAAATGAAGTACTAGGTTTTTCCGATGACGAGTCCAAAGATGAGAATCCTCTCATGGGGACAACTGCAGCTGAGAAAAGACTCCAATACCTAGAGGAGCAATTGATGTACCTTAAGGGGGATGACATTTACAGGGAGAACAATCGAAAATACGAGGCCGTCAATTCCAAATTGCCCACTAACTTTAGCATGACGGATATCCCTAAGTTTAAAGGACATGAGAACCCTTTGAACCACATCCGCGCCTTCAAGGACTACATGTCTATCAAAGGCATCAAACCCGAGATGTTCTTAAGGATCTTTCCTTCATCTCTTGACACCATCCCAAAGCAAAGGGTTTCTACACTTTAGATCACAAAAAGGTCGCTACTTGGGAGGACGCCGCCATTGAGTTCTCGAAACAATACGCGGATAATGCCGAGATCCAAGTCAACATGCGCACTCTAGAGGTTCTTACCCAAAATGACAAGGAAGGATTCACCGACTTTCTAAGTAGGTGGAGGAAGACTAGTACTCAACTAGTAGAACGCCCAGATGAGGCCACTCTTGTGGAGAAATTCGTGGACAATCTCAAGCCCATATATGCCAACCATTTGAGATATCAAAACATCAAGACTTTCAAAGATTTAACCGTGTTGGGGACACGAATTGAAGATGACATCCGCAAAGGACTCTTGTCCAAAACGGTGGGTCGAGGATATCAAGGGTCCACAAGTCGTTCATACGGCTCTACTAGCAAGACCGACGAAGTTAACCTTCTCGAGCCATCCAAGAAAACTAGCCCACCAAGGAAGTTCACAAACCTTGGGGATACGTACTCCAACGCTCTGAAAAGGCTAATGAAGCAAGGCAAACTCCAACCCATTGGACCTACTCCCGAACCCGAAAGGAAGTCCAAGTTTTGGGATGAAAATTCCTACTGTGAATACCATAGGGGCAAGGGGCACGACACAGAAAAATGCTACAAGTTGAAACACGTGCTTCAGGATATGATCGAAGATGGTCGGCTTCCGATTCCACCAGGAGGTAAGCCTAACAACACTCAGAATCCTCTTGGAGTTCTAGTGATTACAAGTGACGAGTCTACCTTAGATTGCTCACATCTCATTTCTCCCACCGAAAATGAAATTCATGCAATTGAGAAAGAAAGACTCTACTCTACCATCTCCCCTACCATTTCCGACTTCATCGCATGGGCAAGGAGTGTAGATAGACAAGTGTGGGAACTAGAAAACATGGTAATGATCTTACGCGATCCCAAGGCAACGCCTAAAGAACGCATACCATTGACCTTTTCTCAAAATGCCACTATGCAAGAAGTAGTCGCCGTGGTCGATAAGCTAGTCGATCAAATCATACGACCGAAAGTGACATCATGAGGATGAAGGAACTAGCTGCAATCAATGGGGTTTGGGCCGATGACGATGAAGACGAATACCTCATTGAAAACTCTTTGGTAAAAGAGATAGTTCAAAATGGCGAAGACCAAGATGTGGATCACCTAACTCGCTCGGGCCGTCCATACCAAAGTACTACTCAAAACAGCCCAACCAATGTCATCACACCAAATGACAACGAAGACGACCCCACCGATCATTTGCTCAAGCAATTACAAAGGACCAAGGCTGATCTTTCACCGCAACTAGTGGCAAGCTCATTTCCACACCGCCAAGCTTTACTGCAAGCTTTGGCCAAATTGAATGTAGCGCATAACTCTACTCCCGAAGATATAGTCAACTTGGTCTTCCAAGAATCACCGAAGTTAAGTAATCCTATTACTTTCTCGGACGAAGACTTGCCACCTTTTGGCACTAGTCACAACCTTGCTCTATACATCACTCACATCCGTCTAAAGAAAAATGTGCCAATGACCTTGGTAGATGATGGCTCCGCGGTCAACGTCATACCCCTCAAAACGGCATATAAACTAGGCATGAAAGAGTCGGATTGGACCCCTACAAATCAAGGTGTACGCGCATATGACGGTACACGACGAAAAGTGGTTGGACTTGCTAGCCTAACCATAGCCACGGGACCGATCGAGCGAAAGGTCAACTTCCAAATAGTGGACATCGAAGCTTCATTCAACATACTGGGAAGGCCTTGGATTCATGCTTCCAAAGCGAAGAACATCCACCCTTCACCAAAAGATCAAGATCCCACTCAATGGCAAAGTTGTGACAATCACTTCGTCGCCTATCAAGGCAATAATTGAGAAACAATCAAGCAATCAAGTCCTTGCAGATCCCATATACGAACTTGGGGGCTTCCAAAGTGTATGTGTCATAGAAAGCGAGTTGGCACCCTTGTACTATAATCCCTACTCTAACTTAGTGGTCAATCACATACTCAAGAATCAGGGATACTTCCCTGGAATGCCTTTGAACCCAATTCGGAAGAACACCTTCGCGCCATACAAAAAAGGCAACTCATCAAGAATACCACTTGGACTAGGGTACAAACCCACAGCTGAAGAAGTTCTCGAAATGCTTGCTCAAGTCCAAAATCACAAGTATGTAGGAGTCCAAATGAGGCCATATCTCCCCACCTTGAATGGGTACTTCGTTCAAGAAGGAAGTTCGGAACTCTTTCATGGATTTCCCGAACCTTGGCATTACCTTGAGAAAAAGTTAGCCGGAATCGAGATCTTTCACGATTGCTACTTTATCCCTCCAGAAAGGGTTCCTACCGTCAAAACCCGTCAAGCACCTTGCTTAGACGAACAAGCTGTTAGCCTCCTATTTAGAGAGGACCGATTTGTTAGGGCCGCACAGGATGAGATCATTACCACAATACTTCAAGACGATCGCTTCAACCCCACCGCATTAATCACAGAAATCGATGCAAAGCAGCAGAAAGGATGGAGAAAATCAATCAAATGGACCAACAATCAAGGAAGACTCTTCAAGCTCACCACTGGAGAAGGAGAGATGTTCAAAGAAGAGCCAGAAGACGACGAATTCGAATCAGAGTCGGAGTCGGAGTCAGAGTCAGAGTCTAGAGAAGTCATTAGAGAGTCTACTCCTGTCGTCATCCCCACTCCTTTCGTTTCTCCTAGCTTACTTTCAAGTAGTCACGTAGTTCGGAAATGCCCCAACTATCGTTCCTTTGCCGCCACGGACCATGGATCAGTTGGCTTCTTTGTTTCAACTTTACTCAAATCTTAATATGAATAAATCGGTTACGCTTACTCTTTGCGTTATTTTGAGTGCAATTCTGCTTATGATGATACCGAGGATGACCAAAACCCGGACTTGACCGAAATACCTCCCTACGTAGCCAAAGAAATACTACAGAAAGGGAAGGGGGACCATGAATGAGGACACCGAACCCATCAATGTAGGAACTGAACTAGAACCCAAAGAACTTAGGATAGGGACTACCTTGAGCTCTGCCGAACGGGCCGACTTCATAGACCTCCTAAATGAATTCAAAGACGTTTTCGCTTGGTCCTACAAAGACATGCCAGGGATCGACAGGGACATTGCCGAGCATAGAATTCCGATTAAGCCAGGTTTCAAGCCTGTAAAACAGAAGCTTCGACGGATGAGAACAGAATGGGCCCTAAAGATCAAGGAAGAAGTGGATAAGCAATTCAAAGCCGGGTTCATCAAAGTTTCCGAGTATTCAAACTGGGTGGCTAACATAGTACCCGTACCCAAAAAGGATGGGAGAATCCGAGTTTGTGTTGACTTTAGAGATTTGAACAAAGCAAGTCCGAAAGATGACTTTCCTCTACCCCACATCGACATATTGGTGGACAACACTGCAGACCACGCATTACTATCCTTCATGGATGGATATGCGGGTTATAACCAAATCAAAATGGCCATGGAAGACATGCACAAGACCGCGTTCGTCACCCAATGGGGAACCTATTGCTATACAGTAATGCCGTTCGGATTGATCAACGCTGGAGCTACATACCAACGCACCGCAACTACACTCTTACATGACATGATGCACAAAGAAGTTGAGGTATACGTAGATGACATGATCGTCAAATCCAAAGAGAGAGAGGGACATATTGCGAACCTTCGCAAATTCTTCGCAAGGCTACGAAAGTATAACATGAGACTCAATCCTCAGAAATGCACATTTGGGGTAACATCTGGCAAACTCCTAGGATACGTCGTTAGCCAACGAGGTATAGAAATAGATCCTCGAAAATCAAAGCTCGATTGAAATGCCACAACCTCAAACAGAGAAAGAAGTCAGAGGATTCCTGGGAAGAGTTCAATACATAAGTCGATTCATATCGAAACTTACAATGATTTGCGAGCCTATCTTCAAGAAACTCAAGAAGACAGACCACACCATGTGGGACGATGACTGTCAAAAGGCGTTCGACCGAATCAAGGAGATATTAGCTAAACCACCAGTGCTCATGCCACCGCAACAAGATCAACCTCTTGGTTTGTATCTCACGAATAACAAACCGCCATGGGTGCCATGCTAGCTCAAACCGTAGGAAGTGAAGAAAGAGCTATTTACTATCTAAGTAAGAAGTTCTTGGAATACGAGTGCAAATACTCACAACTCGAAAGGACATGCCTCGCTCTTGTGTGGGCAACGAAAAAGCTACGCCACTACATGCTTAGCTACTCCGTCAAAATATTCTCCAAGATGGATCCAGTCAAATACCTCTTCGAGAAACCTGTCCTCAATGGACGCCTAGCAAGATGGACCATGATGCTCTCAGAATTTGACCTCAAATACGTGCCACTAAAAGTAATAAAGGGTCGCGCCGTCACCGAATTCTTCGCAGAAAATCCCATCAACGAAGCACAAGCCATAGATACTTGGTCATTTCCCGACGAGGATATACTTCAAACAGATGTAGACTCCTGGGACCTATACTTTGATGGAGCATCAAACCTAAGAGGATTTGGGATAGGAGTGTTGCTCATTTCTCCTGAAGGTGAGCATACACCGATCGCTGTCAAACTCGACTTCGAGGTGACAAACAACGCCGCAGAGTATGAGGCTTGTTTAATTGGACTACAAGCGGCAGTAAGCTTAGGCATCAAAAACCTCCGAGTGCATGGAGATTCGTCACTAATCATCAACCAAGTTACGGGATCCTGGAAAATCCGAAGCGAAAGCCTAGCACCCTATCAAGCTAGGATTGACCAAGTCGCTCAATTCTTTGATCACGTAACCTACTTGCACCTACCTCGAGAGGAAAATCAATTTGCAGACGCTCTTGCGAAACTTGCATCTTTGATAAGTATACCAGATTACATGATGGAAATGCCTTTGTGTATCGAACGACGGTCGAGCCGCTTATGTCCATCAAATTACCGACGAAGAAGAAATCGCACAGAACCCCGGTTCCAAGCAATCCTGAACTTCAAGCTCAATGGTACCTATCCACCGGATATGGATAAGAGGGGACAACGAGCTATACGCCTACTAGCTTCACAATACGTCCTCATGCAAGGAGAATTATACAAAAGAACACCTCTTGGTGTAGTCCTACGTTGCCTTGATCATTCACAGGCACGAAAGGTGATGGAAGAAGTCCACGATGGAGAATGCGGTCCTCATATGAGTGGACCTATGATGGCAAAGAAAATCACACGTCTAGGGTACTATTGGACCACAATGGAATCCGATTGCATCAAATATGTGAGGCACTCGCCACAATTGCCAAATCTTCGGGAATGTACAAAGATGTCCCCCTTCGTTGCTCTATACGATGACATCTCCTTGGCCATTCTCCGCATGGGGAATCGACATAATTGGGAAAATAACCCCACAGAACAGGGGGTCACTGTTTCATCCTAGTAGCAATTGACTACTTCACCAAATGGGTAGAAGCGGCTTCCTACACCGCTCTTACGGCCAAAAATGTAGCCAAATTCATACAAAATAACATCATCTGCCGATATGGTTGCCCACATGAAATCATCGGCGATAATGGGTCCCACTTCCAAGCCGAAACCGAACAATTGCTAGCCAAGTACAAGATCAAGCATCATCACTCATCGCCCTATAGACCACAGACTAACGGCGCGGTAGAAGCGGCTAACAAGAATGTCGTCACAATCCTCAAGAAAATGACCGACAATTACGAGACGCCAAGCAAAATACCCTTCGCTTTATGGGGGTATCGAACATCCGTCAGGACGCCCACTAGGGCTACTCCTTTCTATTTGACTTACGGCATGGAAGCCGTACAACCAGTCGAGCTAGAAATACCATCCTTACGTATTCTACTCGAAAGTCAAATCCCTGAAGCCGATTGGAAGAGGGATAGGTATGAAGAACTCATCCTCCTGGATGAACGCAGGCTTCGTGCCTTACATAATGTCCAAACATATCAAGCACGTATCAAACGAGCTTTCAACAAAAGGGTTAGGCCAAGAAACATCAAAGAAGGAGATTTAGTTCTCAAATCGGTCGAGCTCTTTTACTGTCGACCCAAGGGGAAAATTCAAACCTAACTGGGCCGGACCATATCTAGTCAAATCAATACTCCCAGGGGGTGCGGTTAGAATCACAGACCTAGATGGGAATGAGTTTTCAAACCCCACAAATCTCGACCAACTGAAACGGTACTATGCCTAGGATAGAACAGAAACGCGCCTCGCGTAAACCTACGTGTCGCTCTTGCGGCACTAAATAAACGCCCGCCCATCTGAATGTCACTGTGCTCTTGCATCTTGGCAAACTTGTCATCCTCATATCATCAAACAAACTAAATTCGCACCTCCCGAGTAAGCAAAAGCTCATGCTTATTTTCTATGTTCATTACAAGCTCTTGCTTCGAACAATTATTCTTTTACATTTACTCGAACTACGCGCAAGGGTTTGATTTCGCTTTTTTAAGTGAATACGTAGGCAATCCTTCACGGGATTCAACCCACCATTTTATTTAAAATGTAAATAGAAGGACATTTGCATTGCATTTGAAATTCGACAAGAATAATTAAAGAAAATAACAACGGTTTCATAACCACTTAACCTTTTTATTTCATTCAATTTCTAGTAATAATAATACGGCAATTATTAAAAGTAGACTAGGCTAGGATTCTAAAAATCCCTCCTTTTATTACAACAATAATAATAATAATCAAATAATAAATAAGACTTGGGCTATTCCTCCATCTTTCCCTTGCCTTTGTCGTTCTTGTCATATTTCTTATCACGACCTCGAGCCGGGCGCTCTTGCACCACTTCAGACCTAATCACCAACGGTCTTTCTCGAGGCCTGACTCTTCCGTTCTTGCCAACCACCGTCTCTGCGACAGGAGTAGTCTTCGATTTCTTCGAAGGATGAACGACTCGAAAGCCGGCTTCTTCTTCTCCTTCGGTCAGATGCTTCTCCTTCTCTTTCTCTCCTTCACGCACCTTGTAGTCAACGGGCTCACGCTTCCTCGCCTTTTTCGCTCTTCCGAAGTTGCGGCCTTCCTCCATCTCAGATAAGAATCCGACACCCACAAGGCATTGGAGGAGAAACTCAAGAACCACATGTTTCTTTGGGCCCACTTCATAGCCCACTCTCTTCGGCTCTCGGTAGTCAATGCCATGGCATGGCTGCGGGGACGGTGTCAAGCCTAGGAATCATCTGCTTCAACCCGACTTGCCTCATCAACCTCTCAGGAAAAATGCATACCATAAACTCCAATCCAGGGAGGCGCACGGACCTAGTAGGATCCAAAGAAGACACTCCAAAGGTGTGCAGACTTGAGATGCCACCACGGTACAATCCACCTAATCAAAGGGCCATCGTCATTCTTCAGCTTGTTCTTCCAATAGTCACAGACCCGGGTGAAGTCCACCATGTACAACCTCGTCCTCATCGAAATCATACGGGCATGATAGGAAAGTGCATGAACCGGGGCTCGAGCAATCGAGCCGTTCCATAAGCCAAACCTACCAAAACAGGTATTAGACACCGGAAAAAAAAAAAAAAAAAAAAAAAAAAAAAAAAAAAAAAAAAAAAAAAAAAAAAAAAAAAAAAAAAAGGGGTGTCTTTTACCTGTAAGATGACGGGACTCCCCAAGAATGGAAGATCGCGATTGGATTTCCTATTATCCAAGCCCAAGATAATCTCCCTAAGCACAAGCAAGTGCCTCTCTGCGCGACTCCATTTGCTCAACAAGACCCAATAGGCGGGGATCACCTCTCAAATCTTCATCAACATGTCCCTGAAAGACGTAAACGTGAAGCAAACAGAAGCCAAATGCTCTCCTTCTAGCAACATAAGAGACAGTAGGGTCGGCCCTGTTGATGAATCGATCCATAAAATCCAACATCCGCACGCCTTTCGAAGTAACAAGACGATCTACCTCAAGCCTAGTAAGTCCAAGCAAGTCTCTAAACTTGCTCTTATACCCTTGTGAAGTGGAGGGGATGGCAGGTAAATGTTCAGGGTCCCACCCGCCAATAGCAGCAATTTCCTCCGGAAAAGGACAAATATCACCTCCTGGGAACGCGAAAACGTGATAATTTGGATCCCAATAATCAAGACAAGCATCCAAGAACGGCTTTACTACCTTAATGAGCTTCAAACTCAACAGAGACCCAAGGTTGTAAGCACCCATGTCATGTTTCTCAATATTCGAAAACTCGTTAGTCCATTCCTTCAAGCGAATTTCTAGGGTATTCATGATGATAATTTTCTCTTGAAAATTTATGGGGAGTTTTATATGTGAATCGACGAAGAAGAGAAGGAATAATTGTATGATTTAAAGCTTCATCGACGCTTCTATTTATACTAATTGCTGTTTCCAAAAATCTGTCAGAACCGACCTGCTTGGGAACAGGCGCGGCACCTGCTGCGCCTCTTCAAAGGGACGCAGCTCTTGCTGCGCCTCTTCCCTAGCATCACTTCTGTGATTTCCGTGTTTGGATCTTTCCTAATTCTATAAACGGATAATTTCCTATTCCTACGGGATTTTATTTTGGTAAATCCGCGAAATTTACCATGCCTCAGGTTTCCTTGATCCAGGAACGCGCATTTCGAGGCGGCGTCAACATTTTCGGCCATTTTTATATTTAGTTCTCATTTTAATTCTTTTTTAAATTCTTGCTTTTTTCATTTTCACTTTTATTTAGTCATTTCGTTTCCATTTTCTTCATTTTCTAACTTATATATTTATTTTTTCTTTTTTTTGCGGGGGTAACCCTCCCTATCGTCCGGTCATTTCCGACAAAATTTTTGCATTTTCGCGTTCTTTTCGAGTCTCATTTTTGCACCAATTAAAGGCCTTATGTGTATATAAAAATGTAAATGAATGTGTTTTTCTATGTGAATTTCGGCAGCATGACGGTACAAACCGTTGTCTACCAAACTTGTCCAAAAGCTAACCTGCAGGTACAAACAACACAACCCAAAGAAAAAAAAGGCACTCGGCCGTCGTATATACAACAAAAAAGCAAATGTACAAGCAATCCGGGGCTTCGCCCAAACAAGTCCAGATAGTGCAATCGGGGCTTCGCCCCAAACAAATCCAAGTCTAAATAAACTGGGGGCTTCGCCCCAAACAAAATCCAAAAATGTTCAAAATCAAGACTACAAAAACCACGCAGACTACTGCTGAGCACCCTCCAACTCGGCAACCCTCGCCATAAGAGCAGCGATCTCGGCATCCCGAAACTCGAGCTCCCTCGACAAACGAGCCGTCTCCTCCCGGGACTGGGCTAACTCTCGCTCCAGCTCACGGTCGGCCTGAGAACAGCAGCAAATTGGCTCATGTCAATCAATTCAATCAATTCAAACAAAGTAAAAGAGAATAAAAAATCAATCAAAATCAATCAAATAAGGTTCATACCTGACGACCTCGACCACCGACGAGTGCCTCGATGGCGGTAGCTCGCAACCGGTTGGCCACCCTCCATAGTGCCACGAACCGAGATGGCGCGACCTGCGTTTTCAAAAGAAATTCTCAGCAAATTGAACAAGTTTAATCCAATGTGTTCTTACGCAAAGGTGAATAAGCCGAGGCTCACCCTCCGAATCGGATCTTGCCCGATCGTCGAGGCCAAGATCCGTCACGCCCACGTCAAAATCACGCAACTCGGAGATCGTCGTCCTCCCGGTCGCGTCGGTGTACTCGAGAGTCTCGGGATACACCGGGGCTCGATGCCCGCCGCCTCAACCTCCCCGTAAAGACAAACGACTCTCATTAATCGGTGATCTTTCATCGAAATTCCCAAAGTCAATCAAAGAGAAATAAAAGGATACTCACCACTACTGGCCAGTACGCCAACCTCCCGTAAAGGAATGCCGAGTAGTCCTCACCAGGCAGAAGGAGGTCGTCACCACTGGCACCGGCCAAGTCCGCCTCCCTCTCAGCCTCGGAAGGCTCCCTGAACATCGTCCTAGGAGGATCAACAGGAACCGTCAACGCGCCCCGAGAGCACTGACGAGCCAAACGCTCGCCTAAGTACCACACCGGACCCATCGACGTCCACAACAACAGCCGACTCGGGCTCCTAGGTCGAAGGACCTCAGCAACAAAAGGAGGTGCCTCGGCATACTCCGCCCAAGGTCTGGGCACCCACTACAACAAGATAAAGACAGAGATCATTCCTATGATCAGATGAAGGGAAAGAAGTATAAATGCATACAAACGGGATACTCACGCTGCTCAGCTGAAGGGCGTTCACATCCCGCCGGTAGACGTTGTGAGAAGAACGCTTGCTCTTCGTCCGGCACATGACCCAATCCCTCACCACGGGATAGGCCCTCTCCAACGGCTCCGTCCTCTTGGGCGCGAGGCCCGGGAAGTAAGAGTACACCCACGCCTGTAAAATGGAATAGTCAATGACGATCTTTCGATCTTTGATAAAAGAAAGGAATTTATTTTGCTATCAAAGGGAAGGTTCATACCTCCAACAATAGCCCAGGTCCGACAGCGCCAGGAGAAGTCCCCTTCTCCATCAACTCCGGACGAACCATGGCCCTCATGAAGCGGATAAGGACCGCAAAACCAAGATGACCCAATCCCAACGCCCTAGGGAGCTCGGTCGACAAGAAATGGAAGAAGCTTCGTCGACAACCTCTCACCCTTGTCTCCGAGGTAAATCGAAGACAAGAACCACCAAAGCCACAAAGCAGCCCTCTCTCACCGGTGTACAAGGAGGAGGAGCCGTCTCCCTCCCATCGATCACCACCGATGCCAGGGTCTTCCCCGCGAAGTAATCTCGAACATAGGTACTGGGTACCAAACCCGCACCGCAACAGCCTTCGGCGACGGTTCCACCCGATCAACCTCCTCGCCTCGGCCGAATCCGCTCTCATGCCGCCTCTCCGCCACACCATCTCCTCGGCCCGCACGCACGGACCGAAAATCATGCCGTAATCCTCCAAGGTGACTCCCACCTCACCAAAAGGCAGGTGAAACGTGGAAGTCGTATCCCAAAATCGATCCAAGAAAGCGCGGACCAGGCTAAGGTTGGCCCGCAACTTCCTCTTCACGATATCCCTCCAGACCTGAACCAGAGGACCGAACGCTCCACGCTCGATCATGGCCCTCTCTCTCCTCCGACGACCGCTCGTAGTGCTCCATCGCCGTCGTGTACCCCGAGAACGACCGGATATTCCCGGCCTCCTATTATGATTCGAAATAAAGCTATCTTTAGTTCTGAAGTAAATTTGAAGGAAATTTGAGCAAAAAAAACAGAAAGAGGATAAGTAATGAGTTAGGGAATTCCTATTTACCAAGCTCTTCACCGTCCTGTAGGACAAGTGACCCTCTGCAGCCCATACAAGGTGTCTACTCTCCCAAGTCTCAGCCCACGTGGGAGCTCCTCTCGGCTGACGACCCCCTCGTCCAAGGTGGGCCCGTCGCGGAATCTCCTCTTCCTCAGCAGCCTCCTCCTCAGGAGCCTCGTCTGCAGCAGCCATCACCGCGTCGGTGAAAGCCTGCTCCAAAGCCTCCTCAATAGTAACAGCGTCTATGTCCATGGGGGTCCTCCCCGAAGTAGAAGCATCATCACCTGCAGCATTAAAGTGAATTCAGGCCGCGTCACGTGACGACAAGCCTTTGTTAAGAAGTTTTCGAGCCTCCAAGGCCCGGGAATTCCCCATTTCTGGCCATCCTTGGCCATGTTCTCACCAATTCAATCACTCATGTGACAAATTGGGTCAAGTCAAGTCAAAGTCAAAGCCTAGTTCCGAATTCGAGTCGAAAATTCGGCAGCATTTCGCTATAATGGCGGTTATGCCCTAGAAAGGTGCCCTGCAAAAGTTGTCACCAACCAAAATTCCGAGATGACAGGAAGATTACCCATCACCCAAGGGTCCCAAATATCAAGTTTCATCACAAATGGGCAATCCTAAGGCCGTTTTCGAAGCTATTTTCGATCTAGTCGTGAAACTAGTCTCAAAATTCGCTCAAGGGCTCAAAACTCGATGAAAATTCAAAGTGAATACATGGTTATGTTCCTAACATTGCCTACTATCCATTCCTAGCATCAATTTGGCAAAGCAAATCCATTTGGGGGAAAAGCCCCAAATTTTCGAGTAAATGGGTCGAAAACCCTAATGTTTGCAGCTCAAAATTCGACAAACAGATGATTAATGCAAGATTAAAACACATACCTCAATTAGTCATATTTCAAGCAAGCTTTTGAATCCAACCTTGACGGAAATGGTGAAGGTTTGAGAGAGAAATTGAAGGATCGTGTTTGAAATAATGAATTAAAACCCTTCGATTTCGCGTTTTTACGCGAGAATTGTCAAAATGGGGAAAGGACGCAGCGGCGCGCGCTGCGCCTCTTCCAAGAGACGCAGCTCTTGCTGCGCCTCTTCCTTTTGTTCCCTCCTTACGAATTTTCGAAAATTCGTTGTGAGTTCGTTATTTGTGGGCCCATCTTTGGTGCGCCTCTTCCTCGATGACATTTGTATCATTTTGGTCCGTTTCGACGATTTCTTCGTTCCGGCCCACATTTTATCCAAATAGCGACAATATTTTGCAGATCGTCCAAATTCATTTTATCCCACAAAGCAAAGATTTTGTGATATTGCTCATTTTGTTTCGGCGCAGTGGTATTTTGCAGTACTGCTCACTTGAAGTTTCTCCCATGACGATCAAGATGCCCCTAATCGTCAAAATAATCACCCAACGAGAGTTTGCTTGAGGACAGAGACAAGCAGATTCCCGCCGAAATCATCAGTGTATTCCCCAACAAGAGTTCGCTTGAGACCGACGCAAGCAAATTCAACTTCAGCCTCTAAATTTCGCCAAAGTTCGCTTGAGACCGACGCAGACTTCCCAGCCAGTTTCTACCGACGTCCTGCTGTTTTTTTGTTATATATCTCTTGTTCCCCGCAGAGTTCGACCAAAGTTCCCTGTGACCTCCTAATGCCTTCGACACCGAGTTATCTTCGGACCAATGATTTTTTTTTTTTTCGAAGCGTCTTGATCCCGCTTCACCCGGGGTGTCTCGGGTATGATCTCTTCTTATGGTCAAGTAGCTTCCTTACGTAGTCTAATGGACTTTAAACGACCCTCCCGATAGTCGACAGACTCTAAAATGTTCCCGACGACAGTCCTTGGTTCGAGACCCCTTGAGCCGCCTCACGTCGCCATAGTCGTCAGGTTGTAATCTTCGATTGACCTGATGGCTATACTTTGACTTTCGCCTTGTCCAAGCCTCAGTCAAAGTGGGGGCTCTGTAGACACCTCGTTTCTGCACCCCTCGCAAACCACCCGGTGATGATTGGGCCGCATGTTTGATTCGCGGAACGATTAGTGAGAGTTCGTAAGATTATCGTCAAGTGATTGCTCAAAAATTAATGTCAACCTCTTAGTTGTCATCTACGTGCCGATACGGTCATTTTGGCAGTAATTAGAGTACATTCGGAGTCCGGGTCAAAAACCGTCTCCATTTTCTGATAGATGTTAAATCCCGAGTCAGAATGTTCTGGAATGTTCCGGATATTTCTATTCCATATTTCTCAAATTTTATCTTTTGGCAAATAATATCCCGTAATATTCAAAAGATAATCGAATTAAATCCGTCCTACCATAACTTAAACACGGAAATCTTTCTTAAACAGGAGGAAACCTCCGGGAATAGACGCAAAGGCCAGTCTGCGCCTCTTCCAAGAGACGCAGAGTGCTGCGCCTCTTCCCAAGCCCTTCTTTGCATGATTTACGTATCTTTTTTATATCTTTCCGAGATTCACTTCCAAAGAGTCTCCGAAACCCTATTCCTCCGCGTGATTAGTATAAATAGGAGCTTTCGTTCCTCATATTTCTCACGCGAGTGTCCGCCCTTCTCTTCTCCCTTTGCATTCTAGACTTCGTTCTTACTAATTGGCGCCTACGTGCTTGAACCTTCGACCACGTAAGCTCGGATCCTTCCGGGTACCAGCCTCTCCGTTGCATGACCGACCAATTTGACCACTACACTCAATCAATCTAATTAATCAATTTGTTAAATCGTTTTCCTCTTTCGAGGGCACTCTTTCCTTGCATTCGCGTCGAGCATCACTAATCGATTTTCTTAGTTCTTCTCGTTCCATCAACATGTAAGTCTGAGGGTGTATAATTCCTTTTATTTATTGTATTTTACTTTATCGTATCACCATTGTAAGATTTATGTCGAATACACCATTAAAACCGATTTCTAAAACCGTGCTTTAAAACTCCCTTTTTACGGATTTCCAGTAGACAGACGAAGAGAAAGGACGCAGCAACTGCTGCGCCTCTTCGAAGGAGCGCAGTACCTGCTGCGCCTCTTCGTGAGGCTGCCGCAGTTCCTGCATCCTTTCTTCTTCCTTCGTCTTCTGTTATTCGTCAATTATTTTTGTTTGTTTCGTTTGTTTGTTATTAATCCATCATATTAGCATATAATTCATATGTATATCGTATATAATTCATTCACATGTTTAATTGTTCCGACTTAAATCCTAAATAATCAATATTTACGGGTTTTTCGTCATTAATATTCAAACCCGGATTTTAGAGATTCAATTTGTTCATGTTGAGTTTCTGAGATTCGTCATTGATATATTTGCATCCATGTTCGTCATCATTCGTCATGTTTAGTTAATTTATTTGTTTAGTTTGTAATTATTAATCCCATTCATTAACATCGACCCTTCACATAATTAATCCGTCTTTAATCCGTCTCATCCATGTTTTACCGTTTTTATGACTTTAATCATATGTAATTAATTCATTAAATCACTTTCATCCGAGTAATTATTATCAATCAATCCTTAAAATTAACAATCAACATTAACGGTTTGCAGTTCCGGCTTCACAGCCAGAACTCACCCTTGGAGAAATGACGCAAAGAATCGCTGCGCCTCTTCCAAAGGGCGCGAGCTGCTGCGCTTTGTTCGGTGAATTCTGCCTCTGAACTCCTTTTCTGCCTTGACGTAGTTTAATTAGTCTACGTATTAATCCACTAGTACTCGTATTATCACCTTCTGACTTATTCGTATTTCTTTCTAATTTATTCACTTATTCCTTTTTCTCAAATTATCCGTTTTAAAGGTATTTTCGACATAAATCGCCTAATCCGTTGTAATTAATGTAATTTCCTTTAATGTAATTTTCTTTTATTGTATTTATCATATTGCTTGTATGTTTTCACATGTAAATCAATATTAATCCAACTTCGACCCAATTGTATGCTAAATTACGTGTTCACCGACTTAGTCTAATTATCACATGCTAGGATTAAAACTTGGATGTTGCATTGCATGCATATAGCCGGCGATATATCAAGTACGAATAAACTCCCTAATCATTAGTAGAGGCCGCTATCGAGGCGGGCGGGATTAGGTGTTCGATCAAAAGAGCTTCCTAATACGTACCCTCACCCCTTACTCCAGATCTCCGTGAGCACCCGTGTTCATTGGCATCCACGAGAGTCATTCTAGACATAGAATGCTAAGGGTAACGATTGCTTAGTGTTCATGTCACTACTTTGTGTCTTGACATGACATGAGGTATTCGAACGGTTCCAATTTCCCATAAAAATTGGTGGCGACTCCTTACAAAATGCAAACGCTTGTTGTTTCCGAGCTCCCCTCGTCCCAAGCGCCCCCGTGGGCGGCCCGCTGTCCACAACGACCTGGCACCGAATTTTTTTAAACATTTAGGACTCCATTACGTTGTCACAAAAAATTGTCCTACGAGGTATCGTTATAACTCGCATATGTGATCGATCAGCCAACTGTTTGACTTATGGCTCGTTGAACCCACCATCAATCAACACCACAAAATAATAGCCAGAGTTATCAGCTCATGAAGGCGATTACGGACCAAAACAAATATAATGTAATTCAGTTCACTTTGTGGCGTTCAATGTTGTCAGTACAATCCACATGAAAAATAAAATATGAAATAAAACGATTAAGTTATAAATAGTATATGAAAAAGATAATGTATCGAATCCATAATCAACTACTACAACTTAGGAACACGTTTAATTCCCATGGAAATAACGTGCCCTTCATGCTTATCATGTGAGAGGATCCGCGATGTTATCATCCGAAGCTATCTTGTCAATCACTATCTCCTCTTGCTCCACGTAATCACGGATCAGGTGAGCTTTCCGATGTACATGTCTAGACTTGTTGCTAGACTTTGGCTCTTTTCCCTGGAAGATGGCACCTCTATTGTCACAATAGATGGTGATCGGGTCATTCGAACTAGGAACTATCGTAAGTCCTTGTAAGAATTGACGCATCCATATAGCTTCCTTTGCTGCTTCCGAAGTGGCATATTACTCGTATTCAGTAGTAGAATCTGCTACAACTTCCCGTTTAGAACTTTTCCAGCTGACCGCAGCACCATTAAGAGTAAAGACGAACCCGGACTGAGATTTCGAATCATCTCGATCCGTTTGGAAGCTAGCATCTGCGTAACCGATTGCGCATAGCTTAGTATCTCCTCCATAAGTCAATACCCGATCCTTAGTCCTCCGTAGGTACTTAAGTATGTTTTTAATAGCTATCCAGTGTGTTTCACCTGGATTCTTTTGGTACCGACTCGTCATACTCAATGCATATGCCACGTCTGGATGTATGTATATCATGGTATACATGATCGATCCTATGGCTGATGCATAAGGAACACGACTCTTGCGCTCAATGTAATACTCCGTATTTATGGTCTTGGGGGTACTCTATCGAGTAGCCCTTACTCTGTCGAGTAAGGGTATGTTGCAGAATAAAATAGTTTCTGACTGTTGGGCACTCGATCGAGTAGTCAGGCACTCGATCGAGTAGGGGGGTACTCGATCGAGTACCTTGGGTACTCGATCGAGTGTCCGGTTTACGGGGAGTTTTTCGCGGGTTTTGTTAATTATGCGATTAGGGTATTTAAACTTAATCGTCGTTGTTTTAATTCACTTTTACCAAAACCTAAAACCTGTTTAAGAGAGAAAGCGATCGATCATCTTCCTAATCGCATCCTTAACAATTCCGGAGTTCGACGGTCGGTTAGTGTCGTAGTTCGTGTCGTTGGATTCCTTGCGTCGAGGGTAAGCTTTTAATATAATTTATATAATGTTTTGCTAGGTTTGGTCAAACCCTAATTTAGGATTTGGGGGTTTTATGAATAGTAAGTAATTGGTAGTCTTTATGTGTTATATGTTAGGAGGAGAATTCATAGAAGAGGCGTTTTGAGACAAATTTGTAGATACCGTCCTGGGTGTTGTGCTTTCCAGGTAGGATTTCCTACTCAGTATTAGTCCCATAATGGGATATTGGTGATGTGCTGTAGTTAGTTGCTTGATATGATGATTGTGTTTGTAATTGTGCTTGTGGTTGTGTTGTTGATGGTTCTCGAGATGCGTTCTCGGCTGAGTGGGGTCACTTGCGGGAGTGATCTCACGCCCTAGTTTCGCCCTTCGTGGAACCCGCCACGAAAGGGGATGTGCACATTAATGGACAGGGTTATCGCTCGTGCGATGAGCGGGGCTTAGGTGGGAACAGGCTGCGGTCCCCATCGCGTGGCGGTCCAAAGGCGATCGGTGTTGAGATGATGGGAGTTGGTGGTGTATGTGTGTGTGTGACAGTTCAAATTGTCTGTTTGTCTTATTGTTGTTATCTATCTATATTGATTGTGTGATTAGTACGACCGGTGTTGTTTTGTAAAACCTGCGGTGATCCATTCGGGGATGGTGAGCGAGATATTGAACAGTATAGAGATGATCTTTGGGATAGGCGGGATGACCACGACATGACGATAGAGTCTTCCGCTGTAGTTTAGCATTTATTTACATTTCAGTTGAGAACAGATAGTTTGGAATAATGTATTGTACTTTCAGTTTGGTTTCGAGGATTGTACTTATTCATTAAATTACTTATAATAAATGTTGTTTCTGTTTTGTCTATTTGATTATCATACCTCGGGCAACCGAGATGGTGATGTCTTCATACCTGAGTGGTCCTGGTAAGGCACTCGGAGTATGGGGGTGTTACAAATGGTATCAGAGCGACGATCCTGAAACCTGTAACCAATGAACTAAATGAACATAGGGAGTCAATTAAAATGAACCCGGGGTAAAAGTTGTAGGAGCTAGTGCAAAGGCTTGGGAGACGTCCTAAAGTCGCGGGGGTCGCCCTACAACTTTGAACCGGTCACATGGGGGAAATGTGTGTTGAGTCATGTGTGTGCTGAGTAACCTGCGTGACAATGTGATGGAATGTGTGATTTGATTGTTGGATGTTGAAGGAGAAGTTGAGAATGTGAAAGAAAAGTAATATATATATATATGAAGACGTGATGATGGAATAACATGTTGGATGTTTACAATGTGGCTTTAATGGCATGATGAATTGATCTTGTTGATAGTAGAGTAAATGCGTAGCATATTTATTATGATATCATATGATTTTATAAAGTTAGCATGTTAGTATGTGACGTGATATGCGGGTAACTCTTACATTTTGGTGGTACTTGATCGAGTGAGGCTGACTCGATCGGGTAGGTTTTTGGCGATTTTGAGTCCAGAATCGAGTTTTGGGGCACTCGATCGAGTAACTAGGGGTACTCGATCGAGTAGAAATCACTCGATCGAGTAGCCTAGATACTCGATCGAGTGGGTTAGAGATCAGAAGGTCTGTTTGGTTCTGGAGTTTGGGTACTCGATCGAGTACATAGGGGCACTCGATCGAGTAGCCCGTTACTCGATCGAGTGGGTTTGGATACTCGATCGAGTAGGTTCTGGGCAGCGCGTTTTCGTGTTTTGAGGTTTAGTACGCGTGTTTATGTTTATTCCTTTCTTCTATAGCTTCAAGATGCCGCCCAAGAGAAATGCTTTGTACGCGAGAGCTGAGGTTATGACTACGGATGACATCGTTAAGATGTTGGAACACCGGACGCTCTTACGAGACCCCAAGAGAATGAATGAGGACAAGGATAAGAGTAAGGAGAAGGAGGTTGACCATGCTAAAGTCAGCCTCTATATTGCGAGGTTTAACCCGAAGGAGTACAAGGGAGTTGAGGAGCCTAACCATCTTGATAGTCAGGTGAGGGAGATGGAGAACATCTTTGGATTTAGTTCGTTTGTCCCGATGAGATGAGAGTGGATCAGCTGCATTCTATCTGAGGGAGGCAGCTGGCAAATGGTGGGATTCAGTAAAAGTGAGTGCCAAGGAGATATATACCAACCAAGGGTTACCTGCTATACCTTGGGAGGAGTTTCGTAGGGCTGTGAGGAAGGAGTTCGTACCAGAACATGTGAGGAGTAAGTTGAGAGAGGAGTTCGACAAGTTTAAGATGACGGTGAGATGTCCGTGGGTGAGTACTACAGGCGGTTCAATGAGAAATCCGGATATCTTTGAGGACATGGGTTTGAGTGAGGAGAATCTGGCTTTGAGGTTTGAGAGAGGGCTAACCACGAAGATTATGGATAAGTTACCCGTGGGAGTCCTTACTGATGTGAAGGAAGCATATGAGAGGGCTGGGAGAGCTGAGAGGCTAGTGGAGATGGCTCAGGAGAGGTCGGGTGGAGAGAAGAGGAAGTCTGAGAGCGAGGGTGGTGGCCAATCTAATTTCAAGAAAGGCAACCACAATCAATCTAAGGGATTTTCTTAGGTCCGGGTTTAGTCTTTGGAACTTCCTTTGGGCGAGGTCGCGGGAGTGTGAGCAATAGCCGGGAGTGACTGCTTTGGTTGTGGTGGCGTAGGCCACAAGAGACATGAGTGCACGAGCGCACCGGATCTTTTCGAGACTCGCACGAGCTTTGCGAGCAAATGACCAGTTGGATCATGGCCAAACCGGGAGGTCGAGCTACCAGAGTGGAGGCAACCGCAACGGCGGTAATTCTTATCAGAAGACACCGATGAACAACAACAACAATCAAGGGTCGGTGCTAAGCCGACAAAGACGCCTCAGTAATCTCTTGTCCAGGAGGAGGGCGGAAGACCAAAGTGGCAAGTTGTTCATGATGGACAAGAAGGCAAATTGAGGGGGGATGCGCACGTTATCACCGGTACATTCCTTGTTAATGGTATTCCTACGTTTGTTTTGTTTGATTCGGGGGCTTCTCAATCGTTTGTGTCTTCAAGTCATGTAAAAAAAGTTGGGGTTGAGAGTATATGAGTCTGTTAGGGAGCAAGTTTTCATACCTTCGGAGTGAGTCGTATCGTGTGGGAGGTTGTTTAGAGATGTATCTTTGATAGTTGGGCAAGTCGATTTTCCTGTAGACTTGCTAGAGTTTCCTTTTAATGGTTTTGAGATGATAGTTGGGATGGATTGGTTAGGAAAGTATAAGGCTAAGATAGACTGTCATCAAAAGAAAGTGTCCCTAAGAGGTCCTAAGGGTGTAAGTGTGTCTTATCGTGGGTTTCTAGTCAAACCCAAAGTTAAGTTGATTGCAGCTGTCACTTTGAAGTCGTATCTGAGGAAGGGATGTCCTCTGATTTTGTGCCATGTGAGAGATGACCGGATAGAGAGCCCTAGCGATTGATGAGATACCGGTGGTGGGAGAGTTTGCGATGTCTTTCCCGAGGAGATTCCGGGTTGCCACCGAAGAGGGAGATAGATTTCACCGTTGAGTTGAAGCCGAGGCGGGGCCAATCTCTAAGGCACCGTACCGTATGGGTCCTAAGGAGATGGAGGAGCTTAGGAAGCAGTTGGATGATTTGATAGAGAAGGGATACATTAGACCAAGTGTATCGCCTTGGGGAGCACCAGTTCTTTTCGTGAAGAAGAAGGATGGAACTTTGAGGTTATGCATAGACTACGGGAGTCGAACCGTGTGTGACGATAAAGAACAAGTATCCTTTGCCAAGGATAGATGACCTGTTTGATCAGTTGAGTGGTGCAACGGTCTTTTCTAAGATCGATTTGAGGTCGGGATACCATCAGGTGAAGATTAGAGATGTGGACATACCGAAAACAGCTTTCACATCGAGGTATGGCCATTATGAGTATGTGGTGATGCCATTTGGGTTGTCTAATGCGCCGGCAGTGTTTATGGATTTGATGAATAGGATCTTCAGACAGTTCTTGGATCAGTTTGTAGTGGTGTTTATCGATGACATCTTAGTCTACTCTAAGACTAAGGAGGAGCATGAGGAGCATCTGAGGATCGTGTTGCAGACTTTGAGAGATCATGAGTTATATGCTAAGCTGTCCAAGTGTGAGTTCTGGTTGGAGAAGGTTGCTTTTCTGGGGCACGTAATCTCTAAAGATGGGGTAGATGTGGATCCGGCGAAGATCGAGGCAGTGACAAAGTGGGAAGCACCGAAGAATGTTGCTGAGGTTAGGAGTTTCTTGGGTTTAGCTGGATACTACAGGCGGTTCGTGAAATATTTCTCCAAGATAGCTAGACCGATGACAGCGTTGATGAGGAAGGAGAACAGGTTTCGTTGGGATGAGAGTTGTGAGACGGCGTTCCAAACCTTAAAGGAGCGTTTGACCACAGCTCCTGTCTTGGCATTGCCTGAAGGGAGCGAAAATTTCGAGGTCTATACAGATGCCTCGAAGAATGGGTTGGGATGTGTGTTGATGCAGAATGGTAAAGTAATTGCCTATGCTTCTAGGCAGTTGAAGCCTTATGAGGAGAACTACCCTACTCATGACCTGGAGTTGGGTGCAGTGGTGTTTGCTCTCAAGATTTGGAGGCACTACCTTTATGGAGCAATCTTTAAGGTATTTTCTGATCACAAGAGTCTCAAGTACATCTTCACGCAGAAGGAGTTGAACATGAGACAGAGGAGGTGGATGGAGCTGATTGGTGATTACGACATGGAAATCATCTACCATGAAGGAAAGGCCAATGTTGTTGCTGATGCTTTGAGTAGAAAGAGTGTACATTCCTTGTGTACAGCTCTATCTTTGATGAGGCTGAGGGATGAGGTAGCGAGCTTTGGGATTCATATGATGCAGAAAGGAGACGCTATGGGTGATATGACGGTACACATGGAGTTTTATGATGATATTCGAGGTAAACAGGCTTTGGATCCTAAGATAGTGGAGTGGAGAGCTGGAGTAGAGAAAGGGACAGTGTCCCGGTTTTCCATTCATACAGATGGTAGCTTGAGGTTTGATGGTAGGTGGTGTGTTCCTAATGATGAGGAGTTGAAAAAGACAATCATGACACGCATTGCATTGCACACCATATTCAGTTCATCCAGGTGGAGACAAGCTATACAAAGATTTGAAGAAAACGTTTTGGTGGCCTGGGATGAAGAAAGAGACAGCTGAGTTTGTGTCCCGTTGTTTGACATGCCAGAGAGTTAAAGGGGAACAGAGAAGACCACAAGGTAAGATTCAGTCTTTGGAGATGCCTGAGTGGAAGTGGGAGTCCATTTCCATGGATTTCATTGTGGGTTTGCCTAAGAGTCAACAAGGTAACAACATGATTTGGGTGATAGTGGATCGGTTGACCAAGTCAGCTCACTTTGTTCCAATGAAAGATACATGGACTAAGGCACAATTGGCTATGGCCTATCGAAAGAACGTGCTTAAGTTACATGGAGTCCCTAAGGACATAGTGTCTGACAGAGATGCGAGGTTTATATCAAGGTTTTGGAAGGAGTTGCAGGAATCGTTGGGAACAGCCTTGAAGATGAGTACAGCATTTCATCCTGCGACAGACGGGCAGACTGAGAGAACAATCAAGACTCTTGAGGATATGTTGCGAGCTTGTGTGATGGATTTTGGTGGTAGCTGGGAGCAGAGGTTGGACTTGATAGAGTTTTCTTACAACAACAGCTATCACACTAGTATTGGTATGGCACCGTTTGAGGCTTTGTATGGGAGGAGATGTAGGAGTCCGATCTGTTGGGACGATAGTGCTGAGGCGGTGGTGTTAGGACCAGAGATGGTACATGAGATGGTGGAACAGATTAAGATGATCTGGGAACGGATGAGAGCAGCCCAGGATCGACAGAAGAGTTATGCAGATCTACATCGTCGGGACATAGAGTTTCAGGTTGGGGACAAGGTTCTTCTGAAAGTGTCTCCTATGCGTGGAGTTATGAGGTTTGGGAAGAAAGGCAAGCTAAGTCAGAAGTTTATAGGGCCTTATGAGATCTTAGAGCGAGTTGGGGAAGTGGCTTATCGTTTGGCTTTACCGGCTGCTTTGGAGAGAGTGCATAATGTGTTTCATGTATCGCAGCTGCGGAAGTATGTGAGTGACCCGTCACATGTGTTGGAGGCAGAGAGCTTAGAGCTGGATGAGTCTTTATCGTACCTCGAGGTGCCTATGCAGATCCTAGACCGAAAAGTTAGAAAGACCAGGAGTGGTGAGACAGTTTTGCTTAAGATCCTTTGGTCTAATCATGAGACTGAGGAAGCTACATGGGAGGCGGAGGATATCATGAAAGAGCGTTACCCTTTCCTTTTTGATCAGGTATGTATGGTTACGGGGACGTAACCTTGTTTCTTTTAGGGGGGTAGGAGAGGGTCGCGAGAGTTTTTAAGAGTTTTTACACCCCTTTTATATGTTGTGTCGGTATGTTTGTCGGGATAAGTTGGGTTAGTAGCATGTTTTACGTTGTGTTTATTTTGACCTTCGAGTCGGGAAGCTTATTGGAGTACCTTTGTTTGGTAGTGTTTTGAACTTCGGGGACGAAGTTCCTTTTAAGAAGGGAAGACTGTAATACTCCGTATTTATGGTCTTGGGGGTACTCTATCGAGTAGCCCTTACTCTGTCGGGTAAGGGTATGTTGCAGAATAAAATAGTTTCTGACCTGTTGGGCACTCGATCGAGTAGTCAGGGGCACTCGATCGAGTAGGGGGTACTCGATCGAGTACCTTGGGTACTCGATCGAGTGTCCCATTCGGGGAGTTTTTCGCGGGTTTTGTTAATTATGCGATTAGGGTATTTAAACTTAATCGTCGTTGTTTTAATTCACTTTTACCAAAACCTAAAACCTGTTTAAGAGAGAAAGCGATCGATCATCTTCCTAATCGCATCCTTAACAATTCCCGAGTTCGGACGGTCGGTTCGTGTCGTAGTTCGTGTCGTTGGATTCCTTGCGTCGAGGGTAAGCTTTTAATATAATTTATATAATGTTTTGCTAGGTTTGGTCAAACCCTAATTTAGGATTTGGGGGTTTTATGAATAGTAAGTAATTGGTAGTCTTTATGTGTTATATGTTAGGAGGAGAATTCATAGAAGAGGCGTTTTGAGACAAATTGTAGATACCGTCTGCGTGTTGTGCTTTCCAGGTAGGATTTCCTACTCGGTATTAGTCCCATAATGGGATATTGGTGATGTCTTTGTAGTTAGTTGCTTGATATGATGATTGTGTTTGTACTTGTGCTTGTGGTTGTGTTGTTGATGGTTCTCGAGATGCGTTCTCGGCTGAGTGGGGTCACTTGCGGGAGTGATCTCACGCCCTAGTTTCGCCCTTCGTGGAACCCGCCACGAAAGGGGATGTGCACATTAATGGACAGGGTTATCGCTCGTACGATGAGCGGGGCTTAGGTGGGAACGGCTGCGGTCCCCCATCGGCGGGTCGGGTCCAAAGGGGACGATCGGTGTTGAGATGATGGGAGTTGGTGGTGTATGTGTGTGTGTGACAGTTCAGCTGTGTGTTTGTCTTATTGTTGTTATCTATATTGATTGTGTGATTAGTACTGACCCCGGTGTTGTTTTGTAAAACCTGCGGTGATCCATTCGGGGATGGTGAGCAGATATTGAACAGGTATAGAGATGATATTGGGATAGCTGGGATGACCACGACATGACGATAGAGTCTTCCGCTGTAGTTTAGCATTTATTTACATTCCAGTTGAGAACAGATAGTTTGGAATAATGTATTGTACTTTCAGTTTGGTTTCGAGGATTGTACTTATTCATTAAATTACTTATAATAAATGTTGTTTCTGTTTTGTCTATTTGATTATCATACCTCGGGCAACCGAGATGGTGATGTCTTCATACCTGAGTGGTCCTGGTAAGGCACTCGGAGTATGGGGGTGTTACACTCAATCCCTTCAGGCGTCGTGGGTGACTGAGACTTGCTCAAATGCATCCCAGAAGTAATTGGAAGGTTCCCCTTCTTGGAGTTGGTCATGCTGAACCATTCAAGAATCTTATCCAAATAAGACTCCTGACTCAGTGATAACATCCGTCGTGATCTATCTCGGTAGATACGGATTCCCAATATGCGTTGTGCCTCACCCAGATCTTTCATCTGGAAATGGTTCTTCAACCATCCTTTAATCGAAGATAAGAGAGGAATGTCATTCCCAATCAAGAGTATGTCATCAACATACAATATCAAGAAAACAATCTTGCTCCCACTCGACTTGATATATAAGCATGGTTCTTCGACCGATCGAGTGAAACCATACTCTTTTATCACCTAGTCAAAACGATGATTCCAACTCCGAGAAGCTTGCTTAAGTCCATAAATGGAACGCTTAAGCTTGCACACTTTCTTAGGATTTTCAGGGTCTATGAAACCTTCGGGTTGTACCATGTACAACTCTTCCTCCAAATAACCGTTTAAGAAGGCGATTTTCACATCCATTTACCAAATTTCATAGTCATGAAAAGCGGCAATCGCTAAGATTATCCGAATGGAACGCAGCATAACTACGGGTGCAAAAATTTCATCATAATGCAATCCGTGCACTTGAGTGAAACCTTTTTCCACTAGTCGTGCCTTATAGGTATCTGGTTGCCCGTCTACAGAACGCTTTATTTTGTAAAGCCATTTGCACTGTAGAGGTTTTACCTTATTAGGTAAATCAACAAGATCCCATACGTCATTCTCATACATGGAGTCCATCTCGGATTGCATGGCTTCAAGCCATAGCTTTGAATCGGAACAGGTCATGGCACCTTTATAGGTAGCGGGTTCATTACTCTCTAGGAGCAAAACGTCATTCTCCTCGACCATACCAATGTATCTGTTTGGAGGATTAGAGACTCTACCCGACCTCCTAGGTTCCTGAGGAATGTTAACCGTATCCTCAGTTGAAGGAACAACTTCCTCCATCTGTTCCTCGATTGTTGGTTCTTGAATCTCCGACAGCTCGAAGGTTCTATTACTTGACTTGCTCTCGAGAAATTCTTTCTCTAAGAACGTCGCACTAGCCTCAAGAAAAACTCGATGTTCGGTAGGCGAATAGATGTAATGACCAAACATTCCTTTTGGATAACCAATAAAGTATGTCTTGACCGATCGCGGGCCGAGCTTATCCTCGTGTCTCCACTTGACATAAGCCTCGCAGCCCCAAACCCGAATAAAGGACAAGTTAGGGACCGTTCCCTTCCACATTTCGTATGGAGTCCTGTCGACAGCTTTAGTCGGACTTCGGTTAAGTATAAGAGCAGCTGACAAAAGAGCAAAACCCCATAATGAATCAGATACTACCATGTGACTCATCATGGATCGAATCATATCAAGTAATGTTCGATTTCTCCGTTCGGACACACCATTTAATTGAGGTCTTCCAGGTGGAGTTAACTGTAAAACGATTCCATAGTCTTTAAGGTGTTGATCAAACTCATTTGAAAGATATTCGCCACCCCGATCTGAACGGAGTGCTTTAACCTTTCTTCCCAATTGGTTCTCAACCTTATTCTGGTATTCCTTGAATTTTTCAAAGGACTCACTTTTATGCTTCATTATGTAGACATATCCGTATCTACTCAAATCGTCTGTGAAAGTGATAAAATATCTATAGCCATCTCTAGCGGTAATTGACATAGGTCCACATACATCAGTATGTATGAGTCCTAATAGGTCACTAGCACGCATTCCAATACCTTTGAAGGAAATTCTAGTCATTTTGCCGATAAGACATGATTCACACGTGCCAAATGTAGAAAAATCGAATGCGGGAATAGTCCCATTCTCGACGAGTTTCTTTACACGTTTTTCATTTATGTGTCCCATTCGACAATGCCATATATAAGTTTGATCTTTGTCACCAACCTTTAATTTCTTATTATTCACGTGTAATATATCTGTGGTTTGATCTAAGATGTAAATTCCATTCATGGAAACTGCTTTGCCATAAACCATTTCATTAAAAGAGAAAATACAGCTATTATCCTTTATTGAAAATGAAAAACCGTCTTTATCAAGTACGGAAACAGAAATAATGTTCTTAGACAAACTGCGTATATAGTAACAGTTATATAAATATAACTCAAAACCACTAGAGAGTTGGATTACGTATGTTCCCTTTGAGATTGCAGCAACTTTAGCTCCATTCCCGACTCGCAGGTCCACATCACCCTTTCCGAGAGGTGTGATGTTTTTTAGGCCCTGCAAATGATTACACAGATGAGAACCACAACCAGTATCAAGTACCCAAGTTCCGAAACTTGCATGGTTAATCTCAATCATATGAATATAAGATGACATACCAACAGGAGTGACGCGACCTGCTTTTATGTCCTCACGGTACACGGGACAATTCCTCCTCCAATGTCCAGTCTTGTGATAATGGTGGCACTCAATGTCACCGCCCTTGCTCTTTGTCTTGCCTTGTGAGCCACTAGTCTCACCAGGCCCACTCTTACCGTTTCCTGGCTTCTTAAACTTTGGCTTTCCTACAGTTAGGTCGTCGGGAGCTTTGCCCTTACCCTTATTCTTGTTGGAAATCATGAGAACATCTTGCTTCATGCTCCCACTCAATTTCATATCCTTCTCGGTCTGTACGAGAAGTGAGTGTAGCTCATGAGGACTTTTCTTCATGTCATTCATGTAGTAGTTTGCCCTGAAGAGGGCAAAATCATCATGAAGTGAATAAAGCATACGGTCAATGACTATGCTCTCACTGATTTTGCAATCAAGTGCCTCCAATTTTTCGACATTCTCAATCATGTTAAGAATGTGTGGGCTAACCGGTTGGCCCTTCTGGAGTTTCGCATTAAAGAAGCGACAGGTATGCTCATAAGTAACGATTCTCAGTGCTTTTGAGAACTCGTTAGTGAGCGTGGTGAAAATCTTGTTTGCACCTTGGGCAATGAAGCGTCTTTGCAAATTGGTTTCCATTGCAAAAATGAGTACGTTCTTTATCGCACCCGCTTCCATGACGAAGTCACTATAAGCAAGTGACTCGTAAACTCCTGCATTGGGGGCTGGGTTTACTGGTATTGGCTCAGTTAAGTACTTGAGCTTACCGTCAGCAATGGCAGCATTCCGTAATGATGCCTCCCAGTCCGCAAAGTTGGACCCATCATTCTTCAGTCGTGTGAACTGATTCATTTGGTCCATGAAAGCTTTTAGCCAGGACTCACGTCCAAGTGTGGCACTTGGCATAGGGATTTCGTTATTTCCAAAGAATTTGTTGTAACAAAAGATTATCAATATAAACGAATTCTACACTGCGAAAAGAAGAAAAATATAATCAGCATACTCATCGTTATGATTTAACTCTAATGCAATACCGTTATAACGCGAAGACTCAAGCATTTATACAATTGACCTCCCTCAAGATTTATATAAATGATCCCAAGACTCAATTTTCTTTAAATTGATAAGCCAACCTTTTGGCTAATTCTACTTTTAGAATTCTTGGTCGATAAATTTCTGTAAATTCTATCTATAGTCCATCATAATCACGAGAAACTCTTCGGATTATAATGTTGAGGTAAACTAAGTCAACACAAACTACTTACCCAACGTAGAAGGGGTCATATGGAGAGTAAGGTCCTATATGCCTACCGACGAAGAAGGGATTCATAGTTGTTTGCCCTTATAAAGACTAGTCTCAATTTCAGTTTTAGAGGAAGATCCCATCAACTTTATTTTAATTCATTTTAAGTGAACTAATATCTAGAATGCGTGAATGAATAAACTAAGATGATGGCTTAAAATGTGTGACATCTGTATGTCTATGAAAACTAACATTCAATCTATATGAGTCAATTTTCATGCATTTTAGTAGGTGGTTTGGTTTAGGCGGAATATGATGCACTAACTATCAAGCAATGAAAAGCAATAAGAATGGAAAAACGTAAAACAAAAATAAAGTCCTAGTGTGGCCTATCTACCAAAATGAACATAAATACAACTTTGGAATCCATCCTTGGACCCGAGAAGCTTGTCTTGATGTTCCATCTTGGTCCATGTAGCGGGAGTGAGCAATCCAATCTCCATCTTTAGTCTTCTCAAAATTACAATTTAAAAATTACATAATAAACCTATTTACATTCTAATTTCAAAACCATAATACTTAAAGAAAACCAAAAAGGAGATACGAGATCTCAAAATTACATTAAAAATTATGTTTCCATCATTACGAAAACATACTTAACTAAGGCCACACTAGGTATTACAAATTACAACCGATTGCAAAAATACGTAAATAAAACCATTCAACGATTTATTCAACTAAATAAAAATGCATCAACTATAAAATTAATCATTCAAGACATAATTCCTTAATTATGTAAAGTAATTTATCCAAACCAACTATTTAAATGATCAAATTATGTGACAATTCCTCAATTACTCACAATAATTTTAATCTTAATACATATTAATCTTGTAATATGAATTAATCCAACATTATTTTAAACCTCTTTAAAATAATTAGGTATCTTAAATTTGTGAACATTTTCACAACTAACTATCATACATTATAAATTTAATGTATAATAATTATTGGCCAAAAACAACAATAAAAGGATAAAAACAGAAATTTTTCTTAAAATTTGCTCTCGGCAAACAAGAAAAAAACGAAAAAAACAGGTTTATATTTTTTTTGTGCTCTCGGCTTTTGTCAAAAATAAAACCAGACCTTTTTTTTTTCTTTCCACAAAAACCATAACAAAAAAACAGAAAATAATTTTTTTTTTCTTTCTTGCTCACGGCATATACCAAAAAAACAAAAACGGCCCCCTTTTTTTTATGTCTCGGCAAATCCAAAAACAAAACAGATTTTCCCTTTTTTTTTTCTTTTGCGGCATAATGCCTTCAAATAAAAAAAAAACATTTAGATGAAGAAATTCGTTTATAGTTGCTATTAGAACAAGATTGGCATAATCATGAACATATAAATTAATGAAACATGATTCTAGACAACAATTTAAAACCATATATGCCAAAAACTATATAGCAAAAACAAATTTAACATCATCAAACAAGATGATTTCCATTTACATTTTAATTTAATTCTTATTAAATCAAAACATCTACAAATTATCATATTATCATCTTAACCTATTAAAACAATAATATGAATAAATCAAAATGGAACAAATCATCAAAAAAACAGAAAACATTTCGGCAACAAAAAAAAAAATTTCTCACGGCAAAAAAAAACGGCCGAAATGAATTTTTCTTCTAAAATTGATTTTGTTTAATCCATTTTATGAAAATCATATAAAATAATTTCGTGGCCTATGCTCTGATACCACTTGTAGGAAATTTCGGTATACTTCCTTTAAAATTATTAGGATTATAACGAAATTATGATAATGAAAAACTAGTCATAAAAGAATTTGCATAAACAAAAAGAGAAGAGATTAATAATTAACCTTTGGTCCTAGAAAAATGGACTAAGAACAATATTAAAATAATATTCTCCTAATTGTTGCACCCAAGATGCTCCGAGAAATGCCCCTCAAATTGCTAGAATGAGATCCCCAAATTCCCTAATTAATTTTTGGGTTTTTGTGTTTTGATGATGAGAGAAAATTAGGTCAAAGAGGAATGAGAAAATGATCCCCAAAATCATCTCTTAAAACCGTGTGAAAGGAGAGTTTAATGGGAAGATATTTTCTTCCTTTTATTCTCTTATTTCGGTTTTACCAACTACCAAGAATAAGGAGAAAATCTCCTTATTTTTGGTTGTTCTTAAAATGTATAAAATGTGTATTATTTATAAATTGTCATATATATCGACATGTATTAATAAGTCCACTTATAACAGTTTGCAGTCGATTTATCAATACCAGTCTGTCAACCTTTATTATGACAATATTGTATAATATATACATTTACTATAAATATCACATATTTATAAATCTCTAATTAAAAATAACTGGTTACATTTAATTACGAATTAACATCTTAATTCGTTTAAGCTAACATTATATACATTAATTAAATATAACCGTTTATATTCAATTTACGAATTGACAGTTAATTCGTCTCAGCTAATATTATTTAATTGTATTAAATAATCGTCTCATCATCACATTGACTAACTGTTTAGTCAATTACATGGACTAACCTTTTAGTCATAAGGCATCAATGTGATTACATTTCCATAATCATATCTCTCAAACACACCCTTTAGGTGTGACTTTTAGGGACCAGTTGATCACCGCCATCAGTATGATAATACGTCAAACTTTCTAGCAAGCCAACCGTTATTAGGTAATCGTTAATCAACTGATAAAATACTAAGCATACCCTTGTGAACCTATAAGAGATTTATAAATGTTATCACACTAATTGTGGAGGACACAAGCTCCAACAGGTTTCACACATTAATATCTTAATTCTTTCAAAGGACTGCTGAGCATTGTCAATCCATTGAAACTCTCCCTTCTTCATGCACTCAGTGATGTGCTACAACTGAGCTGAAGTTTTTAATGAACCTTCTGTAAAAGGAAGCCAATCCATGGAATCCCCTAACTTCAGTGAGTGTTTTAGGGACTGGCCAGGACTGGATTGCTAAAATTTTCTCCTGGTCCACTGATATACCCCGTCTAGATACAATGTAACCTAGGAAGGCTACCTCTTCAACCATAAAGGTGCACTTTTCTAGCTTGCCAAACAGTTTCTGCTCCCTGAGAATTTTAAAGACCACTTCAAGATGCCTGATATGATCTTCCCTGCTGCTGTACACCAGTATGTCATCAAAGTACACTACAACAAACTGACCTAATGTTAGGGTTGGTGTCCTTAACAGTTAGTGCAAGGACTTATAAATCTCTAAAAGGATCAAAGGGCATACTTTTGGTATTATTATCAGTTGATCCACGTTTATCAATAACGATTGGCTTGCTAGATAAGTTTGACGTTATTGTCATACAGATGGCGGTGATCAACTGGTCCCTAAAAGTCGCACCTATAGGATACGTTTGAGAGATGTGACAGTATGAAAATACAGTCATGTAGATGCCAATTTTGACTAACCAGTTAGTCTGAGTTATTTGACTAGTAATTAGTCAAAATATGATGTTGAGATATTATATTTAATACGGATTAAATTTTATGGGCTAAGGCGAATTAAACAGTTAATTCGCAAATTAAATATAAACGATTATATTTAATTAATGTATATTGAATAAATTATACAATATCGTCTTTGTCGGACATGTATTAATAATTCAACTAACCCGTGTTATTAGTTGATATTTTAATAGCCGATAACCGATGACGATTTATAATGAAAATCGCGTCATATACATTTTAGCGGAATTGGTCGGACTACGAGTTAAAAGAAGGAGGAAGTGAAAGCCCACTCCCTCCCCTAGGCTCTCGGTTTGGCCGAACCAAACAAAAGGAGAGACTCCCTCTCCTTTTGACCTAGACAATTTCATTTTTACAGAAATTAGGTTTTGAGAACATTTTTCTCTCAATAACCTAGATCTCACATCGGTAAAAACCTCACAATAGCTCTCTCGATATTGCAAGTCAATTAGAGAGCATTTCTAGCGCAAGGGCATAGTCTCTGACGGTCTTGGGTGCAACAATTAGGAGGAAATCTCTGTTGATTTCTGTTCTTTACGCCGCACTATAAAGGACCTGAGGTTGATTCTTAATCTTTATTGTTTCATCGTTGTATTTCGTTTATGACTATTTTTCACATGTTAAATTTACGTTATAATCCTTAAATTTAAAGGGTCTTATACGAATATTACCCCTCAAGTGGTATCAGAGCGAGGCCACGTAAATTTTCATTGTGATTTTTCCATAAAACGATTTTGAAACGGTTGTTTTTGTCTCGAAAACCGTGCCATGTATACACGACTGTTTCGTTTTTATTGTTGAAACCGTGACATGTTTTACACGGTTAATTCATCTTGTTTTCGATTTGTTTTTATGCATATTGTTGTTTTATACGGAGATTATAACAATATGTCAAGTTTTGTCAAATTGTAAAATTGTTTTGATGCGGTTTTGATCAAAATTGCGTTTGTTTTGTTTCGTCAAAACTGTTTTCACGAGGGTTTTAAGTTTTCAGGCCTTGTTTGATCTCGATCGAGTGGATTTCTACTCGATCGAGAGCTTTTTCTGTCTTGTTTTTGCTAGATCGAGTCCTTGCTGTACTCGATCGACCCCCTTTTAAAACCCTACTGCTCGATCGAGAAGTCCTCGTACTCGATCGAGCAGAATTGCTGATAAAAGCCCTCGATCGACCTCCAGTACTGTCGATCGAGTACTTTCTGATTAGCATACCTCTCGATCGACTCGCAGTTCAGTCGATCGAGCCCTTTTGTTCCTCGATCGAGCACTTTTGTCCCTGGATCGAGGGATTTTTGTTTTGGCAGCTTTGAAAATTTATTCTTTTTGTTTTAAATTTTCTTTTGGCCTTAATATGTACTTTATACGGATATTGTACACTCGCTATGATTGTGAAACGGTTCACACACGTACCTTTGAGTTATTTTAAAGCGAATTTAAAGTAACGGTTTGTAATAGATTAAAATAAACTGATAGAAGCGGTTTTATCACATATATTTTAATCGTTAAAAAGGTGGTTTGGATAAATTTAACATAATTACGGAATTATGTCACGAATAAATTTGTTTTAGTTGATGCATTTTCTTTTATCGTTAATTTGAATGCTCGTGAATGCTTTATATTACGTATTTATTTATTTTACAAACAGTTGTAACTTAGTGTGGCCTTAGTAGAACGTGTTACCGTAATGATGGAACACGGTCTTGGTTGTATTTTGAGATCTCGTATCTCCGTTTTGGATTTTTCACTTGTAATTACAGTTTTTGTATTTAGAATGTAAATAGGTTTATATTTGTAAATTTTAAATTGTAATTTTTGAGAAGACCAAAGATGGAGACCGGATGCTCACTCCCGCTACATGGATCAAGATGGAACATCAAGACAAGCTTCTCGGGTCCAACGGTGGATTCCAAAGTTGTTTTATGTTCTTTTTATTAGGATAGGCCACACTAGGAATTTTATTTACGTATTGCATTCCTTTATTTATTTTTGTAACGATAATATGCATCATATTCCGCCTAAAACCAAACCACCTAATTATTGCATGAAAACTGACACATATAGAGGTCACGAGTTAGTTTTCTTTGACATTCTCATGTCACACGATCCATGCTGAGCCATCACCTAAATTAATTCATTCACGCAGACGCTAGTTATTCGTTCACTTAATATGAATTATAATTAAGTTGATGGGATCTTCCTCGTATAAACAAAAATTGAGAATAGTCTTTATAGGTCAAACTCCAATGCGTCCCTTCTTCGTCGGTAGGCATAATATGACCCCTTCTACGTCGGGTAAGTTGGAACCGATTGACCTATTTTATCTCAACACTATGGTCACTCGTACGATCCTGTGATCATGGTGGACTATAGATAGGATTTACGGAAATCTATCGACCAAGAGTTCTCACGGAAGAATTAGCTAAACAGTTGGCTTATCAATTTACGGAAATTGAGTCTTGGGATCACTTGTATCATTCTTGAGGAAGATCAATTATGCAAGTGCGAGAGTCTACACGTTAAAATGAATTTTTAAATAAACTTAAATCACCTCGATGAGTTGCTTATTTCGTTTTTGTTTTTCTTTCTTTTTCAGTGTAGATCACGAATTTTTAAAACTGCTAAAAACAAATGGCTGGTTCTACTAACGACCCAATGCCAAGTGCCACATTGGAGCGTGAGTCCTGGCTTCGGATCTTCATGAATCAGATGAATCAGTCTACTCGACTGAAGAATGATGGATCAAACTTCGGGGGCCGGGAGGCGGCATTACGGAATGCCGCCGCCGCGATGGGAAGCTCAAATATCTTTTAGAGCCCATCCCGGCAAACCCCAGTCCCACTGGCTAGAGCTAGTGAAATCGCCAAGTTTAACGATTTCTGTATGGAAGCGGGTGCGATTAAAAACGTACTCATTTTTGCAATGGAACCCAATTTGCAGAAACGCTTCATAGCCCATGGTGCAAACAAGATTTTCACCACGCTCACTAAGGAATTCTCGAAAGCACCGAGAATCGTGACCTATGAGCATACCACTCGCTTCTTTGATGCGAGACTCCAGAAGGGCCAACCAGTTAGCCCACACATTCTCAGCATGATTGAGAATGTCGAGAAGCTGGAGACGTTTGATTGTAACATCAGCGAGAACATTGTTATCGACCGCATGCTTCATTCACTCCACGATGGTTTTGCGCTCTTTAGAGCGAATTACTATATGAATGATTTGAAGAAAACCCCCCATGAACTGCACTCCCTTCTCGTACAGACCGAGAAGGACATGAAGTCCAGTGGGAGCATGAAACAGGATGTTCTCATTGTGTCAAACAAGGGCAAGGGTAAGGGCAAAGTTCAGCCAGGCCTAGCAGTAGGCAAACCGAAGTTTAAGAAGTCGGGTTCAGGTAAGAGTGGGCCTGGTGAGTCGAGCACCTCATCAGGCGCGACAAAGAGCAAGAATGAAAACATGGAATGCCATCATTGCCACAAGACTGGGCATTGGAGGCGTACATGTCCTGTTTATCATGAGGACTTAAAAGCAGGTCGTGTTAAACCTGTTGGTATGTCTTCTTCTTCTTCTACTTTTATTCATATGATTGAGATTAACCACGCAAGTTACGGAACTTCGGTACTTGATACTGGTTGTGGTTCTCATCTGTGTAATCATGTGCAGGGGCTCCGAAACATCGAACCCCTCGTAAAGGGTGAGGTGGACCTGCGTGTTGGGAATGGAGCACGAGTGGCTGCCGTCTCAAGGGGAACATATGTGATCCAGCTTCCTAGCGGATTTGAGTTATTTTTATATAACTGCTATTATGTACCCAGTCTTTCGAAAAACATTATTTCAGTTTCTGCACTTGACAAACTTGGATTTTCATTTGTAATAGAGAATAATACTTGCATTTTCTCATTACACGATATGATTTATGGCAAGGCAGTCTCCATGAATGGAATTTATGTTTTAGATCAGACCACCGAAATATTACACGTAATGAATAAAAGGTTAATGGTTGGTGACAAAGATCAAACGTATCTATGGCACTGCCGTATGGGACACATTAATGAGAAACGCGTTAAACAGCTCATCAAAAATGGAGCTATCTCGGCTTTTGATTTTCAATCATTTGGCACGTGTGAATCATGTCTCATCGGTAAGATGACTCGGATTTCCTTCAAAGGTGTTGAAATGCGCGCTGCTGACCTATTAGGACTCATACACACGGATGTATGTGGACCTATGTCAATCACTGCACGAGAAGGCTATAGGTATTTCATCACTTTCACGGACGATTTAAGTAGATATGGTTATGTCTACTTAATGAAACATAAAAGTGAATCCTTTGAGAAATTAAAAGAATACCAGAATAGGGTACAGAACCTATTGGGTAGAAAGGTTAAAACACTACGTTCAGATCGTGGTGGCGAGTATCTTTCTCACGAGTTTGATCAACACCTTAAAGACTGTGGGATTGCCTTACAGTTAACTCCACCTGGAACACCTCAGCTAAATGGTGTGTCCGAACGGAGAAATCGAACTCTACTTGATATGGTTCGATCCATGATGAGTCACACTGTGTTGCCTGACTCATTATGGGGTTATGCTCTTCTGTCAGCTGCTCTAATACTTAACCGAAGTCCGTCTAAAGCTGTTGACAAGACTCCATATGAACTATGGAAGGGAACGGTCCCTAACTTGTCCTTTGTACGGGTTTGGGGCTGCGAGGCTTATGTCAAGTGGAGACACAAGGATAAGCTCGGCCCGCGAGCGGTCAAGACGTACTTTATAGGTTATCCTAAAGGAACGCTTGGTCATTACTTTTATTCGCCAACCGAACAACGTGTTTTTGTTGCGGCTAGTGCGACATTCTTAGAGAAGGAATTTCTTGAGAATGCAAAGAGTGATAGAACCTTCGAACTGTCGGAGATTCCAGAACCAAGTACCGAGCAACTATTGGAGGAACCTATTCCTTCAATCCCTATGCGGTTAACATTCCCGAGGAACCTAGGAGGTCGGGAAGAGTCTCTATTCCTCCGGACAGATACATTGGTATGGTCGAGGAACATGACATAGATGACGTTCTACTCTTAACGAGTAGTGAACCCGCAACCTATAAAGGTGCCATGACCAGTTCTGACTCAAAGCTATGGCTTGAGGCCATGCAATCCGAGATGGACTCTATGTATGAGAACAACGTATGGGATCTTGTTGACTTACATGCTAAGGTTCGTCCCCTTCAATGCAAATGGCTTTACAAGATAAAGCATTCTGTGGAAGGTCAACAAGATATCTATAAAGCACGACTAGTTGCTAAAGGTTTCACCCAAGTGCCAGGTTTGCACTACGATGAAATTTTTGCACCCGTAGTCATGCTGCGTTCCATTCGGATTATCTTAGCGATCGCCGCTTTTCATGACTATGAAATTTGGCAAATGGACGTGAAAACCGCCTTCTTAAACGGCTTTTTGGAGGAAGAGTTGTACATGGTACAGCCCGAAGGTGTCATCGATCCAACACATCCTAAGAAAGTGTGCAAGCTTAAGCGTTCCATTTATGGACTTAAGCAAGCATCTCGGAGTTGGAATCATCGCTTCGACCAAGTGATAAAAGAAAATGGATTCATTCGATCAGTCGAGGAACCATGTCTTTATATCAAGTCGAGTGGGAGCAAGATTGTCTTCCTAATATTGTATGTCGATGACATACTCCTGATTGGGAATGACATACCTCTCTTAACTTCGGTGAAAGTATGGTTGAAAAACCATTTCCAGATGAAAGATCTGGGGGAGGCACAAAGAATTCTGGGCATCCGTATCTATCGAGATAGATCACGTCGGATGTTATCTCTCAGTCAGGAGTCTTACATAGACAAAATCCTAGAGAGATTCAGCATGACTAACTCCAAGAAGGGGTTCCTTCCTATGGCTCCAGGGGTGCATTTGAGCAAGTCTCAGGCACCAGAGACACCGGAAGAGAAAGAGCGCATGACACGGATTCCTTATGCTTCGGCTATAGGATCAATCATGTATGCCATGATATGCACACGTCCGGACGTGGCATATGCATTGAGTATGACAAGTCGATTCCAACAGCATCCAGGTGAATCACATTGGCTGGCTGTCAAGAACATTCTTAAGTACCTACGGAGGACTAAAGATTAGGCATTGACTTATGGAGGCCCTCAAAAGCTATGCGCAACCGGTTACGCAGATGCTAGCTTCCAAACGGATCGAGATGACTCAAAATCTCAGTCTGGATTCGTTTTTACTCTTAATGGCGCTGCAGTCAGCTAGAAGAGTTCCAAACAAACTGTTACAGCAGATTCTACGACTGAGTCCGAGTACTATGCCGCGTCTGAAGCTACAAAGGAAGCGATATGGATGCGTCAATTCTTACATGGACTATCCGTAGTGCCTAGTTCGAATGACCCGATCACCATCTATTGCGACAATAGTGGTGCCATCTTCCAAGCTAAGGAGCCTAAGTCTAGCAACAAGTCTAGACATGTACAACGGAAAGCTCATCTAATCCGGGATTACGTGGAGCAAAAGGAAGTAGTGATAGAAAAGATTGCTACCAATGATAACATAGCAGATCCTCTCACTAAACCATTACGACAAGATAAGCATGAAGGGCACGTTAATTCCATGGGAATTAAACGTGTTCCTAAGTTGTAGTACTCTTTTATGGATTAGATTCATTCTTTTTGTACTCTATACGACATCATCGTTTTGATATTTATATATATTTTGTTTTTCATGTGGAATTGTACGACAATTTTTTGAACACCACAAAGTGAACTGAACAAACATTATAATTTTGGTCCTTAATTGCCCACGTGAGCTGATAACTCAAGGTAATTATTTTGTGACGTTGGTTGATGGTGGGTTCAACGAGCCATGAGTCAAAAGGTTGACTGACCAATCAAAGAGGCGATTTATACGGATATCTCGTAGGACACAATTGTGACATCAACGTGGAGTCCTAAATGTTTTATAACATTCGGTGCCCGGTCGTGGATAGGACCTCCATGGTGATCCTAAGAGTCGAATCTTTTGACTATCGACTGTCTCTTGAGACTTAGGCAGATTTTGGGTGACTTTGGTTTCTTTCTCACGGTCATCCGTAACAGGGGGCCAAGTAGATTTTTTCTGGGTCATTTCATGCTGTGCTTAGATCGGAAGGAGTTCGAGTTGAAGGAAATATTCAGCCTTTATCAGGTACTCGATATTTCTCAGGGCCACTCGAGGGGCTGTAACTGAAATGCATTGCCATGCTCGAATACGAATTCGTTTTATCAGTTAAGTTACTCTCTAGTCGGGGAAACCACTCTAGATACAGATCGATTGTAAAATACGACCTTTGCGGATCCGGATCTGCAAATTGTTTTACATTGAGTGGGAGAAATTTTAAATGAATATGAGAATCGGTTATCGCACATACACTTGTACGGACAAGTGGGAGTTTGTTGGAGCTTGTGTCCTCCAGTTAGTGCGGATAACGTCATTGCACATACACTTGTACGGACAAGTGGGAGCTTGTTGGGGTTGGTGTCCTTAACAGTTAGTGCAAGGACTTATAAATCTCTAAAAGGATCAAAGGGCATACTTTTGGTATTATTATCAGTTGATCCACGTTTATCAATAACGGTTGGCTTGCTAGATAAGTTTGACGTTATTGTCATACAGATGGCGGTGATCAACTGGTCCCTAAAAGTCACACCTATAGGATACGTTTGAGAGATGTGACAGTATGAAAATACAGTCATGTAGATGCCAATTTTGACTAACCAGTTAGTCTGAGTTATTTGACTAGTAATTAGTCAAAATATGATGTTGAGATATTATATTTAATACGGATTAAATTTTATGGGCTAAGGCGAATTAAACAGTTAATTCGCAAATTAAATATAAACGATTATATTTAATTAATGTATATTGAATAAATTATACAATATCGTCTTTGTCGGACATGTATTAATAATTCAACTAACCCGTGTTATTAGTTGATATTTTAATAGCCGATAACCGATGACGATTTATAATGAAAATCGCGTCATATACATTTTAGCGGAATTGGTCGGACTACGAGTTAAAAGAAGGAGGAAGTGAAAGCCCACTCCCTCCCCTAGGCTCTCGGTTTGGCCGAACCAAACAAAAGGAGAGACTCCCTCTCCTTTTGACCTAGACAATTTCATTTTTACAGAAATTAGGTTTTGAGAACATTTTTCTCTCAATAACCTAGATCTCACATCGGTAAAAACCTCACAATAGCTCTCTCGATATTGCAAGTCAATTAGAGAGCATTTCTAGCGCAAGGGCATAGTCTCTGACGGTCTTGGGTGCAACAATTAGGAGGAAATCTCTGTTGATTTCTGTTCTTTACGCCGCACTATAAAGGACCTGAGGTTGATTCTTAATCTTTATTGTTTCATCGTTGTATTTCGTTTATGACTATTTTTCACATGTTAAATTTACGTTATAATCCTTAAATTTAAAGGGTCTTATACGAATATTACCCCTCACCTAAGCATGACCTCAACACTTCAGTCATCAACCTCATGAAAGTGCTGGGTGCATTTGAGAGGACAAATGGCATTACAAGCCACTCATATAACCCATGTTTTGTCTTGAAGGCAGTCTTCCATTCATCTCCTTCTCTGATTCTCACCTGGTCGTACCCTTGCCTGAGATCAATTTTAGAGAAAACCTTGGCACCACTCAGTTCATCAAGCACGTCGTCTAACCTTGGAATTAGGAATCTATACTTGACAGTAATATTGTTGATGGCTCTACAGTCAGTACACATTCTCCATGTTCCATCTTTCTTAGGAACAAGCAATGCAGGGACTGCACAAGGACTTAGAGACTCCCTGACAAAGCCCTTGGTCATAAGCTCCTCAATTTCGTGTTGTAACTCCTTGGTGGCTGCTGGATCACTCCTGTAAGCAGGTCTATTGGGTAGTACAACACCTGGTACAAGATCAATATGGTGCTCAATTCCCCTCAAGGGTGGCAGTCCATTAGGTAGTTCTTTTGGAAAAATATCCCTGAACTTAGGGATCAAAGGTTCATTTTCTGTAGGCAACTCTGAACCCTCTCTTTTAGTTACTTCCTTGGATAGCAGGATTAATACAGGTTGGTCCTGTTTCATTTCTTGGATCATGGCAGCCTCAGATAAGAACAACACACCACTGATCTTTTCTGACATATTTGGACTCCCACAGTTTCTTTGATTTGGTGGTAAGGGCGTCAGGGTGACCTTCTTACCCTCATGTTTGAAGCTGTAAACATTCTCCTTCCCCTGATAAGTTGTATTCCAGTCAAAATCCCATGGCCACCCTAACAGCAGGTGGCAAGCATCCATGGGTACAACATCACACAATACCTCATCCTTGTACACTTTCCCAATAGAGAATGGAACTTAGCATTGTTTGTCAACCTTAACCTCTGCTCCCTTGTTTAACCATCTGAGTTTGTAAGGATTTGGATGATCTCGAGTCACCAGATTCAGCTTGTTGACCATGGTGATTGAAGCCACATTGGTACAGCTCCCTCCATCTATGATTAAGTTACAAACCCTTCCCTGAACTGTGCATCTACTCCTGAAGTTCAGGGATCTCTGGTCAGCTTCTAAGGGTGCCTGTTGTGAATGCATAACTCTCCATAAGACCAAGCTGTGCCCTGTGTCAGGGTGAGCTACAACCTGATCTTGGCCTGATTCCTCCTCAACTTCCATTTTCTCCATCACTAGGTTCTCATCCTCCTCATACTCAACCAATCCTTCTCTTTCCCACTCTTCTACTTCCATAGCTGTAAGTGCACTAGTACAATTTAAGGCTTCGAGAACGCCCGTTAGAGAACGGTTAATAGCGGAACCGGTCTGCTTCTTATTTTTAGTCTGGCGCGCCTCCAGGATTCCATTAGAGAACGGTTGATTGTTTTAACTGTGCTCTTAGATTAACAAAGAGAACGGTTAGGGTTGACCAACCGTCTTATTTAAACAAGTAGCCCGGTTAATTAGCATAGCCGTTCTCTTAAAGAAACAAAGAAATCGGTCAATTAGTGTAACCGTTCTCTTAAATAAACAAAGAGTACCATCACAATTCACCATCACCGTCTGCTTTAAATCCCTAATAATACAATAGACTGCCGTTTACACTTCTATTTTGTTCAAACGACGCTACAATCATCTCGTTCCTGGTTACCCTTGGTTGTCGCTGGTCGCTCCTACTCCGGCCACCACCTGGTTGTGCACGCCTTTTATCGTTGACGATTGTTCTGTTGGTAAGACCCTATTTCACTTCACTTTATATTGTACTCATACATAATTGTGGGTAAAATAAAGAGATTCGGAATTAATTGTTCAACAAAATAAAGCCTTGTGCAAGTCGTGATTGATTTTTATCATTCTTATTTGCTTGCTTCAGAGGAGTAATTTTTGTTGCTCATATTTTTCTGTGTTATTGGGCCTAATTTTCTGGAATTTCTTCTACCTGTATGTCTCGCGAATCATTGCCAAACTTGAACTAATTTTGTAAGTTTCTTCATCCTAATGATTTGGGTCTTCATGTTTTTCCTAATGGATGATCTTCCCGCTTGTATTTGCTTGAATCAACGGAGACCAACGCAGCGCTAATCGATCGATGCTATTGCTTCTGATCCCCTTTTTAAGGTTTGTTTAATTTCTTTTCCAACTCGCGTTAATCGCTATTTTTACTCTAATAAGTCTCTTTGTGAGGCTTGGTTTAGTTTTATGAATTTTTTATGCATTGTTGATTCATTAACATCTTAATAAGTTTCCCTCCGACCCAATCATTTGTGATAGTTTTATGAAAGTTTTGCTACAAAGGGAGTATATCTTTGTGAAAGTTTTATGAGGGATTGAGTTTGTAAAGTCAATCGGCTATACATACTGTTATTCTTCTTGCAAGCAAACAAAGTTAGGAAAAGGTTATATTCATCTAACAGTGAGCTAGGACTTAGGAGCCAGTGACAGTCTCAAAATCACAAATGAAAGGCAAATTGGTAAGTGGATTATGGTTATTAGTTTACACCTGGAACCCACATTTCCCAAATTATCCCAATTTATGTGGATATAGCAAGCGAGATGTTGGGATTTTCTTTGTTGCTTGATATTGTATTTTGAGTGATTCTATCAGTATTAGATGCTTGTTATAAATCTATATCTCATTACTTTACATATTCATATATGTGATGAATTAATTTAGTCATAAAATTAAATATTGATCTTATGCATGCAAACATAAGTAAATATAGAGAAGAAATCATCATTCTTACATTGGATATTTCGGATTATTGGGCACAAGTGAGTTCTCCTACTCACTTGTTCTTGAGCTCTCCTAATATGGATGAACAAATGATTCAAGTATAGAATCCCTCCCAAGGAATAATACCCAAGATAACCTCTTAATAAAATTAATATTATTAATACTAGAACAATATTAATTTAAATAAAATTGACCCAAAAATATTTATTTTTGGTCTCTTAATTTCGGTTAAGAGAAGGGAGAAGAAGAAGTAATTTTTATCTCTCTAAAAATCTATATTTTTAATGTTAGAATGAATGAATGAATTACACTAATATTTTGGAGTAGTGTATAAGGTAAATTATAGAGAAAAACCCATGGCTTTTCTCTATAACAAAACCGGGTAGGGGGAGGGGTGGTGATGGCCAATGCATGAGCAAGGTGTTCTTCACAAGAGTAACTAGGTATGCATGGCTAGGTTTAGGTAAAATGATTATGTTTTCCACTTAATTAATCAACACAATATTTATCCTAAATCACCCCATATTTCGGTCCATTTAAGATAAAATGAATTCCATTTTATCTTTGTCCATTTGTCAATTTGTCACATGTCACAAGTCATGTAAAATTGTTATACATTTTTAACATATTAAAAATTAACGCATTAATAAAAATACGTCATGTACAAAATCGACTTAATAATTCATAATTACTTGTGCCAAAATAATTTACCAATTATAAATCACAACATCTTGTATTTATAATAAATAATTCATTCAAATGCAATTGTTTCTTTAAACAATAATTTCATCTAAGTAATAAAACAATACGATCACTTAGACCGTATCTTATTTAATCAAATTATAATGAGATACGTAAATATTACTTCCAAAATCGTCCGTCAATTTTAAGTGATTTAATTAACCCGTATCGTCATACGATTAATTAAATAATCAATTAAGAGTGTTACCCTTTAGGTATGACCTAAGGGGATCAACTGATCACCACCGTCGCACGACAGTAATGTCAAACTCTAGTCAGCCAATCATTACCGATATGTGTGGACCAGTTGACAGTAAAATATTACTTCCCAATTGTATTCTTTAAAATGAGACTTAAACATGTGATCATCATGATCGACAGTTGTGATCGCATTATTGTCGGAGGACACATATTCCAACAATCTCCCATTTGTCCTCGACAAGTGTGCGTCACCAATTCTCTTGTCCTATTACTATCTCCCACTCAATGCAAGGTGTCTTTCAGGTCGTACTTGCAAGTGATCATATCGAGAGTGGTTTCCTCGATCTGGAGAATAACTGATTGACCGGATTTATCTACCATAGATATCTTCCAAGCGTGGCCACGCATTTCCAGTTCATTACTCCTCGAGTGGCCCTGAGATATTGTTATAAACCTGACTAGGGGTGGACAATTCCTATCGCACTTATTCCCTTCGACTAGCCACAGCCCTCATAACCCAAAATATGCCCATTTGACCCCATTTACGAAGGTCGTAGTAACACAAATCAAAGTTAATCTGAAACTGTGCCATCTTAGGCGAATAGTCTTTAGTCAAAAGAATCGACTCATTAGAATACTATAGTAGCTCTCGCCACGACCAGGCTATATAAATTTGCCAGAACTCTATAAGCGGTCATAAGGCCCGACAAGGTGTTCCCAACAGTTTGCCTATGTGATCGACTAGTCATCCCACATGACTCCATGACACTTGAACTTGCCATCAATCGCATCACACTCTAGTCACTTCGGGAAGTCACCTCATGTAAGTAACTATGGGCGAATACAATGCTTATCCGTGTTCACTTTAACGGGGTTCAATTGTCTCTACAACCCGTTTGGATGTAACAAAGTATAAGGTGAGTTAATAATAACTCAAACGACAAACGTTGACATCACATTCGGGTAGTCAATACCATATTACAACCTTGTGATGTATATCCAAAGTGTGTAAACACTAGTTGATTGCAATAGAAGTTTAACATACCATGTGTCCATGTGTTCAAACTTCTTATATTGCATTATCCTTTATATTCATGTTATCTCTCATAGCATGAACCTTACCAAGTACACATATAGGTTCCCAACCTAGGTTTGGGTTCTTTATCTTGAAAAAACTTTCTGGTTGTTTATCACATAACCAACGAATTTGTGGTGGATGATGCAACTTGTACAAGTCAAGTGTTCTACCCACTCACAATGTACTAGGTATACGTTTTGTAGAGTCTTGCAACAATTTTCAAGATGATTAGCCTAGCACTTCTCATAAGTCCTAGCATATTAGAAAATATTAGTTTTGAGTAACTTCTTACTTTAACTAAGTATCTTTCCAAACTTCTTATTTCTCCTTTTAGCTTGAATAGCTTAGGAGTTTCATAAATCCTTACGTGTGTTCGAACTTCAATATGTGCAACCTCTTGACATATAACAGAGCGTTCTGTCCAATACTGGAATCGCTCATTATTTCTCCTCGAGAATTCATGACGATTTTTCTATGGCTTGCCAATGAATCATCTTGCTCTTATGCATATGATTCATTATTGGACATGTGCATGATTATTCTAATGGCGGAAACATTAGTAACTAATAATCATGTAATCAACCATTCTTAGGTTCAACGAATGACCATGACTGCTAATGGCAATTCCATTTTCATTGACATGAATAACCTACGTTTTTAGTTAATTCGATGTGTATATCTTAATACCTATCCAACATCTCATGATGTGATTGGATTCATCATAGTCCATTTTCATCCAGAATTGAAAACTCAAATATATCTTTGTGAATGATAGTATTAGCTCGTCATTCTCAATGAGTAATGAGATATAAATTTTTACAAGATGATTGCTCCCACTAAATTCCATGTCTTCACATGATAGTTTCCAACTCCCACTTAATTCCACATGTTTCGTAATTGACCACTCAATCAAAACAATTCAATTTGCTTTGCCAAGTTATTAAGATTCAAACCATATATGTTCCCAGCATATCCTTTCAAAATACCTATTTTGAAAAGGTTTCAATCTTAAACTTATGGAAAGAGATTTTAATCTCTAACTCATTCATTTTAAAATGATGCGTAGCAAATGTCATTATTTAAATGCGTATTTAATTTAATGCACGTCCTTCTCAAAATACCCTTTTTCGGAAGGAGGTTTAACCATTTCATTTTCATTAATGAGGTTAAGTAATGACACTAACACTTAACTTAGCTCTTGTGGATATCGGCATATGATTCTTTGCAACCTTTAGTCATAAATATCATTTATTTTCGAAGATGCAACTTAGTTTCATTTAGGCTCTTAAGTAAATATCAAAATTTAAACTATTGGTTATAAGTCGTTCATAAACTAGTCAAATCTCTTGTTAAGACTTTACATTAGTCATTATTATTCCAAAACTTTCTTTTAGTCTCCTCGTGTAGTTATCTTGAGAACATATTCTTTTGATTACTTCACTTGGTCTCTTTTATCATGTAGATTTCATCTATTCGAGACCATAGATCTCATCTATTCGTGTACACTATCTATATAGGTATATAAATCATTCTTTCTTACGTAGATCTCATTTACACAAGTATACAAATTTGCTTTGTGTTCTTTGTGTCTTCATCTTTCTCCCACTCTATCTTTAGAATAAATACACTAGAGATTCAAAGATAGCTTATGAGACACAAATGATGTTTTTTTTTTGAAGTATAAGGAGGACTATCTCATAGGTTGACTAATTGTTTTAGATTTGATAAGTGTACTTGGTGATTGACATTCCCTTAAGAGAGTTCATCAACTCAACATCACTTTATAATTGATCATACACAAGCCTTAAGCTTGTGGACATATAATGAATCCCATCATTATAGTTGTCTATTAGATCACTTAAGTGGATGATCATATGTTTCTATGAGCAAGCATATAAAGACGAATTTTTAGAACAAGGAAAATACGATAAAAGGGGTGACTTGGGTTGCAAACCAAGCCACCATAATCCAAAATACAACAATTGTTTAGAAAGGATCAAACATTTTCATGTCGAACACGGAAATCAAAAGGTTCTAAAAATCCTTAACATAAATTAAAATAAGACAATAAAAAGTCAAGCTTCATGGAAGCTACTCCTAGCTTCTTGATGATTTCTCAAGCTTGCTTTTCCTTTCCCTTGTCCTTGCTTGGTGGAGGCCCTATTTACAATAAAAAGGGGATACATTATCACAACTTTGCATCACAATACCATAGTTGAATTAGAAACATAAAAGAAAGGATAGTCATTTACCTACTGGAGTGATCTTTCCAGCTTTGATGTCACCAAGATACTTGGAACAATTTCTTTTCCAATGTCCAACACCATTACAATAATGGCATTTATCAAGAGGACCCTTCTTGATCTTGGAAGTGCTAGCTTCAAAAGTCTTAGCCTTGGTGAAAGTGGGAGCTTGCTTCTTACCCTTCTTCCCATTCTTCTTGAATTTTCCCTTGTTGTTGGTGCTTATGTTAAGCACATCCTTAGGTGGGTTAACATTTAACCCCATGTCTCTTTCGGCTTGCACAAGTAACTTGTGCAACTCTTCAAGAGACACGTCCTTGTCTTGCATGTTAAAATTCACCCGGAATTGAACATATGCCTTGACTTTGGATAAGGAGTGTAGAATCCTATCTACAATGAGTTCTTTGGGGATTTCAACCTTTTGAATCTTCAAAGTCTCGACTAGCTCCATTAATTTGAGCACGTGAGGGCTAACCTTTTGGCCCTCTTTAAATTCGAGATCAAAGAATGCTGCGGGCGCCTCATATTGGACGATCCTCGGAGTTTGTGAAAACATTGTCACAAGCTTGGAATAGATTTCATTAGCGGTGCCCATTTTAAAGGCTCTCCTTTGGAGATCCGCCTCCATCGTAAAAATCAACACATTTTTCATTGCGGCGGACTCCTTGTGGTAAGCCTCATATTCTTCCCTAGTAGCGGCACTCGACCTAGCATTAGGTTCGGGTGGAGAGGCCTCGGTGAGGTAACGAAGCTTGACGTCACCTTGGGCGGCTAATTTGAGTTGGGTATCCCAATCGGAGAAATTTGACCCATTCTTTTCAAGTTTACAACGATCCATGAAGGATCGGAGCCATGAAGTATTAGTGAGAGGTGTGGCGTTGGTGTTTGGAGTGGCCATTAGTTATGAAAAATAGATGCGATCTACAAAACGAATATTGAAGGAATAAAACATATGTCGTTTTCAAAATAATAATAACACTCGTAAAAATTTAATTTAAACAAGTTTTATTGCATTTATCTAGCGACCTCTACCCAACTTTGATAAATGATTCCAAGACCCAAATTCATATTAACTTAGGCATCGGTAAAGCCGAAAACAACCCTTATCAATATAATCGATGGATTAACCTTTTAATCAATTCTACTTTTAGAACTCTTGGTTGATAAATTTACATTAAAATTTATCTTTAGCCCGAAACACATCCGGCAACCGTCGAGAATACTTTCGTTGAGTTCAACCCAAATTTCGAATAAATGTGTCCATGATCCAAATTTACATCAACTTGGGCATCGGTAAAGCCGAAAACAACCCTCATCTTTATAAATTCGGTGGGTAGACATTGATCACCCACTTCCCCTACGTAACAAGGTTTGTACCCCGGTAAAGCCGAGTGCACTCCCTCACGAAATAGGTTTTCATGGTTTCTACTTTTTGGTAAGGCTATGTCTCAATTGTTTATTTTAGCGAGAGGTCATGTCAATTTATTATCTATCACGTTTTAAGTGAACTAAAGCGGTGAACTACGATAATTATAATTGACACGGTCGATAAACTCGATTAAAATGATGATGCATGTTTTAGTTATGGCGATTTAGCGATGCATGTGACATATAAATAAAATGCAAAAGATAAATTAAATCCTAGTATGGCCTTCCTAAAATAGAAAATCTAATTAACTATTACATATTCGGAAACCAACTCCATTGGTCCCTTGAACTTCGGTTTTTGGCACGCATCTCGAGGTAACACCGTCTTTAATAGATCGCCTTCTCGAGTGGCACCATCTTCAAGGAACTCCGGAATAAATAAAATACATAACAATTTACATAATTTCCTATTATATATTTGTAATTAAAATAAAATAAATCTATTAAATTACAAAACGGTGATACGAGATCACAAAAAATTACAACCGAATCGATATTCCCATACATTTCGGGTAATACCAATTAAAAACTAAGGCCATACTAAGTAAAAATTACATAAAATAAAATTATGACAATCATAAATAAAATGCAGCATTATAATATGTATGAACATGCCCAATTTTATGCTAAATCGCCTTTAAGGAGCCAATATCGTATATTAATCGGTTTTTACGGATTTGCGTGATTCAACATTTTATAATCACAATAATTACATAAATTCATATTTATGTACTAGTTAATTACCCTAACCATCTTAGGACTCAAAATTAGTCTCCACTAACATATTGACAATAATTAACTTACATTTCTTAATATTGTTCATAAAAGTACTTAAAATTACAATAAAAGCCATAAACTTCAAATAAATCATAAAAATTTCAAATAAATTTGAAATTTGAAATTTAAACTCATGAACATTCTGGAAAAATACCATGACACTCTTAATGTTCAAAAAACGTAGGTTAAAAAGTTTGAAATTTATCGGGAAAAACAATGTTGCGGTTTATCGGATTTATCAAATATAATCATAAAAATATGAGAAAAATTATATTTATCAACTTTTCAATTTTAGATCTGAAATGTATGATAAAATGCAACATGTGACGTTTTTCCTTAGTCATGAAGTATGTTTTAGCAATTTATACTAATTAAAATCACTATTTATGTTATTTTTCATCAAAAATTCATAAATCATGCCAAAAGACTTCATTATAGCCATTTATTTTACACACATCTTGTAAAATTGAATGTGACAACGTACTAACTTTCTATGACCATATTCGAAATATTTCTCATATTAACCTATTTTTCATTTAAATTCGATTTTTATCATGAAAAATCGATATTTCGAGCATAAAAACTCATAAAATTATGAAAAATTACAGGTCATCAGAATATAATATATGTGAAAACATATCCAAAAACCACTAGAAAAAACGAAGCTTACCTAATTTTAGTCCGAAAATGACATTTTTATCATAAAATCACATTTTTAATGCCATTATTATATAAAATGAACAATAAAAATCCATAAATTAACCAAAATATCCTAAATACATTTTAGGATCAGAAACTTTAACATGCATAATGATTTCGTGATATATCATAATAAACACAAATTTATAAGTTTTATATGTTATTCGTATAACTCGGAAAAACAATAACCGATTTGCATGCAAACAACCTAAGGCTCTTGATACCGCTTGTTAACCTATATCTCATTACTTTACATATTCATATATGTGATGAATTAACTTAGTCATAAAATTAAATATTGATCTTATGCATGCAAACATAAGTAAACGTAGAGAAGAAATCATCATTCTTACGTTGGATATTTCGGATTATTGGGCACAAGTGAGTTCTCCTACTCACTTGTTCTTGAGCTCTCCTAATATGGATGAACAAAGGAGTCAAGTATAGAATCCCTCCCAAGGAATAATACCCAAGATAACCTCTTAATAAAATTAATATTATTAATACTAGAACAATATTAATTTAAATAAAATTGACCCAAAAATATTTATTTTTGGTCTCTTAATTTTGGTTAAGAGAAGGGAGAAGAAGAAGTAATTTTTATCTCTCTAAAAATCTATATT